>NC_133972.1:129074388-131474388 GCF_047716275.1 Strix uralensis | reverse complement strand
CTCTTTCTTACAACATTGACTTAATAAAAAAAGAATAAATAATTTTTTACATGGATTGGTTCCCAAGTCAAGTTTGCTGTATTACTTTTTTTTTTTTTTAAAGGAAGGAAGCATCATGAAAGTGAAACTGAATGGTTAGGAGGAGGAGCTGCTGGCTTTTCACACTGCTACTAACTTGCAGAAGTTTGCAGGAATCTGTGGTCTTAGCTACATTCAAATCCTATCTGTGCTCAGCCTGGTGCTATTCAGATCTCTTGATGATTAATAGGTAGTTTTCCTGCTGCACTTCAGAGAGAGAAAGAGGGGAAAAAAAATACTCTGTGCTCTTTTTCTTGTATTTTAGTCTTTTCTGAGTACATAGTGCCTTGAAGAGTTATCAGCATTGATTTGTTGTGTGCAAAGTGGTGTGATTTTATCAAGTAACTACTCAATATTTGTAGCCCAGCTGCTCATTATAACAAATGGTTTAGTGTAGCTGAATATGTATTAGTAGGGAATTTCAACTAATACATACCTTTATCTTTAAACAGGAGATGATGGATGTAAAACAGTTCATAGACAAACATCTACCTCCCGTAGACTGAAATGATATGTGAGAAGCCTTCTATATAAATACACCAGCATCAACTGTGGTAGAGTGTTAATCTTTTCACATGCCTGATAGGAAGCATTACTTCTATACCTGCGGTGTACTACTGTGTTGCAAATTTATATTTAGGATGAGGATTAAATAATACACATGTACAAGAAATTATAATCTTGTTAGTATTAATCATCCACTGGTGGGGCTATATGAATGTGGCAGCTAGGTGACAATGACAGAATGTAACCGAAGCATACTGTTTTAAGATGTCTGATATTTTTTTTTTTGATTGCAGAATTTCAAACTATTTGTACAAGTAATTAAAAACTAAATTTAAGTGGGCAACATAAATGTGACTAGTTATACTTAAGACATGATTTGTTCTTAATGCGCATTGAAAGGATATTAAAACGTTTCCTTTATGTAATGGATACATAAAGTACACAACACGTAACATAGTGGGCATATGATGGTAGAATAAATGCTACCAAGGATGAAGCTTTAAATATTAAATGTTAATTGTTGCTCCCGATGAGGAGGGTTGTTTTCCTATAATGGCTAGAAGTCAGCGAAAGTATTTCTTATATTTAAACCACCTCAATGTTTAACTTTTCATATAGGTAGATATTGTTGAAATTATAAAGGGACTCATTCCTTGTTAGACAGTCATTTGTCACTTATTGTCTTTTTTTTTTAGTGTAAAATCACATCAAATGCTGACTTGGAACAGAACTCTGAAGAAGTGTGTAGGATTAATTTGAGCTTCATTTAAAAATTCCTGCTTTTGTACTGAATGTCCACCTTGTGTTTTAGTCTTTGTAGCTTTCATTTGTGTAGAAATGTTGATAAATTTCACATGAGCAATTCCAGCATATAGCTTTGACTTTTCTGTCTGCTTTGGAGTAATTAACTGAAAACAATGCAGCTGTGTAGTTCTGTGTATTGTTGAAATCTTATCTGTAACACAGACATTGACTAATTTGAATTCTTTTTTAATAGAAATTTAAGTGCAATTGGGATCTAACTTTAAATGGATACCTTCTAATACTTCTTTTACTGTATGTTGAGACTTGAGTTTTTTCTGAAAAAGAAGAAAGAATTTCATTTTCAAATGTATCAATCTACATTTCCCTAGATCAGTGTAGCCTAGGAATATGAAGACCTACTATGGGAAAAAAAAAATCTACAAGATACAGAATGTCTCTTCTTTCAGAAACTTAAAATTCTATAATGCACTGGGTTACAGAAATTGATGCACACTCAAGAACTTTTTGCAGTTAAGAGCCATAATTTATTTCTGCAAACAGCTGTTCTTCTGTAGAGTCCAGAGGCTGTCATCACACTAGGAATGTTTAAAATATACACTACAGTTTTTACTACGTAATATGCTGCAAACAATGTTCTACGCTGTAATATGTTTGCAAGCAATGAATATTCCTATTTTGGATGCATCTGTTGTGTCAGCACTGTGCTTTATACCTGTGTTTAAGGTATTTTCTCCTATCCCATCTTAATCAAGTGGTCATCTTAACTGAGGCATCTGCCAGTACAAATGTATAAATGGGGAATTATGCCTTTATATCCCTTCTTTAACATAGCTGCTGCCAGAAGTCTGACTTGTTAACCTAGTGTGAGTTCTCAGTTTTCAGTGCTTTTTTTCATATGTATTGCACTTCATTTTTAGGAAGCTGTTTTTCTTTTCTAATCCAGTTTATCTGGATTATTAAACATCTCTTAATATGTAAAATTGAAAAGGAGGTTTTTTTCCTAAATGGTGTTGAAACACTTTTAGATATTCCATCTGTGTGGTTGAGAGGGCATGTCTATTAACTTTGAAGTTTAATTAGTCTTTTCCCTCAGTCACTCTGTTCTATAGATCTGCCAATTTGTCTTCCAGTTAATTTAGTTCACAGAAGAAACCATAATATTCTTATTGTACTTGTGCCAAAGTTCTATTGAGAAAACAATGTGTCCTATCTTGGAGTCATTCCCAAATTGCATTAGCTAATTTTGCAGTGCTGCTGAATTGCAAACTTGGTAAGCAAACTACATGTTATTTCTCCTAGTTTTTAGATTTATCCTCATTCCCCTGTTGTCTGAATAATTCCCTGAATATTGGCATGTTTCCAAAGTTCTTGCACAAGCTTGTAATTTTTCCTTTATTATTTTCTTGTTCTGTTTGTAAATTGTTTGATAATGCTGTTCAGCTGTCATGTTCAACTTCTAATTGACTGTGTGCTCATTTCACATATTCTTTCTTCTGTTAGAATGAGTTTAAAAATATTTCTTAAGATTTTAAAATGAGATCAGCCCTAGCTTTATTCTGTTAGCTTCGTAACACTTTCTTCAGTATGGTGAACTGTGTTCACAGCTTGTGGTCAGTTTCTAGTACTTAAACATTTTAATCGAAGTCAGCTTCAACTGTTGTCCTGGTGCTTTCATATGTTTTTCTAGAAATGCTTTATGTGCTAACTTTGTTCAAATATTCAGCTATCATAACGGGATTTTTTTCATACTGGTGTTTTGCTGCTTGCTTTACCTGCAGAGAGCTGTGTTACCAAAGTAAATGTTAGCAAATGTTGTGACTTACTCTGAACTTCTGTATTGTTGGAAGAATTCCCCTCAGGTCTTTTTTTTGCAGGAGTGTATGTGTATGTTGTAGTTGGGGGTTGTTAAAGAGCCCAGAAGCTAGACAAAACTTCAAGGCTGTATCCTGTCTCCTCCTATACTACAGCGTGTATCTTGAGCTCCTGTCTTTTGTAAGTTCCCAAGCTGATTGGAGGGCTGTCTGTATGATCTTTTAGCTGAAATTCCCCACTACCTGCAGTGATGTGATGCTGGGATTGTTGCCATAATTGCATGTATTTTTAGACTGAATGATAGTTCAGTCTGGTGTGGGGATTTTCATAATACTCTATTACAATGGAGAAGTTGGGCTGTCAGTGTTCTAAAAGTGAATGTCCTATCCTCATAAACTGCAGTTTGAAACTATTCAGTAATTAAGTTTATCTTTTGTACTGTTAGACTTTCTCCAAAAGGGGATGATGTCTGTGAAACCTGCGAAAGCATTGATATGAAAATACCTTGCTTGCAGATCAGTTTGTTTCAATGGGTATTTAACTCCCTAATGTGTTTTTAATTTCAAAATGGCACTTAAGTTTGACTGCAGTTTTGTGCAGTCGGAATTCTGACTTCTTGTTGGAATATGTTGCCCACTTCTTAACAAACATGTTGAATTATGTATCATAAGCTGAATTTTCCAGCTATTCCTAAGGTAAACCTGTACTGGAGTCTGTACTGTGGTGAGGGCTGTATGATTTGGTCTCTTCCTCCTATCTTGTATAATTACAACACAGTAGGTTGGTAAAAGTACTGTACACTGTAACTGGTATTAGAACTGTTAATTAAAACATGTTCTCTCTAATGGACTATACTGCACTTCATTGAAATCAATAGGATGCATCTTTTCTGTAGAGGTGCTATTTATGTTGATGGGTATGACTGAGAACAAACTGTAAGATGTTAATGAAGCCATATGTATAAGGCCTGTGTATTTGAAATTTTATAAATATCGAACGCTTCCTCTTTGTTATGAAGTATAAGCCATTTATATTTAATATAAACACCTAAGATGTAATTTAAGTAGTTTACTCATTTTATTTATGATAAGAAATCATAATTTTGGAAATTATTTCTGTAGTAGGGAAAATGTAAAATCTTTCCATTTTTATCATTGTCAAATAAATTTCAATTAGCATTTGGGCAAGTACTAAAGACTTTTTCCATACTTACCTGAAAGTTGAGCTTTCATGTGCTGTGAAACAGGCACTTTAGAGGCTTCTTGCAAATACATTGCATGGTAATATATGCATTACGATATAATACAAAATAACAATGATTTGTAGTTACTGAAAAGAAAAAAAAAAAATGACCAAGTTATGTTTTGCTACCTTCTTGAGAGAATCATAGAATGGTTTGGGTTGGAAGGGACCTTAAAGATCATCTAGTCCCAACCCCCCTGCCATGGGCAGGGACACCTTCCACTAGACCAGGTTGCTCAAAGCCCCATCCAGCCTGGCCTTGAACACTTCCAGGGAGGGGGCATCCACAGCTTCTCTGGGCAACCTGTGCCAGTGTCTCACCACCCTCATAGTAAAGAATTTCTTCCTAATTTCTAAATCTGCCCTATTTCAGTTTGTTTTATCACTCTATCCCTTGTAAAAAGTCCCCATCTTTCCTGTAGGCCTCTTATAGTGGCCTTCCAGTACTTAAAAGATCTCCCCAGGAGCCTTCTCTTCTCCAGGCTGGACAACCCCAACTCTCTCAGCCTGTCCTCATAAGGGAGGTGCTCCAGTCCTCTGATCATCTTCGTGGCCTCCTCTGGGCCTGCTTGAGCAGGTCCATGTCCTTCTTATACTGGGGGCCTCAGGGCTGGACGCAGTACTGCAGGTGGGGTCTTGCAAGAGCAGAGTAGAGGGGGAGAACCTCCTCCTGCTGGCCACACTTCTCTTGATGCAGCCCAGGATACAGCTGGCTTTCTGGGCTGTGAGTGCACATTGATGACTCAGTTTTCCTTCCATTAATAACCCCAAGTACTTTTCTGCAGGGCTGCTCTCAATCCACTCATTGCCCAGCCTGTATTTGTGCTTGGGATTGTCTTGACCCATGTGCAGTACCTTACCCTTGGCCTTATTGAACTTCATGAGGTTTGCACAGGCGCACCTCTCAAGCCTGTCCAGGTCCCTCTGGATGGCATCTCTTCCCTCTAGAGTGTCAACTCCACCACACAGCTTGGTGTCACTGGTGAACTTGCTGAGGGTGCACTCAATCCCACTGTCCATGTCACCAACAAAGATGTTAAACAGCGCCGGTCCTAACACTGACCCCTGAGGAACACCACTGTCACTGCTCTCCACTCAGACATGGAGTCATTGACTGCAACTGTTTGAGTGTGACCATCCAGCCAATTCCTTATCCACTGGGTGGTCCATTGGTCAAATCTGTGCCTCCAATTTAGAGACAAGGATGTTGTGCAGGACAGTGTCAAAAGCTCTGCACAAGTCCAGGTAGATGACATCAGTTGCTCTTCCCTTATCTGCTAATGCTGTAACCCCATCGTAGAAGGCCAGCAGATTTGTCAGGCACGATTTGCCCTTAGTGAAGCCATGTTGGCTGTCACCAATCACCTCCTTATTTTCCATGTGCCCTAGCATAGTTTCCAGGAGGATCCACTCCATGATTTTGCTGGGCGCAGAGGTGAGACTGACTGGCCTGTAGTTCCCTGGATCTTCTTTTTTACCCTTTTTAAAAATGGGGGTTATGTTTCCCCTTCTCCAGTCAATGGGAACTTCACTGGACCACCCCAACTTCTCAGATATGATGGATAGTGGCTTCTCTCAGGACCTGTGGATGCATTTCATCTGGTCCCATGGACTTCTGCTCCTTCATGTTCCTTAGATGATCTTGAACCTGATCTCCTACAGTGGTGAGTTCTTCATTCTCCCAGTCCTTGCTGTTACCTTCTGTGTCTTGGGTGGTGTTGCTGGAGCACTTGCTGGTTAAGACTGAGGCAAAAAGGTCATTGAGTATCTCAGCCTTCTCCATATCCTGGGTGACCAAGTCTCCCGTTTCCTTCTGGAGGGGGTCCACATTTTCCCTAGTCTTCCTTTTATCACCAACATACCTGTAAAAACTTTTTTTGTTGCCCTTGACATCCTGGCCAGATTTAATTCTTTCAGGGCTTTGACCTTCTTAACCTGATCCCTGGCTACCTGGACAATTTCTCTGTAATACTTTGGACTTGGACCTTACACTTGGCTATGTTAAGTATGACTGGATTTTTTTTCATATTCTGGGTTAATTTTATTTTAACTTGTTTTCTTGGAATTAGCAGTAATTTTGAAAGGTAGAAGAAATTAAAGTATTTTCTAGTAGCCTTATTCTGGCACACTAAAGAACCAAAGTCTTCTCACTGTGTATTGCTACACCTTTCTCTGGGGGTTCTGCGGTGTCAGGAAGCCTTTGAAGTTATGTTAGGTTTGGCATACATAGCACTTAACATATTTGTTACAGAAGCAGTTTTCACGTCAGGAGTTACATGTGCTCTTTAGGTTAAGTGTAATATTTGAGGCTGATGCATTGTATACATAGTGTAGGGCACTCTAGAGAAAACTTGAGGTTATTTGGGAAGAGATGCTGAAGAAACTTGAAAGGTAATCAGTTGAACACAGTGAAGAGAGACTTTCCCACTCAAGCAGTTTAAAGCAACTAAAAGGCCGCTTCTCTCTATAGACTCTGATGTCTAGAAGTCATTGTGGAGTACAGTTAGGAAGTTCATGAATGTGTGGAAATGCACATCAGATGCAGTGCTGTATGTGAATATGTTGTGGCAACTTAAGGGTATAAGAATAGCTAGTAACAAGAAAGATGCAATGCTATACAGAGTAATTTGTCAGTTTATATTTTTTGAAAAACTTTGCATGATGTTCAGTTTCTATTTACTTTCAGCCCAGAGGGCAACTGGCCACCACACAGCCACTCGCTCACTCCCTCCCCCTCAGGGATGGGAAGGAGAAAATACAACAAAAAGCTCAGGAATTGAGATAAGGACAAGGAGGGATGATTTACCCGTTATGGTCATGGGCAAAAGACAGACTCCTTAAAGGAAGAAAAAAAAAAAAAAATCGATTCGATTCAAACACCACCACCACTTAATTTTCCAATCAAACGGAGCAGGACAGTGAAGAGTATAACCACATCTTAAAAACACATTTCTAACCCCCTCCCTTCTTCCCAGCTCGACTTTGCTTCCAATTTCTCTCCCTCCTTCCCTCCAGTGGCACAGGGGATGGGGGTTGTGGACAGTTCATAACCCGTTGTCTCTGCTGCTCCTTCCTCCTCAGGGGGAGGACTCCTCACACTCTCACACTCTTCCTTTGCTCCAGCATGGTTCCCCTCTCACAGGAGACAGTCCTCCATGAACTTTCTCTGACATGAGTCCTTCCCACAGGCTGCAGCTCTTCACAGACTGCTCCAGCGTGTGTCCCTCCTGTAGGTCACAGTTCTCCCAGCAATGAACTGCTCCAGCGTGGGCTTCCCACAGAGTCCCAGCCTTCTTCAGGTGCAGCCACCTGCTCCAGTATGGGGTCCTCCCAGGCTGCAGGTGGGTATCTGCTCCACCGTGGACCTCCAGAGGCTGCAGGGGAACAGCCTGCCCTCTCACCCCAGGCTGCAGGGGAGTGTCTGCTCTAGCAAACCTTTCTTTCCTTCTCTGACTTCACTAGTTTGCAGAAGTATCTCCCTCCCAACTTCTCCTCACAACTCCTACTCCTCCTCCCAGGTTCCCCTTAAATACATTATCACAGAGGCGCAGTCACCATGGCTAATTGGCTCAGCCTTGGCTAGAGGCAGATCCAGTTTAGAACCAGGGGAGCTTCAAGAAACTTCTCACAGGGGGGTCACTGCTGTAGCCCCCTTTACCACTACCAAAACCCCCACCACACACCCACAGACCCAACACACCTGGCATCCCTGAGGAGATAATTGCGAGGAGAAACATTGCCTAGAATTAGCATAGTAAAAAAGATACAATGTACTATTGTATTAAACTTTATCAAATATAGTATGAGACCACTGGTGTAAGGGAAGAAAGTGACTCTCAAGAAGTTCTCAGAATGTCTTCTGGTTAACTTGAAAATGGGATTCTTTGAAGAAGAATAGCTGTAGAACACTCTTTTTTTTTTTTTTTCCTTTTTTTTCTTTTCATTGCTTACCACTCTCATGTTACCACCATTTGCCTTTGGGATAACAGGTTTTATTAATTCTCTTTGAGTGAAACATGTGCCTTTGATGTAGCTGATTAAAGCTGATTTAAATGAAGTACTTGTATAATTTAATGGACATCCACAAAGTGAATCAGTAGATAATGGTTTTCTCTTAATTTCAATTACTGGAAGAGAGCAACCCATTGCCTCCTTTTTCTTTGCAAAACTTTACAAAACTTAAAACTTCTAGCCAGTTTGCTGAGGTGTAGTGAACCTTGCTTCAGGCATTGAAGTGGGAGGTTTAGCTTCTCCCTGTGGAGAAGATAGGCTTTCCTAAGGGCTCATTCAAAGTTCTTTTTTTAAAAGGCTACTTGTCTGCATTAATGGATGGAGCAGATGGAGTCTAAAAGTTGGACTCTGAATGTTCCCTGGCTGTGAATACAAGCAAACTCTTAAAGTGGCTTCTGCTTTAAATAATTTGCTAGTTATGTTGCAGTATTTAAAATTATTTGGGGGGATCTTTAAAAGGCTTCAGTATTTTCAGTCTATGTACAAAAAATAAGTGGAGGTTTCCCCAGGATAGAGACATCTAATAATGTGACCTTAAAAATAAAAAAAACCTCAAACATTTTCTTTAATATTTTTTATATTTTAATGCCTCCAGTTACTGCTTCTAAGTTGAAAAAAGTGAAGACATCTTGAAAATAAATTTAATAATGTACTACAAACACTGGAATTTGAAAATGATGCTTGGTCTAACTTCAGGCTGTACCATTATAATCTAGAGCTAATGTGAGGAAAGAAATTAAAAAACCACCCAACCCATCTGTTGAATAACCATAGAAACAGCTAATCAAGATGCATGTTACTGTTTCAGAAATTTTTGAGGAAAATCTTGCCATTACGAGGAATCAGAACTTCCATTTGCTACAGTTCCCCTCATGTATCTGTGGTTGGACTCATCGCTTCTTCCCCTGCAAATGTTGGGGATCAGTTGGCTGATTCAGACCAACTGAAATTCTGTTTTGGTAGACCTAAGTCATTGTTACACTGATGGCTCAAATAAGGAGGAGAGGCATTATGGGTATAACACATGGTTACATAAAACCTTTCGGAACACTGTGAATGTTATATTTTGCATAGCTGTGTTAACACTTGATTAGAGGAGCTTTTCCATGCAGATTGTGAGTCCTGAAAATGGAGGATTTTAAGTGCCTTGACAGGAGTTTATAGATCCTTCACTACAAATTTTGTATGTGCTACTGTTTGCCCCCCTCGCCCCCCTGATTTCTCAAGATGCTGTCTCATATCAAATGAGACTAGTTTGTAAAAATCTACATTTTGTATGTGCAGCCTCTTAGGAGAGCTGTCTCTGCCTATTAACTCAGTATTGTGGCAGGTCCTCTGGTCAGCAAATGACAGGCTCTAGCAAGTTAGACAGGATCTTTGCAGCAGCAGGTATATGATACCTTTTAGAAAATGTTGCAAAAGAATGGCGAGAATATGCTCTAACAGGAAAATGCAGCGCAACAAATAGTGTGTTATTTCTTCTTTCTGATGGGTTTATTTAGGAGAAGGAAACAGAAAGTAAAAGGTTGCATAGTGTAACTTTTGTTTGATCTCTTTTGCCTCTCCTACTGTTCTTGGGACTTAGAGCGGTGTGTTATAGCAGAGATTGATGTGGTACAAAGCTGCTTGGTTTAGAACCAGCTGAAAGCAAACAACCATGGAGGGTGCTGTGTTATTTCTTTGCAATAAAGAATTGCTGTCCTGAGGATGATAGAGCAGGTTAGTATTGGTTCAGTTAATTGAGTATCACTCTGATATCGTAGCATACAGTACAAATAATGTGAGCTGTATTTTGTTGTCTTTTAAGGCATCCATTTGCAAAAAAGGATGTGCATTACCATCTCTTTAGTCTTTGATTTCCCTGCTGAAATATGATGCTACTTTTGTTAGTTTAGATGTTAAACAAGTGTGATGTGCTTTCCCCTTACAGTCCTGCTGCAGGCCTTTCATAAGTGCTATGTAGTATTTAATTTACAATTATAATTTTCTTACGTGATACATTTTGGATGTTAATAGATTTCATCTGCGTTTTTTAACTCTTTTCATGCATTTCCAGTGAAGAAGTTGTTGAATTGTATTTTTTAAAGAAATTAATACTGGCAGACTTCATTCCAGAACTTAAATATGTTCAAACTAACCATACTGACTGATTTGAAATTTCGAGTTTTCTGATAGCATTATCCCTGATCTAACTTGCACCTACCGTAGGACACGTACAAGCTTGTTTACCATATAGTGTAGCAATAGCTCTCAGCTGCTAACACACCATATACTGCTTTTATCAGTGATGTGGTTGTGGGAAAAATGATGATAAACTTCATTTGAGGTTAGCATCTTATTTAACCTGAGTTGATTGTTAGAGGTACTAGATTACTGCATCTAGACAAAATGGAATCAAACCTGAACTGGTAGGATCCCTTAAATGGTGTGGCCAGCACTGCTATTTTTTTTTTTCCTCCCCAAAATATGTTCCTGAAAGAAAAGGTATTCTTTTCCTTAAGAAATCATTCCTTTGTTGTTTTTTCCCCCCCCTTGGGCAGAACAAACAAAAAAACTGCAAAGTTTCTGTATGCTTGTCCAGTTCATGGCCCAGATCTAACCTGTGGGAAGATCCTATCCAGGTCCCAAATTTTAATTGCTTCTAATATGTCTCTGTATGTGCAGGCCTTTCAGCTGGCAGATGCTGCGACCATTGTGTGTATTGAGCACTATGTAGAAGTGCCTGAAAACCACCTGTCTCTGTATGGCATCAAAACATAAGACAGTCTTGCCACAAAGTACATGACACATAAGTGCAGTGGGAGTTCCTGCTGTAATCGCTTCTTTGAGTGTCGCTGCAAGGAAAAGGCCTTTCTCACCTCTTCTCTGGAATGTACATATTTTACAGTCCTCGGTTTACAACATGGGCATTGACAGCATTCAGCTGCTTACTAATAATAGATTTGAGCAGCATGTGTAAGCACCCTCCTGGATCTTAGTAGGGGATAATCTTTCCGTAACCTTCAGATATGCTTACCATTTTCTTGAAGTAAACAGTTCTATTTTGCAGCAAAAATGGTCTAGTGATGCTGCTCTTTTCAACAACAAATCACAGTAACAAGGCATATATCTCAACTGATGAACATAATTTCATCGATGGTATATAATACAAATTTGTCAGGCTTTATAAGTGTGGTATGTCCCACTGGAACATACCCAAGATTCGGATTAAGATTTAGAAGCACTGTGGCACACTACAGTGTGATACCCGGCCAATGCAAAAGTTTATCTCCAACCTTGTACTGACTGAACTGGTAAATCCTGAACTTCGTCTGAGCCTGCAATTTGAAATCCTTGCTCTGTTTTATACAAAGCAACTCTTCAGGGATAGACTTTAAGAAGCACCTTTCCTATTACAGGGAAGAGGGTATTTTCCATCCGTTTGAAGCTGACAGAATCACGTGTGTGCCGTCATTCCGAGCCTTCTGACAGCTGAAGAAAAGCCTGACCATGGGAAGCGAATTCCCGGTGCCGTGTTTTATGGCGTGTGCCGCGTCGTGCCCACAGGCCGGCAGCCGAAGCCCGCAGGCCAGCGGGAGCAGCCACGCCGCCAGCTGGAGAGGGCGAGCCATTGTAAGAGCTCAGCGCGTTTAACTGTCCTCCCGCTGGGTTTTGGGGGACGGGGCGGTGATTCCAAGTGATCATTTCACGGTATCAGTGGGTGCGGGACTCGCCGATCCCCCCCAGCGGGCCGCCGCCTGCTCCCCCCGCTGCCGGGGCCGCCCCCCCCCGCGGCCCCGCCCCGCCGCGTCGGCGCTCGGCAGCGCTGCCTGGCTCCTGCCGCCGGCCATCGCCGCGCGCTGCCTGGCGCCGCCGCTCTGCCTGCTGGGTCGGGGCGCTGCGCCGCGGCCTGGCTCCGCTCGTGCCCGCAGAGCTCGGCGGCGGCCCCGGCCGCTTCCCGCGCCTCGAGCGGAGGGGAGGCGGTTCTGCTCCGTGCCGCTCCGCCAGGCTTCGGCTCCCGTTGCGCGGGCCCCGCTCGGGCCGCCGCAGCCATGACCACGGAGGACGAGATCATCCGCATCGCCAAGAAGATGGACAGGATGGTGCAGAAGAAGAACGCGGTGAGCGGGGGTGGGACGGGAGGCGGCTGGGCGGCGCGGAGCCTCCGCGGGCCCCGGCGCAGCCCCGGCCGACCCCGCTCTCCCTCCTCCCAGCGGGCCCGGGGCCTTTCCCCTTCTCGCCGCGCGGCGCCGGGGGCCCTTCACCCGCCTCCGTTTGTTCCCCCGCTGCCTGGCGGCTTCCTCGCCGCCCCGCGCGGCTGGAGGGGTCGCGGCGGCTCCCCCGGCACCGCCTCGCTGAGGGAGGACGTGGAGCCGCCGATGTCCGCTGCGGGGGGGCCCTCGCCCTGTCAGCCGGCTCCCCGCCCCGGCGGCGGGCAGGGAGCGGCGCCTCCCCCCGCCCCAGCGCGGCGTCGAGCCCGGCGCCTTTGGCCCGGAGGAGGTTCCTGCCCGGGCACCGGCCGCGGCTCTAAACGGCGTTTCCCTCCGCTTCCCATTCATTAAAATCTCAATATTGGCCTCGCTCGAGAGTAGGAGGTGATGTGGGAAGCCCGGTTGGCTGGAGGAGAATGCCTGCGGAGGTGGTCTCCAGATGGATTGTTTTCGCCTTCAGCATAAAAAAAAGGTGGAGTTGTTTAAAATATGAATGAATAACCCTGATTCTGCTTCGGCAGGGCGGCCTGAGTTGTGTGGGCAAACTTCGGAAGCAAGTGGGGGATGTGAGCCGCTATTTTTTTTTTTAACCTGAAACAAAGTGTGAATATCACTTTAAATGTGTTTATTAATTCAGGGAATAACTTTAACCTCACAATGGAGATAAAATAGCTAGAATTCAGTTAGGTTATTGCAAGTGTTACTCTCACGTATGCCCATGATGTAGAACTTACTGAGATAATGTATAACATTTGTACTATTGCTCTGAAGCCATTAAAAAAAGTAAAATCCGACTGCGCAGCAGTAGCCAAATACCTGATTGTGGTTACACATATAAAGCATGCAGGTAAATTGTAAACTCGGTTTACTGCTTCTTTTTCAGGTGGGCACATTGTTATTCTCTTGTAACTTGTGTAGTGTGATTGCTGGTTTTCTTGCAAGCTACTATTTTAGTAAATTTAAGGGTTTTTTCTGTATGTTATGATAGTGCATTGAACACTCGATATTAGTGATAGTTCAGAACTGAGTGGTGTGGAATTTCAGTTTATAGAAGTCTATTGCTGTTTAAGACAATGGAAATGATAAATAATATTTTAATAAGATTTGCATATTTATAGAAATACCAATTGCATTAAACAAATGAAATTTGTTTCATTGGGAATCCAAACAAATTCATCGCCAGTACACACAGACCATGCTTTGTTGTGTTTCAGAGTCCTTGATGTTCCATAATATTGTATGGTTTAGCTCTGATATATTTGAACCCTGTAATGATACAGTGTGGAGGCAGGAGCCTTGTCTAGTGGAAAGAATTTTTTACAATAGCGTTTATTCTTTTGATTATTTTTTTCCTCTTTGTCCCCTCTCTTTTTATTTTTATTCCCCATGCTTTTCAGCACAAAAAAGTTCAGTTTCACTTTCCTGACTTTAAAGTTGAAGTAGTGGCTCTTTCCTTTGAGATGTTGAAAGAGTGAAAACATAGTGTGAAATGTTTAAATATTGTGGTAATGAGAATGATCAAGTGCAGTCAATTACTTTTTATTTGGAAGACTTCTGGCAGTAGAAAGAAAGTAGCAACTCCCAGGTGATATGGGAACTACTGTTGGTGCTGGGGAGCTGTGCTGCAGCTATGCCAGAGATGATCCTGGTGACCACAATATATTTCTCTGTGATCTGGGAGGCTTAGGAATTTGGATGTAGCTCCTTGCAGCAGCTGGGCACGTGTATTCACGCTCTAGCATGTGTAACCTCATTAACTTTCAAAGCTTTAGGGAGCAGCACAGTGTCTTTGCTGGGGTCAGCGTAGGTCTGATGTGGCCAAAGGCAGTGTACACGGCCGGGCTGGACTGTGCCTGGTTGGGGCCAGCAGCTGGCTCTTCGTCTTCACCCCTGTCCCAGGAGCTAGAGCGTGGGCAGCATCAGTTGTGCTTTTGTACTTTGTCAGAGCGGAGCTCGTTCGTTCCAGCTCATTACTGCACGCAAGTGGCTCTGTTGTTAGTCGGACGCAGTCTCAAAAACCTAAGGCTGAGGGCCGATAGTGGAGATCTGACAGTTTATCCAAAGTGCATGTGCATACCATGATAAAAACCCTTAGTTGTATGATAGGAGAGGAAGCACATCACTATTTAACCCAGGAGATGTCTCTGTGTTTTTCTTGCTAGCCTTTGTCATTTATAAGGTATTTCTTCTTTAATTGCACAATGTGATTTCCTCCTTAATCCTGCCCTGCAGTTAAAATGCTAACTTTAGCAAAATTAAGATAATCTCTATGAAGAGGTACTTCATTGTCTCTCAAAAGATGAAACTGAATTGAGAAATGCATTCTTACATAAGTACCTGCTGGATAATGATGTTCCTGACAACCTCTTATATTCATTTTTTCATTTGTACTCAACAAGAACAGGTATTTGATGTATGTCTTTGAATGAGAATGATTTGATGAAACCCATCAATAAGAGGGGGGAAAAAGAAAAAGCTTTGATACCTTTTCACTCTGAAGTTGTCAAGACTCAGATGGCAAGAGATGCTTCATCCCTCATATAAAAGGTGACTCTGTGGCTTGTGGCAAAGTGCTCTTTGGCGTTTCTTTTGAGGAGTTGAAAAGGCAGACTGTGCAGACACCCTTCCTGAGTCAGACTCTTGGTGATTTGCCCTGACTAAGGATTTAATTGTAGCTGTGCAGGTTTCATAACTATTTTAGTGGAGTGATATATGCAGTTCTTTTGTTTTGAAGGATGAAATAATAATGCAACGTTGTATTTAATATACTGTGAGATACATATTTCTTCTTTTACTTCTAATATTGGTTGCATGTTTGAAATAGATGCTACTCCTCCTTCAGAATAACTGGTTGGATTAGAACACATGTAGTGCCTTCCTTATAGCTTTTGTTGTGTGTAAATACACTTTTTTTCATTAAGGTATGAAAAATGAGGTTGCATTCATGGATTTAAAAGAATCAAGACCAGTTGAGTAAGTTTAGAGAAGAAACTGTAAAACTGTCCATGTCATTAAACGTTTGTTCCCTTAAGTAGAACAGAATTGTAACTGGTTAGCTCTGTGGTCTTCAGAAACGTACTCCTTTTTCTATTGCCTGAAGCATAGCTTTAAAATATGAATATAGAACGTCATTCTGGTGTTATAATCTGATCAACTGAGAGAAGCTGAGAGGAGTAGTCTACTAAATCTGTATGAAGCTGACTTCTGCTAATTCAAGTAACAAGGTAAACTGAATGCCAACAAGCCTAGTGGAATGGGACGTTGCCATTCATTTTCTATAAAATTATAGAAATGCCTTTAAAAGAAGATTTAAAATAATGTTCTTAATGGTTGGGTTTTTTTAAACAGAGAAGTCTTACATTAGAAAAATAGTAATTACAAGTTTTACTGTGCAACTTCCAGTCTGGTTTTGAGGAAAAGAGGGTATTTGATTTTACACTAGGAAAAGTGGTTATGAAAAACTGTTTAGTTACTGTGAGTTCAAACTCAATTTAAATTTAAGGCATCTGCTTCTGGTACACTTAATATAATTGATTAGAGTGAAGGCTTAGAAAGCATTAGTGCATTAGAAATGTTGGTAATTTGGTACAGAAAACTGTGAAATGTAGGTAACATCTGTGTAGTGAGTACCTGGGTTTTTTTACTTGTTGCATGGTTTGTTAACCTCCTATATATCAAGTTACTAGTTTTGGGAAATGTGAGGACTGGGAATAATACAGTTGTTTTGACATGTGCAATTGGAAAGGCATTTTAGAGAGGCAAAGAAGTTTTGACTAGACTGTATTTCTAAGATGAGGTGAAGAGAGCGGTACTTTGCGTTACAGTATCATTGGTATGCTGAAATTGCAGACTACAGTAATCTGTTTATTTTGAAATCACATACTGTGTGCAGTTGGTAATAACTGGTTTGGATAAGTAAGCGTTACTGGATTGTAATTTTGTCACTTGTTTTGGCTAAGAAAATTTTATTGAATTTGATTTTGTAGCAGTGAAGATAGTTAACTTGCTTTACTTGGATCTATGTTTGCACAGAAGAAACCATGCTTATGACTGTTTAGAGAAATAAATGGTTTAGTGTGCTAACTCAATTTAGCACCTGAAAGCAGCATGACATTTCCCAGTCTTGCATCATTGCTGCTAAAATTAAAACTGGAGAAGTTTTGTGTATCATGAATAAAAGTTAAATAAGGCTTTTTGCTATGATGACAAAATAATAAAACTTTAGTTTTATAAGTGAATTGTGTTTGTGTAAGGTGGGACATAGTGAAATGTTTCTTTTTAGAGGCTTCTTTGCTGTCAGATCTGTTTAAAAAACAGAGGTTGTAGCAGACATTTGCAAGTGTCCAAAGCTGTGTCTGTTTGGATGTGACACAGAAGTTCCACTTTCATCTTAGTCTCTTGGTGGTTATTTTATGTGCTATCTTTAGTGGTTAAATTGTAAGACCTCCAGATGCAGTAGGAGATTACAAGAGTTTCCTTGCAACAGGTGTCATATTAGAAGTTGATTAGGGAGAATTTAAAACTAAGGACAAGCAAAACACATATTAAACAAAATTGAATGAGTTGAGAAAGAGGTAAGGAAAGAGAAAGGAGTCAAATTCCAAGATTTGCAAGATGGAAATTGTGTGGGGTTTATTTCCAAACTTTATGAATTAAAAAAGTGGGAAGGTAATGGTCTTAGCCTGGGTAGAGTGGCCTCTTATATGTGAAGGCAGTTGGTGCCTTGCTGTTCATAGGTCACAGATTCAGAACCATATGCATTTGAAAGACAGCAAAATCATCTCAGCCCTTAGGAGGTTGCTGTAGTCTGACAAGCCATGTGCAGAGCTTTGCTGAAGTAGAGGTGGTAAATCATTCAAGAATGTAGAGGTTACAGTAAATTATGGAGCTCACATTTATGAAAACTTTAAGGGCAACATTGCCAAGGAATGAATTGTTAGTTAGGGTAGCTGTGTATAGAGTTTATTAGTGGTACAATCTCTGAAATTAACTCATCTGTCTAGAGAGTTGCTGTTTGCACGGTATTCATTTGTACCTCCTTATGGTCTTAGCAGGGGAAAAGGAAAAAAGAAAACCTGTGACAGCTGAATGGAACAGGTGCATTATCCCAGATGTCATAGCACATTAGGATGGGCTCTGGCTTCTAGTTTGGAACGTGTTGATGCTTGGCCAGCCTGGTATAGGCTGAAGAGTGTCGACACTAATCTATGCAGCCTGATCTGTGTATTTCATTGAATTAATATTTAAACTTAATAGTTGAAAATAAGACTTGAAAGCAGGTCTTGCTCAACTTTTTCTATTTGGGTGTTTGTTGGTAGACATACTCACAAAGTTGTCTTTTCTGTTGGGGAAACTGTAGCTGCGTCTAGTAAAATAGTGTAATCTGATCACAGTTTTTAAACCAGTAAACTTGTTTTACCACACCACTTCAAATACAGTTAAGAATGTTGGCTATTTATGTTTTATATATGTAGTTATATGTGCTGCATGGACTATGCAGAGCTTCTTGACTCCAGGTTCTTGTGATAAAACAGGTGAAGTTGTTCTGAACTGAAAATTACTGCTGTTGTCTGGCTTGTTTCTGGTGCTGTTAAGTGAAGTACCTTTGAGGCTGTTTTCATGAGGATGTGTGTTGGTGAAGTAGTAATTGACAGAATGCTTTAACTGGCATTTGAATTATATGGGGTAAAACTTCTTTAGTCTGAGCGAATACTTGGATTTCTGAGTTAAGGCCTGTTAATGCTTAGTTTGTGAAGCAGAACATTCCCTGTGCTAGAGTTCTGTAGATAAATTGGGAACTGATGGTTTGAATCCAGTCTGGGACCTTGAAGGCGTGTGTTGTTGATATTATATTTAAAGTATCCATTTGCCACTAAATTTACTTTTCCTTTTTTTCTTTTTTGCAGGCTGGAGCTCTTGATTTATTGAAGGAGCTTAAGAATATTCCCATGACCCTTGAATTGTTACAGGTATGATTTTCTTATTGTTGTTATATTGCAAATATTAACTTCATAATGATGAAAGTGAAGCCAGCAAATTTGGAAGATGGTTGCACTATTAAAGTAGATCCCTATGTAGAAACTCCTTGGAAGAATCAGTGTTATTATAGGGTAACTAATCTTATTTCACCCTGATTTAGGTCACTTATCGTAAGTGTTTTCTTCCAGTAGCAAGCTCTTAAAGCTTATCTTTCTAAGTTGAAAATAGTGAATTTTGTCATGGACAAAGGGGAAGAGCTGCTTATAAACTTACCTTACATATAATCTTAGGTTCTTACTAACACAAATGTGATGTGTTTCCTTCCTTCTAAAGGAGAATGCACCCAATTGCAGCTAATACTTTCTTATGTAGTTAGTTCTGGTTTGGGATTGTTAAATGAGGAGAAGCATAGTTCATACCTTCAGGTGAGTTGTATTTGACAATTTCACCCCCACCCCCACCCCCTGTAACTCTGAGTAGTGAATTTCATAAGGTAATTGTACTCCTACTTACTGTTCCTCCCCTTTTACTCTGCTGGCCAGGAGTGATGGTGTGGTACAATCTTTCTCACTTGCATGCATACTTTCTCTAATTTTGCTTGTCGCTACATCTCTAACATAGAGTTTGTCATGTAATTCCTCAGTGAACAACTGTCGTTCCAAAATAACTAGTTATTTCCTATCTCTGAAAATTTTCAAATGGCAGAAGTAAATGTAAGACCTGATTTGCTGTGGTAGCCACTTAAATTGGAAGAGACTGAAAAGTAACTTTTTTCAAAGTGACAATTAATGGTCATAGATACAGAATTAGCTATAAAGTTCAAATCTTAAGTGTCACTAGAAATGTCATTCTTCATGTATGCATCCTACATATTTGCAGAATGTATGTGGTGCATTATTGCTAATACTGTTTGTGACAGAAAACAGGAATTTGAAAGTGTTACCTTAATGCATGAATGAGCATGGCTGATTTGACGCTGCAACCTTCTCTCCTATGTCCAACCTCCTTCCTTAAAAAAAGCCCAAACCAAAACCCCTCTTCAAGCCCCACACAAAACAAAAACAAAATCCAAAAAAACCCTCTGTTAACCTGGTTCTTTTGAGTTTCTTTGTGCAGATCTTAATACAGAATATTTGTGCCATAATGTTTTTTGCCTTTGGAATGAAAAATATATCTGCGTGTGCTCCAGAAATTCTGTAAATGCTGCTGTGCAAACCTGTTCTGCTTAGTGTGAAGAATGAGATTAGAAGGAGAAGTTTTACAGAGAAGAGCAAAACAATTTTACCCTTGAACTGTGAGGATTTGGAGAACGTACAAGTAGATAACATTCTTTTTCTAGTAGCAACAAAAACCTTAGTAAAGTTATCAACAGAGAAGGACTCTTAATCTTGCTAAGTACAAACAAACTCAGCTCTCTGGCTTTTGGGCGCTTGTGTGATTCTGACTTAATTTATAATAGGGTTGCATATTAATTCTGTCCAGTTTTCTATCCTACTTGAAAGAAGCTGTATTGGGGCGGGCACCGTATGAGTTTGTAAAGAAGATTTCTCTGTGTTACAGTAGGTCTAAAGGGATCTGGTGTTTTGGTGTACTCTTGCATAGCAGATTGACTGTAGCTTAGTTAAGAAGTTTTTCTTAAATATCCGCTGATGTACTCAAAACAGTTCCATTGCATAAGGTTGCATTTAGCACCATGTTTAGACTCAAATTTACATTATTTTCGTTGAGAGTTTTATAAATGGGTAAAGTCTGCCGTAAATTTTCTATGTTAGTCTCCCAAATTTGCTTAAGCGATGGAGGACTCAGAGAACAGTTGAAATGCAAAGTAATCATATGCATTGCTCTGGCAGTAGATCATTAGTGTGCTAATGTCAAGAAGGGTGATGATCAGGAGAAAGTGGGAGCACTAACTCCCTCTATGTAGATTGAGGTATCTATTGATGTGTTTCAACTGATGAAACGCAGGACACAAGCGAAAAGCGTATGTCTACACCCACATTTAAGCAGTTTTGAAAGCTGGCTACGTTGACAAAAGCACTGCTAGCTGATATGGTAGTTTCATTATTCCTGTGTAATAAGAGAAATGACAATTTTTCCTGTAACATGACTGTTGCTTCAGTCTGAGCTGGCGAGGTCCTCTGAAAAATTTACAGGTATGTAGAATAGGAAGGAGAGAATGTCAGTAGTCTGGACTTGTGTTTGTGTGTTTTTCGCCTCTTCTTTGTCACAGAAAGCTGAAGTGGTTACAGACAATAGTACAACTGTCATATCTAACGAGTTTTATGTAAGCAAGCTGATCCTTGCTCAGCTAGGCAGGGAGCCAGTAGCCTTCCTCACATGTGATTTATCCAGTGGTCAGAATCGCAAATCTGTTTAGCAGCCACACGGTATTAAAGGCATCATGTCTCTGGTGCTAATTGTGGGTAGTGCGCAGCTAAACAGCGAGAGAGACAGTCTTTATTTTAATGAACAGGTTTTACTGGGAATTGCACACACTGATGTGGAACTAGGCTGTGGTGTACAGTCCTCGTTAATGACTTCTTGCCAGTTCATTGGCAAGCCAGGGAGACCTGGGAACCTGGAGGTAGTTCTTCAGGGGTTTGGTTTGGCTCTGCTTTGGTCCAGGTGCTCACCAATTTGCTGTCCTCATATTCTCTTACAGTTTGAAGTTGGTAACACCTCTGCTTGCTTTAGTGGTTGCTTTTCTTCCCTATGTTCCTTACATTTTCTCATTTGGTCTGGTTTAGAGATCACCATATGCCACCATGTTCTTTGTTTTGGGTTCAGTCATAGGTTACTTATGCTAACTGATGCTCATACCAGCTGAAGGCTGCTTGGCCTACAGCTTGAATGCCTCGGGTGGAAACAACCATTTTACACTGTCTCTGAGCCTCCTTACTCTCAGAAAGCAGATTAAAAGTGCTCTAGAATTTGAAGTCAGGAAGAAGGATCCATTAAAAATGCATTTTGGACAGTATGAGGAAGGTTTTCATATACCTGCACACTTACAAAGTGGCACAGAGATAAAGCACTTCCACGGGTTACACTGGGCTAGGCAAAAATACTGGAGTTTTCCACTTAAAATGGCTCTCATGAGAACAGCTCTGTAGGCTGAAAGACTGAGGAAATTTCAAATGCTGACAGCTGGCTTGTGATTAAAGCACAGTCATTTTGAGACTATAACTCTGATCTTTTGTGATTACCTGTGTCAATTTGTAGGCAAATAAACTGGTAGATCATTCCTTTCCCTCTCTTTAGGTGAGGCCAGATCAAGTGCTTTGTAAAGCAAACAAATGAACTATGTTTATGTACTGCCTAAAGAAAGCTGGCAGTTTAGACAGCTACCATAATCTGTTTCTCTTGTGTGATCAGAAGAAGAAATTAATTTATCCAATTAATTTTGAGTTTTACTTGATTTTTTAAATTTTACTTACCCAAGTAAGTCTGTAAAGTGGTGTCTTTTCTTTTTGGTGATGAGAGTAGGCCGTGGTTGTGCCCAGTTATCAACGGAGGGTTGGGTTTTTTGTAGATCCCTTTTTCTCATTCAGGTATGGTGAGTATTTTATGGAGTTCCAAGCATGTGTTGTTCTTTCTTGTCTGAACATAATGTTGAGTGTTAAAAATGTCAAGAGACGTGGCCAGTCTGAGTGAGCAGAGTCCATCTCAAAACACTTTAGTTACAGGGGAGTAGCCATCTGTTTTCTTTAATCCAAAATATGTCTTTAGAGCTGATGCTCAGACCTGAAGTTATTTGATGTGTTTCCTTTGCTGAAATAGCTACTGAATATTTCAGTACATTTCCAGTCATTTAGCACATATGTGGTGCCCCAAAAAGTGTTGTGTGGGTTGTGAGCGAGTAATTTACAGGAACAAATCATTTCCATTTTTAGTGAGCTACAGAGATTTAAATTTTCCTTTAAAGGAGAAGGAAATTTACGATGAACTACTGCAGAAGTAAGTAGAATAATTTGTTACTGAGTCCCATAAATGGTAAATGCAACAAAACTGGGCATTTTAAGAACAATTTAAAAAATGTAGTCATCAATCAAAATATGAAATGATAATAAAATACTAATTTGTATTGTTAAACCTTTTTGCCTCTTGTGAAACTAAAAGTGTGGAAATGTTCTACTTGTTAGATTAACATGTTAGTAGTCTTCTAAAATGAAACTTCTGTTTCTGTTGAGCTAAACGTATGTACTCATCTCCTGAGTCTTTAAGGAGTGAATTTTAAGTTAATCTCCTTTTCACTCTATAGGTGGCAGTAGTGCCAAAGGTTTAAACCCTGTCACTATCTTGGCCTTTTCAGAGAGGTAGCCTAGTTTCACTGTTTCTATCTAAAAGCAGAACACTATGTGCTTAAGATTTTAAAGAATCTCAGTATTGCCAGAATTATTAGGAACCTAAAACATGATCGCTCCCAACTGATATTACAGCTTCTTCCATAGCCACTAAATGGGATTTCTAAGAGTATGAAGTCACTGAAGCAGTTGGCAAGATTGTGATCATGCCAAAATATAAGTGCTGTCATTACTTCACAGAAAAATAAGGTTTTGAGGCTAGAACCTTTTTAAAAATTTTTATATAAAATTAAGATTATATAATT
Source organism: Strix uralensis (assembly GCF_047716275.1). Taxonomy (NCBI): domain Eukaryota; kingdom Metazoa; phylum Chordata; class Aves; order Strigiformes; family Strigidae; genus Strix; species Strix uralensis. The sequence goes on along the minus strand of NC_133972.1, from coordinate 131,451,198 downwards.
TTCACAATGTGACATGTTTTGAGTGTTGTACTTAGTTTAGGTAAGTAATTCTGCAGAGCTTTTTGAAATGTTTTGGGAGCAAAAGTCTTCTGATTGACTCCTCTTAACACTCCTTCCTGCCTGTGTGCTTCCCCCCACCCCTGCTTCTGTGATGGAGACAAATGGTAATACTGTTGTAGTTCTTTCTAAAATGTCCATGTCAAAATAAGTTTTGCAAAGGCTTGCAGCATTACATCCTGATATTCCTAACTCCCCCCCCCCCCCCCCCCCCCCAAAAACCTGAAGAAAAAAAAAAATACTTCTTAAAAAACGATGTCAAAGTACAATTTTATATATGTTTACTTGTTAAATTGTCTTCATGTCACCTTCTGTAGTGTATATTTTTATTTTTGTTGCAGTCTACCAGAATTGGAATGTCAGTGAATGCGATACGCAAGCAAAGCACAGATGAAGAAGTTACATCTTTAGCAAAATCTCTTATCAAGTCTTGGAAGAAACTGTTAGGTATGGAGACATAAAGTTTCTTTCCCTGCTCTTGCATGTTTAAACTGTACACAGTCTTGATGCAAATCCTTGACACCGCCTTCCTTTTGATGTATTTGTGCTCCTCTGTAAGTATTGAAACTTTCTGCACTGAAGTAGTTGTTTTTGACGATCACCAGCGCATTGCTGTGGAAGAGTATTCAGAGAAAAAGTTTTATTTTTACTGGGTCTAGCAAGCAGTCGGAAGCCAGCTTCTGTGACATGACTCATTTCTGAAGTCTCATTGCCTGCTGTTGAGCTAGAGTGACTGTACTGCAGTACTAAGCAGTAACGAACCTGTTCTTGACTATTTCCTTTGTCAGATGTAACAGGCACTCTGAGGAATTTGTGCAAAATCTCATATAGTGTGGAGGCTTTGAAGTCTGGTTATAAAGTGATTTGTGAATAGAAAAAACAGTAAAAAATTGACATTAAAAATCTGTTATAACTTACAAGTAGTGAGAAATAGATCTGTGCTTTCTAAAACCTTCATAGTTTTAAACAACTTGCTAATTATTGACTTAATACTTTTTAATTTCCCTTAAAGCAATGAATACAGTTAATGAAACCTTTCTGTTAGCAGGGTTTTATTCAAGGGTATTTTGTAATACCTAACTTTAATGTATTTGAAAACACTAAAATCTCAAACTGTGTTCAGGTATTTTTGTTCATATGCTGTATTGTACTCTGTTTTGTTTCTCTGTATCTAACTTTAGGTAACCTAAAAATTTAGGAAGCCTAAAAGTTTTGAAATGGAAAACAGTTTATTTTCTACTGATTTAAGTATTTGCCATACTGTCTAGAAAAATATGCTGAATACCAGGAGGTGTTCAAGTCCTCTGGCATTTGAAGTCAGCCTCATTTTTATCGATTTATGAAGTATTTTATCAGATACTTTACTTTCTTGTAAATAGTGTAGAAATTACTTCGTATCCATCTGACAGTACATTTATGTGGACATTGACAATTTGTCACAGCTTTCAACTTCTAGTAAGAAGCAACAACCTTTACAGCAGACATATTTCTTTAACCTACCTATAAAAAAAATAGATAATACTAATTAGGTTAGTTTTAGTGATTAAATTTAGGTAATAGTAGATATGCTGATAAAATACTTTTAAAATCATGATATTGACTTATTATAAATTAAATGCATACTTTGTAAAAGATCTGATCAGACTTCGCTGGTAAATAGTGAAAATCATGTACTCTTTATCTTTAAATTTCCACTTAGAACTTTAAGTCCAGCTGTATTGTATCCAGTGCATAAAAGTGGTAAGATATATAAGTGGAGAAATGGACTTGCTTATTAACTTGAGTTACTCTGAAGACTTCTAAAAGCAGCAGCTGGATTGAGTGATTTATCTCTCAAGTTATTATCTAATTTTTTTTTTAAAAGCACTATCAGATTTTTTTTCTCTGAAGTTCAAATTTTTGATACTGTAACTTAGTCCAGGCAACAAAGTAGAAGAAATACTCTTTTTTCTCCCACAGAATTCTCAAATTTTACAAGTGCCCTCAGATGCTGCTTTTTTCTGTGGAGGAGCCTGACCTTTCTATGTATTGCTGTTCTTTGAGCAAAGGAATTGTTATTTATTTGTTGAGACAGTAAAAATAGTTTTCTGTCTTCTTTTTTAACACAGTATCTTAAGTCAGTCAAACTTGTCTTACTATATTGTTACTTAGAGCTCTTGTCTTACTATATTGTTACTTATAGCTGACTGATCTTTAAGTGTTCAAACATTGTGAAACATGGGGAGTATTATTTCTACCTGAGGACCAGACAGTGTTCATGCTGTAGAAGTCTGGAATAAGTCTGTGGTGCTTGATGGTCACGGCAGGTTGATCTGAGTGTAGGCTGCTGCTGAAAGGGGTGGTCCTGGCTTCTCTTCTGCACAGGCGCCTCCTTCCTCCCTCCTGTGCTACAGCTAGTGCTCAAGTGGTTATCCAGGCAACCAGAGCTGGGAAGTATTTGTTTTGTTCATTTCTTCTGGCTTAAATTTCAGCTGTATCAGTTCTTTGGTCCAGCCTATTTGCAGTTACTGTTCCCTGCACAGGAATTGATGCAGTAATGTACAGCTGGAGCATGGTGGATCTTCCCCTTTTGATGGCTTGCTACCTTCAGATTGTTTTCAGACAGTTCAGAGAATCTACCTGAGGCTGCTTGCATCAGGTGAAGTCAAACATGTGAGGAACTGGAAAGTAGATAGCAAGTATTTGACATTAGCGTAATTGAAGAGTTCCTTCTTGAGGCAGTGGTATGTGACCTTTGTTCATGCAGTAATTTTGTTACAGGGCAGACATTGCATGCATATTACTGTCCCAGGTCTAGTATAGTTGTGGTTGTGCACTTACATAAAATCAAATTATTCCTGAAAATGCAGCACTGTTTGTATTCAAAACTTCTGGGTGGTTAAATTCTCCTTGATTGTCATGTAAACCTTGTAATAAAGCGTAGTAGGGCAAATGTTTCACTTCTCATTTCACTGCTTAATAATTCATTAGAACTTAAAATCTTGTAACTGTGGAAGATAGGGTATCTGGGCTGTGTGAAATATAGGTGGGAATCTTACAAAATACTCTTATTCTGTTTTGTCATTAGTTTTGACTTTCTCAGAAGAATACGAAATACCATATGTTGAGCTGCTTGAGAAATCAGTTTCGATTATGCTGTTTATAGTGCATGTAAAATGGTATGGATCAAAGATGGCAACAGAAGCGGACAGCTGTTAATCGTACCAAGCATTGTACTCAGAGAGCTGAAGTCTTTGTGAGTTATTTTTATAAATGACATTCTGAATTTAGGCAAGTTTTGTTGACTGTTCAGGCTGCATGTACTATTTAAGTTCAGTGCTATTGGAACTTATGTTTTAAGAATGTATGGGAAACATGAGAAGAAATCAAAGTAAGGTTGTGAATCCCCTAGATGTTTATGGCTTGAGTAGAGCCATGCCAGGTTACCAGTGGCTTTTCAGGGGGGGTTGGAAGCTGCCTGGCAAAGGACTTGTGAGCTTTTGTCTGAAGTGACTTGCTGAGTGAGCTACAGTGTAAGACTGCTTTCAGCTGTTGCTGAAAGAACGTTAAACCACACAGCTGAGTTGGTCACAATTTACATATGGAAGCAAATTTGGGCCTCGGAATAAAATACTCTTCAGTTATAACATGGGATTTGCAAATAATGATTGTTTTTCCAAGTAGCTGAGTATACAGAGTATGCTATGCAGATAATGAATCTATGCATACCCATTTAGGTTATGAGGAGTGTTCCTTTATATTAAAAACCAACAAATTCTTTAAGGAATTTTAACATTTTCCATCACAATACTTATTGAACTCTAAGAGTATACAGTGAAAAAGAATGTCCAGACCTCTAAACTTAGCTCTAGTAAGTTTATGTACTGAACTGGAAGTGCAGAATGACTAGACAATAACATTAACATTAAGTGCAAGTGTGATAATCTGTTGCCTGTATTAAAAACTAAGAACAGGTCCGTGAACATTTGAAATGCCTATTTCAAAAAAGTGCATGTCTGAGTAATTTTATTTTAAAACAATATTTAAGTGCTTACTGTTGTCAAGAGACGGTAACACCAGCAAAACTTAACAGAAGTGTTCTACTCTGATCACTTTGTTCATACAGTCCTTCATTATTTTGAACCTGGGTTTGATTCTATTGGAGCAAGCTGGTACAGTCTAGCACTATCTTACAGGTATGTTAACGCTGTCATTGGGTAAAATTGTTCAAGGAGATCCATCTAGTAACCTACTGGTCTTGCTCAAAAAAACCTGTTATTGACCAAAGTACCTAAATTACAGTCTAATCGTGTTTAAGAGTATTGTTTACAATTGATAAGAAGAGTATGTGTCTTTAAGATATCAAGTAGAATCAAGTGCAAAAATAATTTCAGTAGTTTCATTTCCATATCAAGTATGAGCTGTGGAAATCACCTCTGGTCAAATGTATATTTGGGACTGTTCCATGTGCAATTGGTAGATCTATAATTGTTGGGATTATCAATAGAGTGATAATAACACGTGATGCAAATTGTATCATACTGTATAGGAGAAAAAGCACGTATAACAAAGAAGTTAGTGTTATGCTTTTCTGTCACTTGTGATAAAATCTTTTAAATAAATGCCATAGTTCATGATTTTGTTGTTTATTTATAGATTTTTAGATGTTATTCCTCCCTATGCTGCTACTGGGAAGAAGCTTTTTGGATTTTACCTTCATGTTTTACTATGTCTTGCAGAGGAATTGCTGACAAGTGTAGCTGCTTGTGCATCTCAAGATTATTTCAACCAGGGTTTGGAAAATGGGGCCTAAAGAATTATTAAATATGAAGGTCATTGTTAAAGTAATGACTATGCCATCTGTTACCTGTTCTCATATCTCTTTTCTTTATTTAAACTGAATACTCAGGACACTTTCCAAGTTTTGGTGGTGATATCTGAATTGGTAACATATGATAACCCACTAAAGTAAATTCTCATGTGCTTCCAGGGAATAACTAGCCACCTCTCATTAACATTCCTGAAAAACTCTTACTTTAAAAATTTTGAAACTTATTTAGGTTTATAAATTAATAACATTAAATGTTTTTATTTTCTATTTTTTCTTGATACTTGCAAATGTCTTGAGCTCACTTGTAATATAATTAAAATAATCTACAATGAAGCTATTAATGGTTTCTAACATTCACATTAGTTATGTTATCACTGGCCATATATTACTATATTAAAAACTTTGTTCTGGTAACAGAGGACACTGTCATGTCATGTTTTATCCTGGAGAGATTATTTTACTGGAAGAGGTAGAGGTGTCTTTTGAATTAATTGCAAGTCCCAGATAGAAACTGCAATGCAGTAGTCAGAATTTGATAGTCTTATTCCAGTGGCTAATAGTCAATTCCTGTTACTAGCTTATTCTTTGTATTTTAAAGAAACAGTAACATAAACTAGCTTATGTTGTTTAAAAAAAAGCTTAAAGATTTTTTTATGGCCTTTTGAAGCTGTGTAGCTAAAACTGTGAAGTTACAGTTTTCAGTCCTGAAATTGATGACAATTTTAATTTCTTTCTGAAAAAAAGTTTTGGTGAGTTTTAATAGCTGTACTAAGTTGAGAAAGTAATTGTACCTCTTTAAAGCAAGTTGTAATTTATATTATGCAAATATTGTGATGTTCTGTAGGCTTCCTGATGTGAATCACTTGCTCATTGGAATTTTTAAATATCTTTCAGAGGGCCATTTTTTCCATTTTACTTCATTAGAATTTCTGTGATTGGTTGTAGTTCCCATTAGCTGTCATTCTTCCTTTGTGTTAGAGTCTGGCCATTGAATATAAAATAAGTTAATTAGTAGGGACTCTTAGTTTCTCAAGAATAATTTTTTTTTCCTCTCCCCAGAGGGTAGTTGAAATGCTGTCTAGCAGGCTGTTAATTGCATTCTATTCTTTTGTCAATACAGTATTTCAATAAAGTAAGAAATCCTTATTAATATGTGAGTTTTAAGAATACATACTGCTTGACATTGGATCACTTCTCGGTGCCTTCCAATTTATAATACATAAGAGTGAATGACTTTAGAGAATATTTCAAGCAAACAGAGAATATTCTTATTTTCAGATTTCTGAAACTGGATTAAACAAAAGTATGTGTAAACTCTAAGTGATTAAAGAAATTGTCATGTTGAAGACATTTGCTGAAGATGATCCAGTTGTCTCAGCCACTGGAGTTTGACCTTGGCATACTTGTGTAAACTGGTCTGCAGGTGTAGGAAGAGCTGTGCTTTTACCTCTTGCTTTATCCCCGTGCCTCACTTATACCCTGCCCTCTGTAATTGAAAGAAGCAATTGGTGTATTGGCAGATGTTCTCAGGTGCCTGTCTTCTCTGATGAAATGGTGCTGGACTAAAGGGAAGTGTTTGATAAACTAAAACTAGGTTCTGGCTATACCATAGTGGTGTATTTGATGCCAAATAAGCAGGAGATACCTAGGTCAACTCTGAATTTGACAACTTGTGTGCCAGAAAAGAATGTGGAGGTAAATGGGCTGAAGCAGAGCTCAGCTCTAAGGCAGCTGTGCTGCTTTGCAGAACTTGAACTGTACCCCAAGATACCTATTTGACCTATCAGTTTGCCTTAAAGCCTGTGACAAAAATGATCATGTACTTGAAAAAAGATGAGGGTAAATGAGATTCCATGCACACTTAGAATCTTTTTAGAAATTATATATCATGTAAGCATTTGTCGTCATAGGGTAGTCATGTGAATATGAATGATAAAAATGGGATTTGTTTTCTTTCTCTTGTATTGTGTGCTTCAGGTGTCGTAGCAAAGAACTTCTGTGATCCATTCAGTTTATAGCCTTGTTTGTTTTCTTAGTGAAATTACTTTTTTATAAACAATAATTGATAAATTTATTTTAGGATTTTTTTAATAACACCTTTATCTTATTAAAGACAGTCAGTCCAAGTGCATCAGCTATTGTGTTTAATTTTCCTTTTTTTCTGTAATGGAGCAATTTATCAAGAATTGAATAAAAAGTTACAAACAATGGGTGAGGAGATCACTAAACTTTTAAGCTCTTGAAGTCTGGGGAAATATTCTGGAGAAGCATTTTGTGTGCTTGTCTGGTTCTTACACTGTTTTGTAGGCATCTTTTGTAGGCTGACAGCATAGTAGATGGCTGCTTGGTCTTGTCCAGTATGGCTGTCTTTGGTCTCCTTTTATGGTGATGATGCTTTTTTTAAGGAAGTGAAACTTGATTTGATAAATTCCTTTAAAGCTAAGAAATGGAGCAAAATCCTGTTCAGTTTAATATCTTTCCTGTGTAGCTTTAAATGTAAACTTGTTCATATTAAAAATAAGCCAGAACAGTAATTTTCTACTCTCTAGGAAAGGAAAAAAGAGCTCAGTGCTTGAGTAAGAGACATGATTTTGTGAGTTCTATACCACCAAGTTCCCCTGAGAAATGTGGGAATGGGGCTTTTTGGGAAATGTGAGGATACTTTTAGATGTTTAAAGAAGGATTTAGATACCTAGTTCAGGACATTAAGATTTCCCTCCTTTTCTTAACCTGTTTTTAGTCCTTTTAAAAGTTTGTAATAGATGCTTATCCAAATAATACAGTGTATGGATTTAGAAGTGTAATGGCAGCTTTATAAGGGCTTGGAGAGAGGAATTCACAAAATATTAACTGTCAGTGAGTGATGCCAGTCTTGCCAGGCTTTTTCTGTAGGCAGTGGAGAGTCAGCCTTTCTAGAGAGCAAATCAGCAGGAGCTTTATTTAGCCACTCTGAATTCTTCTTTACAATAGAAGGGTGTATGTGTTCTCGCTAGGTTAAAGTTAAATGTTGTGATTGCCCTTTTTAATAAAGGCTTTTGTCTCTTTTCTTTATAAAATTGTCATTAAACATAGCCTGTATGGGGAAGGCAAATTCAAATATTTTTAAACATTAAGACAAATTATTTAAGGGCTATCACAGAAAATACTTTGTGTCTGGAAAACTCCTTCAAAAGCATATGAAAATGATCTTTTATATTTTTTGGCAACGATTGTAGCTTTCACACCACAGTTTTGTTTGGTTTAGTCCTTTGGTAGAAAGCCTGTGAATATAATTAAAAAGAATGGCATGTATTTAGTAGGAACTCACATTTAAAACATGGAAGACAAACTCCAGAGACTTGATGTAGTAGTTTGAGAAGTTGTCTACCTCATGCAGCAGTGTTGGCAAAAACAAGTCATAAATGTCCATGTTTTCAGCATATCTTCATTGCCAGTTTAAGCAGAAGCTGGATTTGACTCAAAGGATCTGAAATGTTGTCATATTTTCCATTTTCTGGGTTGTGGAGGGTGTTGTGTTGGGGAGTGGAAGGCTGTACTGCAAGAGAAGGTCAAAGCAGAGAGTGGGAGCTGATAGCATTTCCAACTGGTTCAGGAGAAATCATCAAAGATATTTTACCACTGCTTTAAATTGGTTACTATTTCTGGGTAAAAGAGTTTCTCATGTTTTGTATTTCCAGATGGACCTTCAACTGATAAAGATTCTGAAGAAAAGAAAAAGGAGGCTGCGTCGTCCTCACAAAACAGCCCTGAAGCAAGAGAAGAAAGGTGCTTAATTCTCCATGACTGTACAAATAATCTCCCTCAGTATAAATTAACATTAAACTCTTTGGTCCAAATTTGTCATACTGGAGACAGCTTCCACATTATTTTCTGAAATACAAACCATTGTACAAGAAATGGTCTGTTAGGGAAGTTAATTGTGCTGCTGCTGACATAAAAAAAAAAAAAAAAGCCACAGGGCAAGATATGGCCAGACTAGTTATTGTTTAGTCCATCTGTCTCATTGGTCAAATACTCCTTATTCTCTCAATGCTAGCACTGAGCTTTGAGAACTGTAAAACAACTTTGTCACAGCTTTGTGGTAATTGTATATGTTAGAGGTTTAGAAGACTATTTTTGTCTCTTACCTTTTATATTTAATAAACAATCTCATTCTGCACTCTTTTTGGTAAATAAAATACGTATTTTCAGAAAAAATGAGCTCATTAATGACACTGTAGGAGCTAAAGAACATGTACAAAATAGTAACTGCAAGTCCATTTCTTCTATACATTTCTGGTTTTAGAATCTGTTTCCAGCAGCCATTTTCAAATTGAAATTTAACCTGTAACCATTTGTCCTGATGCAAGCTGAAGACTTTTTGGTCTACAGTTACATTGATTGTTTGTGACCATGGTACCACCAGTACAGTAAACAGACTGAATGCAATGTATTCACTGCAGAGTGAATATTAGTGTGATGTATCTTCACTGTTTCTTATTGTAAAGTTCTATGGGGGGGAAAAAAAAGACTTCATGTTAATGTAGAGAATTGAGAACTGAAACTTATATGCAGTGTAATGGAATGAAATACAAGCTGTGTGTCTATTGTGTGGAATACCCTGGTGAATATTCTAAAAACACTTTTAAATTTATGTGAATTCAGTTAGCCTTAGAAAGGTGGCCTGTGTTCTTTTTTTGGATTACCTTCAAAGGGATATAGCAAAAAGCCTGTTTTTTGCCCTGGAACAAAGTTATTTGAAGAGGGAGAAAAAACATTAATATTAGTTTTCTTTTTGCCTTTTTTTAGCAGTTCAAGCAGCAATTCCAGCAGCAGGAAGGAGGAGGGTAGTGCTCCCTCAAATTCTTTCATTCCTTCTTTTCCCCGGGCTCCAAGCACTTCGGATTCTGTAAGAGTGAAATGTAGAGAAATGCTCTCTGCAGCTCTCAGGACGGGAGGTGAGCTTTGTAGCCTATATTTTCAAGTTTAACTATTTCCTTCTTCTCCATTTCAGTCCTTCCCGCTCCTGCCCGATAGGGTAGGATAAACCTGTTTATGTCCATTTGTGTGTATATGCCCATAGGCCAGTTCACCCACGTTGCAAGTAATGAGTAACCTTGACAGCATGGGAATGTATTGAAATACATTTTGGTTGCTGATGATATGGGACATTTTGTGGCTTCTGTTCGTCTGATACCTTGCCTGCAATGGAATTTCTTTTCAGGAAGGTTATTGCCTCCTTAATGCCTGATTTAAATATTTTTGTGGAAACTGTTTTTTTGTCTTATCTCTGACTGAGAGTGCCAGCGTATACATGCCTGCCTTTTTTACATCAGAGATCCTCTGGGCCTTCAGATTTTGGTTTTTGAAGGCTGCCTTTCTGTTTTGATTTAATCTTGACATACTCCTAGTAAGAGTCTTGTATGCTCTATCTTCATGCCTCTTGGGCATCTGTAAGTTCTTTGACTGGGGTTTTTTCTTTTCCCCCCTCATATACACCTAGGTGTCTTTAAACTGATAAATTGAGTGATAGGCTAGATAAGGAGCAAACTAAAAGTCGAACTCCTCAGAATGACCTGAATTTTTTCTTGTGGGTCCTTCTCTTCTGCCAGAACTTATAACCCAGGTCTGGTTCCTCTTTTCTTAGCTTAGTGTAACCCGACCCAGTGTAAGCAGACTTCTGAATCATCCATTTTTAGCCTCTTCTCTCTTTTACTCTTTCTTTTAATTCACGTAAATTCAGATACAGACAGTAGTCAAAGCTGACTAAAGACCACGAGTTGGTGGTCATCGGATACATAGTTCATAGCTAGTTTTCCAAGGGCTTTTTTTGCTGTGTTACTTTCTACAGCACATATAAACTGATCATCCATGGGTTGAATGCCAATCTCAAAAAATAAGGTTGTTTTCTGGTTTTATGGCCTTCTGCATGAGATCGAAGGGGAAATGGTATTTGGATTACTCATTGAAGTACATCCATGTTAAAATGAGAAGGAGGAAAACATACTGTATCTAATTTGTCCTAAGCTATCTTGGAAAGGCAGCTGTCTTTATGAGTAAGGGTTTTGGTCAGAAACAGTAAACAATTATCTTGAGCGTTTTAGGTCATGTTGCATTGTCTTCAAGATTGCTATGGTTGGTTTATTCTAATTTACATGTTTTATGATACATCTCTGATTTGCATTTTTAAAAACATCTAATAATATTGTTTCTGTTGCTTAATTACTATGTTTCTAAGGAAATCCTCTTGCATGCATGCAAAACGTTAATTGCTATGCTTGTATTGTGTGGACTGAGAGAACAGATGAAACGCAATACAAAATGTTTTCATAATAGTCTATTCTATGCATAGATATGCTGTGGAGATGGGTGTTTGCCAAGCCTGTTAGAATCTTCAAAATTCTTCCTTATATCAAAGTTTTTTCTCACTACTTTTTGTTTGCAACTAAGTGTAAGAATTTCTGGTTTTGTAAAAGATTTAGGGTTGTTCTATTTTTTAAACTTCTGTTGCTCTTCACTTATTTTTGTTCTTCCCAGTAATAAAGTTATGAAAGGAGAAGTATACAGTAAATTAAACTTTCATATACAAAAGGGAAAAATCACTGTAGTTGTTCCATAATTTGTTGAGTTTTTGCAGTGTTGAATGGGCTCTCAGGGATGTAGAACACTAAGATTGTCAGGTTGCTAATATTTCAATGCTTGTTTTTCTCAGATGATTACATTGCCATTGGTGCTGATGAGGAAGAGCTGGGTTCTCAGATTGAAGAAGATATCCTTTGTTGTATATGTGTATATGTCTATGTGCTCTAGAACAAGAGTGTTTTTTAAAAGCATTGATAATGTTTGATTAACTTGATCTATGTATTGAATATTTTTAATTTCATTTAAAACATTAGCAAACTGTTCAACACATCAGCGTAGAAATTTAGTGTTTAAAACAACACAACCTAAATGATTTGCTTTAAAACATGTAGGAATGTGTAGGTGAGTGTGTGTGGGTTTGTTCTGTTCGGTATGTTTTCCTTGCAGCAGCAATCTTGTATCTTACTGCAGCATTCTGACATAAAATGCTGGGCTCTTCTCTGTTATTTTTAAATCTCTTCTTGTTAATGGTTTTAATCTTTTTCTAATGTCTTTATTTTCTGCAAGTTTATTTCTAAATGAATTTGTAGTTTTCAAAAGGGTTGTTCTGGTAGCAGTGTTTGCATAGTTACAAAGTGGAGGTCAGGGCTTTTTATTTTAGCTTTTTTTTGGGGGGGGGAGGGGGTATTAAACATAGAAATAGTCTAAGCTTCATGATTCTAACTTGTTATGTCCTTTAGTAATTATTCAGCCACCGTTCCTGTTAAGAAATTTCCTGTTTCTCTTGCAAGTCTGTTTTAAAATTCTGTCAGTGAGCTGCCAGTGTTTGAATATTGGTTTAGAAATCAGTTAATCAAGATGAGGTTAAGGAACTGGACATAAATTTATGGGTGACTTTTCACAATTTCAGTTGAGATCCTACTACCCAAAAATTTGCATTTCACTGACCGTGTGCTGAGCTATGATTAGGCTTCAGAAGGATGTGAAGTCTGCTGTGTTGAACAGGAAAGTAACTGTTGGTTGGGTTTGGGGGGTTGGACTTGATCAACAGTGAAGTACATTGTTTTGGAAGAGTTGCCCCCAAAATGAATTCTTTAGAGTGCTCTTTTACTTGTTAATGTTTTGTTCCTTAAATCCAAAGCACCTATTTTTCAAGAATTAAAAAACACTGATATGAAATACAAAAATAGGGTACGAAGTAGAATAGCAAATCTCAAGGATGCAAAGAATCCTAACCTAAGGAAAAATGTGTTATGTGGGAACATTCCTCCTGACAAGTTTGCCAAAATGACAGCAGAGGTAAGTAAAACATAGGTCTTGAACTATTTCCCTGTTGGACTTACATCCTGACCTGTATTTATTAGCCATAAAAAATTATGTAAGCTGCCTGCACTTTTGAAAGACTGTGGCGTGCACAGTCTGAATTACAGGGCTGTGTTGGGGCAGAGGAAATGAAGGTTGTGTCTGCTAATGGTTCCTAAATATCTGATTTTGTCTGTAAGTCAGAAGGCAGGTAAGCTGTTGCATGTAAATTTCCGGAAACATGGTATCTTGTGCAGTTTTTAAAAGGCCACATGATATATCAGTGAGTTTAAGTTTAGGAAGGTGTAAATATGACTGGCTAGTGCCTCCAAGCTGCTTTCCCATTCACCTTCCTGGATATATAAGTGTTAGCCTGTCTTGCCATTTATTTTTCAAATGCTAACCTCTGCTGTTTATACTCCTATGCAAGGTATAGTACTGTGGTTTTAAAGATCAGTCCCTCTCCTGTTGGCATTTTCAGTGTTAATTTAAAGCTCATCTCTTGAATCTATCTCTTGAATACTTCAAGTGATTTTGAGGGAAACTTAATAAATAAAAAAAGTCATAAATGGTAGGAGAAAGAAGCTAAGAGAATTGCCCTTTAAATCAAATGTATGTTATTGAAAGAACATTTTGGACACTCAAATAGAAATTCCTCTTAAGATGCTCCCTGTCTTTACAAATCAAAACAAATCTAGGAAGTTAAATGAAAAATTAGATTTTTAAGGGAGAGAAAAACAAAAGCACAGTTAACATCTGGCTTCAGTTTTGTAGTTCTGCTTGTATGTGTTGGATTCTAGCCCCCCCCCCCCCCCCCCCCCCCCCAATTCAGGTATAAAGGAGTGTCTTGGAGATAGAAAGAAATTAAATTTATGATCAAATAATGAAAATCATGATTAGCTTTATTCTAAAGGAAAGGGTTTTTTGGTTTTTTGTTTTCTTTCTATAGCTTTATCTAAAGGTTAGGGCAAATGCTTGTAAAGGAATGTGTAAAGAATAGTCAATTGTATCTTCAGTACATATTGTGAGGTTTTTTGTTCCACGTGTGTGTATGTACATATGCACAAACATATATTTTATATTGTCCAGTGCCTGTTCTTTGTCGTGGATTAAAATTTTAATGGCTAAAAAACCCTTTAGTGTTAAGGTTACTTCTAAGTGAAACAGTATTAATAAAAGATTTGCATTCCACATCTACATGGTATGTGGAGTAAAATTTTATTGAAGAAAAATGGAACAACTTGTTTTTGCTGTGCACACTTGATTACTATACATTGTGGAGATCCTGCACGCTAGAACTGTTTTAAAGGAGAAGAAAATTGGTGAATATGAGCTCTTCAGTTAGTGTTTTGCAACTAACTGTATATGATTTCTGGTAACGTATGGTAAATAATGGCTATACTGTATTTCTCAGTACAAATATGGCAATAGTAAAAATAATGTAAATTTTCCCTATAGTAATCTTATGTAGGTCAATGAGATGATTATTCAAGGATCTAACCTAGGGAGAGGATCTTTTTCCTCATCTCTTTTGAGACTTTTAAGTCCTTTATCTTGTCTCTGCATAAAAATGTTTCTATGTGTTTGATATTGTGTAACTTTTACTGATTTTATTTTTTCCAGCTGCATAAAAAACCCCAACATTCTAAACTTTTTGTAGCTTCTGTGCTGTTGAAATATCCCAACTTAAATCTTATAAAATTGAAAATGTGTAGAAAGAATTACTTTGCCCTTCAATAGAGTTGTTGTTCGTGGATTCTAAATAAAAAATGGTATGGGCTTGCACAGTGGTAGTGACTTGTTTAAAACTAAAACTCCTTAGTAAACTCTGCTGTTATCCATAACAGGAAATGGCAAGTGATGAGCTGAAAGAAATGCGCAAAAATCTGACCAAAGAAGCTATCAGAGAGCACCAGATGGCTAAAACAGGAGGTACCCAAACTGATCTGTTTACATGTGGCAAGTGCAAAAAGAAGAACTGTACATACACGCAGGTACATGGTTTTTCAGACTCTTCGTTTTCCTTTTTCAAAGCTGAAGTCCTATATAAAGATTGTCAGAGAAAGTTTTAGTTACGAAATGAACTGTTAACAAAATGCTAACAAATTACAAAACATGTGAAGATAGTTGGAGCTACTTAGGTGTGCTTATGTAAAGAATGTTTGTTGTATTAATTTACCAAAGATTTTTACGTAAATCTAAGCTGAGTAGCTATATAGCCTGAAATGTCAGTTTCTTTGCAATGCTGAGTTTTTGCTGATTCCTCTTACATCTTATATTAATATGATTTTATGTCAAGGAGAACTTGACATACTGGTTTTAGTAAATGTTGACATTTACTGTTTTTAATGTGTATAAACTTTTCTTTACAGAGGGAACAAATAACAGAAAATGATGATACATACATATAATAAATATACGTGTATATATATAAAATCTACCATTTGACTATCACTAGACCCTAATCTACAATCATTCCTACAACCTTTTTCTATTTTAGTTAGAAAATAAGTGCAAGAAGGGCTTTAATTTGTTTAGCAGTGCTTCAGGGCATTTCATTTTCATCATAGGATCAGCTGCATTTATAATTTAATACTGTATATTAGATGCTTTAAGTAGATAGCTGTTTTTCAATCATGAGACTTTTAAGCCTTTCCATCAGTAAATATATGTAAAGCTGTACTGAACGTGTAGATTTACTGCAGAATCTTTTCCTAGAAGTATGTGCACAGTTTCTATGCCGAAATTGATACTTCAATGCTGCTAAATCTGTCAAAACATAGATTTATGATCACTTTACAGTCTAGACAAAAAACCAGTTTCAACTGATATGGAAAGTTAGCTTGTATTTTTATCCAAATGTGTTTCCTTAATGTTAAACTTTGATTTTAAACGTTTACATTGAACATGTACTAACAAAAGTTGAAGATACTAATTTTCCTCTTCTGCTCTGGCTCTTGCCTTTGCCAAAGGTTCAAACCCGCAGTGCTGATGAACCCATGACAACATTTGTTGTCTGTAATGAATGTGGAAACAGATGGAAGGTAAGACTGTTAGACCGCTCTGCATATTTGATAGCAGACAACTAGGCTCTGTGCTTAATTTTGGTTTACATTAAATGACAAATAATATTGCATGTTGATATTGCAAAATAGCTTTAAGTTAGAAAAGCATTTTTGACTGAAGGTGTGAGATCACAGAAGTAGAGCAGTGGCAAAGGGGGAGAGAAGTCAGGATATTGACTTAGTCCTTGTGACATCTAGTTACAACGCTGCTTTGCCATACAAAGTAGTGGCAAGTTAGTCACTGTGTCTTCCCTTTCTTCACCCAAAGATATTCTAACTTTTTAATCTCTGGTTTGATGAGTGGAATAGGCCTTTTTAGACCTTTTGTTTTTTTCTGGTTTTTTTGCTACTCTGAAAAGAAGAGGGTATGAAGCAATGACTGCTGCCATATTCCTTTGTCAGGATAAGTGTAGGGCAGTGATCACTTAATTTAAATTTTTTTTTAAGTTCAGGAAATGGGAATTGTAAAAGCTTCTGAGGGATACCAGTAGTCCGATGAAGTGGAGAAACACTGAAATGGCCTGTAAAATTTACCGTTTAACATGTGATAGCATGCAATATGAAGCATGATACCCTTATTCCGTTATTTTTCTGTGTGAAGAATGCTGCTCTGCAGAACCATGTGCACAGCATACATTGATTACTACATGAAAGTATTTTATGCATCTTGGTTTATGTGCCTTATTACTGGATATTGTTCAAATCTATACTCCAGGATACCTAAATAATTTATAAAGCTTAGAAATTGTTTGATACAGTACAGGGAAAAGTTTATTTGTCCTTGAAACCTTCTGTAAGGTGGCAGTTGCAAAAGTGTCCATATAAAGATGCTTGAGTGAAGGAATGGTTATGATATAAGCAAATGCTTGTACTAGTAATTTTCATATCCTGAGTATGGTGTTGTATTTCTGTTTCTTCTTGCAAAGATTTAGAAATAAGCTGTGTGAAGATCTCATAAAAATTCTTTTCTTTTGACAGTTCTGTTAGAAGAAGAAATTGTCAAGACATCTGGACCAGTATGAAAGAGGATTTTGTAATTAGCTTTAAAAAACTAGGCTAAGCATCTAGCTTTCTGCAAATGAGAGGTTTTTTGGGTTTTGTTTTTTGGGGTTTTTTTTGTTGTTTTAAAGCAGCATACATGCCTGAAGTTAGCTTTTGTTTTGACACAACCAACATTTCCTTAAATGGCTTCCTATAGCTGATAGTCAGTAGGGCCAGGTTGCTCAATTGTATGGTGAATGTTAAAATATTTTTTCATTTTTATAAGTAAGTTACATTAAACTTTTACCAATTAAACATTTTGGTAATTGGCTTGTTTTTTTCTAACTATGTGAATAATGTACTGTATTTTTTGCGGTCTGAAACATACACACTCCTCCGATATGTATTTTACCTCTCCACATTTGTTCAGTTGTAAGAATGGAATTTTGTTTTTTGCTGCTGTGTTCACTAGTTTTGCAAAGAGAAAAGGTATGTAACTTCATCTGATTACATTAAACTCAGTTGTTAACTAAAGCACAATTTAGTTAACTCTCTAGTTTGTATGTACTGTTTCTGAATTAGGACTGTATTTGTGGTCACAGAGCTTGGAAATTTATTAGTGAATATGATAACCTCTTTTGCAGTGGTTGGCTAAGCTTCGTTATGTAAACAGCTTTGATCAATGCAATATATTTTATTGCCCAGAGCATGTATTTTACATTCTATCAGTAGGTATTATTTCTAGGAATGTCTTCAAATAGTTGGTTAAATCTGATTTGAGTGTTTAGTTTCACTTAACATGCTTGACAACCAGGTTTGGTTTAGGCTTTGTACATAAGCAAAGGCACTGGCTGTCCTAATAACACCAGCCAACCAATTTATCACAATATAAACTGGCTGGGGAGTTAATTCTAAGTTCACTTCATATAAATGACATCAGTTTTGTTCATGAAC
Source organism: Strix uralensis (assembly GCF_047716275.1). Classification (NCBI taxonomy): domain Eukaryota; kingdom Metazoa; phylum Chordata; class Aves; order Strigiformes; family Strigidae; genus Strix; species Strix uralensis. The sequence goes on along the minus strand of NC_133972.1, from coordinate 131,433,468 downwards.
TGAATTTTGAGTTGTAGAGTATTGGATGTCAATCATAGACCTGCAGGTGAGAATAAATTACTAAAGTTATGGTCTTTTCCATATGTGGGATGATATAAATATTGCTTTGTTAGAGCCTGCTTTTTAACAGTGCACATGTTTAGAAGTATTTTCAAATGTGCTTTCAAGGAAAAATATGTTAACATCTTTAGAAGAGATTAAATTATTTCATTATACCTAAGTTGATATTTAATTTATCGAAGCCTGGGGCTGAGAAGGTCTATCCTGGCAGTGTATAAAGGATTCATGGGGGGAATGGAAAGAGTACATGTGGGTTTTGGAGAAAGAATTCTTTGGCTGTAAAGGAAAAACAAGATTTTCTATGTTAAATATTTTTTGCGTGATGGTGGCAATCATAACAAATGAGTTGGAAATAGTATGATGACACTTGAGCTTTGCAAGATGAGAAGTGTTTGGTAAATTCTTTATATAGCAAGTGTTTCCAGTCAGCTTGTTCAAGGAAGGGAAAGTGGCTCCTCTGCTGAAAGGAAAAATAATTAAAATAGAAGTTTAGATGCAAACATTTTTTTTATGAAGGAGATTGTTCGGCATTTAAAGTTTCTTGCATAACTTCATATAAAAATGTTTTAAACTCAATTTATTTGATATTAATGCACTAATTGAGAAAACATTATTTTTTTGTACTAACAGAATAGGTTTATTTTTAGCCTGTGTGTAGGTCCTTTGGCAGGATTGCTTCTTAAGATTTTTTTTTTTCCAAGTTGTTTAAGACAGCAACAAACCAATGACAGACGTTTAATATCAATTACAGTGCTTTGTTCTAAAGGAACAAGTCCAAAAAATTGTGTTAAAAATGATTGCAGATCGGATGCCAAGTAGACCTAAGTCTCCCATGCTGTTCACAGCATATATACAGGGCAGGCACAGGTTGCTTTGCATTACCTTCCTTATGCTATATGTCCTTTAATCTTTATGCCCAGTGTGACACTTAGGAGAATTACCTTTTGAGAAAATACAGCAGTCATCTTTCCATACTTACTGAATTTTATGTGGACTTTGTTTAAAGAACTATAACTGCGGTAGCACTTTGATGTAGGTGTACCCAACTAGGAGTTCAAATAAAACATTGTTTCACCTACTGTTACCTGATGGCCTAGCAACAGCCTTTACCCCTTCTCTTTTCTGTCCCTGAGGTTAAAAAGGCCAGTTTCTTTCTTGCAGTGAAAGATGAAGTCCAAGAACTAGATCTAAAAAAGAATACTATTCATGCTTTGGCTACCCAAATCCAAAAATAAAACTGCCCATCAGTGAGCTTTGAATGTACCTCTGTTCAACAGGTGCTCTCCCAGTTGTCTGAAATTGCTCTCCACTGTGAGAGGATGCAAAGTCTGAAGGATGTATGGGTGAAGGATGTAGAGGTGGGGCTGGAACTGAATCTCATTTCAGCAGCTGAGCTGCAGTTGTGCTACAGCTGACCCAGTACATTTGTGTATTATACGCAGTGAAACATGCCAGTAGAACTGGTGATGAATTTCTCCCTTCCAAGAATAGCAGGTTTGTTTATTACCTTGGTGGATATTTGAATTGTCTTTGACAAAAGAGAGAATAACCGTAGTTGCACTGCAACTTAAGGTAGTTTTTACATTAATGTAGTAGAGAAATGGGCCATGCTCCTTTTAAAGTAAGTGTGTGTGTAGATCTTTAAGGATGCCACCTTTCTTCTGTAAGGCAAGCTAGAGGTTTCAGCTGCTCAGAAAACACAGCTTCTGGATCCTTTGTTAGAAGGCATTATCCTTATATAATTCTGGTAACTTGCTCAGGAGAAAGTGTGGGTTTTAAAAATCTTGTACTGAATGATTCTTTTTGACTAGCACTAAGCAGAAGGTAAGTATGTGCTCAGTGATCCTGGCTTTTGTGAATTCCACTTTGAAGCCCTATTGTGCTTTCCAAGCATTGCAAAGGAAGTGCCTTTTCTTTATCCAGAGTTCAGGATTCCGCTTGTGGTCATGTATGTGAACTTTAAATTGAAACCTACAACCCATACTGCTGAGGTAGAACTTGAACTCATCAACATGAAGCCTTTGTTCTGCAAAAAGTGGTTGTATTGCTTTTCAAACTCATGCCTTTTGAAATAGGTAATTAGTAGTCATTTGCATAAATAAACCTGAGGAGTTTCAGCTCTTTACAATTTCATACAGCTCTGTTTCACTACATCAGCACTAATCTTGAATTGTTTTACCATTTTAAAAGGCTTGGGATTAATTTAGTTGCAATGTTAATATAGAAAATCTTTCGTTAATATCATTGAAATAATACTGATCCCTTTCATGGCAGAAGATGTGTTCTTAAGTACTGTTTAGAGCAAACTTGTTTAAAGATTATTTCACATTGCGATAGTCTTTCTCATCACTTTTTCAGATAGCCTTTGTAATCATTAAGTGAATAAGTACACGATTGTGTGATAAATTTTAATCTATTTTTATACAGTAGAGCCCTTCAGGATATATGTGAAATTTTTTTAATCTTTGTTTGCATTGTGCTAATGACTTTGTAATTTAAAGGTCAGTGTAAAGCACAATATGTTGGCTGAAGGAGCCCATGCAATTTTAATACTGCTTAGCAGGCTGGTGAAAAGAGCAGTCTTTAACAGTATGCATGTTCTGTGGGAGTTACTGGTTTGTGAAAGTGCAGATATTGAAGAGAGAATACCAGTGGACTGGAAAGTTGTTAAAGCTTAATGATATCCTGCAGTTAGATAAATGCCAAGACAAACCAACCATGCTTATTTTCAAGCTAGGATAAATTGATTTTGTGATAATTTCTTATTTGATGAATTATAAATAATGTCTTGTGTCAATATGATTTTCTCCTGCTATTCACGTAATAGCTTGTCTAGAGTAACTTCTCCTTTTCAGTGCAACTCAGTTTTGTCCTGAAAAAAGTTTGTGCATTATGAGTAAATATACAGTAATGAAATGTACTTAAAAACCTGTCTTCTGTACAGGTGGGTTTTTGTTTTCCTCCTTCCCCTTCCCCCCCGCCCCGCTTCAATGAAATCCTGTATTAAACATCCTCAAAGTAACAAGATATTTAGGGGAGTGGGTTGGTTGTTTGGGTTTTTTAAGACATATTGTCAGGGTATTTAGGGACCAGCATTCTGCCGTTGATGTTGGGTGTAAGCTTAAACTTAAAACACAGTGTTAAAATTTGTTAACGTTTTTCAGGAAAGATGCGCATTGCAAATGTCAGTATATTGTAATGCAGAAGTAAAATGAAAATTGCCTAGAGAATTTTACTTGCTTAGAAGTTGTGGTACGTGGAAAATAAGCTTAGAAATTATTATTTTCTTCTTGTAATAATCTAATGTTAACCATAGAACTGCCTAAACCAATATAGCTTTCTCTCCCCTCTAATTTCATTGCATCTTTTTCTTGCAGAAAAACAGAATATATTGTTTGATATAAAATACGAGTGTTTGGTCTGTCTTCCAGCTCTTAATGAGGTATCTTTGCAAGGAAGAAAGTTAACTTGAAAGAAATGAAATCCTCCATTTAATGAAATAACACACTTTGATCTGTTTTTGATGTGTGTCTGATCTTTCCAGCAAGCTGAATTTGACCTATTTAAACTTATTTTTTTCAAATGAGAGTTTTGGAACACTCTTAGCCACCCTGATTAAAACAAGTACAGCATTGTCAGTCTTACTGCAAGCTCCCCATGAATGCTGCCTTACTGATATATCTAGTTTGTTTTGTTGCAGTTACTACCTATCATGTAATAGTTTATGTAAACTGAAACTGTATTGATAGTGCTTTGGGTATTTTTACTGGAAAATCAGCTGAGATAACCAATGTTGATACATTAAGCAGTGGTGACCACTAACTGGACCGTCTTAAGTAGTCATATATAGAAGGGCTTCTTCTTAACTTAGTCATCCAGTGTTGTGCTACAGAGGACAGAAGCACTTTGATTTGCTGTCTCTCAAGTTTTTTGGTTTACTTTTTTGTGCTGACATGTAGAATAGTATTTTGGTTTTGGAAGATGATGGAAATACAGGCGGGTCTAGAGGAGGGCCACAAAGATGATCAGGGGGCTGGAGCACCTTCCTTATGAGGATGGGCTGAGAGAGTTGGGGTTGTTCAGCCTGGAGGAGAGAAGGTTCTGGGGAGACCTTATAGTGCCCTTCCAGTACTTAAAGGGGGCCTACAGGAAAGATGGGGAGGGACTTTTCATCAGGGAGTGTAGCAACAGGATGAGGGGTAACGGTTTTAAACCTGGTGAGGCCACACCTTGAGTATTGTGTCCAGTTTTGGGCACCTCAGTACAAGAGGGATATCGAGGTGCTGGAGCGAGTGCAGAGGAGGGCAACGAAGCTGGTGAAGATCCTGGAGAATAAATCTTATGAGAAGCGATTGAAGGAGCTGGGACTGTTTAGTTTGAGGAGGAGAAGGCTGAGGGGAGACCTCATCACTCTCTACAGCTACCTGAAAGGACATTGTAGAGAGGTTGGTGCTGGTCTCTTCTCACAGGTAATTAGCAATAGAACAAGAGGGAATGGCTTTAAACTGCAACAGGGGAGATTCAGAATGGACATTAGAAAAAAAATTTTCACAGAAAGAGTGGTCAGACAGTGGAATAGGCTGCCCAGGGAGGTGGTGGAGTCACCATCCCTGGATGTGTTTAAGGGTCGTTTAGATGAGTGTTTGGGGGATGTGAGGTAGGGGAGAACTTTGTAGAGTGGGGCTGATGGTTGGACTCGATGATCCCAAGGGTCTTTTCCAACCTGAATGATTCTATGATTCTGTAAATGGAAAGAGGGTAGATTTAGGTTAGGTATTAAGAAGACATTCTTTACTGTGAGAGTGGTGAGACACTGGCACAGGTTGCCCAGAGAGGTTGTGGCTGCCCCCTCTCTGGAAGTGATAAAGGCCAGGCTGGATGGGGCTTTGAGCAACCTGGTCTAGTGGAAGGTGTCCCTGCCCATGGCAGGGAGTTGGAACTAGATGATCTTTAAGGTCCCTTCCAACCCAAACCATTCTATGATTCTATGAAACTGGTCCATAGCTATTGTTAACTTACTGTGTATCGGGTCATCTCCTGTGGTGCTGTGTAATGAAAAATCTCATTGTTTGTTTAATAACATGAACGCAGTAAGGGGAGAACATGTGTCTTGCCAAGTGCACTGAGGAAACAATTTAATTGATCTCCTAAATTCTGCCTTGTTATTCCCATTTCCTTTTTTCAGAGAAAGTCCCCATCTTGTGCATTTCATAGTGCTGGAATTAGGTGAAGAGTAGGTTTTAGAAAGGCTACAGTAGATGTCACTGATCTATGCCTGTCTGGTTCTTCCCTTCTAAGGTATTTTTTTCTTGTTCCTCAGGTCTCCTTTTCCTACCTATATGTGTCTTTTGGTTCATTTCAATAAATGTGCAGGAAAAAGTACAATTCAGTGGAAGTCCACTATAAACTCTAAAGTTTAATATAGTGGAATTGTAGTGAATCTTATAATTTAAAGAAGTTAGAATAACAGATCTACACATAGATTATGTGGATTCAATGTTCTTTCTTCCTACGCTTCCTGGGATTACTGATTTTGAGGTATGACCAGAAATCAAGTGTAATGCTTTGAGGATACTGTAAATGAACATGGTTTATTAGTGGATAGAGCTGTTGCTTTTCTTTTGGACAGTCTAAAATAGTTCTGTGTCAGAACAGTAGTTCCAGCTTCCTCTTTTTGTCAATTAAATGTGTGCATATCTGTAATAGAAACCTTACAAGATCTGTCAGGTAATGGGAGAGTTTAATATGTACAAAACCAAGATGGTTGATACTGCTGTCCTCTCAGGAGCAATCTTACATCTACCTACTGAGGGAAGAGAATAATATGTGAGAATTCTTGTGCTTTATTTTGGAATTTAAATGCCCAGACTCTTCTTCTTCTTAATTAAATAATTTAACTTTTATAAACATGAACCATATGAACTTAAAAATGCTTTCAGCAGACTCCAGTAGTAAAATAACAATTCTTCAGCAAAAGATTTTTATAGGCAGCATTATTTCAACCATTAGCTTTCATAAACTTGAGATTGCCATACCAATTTCCATTAGCACACCATATATGCATTAAATATACCAAGACAAGTGGAGTGTACCTGTGCCAGGTACAATATGTGAAAGTTTGTCTAGTGTAACCCAGGTATTGACAGTACTGTTTTTACTTCGGTCACAGCGTGGATGGGGCAACTGGTTTGGTTTTCAAGAAAGTTCTAACACTCCACTTGAAAATAAAATAATAGTTTTCATGCTCAGTTGATATTTGTACCTCAGACATACATTGTAACTTGCATCATTTGAAAAAATACTGCATTTTTTGAACAGCAACAGTTTCTCTTCATTCTCTTCTGCAAAGTAACACTGAATTTGATCAGAAACTGTAGCTAGATGATTGTGTCAGAGCCTTGTGCAGGTTTAAGTCATTCAGTCTGTAGTAAAACTTGCCTGAGTTATTTTCAGGTAAATATCTGATTAATTCTATATGCCCTGTGGATTGGTGTAGCCCGGAGTTCAGTTTGTTTCAAAATAAATACATTTAAGAAAAAATTCTATGCTTCAGTGGATTTTTCAGATAAGGACCGAAGCAAGTCCTTATAAATAGCAGAGTTCATAAACCGTGGGTAGGAGTCTCTGTGCATTAAGGTATAAATTTGAAGCTGTGCGTCATCAAAGGTGTGTTGCGAGGGTTCCAGCATATTTCGGTTAATAACTTCTCTTACTCTGGAGTCCAGACTGACCTGCATATTAAAATAGAAAATCAGATAAATAATAGTGGTTAATAGTATGTGGGGATTTTCAGGTTGATTTTATTGGTTGAAAAGGCAGTCTTTTTAACCATTTCAGCTGGTGTTCTTCAAGAGTGTAAAAACTGCTAAATATACTTAGGCAAAAAAATTACTGTGGTAAAATTTGAAAGTAGTAATCTCTTGAGTATGGATAGAGAAATGTTCTCACTGAGGTGACCTTACTTTGACCAAGACTGCCTGCAATCCCATTATTGCTGAAACCTGAGAAACTGGCAGGCTATTTCCAGACCAACTTCCTGCTCTGTAGTAGAAGATTTGTAATTTTTTGTGACAGTTTGTTTCCTTGGGAGTTAGCGCTGTTGTAAAGAGACTGAATTTAGAGTAAAAAATATGGCACAGATGAAAGCCTTAACCTGGGAAGCTGTAGCTTAATCAAATTCCTGTGTTAAAAAGCAGGGTGAATTAATGTGAACCACAGGTATGGCTATATAATGATTTCATACAACATACAAGTAATGTCTTTTTTTTTTTTCTGCAAGGCTCTAGTCTCTGTAGAAAGATATCAGTATTACTGGAATAGACTACTTAGATTTAAACAGCATTTTTATAAGTATGAAAGTATAGCTTGCACTGCAAACAATTGAGTTTTGCAAGGATATTGGAAGGTTTAAAATTCTAGCCTGCTTGGCAAGATTATACTCAAACTGAACTGAGGTGTCTTTGAAACTTGACATGTTTGCTAACAGCAAAGCGAAAACTTTCAGGAAATCGGTGTGTTCTATGCCATATTTTTCTGCTGCTCTTTGAGCAACTTGTGCTTGTAAGTAACACTTTATTTGTGGTTACTGTGCTTTTGGAGAGATGCACACACCACCTTCCTAGTGCAAAGGAAAAAGAAACTGATTTGTCCAATAAGTAAATTTTAAGTTGAGCCAGGATAAGTGATCATCTGTATATTTGTGCCTTGAACTAAACATTTTACACGAGCATGCCAGCGTAGCATAGGAGGAGCTTTCTTACAGCTAGTTTTGACCATCTCACCTCAGTGATGGGTCTGCCTTTTTCTCCTAAATCTCTACTTGTTGGCAGTGGAATGTGGGGGGAAAAAGTTCTCCCTGGGTATTGTTGTAGCTTTAAATGCATGTTAGAACTAACTATGCAGAGCAACATCAAATAATGTACTGGGAAAAGTAATATACCTCTTTTGGAGAAAGGATAGAAATATAATCTTCATAAATCAGTCTTGCTTTTTCTTCAATGACACTTTTGTTGGATTCTTGTTTTAGTTCCTCACAGGCTATCCAGAAAAGCATGTTTTCCTCACTGAATTCTGTTCGTAGAAATTCACGAAAAGCATTTCTGCCAGCTGGAGTAAGCATCAACTTGTCAAATGATTGAGCCCAGGCATTTACTTCTTCAAGAGTAGGAGCAGGGCTTCAGGAAGGAGGAGAGGACAAGAAGAGAGAAATGAATGAATATTACTCTTTGCAGCTGGGCGGAGGCATCTGCCATCACAATGGAACAAAATTGCAAGATTCATGGGGCTCTTAATTTCTCACCAGAACTACCCAAGTGCAAACTCTAATAAACATAAGATGTGTTTTAAAAGTGTGCTTATCAAAAGCTCCGATGCAGATGATTGCCAGTACTTTGATGCAGAAATTGCAGTTTACTGCTCAAAGTAATTGCAACAAAGAAGTCCCTCTGCAACAGCTAAGCATTTTTTCTATATCTAATAGTCCTTGTTGAATCAGTGTTAAAAATTGAATGAAAATACATAGAAAGAAGCAATGATTCAAACCCTATAAAAGGTACCCTCCTGTCTACTACAGTTTTACAGGTGCTCCTACGTGTTTGAGCAATTCTGAAGAGACAGTTGCCTGACTCTTGGGAGGATCTGAGCTCCTCTTTTATTATTTTTGTAAGGCTGAGCACTGACAGTTAGCTTCATCACATAGTTGCTGGGTGGGAACAGGATGTATTTAAAAAGTAGTTCAGAAAAAAGGGGAGACTGTGTTTACAATGCTGGTTTTGGTCTGCCATGTTATGAAAGTGGGGATGTGGTTAGATGCTGCGTATAAATAAGGTAAAAGATTACAGGTCAGACCTTTGGCACCTTAGGAGGTAAAGAGACAGAGGACTGCAAATTCAGCATAAATGACAAATAGATAATGATTATTTACATATTTCAGGTAATGCACTTTATTTAGTATGGTTTGGGTTTTCTTCATTTTAGCTTGACAGTACACTTAGTAAAGACCATACCTTTCCTCACAGTTTGGAATACCCTCTGCTTGGAGTTCGTGAGATGTTCTTCTTGCTCTCTCCTCCTCTTGATTTCTAACTGTAAGACTACAAGGTAGCAAACAAAATTTTAGTCAACTTCATAGAGGAGAAGGCTGAACATATACCAGTTGCTTTTCCTCTGATATTAAAAGAAAAATTGACTGGTAGGACAGAAGCTAACAAGTAGTGACATTACCCATAGTTATACTCTGACATCAGTTTTACCTGGTAAACTTTAATGTAGATGAACACTGTTCAGTATTGTATCACAGACTTTCTATACAGGGACTGTAGATTTATAGAATATCTTGAGTTGGAAGGGACCCATAAAGATCATTGAGTCCAATTCCCTATATAGAGTATACATGAGGGTGTGTGTATATATATATATGGTGTATATATATGTATTCATGAGTACCCTTTATCACATACTGAATCTTTTCTCCATTGATGCTTATTATAATGTGTATGCTTGATGCAGTGTTTTTACTGAGGTTCACTAGATGCAGTGGTTTTATGTGGGTTAGACTTAAAGGTTGGTTGTTCTGGTTTCTGTTTTTTTTTTTTTCTCCTTGGCTATTTTTTATATCCATAAGGCACAATGAGGGCCAAGACGGTTTAGAATGGTGATACCATGTTACACGAAAGCCAGAGTTCAGAGGCTGGAGCACAGGTTTTAAGTAAGCTAGACTCTTCTGTATGTGATGTTGGAAGTGTAAGCATCTTTCAGATTTCAAATGTGGATATAGCCAGATTGTGTGGTAATTGATTGCAACTTAAAGTATGTGCTTCAGAATGTGAGGTCTGGCACACAAAGAGCAGATATATCATTGCTGAATATCATTTTGAGTATGTCTGACTGGAAATGAGTATTAGTTTGTTTGTAGCATTACAGAAGAATGTTTGCTGCAATCACTAGTGATCACAGAATTTTTCATGTCCCACAGAAGGGTAGCTGTAAACTCCTGCTGCTTTCATCAAATGTTAGTTTAAATAACTAGTTTTTAAAAATTCCTTTTGTAGTTGTAGATGATTCTTTTTCCTTTGAGACTGGATTTGAGAATATACATACTTCTTTTTAGGGAGTGGGGACTGTTCCAGTTCATAGGCTATTGTAGCGTAGTGAGAAATGCACGTGCATACAAATACACGTTCATGTCATCGGTAAGGCTGCTTAAAATTTGTCAAGAAGAAAAGCTCCTGGTGAACTATAACCTGTAATTTATATGAAAAGGGTTCTCCAGCTGAAATAAAGCAATACAGTTATAACTTCTAAGAAAATATAAAACTTAATTTCTTCATTTCTATCTTACCTTTCTTTAATGCTAATGTTATAACAGTTTAATTGCCTTAATTGTTAAGAATCTCATTTATCTCTAGTAAGGCTTTTTGTTAAATCTGTTGATTTTTCTCTCCTTTTTGCCTTCTAAACTCATGGCTTTGTCTTATTTGCAGCCTTACTATTTACTGGTTATCTCCTCCTTTTGCTTTCTCTAGTGTTAGTCCATAATCTGCAGAGACCTGCTTTTCTCTTTGCCAAGGCAGTCCGTGCATTGAAGAGGTAGGAAAGCTTTCCTATTGTTAAAATGGAGAGCAGATACTACAAACACTTTTTTTTCTGCAACATCCGAACCATACATTTAAACCCATGAACTATTTCAATTCACCTTTTCGGGGGGGGGGGGGAAAAGTAGTTAATGTTAGTTCTCTGTTCTTTTGGGGTGTATAGGTCTCAATCCTTTACTATCCTTTTTATCAGTGATTCTGGCCTTTTTTAAATACGAACAGTGATAGATTATCTATTCCTTACACACAGACAAGAAGTGATATGCTTGTTAGAGGAGTTATTGGATTGAAGGGAACCAACAGATCTAACAGGAAGGATTGCAGTCTTCCTAAGATAAATGCACAAAAGGGTAAAAAGACAAAAGAAATAACAAAAGCTTCTTTAAGAGAACATGTCATGCCTCAGAAAATTACTTGAGTGCAGGCTCTTTCCCTAGAAATGTACAGGTTAAGAAAAAAGACACTAGTGCAACACTGCATCTCAGGATCTCAAAGAGTAACAGGCTGGAGGCTTGGGTGTTGGCTTTAGGAATGAACACAAGCTCTGAGTATTGAGCTGAGAGACTCATTTCACCATGTCTTCATTCTAAATCTACTATTAAGAGTATGTTGAATATTGGATGTTCAACAACTCAGCCGCATGACTCATGTAGACTGTTATTTTTATTCCTATTCATAATTTTTCTCTTCAAAGTACTTGAGCTATTTTGAGGAAAGGCACTATGAACAGGGAATATAAATAGCTTAATTATGGCTTGTTTTGCATTTCTTGCTACTAGAAAACAATTGTTCTCAAAAAAAAATCAGAAATTATTTTAAAGCTAAAACAAGCTGCTCTGTTTTGGAGCTTGTACTGGTTTCCCAGATGATTCTGAAGTGCAAATAGGAATTTTAAGCATCATGAAATTTGGGTACTTTCACACACCCTTGAGTAAAGTGCTTTCTTTGAATTGTTTGAATAGTGAGGTGCACAGAAAATGAGCACCCTGCAAAATACCAGGTAAAATGACAAAAAAGCACTTTATCAACAGTTCTAAAGATATTTTATGTATCTGACTTAGTAGATAAATATGCCTTATTTTTTCTTTTTATGGAAAGACAAGTGTTTATGTAATGGAGCTCTAGACCGAGTCACTTGTGATTGCACTGGACAACTGTTCAGATGACACTGGATGCTCTATGGGATGCTTTAACAGAGATGCCATTCTGCAAGGTGGTAAACTGACCCTGTATAGGCACAGTACTCTACCTTAGTTTACCTCTAAGCACCTGCTGAAAAGCATGCTAAGATCAGAGCCAGAGTTCTTGCCAACTTGCAAGAAATCTCCAGGCGGCCTTTTGTCCTGTCAAATTATTCACTATTTGCATTTAGGGAGGGCAGAACTGGCTTCTGATGAGCTGAGTACCAAAAGCAAAGGAATGATCAGCCTGCTCTTCCCTTGCTTTCCAGTGTGTTCTTCAAAGCATTTGCTACCAGCTGCTGTTGCAAAAAAATAATGGTGAAATAGATTCCTAGCCTGGGCTGTAAGGTTATTTGAGTTATTCCCTTCACCTCAGTGCCAGGTTTGCTTTCTCTGAAGTGTTTATATGGTGCATAGTGCATTTATAAGAAGCACTCAGCTTGCTGTCAGTGTTTTGGTTCAAGTCCTATGGCTGTTTAAGGCTTTTTTTCATTGAAATATGCAAGTTCTGGTCTTGCCCATTAAGTAACAGTTGTCCCCAAACAGATACAGGTCTTTTGGGTATGGGAAGCTTTACTTCAGTTTTGAATGAAGTCACTTGGATTTGGAGGAGCTGGTAAGAGAGAGAAGGTGAACCCATTAATCTAAGGAATTGACCGATTCCTTTTCCTGTTTTGCTTTGCCCCCCGATAACTTTTTCCCCCTTAACACCTTGTAATGGGACTTCTTCTGAATTATGTTCTGCTTAACTCCTCATCTTCAGCAAATTACCCACAACGTTTAAAGTCTCTGATCCTAAGGATTAACTTCATATGAGTTGCAGGTGCCATGAGCTGGCAACGCTAATGACTACTGATCCAGTTGCCTTCAAAACAAAAGAACACTGCTGGGGACCGTCATTCATTTTCTGACCTACAAATTCTTCCACCTTCTCTGAACTCCATTTAACACAGTCTGTGCTGCTTGTTAAGTCCCAGCCTTAAATCTAAATCTGTGACATTCTGGTATTGCTTTCAGTTTTTAGTGGAAGCACTGGTGAAGGTCAAGGCTGAGGAGAACAAGTCTGGCACAACACAGACCTTCCATTACACAGTATTGACAACAAAAGTTTAACAGATACTGTACAGAGATTTTTTTTCTTTTTTAAAGTCTATTATTTCAATGGCAGGAAAAAGAGTAAACTGGAGTGGAAGGTTGTGTCCTGTACTAGAGCACTGTCATCTCAGTCCCAGATTTGCAGAATTACCCAGGTGGTCTGTTTGGCTTATGTTGTCCTATACACAGGTTACTGCCTCCCTCCCCTGCTACTCCGTTCGCCAGAGACTTGAATGAGAGGGGTTACCACGAGCAGCTGCAGCAACAGCACCAACAAAAGCAGCAGGCATTGGAACCTCGATTTCCTGTGCTGTGCTGAGTCTGCGCAGTGCCTGGGTTCTCCTGGGTCGTAGACATCTGCCGTTTGCGCATCTCCATCCGCTCTGATCCCATGGGCTGCAAGACAGCAAGAGAAGGGGGAAGTAAGAAACATTTCTCTTTTTTCTTCTTTGCTTTAAAAGTCTCACCAAGAAGTGCTGAAGGCCACAGCTCCAAAGGAACTGAAAAGCTAAATGCTTGATTTCCACCCCCCCACCCCCAAGCTCTTAGGTGTTGAATCCTTTGGAAGACTCACTCATTTTAAGTGCCGTGATGGAAGGTAAAGGGGCTAATGAATTCTGCACATGGGTGGGAATACAAAGAGGAGAGAGCAGTGATGCAGAGAGCAAAAGGTGGAAGTGAGAGGTCTCTGAGCTGCAGCTCTTGGCACAGGGGAGTTGAAAAGGGTTTCATATGGTTTTTGACTTCAAAGCCAGTCCTAAATAAAATGGTACAGAATAGAGGTAGTTAAAGCCTCTCTTCTTCTTTCTTTTCTTTTTCCATTTCTCTTGATTAGCCAGTGCACAGAGTTAGTGATGCTTGAATGAGATACCTAAGCTCTGCTGAAAATCTGGCCTTTGGTGAGTATTAAGGATGTCTCAAACCTGCTGGTTGCCCTGTAGCAAATGGGAAGGGCCAGTGCTGATATGTCCATTATAGGTCTGCCACAGCTTTTTAAAGTTTTTTCTCAAGAAGGAATCAAGTGCTTCTGTGAAGATGAGGAATTACTAATGGAGAAAACACATGACTGGATGTTAATATTGAACATGCAGGTTTTTGGTCACCTTCCCCAACTGAAGACAGCATGAATCAATTTTTGGTGGAAGCACTGGTTGTGGTTTTTGCACTGTTCTAGGAAACCTTTTTGGGAGCCTGAATTCTGCAGATTCTGTAGAGGAGTGGTGTTAATGAAATGACAAGTCCCCTTGAAGTCCCTGTCCTTTTCTGACCTCTCTCTGAGCTTCCAACTTGCTCTACAACACTTAATAATGCTCTCCCTATTATGCTGAGGGTTGTGCCATATCTAAGTGACAGATGTCTTTTATAGATGAAATGCCAGTTTGTACAATATGAATACGTCTTTCTTCATTTAGTTTGTATTTGATTTTTGGATACATAACTAATCCTCCTGTGTTATGAGATCCCTTTGTGTGTAGGCTTTTTCAGGTTGCTAAACCTTCTTTTGAGGCCATGAAAATTGTAGTGGAATTAAAATTAGCTGCTACCTATTTTGATTTTTCTTTTAATTGATAATTGAATACCAGACTCAAAATCTGAGCTGAATACTGGAGGGTTAAAAGTTGCCTTCCTTTCTGAAATGTTCAGCCAGGTTTAGGAAATACTGTTGTAACTTGAGGGAGAATGCGCAGACATTGTCACGACTTGACAGAAGTGTCAGGAGAAGAAAGGAGATTGTTGTACCAGAGTGCAACACTACATTTTGCTAGGTTTTTTTATGCTGGATTTGTTTTTCTTATACAGCTTAATAGTTTTTGTTTTTCTGAGAACCACCCACTCTCCCAAGAGAAAAATGCATGACATGCTGAGCAGAAGATGCACCTGTTCTGCAGGAGGAATAAAATATAAGAACAACAATACAGATAAAAATGATAAACCCATTTTGTATCTCTGTAGACCTAATCTGACAAGCAATGCCTAAGTGTCCAGAAATAGAAAATCAGAAAAAGAGCATAGCTTCCAAAAGCCCCACAACCTTTCTTGTTTTAAAATGTGGAAGAATAAATGTGAAACATTTGTAGATTCAGATTTCTTTCCTTCAGAGTTTCAGATTCACAGAAATAGAACAAAGCCCTAACTATTAATTTCCTTCTAGATACCTATACTTTTTAAAATAGAGCATCTTCATATTTCAATTAGAAAGTGATAGCATATGAAACATTATTGGAATGATAATATATCTAGGAATATTTCAGGCTGCTTTGGACAAAACAATTATTGATTAAAAAGTGTAAGTTGGATTCAGATGTGTGGTTTATATAGCCTAATCCATCCACTCTTACTTTTGAGATGTTTTATGAGGATAGTTCACATATTCATATCTCTAATCCATATCACAATTGGACTGATAGTGGTCTGAGTAGAAAAGCTGATTCCTCTTTGATTTTTTTCCCAGAAGAAAGGTAAAGGATAGTGGAAGTAGGAAGAATAAACTCTTCCTCCCCACCTCATCCCACTGTAGCTTAATTCAAAAGATCTTTCTGGATCCACTGTTACCATTTCAGGTTCTTCAGAACTGTTCTTTGACATCTTTAATGAAAGGGAAGACGGTGCAAGTAGCTGTATGGCAAAAACTGCCCAGCAGCATTGTGTCTTTGTTTCACTTCTGAATCATACACCTTACTTAGAAGTTTTCTGGTACTATAGGTTTTTATAAATGTTCATCATTGCATCATTTCTCACACAGTTTAAAGAAAAAGAAGGACTGAGCAACACAAATTCATCACATTTTTTCAGATTAAATGATGCATTTTCATTTTAACTTTGCAGATGTATACCAACTTTCTCATTGAATAAGCAAGTAGGTTTTGGTCATTTATGTGATGAAGATTTTTTTTCTGAAAGATATTTTTAGCAGATAAAGCGTGCTTTCATGATAGCAGAGCTGTATTAGAGTAATGAGAAATAAGAGAAAGAGGGCTGGAATAGATCTGGTGGCTTAAAGACAGCCCAAGCTTTTGAATTACAGAGCTGTTTAGTGATTATCGTGCATGTACTTCCTGTGGTGGGTGACTGTTATATTGTACATTCGGTAGAGGTTTGCAGTGGATCACAAACTAGAATGTGACTTTTTGTGGTGTATTATGTGTGGTAAGATACAGGAAGTAATTTACTCCTCTGTGCAAGTACTACGGGTATCACATTCCAAGAAAGATAAAGCATCTAACAAGATGTTTAGAAAGCATGACTTATGCAGAAAAACTGTAGGAGTTTGGGTTGTTAACCTAGAAAGGGGAACTCAGAAGCATATCAAACTTCTGATCAGTAAAAGGTTATGATGTTCTACTGTTCTTTCAGAGAAATAACGAGTTAGCTTGGGCTCAATAAAATCTAGGCTCTATTTTATAGGATGGCAAGGCAGAGAGCTGAGCGGTGGTTCTGCAGTCACAAACTTCTTTGGCACACATAGTATTAATACTCATAAGACAAACATATCAGGCTGGTCCAGATTCACAGACCAATTAATGAGTAAGTGATCCATCCCAGCATTGTTTTTCTAACTTCATTCTTCCCCGTTTTGTTTTGGTTTTTTTGGTTGTTTTTTTTTTTTGTTTGGTTGTTTTTTTTTTTTTTTAAAGCAGCTCTGTCTCTAGACCAAACTGTTGTCAAGTGCGTCATTCTATATAATCTTCTACCTGGACCAACTCCCTTTGCTCACATAAGTGGATGTCTTAAATTAAAAAATCCAGGTTTTTGTGGTTCATCTTCTAACCAGAATTGCAAAATAAATTTAAAATGTTCATGTTTGCAGCACAACTTGTTGCAAATGTATATCACAGTCGTGGTTGTACTGAGACTGTGTAATGCCAGACATGAGGCCTTAATGCACAGTAAGACATAGGCTCTGCCTAAAGGATATGTCATAATTTCATATGTATATTCATGGAAATACACTGGCTTCCTAGATTTATTTGCTTTTTAAAAAAAGATGTAATTAAAAAAAAAAAAAAGGTAAACCAGGGAAACAGAAACACTGCAATCTTGCAGCTGTGTATGGTGATATAAGAAGTTTACCACGAGCTCCTTATCTGCTGCTTTTGCTTTCCCATAAACTGCTCCTTGACTGGAACAGAGGCAAAGGCATAGACACTGAGTTTGTGCAAGTCATCTAAGGATTCGTTTTCAAAGAAAAGTACCTTAAAAAGTATTAAGCCTATCTGACTGTATGCAGGGAAGTATAATGATCTTGAAAGGTGTATGGGAAAAAAAGTTATAGAGATGAAGCAAGTTGTCTGAGATCATGCAGTGAGCTAATGACAGAGCCACTAATGGGACACAAGCAGAAAAGCCTTGTTTTATGTCTGTAGTTGTTCTTCTGCGACTTCTAGTATATACAGAATTCCACTATGGGTCATCAAAGTTCTCCATCACACTTTGCTGCTTCTTGCTGCAGCCACCATAGCTGTGTAATGAACCTTTCCAGACAACTGCTCAAATTACTGTTTTGAGTTGTGCTGTGTGCAGGAATGGACAGTAGATTTAACAAGTCTAGTGAATATTATTTGTAGGAATTTACAAAACTCCTTGCTTTTTTACAGTACAACTCACATTAGCAATAATTTAAACAACTGCTTGACTGACTTGCAGATCTGTGGGAATGGAGGTGGCTATTTTTTTGCCTTCAGTAGATTTTAGGTGCTCAGGGTGAAAAGGAGAGGATTTTCTTAGACCTCCCAGTAAAAAAGTCTGTTCATATAATGTTATGGTAGTTAATTTGGGACATCATATGGTCTGACTGGGTCATGCAGTAAGTGTAAAACCAGTTATAAACTCTAGTGCCTGTGTTCTTTGCAACAGTGATGAGACCAGCAGTATATATTAGTTGAAGAATTATTCACAGGTGGCCCCTATTGCTATAGTACATGGTACCAGTGATTGGTGACCTCTTCAAGTTTATTATCCCATAGTATTAGGCCAAAGAGCCTCAACCAACTGTGATCAAAACCAGTGGAACTATGACTGCTAATTTTGCAAAAGGGCTTTCCTTATTTTCTAGACTGATATTGTGGGTCATCAGGTTTTAATAACGAAAAATCTGAATCATCCACAGCATTCTGATCTAATAGCTTACCTTAAAGTTTTTAAAGGGAATGATGTATGTTGATACTTTGTTGATACATTTAGCTAAATATTTTTCTTTCCCTGTGGTAGTTGAGAATACATTTGGCAGATCCACAAGTGGTGAAGTGGGTAAGTAGGATAAGGGGCACATGGGTATTGCTCCCCTGACAGCTGCTGTGTTTCATAAGTAGCATAAGAAGTGGCCTAAACTTGTCCCTAAAATCTGACTGTGATGCTTAAATAATGATCTCTGTTTTCTTAAACCAGTAGTATGACACTGCAGAGAAAGGCATGTAGAGTTGGGCAGGAAAACCATTAGTTGTAGCAATTGGTTGGAAGACTTTGGAGCTCAAGGAGCCCTTTAAGAGCATTCAAAGGTGAGGGATAGTTCAGAGCTATTACTTGGCTGTAGGACAAAAGGGCGTGTTCCTGAGGAAAACAAGGCGTACAGCCATCCTCCTACATCTGGTGGTGTCAGGTACATCACTGAAATCTGACAGGAGACTGTTTAGTCAATATGGCATTGAAGTGGGAAAGAACCTGCAGTTAGAAAAAAATGGATCAGCTAGGTGCATCTTCTGTAAACATCAGTGCAAATGTTCTTCCATCAGCCAAAATATTCTGTTCCTTGTTACAAGGTATGCACTTTGAAAACGGCAATTGGTAAATGCAGCTGCTTGTCATACCAGCCTCCCAGGACAGTCACTTATGTAGTCAGCTGACACTGAAATAAAAACAAGATGGAGGTGTTCTTTCTACACGTTTCAGTTTGCATGACATGCAATTACTATCTGGTTTTAAATGGATTTTTTTCTGGACACTGTCAAGTATTTTCTGTTTCATTTCCCTGGACAATCAAATATAAGTGTGTCCATCAACAAAGAGGATGAAAATTCCATTCTAGTTCTTACACATTCAATTTTGAAGTATTAATGCTGATTGCATGTAGTGTGTGACAAATTTTCAACTGCTGAAAAGCTACATCACTTCACTATGGCCAGTGAAAACAAGGGGATTTATACCAGCTGAGGATATGATCTGGTACTTGTATTTATGCTGCTGAGAAAAGTGACTTCATATCTTGGGTTGGACTTAGTACCAGGTGGTGCTAAGCAGAGGTGTTATGAATTGTCTGAAATGCCTCGCTTCAAAATTTGTATAAATGTTTTGTTTAAAAATCCTCCTTCTGCTTCCTGAATCCATTTACACAGATGGCCACAAACAGTGAGAGTTTTCTGTTACCACTGAAAGTGACTTTTTCCCTCTTACTAAGAGAATGCAGAGGGTGAGTGTGTATCGGTGCACAAAAACTGTTGTTCTCTATTTCTGCTCTAATTGAATAGTTTAGTATTTATTCTTCAAGAGAACTCTTACTGTTTTGACTATAAAGTAAATTTAGAGATGGATGGCTTTATTTTTTCCAAGGTAGTTTAAGTATGTCTATATTTTTTTTATATATTTCTTTAAGCAGTTAAAGATTCAGACCTATGAGATGTGCTCTCCTCCTATTCTAATTGAGGTCCTTGCAAGTTCAGGAAGGACCAACATTTCACAGGTTCAGACTCAAATTACTGCTCTGTTTTTGGTGAGGGTTTTTAAGTTACTTGGGTAGTCCCACTGAGCTCTACTGCTTTCCCTCTAAGACTGAGGCACAGTTATATTGCTTCTTCAAGGTAAGAGAGGAAGGTCCAAGAGAAAAACTTGTCCCTGAGCCCCAGTGGAGTGATTCATCAACCTAGTTTGTGGCAGGTTTATCCCCTAATACACCTGGATTTTAAAAACCTCGGAAGCTCCTTGGTCTCTTGTTCTTGTTTAATTACCTATTACCTTAAACTAGATTGCTGCACTACAAGAGATCCATACCCTAAAATTTGCCTTGCTGAGGAAGAATAAGCAAATCAAAAATTGCTCATCTTTCTCTAGGTTATCTCCCTCAAACCAAAATGGAAGTTTCACTGCTCTGAACACCCTGTGCCTCCTTTATCTTCTTGGATTTCCAGACCTCTTAGAGGGTGCTATGAGAATGAACAAATTGTGTGAGAACCCTCTGTGCTGGATGCTCTCTGCACTTTGAGAATGGGGGTCTGCTGTCTCAGTTGCTCCAGATGGTGGGGACAATGTGCCTTGTTTGAAAATGGGTTGGAGAAGAAAACACAGGGGATTTAAAAACTGAGATAGATCGCTATCTTGTACATGTTGTTTAAGGAATCCAGAAGTACTTCTAGACTACTGATGAAATGAGGTGAGATACCCTTAACCAAAGGTCTTCAACCTCTACCATCTCCAGCATTTTTAACTCCAGGCTGGGTACAGTTTTAGCCAATTGCTGGATATAATATGAAATGTATCTCTACGTCCAATTATATTAGTTTGACTGTCTAAAGTAATGGCAGCACTGTCAGAGACACCTATGTCTGCTTGGTGAGGGCTTGGGTAGCCATAATTTAATAGAAAAAATATGACTTTGGTTCATATGGATAGGGAAGGACCAAAAGGTGCTACTCTGCTGATTTTTGGGTAGTCAGTGGGATCTGATCTTGCTAATATCAAGTCACTGTGGGGAATTAAATCCCTGAGCAGGACAGTCAGTGTCCAGATGGCAACAGGAATTTCTGTTGCAAAGGTCTTTGTAGTGGTGGTTTTGGCTGGACCAGATGAGACTCTAAATGATGCTTTACTGTGCAGTTCTTGCATCCAGCTGGCCCATGCTCCTTGGGACCACTCCAGCACATGCATGATCCATTCCTAGTGATTATCTTGAGCTACATACAAAAAATCTAACTAGCTAGTATACAAAAGACTGTCCTACATAATCATTTCTGCATCTTCAAGAAGTTTCTCTTCTGACTACTTACAAGTCTTCTCTGACTACCTGCAATCTATGTAGGGTTAGATCCATTTTGCAGCCTTGGAGTCTCTGGAAGGGCCGTATTCTCTACTCCAGATGTTAATCAGCACATTGAAACATAAAGAAACTTGACTAGGCACAGCAGGTCCTGCCTGGAGGAATCCACCAAACTGTCCAAATCCCACATGGAGTGCACCAATTAGTCAAATACTTAATTGAGCAAGGGGAGTAGGAGTTGAGTTGATCAGCTTCTCTCTGGTTGGTTCACTGTTTCAAGTCAACCTAATGTAGCTTCTATGCAGATGCTCAGGTGCAGAGTTTCTGGATCTCCCAAGGAGAGAGAGGCCCTTCTCTATATAATGATAACAACAAATTTAGTTCATTATAAAAATGTCCCTAACAAGCAATGAACCAAAAATAGAGGAAAAATAATGGCACATGTTCTTGCTGCTTATCCAGCTAGATAGCATCGTATGATTCATATAAAAAGTACGTGCTCATATTACTGAATGCTAATAAGTAATTTTTTTTAAAAAAGTCCAGGGATTTAAGCAAACATCTGAAAAGCTACTTTTGACAATAGTGGAAAAACTAGTGTATGCCTTAAGAGTAATGCTGACGTACTGGAATAAATATGTCTGTCATACCTTTTCCACTCCAAGGCATGCCTATCTGACATTCAGATTATGAGGCATCTCTGTAACCTTATAAATGCAAAGGTCAGGAATGAAAATTACTTCCTTGGTTAAAAGCACCTCAGATAATACTTGGCTTAGTTGTAACATTTATAGTGTTTACTAATCTCTCAGTAGAAAGGTGGGCTACCAAGAAAACAGCCTTCCCAAAGGAGCAGTATTTAAAGTCTAATCCACAAATGTCAAATTTAAAAACAAAACAAAACCACCAAACAAATACAAAACCAAAAACCGAACACAAGAATACACAGAAGATTGTAGACAATGATTTTATACTTTTAGCCTCATTTTATGCTAAAGGACAATGACATTTTCTCAGCTCAAAATGCAAAGATTCTATTACTTAAACATAATTACTTAGACATAATGTTTCCTCCTCATACACATTATGGTCAGGCAGGTGTGCAAGCCTTAACTTGTCCTCAGGGCTGATGTGCATGGCCACAGCATGAAGCTTTCCTAGTAACAATGCAGCCTGTGAAGCCCTGTGCTATAATGCTAGCTGACAGCCAGTTGGAGTGAGTGCACAGATGTGGATCATCATAGTCCAGTTATTTTTCAGTAAATACTTTGGGCCTGATCCAACCCCCATTAAAGCAATGAAAACTACCCATTGGTTTCAGCGAGCTTTAGGCGAGGTTATGTAACTCCTACAATTGCTGCTCTCTCTTTGGATCCTCCTGATGATAACCAGGGAGTTGGAAGAAAGAGGTTTTGTCCTTATCTACTAATGTTGTAAGAGGCTTGCAACTGGGGTCAAGTAAATCTCTGAATCTATATTTTATTAATTTAGAAATATTTGGGGCTGCAACATATTCCCACTGAAGCCTGTGGCAGTTTATTGTCAACTGAAATATGAACAGGAAGCTTGATGCTCGTGCTTCTTCCTCTTCATTGACAAATCTGACACACAGGCTTTCTGCATCAAGCAGTGTACTATTTTAGATAAAGAAGAATTATAATATATGTTAATGAACTCACCCACACATATGCACATGCTTCAGGCATAGTTATCGAATTGCCCACCTAGTGAGTTAAGAGCTCGTACAACAGTTTTTATTCTGTATTATTGGAGATTTGGCATCTTGTAGTGAGGTGACTGAAATGGTTGAGCATTTATGAATGTAAGACAGAGGTTAGCAGAGACTGACAGCCACACAGAATAAAATGGCTTCTTATGTCACTGCTGTGCCCAAGTCTTAAGTGGATAAAATTGCAAGAGAAAGCAGTATCTTTCTATGAGTTTAAATAACAATATTGGGATGCTTTTATGTAAAATGTCCAGAAATTGAGTGCCTTTTACCTGTTTTATTTAATTATTTTTTCCAGGAGTGGCAGCTCGGAGGAGCAGGGTTCATCGATCCAAATTGAAGCATTGCTTTGCACTTCAAAAGGAAGGGCTGAAAGTGTATCACCCCCACGTAGTAACAGGTAGTGGTGCCTTGATCACATCACCTGTTACTGAGGTCTCCTACTTAGGACTTAGATACCTGCTCCTTTTCTTCAGTATTCAGTGCTGCACATTTGGCTGCCAGATCAGCCCACTGTCTGCAAAAAACATCCTGCACTAAAGTATTTTTCTGAATAGAATCTGACTTTCTTGTTAAGAAACATAGTTACTTAAGGTTTCAGTGGGATTTTTGTGGGTGGCTTCCCCCCCCGCCCCGAGGGATGCCCTATATCTCCTCTGGTAGTATTTTAATGTATTTCTTTACTTTCGTTTTTATCACAAAAGACTTCACTGAAAATGTTACTCTAACATGCAATCAGCAGGGTCACTGTCATTACTTCTCTTGTAATATGGAAAAGACGTGAGAGAATTTTTTATCTGTTGCATAGAAAAAGCAACAAAAGCAACCTGTTGCTCCAGTACAGCTGTTTATGGCTGCTATGACAGCGGAGCTGTATAAACACGAGTATGGATGTAACTTTGTCCCATGCTGACTCCCTTCACAAACCAGGTCATTGCAAACTGCAATTAAGTTAAATCAGTGTCAAGTCCTTCTCTGCACAGCACAGACTGTTGGCATCCCTTGCCTTGGCGTCTGTGGCAGCTGGAGTCAGCCTTAGCAGATGGATGTCAGTTCACACTGGTTGATCAGTTCTCAGAAGCAAAAACAAGCCAAAAAACCCCCAAACCCCAGGCTTCGTTGATGTTGGGAGCTTTACTGCTGCTTCAGCCCTGCTTTGGCTGGCTTTAATGTCAGAGGAAGTATGTGCTTCTAGTTATTTTTATGCAGCTTGCTTTAAAAAAAAAAAATTCATTCAGCCTAATATTTTACAAACCTCTTTACTATGCAAACAGTGAAACTGGTGCATGTAGCAGATTGCACTGCTCCCTCCCATCATCTACTGAGCGCTTGGTTGCATTGTGCTTAATTATGAATGGTCTCCAAAAAGCCCATTTTACTGTACTATGAAGTGACTCATATCACACAGAAGCTCTGACAACTCGCACTGGGTACTGGAGTCACATGCCGCCGTATTAGTCGGTGACTCATTTCATATTGTACTCGGTGCTGAGATCTGACTCATATCGAACTGTGCGAGGAGCTGACTGACATTGTACTGGTCTGAAAGCTGGTTTGAATCGGGATGACTCACCCTGGAGCGCGTTGAACACTGATTCACGTACCGTTTCCTATTGATTCCGATTGTTGCGATTCACTTCGGATTGTACTACGCCGGCATCTGGCTGCTCTGGCAGGGCAGGCACCGAGGTAGCTGCCTTCTGCCTCGCCAGCTCGCCTGTCATGCCAAAGGGAGCAGCGTCAGCCAGGAGGAGTATTCAAGTCAATTTTAAAGCTGCAGTAAGGTCAGAATTTGACTTAGTACACCGTCATTTCAGTCATGACACTTTCTGGACTTCTTTGCTTCACCTGGCTATGACAAATTTTGAAACATGCCTATAAACAGAAAGTTAAAGGGTCATGAACCTCTCACTAAAAATACTCTTGCTTCTGAATGCTAGGGGGCCTCCGCAGTATTTCCAAGACCTGCTGCCTCCTTGGGATAACTTGGTATAGTCGCCTGTGCTTCAGGTTCATCACCTTGTGACCTGAGCTCCTAGAGACACAGAAACCTTCTAGTCTGAAAACTCCTTCCTGGTACTTTAAGCTGAGCCCTCAAACATCCTACTCACTCTGACAAATGTGCACTCTTCTTTCCAAGGGCTAGAGAGGTGCGTAACAGCCAAGGAGGTGCTTCCATCATTAACTATTTGGGACCCAGAGCAAAGATATCAAAATAAGTATTGATCCCCCGGGCAGCAGGTAAGAAATTAAATGGGAAATAAAGTAGCTGTTCTCTCATCTTAGAGCATTTTATAAAACGTAATACTAGTTTTGCATTCAGTTGGCTTGAACATGCATTTAGCTTAGAAAGATGCTCCTAATTTTAACACGTTGCTCCTAATTTTAACCTGACCACATGCAGGACTCTCCTAGCTGATAGTGATTTTGGCGCATTGGTTAGTTGAGCTAGTGGCTACTGGTGTTTGGTCCTGGCGTAGAGCAACGGTGTAACCGGCACCACGCTCCGCGGTGGGGCAGAGCGCTGGACCTGATGCCAACGCTCCCCTTATGCAATGGGCACAGCGGAACAAGGAGACTCCTCACCCTTACGTCATGCTGATGGCACTGTGTGAGAAGTTTTGATCTTACATTTTTGACAGCAAAAATGAAATAAGGGATTGGTCGCATCAAGTAAATTATATTGGTATGAAGTTACCGTGATTCTGACTGACATGTACAAGGATAATCTTATCTCACTTTCTGCAGTTGTGTCCGATTTTCTTTACCTGCTTTTTCTTGCCTACTGACATTAGCTAACGACGGAGCTCGGGAAGAGCCCCTTCTCTCACCTGAGGATGCGTGATGTGGCAGGCTGATACTGGAAGAGTCTATATGGAAACACGGGCTTGTTGCTACTCATCTCTGTTAACTTTGCAGGGGAGCCGAGGGCCCCCAGAGCGGCCGTGCCGCGGGACTCCCTTCGCAAAGGGGCGGGGGGTGATGGATGCTGCCTTATCTTCATCCTCGCTCGTGAAAAGAGGACGAAGGACCCGTGTGCGCACGGCGGGAGCCGAGCCGAGGCGTTCCCTGCGCTGGGGCGAGGGGGGCGGCGCGGAGCGGGGCGCGATCCCGCCCCGGGGAGCGGCGGCGGGGCCGAGCCGGCGGGGAGGGGTCTTGCCCTCGCTCCCGGGGCCGGGGCAGCCGGGCCCTGCGCTGGGGACCCGGTGGGAGCGGCGGCGGGAGCCCGGGCGGAAGGACAGGGCGCTCCCGGCGTGCGGCTCCCGACCCTCCGGGAGACCGGGCGAAGCGCCTTTTGCGCCGGGTCGCTCCGGTTCCTCCAGGGGAGGGTGGCCGCGGCCGCTCCCCTGCTCCGGTCGCGGGGGCCACCGGCAGCGGCGCCGCCCGTCCCGTCCCGTCCCGCTGCGCCCGGGGGGGCCCCGGCCGCGGCGCGGGGGTCGCGGCTGTCGGCGACGATCCCGCGCCTGCCCGGGGCACAGGGCCGCGGTGCCCGGCGGCCGCCGGGCGGGACCGAGCGGTACTTACGGTATCGGCGGCGGGGCCCCGCCGGGAGTCCTCGCCCGCTTCCCCTCCGGTAGCGGCGGGCTGAGTGCCCGGGGACGGCTGCTCGCCAGCCCCGCGCATGCGTCCGGCCCCCGTGGGATCGTCTCACGGTGCCGGCCGCGGACGCGGGCGGGCTTCGCCCGCCGTGGCCGGAGCCGGGGGGAGCGAGGCCGGCAGCCCGCACTCCCCGGCCCCGGCTCGACGGGCCGGGCTGCCGCCGGGTCGCCCCCACGGCGGGGCGAGCACCGGGGGCCGCGGTGGCTCAGGGGCGGTTTGCAACGGGAGTAGCGGCCGCATCGCCCGCACCGCGGCGGCGGGCTGGGGGGGGCGCGGGGGGAGCCATGGGGCCGGCGCCGGGGGGAGAAACGCTGGAGAAACCGGCGTGAGAGCGTGTGAGTGCGAGTGAGTGTGTGTGTGTGTGCGCGCGCTCAGGGGAGGGGGTGGGAAGGGCTTGGAGAGGCGGCGGTGCCGCCGCGGGGCTCGGTGCCGGCGCTTTAATGTTCATAGATGCCTTAAATGAGAGCCGGGTTTACAAATCCGGGATTGGAGCACGCTTGCATTTTAAGTAACTGCAGGGATCCATCTTCCTTCCCTCCCTCCCTCCCTCCCTCTCTCCCTCCCTCCTCCCCCCCCTCCCTCCAGCCGCCTCCTGTCTGCCCGAGGCGCACAGCTCACCGCCGCCGGGCTCTCTTGGTCCGGGTCTCCCGTTTCGGCGGGGCACGATGTCACCCGGCTGCGGCGGCGGCCCTGGGGAAGGCGAGTTCCCGTCCCCGCGCAGGACGGCGGCAGGGGCCCCCGGGCTGGGGGCTC
The DNA here is from genome assembly GCF_047716275.1 of Strix uralensis. Lineage (NCBI taxonomy): Eukaryota > Metazoa > Chordata > Aves > Strigiformes > Strigidae > Strix > Strix uralensis. The sequence goes on along the minus strand of NC_133972.1, from coordinate 131,406,495 downwards.
ACCCCACTCCTCCGGGGCGGCCCTCTCGTTTTGGGGACTGTCTCGCGGATAACGTCCCGCCACCGCGGGCCCCCGGGCGGACCCCGACGCCGGCTGCCGGGAGGGCGCAGCGCGCCCGGCGGCGGGACAAGGGTTAACAGGACGGCTGCGGCTGGCTCCGGGCTGAGCGGCACGGTCTTCCCGTGAAACCGAGACCGGCCCGGTGCATGAACGTCCTGCGCGTTCCCGGAGGTGGGCTCCCGGTTCCCGGGGACCTGGCTGGCAGCCCTGCCGTCGGAGCCGCTCCCTTCCCGCCCGCGCGCCGGGCGCGGAGCACGGCGGCCGCAGGAGCTGCCTTGCTGGAGCCGGCGGACCGAGGGACCGATGGGGACGGCAGGCGGGGAGCGGAGCGGCGGGCTCTGCCTGTGGAGCCCGGGGCTCTCGGCCGGGGGAGCTCACCCCGCACCCCCGGGGCTCCCACGCCGGTGCCGGCTGGGGCACGTGGGCGGACAGCGCCTTCCCCGGTGCGGGGAGGAGGAGGAGGAAAGAGGAGGAGGAAGGGGCGGACGCGGCCCCACGAGCGGTACTCACAGCGCCGGGCGGCTCGGGGGCAGCGGGGGGCTGCGGCGGCGCGGCTCCGTGGCACGCCGGGCATCTCCGGCGCTCCGGGGGGAGGTGGCCGGGCGACGGCGGCGGCGCCGGGGCCGGGGCCGGGGCGGGGGCCGGCGGCGGCTCAGCCCAGCGGCCCCGCAGCAGGGCGGCGAGCGGGCAGCTGGCGGCTGCCCCACTCCCGGCCAGCAGCACCGCTAAGCCCGCGGGGCCGAAGCGGGGCCCCGGGGCGTCTCGACGGGTCGCCGAGACGAAGCGCGGGCAGGGCCGGCGGGCGGGGAGCTCCGGCCGCAGGAAAGGGCTGGAGAGCAGAGCTGGCAGCAGGGCGAGGGGCCCGGCAGGCCTCGGAGGCTGCGGCGTGCGGGGGAGGTGTGGGAGCGGGGGGACGGGGCGGGGAGAGAGAGAGAGAGAGAAAAACACAAAATAAGCGTTACAGGGGAGGGCAGGCGGGCGCCCTACACAGCCCGACCCCGAGCGGAGCCCCTCCACCGCGGTGCTAATCCGAGCGGTGGCAGACTTGAACCCCCACCGGTCTGTCCCTGGGTGCTCGGGGCTGCCCCCTCGCCCCCCCGCAGGCACGCTCTGTGTTTTTAACTTTTGTAAGCTGGCCCTTGAGCTGAAGACTGGAGGAGACTTCCCGGACCGAGCCAGTGCCCCTTGGGGTGAGGGCTGGCCACAGTGCCAGAGGGGCATGCGGACGAGGTTGGCCACTTAACAACCTACACGCCAAAAACACGCACCCTCCCCCCCCCCCCCCAAAAAAAAAAAACCCAAACCAAAACCCAAACCCAAAACAACCCACCCCCAAAGCCAACCACGATCGGCGGGAGGAGCTGCGGGGCGGGCGGGGGGGAGCGGAGAGCGGCAGGGAGCGAGCGGAGCGCTGCCCCCCACCCGTCCCGGGCCGCGCCGGCGCCCACCCTTGTCCAGGGTCCTGAAGCCGCCTCCCGCGGCGGACGGTGGCCGGGCAGCGCGGGGAGCCCGCGCCGGTCTGCGAGCGGCGGGACAACACCATCATCCCCTTCCTCACTGAGTGTCATTGTCCTGGAAAGGGGAAGCCACCCTACTAGAGCATGAGCCGGGGATGGGAATAGAGGCTTTGCCTCCCGTCTCTCTAGCAATGATTTCTGCCCATTCTTGTTCAGGGCTCTATTCTTTCAGCAAGGCCCAGCCCTTCCTAAAACATCTTCCCATTTCTGGCCTACAGCCATTCTCTCGACAGCAAAGAGACAGAGAAGCGCTGAAGTCTGCACAGTGTGAAGAAAGCCTTTCCCACAGTGACGGCGCCGCCCTTGAAGGCCAAAGCCACTGCTGCTGCAACGGGAGAAGACAGCTGTTGCGCCGTTCGTGCCAGGGGAAGGTGCTCGTTAGAGCTGAGACCTGCGGGGAAAGCTGCCATTCCTGCACATAAGGAGAGCCTGCCGTTGCTTAGCAGCAGAGAGTTCCCCTAGGTCTGTTTGGAGAGGTGAACTAGGGTGGAAACTGGACAGTGTTCCCAGGAGAGCAGAAAAAATAGAAAGGTTGATTCTTGCCCCCCACCCCCACTTAGTGTTTCTCCTGCTCGGTGGCAAGGAGCCCTTCTGCAAATCTCTGCCCTTTTGGTCGGGGCACAAAGCACACAACTGGAATGTTAAATCCATTTCCCTGCTGAATTACAATTGTCAAGGCCCAGACATGACCGATAGGCTTGACAATTAGGATTAAATGATACTGCCTCACTCCTTGGCAGAAAAAAGGGAAGAAAGTCTCAGTAAGTGTACCAAGGTGGTTCTTCATGTGTCTTGAGACCAAGATCAAAACACCTGTTAACACCACTGGCCTTTGAATCCTGATCCTAGTCACTCTGCCAGGAAGGACAGTCATTTCTCAGAGCAATGAGTGGATGTGACTCCCCTAAGCCCTCTCTAGACTATGGTCCCAGGTGACTTTCTAAATTTTAGCAGGAATGCTTGAACAAGCTCAGGTTTAAAATGCTGGCATAGTGTAACCCCTTTGGAAGGTATGGTCTTGCTCCTTTGCATTTCTCTCAGGAGGGCCATGATCAACTAACACCTTATTAAAGATGGCTATTTTTTTCAACATTAATGATGCATAGTGATAGTGCATAGTATTGTATAGAAAGATGATACTCATGCTTCCTAGCATGAATTAATGTTAGGTTAATGGTTGGACTAGATGATCTTCAAGGTCTTTTCCAACCTAGATGATTCTGTGATTCTGTGATTCTGTGATTCTGTGAATGGTGTTAGATAAACAAAGCCACCTAAACTGAGGGTCTTCCAGTGCTTGGTGTTTGTAGACAACTCTACCTAGCTCTGCAGGCAGGTACATCTTCATCACTGCGTATGTACACAGCCACCTGAATCCTGAAACAGCCGAGCAGCTTGGAGGCCTAAAGTCCTCTCAACATTGGTAAAATAGGCATCTTCTCTACTTTCTCCCCGTATAGTGGAGGCAGGCTGAAAGCCAGCTGCATAAGACAGAACTGCATGAACAAGTGCTTGGACTTTGTTGAAACGGAGTTTAAAATTGAGGGACTTTAAGAGCTGAGAGACATGGATTGAACCCCCTCTTCTGCCTAAAAGGCATATGAGCATGCATTTCTCATGTCTGAAAGAAAATTCCCTCAGTCATCAGAGTAGCTTGCTCTGCACACGCATGTCTGTGACCTTACTCTTGGTCCCCAGTGCTGCCCTACTTTGTACAGGTTAATGCAACTTCAGTAGGACAGAGAGCAAGCAAATTATGAACATCTTGAAAATCTAGTTAGGCATGGGGATATTGGGCCTGCGTCTTGTTTCTGTTCCAAAAAAGATGTTTTGAAAAATGGAGTGTTTACATGTGAACAGTGTATTTAATAAAATTGTCCCATATAGTGGCACCTTTGTTTGTAACATACAAGGTAAATATTAAATCAGGACTAAATTTCAATATTGTTATTAGCTACTTAGTATATAAGGCATTAGGAAAAAAAAATCTTTACTAGACTCTCCTGAACATTTCACATTGTCTACATAAGGTATTGATAAAATTTTAGGAGGCAAGTCTATCCAGCAAGCAGTAGTTTTATTCTACATCAGAAAGGAATGGCTTTATCTAAGGGTGCCCTTGATATTTAATATTGTCCCTTTGCACGTTTTTTAGCCTTCAGCCTCTCTCCTTCTGCAGGCTTGTTCAGTTAATATATTTTCCTAATTTTGCCATTTGGAAATGAAGAAACCTGTTTTTAATTTTTATTTTTATTTTTATTTTTATTTTTATTTTTATTTTTATTTTTATTTTATTATTACTGAAAACTTGTATTTTTTTAATTTGTTCTCATTGAAAATGTTAAGAACAGGTTCTAAGAAAGGTAATAAAGAACATGTATCTGTATTTTAATAACACTGTATTCCAGCATTCTTGCAGTCACACTTCAGTGGGTGACATAATGCACATATTAGCTCTTTTGGGGCCTGTTTTGCTTTAAGGTGTTAGGACAGATTGCTGGGCCTCATACCTAAATTTCTGCTCCTTGCCCAAGGAGAGGTCATACATATTTGTATGGTGGCTTACGGGTACTAGTCTATTTTAGTGTTTCCTGCTCACTTCAATTGTTAAATAGAGAATTTCTAGACCATTGAATGGAGCTGATTCATAGTGAATTAGAGAGCAATTCAAACAGAAAGAAGCCATTTGTGACTATTTTCATTTACATGAAGAAAGTGCACTTGTTATAAATCACTTACTTTGAAGACTGATAGGCTTTTCTGGGAGAGAAGATATTTTCAGAATTAAAATGAGTTTCCAGGGACTTTAGTTGAACTTCAATTTCTTTATATATCAGCAGTATATATTTTTAAAAGATGCATTTTAAGTAACCATTTTTTTAAGTAAACATAATGCCAGTGATATTATGGGAAACAGCTTTGCTGAACTTTTAAATATTTGTATTCTTTCAACAGCAGTTTCTTACAGGTGTAAGTAACTTCTGTTAATGGATCTATTAGTAATTGATTTCAAATAGAAAATGTAGGTTCAGGGTTGATGAGAGGCAGAATAAACCCAGAGTCTTTGAACATGTAGAACTAACCATAGAGCTGCATGGGTCCACAAAGCATTGTCCCACATGGAGGGATGCCTGTTAGTACTTGATTTTTCATCAACATTTCATCAACATTAATAGCAATGTGTTAATTTGCCAGTAGAATTTTTTTTGTGTAAGCCCAAGTGTGAAAGTCCCACTGGGAAGTTCCTCCCAGTGCCACATCATTCATATAGTCAAAATGTAACTGTTCAGCAGCACATATGTAGAGCACAGGGTTTCTCTTAGCCTTTTGCTGGAGGATTAAGTTTCCTCAAGGTCTTATGCTAAAACCTGTGATTGCATTACGTTAGGTCTAATGCTTGAAAAGTTATAATGGTTAGACTTGGCTTAGATCTCAGTGCAGACAGAATTGTTTGCTATTGATGGCTCTGCTTAGTACTTTGCTAATTATTTCAGCACCATCACGTTATTTTCTAGGGTGATGTACTTCCTCAGGGTTGGCCAATCCCAGATGTATGTTCTGCCAAAACTCTCACCTCCAGTGTTTATATTAGTCAGACTCTACTCCAAAGTCTCAGGAAGTCTGGAAATTAGCCTCCACTGTCTCCACTCACAACACTGCTTCTTTTCCACTCCCACATATCTCATCTTTGTTACTTCTAAGGAAGAGGAAGCTTAAAGAGAAATAACCTTTGAGATGAAATTAAATATTAGAAATAAGGAGATGTTTTCCAGTAACAGGACTGAATGCCGGGTTTTAGAGGATCAGAGTCAGCTCAGTGATGACTCTGCTCGCCATTCTGGCCCTGATCCAGCTGATGCATGCAGGCACCGCAGGGTTCGTGAGCCCTCAGACAGAGTTCTGTGGCACAACTCGTGTGCTTAAAATCCTTGGTGACTCAGAGTTTCTGGCAGATTGACAGACTATCCAGGAAGCTGGCAGCTTGGGCAAAGAAGGTCTAATTAGAAATTGCAATATGACACATACAAAAAATGAACTCTTTGCTGAAGTACAACTGCATTAAGAAACTATGTCATTCATTTGCCATGTTTGGCAATTGAAGCCTCACTATATTCTGTCTGACTCTCTCACCTTATGTATGTCAATAAATAGTGAAAAATGTACAAGTACCTTTTTTAAAATCACGAGGTTAACATACATCTCTAATTCTATCCTCTTTTTTTTTTTTTTTTTTTTCTTCATGAATTTTTCTTCTTGAATTATTTGGCATCATTAAAAAACCCTACAGGTTTGGGTTGATTGAAAAAAAACCCGACATCCCATCACAACAGCATTCTGTTACTGTATGTCCCGACGACATCATAGAACCTGTACCAAAATGTTGACCAGAAAAAGATTAGCATCTGCTTAGAAAAACTGTGAGTTTTCCAGACGATGGAGGGAAGCTGCTCAGTAACTGTCATTACCAGGTTCCAGCAGGTGTCACTGTGCACCTACAAGTTGAATGGGGAACCTCAACAGTTGAGGATTAGTGCCACAGCACTACTCCTCCTTGTGCTATTAGGGGTCCTCTTCTCTGCCCATAACGGAAATTAAATGAACGGAAACTGGAGACACAAATATTTTCCTCTTTTCATGATTAGCAAAGGAAAAATATCTTCATAGTATCAATGTCACTCAAGAGGTACCTATCAAACCATGACCTGCAGGAATATTCCTGATATTTTGGGTTATTACACAGGATCCTTACCACACAGGTGCAAGTAATAAATATAGTTAAATTAAAGAAGAATCAAAAACTGACACGACTGCAGTTTTTAGGTCTAGAAAGTAGTTTCTAGTTTCATTCCAGAGCTGATTCAGAAAGGAAGATTAATGGGGCAATTTGGAACCAATGTTCCTGAACAGCTGGAGTTTTCAGAGTAGTTTACAGTGAATATGAAAGCCTGGTTGCACAACATGGCTGCACAGTAATATTTGAGCTTGACAAGATTCCTGAGGAAGCCACTGTGACTTCTGCCATTGACTTTTCATCAGATTTTGGACCTTAGAAAATCTGGAGGAATTGGGGGAATTAGGCAGCCACATCAAAAGGCTGATGGGAGAAAATATAACTCACTTACAGGATATGGTGGAGAACACGGAAAGACATCAGAGCTACATTATAATTCCTTTGAAAAAGAAGATCAAAAGAATAAAGAGCAGACAATGAGAAACCGCTAAAAAGTATGAGGTTAAAAAGAACAGTATCAGAAACAAGAATATTCTAGGCTGATAGATGCTGGTATGAAGAGCAAACTGTACTTGTCTCATTGCAGACTAGTTGGAGGTGTTGACCAGGAGTATTTCTCTAGCATCTTAAAAAGACCTTTGAATGATGATGGGAGGAAGAGGACCTGATCTGATAAGAATGATGGTGAGGAGAAGGTGTGAACATGTTTGGGAAATGGGAAAACTTCAGGTGATATCTACCCCAGTGTACTAAATTATCAATGGAACTGAACAAGTACTGATTTAGAGACGTCAGGTTATCCCTGTTATGTAGATACCCTTATGGAAGTGAGCAAAAAGGCCTGGAGCTTCCTTGCAGAGTCTCTTACTAATCTTTCTTTCAGAGATGCCTTATGCGATCATACCCATATAGGAGTGCATGCCTGGATTAGAGAGATTGCAGATAGCACAAATTACTGGCTAAATGTCATGCTTGCTTTAGGCTTAGGAGCAGACTTACAAATGGTATCAGTTCCCAGGTCTCCCTTGACACCACAGATACCGAGTTACAGGTTATAGATACAGAGGACCTCAAGAAAAAAAGCAGAAAAAGAATTTAAAAAAGCCCAGAGCTACTGAGCTTTTGGGGAAGGCACTTGATGGGTTCCTGTGAAACCATGTTTCTCCTGTCTGATGCTCAGAGTGACCGACACAACTTTCTGCAGGCTGGATCTTCTCTTCTGGCCACTCCAGGGCTGTCTGTCATGTTTCCCTGCAATTTGAAAGACACTGCATTTTGCTGTGGTTCTAGAAGTGTCCTGAGAGAGGGAGAACAGCAGTCCAGATGGGTAGAAATTTGGACAAACCTATTTTTATACCCCATCTTTATGTGTCATTGTTCAAAACAACTCATTAACAGACTACACTTGTGGCGGCTTCCCTCCATTACACTACTGTTTTGAAAGATCATGTCCTCCTCCTGGGCAGAAGAAACCTCCCTCCCAATCTCCTTTCTGCAGTTCATTTCAAACCTACCTCCTGGCCGAACAGAGAAAAGACAAAGTGGGACTGAAAGTGTCCTGTCTGCAATTGCCTATACTTTCTTTGATCTAGCACCTTTAACTTATTTCTCTTGATTATTTGGAAAGGCCGGTAAGAGACCAGTAGAGTTTGGCTTTTCTTTCTGTTTAAATTGTGCCTGCTTACAACCCAGTATGATGCTTGAGAGAGCACAGCTTTTTTATGAGTCTGAAACAATTTTATAGTCTGAGCATGCCACTGTTGGTCAGGTAAATCACTCAAGCAGATGCTATTCTTGTACTTAAATGAAGCGCATGTATTTATCTGCACAGGGTCTGTATGGACAGAATAAACAGTACAGTGAGGAAGGCTACTCTGTCATAAAAATAGTAACCATCTTTCAGAATCAAAAATTTCACTGAACATCAAGAAATGCTAGTTTGAAGAAATGTCCCTGGCATTTAAGGCTGTGACTCACTTTATCAGTCTTCTGATTTGAGAACTATCCAACTATTCCATGCCAAACCACCCAGAAGATCTGGATGTAAACTGAGAAACACCCTTTAACTCTGTTATTTAGAGCCCATATTAAATATAGATGTTCCATTTACTGACATGCAGAATTCTGGGTAATGTGGATCAGTAAATGGATCAAGAATTTGCAAATGAAAAAACAGGACAAAAGGACAGAAAGGAGCAACTCAGCCACTTCTCTGGTACAGTTTGAGCACCTGTGCAAATCTGAACACAAATTCCAAGTACCAAAAGGCAAAAGCTTATTTGGGATACTAAACTCCAGGATTGGCAAGGGATCCCTAAAAGGAGATTCCTTTCCCCAAAAACATCCCTCCCAGAAGAATGCTTGTGTTTAAACAAATCAGTTTGGTAATAAAAAGAGAAGACAACAGATTTTACAAAATCAATCACTACAATGCAAGAAAATTAATACTTTATAATCCTCCTACCTCTCATAATAAATGCCAATCATTACGCAGTTCAAGAACAACTACTTTATCTTGTCTTGGTGTAAGTCTGATCCACTGTTTTTGCTCTTAACTTGATTACTCTCAAAGGAAACGGTGAAGTCAACAGAACAGTAAAAAGTGTTTTCTTCTTTACTGAGTCCTAAAGTAAATTACACAAGATGTCACAGGAAAAATCACAGCTACTTCCTGAAATTGGGCTGTGTTCAGAAACGGAACTGAATGAATAACAAAACAAAGTTGAGTCCTTCTCCTTTTTCTATATGAATTCCTCAGGCTACAACTGACATCTCTAGACTCCTGAGAATAATTTTCACCCTTCTTGTGAGCATAATTAAGTACCTGCAATAGTGCACCAGGAAAACCGATGTGGCATTTCGTAAGATCATCAGCTGTTATTTGGATGGCACCACTGGGCAGCTCCTGGTTTGTGGCAGTCTGTTTTTACCTTTAACAGTTGATACAGTATTTTAGACTGGCTTTATTTTGAGAATAACACTAGAAGTATAATATTGAGGACAGTTAGCCTCCTGAGCTGTTTCCAGCCACATCTGGCAGTAGATTGAAGATCTGTTAAGTTAAAGATCTCAGCATTTAAGTTCCTGAAAGTTTCATTGGAATCAGCACCCAGCACTGAGGTCAAGCTGTGGGAAAGGCCAAGCCTTCTCAGACATCAAAATCAGTCAGTAAGTAGGCACAGACCTAGTGCCAGCCAGGCTTCACCAGTTCACCTGCTCACAGATCCTTGCCATTTCCCAAGGGTTACCCTTCAGCACACCTTTTGCATGTGGCTGATGAAAAATAACATTCTGCCTGCCTCAGTGTTAAGTTTTAATGCTTGTGATGAAAGATACAGTTACTTATATTGTACATAACCAAGGTGCTTTCATCCCCTGTCTGGCCCCTGGGAGAAGAGTGATGGTCTCTCCCTTGCATTTCCTGGCTTGGTGGGGCTTTGGCTTTGACCTGCTCTCAGAAGGATGCATCTAGCTGTCACCTAGCAGCGGGGAGCTGGGCTTTGAAACAAAGATATTTGTGGCAGGATATTCTGATGTCTTTTTGCATCTTTCTTTTGACTGGATGAAGCTGATTTATAAAGAGGTGCAAATAAATGGGAGTAAAAAGCTGTCCTGTTATTGCACAGAAGGGGCCAGCAAAATGTAGGACTAAGTTCTAAATGGCTTGAAAGAAACATTTATTTTCCCCTAGAATCTTTAAAATTTTTGTGGAAAGAAATTGCTGTGAAAAAGCGTGTGATTCATGACTTCTGTGTCTTTGCACCACTCATGGGAAATGCATATCGGGTAGCATGCATTGTATACAAACAGGCAAGGGGAAGGAGTAAATTACTCTTCATGTTCACTACATATACAGCAAGGAGTAATGGATTTAAACAGCAGGCAGGGATATTTAAGTGAAATATGCGTTTTTAGTGGTAGGATGGTGAAGCACTGGAGCAGGCTGCCTAGGCTGTGGAGTCTATGTTAGTGAGGTTAAAGAGCAGGCGAGGTAATCCTGTGCCAGGAAGGGCTTGAGGATGGTTGATCCTAGCAGCAAAGGTCAGATGACATTTTCAAGCTCCCACCCAGAACTGCCTTTGATGCTGAACGTCATTCTCCTGGTCTCTGGAAGGATTTGCTAATTAGAGTGGATTGGCTGATACCTGCAACCTGGGCATGACTTATTCAGGCACTTAGGGACTCCTCTGGCACTCAGAAATCCCTGAGAAATCTGAGCTGAAAAAACCGACATCATAATTCCTTTTCAATTGGACATGAGGTGTACTGGAAATAAAGCAGGGTATGATGGAAACCCTGTGCTCAGGTGATCTCTACCACATGATGGCCTCCAGGAGAAACCATAAATGAGAGCAACACCAACTGTATTACATCTTACCACTCTGGGGGTGGTAATGCATAGAAGTACTTTGCTTTAGTTTTGTATTTTACTGGAAATCATTTACTTTCATTGGTCTAGGTGTGAGAGACATATGGAGTAAAGGACAATTCCTCCTGACTCATAGACACCCAAACCAGGTATCTTTTTCAGAAGGCCTCCGTGTGCTTCTAGAGAAATGTTGCTTTTCCCCAGTATCCTTTATCTAAACTGTTGATTCTTGGTCATGGAAGGATATCCTAAATTAATATATTTGTAAATCTGAAGTTACCCATACCTCAAATTAGTTGATTTAGATTTAGGCTGAGTGGGCTATTTATTAACCAGCATGACATTTTGTTCCAGTTAAAGAAGGTCATCTTATATTAATGAAAACAGTCTCTGTAATTCAGGTCAGACTAGGATTGTTTTGCTGAAAAATTTCCAGAAGTAGTGTAAAAATAATTTATCTTTTGGTTTTCACATTTTTTACTTTCTGACAGTAATATCCTCATCAGCCCAGGATTCTGCATTTTTCCATTGCAAAGCGCCATGCTAAAAAGTAAGTTTTAGGGCTATTTCAAAGGTAAAATATGTAAATCACTAAGTTGGAAAAACACATGATTGCAAATTAGTACAAATTATCTCTGAGCACTAGAAAATTTGCACACCATTAATATGCAAGTAATTCACCTATTAATGTGTAGTACATTATTATTTTGACAACTTTTACAATAGAATGCCCTCTGATTGCTGTCTGCACAGCTATTATTGGCTTGTAGACAACGCTGAGCAATACAGCTAGCTATTCTCAGAACAGTGTTTCTAGATGCAAAAGAAAAATCTTTTATGAATTAAAAAAATATTATTATGCCATGTAATTACAGAACAGTTTAAAAGGAAAGACACTGTGAAGAGCTCTTTGTTTCACAGAATAGTTGAGATTGGAAGGGGCCTTCGCAGATCGTCTAGTCCAACCTCCTGCTCTCAGGCTTCCTAGGACTGTGCCGAGAAGGGTTTGAATATCTCTGAGGATGGAGACTTCAGAACCTCTCTGGGCAACCTGTCCCACTATTCAACCACTCACACAGTAAAAGAACAACTTTTTTCTGCCTGATAGAATAATTCCTGCATAAACCACATTCATCTTTTCTTATATTCATGTATGATGCTAAAGATTAAAAAATACTATTTTTTAAAGGAGTTATAATTAATGGTTTGAGCTGCCTGGAGCAGACTAGTATGCTATGGACATTCAGAGGAAACATGGGGAGAAGAAAACCCCAAACCAAGCATGAAAGGTCTCTGCAAGACTGCCCAGGGGTAGCAAGCAAGTGGTGAAAATGACTCCTATCCACTGATTCTAGCTAAGCCAGTGGCTTGCTGCATGTCTTTCAGGGCTAGGCCTGCTAAGGGGTGCCTCATTCACAGCACATTGTGCTCCTCCACCGCTCCCAGTAGGACCCACAGAGCTGAATTAGGCACTAGAACCATTCCCTCATCCTGTGTGGACAGAGCTGGTATCTAAACATGCCATCCAAAAAGCGCCAACACACTGCATAGGGAGCTGCCTCACGAGGACAGAGGAAACTCCCAATCCCAGGAAAAAGCATATATACTGCATCTTTCAAATGAAGTTATTGGACTGATTTGGCACTGTATGTGCATCACCCTTCATTTGGGAGCCACAGCCTCAGACACCACCCAGCTCCCACCCCCAGACCTACATGTCTGAATGTTGCTGTTAGCATATTTGATGGAGATAAAGGCTCAGATCCTTCTTCCACTCTGAATGTGCATGGGTTGATCTCCCAGAGTGGTGGCCCAGCCGCTGGAGGCGGTCTGTCAGCCTCAGCTTTCAGAAGTGCCCTCCCTCGCTTGGTCTCAGCTAACCAGATGGAGGGGAAAGAGAATGACTTTCCAACCTAGCTGCAAGGGACCTCCCTGTGGATTTTTGTCGGAGCCTCACTGAACACCCATTAAAAAGGAAAATGGAAGTATTTCTCACTGAATCTCAGCCCCTTGCATGGTAAGTGCCTTAAACACAGTAAATATTCCCTCTATACAAGGAATATTAAATTATTATACAGCAAAAAATGATTTCAACACAAGGAAAGGAAGGGACCCCTACTATTCTTCTCACAGACGTGCTGCAGTAAGTAGTTAGCTTATTCTTCTAGTGTGTGTGGTTTCAAGTCACCTCAGGGGAAGGTTTTGAACCTGGACTTCTCATAATCTGGGCAACAGCAGTAAATGCTGGGCTGTCAAATGAGAAAGCACTCCTCTATTCTGTGTCAGGACATGGAGGCCTAACTTCAGGAGCATGTCTGGGTCCATGATTCCCAAATGAAAAGAGAGGCCTATCTCTAATGTCATTTGGTGTTTCTGCTGATGGCCACCTCTCCAGAATGGTGGCTTGTTGAATCCTATCCCTATGTACTCAGATATGCTCATACATATGCAGATACCTAGTCCCCAGCTCAGACACATGGGCTCTAGGGGACACCAACCCACCTAAATGCAGCACGCAGTGATGCTGGTCACTGGAGTGACCACAACCTGTTGTGGATTGTGCTGTTTTTAGCTATGAGAGTAATTACTTAATAGTTATTAATGCTTATTTTGGATTCCAGTCCTGTAATTTTTACTTTCACCTTATTGGTTCGTTTAACTTCCCTCACCCAATACAGAAAACTGTAGGATCTTTACCTGACCAGCAGATTCATACCCTGATGAACATAAATCGTTCAAACATGAAATGTCTTTACCACAGTTACAAGTACTATAATTAACAGATCTCCCAGTTCAGATGACCAGATGAAAGGGAGGACTCTAACCCCCCAAATGACTAGTACAGTCTTTTTCACAGCATGGATGACCCGACCCTTATAAGTGCTAAAGACCTGGGTATGGAGTAACCCTGAAATACTGCCTCCTGTGCCCCAAAAGTACTTTGTGACCTCTGAAAGCAGCAATTAATAAAACAAGTTTTTCCTTGGAGGAATTCTCTTGCAAACAAGAGAAACCACTTTGAGTTTCTGCCTGACCCTTCTTGCAGTGCTGGGGTTTGACAGGCCTTAATCCTCCTAATAGGTCTGCTGATGAGACATGCACCAATATGTTGCTGGACACTGCACGTCTCAAAAGGATCAATACTTCAGAATTGATACAGTGTGTAAAAATATGCAGAAGTAGCCCTTTTTTTAACTAGTAAAAACACTTCAGGGACAAAATAAACCCTTGTTATAAAGGATACATGTCAAGAAAGCAAAATCAACCAGCACAGAAGACCACAGAGAGATAATGTTCTCCAGCTTGTTCTAGAAATGATTTTGCTTATCTTTAAAACCAACCACATATGATTTTACCTCATTATCTTAATCTATACTTATTCAGCAAAATACACACTTTTTTCCCTACCTAAAAGTATACTATATTATCAAAGTTGTCAATAAGACTAGATGCTTATAATTTGGTGATCCTAAATACTCTGTAATACTCCTATTTCTCTCCCAGAATTCTGTCTCCCTTTGAAAAGTTGCTCCTGAATAAAACAGCATCAAACGTGTCTCAAATTTTACATCTGCTGTGTAAGAATAACTATTTTGACAAAGATGAAGAATGTTAGCTGCCAAGTGATTCAACCCACAGCCATACAGTTTGCATCACCTGCCCATCTCAAACATAAGAATTAGATGAAATGTGACTTTTAAAATAGGTTTCAGCCTATTTAATTAAGCACAGCACCTGTTCAAAAGAAGAGAAAGAATGTGTTCTTGGTATAAGTTACTGCTTGGTTTGTTCCTAACACCCTGTGACACAATCACAAGCTTTAAGACACACAAATGCTACCATGACTAAGTATGAAAAACATACTTCACCAAATAAACACTCTTGATATGAAAATGTACTTAGGGAGAGATTATACTGACTGAAGAGGGTGAGTATATTTACTAATATCAAGACTTTTCCTACTCTTATAAAAGATAAAGACAATATCTGACTTCAGAGGGACTGTTAACAGTAATTAATGACTGACAGCATTCATCACCTAAAGACACTAGAATACTTTGCAAAGCAGTGCAATCATTTAGTTGTCATGTTGTCCTTTGCAAATAATATCTTTTATGATTTTTGATCCTTCTGCAGTTGTTTGTGAATGGATCTCTATTTTATCAAAGAAATCATAATTCATAGCAGTCACCAAATAATTTAGATGAGCTATGCATGGTCATGAGTGACTTTCACATTACATGCAGGTCATGGAATAACATTTGACATCTCCAAACCCAAAGGATTTCTGCAGAGCAGGGATTAGGTAGATGAAGGATAAAGGATGCCATACTTCTCCTAGGCTGCTCCTCCGGACAGCATGCTTGTGGCTATTTCAATTTCTGCCTGGTCTCCCACACAGCACTCAAATGGGTAGGACTGGCAAGCAGAAAGACAATACTGGTATAACCGGGGCATCATTGGGCCTCAGCCTACAGGTTGACGTTTAAGGAGGCTTAATACTTGCTCTCTGCCTTTCCTTGGCACACACCTCACTTAGCACTATGCTTTTCTTCATCTCTGTGCTCCATGCCTTGAGAGCAGAGGTGAAGATGACCCCAGTGAGGTCCAGATCATAAGGCAGTATCACAGCAAGGTGGAAGTCAACTCCTCAGATCAGGTCCCACAATCATCAGGCAACCCCTCACTAACAAGGGATAGCCAAGATCAAGCCAGGAAGTCAGCCCAGGGTGGGGGTTAAGGTTTCAGTCAGGTGGGTCCATCACCAAATGGGGCATGGCTGTCACTCAGATGGAGACCAGCACTCCTTCAGCACAAGTCAAGCAGGTAGGGAAGAGGCCCTCGGGGCTGAGCTTAAATATTGCTGCTGGATCCATGGGTGAGGGTGGAGGCCCCAGGTGAGGCTGGTGAGGGCCCATTAACACTTACTAGTGCCCTCAGAGCCCTGACACTGCTGTCCCATCTGCACTTGCCCAGTCACCTATTGTCTGTAGGCATATTATTCATGTAAACCCAACCAAATCTGGAGCCTATATACTTAGAAATCATAATTATGTTATAGAAGTGAAGTAGGTCCTGTGCAGATGTAACCTGGACATGAACTGAAATGTGGCTGCTCTGAGGAGAATGTTCTCATCCTCTACTGAGGAAGTGATGGCAATGAGTTCTGTGTAAGAGGACTTTGGCCAAATTTTATCATTAGGAAAAAACTGTGATATATTTGCAACTTCTCACTATCTCCCTGTGCAGTGTGATGTTTCTGGGGTGTTTATTTTGTTAACTTGCAAAAAGGTCATTGGGAGCACACAAGAATGTCTGTGTTAACTCTGGGTTAAGTAAGCCCTTGCATCTTGGTGCTGAGACTGGTAAAAAGCAGTTTATTCACTTTTGCTTTTTAACACTTTTATAAATCAAGATGCAAACATGTCAGAGGGAAAGGCTTTTTAAGCAATGCAAATGGAGATTAGAAATAAACAACTCACTAAGTTAATTTAAATATCATGAAGAGAATTTAAAAGGCCTTTAAACTGCCTACCACTTTTCGAAAACATTTCTCTTGTAATTCAGTGTTTCTTTGAAAGCATGTTCAAGAATAAATAAACTTAATTCAAGTGTTCTGTTAAAAGATTTGGGGTTGTGGGTTTTTTTTGAAATCCCAATTTATTTAATATTTCATTTTTTTTTACTATTTGTCATGTTCAGTTAGATGTCAGCTTGCTCTCAGAAGCAGTCACTGCTCACATTCAGAAGCATCGAAAAGCATCAAAAGCTCACCTAAGGTGGAAGGGAACATGGGAATTAATGAGAACTGGGGAATCAGTCTGATCAAAGACCCTGTCAGTTACACAAATTATGGGTCTAAGAACACAGTATATCTATAGAGACCAGTGTCACATATAGAAACATTTTACTGGAAAGAATCTGAACTTTCTGCAGGCTTCAATGCCACCAGAAAAAAAAAAAAGAAAGAAAGTTTTAATGTGATCTTGTCTATTCTGGGAGTGTAAGTGACAAGCTGGTCTTGAACCTTACAAACTTCAAGTTGATCTCCTAAGTACTAGGGAATCATGTAAACCCTCTGTGCCTTGGTTCCCTATCAGTAAAAAAGAAAGTTATTTCTTTCCTGTGTGAAGTAAAGCTTGCAGTTTATTCTAATGCCTCAGCCTAAGGGCTGTACCCATTTCTAGATGGGTAAGTTTTCTAACCTCCTATTACTAACACAGTCCTTGTAGACTCATTAACTACTAGTAACATTGCTTACGTTACATATGGAAAGAATCATTTGCTGATATGGTTTATGAAGTTCTGAAGACATGTTCCCCCAGAGCATGTAGCCTCATACAAGAGTTTCCACATGACAGCAATTTCACCTCAGCTGAGCTCATGAAGTGGTTACAGAGCATCTCCCAGGCTGTCCCTGCTACCAGAGATGAGAGCCACACCAGCAGAGCTGCAGCATTTAGAAACATAAGCACAGAACAAAGTAAATGGGACAGATAGCCAGCGGAAGAAGGGAAGTTGGCAGCACTGGTGTTAAGGAACTGTGAAGAATAAGTGGTCCCAAACCTTGCAGTGACATTTAGGTCCCTCTGTAGATAAATCCCTTTGCAGAGCAGAGAAATAATCAGCTGTCCTCTGTGAAGTCCCTGACTCAGTCCTGTGCACCATGTTCTCAGAGAGTTGACAACAAACTAGTTTCAGGTGAGAGCCACAAAAGCGATCACCAAGCTGCAAAGAACTGTTCACCTGGGATGAATAAAAGGATGGCTAAATGAGAAATGACTGGGGACATGAGCTGTGAAGAACTCAGTATATGGGTTTCAGAAGCTATGACTATCAAGGATTAAATTCAGGAACCACTGTGCCTGTCACAAAACCCCCTCTGCCTTCAAGAGAGTCAAGAAGTCCCCAGGCTCTTGTGCCAAATGGACGGATAATGAGACAGAATGACATGAAATTCTGAAAGGAGTGTACTTGGTTCATTATCAGAAAGAGTTTCCTGATAGTAGTAAAGCAGGCTGAGTATTTCCTCTCAGCAAAAGCAGTGAAAGTAATTTAGGATTTCTGAAAAGTGTATTCCTGTAATTCAAGTGAAATGGCCTCCTGGAAATGGATGTGTGTTGGCTAAGGAGATGGGTTGGAGAAGCCAAGTCTTGCTTTAAAACTTGAACATCTGTAGGACAGATGTGGAATGGCTTCTTCCCATGTCTTGCCTTTCACCAACCCTGCCAACAACCTCAACTAGCTGCCTTAGTCCCTCTCCACTCTGGTGCTAAGTCTGAAAAAAACCCAAATTTTGCGGTTCCAAGAGTGTGTGACTTTGCTATTACATTCTCTTCCCTACCATGCACCACGGTGCACCACTTCTGCACCAAAGTTTTAACAAGATATGGTTTCTTGCACCTGTTTGTCTTGCTCTGTTGAGCTGCACAGGAGTGTGCTGCTCACCATAAATAACATTGGTTCACCCCTCAGGCAGCCTTCAGGCTTTTGACAGAATCTAAAGGATACATGACTGTTGTTTTTAATTAAGGAAAATGGTTCAGCTCTACAGGTTCACTAAAGAGCATTTACTGTAACACCCTAACAGATTTTAGTATTATGCTGTGTTTGACATCTTTGGGATATCTTTTGTTAACTACCAATAAAAATTGCCTGAGGTAGCACCAGTAAAAAATGCAGACCTCTTCAGTGTCTAAACATGATGAAGCAACATATTTTCCCTCACCCTTTTAACCACAGATTAGCTCCACAAAGTATGAATCATTTTTATGAGTTAGATGGATGTGTTTAGTATGCTGTTTGAAAGCAGACACTTAACAGGAAGGCGGATCACCACCTCCTTTGTCACTGTGGTTGCAACATGCCGAGGAACAGAGGGCAGAGGATGAGGCTGAGGAATAAAGGAAAACTACAGGAATACTGAGGTCTTAGTGACAAATAGTCTATGTCTGTCATATATGACATTAACACTTTATTGCTGCTTCTTTCCAGATACCATTTTCCCACTCCTTCAGGACATTTGGATAACCCTGGATTTTGTCTTACCTCAAAAATCCACTCTGCTGCTTTAATATCCTCTTCATCTTCACTTTGGAGGGTCTCCTCTGCTTGACAGTTGTCTGCATGGTATCTGTGAGTCCTGAAGTAGAGCAAAACTTGCCTCCACATCGAGAAATAAAAAAGCTATTCCCGAATCCAATTTTACGATGACCTTTCTTGGAAAAGCACCATTTTTATTTAACGATGAAACAAAACCAAATCCCAGACATTGGGCTGAATAACAACAACATAGAGACGGCTCATCCTTACACCGATGGGCAAAAGTCAGGGCCTCTTGCAACTTGCCAGTTCTTCCTGCAGCCTCCACAGTTCTGGAGACAAACAGGATTATCTGCCCTCAGATATCTGTGGTGCCTCATCCCCTCAGCATCGTGCCAGCTTAGAGATTAGATTTATGACTTCGTAGGTTTTCGTAAGTTGAAAAGGAGTAAAACGAGCATATGGCAGTTGAATACATGTCAGAGAAACACGCTGTAACAATCATGAAACACATTTTATCACCTCAGAGTGAATGTATTTGATTTACACCTTGGAGGAAGAAGCAACTCAGCACATAGTTATACTCTGCAGGCTGCACCAAATGGAGATGTCTGTCTTAGGTCAGTGGCACCTGTCAATCACATTTTTTCTCTGTGACTGAACAGATGGTCTACTGGTAATCCTTCCAGCCCTAATGAAAACACCACACGAGCAGCAGCCACGTCTGCAGATAGAGACAAACTAAATATAAAGACTAAGGCTCCAGGTAGGTTATTAATAGACTATTTCTCTTAGCTTTATAGAGGGCTGCCAGGCTTTTGCCTTCTGTTTGTCAACATCCAGTTGGCATTTATTTTTTGTGCTTTTTGAAATACAGATGGGAGAGACACAGAAAAATTAGGAGGAATATTAAATTATTGTGAAACTGTCATTCAAATGATGTAAACATTGCTTATAGTTCTGGTCATTAGCATTGCTGTTGTAATAAGAGCTAAGTGAATAATAATATTCCTTCTGTGGGAAAGCATTTGGGAGCCTTTTAAAACATATCCTGGAGACAGCAGAAAGTCAAACTCATACATATGTTAGTGTGCACTGAAAAGAATCAATCTGTTAATTTATTCATCATTTCAAAATACTTCCAGTTTTAATATTTTTATATTTTAAGTTAGTATTTTTATTAGCTAGCTGAAACTTCCAAATGAGAAGTTACTATAAATGAGGAGCCAAGAGAGCTTCCATTTTAAAAGTGTCTGATGGGATATTCTATCTATTTTGAAAGTTGACAACATCTTTTTCCAAGTTGAAAGGTATGCCTAAACCAATATTTTTTTCTGCCAAGAGTCAAAAATTTTGACAATTCAGCACTGTAGATACAAGGCAGATATAATACCACCAGCCCCCATAGCATCTCCTGTGAGAAGAGGTGCTTTGGTCACATCTCTGTCTTTTTTCAGAGAAAACCAGTAAGTGCTGAGAATAAAAACAAGGAACAATGAGAGAACATTTTTTCCAGCATTTGGCTTGACAAGCTGAATTGCACTAGAAGTCATCGTATAGTAAGAAAGATGTCGAATAAGCTCTGGTAATAAGTCTGACTTTGGCAGAGTTACTGCTGAGGTTTAGGCAATGGCCTTCTTTACTGTCCTCTAGCCAGGCTTACTGTCAGCATCATGGGGTAGTTCAGCATTTCCTTTTTCCCCCAAGAAGCTACTGCTCTGACCTAGTTTTTTCTTGTGAGAGAGGATGAAGTTAGAGGATCTATTGCTTTTTTTTTTTTTTTTTTTTTTAATTTTAACCCAGAGGTGGGCTTTATTTCACCTGGTACTGCAGCAATTTCCCAGAGAAGAGTGCTCCTTCCACATGCTCAGGTGCAGACCCCCTTGTCCAGACAAGAGCTGTTGGCACAAAGCAGCAGAGACTGACGGTGAGAGGAGAGATGCTGTAGGCTGCAAAGAGGGACTGGAGACACTGAGACCCTCCAGCTTTCAATACAGAAATGCGTGCTCATGAGACAGAGACACTTGTCCCTACTCCCTAAAATAATGTACTCTACTATTTTAACCCCAGCTGCATTTATTTCTCAAAGCTATAAATAGTAAGTTTTGCACTGACCTTTCTGTTCCTGTTTCTGCACAGTACTTCACTTCCAATTTTCTGACAATATAGCATTATTCTATTCCAGGGAAAAAAATTGAAGATGTATTTATCACAATAAAATGTTGGTTTATTTCTCCTTCAAAAACACTGCTCCTATTGAGGATAAGATATGTGTGGTTCCTTAACTGAGCAAGCAAAACTTAATTTCAAAGAGGTGGTGGAGCAATGAGAAGATTGCCTGGTACAACATTTGCAGACTTGTAGTATATTAGCTTTACCAGATCCTTTGGGCCAGACTATGATTAATTTAAAAGAAAAATTATCCAAGTTCTATGACCTAGAAGTCAGATAAGTTTATACTGGTTGCAGGAAGCAGGATTTACTTGTTTAAAAAAATACTCATACAATAATGTTCTTCTACCATGACACAGACACTAAAATGAAGATAAAATAAGAGGAGAAAACAAAGACAGCCGAAGCAGTAAAAATCCTTTTCACAGTGGGCCAATCTTGCTATAATTACTCAGGAAAAATGTCGAGTGAAGCACTCTGTATCTCCTCACATTGAAAAGTCACTTCTGTTTCCGTGAAAGAAAGCCTCTTCCGTGACAACCCTCCACTCTTAAGACAGGAGAGAAAAGAATCTCAAGTCCCCCATTCCCCTGTCCCACAGGTCCTCACTGATGCCTGTGAGGCAAACATGAAATCTGCTGGGGGAGATGGATTAAATGGGAAACCCAGGAGATGAAAATAAGGAGAAACCAGCATTCTAAAATAAAAAAGTTACAAATGTCACAGCATTTTCTCTCCAGGATAAGAAGTTAGTTGTGCATCAGTGGGTCATCAGAAATCACTGGGATTTGCTCTAATATGTGAGTAATTTTTATACTTCCTTACAATATCAAATCATTTTTTTTCAGATCATTTGGGCACCTAAAGACATATCTAGATGTCCAATGAGATTTTTGAAAAAGCCCAAAAGAGCACCTCAGATGTGAAGTTTTTTAGCAAAAATGTGTCAAAAGGACTAAGAAAGTCAGTGACTGTCTTTTTCTTATCTGCAGTTGAAAGACATTTAAAACTATAAATAAATAAATAAACATAGAATACAAAATATTAAGGTATTTAAATAATTAGCTCTATTTATTTTATTCTGAAATTTAGAGATAACACACACAATTTACACCAGTGGAAGAGAAAATCATATCTTCTGGGAGACAACTAGCAGTCTTCATCTTCAGGCTTTAAGACATAGTGTATGAGATAAGGTGCTGGAAGACGCAAAGATGGAAACATTCTGACATATTTCTTCTCACCTTGCATTAGAGATAGATTAGTGTAGGTTCATTTCTTTTTTGCACTATTGTCTTCTTCCATACTGTGAGGCAGTGCTTTGGGGAAAGGAGTATTTTAGATTTACGACAACATGTTCTTTGGTTTTCCTGATTCATGTAACCTTGAGCTAGTTTCTTTGTATTTCTCTGCCTAAGTTTATCTAGAAAACAAAGATCCTCTTACTTTACATTAGTGTTGTATGAACTTAGCCACCAATGCTCAAAAAACTTCAAGTTTCATACATTACAAAACCAGCCAGATTCCCTCTAATGTTTCCCTCTTGCAACCCACAAGTAGACCTGAATTGTAATTATTTCTTTTTCTCTGCTGTTGCCTCTCTCCTGCTATAGAATCCCCTTTGCCAAAAAATGACAGGTTTAGTTCAGGGTCTGCTGACCAAGTGCACCTGGCACTTAGTTCTGTGATAGAAGAAACATGTCCTGCTCTTGCAATGCACCCATGGGGACTTCATGCTGAAAGAAGCCATGCTAAAAAGCCCATGCCTATGGCTCACATCCATCCCTTGTCATGCAGTGTACATGCTGCTCCTTTCCACATTGCCCTGGAAGAATGGGTTTTAAGCCTTGGAAAAGTAGAAGCGTGAGCGCTCAGAAGATCTGATCTGAATCCTTGGATGAATAACCTTAGGGTAAAACAAAGTACTTGTTTTAGGAATGATAGCTCTTAAAGTTGAGGCTAGCTTCTAGTGTATACACTTTGAAAATCTCCTCCTTTACAAATTTTGCCATTAATATTTTGTGAATTAGAGAAGTGTGTTCACTTTTCCTGATTTTCTGAGTATGTTTTGCTTGGATAAACTTTCCAAGCCATTTCTTCTATACATGTTAAAAACTCGTACAGATGTGCAGGAGACAGCCAGGGGATGTACAGAATGTTGAAATGTTAAATGGCAGGTGTGCAAACCACTTCTGTAATTTGCAGAATATGTGAGAGACAATGACACATTGCTCTTATTACAAGAAGGAAAGGAGAATAGTAAAATAGTCTCACAATCCAGCTATCTGTAGTCTTACTGTGAGGATGACTCATCTGCATTACTTTTCCTAGTATTAAACTATTGAACATTTTTGTTCTTTGTGATCCAGGCAATTCATGACTTTTAATCCTGCATGCTGATAAGCTTTTCGTTTTTCTCTCTGTTTCACACTTTGATAAAGTCATTTAAATATAGCAACTTCAAGTGAAGCTGCATTGCCAGGAGTTAATAGACAAGCACTGACGTGACCAAACTTAGCTAAATGAGAATTGTTTTGCAGCACCTGAATCCTAAACGATAGATGCTTACCAAAAAATAGGAGCATAGCACTTTTCCAGTCATAACCTCTAGCAAGATTCAGTTCAGAGAATCAGCCAGTATGAATAAGGCACCACGAGTTGCCCTGCGAAGCTGATGACACAGGATGGGTTTGTACTGGTTGCTGAGGATTGCCTCTTGCTGTCATAGTGATGACAGGCACGAGACAGTTTCCTGCAATGACTATATAATGTTTTTCTTTCTCAAAGCCTACCCTTTCAATGCAATGAAGTTCCTTAGCACAGAGAGTGCCTCATGGGACTCACACTGACTGAAAATTTTCAGATGTGCCCAAGTGTTTGACAGATGGGGGATGCAGTCAATCTGCAGCATACCCACCATCCTCTGGCAAGGTGGTTCAGTTTAACTGTGCGCTAGTCAAAGCAGTAGCACTATCATTGGCAAAGTCTTCCCTACACTATTCACCTCCTTTCTCAAACATTTCTGAGTGTGCTGAACAGCACAGACTCCAGCCAGATGCTTTTTGCACTCCGTTGAAGACCCTTCTGCATTGTGAAAGCTGATCATTTCTTCCTACCCTCTGCTGCATATCTATCATTCAAGAGTTATGAATCAATGCACAGACCTTTCCTTTTAACCCAGGAGAGCTGTTTGTTTGTTTGTTTGTTTGTTTTAAGAGCACCTGCAGATGCATCTCACCAAATGCCTCTTGGACATAAATCCAAGTGGATGGAGTCTACCCGACCACCTTGTCCACACACACAAAGAACTCCTGCAGAGGTGTGAGACATGACTGTTCCTTGCAGAGCTGTAGTGACTTTTTGTTAATGTTTTGCATTTATTCCCTTACACTGTGTAGAGGAACGTGTAAATTAAGTATTTTATTATACAGGTATACTCAGGAACAACATGTTGTTTGCATTCTCTAATATGGTACATTGTGTTCACTAATTTGATTCCTCTGCTAGAGGCTCTATTAACTTGCCTGGCATAGATGGCATGTTTACTGTTTGATAGTTGCTTAAATGCCTCCTGGAACTCCTGTTAAAAAAACAGTGTAATTACTATTGCAATTATTTCTCCTCTCTTTGCTTTTCTCTTTCTGCTAATTCAGTGGATGCATGCTTTGATCCATTATGCCTCCCTCCAAGGTTACAGAAAAGTTACAGGAAAATGTTTTTTACTGTAGCCTCTCAACCGCCTGTGAAATGAATAGTAAAGCCAGAGTCTGCCATCTATGATGAAGTCAACATGCCAAATCACAGCTTTTCAAAGTTCTTTTCTATAGAAAAATGATGTTGTAGTATCAAAATTTCAATGGCAAATTGCATTCTGTCTTCTTTTATCCAGACTGAATGGATGGTGCTACTCTTGCAGGTGGTGCAATTAGGCAAGAAAAATAGTCTGCTGTGAGAAAAAAGGACCACTGATGACTTAATGCATGCCCCAAATGGGCACCAAATTGAAACCATGAATGTATTTTTCTCTGCTTACTGTAAAGTACTGAAACAATACTGGAAGCAGCGACTAGAAGTGAGAGAAAAACAATCCTGTGTATACTGGTACTTGAGTTCAGCCTGAGTACTCGGGTACTGGTACTCGGGTTAAGCCAGAAGTATGCTAAAGGGGTGGGAGAATGATGCTGTGTAAAGTAGTCTACAATCCAGTGTTTTGGATGATTTCCTTGAAATAGGTGATCTCCAGCAAAAGAAATGGCTTTGCATGCCTAAGCAAGTATTTGGGACATTACCCCACTAGACATAGGGACACATGATGGGGAGCAACACTATTTGTGTCTTAAAACTGGCAGCTGGGACTGCATGTTCAGAGGTGCTGATCCAGTTTCCACGGGTTTACTTAAACTCTGAGAACAACTATTGGACTGAGCACGGAAGGGTGAAGGTGGAAGAATACCATACCTGGGTTAGGTAAGAGAAGGCACTAAGTCGTCAGTATTTTCAGTGCTGGACAGTTTGGGGTTTGGGCAGAAGTATCACTGTGGACAACTGAGGAAGTTTCACGGAAGGAAAGCCTGACGTGCCTCCAGCTTAGATGAGGGCTGAATGGTAGCTTGTAGAATCCCTGTTACAGGCCTTTGAGGCCTTCATTCTGCAAATCCCGTTTAAAAAGCTTCAACCCTTGTTTAGATTATCTTGTAAGCCCTTCGTGCTTTGGTTTCTTTATAAAATGGGTAGAGTCACATGTATCATCATTGGTAATGTAGTTCGAAATGACTCTGGAAAAGGTCACTATGTTTATTCCAGGTGTCTGATGCCGGACTCAAAACAAGACATGCCATAAAAAGGTAGACTGGAAGCAGGAAATGCAGAATGCCAGGGGACAGAAGTTGCCCATGGCTTCGAGAGCTTTCTTCTGCTAAAGCATAAAGAAATGCAAATGCTGTTACTTGGACTGTGCCTGGGATTTAAGCTCAATGGTCATGTTATCAAGAAATCAACAGTTTTATTGTGGTATGATGAAAGATCTGCTCTAAAGGAAAAATTCTTATGAAGGAAGTATAATTAATAAGTGGTACAGTAATGAAAACCCTCCTTGAGTTAAAAAAACCACTAAGAGAGGTACTGGCCAGGTATAATTAAAGAACAGTGTATCCTCCAAACAGAAAATAAGAGACCCTAGCAAAATGCAAAGTTAACTCTAGACTTCTCTAGGCCAGCTCTACGTTGTCTGTCTTGATCTGCTCAAACACAAAACTCTCTGACCTATTTCTCTTTTCTCTGCCTTTCCTCCTTATATGTTAGCAGAATTACCCTTCAGGATCATTTCTGACTAGGAGTGATACGTCTACACACTTCATCACAGTATGACTGGAAAGCTTCACTCAGCACCCAAAGACAGAAGTTTTTTTTCAGAAACATGGAAATTTAAGCCTGTGGTTTCCAAAACACTTGGGTTCTCAGTCTGAAAAGGTTCCTGCCCCTTTCGCTTATAGAGACAAAAGCCCAACGTACACAGGCCATTTTTTTAAAAAGGAAGAAGTTGATCAGGGTATACCTCCCTCTGAGATACAATTTGGGAAGAACAAAATGGCATGCCCCTGCCGCACAACCTGGTGTAGTTCATGAGGCGAGGGAGAGGTGTTGTGACACAGCAGGCCATGAGACCCGGCGCGACACAACACAGCACTGGCAGGCAAGGCTCCCTACCAGAAATGGGGGGCCCAGGAACGCCTGCCTGCTTTCCAGCTGTAGGGAAGTGCCAACTCTCCCCGTGGCAGCCTGAGAGGCACAAAGCAAGAGAATGCTGGGTACTGGGAAAAAACCTGCAGAGCCCAAGGAGGCATTTCAGCGCCAGGGCCATTGTCCGCCATCTCCCTGGCCCTTTCCCCTCCCAGGGCTCCCTCCCCAGCTTGGCAGCCCCTCGCCCTGGCGGGGCACTGCGCAGAACCGCAGGGGCCTCCCGGGGGTCGGCAGGAGCTTGCCCTGAGGGGCAGCACCCTGGGGAGCCTCTCAGCCCTTCCCAGCCAGCCTCGTGTTCCCTCCGTGGAAACACCGGGCCGCTTCTTGCCAGCG
This sequence comes from Strix uralensis, assembly GCF_047716275.1. Taxonomy (NCBI): domain Eukaryota; kingdom Metazoa; phylum Chordata; class Aves; order Strigiformes; family Strigidae; genus Strix; species Strix uralensis. The sequence goes on along the minus strand of NC_133972.1, from coordinate 131,379,530 downwards.
CACAGCTCGGGTGGGCACCTACGCGCCCCGTCCTGCCAGCCGTCTCCTCGGTACCGGGGCAGAGCCCCACGTCAAACCATACACGTACATGTATGTCTCTGTGTGTATATAAATATGTACCCTGGATATCTATAGACAATTAAATATGTCTTATACCACCCATGCCGTACACCACACCCTGTCCCGCTCTAGCGGCCGCTGGGTGGGGCCGTGCGCGAGCCCCGCCCAGCGCGCGGCGCTCGGCGTGAGTTGTCCCTCGGAGGCCGCCGTCGCGGTCAGGTGACTGGTGTCACATGACGGCGGTCGCTGTGGGGCTGCTGCGGAGGCTGGCGGAGCGCGGCGGCGGGGGCTTCCGGGTGTGTGGGCTCCTCGGGCCTGCCGAGGGGCGGCCGCTGCCTTCTCCCTTCCGCGGCTCTCACTCGCCGGCGTGCCCGTGGGGTGAGTGAGAGCTGCCCCGGGCCCTGCCCGCCACGGGGGCGGGCGGGGGGTCTCGGGGTGGGGGCGTCTCGCCGCACGGCCTTTCACGGGGGCTCTGGCGACCCTGGGGGCGGTGCGAAGGGCTCCGCCTGGCGCTGAGGCTTCCCCGAGGAATTTGGGCGCCCCCGGGCCCCTCAGGAGGCGTCCGTGTCTGTGAGCCTGTGCAGGGAGGGAGTGGCAGAATGGGGCCAAGGGTCTTCCTCCTCTCTGTCCCAGCGCCTCTTGGCTTCTTCGACTTACCTGTAGAGCTGGCGTACTCCTGAAACCGCTGTTACCGACCCTGCCCCCTCTGCGGCTCGAGGAGTATTTAAATGGCTCTGGCAGGGTCATGTAAAAGCTAGGACACGTTCAGTGGTCTTTGAAGGACATAGTAAATGGTGCCTCTGGGTGCCAGCTCACGGAAGTAGTTTCAAAGGGAGGACAGTTCTGCTGCTCCATTTGTTCAGGGTAGTTCCTTTTTTTTTTCTTTTATTTTTTTTTTCTTTTGTTAGAATCATATCAGTCATCATTCAGTTGTACAAACGAGGTATGCTTGTCAGAGATGGGGCAGAATGTACCAGTTTGGTCTTGCTTCTGTAAAGGCAGCCAGAGAAGTCTGGAAATAGTCTGTGTGGAGAGGCTTGATGTGGTTTAGTTTGTAAAGAATTAGTGCTCCATCTGGGTCTCAAGTCTTTGCAAACACACTTCTTGTTTTGGCATCAAAGTTAGGTGAAGATTAAACCACAAAGGACGGAGAAAGAAGTGGTGAAGGTCACTGTCTGTGGTAACATAGTGTGTCCTGATGAAGAGCTTCTGATGAAGAGCTTCTGTTCATATTTATTTTTCAGTTTGCTTTGTATACAATGATGGTATGAATATTCTTGTTAGTCTGAGTCACATGGGTTTTAGTTTATATAACTTGTAGGTTTTTTTCTCTGAAGTTGTAATTCATGTATTTCCAATGTTTCAGACAAATAGCTAAATCAGTCCTAATGTGTGGGGGTGGGGAGGATATGCACTGAATTTTAACCATGATTTGAAAGGAAGACAGCTTCTGTTATCTGTAGGGCTACTTGAGCATTGCAGAAGAGTAGTCTTTATTCGAATAACTTCAATTTGATTGTTTAAGAATTTATAAGACTGGAAGTTATTTAGTAATGGTATATATCTTCTATTTTAGCAAACTTGTGATTGTTTACAGTTTAATGTGTAGGTATGGCTTACTTTTGTTTGTTTCAGGGAAGTTACGTTTTAGATGCTTTATAAAACTTTGATTTCTCAGAAAGTACTGAGTACAGTTTTAGGGGTGAGACACCTGAAAGTAGGTTTTCCTTTTTATTTCTTTAAAATATCAGACAGATACTCTGCTCAAAATCTGACTTACTTGACTTGCCTTTCTAGGTACATTTTAATTATCAGTTAAGATGGATATCCGAGGTGCTGTAGATGCTGCTGTCCCGACAAACATCATTGCTGCCAAAGCTGCTGAAGTTCGGGCAAACAAAGTAAACTGGCAGTCGTATCTCCAGTAAGTAAAAACTTTCTACATTTTTTTCTCTTCCCTTTTAAGTGTTAGACCTCTTGGGATTTTGGGTTATGTTGAAACATTAGGTTGCAGTGAGGAACATTCTGTGTTGGTCCCATGGAAGTAGTTGGAAAAAGTCTACATTAAATGGAAGTGGTTGGGGAAAATTTTCTTATGACTTATTACAGAAAGGGAACTCTACTTTTCTGAACTGAACGCTACAATAGCAAATAATGTAAGTTTGCACAAATGTGTGGTAAAACTGTCCATTTTTTCCCCCTCATAATTCAAACACCCTTCTCAATTTTAGCCTTATTGGATGAGTACTGAAGTAAGAAAAGTTAATAGTAAGAGTTGTCTTATATGTAGGTATTTTGTCTCCATTGCTGAAATGTCTTTGGTGGGACTACAAATTGTACTAGCAAAACTGGACTGGAAGTCCAGGAAAATAAGCTGTACCTTTACTAAGGGAAGAACAACATTGGAGAGCAATTGAAGCAAGTAAATCGAGTTGGCTCAAACAAATACTTCAGTCTGGGGGGAGAGCTGTGCTGCCATTTCAGATAAGCTCAAAGTTACATTGGAATGTGTATAATGGCACTGGGTGTAGTGAGAAGAATATTGTCCAAAGAGGATATAGGGACAAGCTGAAGAAAACAGATTTGTGCATGAGGTAGGGAATAGGGAGAAGAAACAGACTGTTGCTGGTCCTCGTACTCTGAAGTGAAATGCGAGATTCTTGCAGCCCTGCATTCCTCATGATAGGTACCTATGAAGAATATTGGCGAAGTGTAAATTACTGTTATCTTTTGAGGATCCATGTATAATAGCAAATTACTTCAGCGTTCGTTGCTATGTAACTGAAGTGGCAGAAATCTTGATGTTTCTGGAGGTACAAACCATGCTGATGGTGCTTTGTGATTATCATCATTACACCAGTTCACAAAAAATAGGGTTTTTTTCAGATTGCTGTGATACATACATAAATATATGCTATATATTAAAATAATGTTGCAAAACTGTACACATGCAAGCTGAGAAATGCTAACCTGGTGGAAGCTTAATAATGACTACTTGCTTTGCCCTGTGCTATGTAGCTCAGTCTTGCTTATTCCATTCATTCAGTTGTATTATTTTTTCTCTTTGTGATTGTGTATCTGCATGATAAATATGAATTAAGGAACTGATCTGCTGAGGCAACTTCCTTTTTCTAGGCTATTTTTCAGATGGATCAGTTCCTGGTTCAGTTTATAGTGTGACATTACAGTGGCTTTGCAGGCAAAAGAGGAACTTGAAAGTGGTAACTTAGTGGCAGCTACCAAGCACTTTTCAAAAGTCTAAGTGGCTTTTTCTGTTACTGTGTGCCCTGTTATCCATCTGATAGGAAACATGTCCTGAGGAAGCCTGAGCCGCTGTTCTGTGCTGTCCTAGTGGCAAGTGAACAGCTAGTTTGCAGTTATCCGGGATGAAAGTGGAAGTACAGTTGTTCATTGTCAATGTAAGTGAATATGAGACAAATCTTTTTCACTGCTTCTCTAGTGGTTCAGACTATAGGGATGGTGAGATTCATCTGTTGCTTTTGTTAATATAGGGAATGGTTTTGTTTGACAAGGAGTTGTATTTTGAATATGTATGTAGTGTTAATTGCTTGACTGTGCTTTATGTGGTCTACCCTTTATAATTTTCCTTCATTCTTGGGGTTCTCTCTGCTGCTGAATAAGGATGGGGGAGTTTTGTTTGTTTATCTGTCGGCAAACTACTGTGTAACTTTTATTGAAGACAGGGTTGATGGTTCTTTTTCAGATTCTAGATGTAGAATTTGACTTTATTTTGTCCTGGCATCTATGAAAGAAGGATGTACTAGTTATTTCCTCTCTTTGATGGGTTGGCTATGTTTTGGAGGCTACTGCAGTGTATCTGGGTAGTGTTTGTGATCCTGTTGTGAAACTGTTCAATGCTTGGTGCCCTCTGTATGTCAATGACAGTGTGTCCTGTTTATTATTGCTCTGAAATAAATGTAATCTTTGTCTTGTATTTATTGATAACAGCCTGGCCGTCTGGCTAAGATAGCTTCAAGGATGGAGCTTAAGCGGTGCCAGAGGGGTTGTGGAGCATTGTGAAGATAAATCTAGTTCCTTGGCTGAGGAGTTTCCTTATTAGTTATTGGGAAACATCAGCAGAACTGTTGGTGCTTCTAAAGAGGAAATAAAATGATACCTGATTTTGGACATGTCCTTTTTACAACTGGCAGGTTTGGACATGATGGTGTCTTTGAGGCTGGTGCTTTAAGGGATTTGTTGAAAAGACAGTTATTGAAGCTATATGGACTCATTTCTGGACTGAATGAAGCATGTTAATGAATGAGTGGAAACTGCTTGCTTCTGATGCATCTGTTAGAGGCAGGTCAGAGTGGTTTGTTCTGGTCTGTAGAGTAGAAGGAAGGTGGGGTGCTGGTGATTTTGAAGGACGCTTCTAGTGTTCTTGCAGTCTGTGCATTTGGTGTGGTAAGCTTGCAGATAAATATGTGGAGGTGTACTTCAAGTCTTCGGATGTTTTTACATTGGAGAAAAGATTCTTATGTTTGTTTTCCTTAAGTTAACATATCAACTCAGGCATGCCATAATTTGTGTTCCTTAAACAATAGATAGCATTTATGTAGTTGAAGTCAAAGAACTTCACAGGAAATTCTGATGAAGTGGTTTTGTGGTTGGGGGTTTTTTTTGTTTGTTTGTTTGGGGTTTTTTTTGGTTTTTTTTTGTTTTTTTTTAAATCTGGCTGTGACAGTTGTATAAAGATGCTTTAAAGACTGCATCAGTCGCAACAGCGTTGGAGTCTGGGTCACATAGGAAGATGTTCTGAAGTTCTTTTCTGCTGTCTATGTTCTTCAGTGCAGAAGTAAAATGGTTTACTAATAGTTGGTCAAACTCTAGTAGCCTGACTTCTCTTGTAAAGTCAGTTCAAGCTAAAGATTAACTGGCGATATTGTTTATTCCATCTCTGAAGGTTATAACTGTAAAGTAAATGTCAAACTACGCTAACACACAACTGCTGACTTTTGATGTTTTCTGTGTATGCTGTTGGCATGAGTGAAATATTTAGGTATGACAACTGTATGTATTACTGGTTTGCCACTGTGTTCACTGCTCATTTCAAAATTAGGCTGTGGAAAAAGATTTTTTTAATGCTAAAATTTACACTTTTTTTGTGTTGAATTCCAGATAGGGTCTGTGTCTGAGGGAGAAGAAAGTACCAAAACGTGGAACAGTGGAAGATGATGTGTAGGTCTACCTACCTTCTGGAAACTAAATGTAGTTGAGGCCATTAGTTCTGTACAGACTTTCCTGCCTTTGGATCTTGAGACCTATAGCAGTTTAGAGGTGTTGATGCTCTCTGCTAGTTGAAAATATGAATCACAGAATCATGAAGTTTGGAAAAGACCTTGAAGATCATCTAGTCCAACCGTTAACCTAACACTGACCATTCTCAACTACGCCATGTCCCTAAGTGCTATGTCAAGCCGACTCTTAAACACTTCCAGGGATGGGGACTCCACCACTGCCCTGGGCAGCCCATTCCAAACACCTAACAACCTGTTCTGTAAAGAAATGCTTCCTAATATCCAGTCTAAACCTTCCCTGGCACAACTTGAGGCCGTTACCTCTTGTCCTATTGCTTGTTACTTGGTTAAAGAGACTCCTCCCCACCTCTCTGTAACCTCCTCAATATGGTGGATCTCTGTGGTGTACTGTGTGGTTGCTTTCAGCATTTGCCTCAGTTGTGTCGGAATGCCTTTGGAGGGTGTGTTAGCTTGCTTGAAGCAAGTTTGGTTTTGCTTTCTAAGGGTAGTAAATGAGTTCTGTGGAAAAGTAAACTTGTTTCAGTTTAACTTGCATCTTACTGCACTGTAGGTTTTCTAGATAGCATTTGACAATGCTTCATATTTAATCAGGTGAGATACCCGATGGCTAATTTGTACTTAGCTTCCTATGTGCTTTCAAGTACTTTATATATGTTTGTGAATTCTGTTGTTAAAATATCATTTTCCTGGGGGTGGGGGAACCTTCTAAAGTGGGTTAAATTTCTTGGACTTTAAAAGCCAATCTTATCTTAGAAGAAAGACAGAAGTTTCCTAACTTGTAGTGTGTCTGTGTGTGGTTTTTAAATTTGTTCCAGTCTTGTAGAATACACTCAGCCTGTTTTTACTGTTTTAATTTTGTAGTGTTAAAACTGCTGAGCGATTGGATAAAATGAATGTCCTTTAGGTATGTGCAAAGTATTGTAGATGTCTGGATAAACAAGAGTATGCCTTAACATGATGACTTCATATGAGCTTCATATTTGCTGCAGATGTAGTGATTTTTTTTTTATATAAAAGAAAACCAACAAAAAGCTCCAAAATTAAAAACCAAAGAAACCCCCCCTAGCCTCCAGAATGACTTTTGTTAAGTCATTGAAACAAAAAAAGGAACAAGAGCTGCGGGAGGAAATGCATAATAAAAAGAAGGAATCACAAGTTTCTGAGTCATCTTGAGAGACCAAGAGGTTTTAAAAATGGTGGTCTTACAAATTCATGCTTTCTAAATCTTACACAGCTTCAGTTTACTCTCCTATAGTTAGTGCTCTCAAAGGCAGGCCTTAGTATCTTGAGCTCATAGCTTAAAACGTGGTTACAGGACTCCTGATCTACACCTGATATAGCCAGACAGCTGAAGCTCAGTCAAAATGTCAAAATGTGCAAGACACATCCTGGAAAATAAGAAATTAAATAGCTGTTAGGAAGAAGGATGGAGGGAAGCTTCGGTTACTTGCATTGTTTGCTTAAAGGTGCTGGGAAGTTCCTGTCTCTTTGAAGAGGGATTGAAGAAAATGTGGAAATAGCATCACAGTAGCTGGGACCAGCTGTCTGAGGCTGCTCTGCTTTTTTGTTATGGTTTGTGGGTTTTTTTCCCACTGGTTGCTGATTTACTACATAATAATTTATTTAAATTTTAAAGTGAGATGAATGGAAATAGATGCATTTGAAATTACTAAAACTATTAATTAGATGTATGAGATCCCTGATAAAATATTAACAACTTGTTTACAAAGCTGTCAAATCCCTTGTACTGTTTTGTATGGGTTGGAAAGTGTCTTTTTGAATGGCACTTACAGAGCAGTAAAAAGTAAACCCTAATGTCTTTTCTTCTCAAGGCAACATCAATCCCCACACCTTTTTTTTTTTTTTTCTAATTTTTTTCTTGTGGTCTAATGTAGGATGAAAGCAAAAGCTTGAAAGCTTTTTTTCTCTGGCAGCTGGCAGACCTCTTCTAATAGCCTGGCTGTAAAGAAGCATCTCTCTTCCTAGGCTAAGGCTTTTTCAAGAATTAAAGCTGAAAACTAAGGGTTCATCTTATGTCATCTTTGAAGTGCTTCCTAAATGGCAATATTCTTATAAACAAGCATCTCATCTGGTTACTTTTATATCAATATTGTCCAGGAGTCCCTGGCTTGGCCAATGTTGATTGAAACATGAGAGGGTTCTAGTTATGGGTCATTAAGTCCAGTATTTGTGGCAGATCAATTGTCCTCATCTTTCAACAGCTATTCAAATCCATCTTTAATAGGTGAGAAAGAACACAAGTCAATACAGAAGGAATTGGTAGCAGCATGGTCATCATTGACTAATTACTTTTTCATCTATAATTAGTTAAGTTTTAGTAGAAACTAGTCAAGGACTACCACTGGCTTTATGAATCTTCCATCTAGTAAGTCTTAAATGCCTTTCCTCAGTGAATATGAGGATATTTCTTAGAAAGCAACGAGAATACACAAATAGTGTATATGGTACTGCACTACTGATGTTCTTTGCTTGAAAAGTAAATTGGGAAAGATGGCTCTGTAATGAGGCCATCCTCATGATGTAACCATTTAAGTAAAAGGAAAGATGAGAACACGTTGTGGGTCTTATTTATGTTTCTGTGTTTCAAGAATTCAGGTGAGCCAATTAAAAAAAAAAAGTGAACATTTCCTGTAGGTTTACAAGGATTTTAATGGAACCTCTAGTCATGGAACATCTGGAAGCTGACCATGGAAAAGGCATGGAAAAGGTGGATTAAAAGAATTAGTGCTACATAGCTTTGCAAAGTGGAAGAGGCATTTGACTCAGTGGAAATGTAAGAGGAGATGAGTCTTGGAAATAACTCAGAACAATGTCTAATACTTTCATCCCCTGTGACTTTTGTATTGATGATGATGTGCACAATTTCCTTCTTTTCTGAAGCACTCCTGATATTGACTAGTAAAGCTAGTCACCTATTAAAAGTCTTGGATATTTTCAGGACTACTTGGTTTAAAATTAGTTTTCTTACCTGAAGAGTACCTGACTGTACTATTTTGACAAATCTGTTATTTGTTGTGATGGTAGGTTTTGTATTATAACAAAAACCCAGCAATATTCTGCCAGCTCTTCAGCTGAGTCAACAGCTTTCTGAAATAGCACTGGTGATGACGGTAATCCCTTGAATATTAAGTTAAAGAGAAGATCAAGTAGAGAACTGTTAGCTTATCAGTGTCCACAGCAGTTTACTATATCAGGCCCCCTTGCTATGTGTTTGGATGAGCTTGCATGCATATCAGTTTTCAAACTACCAGAAAAAGCTGAAATGTCGTAATTAGTGAAAGTTAAAAATACATTGGGAACCAAGTTCTCTGTACTCCTTAAAATTCTCTTAATTGCTTATGGAAAACTTTAAAATAACAATTAATTTTATTTTTCAGCACTTATTTCAGGTTGGATTAGACTATTATTTGTGTTATGTGTTATAATTTTGGCATAATACGCTAGCTGTGTATTTCAGTTCTTAGAGCTATTTCTACTGGCTGTTGGATTCAGCCACTGGAAGTTTAAGAATTATTTAGAGAATGTTGTTCAGCAGAGGTGATGCATAGCGAAGGCTTGAGAGAGACCGTTCCATCGTTAGTTTTAAATTCTTTGTACATGACGCCTTTTGTAGAAAGGATCTCTTTATGTTCTATTGTGGGATATAGGATTGGTAAAGCAATACTGTTGAGATCTCAAGTTGAAGAGAATAAGGTTTGTTCGGTGGGTTGACCTTGGCTGGCCATGAGGTGCCTACCAGGCCACTCTACTACCCTCCCTCCATCAAAAGGACAGGGAAAAAACATGACAAAAAGCTCTTGGGTTGAGATAAGGACAGGGAGATCACTTGCCAATTACCATCACAGGCAAAGCAGACTCTACTTGGAGAAATTAAATTAATTTATTGCCAATTAAACAGAGTAGGATAATGAGAAATAAAAACAAATCTAAAAAAGACCTACTCCCCACCCCTCCCTTCTTCCCAAGCTCAAGTTCATTCCCAGCCTCTCTACCTCCTTGCTCTGAGTAGTGTAGGGGGATGGGGAACAACGGTTGTAGTCAGTTCATAATGCTTCATCTCTGCTGCTCTTTTCTTCTCACACTCTTCCCTTGCTCCAGCCTGGGGTCCCACCCACGGGATATGGTTGTTCGTGAACTGCTCCAGAATGGGTCCATTCCATTGGGTGCAGTCCTTCAGGAATGGACTGCTTCAGCATAGGTCCCCCACGGGGTCACAGGGCCTGTAAGAAAACCTGCTCCAGCGTGAGCTCTTCTCCACAGGGCCACAGCTCCTGCCAGGAGCCTGTTCTAGTGTGGACTTTCCATTGAACGCAGCTTCCTTTAGGGCATATCTGCCTGTTCCGGCGTGGGGTCCTCCATGGGCTGCAGGTGGATATCTGCTCCATGGTGGCCCTCCATGGGCTTCAGGGGCACAACTGGCTTTGCCATGACCTTCACCCCCTCCTCCCTCACTGACCTTGGTGTCTGCAGAGTTGTTTCTTTCACAAATTCTCACTCCTCTCTCCTGACTGTTGTTGCGCAGCAGCTTTTATTTCTTAAATATGTTATCACAGAGGTGCTACCATCATCACCGAGTGGCTCAGCTTTGGCCAGCAGTGAGTCTGTTCTGGAGCTGGCTCGAACTGGCTCTGTCTGACATGGGGGCTGCTTCTGGTGTCCTCTCATAGAAGCTGACCCTGCAGCCCCCCTGCTACCAAAACCTTGCCACATAGACCCAATACAGTTTGAAATAACTTATAGGTCATGTCACTTATGGTTTCATATTTTGCTTTTCAGAGGGCAGATGATTTCAGGTGAAGACTGTGAATTTATTCAAAGATTTGAACAGAAAAGAAATCCAGAAGAAAAACAGGAGTTGTTGCAAACAGAAGGCAATCAAGTAACTTTCCTTTTTTGTAATAATTTATCTTTTGGGGAGGAGGATGGAAGGAAATTTTGGTACCAACTCTATTTTATTGTTGGCTGTATATAGTTAAGATGTTATGGAAGAAGTATGAAACTTGGTGTTACAATTCTTTTTTTTCTCTAGATATAGGTTGAACATTCTTATAAAAACGTATTAATTATTTAATGTCATTTGATTTTTGACTCTGTTGTGGGTCAAGCTCACTCAAGTCTTTCCTCATCCCAGTTTACTTAATCATGCGCACTTGTACTTGAGTCACTTTTTTTTGGAGTTTTTATCATTACAGTTTATTGATGAGAGCTACTACAAGTGAAATTTCAGCTTAGCTAGGTGATTAATTGTAAAGTTCCAGCAATAGAGTCCACTGACTGCTAAGGTGGATTCAGTTAAACAAAGGTGTCTTGTGTCATTTTAGGCATGGTAAGATATGAGACATCTGCATTGGACACAGCTGATAGGTGACCCATGCCATTTGGCTTATGGAGCCCAGGCAGTATGACCAAAGACACTTTAATGATGCTTGAAGCAGTAGAACCTCAGTCTCAAAGCCTGAGGTTCTAGCAATGTCAGACATCAGGAAGATTGAGGGAGGCGGGGGAAAGGTGAAGAGTAGGAGATGCACTCAAGACACAAAACTTTCCAGCCCTTTATTCTGTTTTAATTTTAGGCTGTTCTGTGGTTTGTTGTGTGGGTTTGGTTCTGCCCCCCCACCCCCACCCCTTGTATTGTGTGACTGCTATGTAATGGACCATGTTTTGCACAGTGACAAAAGCATATCTGGTGAATATTATATGCCACTATATAATTATTGTGTAGCAGCTCAGAGTTCCATTTTTCTTTCAGTTTTAGTTGAATGGGGTGAAGGGGAAGGAGGAAGTGTAAAAAGTTTTTTTTTGACTGTTTCAGCCTATTATATCTGTTGCTGATATTGTAGAGTAGAATTGTTCAGGAGGCAGAAAACAGCTCAAATACAAAGATTTGTCTACAAGGTATAGGAAGTGAACAGGTGAGAGTGACCTGTCTTCCCTCCCTCCCATCCAAGTTGCTGAAACTTTCTTATACCATGTCTGAGTTTGTTGCTGTTTTGTCAATTTACTTGGTTCTTCTCCTCACTGCCATAAAAAAGGAAGCTGATGGAGGTTTTTCTCATCAGTCTTTCAACAAAGAACCGTGCTGACTTTCACTAGCAAGTACTTGTTATTTCATTTGAAAGCCGTAAAACAATTTGTAAAGGGTAATGATCAATGTGACAGAAAATTTTCTTTGTAATATAATGTCAAATGTATTTATCTCTCACTGCAATGAAATAAGATGTTGGGATGCTCAATGGTTATGTAAGACTTAACTGTGAATTAATGAGGTCCTGTTTTATATTATCAAAAGGAATGAAGACAATTGCTGATGTTAATTTTAATGTATCTTTTATTTTTCTAGTGTGCTAAAACATTTATAAATCTGATGACTCATATCTCCAAGGAACAGACGGTTCAGTACATTCTGACTATGGTTGATGATATGCTGCAAGTAGGTCAATAACCTGTCTTATTTTTAAGTCTTTAAATGCATGCTTGAATGTTTCTTTAGCCTAATTCAGGTCTCTTCAGGTGTTTGTCATACTGTATTAAAAATATTGTTTTAAATTTTTGTATTTTGGTTTCAGAAATTAAATATTAGACCTAAAGTTGTATGGGTAACTTAGTCTTGTATGTATATGTTCATGTTCTGGAAAAAAAAGTACCTGTATGCTTGTCTGTTGGCTCTCAACCACGTTTAATGCAATTCTTGAGTGTTAAGGAATGATTTGTGACCTCAGCCCTTTCCTGTTGTGTAGGTAGGGTATGGCTTCTAACTTGAAGTTGTTGAACCTTTTCCTGTGAAGGTGTTGATTTGGCCACCCTCAGCAAGAAGGTGTAGTTTCTGCAGATTCAGGTTTCTAACATAAGTTAGACTGTTGAGGACAACATGTTCTGAAATTCTACATGCTTTAATTATAAAACAGGAACTTTTGACTCAGTGAAATATATAGCTCTTTGTAGCTATGGGATACAGTGACTTATAAAAGTAGGCTATTAATTTTGGTGTCAGGACTGCTGTGCTGACCAGAACAAGTCAAGAGGAGACTGTACTCAATCAGATAATTCTGCTTTTGCATTTCTTTGCTCCTTAGCAGTCTAAGAGAAAGTGGTTGGAGTGATGATGTAAATAGATGGGTTGAGTTGTGTGAAGTTTTCTCCTGGTATTCATGTGGAATATCTGGCTGTTTGACACTTTCTATTCTGCTGTTTTATGTTATATTTAATACAAGGTTGCAGTGAAATGTGTCTATAGTGATTACTGAACGGTTTAGGACATTGTCCTAGGAGGTGAACTATGTCGAGTTCTAATTTGAGCTCTGAGTTCATGATTGTCAACGCAAGTTGAAAAGCTTGAACCTCCCCACAGTACGTATTACATGGGGATTATGGTGTTCTTTCAGGTGCCTGTCTGCACGTTAGAGCCCTGAGTGAGTGCCCTGACTGCTAGAATAATAGCTAGTGTTGGTGGTGGCATTTTATTCATGCCTATCTGCAGCTTTGTCACTCTAACCCTCTTCCTCTTTTATTTAGATTTATTTTTTTCTCAAGTGTGACACAAACATTAAGAAGCAGAGAAGACAAAAGGGACCCTCAGTGTCATTCTTTGATTAGGCTGCTCAGTTGGGAGTACCTTGGTTTGAATTACACATTTGATGACAAACTTTGTCTTAGTGTGTGAGAACTCTGTTTATTATGGCTACTTTTGTGAGGAATGAGTCTCATTTTCTGTTGGCCACAGAAGTAATCATTCCACTTCCACTTCTTTGGAACTTTTTGTGAGTGTTAGTAGGTCTTGTTTTGCTTACGTGCTTTGACATTAGGATGTAGTTTAGAGCTACAATAGGCGATAGCTGATATTTTCTGTGCTGTGGAATTAATACCCCACAGGTAAAGGCTTTCACTGGCCCACTGTTGAACAATTGCATTAGTTCTAGGTGGCCACAAGAAAGTAGTTTTTGAGTAATCTCTTATTTGCTGTATTGTTTCTGTCACGTCTGTCCAGATGAATATGTTTTCTCAACTTCGTGGTCATGCACTGACATTTCTGTATTCAGGACCTTACCCTGCCACAGAAGTGGCATGTGTGGAGTTCTTAATGTAAAACATAATGACTTTAAATTGTCCAGGCTTTATAGAGATACAGGAGAATAGAGATATTGGTGCACAGTATATATTTGCTTTTATTTGAAATTTGATGTGTTTTTCACTTCAGAAATTCTACTTCAGTGTCTGAAAGGCTGCACTGGCTTTTGCAGTGCTCTCTGATCTCATTTTTCAGGGATGTCTTGCTGCTGGCATAGAGGGCTTGTGTGCAGGCATCTGCATGGCATCATCTCAGGGCTTCCTAACCTTCCATGTCTCCACTAGGCAAGGCTGAAAGAGGACTTCTGTTTTCTTTTGGTCACGTTCAGACCGTAGAACATGCTGTCAGTGATGCCTTGTGGACCCTTGGTTGCATGTTTTTAAGGTGTAAGATTCTTGTCAGAAAGCAGCATATGGGCCACTGACTATGTGCCTGTGAGTTTAGTGCAGGGTCTCTGCAGACTGCATGGACAGAAGAATCCACAGTAGTGGATATGAAGTCTCCTGTCCTTACCCAAGGAGTCTTAATTCAGTACATGCAAAGATTTTAAGTGAAAAATTGTTCAAAGACATGGCCTGTCATGGTGCCACTGACTCTTTCAGTAAAATTGTTTTGAGTATGGATGTTCACTGAAGTTTCACAAGATGGAGAAATATTTGAAAGCTACTTTTGATAGCTGAAACTTCTAGAAACTATCATAGGTAGCATATCTTGTCTGTGCTGGTAATGATTGTCTGTGGTTCTTCTACTACCTTTCTACGCTTTTCTTGTGAGGATGTAAAAATCGTATCAACTGTGTTTTGAGCACACCAAAAGCCTACCTGGGTGTCTAGGATTGTTCCAGCAGTTCTACTTATGGATTTGATCATTGTTCTGAGAAAGAGATTTATTTTGGAGGCTGGCAGAAGTGAAATTAATATAGTGATTGCCTTAGAGTATCACCATTCTGCTTATTTCTGAAGGTGGAGAGTGTTAGCATACTGGAGTCCCTGAGGAAACATTTCTTATTCTATTCATATGATAAATACTTGAAACAATTTCTCTGGATTAGTGACCTCGTCACACTGCACACTCTGTTACTCATGAAATCTTTAAGAACCTGCACCATAGCAGGTAGCAGTACCACCTAAGTGAGCTTTATTATGCGTCTTCAGAAATGACAGATACTAAATTATTCAACTGTTGGATGTGAGAGCTTCAGGATTTCCTTTTTATCGGTGTAGTCAGTAGCTGCCTGGGAAGGTTCAGCACTACATATTTCAGGGCCATAGGCAGTTCTCCACTCCTTCCCTCCTGTCTTTACCCCACACCTTAACGGCACACCAGACTAGTCTTCTGATTGACAGCATGTTGAAGTTATTTCAGCTTTTCTGCTTCCAGACCTGTCTGTCTCCTCCTTAGTTATGTTGTAAACTGAACTCATTAATCTAGTTATTTTCGATCTTTTTAGCTAGACTCTGTGTAGCACAAGTGCAGATACTAACAGCGATTTATTTGATCAAACTGCCATTTTTCATCAAACTAACCCTCACAGAGTAGTGGCTCTCCACCAAGGCACTGGGTTCCTGAGATCTTAGTTTTTAAAATTATTTTTATTTCGTAGTTTCCAAAACCCTCTCAAAATTGGTTGTTCAGTGTTTTTTGACACATGCCATGTGGAGCATTATCACTGTAAGGGTTATGACTGTCAGATAACTAGTAACACCTGACATTTCCCAGTCAGTGATCAGGGCAGCAATTTGCAGCCCATGTGGTGCAGTAACTTTGATACTTTCAATGAAGTGTTGGTTGCAACTCTGATGCTTAGTAAGATGTATCCAGGTCATCTTGGGCTTAATGGATTGTATTTCAACAAGCAGGCTTGCCTAGCTGATTCTTGGTCCATAGGGTTAATAATTGGGTGCTGAATTGACAGAGGAAAGCTCTTCAGCTAGGGAAGTTTGAAAATTAAATTAATTGGGTAGTGAGATAGTGTTCTCATGCAAGTTTCCCAATTACAGTGTTTCAAACAGTTTTGTCTTCCTTGATAGGAGTTGTATACATGGTTGTAGTAACTTGACTTCAGTGGGGAGATACTTCTTTAGAACGAAAGCTTACTATCCAGCAGGTTAGAAAGTATTTGGAAATGCTGAGAAAAAGCAAGAATCCAGGTACTGGATCTTCTGGAAGACTGACTGTATTCTAGACTATTAGAAAATAGCAGAGCTCCTCTTTCTCCTTCAGGTTTGCATGACCTCTGGTCTGCTTTAAGGAGAACCGTAAGAGCTGCTTTTCACAGGGGTTATTAGGTGAGATGCTTGATGAAACTGTGCACAGTGCCCAGATTCAGGTACTTGTGGTCTCTTGTGGTTCAATTTAGAAGCCCTGGAATACAGACTTGGTGTCTGTCCTCTCCTAGGTATGAAGGTTGCCTGAGATAACAGCTGAACCAGTTGCAGTCTCATCTGGGAGAGAAGAGCTCGCTTCCCATTGAGAGGAATGGAGAAACAGGACTAGTTTATGCCTGCTAAGTTTCATTTGTAGCACACATAGCCAAGTTGAAAAACAGGCTTTTGTGTCGAAGTAGCAATACGTGGAAAACTTAGTATGGACTTTATCCAGTCATAATTGATTGGATGAGGAGTAGTGTTCCTCTGGGAAATGACAGTATTTAGCTTGTCTCTCGTTTCTTTCATTCTGCTTGCTTGATCAAAAGGATACATCCATTTTCACTCAAGTAGGGGTTGAAGTACTGAGATACAACTAGGGTTTCAAAGTTTGTTTCTCCCCACCCAAAATCTCTAACCTTAATGTTGGAGTGCTAAAATGAACTGTATCTACAAGTAACTGTCAAACTGAAAAATTTCATAGATTCATAGAATGGTTTGGGTTGGAAGTGACCCTGAAGATCATCTAGTTCCAACTGCCATTTCCATGGCCTGTTACAAGCCAGGGTATGCTCTGAGAATGGATGCCAACATAATGAGGAACAAATAGTGGCTTTATTTTGAATACTTTTACAAGTCTCTCATCTTTTCCCCTCTCCCAATTTTTACAGGAAAATCATCAGCGTGTTTGTATCTTCTTTGATTATGCAAAACGTGGTAAAAACACTGCATGGTCCTATTTTCTGCCGATGTTGAATCGACAAGATCTTTTCACTGTGCATATGGTAAGTTTTAGATGAACCTGTCTCTGAAGATGGTAGAGAGAAATGCTGGTTTTATTTTTCTTCAGAAGATATTGGAGTTTGAAGCTAAACTACTGCCTGGGTTGGAAAGTTGTTCTCTTGCAGTCTAGATGAGTCATACAATACAAGCTTCCCTTGACCACATTTTTGAAAGAAGTTACATTGTTTATTGACATTTTTTTTTTTCTGGGAGATTAGAGCAGGTTTTAAAGGCTCAGAAAAGCAAGGATTTTAGAATTAAGCACAGTAAGACATAACTAGAAGAATTACTTTTGTCACAACTGCCAGTCAATGCTCCTCATGCTGTACAAATACTAGAATTTAAGTTCTCATCCTGTGAAAGGTAAATATCTTTATTCTCTCAATGCTGCTTGAAATCTGCTTAAAATGTTTTGTAAGCATACAGGGGAAGAAATAATGTCTGCTGTTGTGGTGGGTTGACCCTGGCTGAGAGGAAGGCTCCCACCCAGTTGCTTGCACTGTCTGTCACAGTGGCACTGGGGAGAAAATCAGGAAGGCAGAAGCGAAAAAACTCGTGGATCAAGATAAAGACAGTCTAATAAGTGAAGGGGGGGAAAAAAGGGAAAAGGGATGGAACCCAAAACAAATCCAACAAAAAGAAGTGATGCAGAAGCAGTCACATAACACCAGAAGGCTGGTGCCTGGCAAGTGTATCTCTTTGGTCAGCTGTCCTGGTTGTGTCCGCTCCCGGCCTCCTGGTCCCCCCACCCAGCCTACTCACTGAAAGTGTAGAGTGAGAAACAGAGAAGTCACAGAATCACAGAATCGTTTAGGTTGGAAAAGACCTTGAAGATCATCTAGTCTAACTGTTAACCTAACACTGACCGTTCCCAACTACACCATATCCCGAGGCGCTAGTCAACCCGACTCTTAAACACCTCCAGGGATGGGGACTCCACGACCTCCCTGGGCAGCCCATTCCAACGCCTAACAACCCCTTCTGGAAAGAAATGCTTCCTAATATCTAGTCTAAAACCTTCCCTGACACAACTTGAGGCCATTCCCTCTTGTCTTATCGCTCTTTACTTGGTTAAAGAGACTCATCCCCAGTTCTCTGCAACCTCCTTTCAGGTAGTTGTAGAGGGCGATGAGGTCTCCCCTCAGCCTCCTCTTCTCCAGACTAAACAACCCCAGTTCCCTCAGCCGCTCCTCGTACAACATGTGCTTCAGACCCTTCACCAGCTTCGTTGCCCTTCTCTGGACACGCTCGAGTAATTCAATGTCCTTTTTGTAGTGAGGGGCCCAAAACTGAACACAGTAATCGAGGTGCGGCCTCACCAGTGCCGAGTCCAGGGGTAAGATCCCTTCCCTGTCCCTGCTGGCCACGCTATTTCTGATGCAAGCCAGGATGCCATTGGCCTTCTTGGCCACCTGGGCACACTGCTGGCTCATGTTCAGCCGGCTGTCAATCAACACCCCCAGGTCCCTCTCTGACTGGCAGCTCTCCAGCCACTCCTCCCCAAGCCTGTAGGGCTGTTGGGGGTTGTTGTAGCTGAAGTGCAGCACCCGGCATTTGGCCTTATTGAAGCTCATGCAGTTGGCCTTAGCCCATCGCTCCAGCTTGTCCAGATCTCTCTGCAGAGCCTCCCTACCCTCGAGCAGATCAACACTCCCACCCAACTTGGTGTCGTCTGCGAACTTACTGAGGGTGCACTCGATCCCCTCATCTAGATCATCAATAAAGATGTTAAACAGGAGTGGCCCCAAAACCAAGCCCTGGGGGACACCACTGGTGACTGGCCGCCAACTGGATTTAACTCTATTCACCACAACTCTTTGGGCCCGGCCATCCAGCCAGTTTTTTACCCAGCAAAGTCCTTGATGTTGTGCAAGCACTGCTCGGCAACAGCTAAAACATTGGTATATCAACACAGTTTTGGTCAACAGTCTAAACCACAGCATCATGTGAGCTGCTGTGAAGAAAATTAAGTCCATCCCAGCCAAACCCAGTACAACCATCTGTGTTGTATGGTATCTGCTGTGCTCTGAGCCACTGGATGCTGCTAGTGGATATGGAGTAACTTTTCTGGAATTCTTAATATTATTCTGTCATCTGTGGTGAGAACTGGCCATTTAATCTCAGCAGTTTTCTTCCTTGTGGGGGGAAAAATATGGTTATATTACTGTAAATTCCTAATTGACACCATAATTTCCTCCAATAAAACTTGCATTATGCCTTGAAGAGAGAGAAAACTGCACAGCTGTGAACTGTTGTTCACTGCATATGTTTACGTTGGCATGGTATGGTAGAATCAAATCAGTGGCTCAAACTACAAAACCATATACCTGGCCTGTGTTATGCTGTGGTGGCAGTACTGGTACAAGGAATTCCTGGCAAGTCATGCTGTTTGCCCTTAGGAGCGGCCAGTGTAACTCTCTTGGGGGCTGTACTGCAACTTGAACAGTGAGCTGGTCTGTTTTCAAGGAAAAAGGTCAGGCTTGATTTTTTTTTTTTTTTTTTATTTTATTCTGACTGATTCACTGCATGGCTGTGGAATCAGGTTACTTGGTGCAGCTGAAGGAGGAGACTGTTGGGGTTTTTTGGTTGGTGAGGTGGTTTGGTGTTTTTTTTTTTTTTTTTTTTTTGGTGGTATTGCTGCTGAAGACCCATCTTGCAAAAGTGCAATCTGAGCAAGCTCAGACAACATTGACTTCTCAAGTATGCAGGTAAAGTGTAATTTTTTTAGACCCTTGCAGTGCGAACTGATTAGTCTTCCTGGAATAGTGACTTTCAAATGTATAGTACAGAAATTTCTATGTCCAGTATTTCTCTGCTCACAGATGCATTATTTAGATATTGGGTTTTTTAGGTACTGCAAAAATACACAAATAACTACAAGTCACAGAGAACCTTATGTGACATGAATTTACTTTAAAACACTGTTTACTCCCTTATTAGGCCTTTTAGTACTGTTTGTGCATATATATATATATACTTTTAAACAGCATGAATGTTTTCAAAACAAAGTTTTAGGTTTGTGTTGTTTTTCCCTTTTTTTTTTTTTTCCCCCCCTCCTTACTATGCACACTGGAAGACTTTTGATGCCACATTGTTGCATCTGCATAGACAGACAAAAGTACTTGTCCCCTGTGTCCAGGCTCAAATTCTGCTAGGCATGAATGGTCTCTCATTCAGGGGCAGTTTAAACTCAGGAGCATGGTAAGCTAGGGACTTGTCATCTCATGTTTTAAAGCTGAAGGGATTTTATAGGGTTACTTGGCTGCATTCAGAAGTGAATTTGACATATTTCAGTGTAGAGATCGTTATTCCAGACTCTCACTCATAATTCCTCTATACATCAGTGGTGGTGCTGTTGTGCATCTGAATGCAGTATAGTGGAAAGGAGCCTGGAATAGTCCCCTCACTGCATCATGGGGCTGTATGCAGGCAAATGAACTCTTACTTCAGTAGTTTCTTGGTTAGACTACTTTATACATAAGCTGGCTCAAATGTTTCTATAAATAAGCTGCAGGCTGCAATGTAGAGTTACGTCAGACATAATTTGGAAAGGCTGTCATAGAAATATACTCTTGTTGTATCTATTCTTGTGCCATAGGCATCATGAAAATTCTTAATCTCACTACATTTTTACTCCTCAACTTCACTTTTACATGCTACCATCCCTTTTGGTTTTCCACTTTTTTTTTCTAGGCTTGAAACTTCTCCGTTCTTGAAGATGACTTGCTTCAGTTCAAGTACAAAAAACTTCAATACTTTACAATCATTTGTGTTAGCATATGCCATAGTTGTTTAAAGTAAGTCTGCTCATGTATGTGTTAGGCCATTCAGTGTTTTACTGTTGATGGACTTCCTGACTGTAATGGAGTCCTACAGCAGTAGTCCATTGATAGCTCACTTCCACCCCCTTTTGAGTTCTTTGCTGGTGCCTTGTGAACTTCATCAGCTACAAGTGTCTGATAACATTGTGAAAATATACCAGTTACTAGGAAGTAGAAACAGCAGAAAGCTGGAGAAACAAAATTACTAGGCATGAAGAGCCCCCTACAGAGAAAACAGGTAGGTTTCTGTAAGGGGCCATCTTTTACCTAAACTTGGTTTCCAGAGCTTATAGGACTTCTCACTGAATGCTGAAGTTGCTGCGTTTGAAAAGACTGTTTATTGCATTCTTTTTCAGGCAGCAAGAATTATTGCCAAACTGGCTGCCTGGGGGAGGGAACTTATGGAAGGCAGTGACTTGAATTACTATTTCAACTGGATCAAAACTCAACTCAGTTCACAGGTAAAAAACTACTTCTGTTTAAACATTACAGTGACTTTGGAAACTTTTTAATGAATATGAATCTATAGGTGTGCAAAAAAAAAGGTACATTTTTGGTTTTCTTTTTTAAAATGAAATTTTAATTTTTAAAGCTAAACATCCCTTATTCAAACACATAGTTTTTAACTTAATATTTTTTATTTTCTACCATAGTATTTGAAATGTAAATTAGAAAGGAAAAATAAGACTTTTTGTCTTTTGTTTAACATTGATTTTTCTTCTGGACACTGAGAAAACATGTGATGAGGTTTTTTTGTTGCCCTGTATCGTTTTGTTTCCAAGAGCTTTTTGCCAGAAAGAAAAATCACATATTAAAGCTTTTTTCCAGTTTACTGTAGTACAAAGCTTTTATTTTTAGTTCCATCTCTTGGAACAAAATAAATCCTGACTTATTTGGACAGTGGTTTTATGGCATTAGCTCAGTTTGAACTGCTTACTGGTGGCTTGTCCTTGAAAGATGAATCGTTCTTCCTTTGTATTCATTTTTGCAGAATTTCCCTTCAATCCTTACCAAAACCCAGTGATTTGTCATTCTGTAAGGTAGTGTTGTAGCAGAAGTGGATTCTGGAAAGCAGAGAAACATTCACTAGGTTTAGTAATGGTATATTTTTCATAGTTTTCCTAACTGGGTTTATTAAAAAGGAGGGTTTTTTTTTTTTTGCTCTGGAAGAAGAATATTACAGTTGGAATTTCGTACAGAAAGATTCGAGAGAACAGTCTTCAAATTCTAAGATGAACGTGGATAAAAGTCTTGACTAAATCCACACTTAAATAAATAAATAAACCCTAAATCTTGATATACCAGGATCAGCTCCCAGGATATTCTTTTAGACATAACGGTGTGTGTGGGATTTAAATACAATGCTATCATAATATATTGAGCAGGAAAAGTATCTAATAGATTCTTAATCTTTGTACAATTAGAGAGTTTGGAGAATTGAAAGAAACTTCGTAACAACTGTTCTGTAAAAATGAAGGACAGCTCTGATTTTAAACTTCTGTTTTTTTGCTAGAAACTACGTGGTACAGGGGGTTCTGTGGAAGCAGGAGCAGTCTCCACAAGTGATGTGAGTATATCTTTGAAATCTGTTAATTTGAGATTTTGGGCAGGTGATACCCCCTCCTTGGATTAAGGTGCAGAGCTGTTCTGTCTAGTGTCAGTAATAGAAGGTACTTGGAATCAGAACTGTACAACAACAGAGTGCCAGGTGATGGCGCCAAGAAACAAAAGTATTTTTAAAACACCGATTTCAGAGAAAGTAGAAGTAGGTATTTTACAAGTCGTCTTGTGTTGTTAAAACTGTAGATGTATGTGGCATTCTCTTTGCATATGATTTTTTTCAAGTTTTAGCAATTAATTTAATATTTGAACAGTACCATCTGTTTAGCACTGAACTGTCGGTCTTGTAGAAGCAACATGAGACTAAGAAGCTTTTGGCTCTTGTACCCTAAGTTCTGTACATCACATCAGATATTGAAGCTAACATTGCCCCTCAACCTCTGTAGCATGAAATTACAAGAGTGCTTTCAAAGCTCTAAGCTTTTCATGTTTGAATAGCTTAAATTCAGGGGAAAATGAATTGTCCTTTTCGCATCAGTATTTATTTATACTGAATTTCATGTAACTGTAATGGCTGTTGAGCTTGGAGATGAACTGTGGCAGTATAGCAAACACTAGTGATCATCATAACTGGATTTTCTGTTTTGTTGTGGCACAACGAGACAGTTTACTGTAGCTTTTGAATGTGGAGTAGAATTCAGTTGGGTCTTTTGTTTCTTTTGCAACCTGAACATGTTCACAGTTTTTCCAGAAGACTTAAATAATGAACCTGCAGTTTGTTTTTCTTCTAAGTGTAGACATCACTTTAAAGTGTTAGCTTCCTGTAGAGAAAAGCCTCTTAAATTACCACCTGACTGGGGCTGAAAATAGAAAAGATGAAAGACTATTATACATGACCATGGATAGAGGGTAAAATTATGGCCTAAGCGTAGAAGTTAAAGTATTTCAGTATTTCATGTGCAGTTCTGTTAGGTTTTGTTAGGCTGACAGCCCTCAGTCATATAACCTTAAAAGAGTAAATAGTTCTACAGCACACAACACCACTTGTTATGGAGCTGTGAGCTCTTCTAACTTGCTTAGAAATCTGTATTCATTGTACTGTAGCACTGCATGGATGTACTGTACCACTGCAGGGTCCCAAAGCAGCAGAACTGATAGTGCAAATATGTTCTAGGACAATTAAGTTGGGTAAGTGTTGTCTTGACTTTGTTAGTGTTCTGATTCAGATCTAGCTTGTGAAGGATTTCCAAGGAGGTCCTGACTAATTTATTTCAGACTAAATTACAGATGCAGTTGTAGCATTTTAGACAGGAAATGAGGCTGGCATCTATTTTGAAATTTCAATTATAGTGTTGGAAGAGGATGCTTTTATGGCAGTCTCATTAAAAAGAAAACTCCAAGTTCAGTAGTACACAGGTTGGTGGCGCAGATAAATTAATACATTATTCAGAGTGGGAGGGCTGGATGTCTGCTTATGTCTGTTTTATTTGCATGGTGTGTGAGAGTGAGTACCAACCCAGCGAAATGAATTATGATGATTTGGGGCTAGATGTTCAGACTCAGTTTTTATATAAAGGTCTTAATTCTGTGTCTCTCATCAGAGATTAATTCATCTTTATTTTAAATTCGCTTTATTGTCTCTTTTCTCTTCATATGGGATTGCCTAACTTCTTTACTCCATTAAATGTTTGAAGGGTTTGACCTTGCATTATGTGAGTGATCTACCATAAGACTTTCAAGACACTTAGTAAAGAAAAAGGTTTATGGGGAAAAAACCCCAACATTTTATCAGCAGCATGTCTGAGTATTAGTGAAGATAATGTCTGAAGTTGAGCAAGAGAGAAAAAAATGCCACTTCTGTTGCACCTTGGGAATCTTTCTGTTCATGTGGTGGGAGGGACAGTGTGTTGACCAAAGCCCATTTTTGAACTGCAGCCCATCTTATGTGTTACTGCACATAAAATATATACTTTCAGAGATGAAAAGCTGTTTAATGATTCTGTCTTTGTGACTGTTCATATAGGAGTCTGAATGAAAATAGAATTCAGTGGTGCATATCTGTTTTCCTGATGGAAAAGCTTTAGCTGACTTATTCTTTTCTTAGTACAATATACTGTGCTAAGCTTTTAACGAAAAGAATAAAAAATTAAAATGCAAAGATAAACTTTGAGGATGATTTTGCATACTTGTTTTTCTAGTGGTATTTTTTTGTATAAATATAGATCTCATTATGATAAGCATGGTACTGTGTAGCAAATGCCTAGGAAAATATACAATTGTAATGGCACCACTGCTGTTCTGAGTTGGAGAATGTGAGTGAGAAGAACCTGAGCTCAAGATTCCTTTTTCTACAATGACCTCTAGCAAACTTCTTCAAGCTTGGTAACCAGTTTGCTGATTTATTTCCCAAAGTTTGCTCAATGGAGTAACAATTGACTTTGTGGGTGAAAGGGCTCTGGTGGTATAATTGAACGGAAGACAGCCTTCATTCCTAGATACTGAAAGAAGACATGTTCAAATGTGCTATAAAAATCTGTTATGGTGATATAAAATGGTATCACTTTCATAACACTTCTTTCCTATTCAAAATTCTTCTCCATTTTTATTTTGCTTCTTACCTTTTCTTGTGAGGTTTTTTTTTTCTGCATAGGGGGATGTAAAGCATTGTAAGAGTGAGCCTGTTTAACTCAGAAGTGTCACTGAAGTGTGTGTTGAAGTACGCCGGTAAAGCCTAGTTTGGAAAACTGAACTTTAGCACTTACTACCTAACTCTTGTTGTAAGAAATGATGTGTTCTTCTTTTCACCCAGAGTTCTCAGTATGTACAATGTGTTGCTGGATGTCTGCAGCTGATGCTAAGGGTCAATGAATATCGCTTTGCGTGGGTAGAAGCAGATGGAGTAAATTGGTGAGCATTTATTTCAATTTATATAGATAAACTTGCACTTACAATAGCACATTCCCTAGTGACCTCTTCTGGAATAGAACTCTTGTAAAAGACAGCTGCTCTGTTTGAGTACAAAACCTATTTGTTTTCAAACATTAATACAATCAAACAGACAAATGAAACTTGCAGATAAAGGTACCAGTGTTGAAGCTTTAATGATACTTCACTCTTCATGAAGAACTGCTTATATAGCCATTTGTCTTCAGCTGAAGATACTCTGTTTTTTATTTAATAGAACAAGAACTAATGAAATGAGCTTCTGGTAATCTTCCTTGTCTTTCAGTTTGGAGTTGTTCAGTCTGAAAATATTAGTGAAAGGAGAAACATGTTCTAGAGCTAAGCTCAATTTTTTTCCATATATGGCTTCAAGTAGGTCATTCTTTTATCCAGATTCTCTTCATAAATAGCTCTGCATGAGGCTAGGATGTCACTCATTTTATTTAAAAAATGCTTGTCTAGAAATAATTTTTCTGCCATGCAGGCGTTATTGGGGATGGTGGCTATACAATTTGCACTTTAAGGAAAAATAGCCCTGTACTCTGAAATGGAGAAAAGTCAAAATTTCTAGTGAAGTAAAAGTTCAAAAGATGTTCACATGTGTCAAGGTGACACTATTGAAACAAACTTCTTCACCAAGGAAGCTTTTTAATAAACTATTAAAGCATTACAGTAAGCCTGTGTTTCAACAAGTTTGAATTTGTCTTCATTTTGATAGCAATGATCTTGAAAGTAGATAATTTTTTTTTTAGTTGGGTTACGTTTTTTTGGAGTGGACCTGTAAATTGCTTATTAAATTTTCAAAACTTCAGCTGAACAAAGCTTCAGTATGATTTCTTCTTGGAGATCTGATATTACTTCTTCTCTAGTAGTGCTTTGTATATCTGTGATGTGTTATATCTATAAGCTGTTTTCTGAGAACTCACTTGTTAAGTAATAACCACTTCAGCTCATTTCAGACACTCCTGTGGAGAGTAACAATTAAGGAAACAAGTTCAATTTGTGTAGATTTTGTTCTGTTTACTCCTTCTCTTTCTTAACTCTGAAGGAGTAGTGTCCTGGTTTAACCAGAACAGGGTTAAGTTTCCCCAGCAGTGGGGGGGAGCTCTAGCCGGGTTATTCAGATACCATGCGGACGTCACATCCTGGCAGGTCACATTTTCCTGGCGCTGAGCGCGGTGCACTCGTGGTTTTGTACATCGTGCTTCAAACTGCTGTATTTGGTAGCTATTTTGCTCTGTTCACTGCTATCACTATTACTGTTATTGTTATTGTTGTTGTTTGTTGTGTTGCTATTGCTCTGTTGTATTAAACCTTTCCTTATTTCAGTCTTGGGGCTTTGTATTTCACTCCCTTTGTGGGGGAGGGGCAGCGGCCGCGTGGTCTCAGACCCCGGCAGGGGCTAAACCATCACAAGTAGCTATGTGTACCTCCATTTCTCTGTTCTCCTAGAATGACAAATAATGCTCTAAACATGCCAGTAGAAAAAGAGTCTCGGCGAACCTGAAGATGGATACAGTACCACATCAGTTCACATGGGAAAAGCTGCTTTATGGCTGTAGGGCTAAGGAGGAAATAACTGTATCTTTAAAAGATGGCTTTCTGAACAAGCTGCTTGTACAAGTGATAAATGCTGGTGCAGGATACTGTGAAGCGTGTGTTGTATACTAATCCTCAGCAGCTCTTTCCAATAAGTTCCTGTTAACCCCTTCTTTTCATGTTTCAGGGTGAAGCAATGCAATCTATACAGTCATGATTTAAAAGCTAAATGTATACTGTGCTAATTTTTCAGTATCATGGGGGTCTTGAGCAACAAATGTGGCTTCCAGCTCCAGTATCAGATGATTTTCTGTGTGTGGCTGCTGGCATTTAGTCCTCAAATGTGTGAATATCTCCGTCGGTATAATATTGTTCCAGTGCTGTCGGATATTCTTCAGGAATCCGTCAAGGAGAAAGTAACTAGAATCATCCTTGCAGCATTTCGGGTAAGTGACTGTTGACTGTAGTCACGCTGCACTTCTCTCTCAAATGAGTACGTCTCAAATGTTGCTCGTGCACAGCTGTTTCTGCTAGACTGTCTTAGTAAACTGGATTGAAAGCTTAATTCTCCCTCTTTTTTTGTGAACTGAGTTTTGCTACAGGTAATAGAGATGGTATTACAAGTAACAGATGTCTGCTATTCAATGTCATCTTAAAGTAATTAGTGATTTCCCTTCTTAGTTCAAGATTCTTTTTTCTATTGGTACTAGTGTAAAACACTATAGGTACTAATACCTGATAAATTCTGCCTGATGAAGCTTTAATTTAAAAATATTATTTTAAACATGCATATGTTTGTCCAGCTGACTGACGTAGAAACTATTTTTGTCTACTAGTCCAAAAATCTGTCAAGATGAATGACAATATCCATGTAAGAGTCATTAGCTGACTTACTGTGTCCATGTTACCTGAAAATCACTGGTCCTGTTTAAGATAATCACAGAATCATTCAGGTTGGAAAAGACCCTTGGGATCATCGAGTCCAACCATCAGCCCTACTCTACAAAGTTCTCCCCTACACGATATCCCCCAGCATCTCATCTAAACAACCCTTAAACACATCCAGGGATGGTGACTCCACCACCTGCCTGGGCAGCCTATTCCACTGTCTGACCACTCTTTCTGTGAAAATTTTTTTCCTAATGTCCAGTCTGAACCTCCCCTGTTGGAGTTTAAAGCCATTCCCTCTTGTTCTGTCACTAATTACCTGTGAGAAGAGACCAGCACCAACCTCTCTACTATGTCCTTTCAGGTAGTTGTAGAGAGTGATGAGGTCTCCCCTCAGCCTAATCTGGAATAACTAAGCACCGAGGCTTGATGTTTTCATTGTGAGAGTACCAATTTGTTTTCATGGATGCTAACTGTGCATATACACATAGGTTTATGTGCATGCTTGTCAAGTGTCTGTGTAATGCTAGAATGACTTGTAATCCTGTTTTAAAACAGGACTTGTATCCTGAGTACATGTAGATCTTGGAAACTATTTGTTATCCTGGGTGTTGATTGTGATCCAGTAGTGGGTGTTACAACCAAATTAGGATGGGGAGAGGGGAATTGTTGCTTACTGACTTGCTGGTCAGCAATAATGAGCTGTGTGCAGGTGCTTAGTCTGTGGTTTAAATGGTCTCTAGCCACTTTGAAAAATTTCTGAATAAGGTAGATTCTTCTCCTGATGAAGGAGGTCAGTTGACATGAGCTATTCAGTAGGGGCTGTTCTTACTATGTAGACCTCTGTAGGTGTTCTAGCGTACTTTAAGAGTTTAATATTAGGATTAATAATAATAATAATAAGCAGCAACACAGCTTGGAAAAAAGAAAGAGAAAAATTGAGGGGATCAGCAGTTTATATCCAACTTCTTCCAATTCTGAGGTCATAAAAAATAGGAGAAGTAATTGCTGGTTCTTAGATTTAGTGTGTTTTGCAAGAGGAGACAAAAATTAAGCCAAGTTCTTTTAATAAAGCCTGAGAAAGAATAAGATGGTCCTGTTAGAGGCTTCAGGGAAATTAATTTAGCCGCTTCCTTTCTCCAACATTAAAGACTAGTGTTGTCATGAAAACGAGGTGATAAACTGGCAGCCAGGAAATAATAGATTAGAAATTAGACATCAGAGCTGTGAATTCTGAAGCAAAATTAAAATAGGTGGCAGAGGCAAAATAGCTCTTTTCCTGTGGCCACGGTATCAGTATATGAAAAAAAAGAACTAAAATAGGTGAATTGCATAAAGGACTAGGCTTGATCATTCCCCACATCATTCCTACTGCCTGTGCATTACTGAAGGTATGCCATGAGTCTTGACAACTTGCATACATCTTCTCTACTACTTGATTTTTTTTATTGTTTCACGTGGACACTAGTGATACAGCCAGGAGCAGTCTGAGGAATATCAAGAAGGATTATAAAGCCCTGGAAGCATTGGTAAGGGACTCTGGAACAGAGGTAGTTTTTTCATCAATCCTCCTGGTCACAGGGAAGGAGTTTGAAAGGGTGAGTTGAATCTGGCATATCAACAGTTGGTTACGGGACTGATGCCACAGCCAGCTGCTTAGACCATGGGACTTGCTTTGAGAAACCTGGTGTACTGGGGACTGCTGGGGCCCATCTGTCAGAAGAGAAAGAGCATCTTTGGTCATAGGCTTGCCAAGCTGGTGAAGAGGGCTTTAAACTAAAGTTTCTGGGGGAGGGGAACCTCAATCCCTCCCACTCCTACCACCTTCATGCCAGTGCCAGCAATAGATGCAATAGATGCCCAGACCTTGGAGAGGGGTCACAGGTCAGCAGGAGAGCACCTGAGGAGCCTCACAAAGGAATTCCAGCCACTCCAGCCAGCAAGTCAGCTTCATCGAGGGCCCAACTTAAATGCCTCTGTGCAAATGCATGTAGCACGGGGAATAAACAAGAGGAGCTAGAGATGTGTGCATGCCTTATTGGCATCACGGAAATGTGGTGGGATGACTGCTATGACTGGAGTGTTGGAACAGAAGGATACAGGCTCTTTAGGAAGGACAGACAGGGGAGGCGAGGAGGGAGTGTTGCCCTTTATGTCAGTGGCCAGCTGGAGTGCGTGGAGCTCTGCCTGGGGATGGATGAGGAGCTGACCAAGAATTTATGGGTCAGGATTAAAGGGAGGGCAGGGACAGGAGACATTATAGTGGGGATCTGCTACAGGCCACCCAACCAGGAAGACCGACTGGGTGAGTCCCTCTGAAGACAGATAGGAGCAGCCTCATGTTCACAAGCCCTTATCCTCACAGGGAACTTCAACCTCCCCGGTATCTGTTAGAGGGACAACACAGCAGGGCATAAGCAGTCCAAGATGTTCCTGGAATGTGTTGATGATAACTTCCTTCTCCAAGTGATAGAGGAGTCAACAAGGAGAGGTGCTATGCTGGACCTTGGTCTCACCAACAAGGAGGGGCTGGTGGGGAGTGTGAAGCTCAAGGGCAGCCTTGGCTGCAGTGACCATGAAATGGTGGAGTTCAAGATTCTTATGGCATCAAGGACGGCACGCAGCAAGCTTGCTACCCTGGACTTCAGGAGAGCAGACTTCAGCCTCTTCAGGGATCTGCTTGATGGAGAGGCATGGGATAAAGCCCTGGAGGGAAGAGGGGCCCAAGAAAGCTGGTTAATATTCAAGGATTACTTCCTCCAAGCTCAGGAGTGATGCATCCTGACAAAGAGGAAGTTGGGCAAAAACGCCAGGAGGCCTGCATGGATGAACAGGGAGCTCCTGGACAAGCTCAAACACAAAATAGAATCCTACAGGGGGTGGAAGGAAGGAAGGACAGGTAGCCTGGGAGGAATACAGAGAAACTGTCTGAGCAGCCAGGGATCAGGTTAGGAAATCTAAAGCCCTGACAGAATTAAATCTGGCCAGGGACATCAAGGGCAACAAGAAAAACTTCTATAGGTACATTGGTGATAAAAGGTAGAATAGGGAAAATGTGGGCCCTCTCTGGAAGGAAATGGGAGACCTGGTTACCTAGGGTATGGAGAAGGCTGAGGTACTCAACAACTTTTTTTGACTCAATCTTCACTGACAAGTGCTCCAGCCACACTGCCCAAGTTGCAGAAGGCAAAGGCAGGGTCTGGGAGAAGGAAAAACTTCCCACTGTAGGAAAAGATCAGGTTCAAGACCATCTAAGGAACGTGAAGGTGCACAAGTCCATGGGACCTGATGAGATGCATCCATGGGTCCTGAGGGAACTGGTGGATGAAGTGGCTAAGCCACTATCCATTGTATTTGAGATGTTGTGGCAGTCCGGTGAAGTTCCCACTGACTGGAAAAGGGGAAATGGAACCCCCATTTTTAAAAAGGGAAAAAAGGAAGACCTGGGGAACTACAGGCCAGTCAGTCTTGCCTCTGTGCCCATCAAGACCATGGAGCGGATCCTCCTGGAAGCTGTGCTAGGGCATATGGAAAATAAGGAGCATGGCTTCACTAAGGGAAAATTGTGCCTGACAGATTCGGAGGCTTTCTATGATGGGGTTACAGCATTGGTGGATAAGGGAAGAGCAACTGACACCATCTACCTAGACTTGTGCAAAGCTTTTGATGCTGTCCCATACGACATCCTTGTCTCTAAATTGGGAGAGATGCGAATTTGATGGGTGGACCGCTCGGTGGATATGGAACTGGCAGGGTGGTTGCACTCAAACAGTTGCAGTCAATGGCTCGATGTCCAAATGGAGGGGGGTGATGAGTGGCGTTCCTCAGGGGTTAGTATTGGGACCAGCGCTGTTTAACGTCTTTGTTGGCGACATGGACAGTGGGATTGAGTGCACCCTCAGCAGTTTTGATGACAACACCAAGCTATGTGGTGCAGTTGACACTCTGGAGGGAAGGGATGCCATCCAGAGGGACCTGGACAGGCTTGAGGTGGGCCTGTTTGAACTTCATGAAGTTCAACAAGGCCAAGTGCAAGGTCCTGCGCATTGGGTCGGGGCAATCCCAAGCACAAATACAGTCTGGGTGATGAGTGGGCTGAGAGCAGCCCTGAGGAGAAGGACTTGGGGGTATTGGTAGATGAGAAGCTCAACATGACCTGGCAGTGTGCATTTGCAGCCCAGAAAACCAACTGTATCCTGGGCTGCATCAAGAGAAGTGTGACCAGCAGGTCGAGGGAGGTGATTCTCCCCCTCTGCTCTGCTCTTATGAGACCCCACCTGGAGTGTGTTCAGCTCTGGGGCCCCCAGTATAAGAAGGATACGGACCTGCTGAAGTGGGGCCAGAGGAGGTACACAAAGATGATCAGGGGCTGGAGCACCTCCCTTATGAGGACAGGCTGAGAGTTGGGGTTGTTCAGCCTGGAGAAGAGAAGACTCGGCGGAGGCCTTATAGCGGCCTTCCAGTACTTAAAGAGGGCCTACAGGAAAGATGGGGAGGGACTCTTTATCAGGGATTGTAGTGATAGGATGAGGGATAATGGCTTTAAATGGGAAGAGGGTAGATTTAGATTAGATATTAGGAAGAAATTCTTTACTATGAGGCTGGTGAGACACTGGCACAGGTTGCCCAGAGAAGCTGTGGCTGCCCCCTCCCTGGAAGTGTTCAAGTCCAGGCTGGATGGGGCTTTGAGCGACCTGATCTAGTGGAAGGTGTCCCTGCCCATGGCAGGGGGGTTGGAACTAGATGATCTGTAATCTAAACCATGCTATGATTTCTCCTGAATTGACCTGTTTCACCTCTTTGGCAAGTTAGTTGCCTGAAGTATGTAATTGTAATGTAATGTTTTTCTATAAAGCAACAGGTATTGGGTACTTCTGTCTCCTTTGAATCAATTATCTCTTTACCTATTAAAATGTTTTTTCCTCATTTTTTGTACTTTTATTCTCTTCTATGCCTGTTTTATACATGTAACTCATTTTATACTTTAAGATTTTTTTTTTCAACAAGTAGTTTACTGTTTCTATTTAATGTGTTCCGGTTTGTGCTTTCCTAACATATCCTTTCAATTTCAGTCTAAAAAGCTTGAATATCTCACTCTGGTATGAGATAGGTAATAATATTTGAGTAGCTTCCACATCTGCCTATAATTGTCTTAACTAGGAGTTCTTTGGAAACTTCATCTACCTGCTCCTTGAACTTGTTGAATTTTGTCTTTTAGGATTCATTATTTGTGTTTTTGCTCTCATTAGCACTTTTAACTCTAAGTGATTTAGCATTACTTTCTGTAAATTACCTTTTACTTGTCAGTTCTTACTGAAATAGCAATGGGGTTTTTTTTGCACATTAAAGCTAATTGTATGTAGCCATTAAAAGCAGCAATATGACTTATTTTCACTATGCAAGTTTTAACTTGCAGTGTTCTGCCTTGCTATCTAATATGATGTCTGATATCTTAGAAACCTTAGGTGTAACGGTTCTGTGACATGCAGTTAAATTCTTTCTGTATGGTTTCATTGTTTATTTCTGGTTGATGTGAAGGCCTATTTATATAAATACATGTTCTATTTAAGGACTTTGACTTTTATACGGAATTCATGTTTTCAGCTTTATCAAAAAGTGCAGGTGGCTAGCTCTGAACAACATAATTTGAAAATGATTAAACTGAGTAGAAAGGTAATGGATAAATGACATTGGAACTTGACTATTACATTCTGTGCTTCTAATTCCAGTCTTACCAACAAGCTTCTGTTTGAATAAAAATGTCTAGTTGGAATATTCCCAAATTCAAAAGAAGCTGACTTAATCCAGATGGTAACTCTTGAGTTGGAAAGATGACTTCAGGTTGTTTTTGTTTTGTGGTGTTGTTTGGCTTTTTTTAAGGCTTTCCCGCTTAATGCTATTGCTGCACAGAAAGCTAAAATGATAATCACAGATAAAAATAGTTGTTTATGGCAGAGGCTGTGGGATTTGGGATATAAGCCTGCCCTTTATATTTGAATAGTCTTTGTAGTCAGCCCAATCTGAACTGGAAAGTGATCAAAGCATGTGAATTAATACTTTAGGTAGTATACCATCTAGAGGGAAAAAGGTATAAGTGACCTAAACTTGAATACAGTGGTGGTTGTGCTTTTCAGTACATACAGTTGCATTACTTTGACCTTGCAAGATGAAGCCTTTTTTTTTTTTTTTTTACAAGTTCTTCTTCGTCTGCTGTAGTGACACATATGAATACTCCTCCCATGTAGTAAGATCAGTCCTAGGCAATTTATGCTACTGAATGTAGGTGTAAAGCAGCCACTGTGTGGTAGAGCCATACTTTACTTCTTTGGAGAGATTATTTTGGGAATTGGTCAATTCTGTCACTTAAGAATTTAAGAATTTTGTAAACATACCACTTTGAAACCAAGTAGTTTGTTCTTAAAGCAAACAAAATAAATACATTTTTACTTTCCTAGAATTTGTTAGAGAAATCTACTGAGAGAGAAACTCGCCAAGAATATGCTCTTGCCATGATTCAGTGTAAAGTTTTAAAGCAGCTAGAAAATTTGGATCAGCAGAAATATGATGATGAAGACATAAGTGAAGATATCAAATTTCTGCTGGACAAGCTTGGTGAGAGCGTGCAGGACCTTAGGTATGCTTTGCGGTGTGAACTTAAAAAAATGCCATTATATGAACATTTGTAAAACTTTTTTTTTTAACATACAGACTTATGATACATAAATGCTAGTTGATAAGGTAGAGCATACAGAGATGTTGGTTGTATATACGCGTTTCCTATTCTAAGTGAGTATTTACATGCTGAATAGAAAATAAATCTTTACTTTTAATATGTGATTTTTGTAACTGATAAATTGTTAAAGGACTTCAGAGGGATCTTATAGATAGGTTTCAGTCTAAGCTGAAGACTACCTGATTAGAATACATTTGCTGTCCAGATTAACTCAAGTTTTTGCTAGTGTTTTTTAGTTTTAGTGTTCTTGCTCTTGTGCATAAATTGAACTGCATATTTGTAGTTCATGTCAAAGGTTTAATTGGATGAAAGGCAAGGACTGGGATTCTTGGTTGGGGAAGTTGAAACCTAGAAAACAGGCAAAACAGCCAATTAAATTCCTAAATGCTGTGGTTGTGTGGCTTGAGTATGTTTTTTTCTACACGAATTGTGTTTTTGGGTAGGTGGAGGGGTATGTTTGAAAACAAATTTTTCTCTTGCCTTTCATGCCTTTCCTTATTTTTAAAGTGTTGAACCCTGAGACAGGAAACAGTTCTTAAGCTCTGCAGAGAGCTGACTTCCAAATGTGTCATAGCAAGTCGTGCTCCAGCTTTGTCTTGCTAGGGACTGGCTTGGGCACATGGTTCAACTCTGTTCATAGAAGCTCAGCCAATATTTCATTTAGGTCTTTTGTGTTCCAGTTCCTTTGATGAGTACAGTTCTGAGCTCAAGTCAGGAAGACTGGAGTGGAGTCCTGTACACAAGTCTGAGAAGTTTTGGCGTGAGAACGCTGTAAGACTAAATGAGAAGAATTATGAACTACTCAAGTAAGTTTTAAAGTCTTGACTCACATAATTCTTTAATATTTTCTGTGTTTAACTGAACCAGTATCTAATACAGGTTTTACATTTCAACACGAAGTAATGTCTAGAATGAAAGCAAGTCAGAACTTCTTGCTATTTTTAGAATGTATGGTCCATACTCATGTATGTTTTGTTTTGTTCAAATGCAAAATTATTTGCTTTTACTGGTGAGAATGTATTGATGATGATAGAGGGAATATAGGTTAACTTGCATGTAGCTTTGTGCCGTTGACTCTTTT
Source organism: Strix uralensis (assembly GCF_047716275.1). Classification (NCBI taxonomy): domain Eukaryota; kingdom Metazoa; phylum Chordata; class Aves; order Strigiformes; family Strigidae; genus Strix; species Strix uralensis. The sequence goes on along the minus strand of NC_133972.1, from coordinate 131,344,391 downwards.
CATGCTTTCACTTGAAAAACAGCTATACTAATTGATGTAATTAAAAATGTTTTTACCATACCTTAGTCTTAGTTGTGTGTTGTGTGTCGTTGTTGACCTGAGTAATGAACTCCTGTCTTGAATGCTTGGGGGCTGGAAGTTGTGGTACTGTTTCATGGAAAATCTGACTTGCTGCATTACATTGCAATCTATTTTGTCTTGGGACTATTTGGTGTACTTAAATGGTTAGATGAAGTGAAGCTGAAGCTCATCTTTCCTTTTGGAGTCAAGGACTTATTTGCTGGCTTCTGAAAATATGTACTCAAAAGATTTCTAGGTCAAATAGCTTGTAGGAGCTCTTAGTTTAACTTCGTTGTCATTAAGTTTAATATGTGGTGTTCTTCCTATTCAGTATTTGCTAATAAGTGCCAGACCTAACAGAAGTCAGGAGGGCGAGTAGAGCATGTGAGATGTTTGAAGGCATGGCAAGAACAAGCTTTACGTGCATTTCGGTCTGCCCTGAAGCCTCACCAAAACAAGTCTGATAAATTCCTCCCTGTGAGCATATTGCTAAATGGATAGGATTATACGCTTAAAAATTTTATATGCTGTCAACTGCATTATGAAGATCAAGAGGCTTAGTATTTCCTGTAGCAATTGCAGTGTTTTGCTGTATTCATCTCTTCTGTTTCTGGAACTGTTAGGTAAATTTATTGTACTTGTGCTGCCAAAAGGACAGTCATCTACAATAGTTTCTTTAAAAAAACTCCCAAAAAACCCCTCCAAAAAAACAAACAAAAAAAACCCCACAGAAAACCAACTAGCCTCCCAAACATGTGGTGTGGAGATTCTTGCAGCTCAGAACTTCTTTTGCATTGTAAGGCATTTAACAGACAATCCTTTCTTTGCTTCAAGGTACATAATTTATCTTCCCTTATCTGCAACCTTACTTGTTTTCTAACTCTAATATATTTAAGCTTACTGTTAAACTTATTTTTTTTCTCCTGCCTTTCTCTGTTATTAACTTCTTAAGCAAGTGATGCTGGACTTGTATTTTGTTCAACGATATTTTATGGATCTTCAGTGTCGTCTGAGTAGTGTTATGGTTCAAGTTTCTGCTCCTACTTCTTGTCCGAATTAGGAATTCTTTTAAAATGAAAAGTGCTTCGTCTTTCACTTTCTGGCCTCTAGGGAGGCAGTGGCTGTGGTAATTTAATTTTACCAGAATGTGTTTCTTTAATTCCAATTGAATTTTTAACCTCCTTAACTATTTCAACTTGTTACTAACTTTCTGTGATTAGAACACGATTGTCATCTCAGGATAGATGAATCTAATTTTCCTGTGATCTGTATGTTTAACCTTTTAAACTTATGATTAGTGCCTTCACATCTGTGTCATTTTTTTTTACACTCATTACTGGTAAGAGACTAGTGTTACTGGTACCTGTTTTCCAATAAAACTGATTAAACTACTTAATATTGTCTGCGTTTTTGGAGTAAGAGTTGAGAAACTCTTACAGCTCTGTTTCTGTTCATGCTAACAAAATAATATATGAAATTGGAGTCAATTACAAGGTATAGCTTTCATCATCTCAGTCTTTGAGTTTGGACAGAACTGCTTTTTAGTCCTCAACACTTGAATAAGTGATGTTTTTTAGATAAAGTTGATGGTCTTGAACCAAGAGAAGTTCACAGTTGCACAGACCAAAGAACTCTGTGTGCTGCTTTGTTCTCAACTGCTGGGATGCCTTTTAGTTCTTAAATGACTCTGTAACAGTGTTCTGCGTAATATTTTGCCCTTTTTGTCCTCTATCCTGCGCTGAGCTGTTGTAAGGTGAGGGGAAGAGTAGTGTTGGGGAAAGGCTGATAGATAGCAGGCTTATACCCCTCTTGCTGCGTCACGAGCAATGTGGCCTTACCACTTTCTGAATCCGTAGTGCAGGATCTTGAGTGCGGGAGGTGGGAACAGCGTGCAAGCATGACTGGGGTCTGTCGTATAACAGAAGCAGCAGCATTTGTTGGCCTTGTGTAGGCTTTGTGTTTGTGTCCCACCTCTGCCCTGTCTATAAATATTTATATGTTGGTTAGTACAGTGTATCTTGAACTCAAAACTTGTCTTGAGATATTTTGTAAACCTTGGTTATAGGTATTTGTAGATGTGGCTCACTAAACTCACTCTAGTGAATCTTAATAATTCTGTTAATTAGGGCAGTATCTCAATTCTTTTAAGCGCAACTGCACATTTGGGAAAAGTTCTGTTCTAGCTTTGCTGTTTGGGTGACTTGTAAAGCATTTTTATGGTTACAGACTTCGTTATTTTAAGTTATTGGTGATTTTAAAAAACAACGATGAAGAAACCCCAACAAAATCAATACAAAAAAAGCTCCCCTAAATGAAACCTGTGACTTGATTGTTTCAAATCCTTTCCCAGAATCCTGACCAAACTTCTGGAGGTTTCTGACGACCCACAAGTGCTGGCTGTAGCTGCTCATGATGTGGGAGAATATGTACGACACTATCCCCGTGGGAAACGGTAAGAAAAATACCAATATGTTGTTACTCAAGAGACCAGCTGTTAGGTGTTGAAAATGTGAGAAAAGCAAAACAGTGAGAAACCTGCAAAACACACATTTCCTTGACACAGGGCGCCCAAAGCAAGCACAGGACGGGATGGAGGTCCAGTGATTTGTGTTTGTTGTGGCACCAAGGAGGAATGCGAAGTGCGCCGTAGGCCGCGCGGTCCCATTCTTTCATTTCAAGGACAGATTTATCTCCTATTCTACTCTTTTTGTCTTGAAAGATGATTTTTGTAGCAACCTTCCAACTTTGTGCCTCATCCTCCCTTTTTTCCCACACAACCCAGCTTGCACCCCTCGCACCAAGTTGACCTTGCTTCTTGTCCTCCCTCTTTTTCCCACAAAAACTACCTGTACCCCTTGGCACCACGAAATGAATTATGTCATTACTCAAAAAATAATGACTTGACTACAGTCCCACCCACTCACCCATACCTACTAAGATAAATAGTACCCCAAGTTTGTACCTAACTTGGAGGGACGATAATCCAACACCAAACTGGAGGGACGGATCGACGGGTTTGTGCTCTCACCCCACCCCCTGCCCCCAGAAGGGATGCCTTTTGGTAAGATTTCCTCAGCTGCGCTGAGTGTATACCCGGGAACTGTGTGTGTGTGATTGCAATACTTTTGTGTAGTGCTGTATAGCCAACCTGCAGTTTGTGCATTTATCGTAGGCAGTCTTAAAGAGATGTTGCATGAAAATAAACCGTACTATTCGTGAATCTGACTGCTTCTCTTGAATGCAACCAGACTTACAGTGTATGGGCTGTTTGGGCTGGGTTAGACCTATAGTGACGGCCACTAATCCGCACCAGTCGTGAATCTGATGGCTTCTTTTGAACGCAATCGGATTTACACTTTACGGGCTGTTCGGGCATCTGAGTCAGACCTATAGTTACGACCCCAATTGGTATACCTGTTAAGGGATAAGTCCAGCCGCCCCTAGCCCCTCTAATCTCTGAGGACCGGCTAGAATGTGGGGGATTTATCTCTTACCAAACTTATTCTCACCCTAAATGCAACACCAGCTAGAGTATATACGTTGCCTGTGGCTTTTTTGTTTATTGATATTAAAATATGCTACATAGGGATTGCAGGTTATGCTTAAGTTTAATTCACCAGGAAGGTGAGAAAACACAAACTAGATGAAGTGAGAAAATACAAATTAGATCTTTGACTTAATATACTTAAGTGTCTCTTAACAGTGAAGGAAACCTATGTCTAAACAAGTCTTGAATAAGTTGTTCAGACTAAAGCAGAAGGCATGCACCAGAAGAAATGTTTATTAAATTCTTGGTAGCTCTTCTAATATAATTTTTACCCTCTGTAATGACTATTGGTCTATAATTATTTGACTTACAATAGGGATGAACTATTTCAACAATGATTAGGTCTGTTTCATGACTTAAGACTATTGAGACAAGATTTTTCTCACAAAGAATTTCTATTGTAATTTCAGTGATGTTAGCACAGATTCAGTTAGCAGTCTTTAGCATGTTTTTGTTAGCTACACAAATACACATTTCAGTGAAAGTTAATATTTATTGTAAACCTGAATTCCTTCAAAATATGCAGACAGACATTGCTATATTTTCTTGCTTTGTTTTGTTTTAAAAACCTGTGAACAAAGAAGTTTGCTGAATAATTGCATCTCTAAGGTAGAGAGACCACTGAAGCAGAAAGGGACCTTTGGTTTTTGCAGGAACAATGCTTCTCAGTCACCCGAAGGGACATGTGACTTAATTTTTGTAGCAAAGAGTGGCCTGTTTCTGGTTTCTGCATAGGGTTTAATGGGAAAGATGAGAATGGTCTTCCAGGCTTGTTGGGAATTTCATGAACACTTCTTGTGCAGACTGCTGTCTTGACAGTAGTAGAATCACAAACAACAGACTGAAACTTTGTGCCATATATATATGCTAGAAAGACTTGTTCGCTCTAGAGAGAGTCATGACCCTTGTAGTCTGGTAAGCAACTTGAAGTGAAGGTATTTTCAGATTATTGGAACAAATTAACTGTTTTCTAGGTCCACTAAGAAAGGTCAGAGGTGTTCGGTGTGTACCACTTGTACTGAGCAGTACTGTGTATTTGCTAATTAGCTCCTGTGTCTTGCGAAAGAGATTTGTGACAAGTGGTATTTGGAGGGGAGGCAAGATATCCTCCAATAAGGTGGAGACTCATACTGATGACTGCAAGTAGCAAAGCTGAAGGACTAATACTGGTTGTCCTTGCTTTGAGCTGCCCTTTGTCTGAAACCATTTTTGTTAGGCATTTGCCATAATCTTTAAACAGCTTGCACACATCTACAAGTGTGGCATAATGGTTGGGCTAGTATGGCCACGCAGTTGCTGGACCAAAGTGATGAAGTCAGATGAGTGGATAAACAGGACCTGTATCAGTCTGTAGCCGGGAAAACGTATTGCTGGTGAAACCACAGCTCTGCTCAGCTCTCAGGCTGTTAAACCTATTCAGAGTGCGTCAGCCTTCAAAAGGAGTACTCATCAGCAAATAATAAGCGTCCTAGATACTATTCTAACCCACGTTCTTACAGCAAATTTTAGTACTTTAGCTGCTTTCTGCTTAAGGACTTGACTAATTTAGCTTTCTGTTCTGATGGACAACCTAAAATGCCTCAATCTCTTTTAAAGAATTTCCTTTGTAATCCACTGTATTCTTACTAAGTATAACTTCAGCAATTTTAGGACTAAAATCTTAAAATGGTGAAGGACTGTGTGTCAGTTCCCACATAATAGTCCATTTCTTACTACGATGTTTTTTGATACATAGCTGATTATTGTTCTCACTCCTGGTTGACGTTACACACTCTCATTGTATGACTCACTTTGAGAATAGATGCTACTTGTTGGTTTAGAAGAATAAGAGAATTCAAATGTCTTTAAATGTTGTTGTTTCCTGTGTTTATCCTTCAGCTCTTAACTTGGATCGTCCTTCAGCCTTTGAACGTTGAAGAACCTAAAACTTCTTGAATTTATGTGCTGCTCACAGCAGACCTAGAGTTACAGTTCTGGCTAACCTTCCTCTTTGACAAAAGAAAATTTTTGTTAAACTAAATACTACATTTTTGCTTGGCTGTTCTCTAATGTTGTCAGCTTAAATAATTTTAAGTTGTCTTTAAAATTGCACATTTTGGACAAAATTCTCAAGGCAATAGCACCGTGGGCTTCTAATAAGCCTCACCAACATGCATTTCTGTCAATATAGCAGCAGAAATAAAGTACAGCATTGGTGTTTGCTGTCACTGAAAATAAACACAGGCTAAACATCAGCATCCAGTACAACTTCCGTGTGGCCCAAGGGTTACTGTTACGTAAGATCAACACTTTTAGTCAACTGAGTGCCGTGAACGTGGTTTTTATGTTTTGTATGTGCACGAGATTGACACCCAGAGCCATTCCCTTCCTTAGCTCATGATTCAAAACCAGCTTAATTGCATTCCCTTTTTCACCTTGGTCTCCTTCTAGATATGTAGTGTGGATTTTATACTAATATTTTCTGCTATAACAGTCTAAACTGCTCTCATTTGTCTTCATAGAATCATAGAATGGTTTGGGTTGGAAGGGACCTTAAAGATCATCTAGTCTTCATCTTCTGTTTCCTCTTTCTCCCTTTAAATGGGTCATGTTAAAATCTGTCTCCAGAAACTTGTTTGAATTGCCACTGTCTTGGCTTAGTGCACTGTTACTATGGGGAGCAATCCCTGTAGTGGATGTACACATACTGTAATTGCCCCACTGGGCTCTTATTACTGCTGTAAAGTAAGCAGAAGTTGAGGAGAGGGAAAACAGAACTAAAAGTAGTGTTTTGAGCAGGTTTGGAACTTGAAGGAACAGGATTCACTGTGAACCTTCCTCACAGTTACTTACCTTTCAGTCTAAAACACATGGCTGGGAAGTGATTTCTACCGGTCGGCAGCATTATGCAAGAATGGTAACACTGACTCTTCATATTCTTGGCTATAATATCAGTGATGTACTGTCATCTGAAATACTCTATTACCATTTGTGATTGTAGGACTTAAACTTTTCATTTTGATTCTTGCATGCTCCTAGCGTAAAGGAAGCTTTAGCGTTTAATGCCTCTTTTGCCTCCTTTCAATTCCTGAAAATTCAGTGTTCAAGTTAGTCCTATAACGAGGAAAAAATTCTTGCTTGTGTTTCATAGTCTTGTCTTTGTGTGCAGTGGTCTTATATTTAACTCGTGATTAAAAATGTGAGGCAGCCTAAGGCAGGCATAAAGGTTTTTTTGAATCTTATATTACTAACTTGTTGAATTCTTGGCAAGGATTTCCAGCTTAAAACAATTGCACTTTTCTGGATGCATTTCTGTTGTATGAAACATCCTTAAATGTTTTGATGTTGTGGGGAAATAATGTTCCCTGTGGTCTCCAGGATGGTTTTGACTGAGTTATAAAATGAAATGGGAAATCCTCTTTTTCATCTCCACACTATGTCTTTATACCTGTTCTGCAGCTTAAAAAACATGTTGTGTTGTGCAGTAGTAATGGATTAATTTGGCCATGAAAAGAACAGTAATAAAAGCAGGTAGCTAATGCAAGCTTAGAATGGCAGGATAGCATCAGGTTGAGAGTAATGGAAACAATAGCCTCTTCACAGGATATTATGTTTAGCTAGTCAGTGACCTGTGAGAGAACTGATGTAAAAAACCATATGCAAGTCAGTGAGTAATCAATTTATATATTCCTTGCAAATTCTCTCCAAATTTACTTTGTTATGACAGATCAAAATGCTGCATGTAGAGTCTCATCTGGAGAGTGATACTTTTTCAGGTTTTAAGTGTGTTGCCTTCTATTTTTTTTAAATGATATATTCATGACACATGATACAAGGTTTCATCAGTATTTTGTGTGGGGTTTGGTATAGCTATTAAAAAAGATATGGCTGACTACTGTGGTGAAGTTTGTAGTGAAAGATGGAGCTCAAGTCTATCTTTTTTCTGGAAATGGTAATTTAGCAGCCAGTTCTGTATCTTGTGCAGTTCTGTATCTTAGCAGCCAGTTCTGTATCTGTGGCTCTAGTACAGTTTGGATGGCAAAAAGCACGATGAGGAGTACCAGGTGGATGGCTTAATAGGTGTTGGTGTGATCACAAGCATTTTTTCTGGATTAGGCAGTGCTGGCCTGGATTGGGGCTTTATTCTTGCAAAAAATTGAATGACCTGGTTATCATCAATTTATGGAGGAAAGGGCACTACCCCCTCCTAAATAATAGATAGTGCTGTACCCTGCTAACCCTTTCAAGCCAATATTGAGTTGTTTAGCAAGCTGGGTAAAGTAAATAACCTTCTTTGAAAAGGTCTCCTTTCTTGGTTGTCGTTTATTTCAAAATTTATGGAAGTAGGTAGTGGGTAGCAAACAGGAGTTTAATACAAACACTTTCTCATGTTGTGAATTCTTAAAAAAAAAAAAAATAAAAAAACCAGTAGGTAGTATGAGAGATCTGCATTTGTAACATGTCAAATAAGATGTATATGTAGGAAATAAATACTTTCCAAGTCACATAATATTTACTTTATTAACTTAACCTCTTAAAGCCTTGAACATGAAGTGGTTGGATAGGATAGCTACCCAGAAGCTGAAGTAATGTCAAAAAAACTGCTCCTTTCCTCTCTTTCAGAGTGATTGAGCAACTTGGTGGTAAACAGCTGGTAATGAACCACATGCATCATGAAGACCAACAAGTTCGTTATAATGCACTGCTGGCTGTGCAGAAGCTGATGGTTCACAACTGGTATGTGAAGATTATTTAACATATCACTAACAATAAGAAATATTTGGTGTGGAGAGAATATTCAAGACAGTAGATTTCTTTAAGGGGGGAATAACATTTTTATGTGGTAAGAGTGCAGTTGTTAAATAAGAGCAATATGGTGCTGATGTGTAAGATCTTAGCTACGTTTTCTGTATATTTTGGTTGCAGTTGAATTGAGTAGCTTCACCTTACATGATTGAATGTCATATGAGTAATTAACTCGAACAATATATTTTAACTTATTTGAACTGTTTAATATTCAATCCAAGCTGTAATTTTAGGCTTGTACTTGTTCAAGTACTTAATTGGCAGTTGCTTTGCAAAGTTCATGCCTGACCATTCTTTTGCATTGATGTTCTTTGCTCTACTCCTTTCCCCCACTCTACACTGTTATTTTTTCTGTTGTCATTTTAAGGGACGCAAGTGCAACTTTTCTTGAGCTCCTGGAGTAACAGAAGCTTGTGGGCTGCTTGGTTAGTTGAAAATTACTTGCTGGTACCTCTTTCATCAATTGCTGAGAACAGCATTTGAAGTGAGGTTCTTCTTTCACTGTTGACTAACTCTCTAATAAAATTCCAAAACCCTGAAGTCCTGGCGTGTTCTGCCACAGAACTTGCTGGTGGGTGGCACTGTCTTTCCAACAGCATTGAAGGGCTGAAGTTCTGAAAAACTTTAGTATTCACACAACAACTTGGTGTAGCTTGCCAAACTAATTAGGTATGCTAAGCATAAAACATGGAGAGTTAAAAATACTAATGAGGGATTCTTAATCTGATTATTAATTATGATTTCACCAAAGCTCATATTTCTAATTTGGCATTGCCTTAGAGAAAGATAAAATCCAACAGTACATCTCAGTACATTGGAACAAAGATGTTGAGATACAAACAACTAATTTAATTTTGAACTTAAACAACCTTTTATTTCCGAAAAGCTTGGTGCTTGGAAGTACCTATAACTTGTGCCAGTTTTCTCGCTTCTGACACGGTGTGATCTTTTTAAAAGGCTGAGTAGTGATGATGCTAACAATGTGAAAGTGGTAGGGGAACAAGGTTTATCAAGCACATTCTGACAGGTTAAGTCATCTACTTGCTGTAGAAGACAAGCTAGCCAGGCTGACAAAAAGCTCCTGTCCCCTCTCCCTGCAGTGTATCTTCTGTAAAACAAAGCAACTTTTCCCCTTTTTCTTCTAAAGAATATGGGGTTTTAACTCTCATGCATGTTATATTCCTTTTATCCTGCTTCCCCCCTCTCTCATACTATGGGAACCTTCTACAGCAGAGAAATGCTAGACATTTAAATAACCTACTATGACAAATCCAGCGTTAATATTCTTCACCTGTAGGGAGGACTTTGGTAAATAACATTGAATTTCTGAGTGTGTGGAGATGGAGACTAAATGTGTGGTCATGTGCAACCTAATTTTGGGTTATAACTGTAAATTACACTCCTCCTGACTTGTAAGTTTGGTGATATGCTGCTTTTCTCACTATGCTGTTCTGATACATTTGAAGCATTCTGAGTGTTCTAAGTCAGCCATAGCTAAATAGAGATTACAGTGTGGAAGGTTTAGTTAATGAATTTACCTTCTGCAGGAGGGGACAGGTCTTACTTCATGTGTGTTCTGACGTCTTGTAAATTTGGTAATAAAAATCTAAAACTCTGGTCTTTCTCCAGCACAAACCTCACTCGTCGTAAAAGTTTTCCAGGATGCGTAACCTGGCTTTTTCCCATTTTCAACTTAAGCCTCTGGGACACATTGTCCTTGGCTCGTATTTGCCAAAGTAGTGTTCCCCCTGGAATGGACATGAGATAGCTTGAGCTAAGGAAACGACACATTGTTTGTATGTGGGAGGCTAGATCTGTCTTTGTATAGATCTGGCTTTTGATGTGTGTCATGAGCTCTTCTGTTTCATAGCTTGTATGGGGAGAAGAGAGAGCAGAGTCCCCTGATGGCTGCACAGTGCAGTTCAAGCGCCTACTTATTTAGCTTTGATTTGTCATAAGATGGATTACTTGGCAACTTGAAGGTTTTGCTTACCTTGGTCTTCAGAGCTGGGGAAACAATAAGTACTTTACCCCTTGCTTCCATGTGTTTTGGAATTCCAATTATTTCACTTAAAGCAATTTGGTTTTTTCCTTGAATTTGATTGGCATGGAACAACTCTGCATTTCTATCTGACACACATGTATGACAGAGGTAGTCAGGCTCTTCCTAGATCTGGAGGCTGAGAGAAGGATTAGAAAATAAAGGTTTGCTTAGCCAGACTGAGGCTTGGTACAAGTGCTGTACGTGGAGTAGCAGAGCAAGGAAAATTTATGGTACCTGAACCAAGGGAGTGTCATGGGGCAGCTGAAGTGGCATTCTGCTTAAAATGCAGCTGTATCATTAGGCTGTTAATAACTCATCTTGGAGACAGTTAACTCCTAAGTAATTTCAATAGTTCATTACAGGTGGCTCAACTGGCTTTTCCTTGGGGGGTTTTAAGTTGGGGATAAATGGGGAGAAATCAGACTCTCAGGCATTCTGTTAAATAGTGAAGCTAGATTGGCAAAAGCAGTAACTGCTGTCAGCTTTTCAAATCAGGTAAGTTCAGGTGAAATATTCCAGTTTCATGTGCAAGTTAAATGATCATGCACTTGATGAAACAGGGAGAAAAGGTATATTTTTAGCATCACTTAATGTCTTTAAATGGTAATTAATTATTAGGTATTAGGAACTGTTTTGGGGAACCTAGTGCTGGTTGGAGCAATGTTTTTAATGATGCAGACTTCAAAAGAATCAAACCATTAAGTTCTAAACTGACAACACTTACATATATCACTTTAAAGAAACCTATTATGTTAATCTCTACAGGTGAAGCAGGTGCCTTTCATGTGCATTGTGGCACAAGATTTTACTGAACTTCAGGGATGGGATGTTGTGACTAAAAGCACCTGCAGTTTAGAAGCCCAGGTTCCTTCTATGAACAACAGAGAGAAGCAGGTTGCTTTTTAGGGCAGGGCAGAGCAGCTTCAGTGCCTGAAGTTGAGCAGTGGGAATAATCTTCTGTCTTTGATTTGCAAACCTATAGTCTCCTGGTTTAATTCTAAAGGGTCTAATTCCAACCTTCTATTGCTTCACTAAAATAGGAGCTAGATGAAGAACTAGATGAATTCTAGATGTTCTGTATTTACCGTGTAATTTATTTACGGCCTTACTGGTCATCTAGAACGTTGTGCATTAGTTTCCACCACTTGCTTGTCTTCTAGCTGTGTTAGGCCTGGAAAGCTTGCTCATGATTCATGTAGTAAGTGCAGCATTTTACTTTTTTCTTGCTCTGTCAGTTGGGAGTTGGGGGCCAGAGGTCAGAAATAAAAGAGAATTGTTACAATATTTAGTCTAGCTGACCTGCAGAGATGGATCATGTGTGCTCTTTGTTCACGTGAATGTAAAGTGCAGTGGCTTAACCTCTATAGCTCAAATATTCAGTATTCATGCAAGTGCTACTGAAACCATAGTGGATCTGATTGCAAACTTGTTTGTTTTTCCGCTGGTTGAGTCAGCATAATGGCAAAACTCGTAGCATCTTTTGGCAGTTGCTCCCATTGACTAAACTACCAGACTGTGTTGCCTCACCTTTCTGTTTATGCCGTAGTAGTGAGCTGCTGTTAGGGAGGGATTGCATCTCTAGGCTCAGGTGTGATGCCTCATCTCTACAGGATCCCTTCACCTGTGCAGGCTCTGACCTACAAACTTCCTTTAAACAGGCAGACTTTTAGAAAAAACTGCTATTCAATGAGTTGATACCAACAGGGAGAGTATGAGTATGCTGGCAGCTGCTAAACAATTGGAGTTAGGATGCATCACTAATGCAGAATCAAGTATGGTATTGGAGGTAAAATAAATAAACAGCATACTGAATGAAGCAACAAATTCAGATAAGCTTTATATGATTTTCAGAGAGCACATCCCAGACAAAATTACGTGCTTTCTTTTAAAATGACTAGTTATGCAGAGAGACATTAGAAAAATCTTAAAACTGCCTAGGATTTGCAGTGTGCTGTATTTAGAAGCTGTTGTTCTATAGAGTTAGCATTGAACATTCAGTATTTGTCCCTATTCTTCTTTGGTATAAACTTTGTTCTCCAAAGCCCATGTATCTCCTAGCCCCCTGCTGCTTTTTTTTTCCTATCCCAACACTACAGAGTAGCCTTAAATCTTGGTAACAGTGCCTACATGATAATGCAATCAACTGTATTTATTTATCCTGTTTCTTAGCCTTCATCATCAATACAGTTCCTTTTTAGTGGTTAACAGAAGTAACTATAGGTACTCATTTGGCATGGGGAAGCTGGATAAGAGCTTTTCCATTGTCCCTGGACTTAAACCTCCCACCTGCAAATGAATAACCGAAATAAAAGGTTTTGTAGGGAAGGTACTGTACTATCTACTGTGTGTCCTTAGAAGTTGAATATGTCTGTAAAGGCACTAAGTACCTACAAAATATGCTACTGCTCTGCCTTCTCAGAGATTTCTGCTGAATACACTGTGATGTGGTTGAATTTCAGTAAGCCGTGAGCATGCATCTGAACCAGTGTAAGCTATGCAATAGTTGTACACTTACAGATTGTGAGCTTGATTAATTTTCCTAAGTAATTGCATAGGAATTTCATATTCAGAATAGTTCATGTGTGCTTTAAGAATAAATAACTTTGCAGGGTTATGATGCTGTGAGCAGAGCCATGTGTGCAGCAAGTGTCAGTTGCTTCCAAGGCTGCGTGTCAGACAACAGAATCTGTACATGCATGTAGGTATGAAACAAAGACAAAAAATACTTAAGGAGCAGGAGGAGGTTTGAGTTTGGAAGCCCTTCCATAGTTGCTGGCTGTGCTTTTGGATGGCTGTCAAAATTTGCTTATTTTGGTGGTACAGCTTTGAGTCCTGCAAAACCCCAAGAGAGCAGCTCATTTCCTTCTTTGCCATCAGCAGTTTCTACTTTGAGGGTGGTAATCTGCCGATTATGATCGGGAGTCATACCTATTGAGTGCAGCCCAAGCATTAAAATAGTGTGATTCTGCAGCAACACCTGATAAAGCTGTGAAGGAAGGTGCTAAATCATAACATATGGCTCAGCATACAAATTATGTGTCATTTTCTTTGCTAGTGCAGTTTGAAGTTAACATGATACTTTATAGGAATTTTGCTGTTCTAGATACTTTAAAACTGAGAAAAGTGCTGTTGGGTGGTACGGTTGTGATGCTAATCTTCATTGTGCAATAGGAGTTGTAATGCATAGGGACTAGCTGTTCAACAGGATAGTAAACTGAAAACTGTTTTTTGAAATAAGAAAAATAAGAGTAAGATTTGCAATAAGGACTGATCTTTTTTCTTTTTTTAAATAAAGAAAAAATGCATACTGTTGAGTTGTGGGTTTTTGGGTTTGGTTTTTTTTTTTAAATGGCTTTATTCTGAACATTATTTCTCTGAACTGCTTCTAATGCTTAACCTGTGTAGGTTGAAATACCTGTGTAGTGAGAGAAACTGTGGTGCTAAGTGTATAATCAGCAATGGAAAAAACGCCTACATTTCAGAGGTCCTGGAACCTCTCTTTCAACTGATACAGTGGTACAATTACTGAAGTTTATTTTCTGGAACAAGGAACAAGCCAGATATTACTAATAGTCCTCTTTCAGCTTCTTTGAGGTTCGCTGAAGTGTTGAGCTGCTTTCACAGGAGACAGTGAAAAATGAGAACAGTTCAGAAGAATTGTGCAGTATTTTTCCATAGAATTTAGATATTGTTGCTCCAGACAAATGCTAAGAATTTGAGGGGGTGTTTGTTCCAGTGTTGAGAGGACAGGTATAAAATAAGTGACTTAGTGCACTTCAAAATACAGGTGAGGAAAACACTGTAAAGAAAGTGTTGGTATACAGTGGCCCTGGCTTGAATATCTTTTCTTTCTTTCAACTTGAACTATAGTTCTTCGGTAGGTGTCTATTTTGCTAGCCTGTGGGTTAAATTGCTGGTATGTCTGTTGGTATTACTTGTGTTTATGCAGCTGGGTTATGGGAAGAGATTCTTTTAAATACTTTGCCACAGCTTCTAAGATATATATTCAGCAAGCAATATCTGTGTGCCTTGTGGGTGTTCTGTAACAGTTGCCAGGACTTCTAAATACTACCACTCGGCTTTTTCTTTTCCAGACAGTTTTTTTGATACTCGGTTTGTACCTTATTTTCAGAGACATACATGATGGGTACCTAAAGCTTAGGTACTCCTGTAGTAGCTCCAGTTGACTGTTGATGGTAGACATTATTTGAATGAATAATTCTAAACTTAAAGCTTTTCCCTCTTTCTCTACTTCATACTTCCCACCACTGTCCTACTCTCCAGAATGTTTCTTAATCTAATTTTTTGTTGCATTTCAGGGAATACCTTGGAAAGCAGTTGCAGTCAGAACAACCTCAAACGGCCACTGCACGGAGCTAAACACTTCCATCATTTCATGCTTATAAACTGCAGTATGTTTGTCTTTAATATCAAGGAAACACTGAAATCACATGTTCTTTGCTTGCTATTAGTGCATAAACTTTCCAGCTTTCCTCCAGTGTTGTTGGCTTAGTAAAAATTTGTTTGTTCAACTAGTTCTCATGATTATGCCTATTAGCTTCCTGTTATATTCTGAATGTATATGAGGAAAATGTGGCTAATATATTGTGTTTGTTTTATGTATTTATTCTCATAATAAAGAATGTTATTAAAGGATATTCATTCCATATTATAATTAGCCTAGAAAAATTGTTCTTGTCTTTTAGTGGGTTATCAGGGTTGTCACTTTCCAAGAAAAACGAGTAGTCCCTGTATGTCTCCAGACAAATTAATAAAACTTTGATTTGGTGTTCTGTAGGAAATGCAGTAGCCTGAGAAATGTTGATTATCAGTACTAAAATATATACCAAGTCTCAAGATAGTGTTAAAATTGTATATAAAAGCAAATGTATGGGGTTTTTTTTGGGGTGGGGTACTCCTCTCTTGTTAGAAACTACATTAAAAAAATCTGGATGTGAGAAGAGGAAAAGAAAACAAACACTCCTCTAATGAAAAAAAAGGCAAGCTGTGTAACAGTGTTAAGGCTGTAGATCAGAGGTCAACTTGTGTTTGTTTTTTTATGAATAACAAATGTGCAGTAGCTGATGAACTTGGAATTTCATGGAGTGCTTTTGATATTGAAAATACTTGCAAATGTTAGGATTCTGGTGTAATTCTAAAATCCATTGTATTTCCTTTATATTACCCAAATAATTTGGCTATCAATCTTTTCAGTGTTTTGTAGCTCATGATAGTAAAAAAGATCATCAATAAGTCAAAGATGATATTGGATTGGCATGTGAGAACAGTCTTGTTGCATATATAGAAGCTTGGCTCGAGGCACTTGCAACACAACAGTTGATGTTCTTGTGGTTCATTTTTAGAATGGAAAAAAGAGATGAGAGAACATGACTTAATCTCATCAGTAGTCTTGTGTGGTGCAACTCTCTGAGGTAGCTTAGGGTACTTTGTCATCAAGTGAAAAATTGGAAAAATCTTTCTTACTGAGTCTGGATTGTCATCATATATAACTAAAATTTTGCAGTGGAGAAAAGACTTTTAAGGGGTGACAGTTTGTGATGATTTCTTGGCCTGTTTAATTAAAATTTGATTGTGTAGATTAATGACTATTGCTTACTTCTGCATATAGGAGGCATAAGCTTTGACACTGAAGTTAGTATCATAAGAACAGATGCTGAAGCCTGAAAAGAATTAAACTAACTTTAGTTGGAGTGAAGGTTATCTGAATGGATCTTATCTCAGTGCTGCATGTTGCTACAGTGATGAGGGATACTGGTGGTGTGAAAAGCTGTTGGGAGAACAAGAGTGCACCTATGATGCCAGTTTTATCTTGGGTCAGTTGAATGCTCTTTAAATAAATCTGAGTCTTTCCTGCTTTTCACACTTCAATTTGCACCAATGATGGTGTCAGTGCATGAATGGGGTTCTCTGATAGTTGAACTGTGGGACACACATCCTGTGCATTTTGGCTACTTGGCAAATGTTCAGTCCACCGGACCAGGTAAGATTTTGTTTGAAGTATGGCCCTTTGAAATGCATGCTGAGTGAAAACTGAATTCTTAGCGCCAAATGTCTTGCTCTTCAAGTCAGATTCTTGTGTCACACTTCTTGCTGATGTAAGCATAGCCTAAGATTTGTCTTGAAGATGTTGTGAAAGGTTG
Organism: Strix uralensis; assembly: GCF_047716275.1. Classification (NCBI taxonomy): domain Eukaryota; kingdom Metazoa; phylum Chordata; class Aves; order Strigiformes; family Strigidae; genus Strix; species Strix uralensis. Next base: position 131,327,794 of record NC_133972.1, on the reverse strand, counting down.
GTCCTATGATTACAGCTGTAATGTTGGGCACAAGAACCATGACAGGGCATTAATGGGAAAAGAATATACCCCCATCTTCAAAACCAGAAGTTGGCATTGTTTTCTTTTTTGAAGGGAATGCTGAAACACTGCTTGGTAACCTGATGGCAACCCCTCCTCTTTTCTGGGAGCTAGAAATAACCAAGCTATTCATAACATTAAATAAAATTGCTCACAGGGGTTGTCCTGAAACATCTAAATATTGTGTTAATGTATTACACAAATTCTCCTTTCCATTGCTTTGCTAGTATTAATCGTAGAGTGATTTGAGTTGGAAAGGACCTTAAAGATCATCTAGTTCCAACCCCCCTGCCATGGGCAGGGACACCTTCCACTAGACCAGGTTGCTCAAAGCCCCATCCAGCCTGGCCTTGAACACTTCAGGGAGGGGGCAGCCACAGCTTCTCTGGGCAACCTGTGCCAGTGTCTCACCACCCTCACAATAAAGAATTTCTTCCTTGTATCTAATCTAAATCTACACTCTTTCAGTTTAAACTTGTTACCCCTTGTCCTATCACTACACTCCCTGAGAGAGTCCCTCCCCATCTTTCCTGGGCATAGTTTAATTCTTATGTGGTCTGTTTCCAAGCTGTGTGATACCTGGCATTCTCCTCCATTTAGTAAAGAAAAGCTTGTGATGTTTCACTTACATCAGTGTGCAGTATTGATACTCTGGTGCCTATGAAAACTGAAAGCCATGAGATTTCCAGCCCCTGGTGGTTAATGTTTATGTGGCTCAAGGGTTGTGATCTCAGGGAGATCATACCAACAACTGTACAGTAACAAGCCCGGAAACCTGGTGGGGAGGGGAGGGTGGGTAATGGAGGACCCTTCTGTGCAGCCGGTAATTTGGACTGTGAAGTTGTCAGAGCTGAGACTTCTCCAGGAGGCTGAGTGCTCAGCCTCTCCTAGAGGTCCTGGGGAATCTTGACATAGCAGAGAGCTGTAGGTTCTCCATCTCCCATCCTATGGATCCAGGCCTATACCTGTAGTTGCTGAAAGGCCTGGATCCATGGTCCCATCAGAGAAAATGGGGCAGAGCTGTCCTGGAACTTTTAACCTTTGTAATCAGGAAACTCAACCAAAAGCTTTTGTTGAGTTTCAACTAATTCGTAAAACTTTCTACTGCATCTGGGTTTTGTCTGACAAGTTACAATTAGCTTTAGCTTTTGCTACTGAACACTGTTTTTACTATTCACCTGTTTGCATTAGCTCACTTAACTTGCTCAGCCTCATTCTCCCAAAATCTGGCATGGGACAGGTAGGTAGATGCCATGGTGGCAGATTGAATGCTTCAGGGCTGTGTGATAACAGTGTGGGTAGAGCTTGGTGTTAGGAAGAGAAGTGTGTGCCAGCAGCTTCCTTCCTTCCCTCTGGTGACGTGAAGATTTAGAGATAACTGGAGATTAGCTGTCATGGACCAGATGACTAACTTGCTTTTAAAGCAAGGAGCTGCAGTTACCTTTCTCCAAATTATGGTAATCAATCTTCTCTTCATGAAACTTTTCTTAATTTTTCTAATTTTTGTTTTCACTCGTTGCATCCAAGAATAAATGAAGTTTAATTTTTCTATAATGAAAGTGACTGAGTCTTTGAAATCTTTATAAGCTGATTTTCAAGTTTTGCATTTGATGTTTCTTTTGCTTTTCATGATACATCTGGTAAATGATTTCCTTAAACTTTGGTCTCAGTCTGAAATCTAAATGGGAAATAAATTTGAGTAAGTTTGCAAGATGCAGCAAAGAATTTAAACCTGTCAAAATTCAGTGCAGGAGGGATGCAGGGAAGCATGACAAAGAACAGTACTGACATCTGGAACTAAGGCAGGAAGATGCTTTAATCATATGCTTAATGCATGTTTATTCCCACAAGCCATTGGAGATCTTAAGACCTGCAGTTGCATGAAGAGGAGGCCAGATCTTGGTCTTGGCCAGTGAGAGCTACTCTGCTACAAACAAACCAGGGCTGAGCAGGGCCTGGGCCCTGCACGCTTGCATCAAACCTCTTTTCAGTATCTCATCAGAATTGCAAAAATGTCTTTGTGCACCTGCATGAACAAATGAAGATTGTCAACAATTTCTAATACTCAGACCTGCTGGGCCAATTTTTATTTTATTTTATTTTTTTTTTTTTTTTTTTTGGTGAATGACATGCTAGCTTTAGCCCAGTAATTGTCAAGGGGTCATAAGAAATCCTGTTGATTCATCTCTAACCAAAAGCTCTTGCTTTTCCCTTTGGCCGCTTCTGCAGAGTAGTTGTGAGTTGTCTTTTTTAGAACGATGTGCTGCATCAAAGAAGATGATAAGAACAGAGCTAGTGCTCTCATGATGATCAGGTATGTTAACTTAATTATATTCACTATCTCTTAGACTCCAAAATGATTATTCAAAATATCTGAACTGCTGTTGAAATTTTCAAATGGCCAAGGGTATCATCATTCAAATACCATAGCAGCAACCTTGCTTGCAAATGTTAGGTGCAGCATTTAGGGAGTTCTGTGGGAACTCTTCTTTCCTTGGGGTATGCATATTTCATTGGTATGGCCAGTTCTGAGATGCATCATATATTGCTGAACACAAATGATGTGCTAAAAACTGTCGATATCCTTTGTTTAGGAATATTTTTCATGACCTGTTCCTTGGCCTTACTGCTGCTTCTAAGCTAAGTAAGGAGCCTAATGAAAAACAGAAATGAAATAATGTCTGACTGTTATGCAGAGTGTCTTGTTTCTGTTACTTGTTTGTATCCAAGAACACTTCTGTGCTATGGGAATGTAATTTTTCTTTAGAGGGAAAACTTGAAAAAATCCTCTTCAAGTAAAAGTGGGCAGTGGGACAATATGTATATATATTTTTTTAGCCTGATAATCTCACAGGTTTTCCCAGAAGTGCACAATTTGTCCCTCTGCAAATTTAGTTTTCATGCAGAAAGGAACAATTTAGTTTTTCATGAGTCATCTTTGGTGCTGTTATGTGCATATTCATGATACAATTTTTTCAAGGCTCTTCAGTTAGTTTGCCTTGTCTGGATTCTGTGTAGAGGCAAAACTGTCAAGCTGAAAATTTAAATAACTTTTTCAGTGTCATCATGAAATATTTTAAAAAGTCTACACACATCCAGCTCTGCCAAAAAATGGGCAAAGAAATTGGGTAGCTGATTGTGGCGATGACAGTTAAAACCTAATGATTTGGAAATCACAGAACTGCTACAGTATCGGATTATTTCGTAGCAAGAAGACATGACAAATTGCAGACTTAAAGGTCATCATTCTCTAGATAACTTCCATGAAAAGGAAGTGTGCAAACCAAGCCTATTCTGTCAGGTTTGAATGGCTAAAATACACCTTTGGATTATGAGTCTGCCAATGTGGGGATCACAGCTAATACTTTGGTTGTGGGTGCATGCAACACAGGGCAAGATACTTTAGTCAGCAATTAAAAAGACGAAATAATTTTGACATAAAGTAGTGAGTAGAAAAATGACCTTTAGAAATGTTTGGGGTTTTTTTGCTTTCAAGATTTCTGTGTTGCAACTTTTTTTTTGGCTAGGAGATCACAGGATATTTTAATTTCAAACCTTTTATAAAGAATCATTTTGTATCTGGCTTCCAGCTACTCAATGCCAGGGGAAAAAAAAAAATCTTTTGAGTGCCTGTTTGAAACTATTAAGCAGAACTTCTCTCTGTAGTGTCATCTTTATTGGGACTTTTTTTCAGTGTTGCCATAGTTGCCATCACTATCCATTCTCTCATTTATTTATTTTAGAGCAGTAAGGACCATTAATTCCTTGTTTTGTAAAGTCACTTGCAAATTTTTGTTGTTTATGCAAATTTGGGTTTCTAAGTTTGTATTTTCAAGAGGGAGGTGTTTTCTTCTACAGCAATGGGGTTGTAAACATCTCTCACTGGCTGTGAGACTACAGCTTCATGTTAGTGTAGTTTAAATTTTTGTTGTAGGCAGATATGAAAAATCACAATTTGGGTTAAAAAAGACAATTCATACTATGGAGTAATTCTAGATCACCAGACGCAATAAATACAATACTTGAAATCAACAGATTTTTAAAACGTTCTTCTCCACCTCCTCTCCCGAGATGGCTTGAGAAACAGGTGTTGGAAAATGATGATTCTGAAGAGCATAAAATTGAAGACCTTTTTCATGCAGTGCTCATAATAGAAGTATTTTGTATTCGCTCTGGTCATATCTCACAAGATTCAGGCTCTGCTGTATCAGCAACATGATACTTGAAATTTAATCTGTGGGCCTTGGTCTCCATAGCCTGACAGAATTAGGTAATGTATTGTCAATGTAAAATAAAATTCTGAAATAAAGTAATAATAAAAAAAACCCACTTTTTTTCTCAGCAATTCTCTTTTTACCATAGTAAATTTTTACCATCAGTAACAGTGAAGGGTAAACCACTTCTGGAGAAACACTCTGAAATGAACTCCATTGCAGCTTGTGTAGGTGATGCTTATAACATGCAAAAGCAAGTTAAATCTTAGTCTTTGTCAAAATAGACTGCTCTGTGCCATCTACTCTCTCTGCTTGGTGTCTCAAACTGTATTTAATTTGAAATGCCTGTGGTACAACATCTCTAGCCGTTTGCTTCTCCCTTGTGCCCCATCTCGATTCCACAGAAGTAATTGAATTTGTGATGTTTGTTGGGTAAATGGATTCCAAAAGAGATCAGCAAATGGAGGATGATTTCTCAAGCCACACTTCAGCTGTCAACAGCTTGTATGGTCTTGCAAGAGTTGTGAAAGAATGAATATTGATAGCTTTTTTTCCCCTCTCTGTAGACAGACAGCTACCACCTTGCTTACCTTAGGGGAAAAAAACCCCCAACAAACCAAACTCCTTGAGAATATGTGCTGAGGCTTCATGGTGGTGCACATGTTGCATTTTTGCTGTTCTCCTGAGTGTGTCTAATCCTACTTTCATCCTGTGTCTTGATGCAAATGCTGACTCTTAGGGCAGTGAACAACTGCTTGCTGTTCCCACTTAACCTTTTGGCTTTCTGGGAGGCTGGCAAAGTAGTAGAAGGGGTTGTGTGACTTTGTGCTAAATATATGTCACCGCTGCTGACTTGTTTCCTTCTGTAAGCAGACCTACAGCTTCATTTTTCTCTCTTCCACCATGACCGCAGGAAAACCTGCTCCCCCTGAGGCTTAAACACCAGGCAAGCCAGGAAAGGTAGTATTTCGTCCTGTTGTGGTTATGGCTAAAGAGCTCCATGTAGCTTTTCCTGAGGTGAGAGTTGTTTGTACTTCCTTTAAAGCTACTTCTTTTTAAATCTCGATTATATTTTTTTCTATTATGTGAAGCTGTTAGAAATTGCAGATAAAACTTGCCATTTTATGAAGTGATAGGCAAGCTATTTCCTACCTGAAGTGCCTGGGGAGTGAGTGAAATAGAGCCATACCTGATCAAATGACACTTCTGAGACTTACTCAAGGGTCTGATAATAGTCTCATGGCTTTCTACATTTAGGCTGATGTGTGTGCCGTGCCTGAGAGGGCATAGCTCACCTATGTGAGGGCAAGAGGAGCTGGTTGGGTTGTGCAGGTAAAAATACCTGGCAGCAAAGAATTTGTGCAACCAAGGGGTGCTGCTGTGTTTCCATAGCCTGGCTGGGGAGTTGTTGCAAGGAGACGCATGGCTGAAGGGACCTCGGGAATAACCTGGGTCCATGTGATGCTGAGGTTTGGGCACTGGGAGGTGGTACTGGGAGGAAATGTGCAGCTGCCTCTAGCTTCTACCTGCATTCCTGTTTTTATATGGTCACCTTTCCTAAGACCCAGTGTCCTGGTTGAATTCCTGGTATTGGTCTTTAACAGGTTAAACTGATGCCTTATATACCTGAAGCATTATGTATAGTCACTTCTGTTTTGCCCTGAGAGGGGCTCCTCGCTGATGACCAAAGGCTAAACCTTTGTTTTCATTGACTTTTCTGAGCTTTTAGAAACTCTGCTGCCAGACCAGGTAACAACTCGTCTGTCGATTTAAAGTACCTTTTGGCTATAGTATTTTGAATACAATAATTGCCCTGAAAGGCCTTTACAACGGGATCCGCATAAAGCTTCTCTAAATCTTTGGGAATTTGCTTATAGTAAACATTACTTTGGCAAAAACTTCTGCTCTTCTCCTAGCATTTTTGAAAATGAGTGTCTGGTAATTTCTAAGGGGTGACCAAAGTAGAGGACAGATGGTGCTTTTTCTCAGCACAACTTTGCAGTAAAGGAGTTAAAAATAAAGGTTGCAGTATTATCAGGAGCTCCTGTCTAGCATAAATAACTTACACTGCTTAATTAAACCAGTGCTTGGGAATGTTATTTAATCACCACTGTTGCAGCCCAGGATTTGTAATAAGCCAAAGAGGCTAAACAAAAGCAATCTGTGTTCTGATGAAATTTCTTATGAAAATAGCCGGTTATAAGCCATGCAGATGGAGCAGGCTCTGCAGCTATCTTGCTGTGTAGCCTCCCTTCTGAGGTATGGCATCAAGAGATAACTGTTTTGTAATAAACAAGAAGGTTTTCATGAGAAGGTCTCAACTTTTTTAGCGGACGCTGTGAGCAGTGCAGGGCATTGCTTGGTAACCCCATCCTCTCCAGACTGCTGTGGCCGCTTGAGGAGGGCATCAGTGAGGGACCTGCTGTGTTCAGCTGCACTGGTGGATTGCCCTAGCATAAAAGTTGTTCTTGATTTCATCCCTTTCAAAGGCTAATTCAGTGATCTGGTTTCCCTGGACAGATCTTTGCAGAGACCTCTTCCGAACTAGAGGATTCAGGCTAGTGCAAGTGTCTGTGCTCAAGGTGGTGCTGCAGCAGGGAATGAAGAAGGTTTGTGCTGGGAGCAGGGAGGGCTCTGAAGCAAAGCCACTTCCCATTTCCCCCATGAATTTTTCCTAGGGCTTAACCAGTATCCTTGAAGGGCTGTGAATCCCTGTGGAAGCAGAGCATTGTCTCATGATTATAGGAAAGGTTCAGGAAAGATCAGCAAAGGCCTGGCTTGTTGATTCTGGGCCCCCATTCTCAATGGCTGCAGGATTAATTGCCTTTGTCTTAGTGTCAGTTGTGTTTCTTGCTCCTACTCTTGCTGTTGGGAGATTGGACCAGAAACCCAATCCCCTGATGGCTTTAAACCTTCTTGCTTCCAGATTCACTGAAGCTATGGTGAGGATATGATAGCTTATTCTTGTGTTGATATTTTCCTATAGCTACTTAACCTTTGGTGGCAGTAACTCTCCCCCAGATACCTCCCGAAGTCATTTAGAGGGAAATTACTTAGAAATAGTTATCTCTGTCTCTAGTGGATCCTAATATTATTGCAAAGACTGCTTTCTTTCTCGAGTCAGAATGCAAAACTTAAGAGCACTGCAGGCTTGATGTATTAGAGGTGTTAGAAAGTCCTGACACAAGCCTCACATCTGTGTTAGAGGGAACTGGTTTATGAGACACGGGCTGTATATGTATTATCTGTAATGGAGCTGACACCTCCTCACACAAAGAAAAATCTTAAGCGTGAGGACCACAGGCAGAACTAATGAGCTGGTCTATAACTGGAGCTTTAATTACTGAACTGATATGCTGTGTTTCTGTTGTCTTTGCTGGGTCAGACTTGTGGCTTTCTGGGGAAGGCTGCAGTATTATATTTAAATTTAAAAATGCCTTAATTAAGCTGTTTACACCCACAACTATTTTTTGTTTGCTTTTGTAGGGAAGCAAAACAGCTTTTGTAAATGTGGTACTTCATAATTAACTTGTGACTGAGTCTGCTGGTTCGACTTGTTTTTCACACAGAATGAACCGCTCTGAGATATAACAACACACTCTTGTGTGTTGTTAACTAATTTGGTTTTTCTCTTGCATCTGAAGAACTATGCGGTCAAATACGTCAATCTTCACTTCACCCTTAACTATCCAAAGTAACCCAGGTATTATTTGCTATTGCATTACTCCATTCCCATGGTAATGTTCTTTTGAAAATAATAGGGAAAGTCACTTTTATTGTCTCAGAATAATTTTCCCCAAAGCTGTTTTCCCCCCTTGAATAGTTTCTTTCTGATGTAAGTACTATGATGTTCTGTTAACATCACGCACGTATTTTTGGTTCATCAGTGCCTTCACAGTGGCCTCATAATTTCTTTGGTGCGTAGCAAGATGAAGATATGAGGGGAAGATACAGAATCACAGAATCATCTAGGTTGGAAAAGACCTTGAAGATCATCCAGTCCAGCCATTGACCTAACGCTGACCATTCTCAACTACACCATATCCCTAAGCGCTATGTCAACTCTACTCTTAAACACCTCCAGGGATGGGGACTCCACCACCTCCCTGGGCAGCCCATTCCAACGCCTAACAACCCCTTCTGGAAAGAAATACTTCCTAATATCCAGTCTAAACCTTCCCTGGCACAACTTGAGGCCATTACCTCTTGTCCTATCGCTTGTCACTTGGTTAAAGAGACTCATCCCCAGCTCTCTGCAACATCCTTTCAGGTAGTTGTAGAGGGCGATGAGGTCTCCCCTCAGCCTCCTCTTCTCCAGACTAAACAACCCCAGTTCCCTCAGCCGCTCCTCGTAGGACATGTGCTCCAGGCCCTTCACCAGCTTCGTTGCCCTTCTCTGGACATGCTCAAGTAATTCAATGTCCTTTTTGTAGTGAGGGGCCCAAAACTGAACACAGTAATCGAGGTGCGGCCTCACCAGGGCCGAGTACAGGGGTAAGATCACTTCCCTGTCCCTGCTGGCCACCCTATTTCTGATACAAGCCAGGATGCCATTGGCCTTCTTGGCCACCTGGGCACACTGCTGGCTCATGTTCAGCCGGCTGTCAATCAACACCCCCAGGTCCCTCTCTGACTGGCAGCTCTCCAGCCACTGCTCCCCAAGCCTGTAGCGCTGCTGGGGGTTGTTGTGGCCCAAGTGCAGCACCCGGCATTTGGCCTTATTGAAACTCATGCAGTTGGCCTTAGCCCATCGCTCCAGCCTGTCCAGGTCTCTCTGCAGAGCCTCCCTACCCTTAAGCAGATCAACACTCCCACCCAACTTGGTGTCGTCTGCGAACTTACTGAGGGTGCACTCAATCCCCTCGTCTAGATCATCAATAAAGATGTTAAACAGGAGTGGCCCCAAAACTGAGCCCTGGGGGACACCACTGGTGACCAACTGCTAACTGGATTTAACTCCGTTCACCACCACTCTTTGGGCCCGGCCATCCAGCCAGTTTTTCACCCAGCAAAGCGTGTGATCATCCAAGCCACAAGCAGCCAGTTTCGCCAGGAGAATGCTGTGGGAAATGGTGTCAAAGGCTTTACTAAAGTCAAGGTAAACAACATCCACAGCCTTTCCCTCATCCAATAAGCAGGTCGCCATGTCTTAGAAGAAGATCAGGTTTGTCAGGTAGGACCTGCCTTTCATAAACCCATGCTGACTAGGCCTGATCCCCTGGTTGTCCATTATATGACTTTTAATGGCACCCGAGATGACCTGCTCCATGACCTTCCCTGGCACTGAGGTCAGACTGACAGTTCTATAGTTTCCTGGATCATCTTTTCTGACTTTCTTGTAGATGGGTGTCACATTTGCCACCGTCCAGTCCAATGGGACCTCCCCAGTTAGCCATGATTTCAGGTAAATCATGGAAAGCAGCTTGGCGAGCACATCTGCCAACTCCCTCAGCACCCTTGGGTGTAACCCATCCGGTCCCACAGACTTGTGTGCATCCAAGTGGTGTAGCAGGTCTCTGACCATCTCCTCTTCAACTGTGCTGACCCCAATCTGCTTCCCCTCCCCATCTCTCAGCTCATGAGGCTGGGTGTCCAGGGAACAGCCAGTTCCACTGCTAAAGATGTAGCATTAAGTAGACGTTCAATCAGAGATAATTCTGTGCTACCTTACTTAATCATTGTCACTGCCTTTCTTATGCTGACCCATTTCACACCAGTATGAAAGCTGTGCAACAGTATTTGGGTTCTACCCATCCTTCCCCATTTCAGTCGTTTGTTCTGTTTGGCCTTTGCTGGCTGATATCTCAAACCATGGGTCAACATAACCTAATTCTTGACTGCAGCAAAGGAGCACCATCTGTGTTCCTGATGAGGATAACTAGTATAATCCTATAAAATCTTATAAGGCTTTGGAAGATTATTGGATGTAAGAGTAGAATTTTTGTGTGTGTGTTCCTAATTTTGTTAGCAGAAAGGGTAAAGCTTTTCTGCTTTCTCTAGCTCTGGAGCTAAGAAGAGGTTAACTCCTGCTTCTGCTTGCAAGAATTAAAAGTCTTCTAACATGTTTTCCTGAAATGCGGGGCTGTTTTTGCACATGTGTAGCTACATAACAAGCTCTAATTAAGAGGATTTACAGTCTTCTTCCTGAGCTGAATTGCTCTGAAATGTTTCCAAAGTTTAATAGGCTGATTGTTAATGCAGCGTGATTTTTTTTTTTTTATTTTTATTTTTACAAAACTTATTTGAGTGATGAGCTGTTAGTGATTTGTTTACTTTAACTGAATTAATTAGGTATTAGGTATTGGTAACTACTCTGAGCATTGTCCTGAATGCTTACCTTAAAAGGAGATAATAGCTGTTGAACTAACGGCACAAACTTGAGACTCTCCAAGAGAATGAACTGGGGGCCGGAGGGTGCCCAGTCTGAAATTGTAATCAGCATCTTTGGATGATTCTAGTTTGTATCCGGCTCCAAGTGGACAGTGAAGCTGATGCTGGAGACAGATTGTCTCTTGATTCATTACTCTCTACCTTACATAGAAAGTTAAATATTGGGGCAGAGAATGGGATGAAGTAGACTGAGCATGTTACAGACACAGAAGACAGAGGTTAGTTACAGTTATCTCAGTGAATCAGCTATGCAAAATGTAGCTGCTCCAGCAAAGCAGATGGAGAAACTTCCTGAGAATGCTAGGCTGGTGGTCACAACACCCATCTGGAGACAGATACCTGGTTTCAAATGGATATTTCAAATTAGGCAGATTAGGTTTTAAACATGAGTACTCGCAACCACAATGAGTAGTCAAACCATTATTTTGAGGCTTGCAGATTTTTCCATTTAGACTTAAGTTTCTAAATAGCTTAAATGCTTTTCAGAGTTAATGGGAACTTTCCATAAATAGAATGGAAATTAAATGCAGTCAGGCAAACCTGATTTCATCTTATATGGCAATATAAGTTAATCCACTTAAGAGCTGGATAGGAGATGGCTCTTATGCACACAGAAGAGCTGTTGTAATATTGTCTTGATTTTTAATGTAGCAATTTATTGTTTCTCTATAAAATTCACTGTAAAATTTCATCCACATGAATAAAAACAGTATTAAGTGAATAACTACAGAATTTATTGGATTTATTGTGATGAAATTTGCTCATAAAATGCCTACGAGCAGACTGTGATTCCATCAGGGTTATTTGTTTTTTTAATTTATTTGACTTAATTTTCTGTTTAGAACAGGGTTTAGTTCCTCTCTGTTATTGTTGGCAGCAGTTATGTGATTAACTGATGCCATCAGTTTGAGCTAGATGAGCTGCTGTAACTACATAAGCCAGAATCTATCACTTATATGTCTTGACTGGAGGAAAACAGCTTTCTAATTATGAGAAAAATGGAGGCCACAGGGTGGAGAAAAGGATTTGGCTCTTGGGGAGCAACAGTAAATGAAGAGGATCAGGAAACTTTTCTTGACCTAAGCAATATCTAAAATGTCAATCCCAGACACAATAGCCTATTTTTATATCTGTTCTGAGTTCAGATGTGAAATGAAATCTTCTTCTGCAAATTATTTATATTACAGTAGTTTCTCCCTGCCCTGATGGGGGCTGTTGCCCTTTCTGCTAGGCATTGTGCACCCTAACGGCATCTTGCTTGTTTGCCTGAAATAGGGCCCATCATCCCCAGTGTGCTGTATTAGCTGCAGAGCCTTGGTGGTTTAAATGTTGAGCACTATTGTTTATGATTATAACTTGAGTATGTGCAGTGGGTTGTTTTCTTGTTTTGGGAAGCTGGTGTAAAAGGAATGTGATCCCATTCAAGACAGTCATTAACTACTCAGCCTTCTTCTTTAGGTATATAAAATACAGCATAGGATTTGCCAGAAGTTATGGACAGTGACAAATGTTCATTTGTTGAATTAGTTTGGTAGGGCAACAGATCTCAGTAGCAGGAAGGAAAAATACCTGTTCTAATAATTTTTGGTTATTGCATGCTTTTTCCCTGTGAGTAGCTGTCTGGCTTTTTGTGGGAAGAGAGTTCAGCTCTGCAGCCATTGTGGTTACAAGATTACAATAATCTGTAAGCAGAAATTCTTAGTGTGCTTGCAAATCTGCAAGCTGTTTCACCTTTTAAGTTACAAAACAGGAGCTTCTCCCTTATTCTGTGGTTTCTGACTGAATGTGATTCAAGTCCTAACAGATGGAGTTGGATGTTCAGCTCCTGAGTTTTGCTGTGAATCTTCATGAGCTGAGCAAAGCCAACAGAGGGAATCATAGAATGGTTTGGGTTGGAAGTGACCTCTAAAGATCATCTAGTCCAACCCCCCTGCTATGCATGGCAGGGACATCTGTCACTAGATCAGGTTGCTCAAAACCCCATCCAACCTCACCTTGAACACTTCCAGGAATGGGGCATCCAAAACTTCTCTGGGAAACGTCATGCTCAGGTCCCACACTACCCAATACATCCTTATTAACCACAGCTCCCTTCCCGTCATTTGATCTAATACATAGATACCATTCCCTTAGTCTATGGAACACCTCTGTAAAATGTCCACAAAATGTTCATTGACAACAAGGTCTCCCTGGAGTATTTTTCATTTTTGATTCCAGAATTTCTATGATATTTTATGACCTGAATTGTACAGATAGGGGGATAAAGTTTTTGCCAGTGTTCTGCAGGTTTTGCTGTGCCTGGTTTATCTCATCCTTCCGGGGTTATATCTGCACTTGGATTTGAAAGGGAATAAGCTCTGGCTGCCCAAGAAAATCGGTGTCTGCAGCATCCTAAATTTTTATATTCTCTGATAGAGCTGTAGGAGCAGAGTTTAAGATTAACAAAGATTAACACCTATGGAAACAGCAGGTGTTTTTCACTAGCTGAGGAACAGCTATTTGAAACAAGGCAGGCAATTGGCATGTAAGAGCTAAGGTCAAAAGGAGAATTGAATCCTCTGCACATACTTTAGTGGTGGCTTCATTTGCATCTGTAAAATGAGCTGTATAATCTGCTTGTTACTGGAGAAGTGTGTGTTTTTGTTTTGGTTTTTTTTAAGGCTGAAGCCATATTCATTCTGAATGTCTCTTCAGTGATACAGAAAATCACTAATAACAAAGGTGAAATGAATGACTCTCCATAGTGTCTGAGCAATATAATTTTTATTTAGTCTCCAATACTCATCCCTGTTTTTTTGTTCTGGAAAGTTCTGGTTCTTTAGTTTACTCATTTGCCTATTAAAACCTAGATGCTTATCATAAAAAATACCAAAATTCCCTATAGCTCTTCACAGAATTGTTTTTCCTATGCTCTGTATCATGGGGAGTCTAGTGTTACAGAGCAATATTTATTTCAAGCTATTGTTATTTGTTGGGTTTCCAGTGCTTTTGAAACAAGTGCATTTATGCACTTTTTTCATTTTTTAGATCACTTGTTATTACAAATGAGTATTCTAAAGCTTAAACTTTGTTCTCTAAGGCTGACTGAAGTAAGAGAAGAAAATAGATACATTATTTGTAAGAACAGCAATCAATTCTAATGTGAGAGACAATTTTCTTGCATTAAACTTTATGTTCCTCCTATGCCGTTTTTCCTATGGAATTAGTTTAAGTGAAAATTAGTAGCTGATGGTCAGCCTAAAGTATTTAGATCTCAAGGGTACTCTGGAAATGCTAGGTGGCAGAGGTTTGCTGGAACACTACCACTTTGTTACTCATTTTCAAATACAGACAGAAAAGGCATACTGGCACATGCTTTTTACCTGGTCAGCTCCCAAGTATTCTGTTTAGTGGAATGAAAGAATAAGAAGTATTTTTTTTCCTTAATTTAATCCTGCTGAAGATACATGATGAATATGAACATGAACTAGATGAATAAACCATCGGAGAATTTGAAAGAACAGGTTTATCCAAACAAGTTATTTCTTTTTTTTTTTTTATTAAAATGTAGAAAAAGAAGAAAGAAAAAACCCAAAGAACGGAAAATTTAAATAGATATCCACCATGTAAATTTTGAAAGATAATTTACGATCTGAATTTCAGAATGAAGTAGGCTAGCATGTGAAGACCACCACGGACTTCAAACTGCACAGAAGGATCATGTTATCTCTGTAAACATTATTTGGCAAAACCCCCCTTTATTTTCTCTCTCTTTTGTGCAGTATTTTGCCATGGTTTAAAACTTATTTAACACAGAGTAAGGGTTATCACTTCTTTGATATGTTTTCATATGTCTTCAAATTTACCCTCAAAATGCTGTTCCTCAAAACATAGTTCTCTAATGTTCCCTTAATGTAGTTTATTCACCCCAAATACCTGAGAGAAGATATTCTTCAGTTTCTAGCTATCACTTCTGTGTACTTAAGGCTCATGTGTTCTTGATATGTAGTCAGTCGCAACTTAGCACTGCACAAAAAAACAGAGACTGAAGTCAACAAAATTATTTTGTTGGTATAAAACCAATTAAATGAGACATCAATATAAAGGCTGTAATAATAAAGGCATAGCAAAAATCCAGGAATACAGAAGAACTCCAGAAGAGGAGAGATGAGGTACTCTAGGAAGTTGTAACTATTTTATATTGTTGTGGCAGAAATACCTAGGAGATGCTCTTTATACAGTATGTGAGCTCTTTCTGTGCAAGCATAGAAAGCAGTGGCTGATAGCATGGCTGTGCTTTAGACCTTGAGCCATGATCAAGGGCAAGCCTGCTCGGGAACATGTGGATATAGACTTGATGACTAACTGACGACTGAAGGTGCCAAAGTGTTTGCAGAGCACAGCCCCACCTGCTTGAGCAGCAGCTCTTCAAAGTGGGGTAAGAGGATGTGGTACTTCTCCAGGTACACAGCTGTGTGTGTACAGGTCTGGCATTAGATGCATAATGTACATGAGTTTGCAACATATCATTTCATGCCACATCAATTGTTTAGGTCATTTTTGCTTCTGCATCTAACCCTGTGAGTCCTGGAAGATGTGCTTGTAACCTGTTTGTCCTGGCTGTGGCAAAGGAGTGGTGGAACAGACCGGAGAAGTGTTTTCTCTCAGCTAAAGCAAAGTAGATTCCCGGGGCCAGGCAGAGCAAAGTTGTGTGCTGTCTGTGCCTGCCTGTTGCTCTGGGTCAGTGTCTCTGTGTGGCTAAAATAAGGTTTCCTTAGAGTGTGTGCAGACATTGGCTTTTCTCTGCAGCTAGGCTGAGGTCCAGGATCCCCAGAGCTCTGTGAGAAAGCAGAAGCAGCAGGGAACTGGTGTCACAGGTGGGATGACACCCAACCTGTGTGTTTTTTCAAATTTACAGAGGCATAATTTCTCATTTCCTTGCTTTACATGGACTCTAAATCATGTGGAAATGAGAGAGTGAAAAGCATATCACCTCTTTCATAAGGTCAGGTTAGAAGAAATGTCCATGACATCAGAACAATAGTACTTGAAAGGAGAGGTATAATGAATACCTGCTGGGCTGCTCTTCATATATGCAGAAGGAGAGACTAAACATAATGAGACTTGTGGGCTTTTCAAATGATAAAAGGTATGTTTGTGATTGAGCAACTGCCAATTATTTCAAAGACGAAAAGAAGGCATATTAATAAAACTGAAATTTAAAAAAAACAGGGAAATTGAGATTTAAAGAGACTTTGGCTTTCTCTGTTCAATAGTGCATCAGTGATTGGTAATCCTTTGTAAGGTGAGACAAATACAGTAACAACTGGATCACGACTCTTGCTTAATAAGTGGACAACAAGCAAAGCATCTTCAGGGTCTTTTTGTGGATAACAGCACCAAAATGATGAGTATGGTGGATTGAATCTAAAATGATAGCAATTTATTTGCCAATTTAGTTACAGGCTGTTTGGAATAATTTAAAAATCCTATCCCTATGGCACTTACAGCTGATAAGCATTATGTTAAATGTACATGCACAAAACCTCAGGGAGTGTAAACCATCAGATTTAGATAATAGCTTTATAAGCATGCACTGTGTGGTGAGTGTCTGCCAGGGTGCAATGAACAGTGAGCTTGTGAAACCACATCAGTGAATATGCAATTGTTTCAAAGGAAGTTTTCTGGCTATCCGTTCATCTTAGACTTGCTTTTAAATAGAGGAAGAATTACCGCCACTGAGTTCTCTTCTTTAAGTCTGATTTTTATCAAGTACAGCAGGTTTATGAAGCTAGCTCTCATGGTCTCCTGTTACTGGGTCGTCTGGCACCGAACAAAGCTGGAGTTAATAAAATGAATTGTATGGGAAATGATCCAGTGGCATTGCTAGATTGTACCTTTCCTTGCAATGGTTGCTTCTGTCACATAAAAATATGTACCTATGCAGATTGCAGGAAGAATTCTGGTTATAAATACTTAGTTAGATTAGGATGAAGAGGGTTCATAGTGCTACCCTGGGGGAAAAGCAGGTCCATCAGGAAGACATCAGCTAATCTCACCACGTTTGTAGCAGACCAGAGGGTAAAATCAATCCCTGTGCAGAAGGCCGATGTACAGGTCTCTGTGGTATTGATAGCCATGGGGGAAAGAGAATAGCAATAAACTAGTTTGGCAGAAATCCTTTACTATCCTGCCAGGATTTAAGAGGAGGATATGTACTCTCCTGCTAGATAACAGGCTGAACACTTGAGTCTGTTGGAAAGCTAAATCAATAAATATTTGTAACTTACTGCCAAAGCACTGAATAGCTCTGTGGATATTTCAAGCCCATTCTTTGGACAAATAGCTGTGGGAAGATGACTGTGCAACAAATGACTTGGGACGTTATTTATCTAGGGTCTCCTGGCGGTAGGACTTGGAAAAACACGTTGTGAGAGTTGTCGTTTGGGGTTTTCTGCTTTGTTTTGCAGAAGTGAAGTTTGATCTGTTGTAGGAATGGCCTGCTTGGAGAAGTTATGGTGTAATAAGTAAAATGTGATTTTATGGCTCCTGTAGTGACTCATTTTATTCCCATCGTGCTGTTGTTGTATTAGAGTAGTCTTCCCAGGGCATTATCAGGTGGCTGGAGATGCATCACAGGGAGGAAGAGCATGGGACTGTGAAGAAGGCTGTGCTCACTGAGGCAGAAAGCCAGGGAACAGGACAAGGGCAGGGTAACGGTTGGAAGGGACCTTATGGATCATCCAGTTCCAACCCCCCTGCCATGGGCAGGGACACCTTCCACTAGATCAGGTTGCTCAAAGCCCCATCCAGCCTGGCCTTGAACACTTCCAGGGAGGGGGCAGCCACAACCTCTCCGGGCAATCTGTTCCAGCGCCTCACCACCCTCATAGTGAAGAAATGTCCTGAAGTGCTTTACCAGCATCCAGTAAAGTTCAGGGACTTCCCCCCCACCAAGCAATATTTTGAAGGGATTTTGTTTTATTGATTTTTAAAAAAAATATTTAGCCTGAGTGCTGCTGTCTGTGACAATGTTTAAATAATGCAACAGCAGAAAAAGATAAACAACATCCATAAAACCAGCAGTTGCCCAGCTGGAAAGATTAAAGCAATGTTATGCCACTAGACCTAGGAAAAAGAAACAACCCACCTAATGTTTTTATCTCTGTTGTGGTTCAACCCCAACAGGCAGCTAAGCACCATGCAGCTGCTCTCTCACTCCTCACTTGGCCCAGTGGGATGAGGAGAAGAATTGGGGAAAAAAAAGTAAAACTTGTGGGTTGAGAACAGTTTAATAATTAAAATCTAATAATAATAATTGTAATGAAAAGGAAGATGACAAAAAGGGAGAGGAAATAAAACCAAAGAAAAGAGAAGTGATGCACAATGCAATTGCTCAACACCTGCTGACTGATGCTCAGTCAGTCTCTGAGCAGCGATCTGCCCCTCCCAGCCAACTCCCCTCAGTTTATATACTGAGCGTGACATTCTATGGTATGGAATATCCCTTTGGCTAGTTCAGGTCAGCTGTCCTGTATATGCTCCCTCCCAGCTTCTTGTGCACCTCCTCGCTTGCAGAGCATGGGAAACTGAAAAATCCTTGACTTATCCTAAGTGCTACTTAACACACTGATGTTTTGGTTGGTGCTATCAACATTATACTAAATCCAAAACACAGCACTGTAACAGATACTAGGAAGAAAATTAACTCTGTCCCAGCCGAAACCAGGACAATCTCAAAAGCAAACAGGAGGAGTCTCATGGCCTTTCAATAATGTATGTACATTATTTTAGGCAAAAGGAAAAGACAAAGCTCAAAACTGACAATATTTTGTAGAGACTGTTCTCTTCATAGTGCTGCTTCCTAAATGAAAATGCCTCAGTTCGGGTACTGCTAGTGGCAGACCAGAAGTTCAAAAGGAAATTGTTTCTCTGGCTCTGCTTGAGACCTTGAGCTATCTGAACTCATCCCAACACTGGCAGCACCAAAGATACAGAAGCAGCCATCCAAGGCACTGATATGTCCAGGGTTGGCATACTGCATGCTGCTTTTTTCTAACTGAAGAGACTTCAGTTCAGGTATTGCTAATGATAGACCAAAAGCCCAAAAGGAACTTGTACCTTGAGCTGTCTAAGCAGCACTGGCAGCACCAAAGATGCAGAAGCAGTCATCAACATGTGGCCTGTGCTGGCATGCTGCATGCTGCTTAGTTCAAGCCTTACCTGAGCTTGAACTGGCTAGGAGATGTGGGATAAAAGGACCAAGTGTTCACAGACTTGTCAGGAAGAAAAAAAAAAAAAAAGGCAAATTCTACTGTAAAAAAAAAAAATATCCTGCAAGCACAGATTTTTTAAAATTTTGTTTTGTCTAAAGATGAAGTTGATGGGTTTAGCTGGGAGTTTTGTCTCCAGTACAGCTCCAGTGGACATAAATGATGGCTCGTATTAGCAAAACCCCTCAGACGGATGAGCCTATGGGCTCTACAGAAGGATAACAGTGAGCTGGGAATTAAATATGACCAGGAAAAGAAATACCCAGTAGAGTCTATGTACAATGAATATGTATGTGGCCACTAGATGCAATGGGCTTGAAAGTACTGCTGCCTGCAAGGAAGAAAACCCCCTCTGTCTAGCTCTTGCTAGGAGGAATGAACCATCATAAAGAGAACAAGTGTGTAAATTCACAGTATCCTGCAGGGACTAAGAAATGCCTCATCTGGCACATCTTCCTCTTGCTTCTCGGTGTGTGGACCATGCACTGTCAGCAGGACAGTGACTGAACAGTGACACAGCTCACTGTGACTGAACTCCTGCTGGGGCAAGGGGCTGTGCTGAGCTCCTGGGCAAGGGGCTGGGCTTCCTGTCCTCAACCCAAGCAGAGAGGGAGTGAGCTGCCAAGAGCTGCCCTCATTCACAGTGTTGTCTCTATGGCCTCACTTTGCTGAAAGCCCTGCCAGTCCCCTGGCACGGGAGTGAAGGCTGAGGCTCGGAAGCTGTGGAGACAACACAAGGTTAAGGTCACAAAAACACTGGGGAGGTGAGTGGGAAGGCCTCTAACACAATGGATATATTTTAGTTACCTGAATGAGGGTGTCTAGTGCAATTTGAGATGCCCTAGAGATTATCAGTCAATGTGGGCAGGTAGGATTCTCCAAGGCATCTCAGGTGGCACCAGGTGCTGATGTTCAGGTGACTGAATCAGGCCATGGGAGATGCTGGCTAAGCAACAGTAAAGAAAGCCAAAATACCTGTAAAATACATGCAGAAGAACCGCAGATGCTTCTGCTAAAGTGAGTGTGATCTGCCTTTGGTGTCATTCTATGTCTAAATGTGTCAGTGAAACAAGTGGACTGGAGTGTGATCTCCAATCAGGGTAGGGGCCAGGAGATGGTGATGGTGTAACCTCTCCTGTATTCTGGTGTCTTCATATATTCTCCTCGTGAGAGGTCTGTCCTGTCTACAAAACCTCTGATTCTGCTCTGTGACACAGGTGCAGGAAAGTGCCTAAAGAAAGTAAGAAGGATTTAATTCAATGAAATGGTCTATTGAAGTAGTGGAAGGTTTCCTGGTGATTTATGTGAACTTTGAACCAAGCTGCTTATAAAATGCTGGTCTGGGGCTGGGAGTGATCAGAATTGTGTGGTGTCAGACTGTGTATGAGCAAACTTGCTAGTTTCAGGTTATTCTACACTTAGAAGGAACCTATGGCTATTTTTTTTTTCTCTGCTAGTCTTTTAGTCCTTTTTTCATCTATGCAAACATTTTTGTGAACTTTGAGAATGGTCCTCTGTGCATTAAAATGTATTTGCTGTTAAAATGTTAAATCAAACAGCAGCTTGAATATTTTTAAAGGTCATAGTCACTGAAGCAAAACACACATTGCATACACCTTTTTGAATTGTTTTGCTTTTTTTTATTTTTTAAACATGCAATCCTGCAGTATATAGACAATGATGCAACTACAAAGTGTAGAGTAAAATCTAATTTGGTTTTAAAGGAATTAGAAAGCATGATGATGTTTGCATCTCCCATTTACCTTTCATACGTGATTAAGAAGAAAAATACCAGGAAAATGTTAATGGTCTTTTTTTAGAAAAAGCCCAAGGCTGTTAGTAATTCACTTTTGCTGTGTTTTCTCCATCCCTGTGAGGCTCCAGGAGGGTGTCTGGGGCAAGTGTATCAGTGGCTTCAATGAAAGATGAAGTCTGGGAATTGCAGTTCTGCAAGCAGAGCTGAATGATGCAGCAACTTCTGCAGCTGTGGGATTGCAGCTCTGCAAGGCTCTAAAGAAATGCTCTGGCTGCTACAGCAATAAAGCATATTAAACATATCATGTCAGATAAGCAAGCATGCTTTGCAAGCATACACTACTATAGTCAGATGATTCTGGTTTTGGTTGTATCTGGTCATCTGGCTACTGCTAATATGTTAAATCTCATCTTAATTTGCCTCTTCTAGCTGTCAACTGTATGTAGATACAAGCATTTATACTATTGACAATAGTCCTAAGTACACATCTATTTATAAAACAGTAAACCAGTAGAAATGCATGGAATTTAATACTGGTGCTTCTGTGTATACTGTGTTCTTACTGTATATTGAAGATAAAGAATTGCACACCCAAATGGGAAAACTGATTCAGTAATAACAGAGATAAAATTGTCCTAAGTATTGCTACTCCAGGTGACAGATACAAAGCATGAGAGAGGATCAGAGAATTTAAAAGCTTTTGCCCGGGGTCAGGTTTTAGCCGTGTGGACTGGTTTAGCCTTTCAGCATGGGGGCACTGACGGCTGCAGGGCTGGCATTGCTACTCCCTACTGGAGTTCAATTGTCCTCAGAGTTTTGGTTCATAAGCATATCATTGTCACATAAGAAACAGTGGGGGGGATTATTTGTTCTTCTTCTGTTTAATGACTGTTAGTTCCCAGCTCATTAATTTTAAGACCAATCCATTCATCCATCCATCCTGTGCACAGTATATCACATAGAGTTTTTTCTTCTTCCTTTCCCTTATTTGCTAATATAAAACAGATGTGATGGTGCAATTATTTTCTTCAAGGTAAATAATTTAAAGCTGAATTTAATAGAAGGCACTTATTAGATTTTTCCACTGTAGCTGATGAAATTAAAAATCTAATCATTCCTGCACTCAGGAGGGAGAGGATTCTTACAATTTATATAAGTTTACATTAAAAAAAAAAAAGGCAAAATTTGCAGAATTTCATGCAGGTTAGGATTTGAAAAGCATTCATTTTATTTCTGACAAGGATGAACTGGGCCTGCCATGGTATCTGATCATTCACTGTCAGCAGAGGTGGCTCCAGTTGCTGCTGTGAGTTTAGCTATCTAACTATCCAGCAGACTTGCGTCCTGCAAAGTGCTGGATGTCTTCCAGCTCTCCTTCACTCCCTTTTCAAGAAATGCTCAGCACCTTATGGACCTCAATCAAACTGCTTGTAATTAAAGACTTGGGTCTGTGTCTCCCAAGTCATTTAGTCATTTGCCTCTTATTCTTTTAATTTGGTAATTTCTACTTGAAACAGATGCAATATGAAAGAGCAAATACTTGACCCATGTCTAAAAGAAGCTGCATTCTTTGTATCAGCCCCTGAATGTGTTATAACTATCTGCCCATAAGTCTTTTTCTGAAGTAATGTTATGTTTTGTGGCTCTGAGGAAGTCATTAACATCCTTATGCTCTGAATCAAAATTGTAAAGAAACCACCACCCCAAAACCACAACAGGGCTTTGTGGTGCTGTAGATGACTGAGTTATAATTTATTAATTTGACAGACTATCATCTGGGCAGTGTCCAATTTATAATTAGAAGTTCTGCAGTGTAAGCATCTGATAACAGCAGAACATCAATATGCATGCGGCTGTACATGCAGGGTGTTTCAGTAATTCAGAAAAAGAGGTGCGTAAGTCATCTGTGAGGGTGCTGGTGGAGGCAGTCAGGAGGAAAAACACCATTTGTTTCTGCAGCTGTGAGGTTGTTCATTCATCAGCATGTTTTCATTCTCTGAAAACACAGAAACGATGCATTCAAATCCAAGTACCTCCTTGACTCTTAAAAGAGTGTTTTGAACAATCTGGTGCTATGGATGATGTATAGATGTATAAAGAATGATGTGATTTGCATGTTTTAGACATGATTGTGAATGGCAGGACCAGTTAACAGAAATTAACTGCATATGTTTTTAAATTGACAGCTGAAACATTGGGAAAACTTTCTCAAAATACACATATGCTTCACTTGCAATTTTTTTCCTGAAATTTAATTGAAATTTTAATGATTTAAAATAATTTCACTGAAAGGAGACTACAGCCCACTTAGAAACAAAAATAATTTGTCACCATGCTAAAATTCATTAACTTGATGGAGTGCTACAATCTGGGCAACATCAAATTACTGTAATTAGCACTTTTGTGATGTAAGCACCCAGGAACAACTGAGCCTCTGTGTTTTGCCTGTTTCCCTGCACTTCTATTCATTTCTTCTGCTGAATAAGACCCTCCGGCTCCTATGAATGTCCACGGTAGCTCGAACTTCCCCAAATGTGATTATGCAATAGTTTAAAGTTACATAAAGTCAAAATGAGTGCCCAAACTGTTGCAATTCCACACTAAAATTTATGAGTGGAGATCCAGAGCCTTTTTTTGCTGACACCTCTTGTCTTTAATGGGGCAGCAAAATGAGGTATGTGAAAAGCCTTTCCCCCCTCCCCTGGGTTCTGCACAATTTGCGCTGCTTCTGTTTGCTGGCAGTAAAAGGGGGAGGTCATCAGAAAACGAGACCTTGTGGTGCGTGACTGTGGGTTAGCAGCTTTCCTCTGGGTATTGTAAAGGAACTGAAACCATCAGCACTGTGCAGCATGGGGCCGTGACTCTCTGTATGCTCAGTGGCGGTATAGCTCAATCCCAGGGTAATGAATAGGCATTTTAAACCCATTCAGTGTAAAAACATATGGGGCGAGGTGTAATGCAGAAGGCAAGATATTTCAATTCCAGTTAGCCCTGGATTAAGATTTGTGTGTGTTATTAGAGATTTGCTGATAACATATGACTCTTCTCTGTGGCAGGGGGGCAGCTCTCCTTTTACCATGTACACATATTTGTCAGATGAGGAAGACATCTCTTGCCCTTTTTTTTCAGAGTGGGTTTTTCTGAGCTGAACTGTCCTGAAAGGCTGAATAGTACAAACCACAGTTTTTGTGGCTAAAGCCAAAGCAGCTCATTTAGGCAGGAAGCACAGGATGTTTTAGAACACTGAGGACTTCTTGTAGTGTTTTATTCATGATTAAGAGCTAGCTTGGAGAGGAGGGGAGATTAAGCGGGGTGGTGCTGGTGGGAAAATGGGGATGTGATTGCAGAATTGTTAGCAGACAATTTAGAGGCCTTTATGAAGGCTGTGGTACCCCCTCCTTCTCAGGGAATATGTACACATGTGCCACAACCTTGATTAGCCTTGGTGACATTTTGCCTCCTTGGCATCATGCCTTAAAGAGGAATGGAGTCTCTCACCTGGGAGGGCTGAGACACTGGGAGGGGGTTGGGAGATGTACCCTAGTCCCTCATGACCCATCACTGTTTGAGCAAGGCGCACGCTATGCTCATCAGCACAGCAGCATTTGGGTGTGCCATGCCCATAGAGACATGCTGCTCCACGTGTTTCTGCACCCCAGCAGGCTGTTGAGGTGTCAGCGTGGGCTGGGGACCTCAGCCCGGAGACTCTGGGGAAGAAGCAGAGAGAAGCAGAGGTCAGCCCTTCACGGGAAGGCTTGCTGTCCTCCTCCTTAACAACCCCTCCCCAAAGTCACAGGTGTGACATGGAGAAGTCTTCACCTGACATGCACCCAAACCCCACAGCTGCACAGAGCACACCCCTCAAACCTCTGTCATGGAGGAGGAGAAACAGATATATAGGGGGATAAACAGACGGGAAGGGATTTTGCTGATCTTTAAACACATCTCAGGGTTTGTGGAGCTGCATGTGTTGTCAGACTTATCAAAATCTTTAGCAGAGGAACGGGTAGGCAGTAAGATTAGGGTATTCACAAGTTTCCAAGCAGCTTCTGTCAAAATAAACATTATTTTGTTAACAGAACAAGCAGTAATACCTATGTATTGTACAGCAACATGACTATATTCTACCTGCATATTACAACAACTTTGGGATAAGAAAAGAGCATAATCATTTAATCACATATGTGTTAGCTGTAATAAATAGGTTATGTTTTCAAAAAAGCCTAAGTGATTTATGGTTCTAGATTTACTTCTGTAACAGCTTAGGTATTAGAAATGTGAGCTTCTTTGGAGATCAGTGGTACTCGGGCTCTAAAGCTACTTATATGCTTTTAAAATTGTATTCAATGATTTGAAAGAAAAGTGATTTAAGAATAAACTATTAATTCTGAATTAAACAGGATTTCAGGCTAACTTTAAGATTATTCTGAAGTGTCCCTAAATCTAACAATATAGATATTTCACTTTATCGTTACACCCATGATTATCTTAATATATTTGCATAAATATGCATTTTTAATACCAATTTTAGGTTATGTTTCCAGTGTCCTTAATTAAAAATATCTGCTATGTTCTAACTATGTACTGTCAGAACTACTCCCCACCACGCATACCCGTACAGACCATTTCACTTCACTAACTGCTTTTAATGTTGTGTGAAAAGCTTCTTTACTTTTTAGAAATGAAATATGTTCTTATTCTTCACAGGAGTGAGCCCTTCCCCTTCCTAGGAAAAAGATGAAGCCGGTAATCTAGAGGTCGCTTGGGATGTGGGTATTTCTGTTAAAGGCTGCCTTTTAGATCAGATATGTAAAGCTATTTCTCACAGCCCTGGTTAATGCTCTAATCATGGGGACCTTGACAGGATCTTGTTCGTTCTGTTATGGAAGAGGTGAGGTGGCCCCTGTTCTGCAGCTAGATATTCCAGCAGGAAACTGCAAAATCTTTCTCAACGAGGAACATTACTTAACTTGACATATTTCTAGAAAAAGTTTTGGAATAGACATTTTCAAGCAATGCACTGTAGAATCTCCAGCCAGTGTTTGCAGCAGTTGCTGTTACTGCAGCATTGCCTCCAATCCCTCATCGCTTCTAACGTGTTCAAACACGCTGCGCAGGGGAGACTCCTTTCCTCAGAGAATCTTTCCAGGGAATGGAGAAACAGTCAAAAGGCAACTGGAGCACAGTTTATGTGGCAGCTCCCTGATAACCAGCTCAGACTGCTGGTTTGCCAGGCTTGGACCCTACTTGTTATGTTACTTTGTTATCTGCAGAAATTACTTGGGGAGTCATAGGGAACTTCTCTGCACAGAACTGAGAAGTTTTGTACTTGTTTCTACAGCACTGATGCTTCTCCCCCCCCCCCATACCTTCACCTCATTAGTGAATATTGCCAAAGTCCAAGAGGGGTTTTACGGATGTAACTATAATAGCAGGGGCCAATGTCCAACATTTAAATACTGCTGTTGCATTTGTATCATGCCTGTTAAGCAGACCACAGCTAAGTGGCAGCTAATATGATTATGAAACCAGGTCTACCTTGCTTGTGAAGCCCAATCTGATGTAAAAGTGAATATTCCTTTCCACTTACAAAAAGCGATCCTAGGACATACCTTCTGGGGCTGCAAGACTGTATGCACGTGTCCAGTAGATCCCCCAAACCAGTGAATAAAGTGCTTCTTGGGCTGGAGGGAAATATTTTTCCATTCTGCTTGATTTTGAGTGAGGAACTGATTTCAGATCTGCATCCGAGGGAACCGTGCCAATTAAAAAACCCCTGAGTACTCTACAATGAACCTCTCTGTCTTTTCTTCTGCAACTGTCCCGCTCACCGCAACAAGTATGTGAACATAAATCTGCCCTTCCAAGGTGAGTGCTTTAGACTTCTAAGATGATAATTTTCATTCTGGAAATGTTTCATGGCAATACGGAAAGAGACACCCTAATTTAGAAAAGACAAGGTCTTATTTCATATGAAATACGTCTGCCTTTAATCATTTTAAAATTGAAATGAGAATAATGAATATTACAGCAATATCATATCTGAATATTCCAGTAATAG
Organism: Strix uralensis; assembly: GCF_047716275.1. NCBI lineage: Eukaryota > Metazoa > Chordata > Aves > Strigiformes > Strigidae > Strix > Strix uralensis. Next base: position 131,301,061 of record NC_133972.1, on the reverse strand, counting down.
CTCCATATGTTCTGGATTATTATCAACTTTCATGAAATATTGCAAAGATAATACTTTTATAGAAGAAGAAATATAATTTAAAATGCAATTCTAAACAACATGGTGGGGTTCTAAGTTAAAGGAAGCCAAATTCAATGGCTTTCCAGATCTTTATTTTGAAATTGAGCAGAACAGGTTTCTAAATCTTTTTCACACCAACTGAAACATCCAGGGTTCAGAGAGTCCAATGGCTCCAGGGAGTTACACTTGTGACCATCTCTTAGATATGCACAAATATCTTGTGAGGAAATTTGATACTAATTGATGTTTCAGTAGGCTTTTATCATGTGTTTTGTTAGCACTCTGAGAGGAATTAGAAACACAGTTAATTTTGCTGTTCTGTAGAATGATCAGAGAGCTATCCAGCTCTCTGAAGCCAGACAGCCATTCTTGTTAGGGCTTGTTTCTACCCTTTATTTGTTAACAGACAGTTCTGCTTGATGTCTGCCTGTCATTTTGACTGCCTATCTAGAAAGCTGGCTTGCAAACATTTTCTTTTGACAGCATGTCAGCCAGTCTTAGGAAGGTTTCTCAAAAAAATTGCTAGCACAGAGTTTAAAATGGGTTTAAAATTGCTGAATAGATGTTCAAGTGTGTGGGAGGAGTGGGTGAGGGATGGCTTTAAAAAGTGATTAGCAACTGGGAACACTGGAGTGATTGACTCCTGCTTTACTGTACAACAACTGAGTGTAATACACAGTCTTGTGTATTAATGAGTATTTTTAATGCTATTTATGATATAAAGGAAGGAAAGTGCATGAGAAAAGATCTTGTCATAAATTGTGTGTGTGCTTTTATTGTGGTAGAAGTCATGAACTAGAAACTCTGCTAGTTACGGATACAGAAGCTTACTGCAGATTATAAACTCCAGTTATGATGATTTTAGATGATGATTTAGATGATGATTTTCAAAATGCAGATAAACTTAACTTTATGGGAGGGAACACAATTAAACAAAATACAGATTCTGGACTATGTTGTTAGACAAGAGTCCTTGAGGGAAATACAAACTTGAATTTGAGATTACTATATCACAGTACTTCAATCCCTGAACAAAATCAGAAAAAAGGAAGGGGAAACAAATATGTTTGAAACTATGATTAAATAGACTGCTCAAGTAGGAAGAAATTATGTGATCTCAGCAAGTATCTTGCCAAAAATGGTGAGAACAACCCACTGAAATCAAGGCATCTTAATAGTGCCTTGCTGGAACTCAAAAAGGAGAGCAAAGGGGAAAAAATTGAAGAGCATGAGGCTGGAGATGAGCAGAAATAACCAGATATAGGTTTTGTAGTGTCTGGCCTGCAAAAACCCTGCTGGAAAATGGTACCACCATGGAGCAAGTGACATCAGTCATGTCAGATGATTTCTTCACATCAGTTTTTTTACCAAAGAGATTGATACCTATTCAGACCTGACTTCCAGTAAAGATGAAGAAAGGACTGGACAGTGACATGATGAACCTAAACCAAGCACTTTCTAAAGGAGAAGTATACAGCTGTGTTTCTTTTATATGGTAATGCAGATCAGCAGGATCCATTTTAGGCTTGGAAAGCCAAGAAACAGGAACAACTTAGCTGTACATATAGAATAAATTGCTGTGAACATTTGCAGCTGCTGGAGAAAAAAAGCATCACTAACACACTGAAGAATAAAGCGATTGTATACTGAATGTCTGTGGTAGTTTAAAACTGTTATCAGCAGGACAATCTTTGGCATGAGTTGGATCACTTTTGGTAATGTTTATTCTGAGGTGAATGAGCAACAAATGTGGATTCTTAAAATAAATGTGGCTCGTTCAAATATATATTCCTGCCCTAGTAAATTTCTGACATTGTCAAGTGGTTCCTGTTTTGCCTTTCAGTTTCTTCAGTCAAAACTATTTCTGATGGGCAATTTTCAGCTGCGCTCTGGCACATGAATAAATGACAGTGTACCTTGTTAAATAGCTGTGTTATAATAATTAATTATAATAATCTTTCTCTACTGGTTGATGGGCACAAGATAAATTCCTTCCCTTCTTGATTTCTGTTCAATCTGTTCCAGGCTGTTAGACAAACAGTGTGATGTATTTCACAGAAGATGTTTTTATTATCACCTGTAACCTCCATTACACAAATTGCATAAACTTTCCTAAAAATAGAGGAAAAAAATCAGATGCCATGTCCAAAATGTATGTTTAAAATGTCTTTGTCATATTTCCAAGTGGAATTGCATAATTACCAGATGCAATCCCCTGCAACCTGCTACTTGGCAAAGAAGCTTTGACTTACGAGTGTGAGTCCCCTCTATTGTAAGCACATTGGTGGGACATGGTGAAGGGCTCTGGGTGATACCTTGACAACTCCTGACCTTGCATTTAGCACTCTGGGGACTCGTCCAAAGGTGGGATGCCTGAGAGCTATTAGCCAAACCCAAGCTATTCTCAACTCTAGACAAACTTTAAGGTAAGAACAGAGTGAAAAGTTTAAGAAATCTGCTTCTTCATTCAAAGACAGCTGCAGAGCAATGAAATGATAAAAGACAACACCTCTAATTCTCATGCCAGCTTGAATTCAAGGAGGTTTCTACAATACAGCCATCCAAGCAGGTTCTTGTCAAATTGTTACAGGGCTGGAGCTTGAGTCCCCTAGACAAACCTTCAAAAGATGGAGTTTTTTTCCTTACATTGTCCTTTCTCAGCTGGGCTTCTGTAGAACAAACCCCCATGTGCTGTTGCAAGGTTTTGCAACTCTTCATCCTGGCAAATGATTCAGTGTGGGTGGTAGCTGATGGCTCAATTTGCATCTCCTAGTCAATGCACAGCTTCCATCTTGTACCACCTCAGTCTTTATGGGGAGACCATGATGATGTTTTTCTAGCAGAAGTTGCTTACTTATCTGCAACTGCTTAATTTTTCAGTTGCTGTGATTTTGAAAAGTTGGTATGTACAAAGTCTATGACTGAGTCAAGTCTAACAGACCAAATATATAAGGTCATCAGATGAGCTTCAGAGGCTTCTGCTCACTCAGGACTCTGCCACTGGTACCTGAGATATCCTACCCTTGCTGTTCAAAACATTAGACTCATTTAACTGAAAAACTTGCAGAAGTTTGCTCGTGAGTGGTCGCTCCAAGATTGTAAGGTCAGGCTCCATAATGAAGTTAATGGGCTTTTGGCTTGTATATTGAGATAACTGCACATCTTATTATCCAGAGGGTCTGTGCCTTGTTCTGATCCACAGGACTCACAATCCATCGTGCCCAAGAATGATGTGCCCTGCTGGGAAAGGATTAGGGGAGATCAAGATCTTAAACGTATCTTTGTGGGTCTCCCTGGGTCTGACTCTTCATGGTAGGACTCTGTGGACTCCAGCCAGCTGACAGACAGCCTGGTCCTAAGGCTGGTGGATGATGCCCACCAGGAGCCATAGTCTGCACAAGGATTTGGTGAGGATGGCCATGGGAAAAAATCCCTGCTTGGATTCTGATATTTCTAGGTGTTAGTCAGGGGAATTACATATGAAAATAATGATTTCAAGATGCTGCTGTTCAAAAACAATATTATCCTTCCCATTCAAAAGCAGATGGAATTACTTTTATTTATTTATTTTAACAAATAAAATTTTATGAAAAATGGAACTGCCCTCTCTCCAGGTCAGTTTAGAAGTAATGGAAAAATCCCACTCCTCTTTTTCCTTTCTTTTTTTTTTTTTTTTTTTTTCTTTTTTTAACCCTGTAATTAAAATGGATGCTTTTTAACAAATGTTTTTTAACAGACTTTTGACTGAATACAGGTCTGGCAAGTTAATTTTTGGTAGTTATTAGCAGTTATGCTGAGTAGTTGTATCAACTCATAAATCAAATGGGATTCTTGCATGTAGATGGTACTTTGCTTTAGTCAAATAAGTTGAGGTTTTTTTGAGATAATTTCTGAAACTATTCTCCAAAGAAACATGTCATGGGTGTTTTTAGTGAGAAACTTCCCAATTACAAATTGAAACACAGATATATCTTCAGAAAAAGAAACTTTAAAATACCCTTTATCTCACCATGCAGTAAGCCTTCCTTTCAAACACAAATATAAATGCATCAATTACAAACTAGCTGTTATCTCGCAATTTATGAGGTGAATAACAATGAAATTAAGTGTGTAGCTTGTCTAAATTATCATCAGTAGTGTCCAAAAACCATAGAAGTGGAATTGTTCTGACAGCTTAAAGTTGCTCTGCCACAGAGGACACGGGAACAAATTACAGATCTGCCATGTCCTGAGTGAATTTCCTAGAGTTCCCCTGGCAGGTCTGACTGATGCTGCCGTGGTCCTCCACAGGTCCTGCTGCAGTGCAGCTGTCTGTCCCCTGGGAACCCACCGCTTGTTAGCCTGAACAGGGATAGGGCAGAGGGTGGACGAGAACTAAAAGGCTTTGAACATGTGATTTTGTGAGATTTGAGGGAGGTACCCCTTAGCGATTCTGAAAACAGTAGAATAGAATGTCTTCACCCAGAAGGGACCTACAACCATCATCTAGTCCAACTGCCTGAGCAATTCAGGGCTGGCCAAAAATTAAAGCCTATTATTAAGGGCATCGTCCAAATGTCTCTTAAACACTGACAGGCTTGGGGCATTGACCTCCTCTCTAGGAAGCCTGTTCCACTGTTTGACCACCTGGTCTGTAAAGAAATGTTTGCTAACATCAAGTCTGAACCAGAATCAGAGTAGTTCTCTGACAAATCCCATGTCATTGTTTCCCCTCATGCAGCTATAAAAAGGGATTTTGAGTTTTAATTCAAGCATGCACATGAAACACCAAGTGAAATTCGCTCCATCAAAGACAATGGGAAAACTCTGGCAGTGAGAAATCAGAGCAAAAAGGACTATTTTCTGAAGGAGTGAAGATATTGCCCCAAGGCAACTCCACAGGATTGCTTTGGTGGTCGTGGAGAATTTTTCTGGTAAATATATTCCCTTGTGAGAGTTACCACTGGTGCAGAACAGAGGTGATGGTGTAAATGTACATACATATATATATATATTTTTTTTTGTCAAGACTGGATGGTGGATTTCCTATACCGACAACCCAGGGGAGTTCCAGTTTTATCTTCTACTATAAGGTGAAACTGATTTGCATTTTTACATTGGTCTGGATATGAATCAGCCAATTTTGTACTTCAAGAAAACCTTGTTTGATATCACCTGCTGGTCTTTTAGTCCAGAAGTTGTGTATTCACTTTCTGATGCTTCCTAAGCTTGGAAAACTCCCTTATGTACATTTTCTGTGTCTCCACAGCATCTAGAAAGCTCATAAGTTTTCCTCACAAGTCTGTTTCTTACATGCCAGCAGGTTCATTAGTATTAGTGAGTTGAGATGTGTAAGGAAGTTACAGAATTTCACCCTGGCTATTGCAAACTCACCCACACATCTAAGACAAAAGAGTTGAGAAAAATCTGTATATTTGACAAAATTTCCTTTGTCTTGCAGCTGTAAGACTTTGCTGTATGTGATGCTTGTTCTACATATTTGGTGTGAGCATGCTTCCCACCCTGTCACAGTTAACCCCATTACTGAGCTCTTGGATACCCTTTGTTTGGGTGTTGTCATATGAAAGCTAGATCTTCTGGATGGACTTTGATCTCTTTCTCTGAGCAGTGTGGCTGGACCCAGAGCTTTGGGCTCAGGTGAGGTAACTAACAGCTGGAGAGAGGGCATCTTGTTATCCAAAAAGAGGATTCATGCCTGGCATGCAATAAACCAATCTTAACACACTCAGGAGAGATATTGTATTTATTCAGGCCTGGGTGCTCGGTGGATTTTCCACAAGTCAAGCACATCAACAGCAGGTTTTTGTGCTTCTTTTATACACAAAAATCAGAGGTTAGTACTTTTCCAAACATGCTTATTAGATACTGATTGGTTAGTGATTAGCATACAATTATAATGCAGCTTACATAATACTTCTATTACTACACATTCTCAGGGGAAGGTTTTAACCTGGGCAGGGGTCTTTTTGACCTGTGGGTGTGTTTTAGTATTATAATGAAGGTAGTTCACTTTCAGGACACTCAAACGTTAGTTTCATTGCCAAGTTAATGAATCGATTAGTCACTTTGCTGGGTTGTCAAATAACTCATCCTCAACAAAATCCCAGACATTCTCTTTATGATCCATGATGTTCTGCTTATTTTCTAGGGTTCAGAGATCAAAATCTATCCTTGATGAATTTCTTATCACTAATCAAGGTCATCTTGACCACACTTCAAAGTCTCACTCAACCAAGCTTCAAAACCTCGTAATTGTCCCCATATGTGCAGTAACTATAGTTGCTAGCACAATTATTAACCATGGCTACTAGCAAATGTGAAGTATACTATAGCAATCTGGCCCCTGGTACCTCACTCTTCCAGCTGCAAATTGCCATTTCCCAGTTGAGCTGGTATCTGACTGTGCTTAACCTGTTTCCCCCTGAGCATCAGAGCTTTAGCCCCGATGCTGGAGTCTGGGTTAGCATAGTGGGGTGCATCTCATTTTTACACTTTGAAATCAATCTTGCTACTCGTTTGGGCTCATGAGACCTTTCCCTTACCTGACCTAATGTGCCTGGAGTCCTGTCCACAAAGTGGTTTGTCTTAAAGTAAATTCATTCATATCAAAGGTGCTGAGATCTTTCAAATGTGTCAGAGAGCAGCCACAAGGGCAACTGGTGTCTGCCTGCAGGGAAAACCTTCCACAGACACACTTAGCATTTCTTTGGAGAACAAGGTTTCACTTTCAAAGGTGGAAGAGGCTATGTGAATATTGTAAGGATGAATCAGTATCATAAAGGCATTCAGAGAGGTGCAGGTCTGGATCTTATTATTCTAATTAACTATATTACCAGTAAAAGGTGGAGAAAGTTTTCTATGCATGAAACAGTAAAGCAGGGGCTCCACGGTCTCTATCTTTGCTGCTTCCAGTAAGTGCGTTATGATCTCCTGGTAAGCTTATTGCAATATTAATAATGTAATTTGTTTAAAAATATCCTGGTGTAGCTATGTGTGCTGATTAACTTTTATCTCCAGTGTTGTAGATCATCTCCAAGTTGCCCACTTGATCTGACTAAGGAAAGGCTGAGTGAGGCAAGGCTACGCTTACAAGCTGTAGAATGATAGTCTTTTCAAGTGGAGACGATTTGGAAACAAAAACAAGAGTAAAAGAGGAAACCCATGTTTTCTCCCCCTTTTTAAAATACAACAGAAGAATTGAGTCCCTAGGAAATGCTGGGAATTAAGGAAATAAAATACTGGGGTTGGTATCAGAGAGTGGCCCGGGACAGTCAAACTCTTCCTTTGACTGCACACAAACTGATACAGGGCTGATTTAAATGTGAATGCCATCTTAGATGGGACTTAAATGGAACTTTTAATGCAAGAGATAGAATGAGGAATACTTGGTAGCTGTCTTTAGTTGTTTCATATAGTAGATCCCATAAAGCAGGTGATGCCATATGAAGGTTTCACTACACTGAATCTCCTTTGTGCCCGAAAAACTGATTTGGTTTGAAATTTACCTGAAAACTGGGTTTATGACTTCTCTTTGGTGTCTTCATTTCCTTGCATAAACAGAATTCCTTGGAAGCTGCTATATAGAATTCCTTGTGTTGATGTATTATGGGTGCTTATTGCAGATGCCCTGTGTTTATCTTGCACAAGGGGTGGGCAGTTTCTCTGGTACTTTTGCTGAATTCTTTTCATGCAAATCCTAGAACTGTTGATAGTATTTTGTGCCTGGAAGAAATGCCATAAAATACTTTGTAAATCTTCAGTTCTTGTAGTTTTATATTACTGGCGAGTTTACAGGTTCTACAATCATTCAAAAAAGCTGGAAAGGACAAAAAAAAAAAATCTTTACTAATTTATTATCCATAAGTAAATGGCTTCTGATTTCAGTGCCATGAGGCAGCAAATGCTAGCAGGCTCAAGAGAAACGGCAGAGTGAACCTGCATCTTGCTGTGATTAGTGATTTCCTCTTGTAGCTGATGAACCTTTTTTTCTTCCCTCTGTGAAAAGATTAAATCAGAACAGGGTGACTGGGAATCCAGAGACTATTTGCAATACTTCTTTCCACCTTTTTCTTTCTCTCGATTATGGCTTCTATGTCCTAAATTGTTTTCTAAAGGTGCCGTCAGCTGGTTGGTCTCTGAATCATGCAGGCACCAGTGGAAGAATGCAAGAATGTCTTACAAACTTTAAGGTTTGATGTGGGAAAAGGCTACAACTCTTAAAATGGTTGCTGTTCCAGAGCAGTGAGGCTATAGAGAAATATAATTGTAAATTTTTTGGGTATTTTATAGATTTATAAAACTTCACAAAAGCTATGCCTAGAATTTAGCTATTCACAATACATTTTTGTCACACCTGAATACTTAAACATGATGAATTTAATACAAAAGTATTTGTGTTAAAATATTGTACTACATGCTTCATGAATTTATAGTGCTTTTAAACACACAATAAATATTGCTACCTTAAATAGGATTGTTTTATAAAGGCTTAATGCTTTTGGCTGTGCTTTTCTTTGGCCAGTGTTTCCTTCTGAGCAGCCATCTCAAATAGAAGATCCATGTGCAACCCTTCAGGTTATTTTTCCATTGAGTTTGCAATAAACTGGAGCCTTCTGCAAAATCCTTGGAGTAAGAGTGGTGCAGCCTTATTGTTTTAAGTCTTCCCTCTAATGTATCGTCTAACATTCACATACTATAATGCTCTCTGCTCTAATGTCATGCTTAAAGTGATGGCACAAAGTTAATGTTATTGCAACTTGTAGGGAGTAACCTAATGCTGAGGGTAAGGTGGATTAATCCCATGGGGAGGAAAAATCGAAGAGACATTTTTCATGGCTTCTTTGCAAAGAACATGCACATTTGCCTGCAATCCTAATGGTGCATTTGCCTTGTTCACGCTTCCAAGCCTGTTTATCACTAGCATGCTGCCCCAAAGGAACTCCCTTGCTATGCTGCCATTAGGGTTTTTTTAAACCTCCTCTAGCTTTTCCAGTCTGAGAAGTAGCCAGCCTGACAATCGGACTTTGATGGTTCTAAAAAGGGCAGTGTGGAAAACTTGATTGCTCTCTCTCTATCTTCCTCCCTCATCCTTTTCCCCAGAATTTTTCCATTTTAAATGGAGTAACACATTTTATCTGACTTCATATGAAGCACTTCATTTTGCGGGCCTTGCTCTACGTGTTGTTTTTTTAGGTCCACTTCTGTAGTATGGAACTCTCCACCAAGTAGACACTCCACTAAGACAAAATATATTTCTCAGAGTATACAATTACATTCTGGGATGTCCATAACTTGGTGAAACATTTAACATTGTGCCTGAACTGTTTTTCTGCACTGCTAACCCCTTTTCTCAAGGGGTTGTGCCTAACAAGTGCATCATGGCCAAGGAAAGCTCAAGAGTGTGCAGGATCCAGGTGGTGGGAACCAAACACCAGTGTATGAGTGTTTAACTGAGAAGCAATCAGGATAGTCTTTTTTCTGAAAAACTAACCTATTTCTGGTACCAAAATGGCTTGACCTCACTTCTGGCACTTACAGCTTGGTTGCTTGAAACCTCTAAGTTTTCATTATTATGAAAACAAAAATGTTTTCTTAGAGCAGTGTGAATTGTCATCCTTTTGCGTTTCTGAGTTTATTCTTTCTTCAGAAAGTTGTTCAGTCATTAATTTGACTACATAATTAAAGCAAACACTATGGCATTGAAAAGAAACATTTCAGTTGCCTTTAAATATGAAATTAGTAAACAAATGAGCATGGAACAACACTACCCTTTGTGAACCTAAAGCACTGGTAACTCTCCAAAGGAGTAACAAATTATAAGGATTTTTTGACAGGCAAAGAAACCTGATTTCTTCATTTCGGTGGGTAACTGTTCCTAGCATCCTTGGTTTGTTCAGTTCCATTTTTTATCTACTTCTGCCATACTATTTGTTGCTAAAAGCATTCTTTTATCTGAGAAACACCCTTAAACAGCTCTGTGGACCTGCCAGTGAGCATGAAAAGCATGCTGAGAGAATCCTCCTTTTTGTAGAGATTCAGTGTTTTTCTGTGGCCTGTACTTTGCTAAGCTTTTCAGGCTTAAAATCAAAGGTCTACAACCTTCTGCCAAAATACTTGCAATCTATTTCACTCTGGATTGCATCAGGAGTTGGTAGCTTGAGCATGGCTTTCTGCTCAGGTCCTTTTAGCCTGAGTGAATTTTAGAACAGTGATCTACAATGATCTATAGCCTGAGGGCTTCAAGAAGTCCTCTAAAAAGACTACAAAACTGTTTAACAACCGCCCCCCCCCCCCCCCAAAAAAAAAAACAAAAAAAAACCCAAAACCCAAACCCAAAGGAAAACATCCTGATATTCCTATGTAGTTGGGTAAACAGGAAGAAAATACAGGTTTATAATATAAGGTTCATCTCAATGAACATTCAAAATTCATCGTAGTTTTCACTTGTAAATGAATCACTGTGGCATCAGAGCATCAAATGGGAGCTGGATTATCTTTTAGAGCATTCAGGTAGTTCTTCAGTTTCAAGAAAAGTGAGGAATACTGTTGTTGGGCTCTCTTTTTACATGTCCTTCTTGATTAGGGTTGGAAGGCAGAACCTTTGCCAGTTGTGCTAGTCTGTCCATCATTGCAGGATTTTTCTCCTGTAAGATATTGTCTGCTTGCTATGGAAGGATGTGACTGCATAGGAATGGTCTGCAAGAGTTATTCTTCAATAACCTTTTGGTAAGTTGACTTTCTTCAATGAAACTGAACAAAGGGGCCATTAGTGTGTCAAACCAGAGTGGCAGCATGGCAAGAGGGGCTTGATACTGATTGCTTAATGTGCTTTCATTTCAAAACTGAGGGCTATTTTTTTTCCCTGACCAATGGCTTTCCTGGGTAGGCAAGCCCTCATTCACTGCCTCGGAGACGCTGAACTGAGCATCTTTAGGAGGTCTGGTCTCATCTCACTGATGAGAACTGGGAATGGAAATAGAAACGAGCTGCTTCAGTGTGGGTGTTAAATAGCTGTCTCCGAAAAGCCTTTTCTGTACTGGGTGCCTCAGTCTGTGCTTGGAAACTTTACCCCTTCCTAGCCCTCCCCACTTTCCCAAGACTCTTGCATAATATTGAAACCCCCCAACAAATCCTCTGTCCTCAGCCTGCTGCAGGAGATCTCCCATCCTTTCACCTTACTGGATTTTTTTTTTTTTGGGGGGGGTGAAGAATGTGTTTCAAGTAGGCGAGATTTTGTACATTCATCTGTTCATTGTCAGAAGTACTTCTGCTTTACCTTGTGACTTCTGTATCTTATGCTAATGGATATCATGATGTTGTGTATTGCCTGAAGATGCAGGACAGTGGCTGAAAAGCCAGTTGCATTCCGATCTCCCGATGAGCATCTGTCTTCAATTTTGACTTAAAGAGTCATTGCAATCTTGTAGCAAACTGAGCTTCCATGAATGGCACTGTGATCATCTTAACAGAGGAGCATAGTCCATATTCTTGGTATAGTCACAACCTCCTTTTACAAGGGCCAGAAAGCAGAAAGTAGCTTGTTTTTAAATTCTTTGAGACATGCAGGAAAAGGAGGCAACTGATGAATAAAGTTCTGGTTTGTCCCTCTGAGACCCTCTGTCCTCACAACAAAAAAACCCTCTTGTTCCTCTAAAATGAATCTGGAACAAAAGATGGAAAAGATCTTTTATCTCAAAATTGCGAAGGGGCTTTGAAAGCTTACATTAAAGTCCCTGTTGTGTCTCTGGCTTACCAGGCTGTAAAGGCAGCTCTCCAGCCTCCTATATCAAAGTCTTGAAAAAAATAATCATAAAACCTTCCTCCCCCCATCCAAGTAAGTGCTCAAACCCACTGAGGGAGTCAATCCTAACATTTCATCAGTACACTGTTGAAATGACTGTCTAAGTTAACAAAAGTCTACTAAGTTTTAATTTTTAGAGCAAGCTGAACTGGTCAAAATCTTTTGAACAATTTTTTTCCCCAGTTTGATCTTCCAAAGGGTTTGTGTCTGTGTCTCTGTAGAATAGAAGAGTTTTGATTCAATTTGCCTCTAAAGGCCTCTAAAGTTCTACCTGGAAATCATGGTCGGGTTTGGAAGAAGGTTTACTTACACCAGAATAGCAAATAGGCCAGTGGGTTGGTGCAGTGACTGTACCTGCAGTCAATGCCCTGGGTTTTTGGGGCAGAAGAGAGGGCTGGGTGTGGATATTTTGTTTCAACTTGCTGTGTTGATGCAGGCAATGTTGTTTTAGATTGGGCTGTCCCCTTCGGCTGATGATGTCTGATGGTCATGGGACCATCCTGCATTGATGTGGGGTAATGGTTGGACTAGACAATCTTCAAGGTCTTTTCCAACCTAGAAGATTCTGTGATTCTGTGAATGTTTTCAGCACTTCATAATACAGACAAGAGACTCCTAGTCACTTTTTGTTTCCCACCTGAATGTCTGCTGTGGGCCTGCTCTCATACAGCAGTGTGATGGTTCCCCTGCTCACCTGTTCCTTTAGTCATGCTCTAAACAAAATCTCTTCTTAACAATATATTCCTAAGGTATACTGAGCTTTCATCTCTCCCTACAGTGTAGAGTCAAGGGTTTCTCTAGGCTTTAGATAAATTACATTCTGAAAGGTAATGCTGGCTCCATGACAACACCAAGCATTTACAGTCTCAGAGGAACTGATCTTGGTAATGCATCAACCTGAGAAGACAACTGCAGCATTGCAGCAGGAGAAAACAACCCAGCACACAGGCTCGTCCATCCCCACAGCTGCTAAGTGAGACATGCCACCAGCCTGTGCAAGTTGAAGAGGCCGGAGCTTCCTGCAGGTGCATTCCTGCTGTTTGTGTGCCAGTTGCAAGCCTGAAAATAAGGCCCCCAGGGTCTACAGAGCTGCCGTTAAGTCTTTCAGCATGCACCTTCTCGGTGTGAATGAAACTCTCTCCATTTTGGCAGACTCCGCTCTGGTCATTTCTTTCACACGCTCAGTAAACAGCTGCACATTCAAGTGTCTCCTTAGACGTTTCACTGCCTAATTTATTTTCTTTTCTCCCCAGTGGTAGAAAATTAACAGGCTGATGCTGGGATGGTGGTGGTTACTGCCATGCACTGATGGACGATTGCAGGGGAGAGGCTCTTCTGGGGATGGACACTGCCTCTGGGTGCATTCTTGTTGAAGAAGGGCCAGAGGGGAGTGCAGCATGAATGCAGCCCTGCTTCTGCTGCATCCTCAGAAATGAGGCACTGAAGTCCCCCTAATGCTGAGCAGGTACTCTCTATGCTGTGATGTTGTTTTCTGTTTTCCACTGGCTGGATGGTCGCACTCAAAAGAGTTGCGGTCAATGGAGTGGAGACCAGTGACAAGTGCCCAGTGACAAGTTCCTCAGGGGTCAGTACTGGGACCAGCGCTGTTTAACATCTTTTTTGGTGCCATGGACAGTGGGATTGAGTGCACCCTCAGCAAGTTTGCTGATGACACCAAGCTGTGTGGTGCGGTTGACAGGCTGAAGGGAAGGGATGCCATCCAGAGGGACCTTGAGAGGCTTGAGGAGGTGGGCCCATGCAAACCTTGTGAAGTTCAACAAGGCCAAGTGCAAGGTCCTGCACATGGGTTGAGGCAATACCATGCACAAACACAGGCTAGGCAATGAGTGGATCGAAAGCAGCCTGTGGAGAACGACTTGGGGGTATCAGTGGATGAAAAACTGACTATGAGGCAGCAATGTGTGCTCGCAGCCCAGAAGGCCAATTGCATCCTGGGCTGCATCAAGAGAAGTGTGGCCAGCAGGTTGAGGGAGGTCATTTTCCCTCTCAACTCCACTCTCATGAGACGCCACCTGGAGTACTGTGTCCAGCTCTGGGGCCCCCAACATAAGAAAGACATGGACCTGCTCAAGCAGGTCCAGAGGAGGGTCACAAAGATGATCAGGGGGCTGGAGCACCTCCCCTATGAGGACAGGCTGAGAGAGTTGGGGTTGTTCAGCCTGGAGAAGAGAAGGCTCTGGGGAGATCTTATAGCGGCCTTCCAGTACTTAAATGGGGCCTACAGAAAAGATGGGGAGGGACTCTTTATCAGGGATTGTAGTGATAGGACAAGGGGTAATGGTTTTAAACTGAAAGAGGGAAGATTTAGGTTAGACATAAGGAAGAAATTCTTGACTGTGAGGGTGGTGAGGCACTGGAACAGGTTGCCCAGAGAGGCTGTGGATGCCCCCTCCCTGGAAGTGTTCAAGGCCAGGCTGGACGGGGCTTTGCGCAACCTGATCTAGTGGAAGGTGTCCCTGCCCGTGGCAGGGGTGTTGGGACTAGATGATCTTTAAGGTCCCTTTCAACCCAAACCATTCTATGATTCTGTGCTGAACTGAGAGCAACAATGTATGTTGATGTATAGCTCAAAGTGTTGATGTATCTTCCCGGACTGGAGCAAAAGATGTCTCTTTTTTCTGCTTTCTTTTTTTCTTTTCAGTTTGTCTTGAATGCCATGGATGTAAAGATCTGTTGGTTGACTGCCATGTCCAATTTTTTTTATATTGGTTTATTGTTTTTCTTTCTTTAAAGAAAGGTGTCAGAAAACTCGTAAAGAACGAGGTTTTCATAAAGCCAAAATTGACTGCTGTTATACTTTTGGAAGCTTAAAATACACAGAATTGCAATACTGAAATGCTGCAAGCTCGTGTAAGATTTACTGTTGACTCTCTACCCCCTCTCTTATGACACACAGGCAAAGGCTCATAGACCAAATATCACCAAAACTGTGTCCTTGGATAACTTTGCTGTTTACATAGGCATGTTTTTAAAGACATGCTCCAGAGGGTAATGACAGTTTATAGTGCATCTCAGAGCACAGGATAATTCTATTTTAAATATAGAAGGTAGTTCTTCATTCCTGAATGCTCAGAGAACAGTGCAAAAGAAATGTGTTTTTCATGCTGTTATAATTAAAGGGAATATAAAATTTAAAAAGCCCTACATGATCACAAGTTTGAATTAATAGCAAGGGAAATATTTTGTTTATTAAAATATACAGAAGACTGAAATACCAGAAATGAAACAATGGCATCCTGTAAAGAATTAATGTATGAGGAGACAATATGAATGGATGTCCCTGGTTTCATTTTGTGTACCTGTTTTTCCTCTTCATCCTGCTTTTTCCTTTCCTTTTCATGTATTCACTATATGACTTGTCTCCTTGTAGACAAAAGGATATGGGGTTAAATTGCTTCAAAAACAAAGTAATAAATTCCACTTAAATTCCTGTGCAGTAGGGGACAGCTTGCAGAAATGATGTTTAATTTTTGTTCATTGCCTTTAGAATGTGAAAGGGATGGTTTATGCAAATAGTGCTTTTAGTTGGCTGAAATATTGCTTTTACTAATGTGTTTTCCTGTTTTCTGCAGATAAAGCATTGGCTATCCGTGTCCTAAGTGCACCACTATGTTTGAATATCCTACTTTTAGAAACAAAAATATTAATGTTACAGATTGTAAAGTACAAATGTCTGTTGAAGTATTTCTTAAACTGAATTTATTTTTACTCTTTTAATTAGATCTTATTCTCCTTCAAATTTTAGTAAAAATTTTTCAGTCACTCATAAGGACAATACTGACCTAGATATGGTTCTGATCTGTGATTGGTATCATTGTACATAGGCATACAGGAATATTGACAGGACTAAATAATTTCTTAGCTTTAAGCAAGTGAGCTAAACTTCTGGCAAGAAAAATGACATTGTTCTGTCTGACAGGTTGTTTTCTACTATTCTTTTTTCTAAAAATACTTGTAGGAACTTACAGCCAATTGCGGAGTTTGGTGTTTAGTTTGTCTGGTCTTGAATATGTTGTTTCAGAAGAAATTCAGCTCTCTGTCTGGAAATTAAAGTAGGCTGTCTATAGAGCACTTGTGTCTGACTTTTTGCTTATTTTAAAGATAAATAAAACCTTTCCCACACAGACCTTGCACAGCAGACCCTGTGGTAGAAATACCATCTATACAAAAATATATCAGCAGTGTTATTCCAGCCAAACTTCTGCAGCACACTTTCTGCCCTCAAAGAGTTTCTTCATGCTGTTCACCAAATAAAGCAGGCATCCTGAGGAGAATTCAATTATATTACTTAAACACATGAATTTAGGAGGCCTGCGTGGAGACTATGTAGATCATCCCAGTTTTGGCATTTTTGATGTTGAATGATTGCATCTGGAAAATAAAATAATTTTGTCTGAATTACTTTGTAGGGAATTATTATTATTATTGTTGTTTTTATTATCTTTAATTTGTCATTGAGGAAAAAATTCCCCAAGGCTGACTTCTCCCTCTGTTCCACCAAGTAAGTCTGACACTCAGGTAAGTGCCAAAATGTGGTGGGGATGACAAATGGACTACTTGTACTTTACATTTTTCAGGGCTTTCTAGGAGGAGTAGGCTGACAAAGTTTCTTCCCCATGTGATATCCCCAGCTGAAGACACTGGGTACAGGTGCAGGATTTTGTTTCCATCCCTCTTCTCCATCAGGATGACCATTATATACATAGAAAATTACTTCTGTTCTAGGTATCTCATAGCTATAGCTGTACCAGTGCTTGGCATACTAGAAGATCTTCTTTGTGGTTCAAGTTGCCTGAAATTGATGACTTTCAGGTTCCCCAAGAAAGCTGTGCATTTGCTTCTACTGTTCCTTAGATGATAATGGAAGTTATTTTGGAGAAAAATCCAATCTTTTTCCAGCACTCATTCTGTGGGAAAAAGCTTTCCTTCAAAATTCTTGGGAAGCCTTGGGCACTTTAATGAAAACAAACCAACCCAAAGCAAAAGCAAATGTTAGTTTAATTTTTAAATGTGTTCTCTCTACGACTGATGGAGAACAGACTTCCCTGTTGAGGAATTCAGAGTGGCTAAGTTATGCTTTTGCCAAATCAGCGTTTTTCCTCCTGGTAGAAAAAGGCAAGGACGATGAGTTAATTGAAGCCAAAATCAGCGTTTAGGGTTTTCCCAGGCTGTTTTAATTCAAAATTTTGAGAAAAATTTTGAAAGAAGTCATAATACTTGATTTGTTTGTGTAACAAATGTAACCTACTTGACAAAACTTCTCTATTTTGGGAGGCAGAACAATCCTTGACCTTCTTCCAAGAATATACTGGAAGCAGAGAAGAAGGGAGAGTTTTTCTCTTCCGCCAAATACCAACTGTGTGAATTACTAGTAATGTGAAAGATCAGTCTGCATGTCTGGTACTCATATTACTTCTAAGTGTTCCTGTATGGCTATTAATTTAATAATTGATTTACTGATGCTTTGTGTTTTGGGATCTGTATTTTGAGTAGCGGAGAAAACAAATCTATTGGTAGCACACTGCCAAGTTCATCTATTTTGTTACCTTAACCTAAAGAGCTACTTTAAATGAGCGGCGTGCTATTGCAGACAGGTATCCAGCCACAGCTGGGTGCTTTTTGGGTCCAAAAGAAAGGGCTCCTGCAGGCTGTGAAGGACTCCAGACTGTGTCCTTGACACCTGTGGTGAGATGATGTTGACTTCTGTAATTCTGAAGCCTCCAAGCTAAAGCTCACTTCAGAACTAGCTGTTTGCACCAGGGAAGAACTGAGCAGGGGAACTATCTGATATGGTACAAGGGTAAGATAAACTTTATTGGCACATGGCTTTATAATGGAAGAAGTCTCTACCCTTTGTGTGATATGGAGCTTATTCCAAGCAAATCTCTGTGAATTTAAACAAAGAGCAAAGGATTTACCTGCTGCCTCCTGCATATGCCTTCCCTCTTACACTGCTGTAATGTGATGCAGGGCCATATTCCCTGGCAGCTGGTGCCCTGTTCAAACAAAATGTATGTAAAACCATTGGGCTGCATTAGAGCATCTTGCATTTGGTGAATCTGATCTATCAGCACAACTTGGATTGATTTTTCGAGCAAGAAATCTGAAATTAAAGATGTCCTATTGATTCCCTGTTGTTTTCTCAGTCAGAGTAATTCTGATATACTCCAGAATTCTCCCCCAGTGCTGACTTTAATTTGGGTCAGAGTACCTACAACTGCAGGATAACATTGTGGTGTCTATGTAAGAGGCAGGGATAAGGGAAATCTGGCAATGTCTCAGTACACCCTAAGCTGCTGGCTTGGTACAGAAGTGGTGTGTAAAATTAGCTTTGCACCATTCAGGGAATTTTCCTGGGACTTAGTCTTCCAGAATTATAGCTCATCTTAATGAGATAAACCAATATAAATGAGCATAGCATGGAATTGGATCTGACAAATCTTGGCTTGAACAGCTGCTCCAGGTAACAGGCAATGAAGAATCACAGCAGGAGACTTCTGAATTTCATCTCCGCTCTTTCCTCTGCCTACCCCAACTTGTACATCTGATTCTCCATGCATTATGGCAGTTGATATCTAGTGGTTTGGGACAGATATGGCAGAAAAAGCTGCCGTTTGTCAAAATTCAGTCTGCAGAACTGCTGTTCTTGTGACAATTCTGAATGTGAAAAGATAGATAGGTTCTGCTATAAAAATCTTGGGGTTGGAAAAATCTCAGCACTATGGAAGCAGAGGTTAACTGTTGGTAAGGTTGTCATGCCCACCTTCCATTTGAACTGGCAAGCTTGAGTGGAAAACTTAATAAACACTTTGAATCCTGACCAGAATTACACATTTTTATAGGTATCAATATGAATAATAGCCTTCTGTATTCTCTGAGAATGATGAAATATAAAAATGTCTCCTTAGAATGAACTGTAAAATAAACCAGCCACATTACTTGGGTGTTCTCCAGGTTTCTGAGGTGCACATTCCTCTGTCCAGACTGGAAACTCACTTATCCAAATAACCATTTCAAAATTGATGGTGGACTTTCTTAAAAATATTTTTGTGAATTTTATCTAAAGTTATGTGAGTCAGTTACTCATTTTATTAATCTCAGTGGTATAACTACTTCTACAAAATAAAAGCACGTATCCCTGATATTGCATTTATTGTCACATGTGAAATGTGCCCTGCCTGGCCCTTGAAAGCTGCAGTCCTGCGCTCTGGTTCATTCCCAGCTGCAGTGCTGTGCAGATGGTTGCTGTGGCTATGGGCCACTGCCTTAAAAGAACTTGGCCCCAAGAACAAGTGGCATGGCACAGCTATACCTTTTCTCACTAATTTATGCCAAGTACCAACAGTTGATTGATTGATTTTTAAATCTTAAAAGTGTTAATAGTACTCTTGAGATCTGTAGCATCAACATAATTCACAGTACTGGCAATATTTAAATAGAGATTTTTAATTGTCCTTAAGATATCTGAGTTTCAAAGGGATTTAAGTACCAAACTCCTTTTGAAAATCCTGATGTTATCTGATAGAATTTTATTTAGACTTGTTTTTTGGATGCTAAATTCAGGCATGGCTTAGGATATTAACAGGAAGATCTGTCCTGTTACACATAACTCCATATAGCAAGAGATTTCACCCATTGCACTGGTTTTCATTTATGTCGTGAAAACTCTACCAGCTTATACATTACTGGGATTTGGGATGATTTGCACTGATGAGATTGACAGCAGTCAGAAGATGGGTATGATGTGTGCAATAATTTTGCTTAGTAGGCAGGGTATGACTCTGATTAAAGGCTCGGGCTTTCTGTGGGACTCTTTCTTGACCCAGCAAGCCATTTACAACAAATGAACCTGAATGCAGCTAAATGTCTTGCTCTTTGTTTTTCTTATGTTTAAATTCAGTTTTGAACTTGCATTCTTTAGAAGTCGATAAAGCCTTATCGTACGAGGTTGTTAAAAAGAAAAGCTGGCAGATGACTGTTGTGCTTCTGTGCAAGAGGGGTGAAAGCTGCAGGCTTCTGCACAGAAGCGAGTACTTGGCCAGTTTGTGGTATATGGCACAATTTACAATTCTTCATGTCAACAAATTGCTTGTGCTTCTCTGCTTCCTTCCCACAGCCAAACTCTACCTTGAGGAATGGCCTCTTTGTCCTCCTAGAAGCAATCAAAGGAAGTAGAAATCTCACTAAGACCTTTAAAATTACTGAGTATTTTGTATATTTGTTTCAAACTGTTAATCTGACAGGGAGGTTGCTGCCCCAGTTTGTCTGCTGGGCAGGAGGAGATTCTGCCTACCAGATTCACAAGTAGGTGTAACCAAGGGAGAGGGATGGGTTTTGTATCAATCAGGCAGTTGCCACATTTCACATCTGGCTTATTAACACCAGCTTCAGCTGATAAGACTTGAATTTGATAGGCAGAGAAACACCCTGCAGCTGTGCACCAGCTGCAGCAGCTACTCTGCTACCTGTGCTGCAGCTGCACAGGAGTGGTGAGGAGCTACTTAAGGAGCTAAACTCCCAAATTGCTGGTGCTTATTTTATGTGGAAGTGTTCTTACTCCTAGTCTCTCCCTCCTTGAGCAAAGGGAGGGCTGAGACAGCTGTCTTGGAGTTGCAGTTTTTTATTTAGAAGTTATTTTTCGTATTGTGTGAGTGACTCTCAATTATACATACATATATATGTATGTATATGAAAACATACATTGTATGTATAAAATCACTCTTGTTTGCTTAATGTTAAGTGAACATCAAGCTGGAAAACAGAGACTTTCACCAAAAATGATACTGGAAATTACTAAATTTTCAAAGACACTCAGAGTGTCTAAGAGTATTACCAGGAAGCGCCAAAACATGGTTGGTGATTTCATCCTACAGACATCGGTAGGGGTTGAATGTCTTGTCTATAAACGTGCCTTTTAAAGAGCATGACCAAGCACCCGAGTTTCTGAATCTGCAGTGCAGTTGGGTGTCTCCCACTGGCCACTATGGGGCATTAAGGCTTTGGTTGTGCTTCCCCGCTTGCTGTCTTTATGGACAGTGGTCATAGCCTGAGGGATTCTGGCATTGATACTGTTCAAATTAATTTTCTCTTGTATGTGCTAAAGGTAACTGACGTGGTGGGAGATCTCAGTGTGATCCGAAATCCCAGGCAAGTTATTTGTAAGGGTTGCAGCACACACAGTGGGAACAAACTACTGGTTAGAGGCTCTAAAACTGGTTTTAGAAACAGTTAAAATCCAAAATTCTCCAGACAATTTTTATTGAGTGGTATTACAAGGAGGGTTATAGTTATAGTTCTGACATTTGTTGCTGAGTTTAGCAGTAATCTTTCTTTTCTGTTTTCTGTATGGTATACTAGTACAGTCCTCATAAAGTCTGTGTCACTGCAGGAATATCAAGTACTTAGAAATTATTTGAACTCCATGAGTATTTAATGGTAATCTATGCATTTCTTAAATTTACAGGTGAGGTGGAACAGTATAAACAATCAATCTGGGGAGGGGATAATGTTTATCAAAGTTTCCCTTCCCTACCTACAAAACCACATTTTTCTCAGGAGAATACAACTCTGTTGGCAAGAGGCACAGTGGATACTAAAGTCACTTGTGAAGACAGTCCCTATTCTCCAGGTTCAACTGTAGTGGATGTTTAAGCAGAAATAATTCATTTTGACTAGCTGCTGAAGTATTCATCTTCAGATTCTTTAGCTTACTCATATCAGAAATGTATCAAGAATTATTCCAAAAAATCTTTTACCATCAATATGTCTTTGTTGTCATACATTTATAAACCTCTCTGTGAGACCTTAAATTTCAGGATAAAACTGTGTCACAGTAATCCTCTTCTTCCTTTTTTTTTTTTTTCTTTTTTTTTCCCCCTCAACTTTGTCTGCAATCCTCTAAAAATGTTATTGAAATATATTTTAAAAATCTGTGATCATACCTCTCCAACAGTATAATGACAAGGGCTGATTGCAGGGAGCAACTCTCCACAACCAGGTATGTTTTCCTCACAGCTTATGTTTACCAGAGGAAGTTATTTTGCAGTTAGCAACAGGATAATAATTTATAGTAAGCTAGTTGCTCTGATCTAATTTCTCTGATGATCACTCTGACCATGCATTAGCTACAAGACATTTTTCCCCGTTTACAAAGGACAGCAAAATCCCTCACATGATGCTCTCAGGATTCAGCCAATCTAACCTGTTTTAACACACTTTTTTGTCATTTGAAACTCAGGCATCTAATGGAAGTTAGATGCCCAGCCTCTCTTGGTAGCTAATGGAAAGATTCCTCTACCCGTTATTTTAGGGGGACATAATTATTGAATCCTTAAGACTTAGATAATGTTTTGTACTCAAGATATTTCTATCTTTTATTTTAGGGGGACTTCATTACAGAATCACAGAATCATCTCGGTTGGAAAGGACCTTGAAGATCATCTAGTCCAACCTTTAACCTAGCACTGACAGACCCCAACTACACCATATCCCTAAGCACTATGTCAACCCGCCTCTGGAACACCTCCAGGGATGGGGACTCCACCACCTCCCTGGGCAGCCCATTCCAACGTCTAACAACCCGTTCTGTAAAGAAATACTTCCTAATATCTAGTCTAAACCTTCCCTGGCACAACTTGAGGCCATTACCTCTTGTCCTATCATTTATTACTTGATTAAATCTTTAATTAATTAATTAATACAGATTAATCATTAAAGCTTAAGGAAATAATATTGTGATGTTTTAAGGGAAAGGTTATAGTTGTCCGTCTGAAAAAATGTAAATATGAAAAGAAACCAAGTACGTGCGACTGATTTGAATGCAAGATCTAATTTCATTTCCGATGCCAACAACACTAACATCTTGCTGCTAATTACAGCTTTTCTGTGTTTAAACCTTATGGTATCATGCTACTGATACACTCTTTTAAATACAGCACAGTCTGTTGGGAAAGCCTCTGCTTTTGGGACGCCTGTTGTGTTCAAGCTGTAGGAGAAAAATCAGTCCTTGAAATGTGACCAGATGAAATAATAGTAATAATAATAATAATTATCATCATCACACAGTAATTGTGTGAAGGCGACCGTTTCAACCAACACTTTTCATCAGTTCAGTTCCTGAACACTTCTGAGAAAGGCCTGTATCACAGTCCCACCTATAAACCTGGGAAACTGAAGTGTGGGGGAAGTGAATTGTGCAAGGCCACTAGCTGGCAATTGAAATAAGGATTCATACAAACAATTACTACATCAGATAAGTGTGATTGCCTTGAGTCCTGTTCCAATGCACAAAACTATTCAGGGTAGTGCTGAATAGCTGTGAATACGAGCTACCAGCCAGAGTCTGGATAGCACCCTATTACTGCACTGGTAATGCACTGTATTGTCTCCTGTCTAGGAGCTTGTCAACCTTGCAGGTGTGGAATTACAGAAATGTGTTTGGAAACACACATTTTCTGATGTTTATCAGCAAATTAGAGAGGATCAGCAAAAGATGTCAAAAATAAGGCAGTAGTGCAGCCCTGATCCCGAGAGCGATGCTTTCCCTGCACACAGTTAATCCCCGGTCCCTCGTGCACAGGGAGAGGGTGTGCAAGGTGAGTGTCTCAGCATGAGCAGCAGCGTGAGGTTCGGTTGGAGCAGGTGCCTGGCCATGATGGCGGCTTTGGCTCTTCCTCCTGCCTGTCCGTCTTCACTCAGCCTTGCTGCCTGCCCAGGCTTTCCCCAACGGGGAGAGCCCTACTAGTTCAGGAGTTACTCACCACAAAAATAACCAATGAGGTGTGTGAGAGCACGACAATATATTTCTCCTCCATCACAAAAAGATTATGTTTTCCAACAAGATTCAAGGTTCTTCAGTATGTAGTCTGTTTCTTCAGTTTTTGTTTTCTCTGTTTTTGTTGTTTTTACAAATGATATTATGTTTATATAATTCTCTTAGGGGACAGAAAGGAGAGCAGACTTCCAGTTTCTTCAAATTAAAATGTAAACTTTCCTTTGTAATGTAGATTTTGTAGTAGTCTTCCATGAACATTCATGCTTACACAGATACTGACTGTTACCTCTGTGTCTTTGTGTCCTTAGAGTAGAGGTGGCACAGCTCCATGGAAATGGGGGATACTCAGCATTAGAGGGGACAGTCTCCTGTCAGCTCTTCCTCTTAGACCAATAACCCAGAGTCATTTAAATGACACCAATGCATCCATACTTTTTAACTGATGAAATGTGTGACACGGAGGGTGCTTCTGTGAAACTGTTGAAGACTAGATATAACTCATCTGTTTATAGTGTCAGATAAGCAGCTGTGAGGAACAGTTGTTTTATAATCTGTTTTATATATATTTATTAGAAAGAAATATTCCATACACAGGAAAAAGAAGTAAAATGCATTGAACTAATTATTTGCTTAATTATACTTAATATGTCATAAATGTGCTTTCTGGGCCAAAGCTTTAGCTAGATCTTTTGTCCATCTCTGTTTCAGTCACTGAAAATCTGCATCCACCAATAATTACATCCCCAGCATTTGCATTTGAAGCATAGTCTAGATAAAACTGATACATGCAACTAAAAAGGGTCATGGAAGGTCTCTCGTCTGCTATTAGTATTCAGATGCTAGCATTTTCAAGACGAAAAACTTTTATTGCGTAATGGTAACAGGCATATACTCTAGTCTTTATGCTGGATATTTATGATTGCTTTTATTATTGACCTAAGTTTACAAGCAAATGTTGTACAAAGGAAAGCTGTCCTAAGTGGGCTGCTTGTTCCACGCACTGCAGTACCAGGTGACAGAAAGGGAACATGCTATTTTTGAAACAAAGAAGCAGCAGAATTATCTGCAGGATGTTAATATTGAATAGGTAGATCATCAAATCCTTCCTAATAGACACAGAATCCTTTCCAGTGAGAGGAGGCTTCAGGAAGATCTAAGTGCAAACAGTCTCGTTGGAGCTTAATCATTCAACAGGCCAAAGAAGATTAAAGCAGATGCTGAATATAAAAAGGAAAAAAATCTTCCTTCCTCTGTACAACATCTGCTTCTTTTTTTCTGCCAGAGGTGGCTACTCTGCTGCTTCCCACAGCTAATAAAATTAGCTAAATCAATTGAAAAAGCTCACTGCTATGTTTTAATAGATATGTATTTTATAAAATTAAAGCTGTATGTGAATGACATGCTGAGAATGAATTCTGAGTACATATTTATCTGGAGGCTCAAATTTAAAAATTCCTGTATAAAACCTTGTTTGTAAAGATGAATGAGGGGGCTCAGCAGAAAAGCAGGTGGAAAAGGAGAACAGATAAGAAATAACTGTTTAGAAGAAAAATGCTTGATGAACTAAGCTCACTGATTTAACTGTTTGTAGTGAGTGGTGTTGCCCTTCCTTCAGTATATACTTTTTTTCTCACTTTCTACAGAACTGTAGGTAGAAATGTGTTTTCATGCATCTCTTCCAACATCAAGGTTGATTGGCATTGGCAAATGGTTCCCCTAGTTGTTATAAAGGACTGTCCCAACGCAAGGCTCAGGAATGTGTCTCTAAGAAACTCAGTCTTTCCCTGGCCAGGAAATCCTCAGCAGTTCCAGGTTACAAAACTTGGAGGGGGGTTGTACATTCATAAAACCAAATATTTAGCACTCGTACAGTGTTTCTAAATGGAGACCTCTAGAAAAAGCTTTAGATGGGGGGGTCACTATAGTTTTCCTTATTCATAGCACTGGAAGTGAAGGAAAGTGAAGGAATGGGTTGAACTGGGACAACAGGGAATTCAGTCACAGGACACTGAATTACAGTGAAACTCTGAAATATACAGCAACTGTGTTTTTAGATATATCTGTATACATATATATAAAAAAACTTTAAATATATATAATAAACATTATTTATTATTAATATCTCATGTAAATATATATAATATCAAATTATCTCCCACTCTGTGTGTGTGTGTATACATACATATTTTTATAGAAATATATGAAAGTGTAGTTGAGGAATAAACCCACCAATTTGTACAGACTGAAGTCATTTGGGAGGTAAAGGAGGAAAACTAATAATATTCTTTCTGGCAAAGAAACTTGAGACTCAATAAAAGCAAGGACACAAGCTAATAATAAAAATACTTTTGTTTATTGCTCACTAACTTCCTGGGTTTATTGCACTCAGAGATACAATATTTCTAGGGAAACAGCAGAATTTTCCACTTCAACCCTGTCAATGTCGTAGCATGTCAGGACAGAAGGCCGACTCTTTCCTTTCCTTTTCTTTATTTCCCTCTCCCTAAACATGGTAACTGTATTAAAATAACATCAAACAGAGCTATAGCTATATTTGTCCCCTAAAGTACTGGTTTTATTCATGGGAAATGTGTCCCTTCCTCCAGAAAGGTTCCTCTGAAAACTGTGAACCACTTCTGGGCTAAAGTATTGATTCACTATATTTGATCCCATCAGAGAAAGAAAAGTCTGTTTTGGGAAAATGAGTGTCCCTGTTCATGAAGTCCTATTACACAATTCCTACCTTTATTGCTTTTAATTTCTTTCCCAGCAGTTTCCAGTTCTCACTGAGATAGGATAATAGGATGGCTAGACACTGGATGCTCTCCTTTTGAAGGGTGTAATAACTAATCTGTGGAGAGATTGACTTAATTTTTTTTTTTTTCCTGTTGTGTCTAATAATGGAATGTCTTACTGGTTTTTATTATTAACCTGAAAACAACTGAAAGCAACTTCAATTTACACCAGCTCTAGTATTGGCCTAGGAAGTTAGCAGTTCTCAGTGATATTAATGTAAATTTACTTGATGACCTCCTGTTCATCTACTCCAACCTCCCCCACTCAGCCTGTCTCTTCATAAGCAGGAGTCTAAAAAATTGAGTGCATTTATAATGGGAACAGTGCATTTATGAAGGGAAATTTGGGTGGCATTTTGTGCTTTCCCACAGCTTAAAATGGGGCACTCTTCATCGACAATAAAAGGGGACAAGCTCACTGACATCTGCTGGTTGCACACCACACTTTTGTGGTTGATGGGGGCAGCTAATGCCCAGCACGTCTAAGAGCTGGGTCCTACAGGATGCTAAATGGTGAGAGTGATCCCCATGCTTTTAGTGTAGCTTCTTCTGTGTTGTCCCAGTGCAGCTTAGAGAAAACCGCTGCAGCACAGAATGAGCTGGAGCTGGGCATAGGACAGGAGGACACCTGCTCCCATGCTAAGTAGAGGCTGAGCAGGAAGTTCATTGTATGGGGAGAAGACTGCAGGAAATTCTGTGGATCACCTGATATTCAGAAACTGATGCTTTGCTCCATGCAGGCTAGGTATTTCTGTAAACAAGCACTTGGAAATGTGTTTGTCCTAAGGCAAATACATTTTATTTATTGAGCAGGTTCTATATAACATTTTTACAGTAACATAGTTTTTTCCAGATTCTAGCTTAGATTCTCAGAGGAATAAATCACTGTCACTTCAAAGGAGCTACCTACACTGTAGCTTCACCTGCCTTCAAATAAACAACTTCACTTTACACCAGCTTTAGTATTGGCCTAGGAAGTTAGCAATTCTCAGTGATATTAAAGTAAATTTGCTTGATTGTTTTGCATGCTTTTTCAAATGAGAAGAATGACCTTAATTACCTTATCTGCTGCCTTTCAGCACTCTTCTGGCCAGAAGCAAGCGGAAATAGCTCTGCAGAAAGGATAGACCTAGGGCTAAAATTGAATGCTGTATTCAGTAATTATAAAGGTGAAAGCAGTGGACTGACTAGTGAATTAATTCTTCTCTGTCTGGGTAGATGTGGAGCTTTAGAAGGAAACACTGAGAAAGAGATATAAAACATTTTTGCAGGCATCTGCCTCTTGGGAATTTACAGACCAATATATTTAACATTTGGAGGGTAGTTCATCTAACATTATCACTTCGTCTGGGTTAGAAAAGTGCTTCAGATGAAACTGTTCTGTGGTAAGAGAAACTTGAACTCGGGATTTATGTCTGCAGTTCCATTCCAGATTTGGGATGTCAGGACATCCCAAGGGCTACTTAAGTCAGCACATAGTTTTTAGCTCTTCAAACAAAAGCCTTTTTTTTGTTGAGCCTTCTCCTGCACCTCTGGTCAGGAGGCTCATCACCTATTAGGAACAGCTTCCCCAGAAATTATGGCTTTATGCAAGATGTTGGGGAATGACTTTGAAACATTTCATTGGTAAGAACTACTTCCATGTGACCTCTTTATCACTCAAAAGGACTTTGCTGTGTGGTGGGTGCCAGGTGCCCACCAAAGCCACTCTATCACTCCCCCTCCTCAGTGGGACAGGGGAGAGAAAATATAATGAAGGGTTTGTGGGTCAAGATAAGAACAGGGAGATCACTCACCAATTACTGTCATGAGCAAAAAGGACTCGATTTGGGAAAATAACTTATTACCAATCAAATCAGAGTAGAGTAATGAGAAATAAAACCCAAATCTTAAAACACCTTACCCCCACCCTTCCCTTCTTCCCGAGCTTAATTTTTCTCCTGATTTTCTCTACCTCCTCCCCTCCAGAGGCAAAAGGGGGACAGGGAATGGAGGTTGTGGTCAGTTTATCACACATTGTCTCTGCTGCTCCTTCCTCCTCAGGGGGAGATCTCCTCACATTCTTCCCCTGCTCCAGCATGGGGTCCCTCCCACGGGAGACAGTTCTCCATGAAATTCTCCAATGTGGGTCCTTCCCACAGGCTGCAGCTCTTCACGAACTGCTCCAGCATGGGCTCCTTCCATGGGGTGCAGGTCTTCAGGAACAGACTGCTTCAGTGTGGGTCCCCCATGGGGTCACAAGTCCTGCCAGCAAACCTGCTCCAGCGTGGGCTCCTCTCTTCATGGGTCCACAGCTCCTGCCAGGATCCTGCTCCAGCATGAGCTTCCCACAGGGTCCCAGCCTCCTTTGGGCACATCCACCTGCTCTGGCTTGGGCTCCTCCACGGGCTGCAGGTGGATTCTGCTCCACTGTTAACCTCCATGGGTGCAGGGGCACAGCCTGTCCCACCATGGTCTGCACCACGGGCTGCAGGGGAATCTCTGCTCCGGTGCCCAGAGCACCTCCTCCCCCTCCTTCCTCACTGACCTTGGTGTCTGCAGAGTTGTTTCTCTCACAGATTCTCACTCCTCTCTCTGGCTGCAGTTGCTGTTGCACAGGGTTTTTTCCTTTTCTTAAATATATTATCACAGAGGCACTACTACCATTGTTGATGGGCTCAGCCTTGGCCAGTGGCAGGTCCCTCTTGGAGCCAGTTGGCATTGGGTCTGTCAGACATAGAGGAAGCTTCTAGCAGCTTCTCACAGAAGCCACCCCTGTAGCCCGCCCACTAACAAAACCCACACATGCTGTTTGGGGCAAGAATGGTTTGGATCATCTATTTCCAACCCCCCTGCCATGGGCAGGGACACCTTACACTAGACCAGGTTGCTCAAAGCCCCATCCAGCCTGGCCTTGAACACTTCCAGGGAGGGGGCAGCCACAGCTTCTCTAGGCAATCTGTTCCACCCTCACAGTAAAATATTAGTATTTCTTCCTAATATCTAATGTAAATCTTCCCTCTTTCAGTTTAAAACCATTATCCCTTGTCCTATCACTACACTCCCTGAGAGAGTCCCTCCCCATCTTTCCTCTAGGCCCCCTTTAAGTACTGGAAGGCCGCTATATAGTCTCCCTGGAGCCTTCTCTTCTTCAGGCTGAACAACCCCAACTGTCTCAGCCTGTCCTCATAAGGGAGGTGCTCCAGTCCTCTGATCATCTTTGTGGCCCTCCTTTGTACTTGCTCCAACAGGTCTATGTCTTTCTTATGTTGGGGGCCCCAGAGCTGGACACAGTACTCCAGGTGGGGTCTCACAAGAGTGGAGTAGAGGGGGAGAGTCACCTCCCTCGACCTGCTGGCCACACTTCTCTTGATGCAGCCCAGGATACGGTTGGCTTTCTGGGCTGTGAGCACACAGTGCCAGGTCATAGTCAGTTTTCCATCCACTGCTACTCCCGCAGGGCTGCTCCCATTGCCCAGCCCGTACTGTACAGTACTATATAGCACTTTTAAAACATTTTGAGTGTAAAGCTAGATACTGCTCTGCTGTGAAATCAGGAGGCATCCATGTGTGTCAACCATAATTGTCTGAAACAGTTGCTGACCTCTTTAACTAGTGATCTGGTGTTCCCTGTGATGAATTCCTTTTGGCCAAGCATAATTGTTATTCTTGTAGCACTGTTGTTGATTCAGCTTTCATACTTCATAGATAGCTGCAGATGCAACCATAGATATTTTCTTTTTGCTTTAATTTGCTGTGGAAAACTGGTAATTTAAAGTCTAAAAGACCAGCAGTAGAAATAGCCCAACTATTTCATAGGGTTCAGACTAATATCTCTTTCTATTCTGTTTCTCAGTGGTCTTTTATGGTTGTTGATTCCCTACACTGGTCTCCCATAGATTATTGATCACTCTTCTCTCTTTTTGTCTGAATGTCAATTTTATTATTTTAGGGCCATAAACACTAATATGGCCTGGCACAATGTAAATAGTCTCATGTGAAAAAAACCAAGTCTGTTTAATTTGATTTTACTCTTTCTGTGACATCTGCAAGGTGCAGTTAATTAGGCAAGAAACCTCATTTAGGAAAAATCTTTCCATCAGATTGGGAGAGCCAAAGGCCCAGCACATGCTAATTTGTTGTTTGTCAGATGGGTGTTTCCCTGGCACTGCCAAGCCCTAGAAACTGGTTGGATGGTTGGGCTCAGAGGGTGGTAGTTAGTGTGGTAGTTAAATAATAAACTGGAGGCTGGTGAGAAGCAGAGCACCACAGGGGTCTGTCCTGGGATCTGTCTTGGTTTACATCTTTACCAATAAACCTGGAGGAAGTGACATTACATACGCATCAGATGAGCAGATAATGCCAAACCAGGCAACATGCTCAAAGGCAGGGCTGCCATCCAGAGGGACCAGGACAGGCTGGAGGAACAGGCCAACAGTAAACTTATGCAATTCAATAAGGACAACTGCAAAGTCCTGCCCCTGGGATGGAAGAATGGCTGGCAGCGATGCAGGATGAGGACAGACAGGTGGGGCAGCAGTCTGCTGAAGAGATCCTGGGGGCCATGGCAGACAGTGAGTGGCACATGAGCCCAGTGTGCCCTGTTGGGAAGAAGGCTGACGATATCCTGGGTGGTATCAACAGCAGCACAGCCTGTAGGTTGAGGGAAATGACAGTCCCTTTCACTCAGCACCCTTTAGGCTACACTGAGATTCTGCATTCAGTTTTGGGTCACCCAACAGAAGAAAAGACATTGATCAACTGGAGCAAGTTCAGCAGAAGGCTGTTGAGATGGTCAGGGACTGGAGTACTTGCCCTGTAAGGGGAGGCTGGGGGATGGGGTCTTGTTTGGCCTGGAGAGAAGACAGCTTTGGGGCACCTAATGGCAGACCCCCAGTATCTTTGGGGAGGCCATTGAGAAGAGGGATCCATGCTCTTCACAACAGTACATGGTGGGAAGAGAAGATACAACAGGCACAAACTGAAACAAGAGATGTTCAGACTGCATACAAGGAAAACTTTTCTCCATGAGGACAATCAGACAGTAGCACAGAAACAGTTGTACAGTTCCCATCCTTGGGGCTTTTCAAGACCTGTCTGGATGAAGCCCTAAGCAATCTGGGCTGGCCTCATGTCTCAGCCTAGCTTGAGCAGGTGGTTGGACCCCTGCAGATCCTTCTAACCTGAATTTTCCTGTGGTCCTCTGGAGAGATGGTATCTGTCATACAGGAATTTGCAATCTAAATTGAGACCAAAGATGGCCACAGGGGAACACAAGAGATGCAAAAAAAGCTATAAAGCATTCTTGATCAGGTGGGAAACAGTAGTTTTGTCATCCAGTGGTTTTACTGTTTTGAAAATTTAGACTAAATGTGAAGTGGGGAAATGTCAAAAATTGTGGTGACTGTGACCCATAAAGACTGCATGACATTTTCTTGACAAAACTCTGTCAAGGATTGTTGACTTTAAACACTGGTGCCTCCAACGTATTCCAGTATAGGGATGACTTCCTATCTGGAAGAGGTCAGTGAGAAAAATGAGTCACAGCTGCTTTCTTGGGAGCATGCTGATTTCAGAGACCAGGAGAAAAACCCAACATGGAATATACATATTTTTCAGTTCACCTTTTTCCTGATATTTCTTTTTTATGCAGATCAAACTGGGCTGCTTAGCATAATGATTAGAAATCTGCATTACTCTCTGCGTCTGGATTTTGTATTCCTATGTCTGGGTTTTCTAGTCCTATGGACTCTGATTTAAGTGCTCTGTTTAAAATTATGCTTCCTAGATTAGCAATGACTGCATACAGCCTACAAAGTGAATCTGACTGCTGTAAGCCCTTTATAGAATGCTTTAAAGATCAAAAAAGGAAAATGAACTATTTGTGTATGTGGTATTCAACTACACAAAATTTTGACCCATCTCTTCAATCAGAAAGGTTTTGTTCATTTAGGAGGATTAAAAATTACACCTTTTCTTTCTGAGTCTCTCAGTCAACATTTGCCTTTAAAATGGCAATGTGCAAAATTTCACAATCTTAGTATCTCATTGCTTGTCATCTGCCTCTCTCCAAACATATTTTGCACTTCCTGAAGCAGAAAGTGCAAAAGATGTGCCCAAATCTGTTAACAGAAAATGTACAAATATCTTTTGCCTGTGTGAAATGTATTCACTGTCATAAAGATCAACTGATATGTTTAATTCATACCACAAGTTTTTAATCTGCTCATTTGACCTTTTTGATATACTGTCAGTAACACTGGTGCTTGAATAATGAATTTTATCTGTTCTAAGCACTAGACTGATTTACTGCCTTCACAGTAGGGTTTAAAAAGTGTCACATCATTCAAGTGGTACTAAAAGTGAACGATGCAGTGGTATAGAGGAAAATGGTAAATATTGC
Organism: Strix uralensis; assembly: GCF_047716275.1. Taxonomy (NCBI): domain Eukaryota; kingdom Metazoa; phylum Chordata; class Aves; order Strigiformes; family Strigidae; genus Strix; species Strix uralensis. Next base: position 131,268,230 of record NC_133972.1, on the reverse strand, counting down.
CTTTAGCAACTGTCGAAAATACTGGAGCAAATACTTTGCAAGAAGATTCCTGAAATATTTCTCTCTTTCCTATAAAGTATAAAAATAATTCTTCAGCACCTTCTTCCAAGGACTCCACACCTTTTTATGAATCCTCAGTTTCTTTTCTCATAGTTTCTCATGTACACACTGGAGTATGAGGTGTCCTAAAGTTTTGATGTGTTCATACGAATGGCCTAGTGTGAGCCAGTATTCAAACAGAGTTAAAAAAATGCAAGAAAGGCTATGAAACTGTATTTATGTGGCAAAGTTTTGGTATGGGGGGAGGCTGCAGCGGTGACCTCTGTGAGAAGAGATCAGGACCTGCCCCCCTGTTGGACAGAGGCAGTTCCAGGTGGCTCCAACACGGACCCACCACTGTCCAAAGCTGTGCCCATCAGCTGCTGGTGTCTCTGCAAAAGATATTGAAGAAAGGGTAGAAAATGCTGTGCAGCAGCTGTGAGAGAGGAGTGAGAAAATGCAAGGTCAGTGAAAGAGGGGATGGAAGTGCTCCAGGCAGTGGAGCAGAGATTCCCCTGCAGCCTGCGGTGTAGACCATGGTGAAGCAGGTTGTCCCCCTGCAGCCCATGGAGGGCCACACCAGAGCAGATAATAGCCACACTGCAGTCTGCAGAGGATCCTGCACTGCAGCAGGTGGATGTGTCCCCTGCAGCCCGTGGTAAGCAATCTTCCTGTCCTTACCTCAACCCATGAGCTTTTCCACCTCATTTTCTCCCCCTGTGTTGCTGAGGATGGGAAGTGAGAGAGCAGCTGGATGGGCACCTGGTGGTGAGCCAAGGTCAACCCACCACAGAGACACGTGGCATATAGACACCAGTTAAGATAGGTTTAAGAACCAGTTGCAGATAGGTGAGAAGAACAGACAAAAACTTAGAAAATAAATCTAATTTCAGCCTGGTTCTGAACTGAGGGATTTCTGATCTGAGCAAGTTCAGAAGTGAATGGACGTTGAATGGATGATTAATGTATTTATGATTCGCTCACCTTTCTTCCTAACCATGGAGATAGGTAGTTGTGATAGTTGGTAAAGAGTCTGCAATGAGAGGCACAGGCTTTATACATTTATATGTATTTCAATCTCAGAGTGGAGAGAGGTGTTGCCACACAGCCCATACAAATTCTTATTATCACCCAGCATTGAATTAAGACTTTATTTTCTTTTACAACTTTTCAGTTGTAAGCAAATGCTTGCTTGTAGCAAGATGCTATTTAATTCAATCTTAACCCATTACTGTGAGGTTGAGGAATATTGCTGCCTTCCCCTTAACAAATGTGATAACCAGCAGGCATTGTTCAAGATGACAAAGAAATTCAGGGCTAAGACTTCTAAGAATTGGAAGCTGTACTGATGTTTTCACTACATATCCCTTCTGAATGTGTTCCTTGTATGAAGCAGAAATCCTGAAGGTAACAAAATAGTTCATCTCCTTTAAAATCTCCATGGTAATGCATATGCATATGAGGGAGAGTTGTGCAGATGAAACCAAGTCAAAACGAAGCATCCTTCCCTTGGCCTTTTCTGCCTCTTCCATGCCCAGCCTGGGGAGCATCCCACATTGAAAATGTTGCACTTAGATCAGTAAATTTTGACCATGGTAATTCAAGATAAATATTATTTCCTCAGTAATTGGAAAAGTGCAATTGGACATAAACACAACACAAAATAGCTTTAAAAATTGAAATCAGCTGTTCTAGTTATACATCTGCATATTCATGTTTATACTTAAGTTTACATATAAACATACGTACATATATACAGACAATATTATGTATTTTCAGAAGTTATGCGAGACTGTCTCAGATCCAAAATACTTCATCAAAAGTTTGTCCATTAATAAATATGTTCTAAAAATAGTGTCTTTTTACCAAAAACATTTAAAAGAACATTTTGAAACCAGAATCAAGATTAGAAATGCTATTAAAAAAACTTTTTTTAATTATTATTTAATTATTTATATTTATATAAAAATTTATATTATTTATAAATTAAATAAATTTATATTAAATAAATTAAAAATTTATATTATTTATAAAAATAATATAAATATTATTTAATTATTAAAAAACTTAGATGAGAATTAAAGATCTCTGAGATGAAATGTATTTTCTTGCGTTCATGACAAATATGCATGGACATTACAAGATACACGACATCCTTCATGTTCTACTACTTTGTTTTTGGTGTTTGGATTGAATAAATGCTGTGGTAAGGTTCTGTGACAAATCTTTATTCAGGCATTTGTTCAAATTGAAATTGTTTTGTATAAGATACAAACTGGAAATTTTTATATATTTTAAGGATAAGTTAGTCTTCAGTCTGGGCTTGATTTTTAGAGTCCCGGTGAGATTTCAAGAATAAACCAAATGGCAGAAAATGGGTTGGCTAGCTTTGGAAGCATCTGTATAATGATAATAGCACTAACATAAATACACATTGTTCTACTGGACCAATGTCTTACCTGTTTTCTACCAAGAAATTCTCGTTGACAGGAATTCTGGTTTTTAATGTAAACCAGAAGATGACAGCTGGCATCATTGGTGGTAAAGTTTCAAAGCACTGAAAAAAAACCCTCTCAAAACTCTTGTGCTCACTCTCTGGACTTTTTTTTGGATACCTGTCAAGCTTTGCAACATTGGCGGTTTGTGAAACTTGGTCTCTGGTATATGGAAGTAAATGTCACACTTCTGAAGTATGACATCCCTGAAGTAGCACAGGGCTAAGGCAGTGCATGGTCCTGGGCTGTGCTGGTAGGGGTCTTGCTGACCACAGTGAGGAAAAACATGCTCCAGACCATGAAGGCTTCAGCACACTAACAGCAGGGAAATGAATGCTCCTGCTGGCATTACAGACACAGTAAAGTGGTCAAGATTTTACAGCCCTTCTGTGTCTAAACCCATCCATATTTTTTTTTTTTTTTCAATGTAGGTGCAAAACATTTTCAAGTCCTAGTGTACAACCAGCTGTATGCTAAAGAGCAGCATGAGGTTTGTTGGTGCTACAGACATCTTATTTACAAGGTTAAAAAGTATATCTGGGCTATATCAAAGGGAAAACATTTATATAGTCTCACCAAAGAACATTCCCGTGAAGCTCTTGTAGGTGCTTGAAAAACTGCAGTCTGGTTTCCTCACACCCTTTAATTCTTAATAGGCTGAGACAGTGGCAGAAGTGACAGGCTGACAATTCTGGATACAATCAGACTGGATTTGGCAAGGCCAGGATTTCAATCTCAGACCTTCTCACAAGGAAGAAAATGTTTATTAATTGAAACATTTTATTAAAGCATATTAAAAAACTGCCTTGCCCTTGCCCTAGCCCTACATAATGACAGTTATATGGAAACATATTAGCTGTTTATAATTACCTGTTCTATCATCCTTGGAAATTCACCATGTTAGAATACCCAGGGAATCCTAGGGTAAAACTTGATCAGATGAAATAACAACCTTTTGATCATGTTTGAAAGCATGACTGTTCTTATTCAAGCAAAGCCACAGTTAGTGTCTCACCAAATAAATATTAGCTGGTATGATATGCAATCTCTGCTGAAGGAGATGATGAGCTGATGAATCTCACTGTACAAGGTGTGATAGTGTTACAGCTGTCTCCAAAAGCAGGTGATAAAGACACTGGAATTACTGAAATATAAGCAAGGGTGAGATCTAGTCTACAGAATGTTTATTCCTGGTCATAATGAAAAAAAAGAAAGAACATAAAATTCTCCTCATCTTCTAGTTTATGTTGAGTCTCTGAGGCGCAGATGGTTAGAAAGGTGCCTTTTTATTTCTGAATTGATATATACCATACTGAGACACAGTAACCATGGAAATCAATGATGCCTCTCTTGCAGTACTGGAGGAGTACTCCAAATACAATGAAAGGAAGTAACTGTAGAGATATTTTGTATTTTTTATCTCCTAGGGACAAAAATAATGTTAATTAAAAACTCTAATTGTTACATTCAAGTGTAGATATGTACTGACACAAAGTAAAATGTTACAGCAATTTCAACATAAATTTTGTATCTAAACAATAATTTTCAGATAAAATAAATAGAAAGAAGAAAGAAAAGGTCCATGCAGTTAAATAAGTATGATAAGACTGGAATTTAACAGAGTGATCACAGTCAACTTTAAGAAGGTCAGGAGACCTTCCTTCATTCTCTCCAGACAGAATATAATCCAGCCAGAGAAGGGAGAAAATAGCTGTCGGTGAAACTCCAATAAATTTTTCATATCCCTTTAGGACTATAATCTCTTTAGAGCAGCAAAGATGTTCTGAACTTTTTGCGTGTAACACCAGAGTCTAACATGTACTGAATCGATGTGTATTTCTCACGGGGGAAGATTTCAGTTCTCAAGAATCTTACTTCTGTATTTAAGAATAACTTTAATATCATGCTAGCAAATAACACTAGGAGAGTTTGTAGGCATAAAGTACTTGTCTAATCAAACGGCACAAACCATTTGAACTATGCGGTTGTTAAAACTATTAACATTTTAAAGGAAGCAAGAAATAAAGCCTGCTTACAAGTGGCTATAGACTATTTTATTCATCAAACCCTAATAGCAATCCCCAAATTTATGAAGCATTTTACTGACCCCCTAGCTACACAAGTGTGGTTAAGTAAGCCATGCTTTGGAGAACACTTTACTGGACATTTGGGTTTAGCAACAATGGCTTGTTTTAAAAAGTTAGTGTCAGTTATTCCGTTTATAGCCATGAGTATGATTCAGGTTTTTCTTCAAACTGGTTTAATGCTTGGACTGAATTCCCCTCTGAAGCACACCCTCAAAGTGAACTACATGATTTGTAGTTTGCTGGTTTAGATTTAAAAGAAATAATCTGTGACCTCCTGATCTAGTGGCCATCCTCAGCATGAAGTCAGCCCAGCCTTGTTTGTGCTCACAGCAGGTACAGTGAGTCTCTCTCACAGACTGTAAGAGGAAACTTGGGGGACTAACTTTGAGCAGACAGTAGATGTTTGGCGTGCTGAAGGGGAGTCTCAGCCCTGCAGGTGGGCTGCCTGGTCTTTTTGGTGTATAAGCAATTTGCAGCAGACATAGCCTACCACTCTCTATGTGTAGGAAGTTCGTTATAAAGGATCTTAATTTGGGGTTGTGCTAAGCATGCTAACAAGCAGCAATGCTACGATGGATATGGAATAGGAACCTGGCGATGTTCAAAATGCTCCTGTGAATGCGACCGGTCAAGCACTTTTCAGTGCTTGTGGTTGTCTTAGCTGTGGGTACTGAAAGCAGGTATGACCATCAGTCACTACCTGCCCTGAGCCTTCCATGGAACTCCTGTCTTATAGGATACAGGCCTTGGCATTTATATCTCATTTGGAACTAAAATTTGCGAATTAATTAATTCCTCTCTGTTGGGGAGACAGTGATTCACTGACTTTGTGACTCTGTGCTGTACGGAAGTAGCATATGCTAAGAGCAGATAACAAGTTTCCTTGCTGTCTGTGTAATGGCAGCAGTGTAGATTATTATGGCTATTAAATGCTTCTCATTGCATTTTTCTTTTAATTGAAAACATACAATATGGAAGACAGGTTAGCACAAAGTAATTTTGGAAGTTGCTGGCACATAAATGTCAGAGGAGAGATCTAAAATATTAGAGACACCTTGATTAAAAAAAGAAGGCAAAAAACCCCAGTGTGATAAATTCATACTAGGTGGAAATACTATAGCAGATAGCTGGGTTAGGCAGAAGGAATGCTCCCATTATTGATCCAGTTGGCTCTAATGTGTCTCTTACCACTAAGAGCAGCAAAAGTAGTCTGTGGGTAGAGACGGGTATTCATTTTCCTGTTAGCTTCCGATCCAGTAATTAGGGCCATGATGTAGCAGATGCCAAACATGAAGGTATCTAAACATAAGGTCACTATAAAGTTTGTTCTACCCACTTTTAAGCACCCTATCTCAGAACTATCTGTAAGCTGTTGTGCCTGGCTAAACCTTCTTCTGCCAGGCTCATGGGCATCCCATGGGAATTCCCCTTCAGGGCCTCCTGAGCTGTGCTCCTGCCCCATGCGTGGGCACGTGGGCAGGACTCCGACCAGTGCTGGTCACAGCAAAGGGATGTCTCCAGGGTCTTGGGTTCTCTGGGAGCCCCAAATGACCACATCTGGTAGAGCTGTGAGAACTTTCCAGGCTCTTCAATCCAGCTACTCAACAAGCAAATTGGTTGCCTCAGAATCAGATGTTCCTGGTTCAAGGACCAGAAGTGTCCTGAGTTAATTTTAGCAGGTTCCTTTTTGAAAGAATTTGCTTTACTTCACAGCTTATGTTAAGGAGCAGGATCTCTCATTATAATTTACTTTCCAGAATATTTTATAGGATATATTTTCTCTGTTTTCTTTTGCATACATTACCCTTTACAAAGAAAAACTTCAGTGCAAGACTGCAATCATTCTTGAGGATTACTCCCTCTCCCCTGTGATTTAAGAATGTCCCAAGATTTCTGTCTGCTTTTGAAATGTCTTTTTGTCTATATTCATTTCCATAACTAGAAAAATTCTCTAACTAATCTATTCTGTTACAGATTACAGTTTTATCAGTGTTGGACCAAGAAAAAAGAATAATCTACTTTTGCCAAATTTATTTCTCTGTTTCAAATCCTTGTTTCCTGTTTCCTACTGATCTTGAAGCTTAATTTTACAAACAAAGTATTTATTATTTTTTGTAAACTATCTTTTGCAAGCCTCTCAGAGATTCAGTAAACATAATGTATAATAAATGTAACTAAAGTAAAAAGTAAATTGTAAGCTTAGTCTGAGTACTACCAATACTATTAACTGTAGAAATATAAAGGATGGAAAACTAATTAAGTAGGAAAAAAAAATCAATGTTAAATTATATTTAAAAAAATAACATGATGTTAATTACTTAGAGTTTAAACAAGGAGGCAAGTATAAAATAATTATTGAACTGAAAGCAATCAACATGCTGTTTTGAGAAGATATGACTAACATATGACCTTTTCTTAGAACAGGTAACATTTCCAAGTTGTTTGCTCCCCTTTTTCAGTTTTAGTTTCAAATCAGGTAAAGCCAATGGTCTGATAATAGCATAGTTTTTCACATTGTCAAAATTGCATTTTAAATGGCCAGTGGCTGACATACTAATAAAATGGGTGCAAATGCAAATGGTCACTGTATGCAAAGTGGGTGCCAAGGACATGTCATACCTTTCTTATGACCTTTAGCTGCTTCCATGGCAGAAGAATGGCCACCAGCTTCGGCACTCCCTTGTCAGCCCTTACTTAGGGTGAAGCAGCTTTCCACTCCGTAGGGTTTCAGTGCAGCAGCACAGCCCTCCATAACTGGTGGTAAAAAGCTTATGAAGAAATGAATCAACACTTCTCTCAGTCGTGGCTTTTCTTCCCCAAGACTGCATCATACCAGCTGATTCAGAAAGGGAACAAGAAGGTAACGAAGATGCAGAAGACCTTTTGCTTTTTTTATTGGGCCACGCACATGTGTGACAGAATTGCAGAAAATTTGCACTCCCAAAGGCAGTAGGTCCAGGTGAAGAGTGGGAGATACCTCCTGACTCTGCCTCAAAACCGGACCTTGTTGGCTCATTAATGGAAAACAATGTTCTCTGCTCCAACAATAACAGGAGCAGTGGGCATTTCACACCTTTGGGCTCTCAATGAGCTGTTATGTGTCACAAATAGTGAACATCTCCTGGGGTCCATCCAGTGGCAAAAAGGCCACCCACAACTCATTTCTCCAGGCTTTGTCCCTGTGGCTCATTTTAATCTGCACCCAAAATAAAAAGTTGTAACCCACCTCTTTGGTTTCCACACACAGCTTTTATGCAAACCACCAACTTTGTAAGTGCTAATCCAGCCAGTAGATAACTAACAAAATAACACACCTGTCAAGGTATGACAAGATTTGCAAATTCAACTTCTTTCACTGGTAGTCCAAATAAGAGACTGACAGAGAAATGAGCTGATCTATGCTTAAGGAGATATACACTCGGGTGGCTTACTTTTCCTTAAAATAAATAAAAATTCTGGCCTCAGAAATGTCTGTGTGGTAATGAGGGTCTCGTTTTTCTGTCTTTAAAATGAAGAAAAGGCTCCTCATTCTGCTTTCTCATCTATTTAAAATCATTCATCTATGTGTCATAGACCATTGCTTATTTCCCAACGGCAGACACTGTTGCACTTGCTCTACTAACCAATCTTCTTCCAGAAAAAAAATAATGCATTTGTTTCTAAAACCCTGATCTTTTCCATAACTAATGTTTATTTTCTACCTAATTTTGACCTTTTCACTACGAGCCAGCATCTCCGTTCCTTCACTAAATGGGCATTGGCTGTCCTTCAATGCCCTTGCCTCATTTCAATGTAGCTGCAATATCTGAGGAAAGGATCTCTTTCTTTAGTAACCATAAATAAGGCCTGGATGCTGAAACTCCTTTCTTCCTCATAAATACTTTCATTTTTATGAAGAATGCTTGTGGTTTTCTTCCTTTCTTCTGGAAACTGATTTTTCTAAATAGGTTGTTTATATTGATCTTCATTGATTACAGGTAGCATGTTTTAATCTTACAAACCTTAGATAATTGATTTATATTGAACAAGCAGGTTTCATTACTAAACTAGACTTGGATGGGATAAAAATTAGGATCACAGAATCATAGAATGGTCTGGGTTGGAAGGCACCTCTAATGATCATCTAGTCCAACCCCCATGGGTGGTGGGGACATCTTTCACTAGACCAGGTTGCTCAAAGCCCTGTCCAATCTGACCTTGAACATTTCCAGGGAGGGGGCATCCACAGCCTCTCTGGGCAACCTGTGCCAGTGTCTCACCATCCTCAACATCAAAAATTTCTTAACTTTATGTCCAATCTAAACCTATTCTCTTTCAGTTTAAAACTGTTGCCCTTTGTCCTGTCACTACAGGCCCTAGTGAAAAGCCTTTCTCCATCCTTCTTACAAGCCCCTTTTAAGTACTAGAAGGCTGCTATAAGGTCTCCCTGGAATCTTCTCTTCTCCAGGCCGAACAACCCCAATTGTCCCAGCTTTTCTTCATATGAGAGATGTTCCACCCCTCTGACCATCTTCGTGGCCTTTCTCTGGACCTGCTCGAACAGGTCCATGTCCTTCTTGTAAAAAACTCCTGTTACAGATTTGTTGTCACATTATTTTTTGCTGACTTTTTTTCTCGTAACTGAGCTCATCTTCAAAGCCTTTATTCATTCCATGTTTTTTTCTTTTCCTCAGTGACTCTCCTTTTCCATTTTCCTTGCTCAGACATTTTTCATCTTTTGTGGCAGCTAATGTCATCTTCCTCTTCTGGCAGGTGGAAGCAGTGGATCAGAATTCATGTTGCAGTCTCTGTCATTACTTTGTACATATCAAGAAAACAGATTAGACAGTCATTGCTACAGTTCTTTCCTTCTGCTGTTGCTACAATCCAGATCTCCAGTGCATTCCACTACAGGGAGCCATTTTTCTGCATCACATTTATCTTGAAATGGGAGAAATTTCCATGCATGTTTAACTTCCCTGAAGCCAGTTCCTACTTATAAAATCTCAGCTCCATTGAAACTGGAAGGTAGGACACCACTGTTTTCAGAATGTTATCTTCTTTTTGTCTCCAACCATAGGAAACTGGTTAATTTTGAAAGTATGCCATGACTGGCAGCACCATAGTCTTATTGTGCTATATACAGAATGCCTACAATTCAGAAGGTATCAAATTGCATTACTTGTTTTTACGCAAAAAGAACAAAACTGTCACATGTATCTTTCTGTCTGTCTCTCCTAATGGCTTTTAAAGTCATTGGCCAATATTAACCCAGCTTGTCAACACAATAATCAAAAGGATTTAATATATGTGAGATGAGTTTAGTGAAATTGAATGGTTGGATGGAGAACAGAGCACACATTACAAGCCCCATATGAGGGAGAGGCTGCAGGAGGAGGTTTTAAACAGGACAGGAATTGTTTCAGTACTGCTAGGACAACTTATTTTATTTTTAAAGCATTTGTGAGTTCTTAAAGGTCTCCATGATGATCACTGACCTGGCTTGGCTTAGATTGGTTGTCTGGGGCACAGTGCCCTATTTCATTATTTATATCAGGAAAGTAGAAACTGACAGAAGTGATGTACACCTAATTCCTTCCAAAGCAAGTACACTTAAAAATGTACTATATGATGAAGTGTCTGATAAATTTGTGCTTTCCAAATGTTGGTTTGAGTATTATTTATCCACTTGGAACAATGCATTTTTGCCTGTCTATTACTGCCTCTAAGTCTGTGATTGAGTGGTTCTCTGGGAATAGCATGTTGATTAACTTCAGTAGCAACATGTTGTTCTGCATTTTTCTCTACAATGGTAGCATGTCATCTCTCTATAATATATATAAACTAGATAGACTATTATGCTGGTTTATAGTTTTGCATTCTGGATTAGCCATGAAGATTATGTTAGCCTCACTGCAAAATAAATGTTATCTGTACATTTTTTCTAGTATTAAAAAATACCACTTGATATCCATCCTTAGTCCCCCTTTCAAATATTACTTTATTTAATCATGTTCATAATCAAAACAGACTTGAAAATTAAAAAACCCTCACCTTTCATACTAAATGAATGTTATTTTTCCTTAGATATTTATGCATGGTGGTAAATTTATGTAGATTGAATTAGAAGCACTCAAATGCCTGTGTAACTGTCCTTCCAAATTCAGAATTTTTTATTAACAGCAAAGAAGCAATTCACCAAATTCTTCTTGTAAAAACTTATATGCAAGGTTTTTCACGTAAGAGCAAGGTGAAAAACTCTGTAAAGATTTTTAAAAAAGGAAGGGTATGCAGTTAGGAAGAATTCAGTGTAGAAAATGTCCAATTTCCATGTACTAAAATTTTCTTTTTCTACATTTATGAAAACTCACAAATACTAGAAATTACAGATACAGTCATGATGGTGAAGCAGTCAATGGGTGTTTTTCTGTTGACTGGAAAATGGTCAGGATTTTCCCCTCTATTTTTACTCTACCTTTTACAACCTCAGTTTTATTAGTCTTACTGGCTACTGGAAGTGACTATCTGGTTTACTGAAAATGAAGTAGTGTCTTTCTCCAGATACTTTCTTGGGCCAAAGACTGTAGAGTTTTGAGGGTAGAAAACTGGAAAGGAAAGACAGAGGACAGGGAAATAAGCCTTCAATCCAGGGTAGATTTTCTGCTGTTTTGAGCAAATCTTTGTTTTGCTCATGCCAAAAGAGAAGTTAATTTCACAGTGGTGGCACTGAAGGTATTCACGAGTAACAAATGTTTATCAAACCGATGGTTCTGCCTGAGACAGTGTACTCTCATGGCTGTAGAAGATTCTCCATATCAGACCACAGAAAAGCAGGTAACAAATAGGGTAACAAAATGACCCCACCAGATAACAAGGATAGTACCAGTTGCACTGCTGAGTATCTGCAGACATCGGGGCAGTGAAATAACTGAGAAATGGACTTCAGAGGATCCTTTTTTTTTAAGTCTAGTTTCAATTTATTTGGCCAATTTACTTCAAAGCATCTTTTTTTTTTTTTTAATAAACTTATTAAATATGATTGTAAAAGAGGTTAATTTTCTCATCCACATTGCAATGAGGTGGAAAATAAGTAATTTTATTATATTTCCTATGGAGTCCTGAAGTAAAAAGGCAACATGGAGGAAAGCAGGAACATAATTAGTGGATGCTTTTGCTTGGGAGTTGTCCTGCTGGACATTGCTTGTAGAAGAAAAGAATGAGCAGTAAGATAGACTGTAAAATGGTAGTAGTAGTAATTCCCTGTAGTAGTAATTCCCTGTAGGCTGACTTGGAAAGCCCTGAGACTTGGGTTTGCTCCAGGCCAGACAAACCAAAGCTTCTGAAAGTTACTACCCTGTGGCTGGATTCTGGAAAATCTTGGGGAGATATCAAATCTGTGCATTTTCAGCTGGATTTATTCTATGTTATTCAATTATTCGTGTGCTGACTGGATATGCTACAAAAGAAATGCTAAAGTGGAACAGGCAGAAAAAAGTATTAAACTGGTAAGAACTACAATGTTTACTGTCTCTGTTCACAAGCTAAAAAATAATCACAGGCTATTTTCCTAGACTGCACTTTCTCTACAGATGTTATAATTAAACCCCAGATTTTCCATGTAGTTTCTACAGTTATTATGTCTTGTTCTAAGTAAAGGTAGCAGGCCAACAGCCAGCTGCTTTTGTCCGCCTCTGCCTCTTTCTTTGTCCAGTCTCCCCATCCTTATAATCCTCCTTTCCTTCCTTTCCCTCCATGCGTCTCTTCCTTTTCCTCTTCACTGCCTCAGCACTGGGGCAGGACCTGATGAGCTGAGATTGCTGTGTTCAGTTGGAGTCAACCTGCTCAGGGCGAGCAGACTCTATGGAGCTGTCCCCTTCCTATGGTCTCACAAGACTCCTCAAGGCACTTACTAAGTGAGATTTTTCAAAAGCTTTCAACATAGCACCATTTGGGGAAATGTCCATATGATTAGTGCTCTTGTAGTTGAAGCGGGAAAATTCTGAAAAATATGAAGTCTTCCTGCTAAGATATGTTAGTACCAGAGGGCTTCAGCAAAAAGACAAGGTAAAACCAAACTGCCTAACCTTGTTATCCAAAGTGGCTGAATGCTCTTTGCCAATTTCTCTCAAAATCCTCAAGCTAAAGGCTGAAAGTTAGCATAAAGAAAAAAACCTAAACAGATCCAGTATTAAAAGTTTGTCTGAAAACTGAAAAATAGTGTCTCAGAGAGGACAGTGGTTGAGTGTTTCTACCTGCAGCAGCAGTAACTTCTTAAAGGCTGATTTAAAACCTTCTGGGAACAGCGCTCCACTGGGGGCTATGGGAAGGGGCAGGAGCAGACTTTCTTTGCTTGTTGTAGAGGAAGGTCACTCATTTTTCTCCAGGGATTGCTACTGATGCCTTTTCGTTGGCTGCTGTGGGGCAAGGCAGGTGGGGCTGCAAATTTGTGCTTATTTTGCTGAACTTGGTGATTCAGCAAAGTGGCTTAATTCTGCCAACTAATTGTAGCCATCAAAGTAATTTGGAACATTTTTCAATGGAGGCATATTTTTTCAATGTTTATTCTGTTTTTCCAATTTTCAGTGAAAGCATACTTAAGCCGTTAGGTTAAATATGCTTTTAAAATATTATTCATCCTGGAAGTATTCTCCTTGCTAGCCAGGCATTACCTGTCTTTTGTGAGTTTGATGATTTCTAACTACTGACAATTTGACTTTACATGCAAAGGGAAAAGATAGCCTTGGTAAAACTGTATAAACTCTCAGAAGATGTTTTATGTTGCCTCTCAGTGATTTTTTTATATATATATAACTGCATTTATGCTGCATAAATTAAATACTTGATGGGTGTAGAACATTTTTTTTTTTTTTTGAGGAAGAGTCGGTAAGATCATCAAATTAGGACAAATTTGGTATACCAGAAGATAAAAAAATCCAAATTTGAACTGGGGAAGCTATTATCCTACCTTATCTCATATTGTGTCTTCTACAAATGTCTATGTCTGTATCTCAAAAGACAAAGTAGGTATGTAGTGGAAGTTAAGTTTGGATCTCATGGTGAAGAGATTAGTAGTTATATATTCAGAATTTAGTTGCAGCAAAGTTGATTGAAAAGAAAATATTTCTTTTCTGCTGAGTGCAAAATGCAGAAAGACAAAGTAAAAAACTATCTTAAAAATAAGAATGGGAAAAATTTAATACCAGTGCAGTCTGGACAGATGATCATAGGAAGAAGTATATGTCCACCTATAGTATGTTAGGAGCAAAGATATGTGCATCTTCTATTGTAGAAGAAGAGCTATGGAGTCAACTATTTACCAGTGAATAAACTACTTTGGAGCCATTTTTCAATTTTGTTTTAATATCTGATAGCATTTTAAAGCCCCCAAACTTGAATCCTCCCCAAGAGGGGTAAATTATAATTTGACAGTTGTATTTCATATCTATGGTGGTTGCACCTTATAGATATATCAGTGTCAGAATTAAATGTATCATCTTTCTTATTTTCTGGTTTTCGTATTTCTTGGTTGCACTGAAAAGGTCATAAGGCTAAACCACTTAGAAGATTTGTTCTCTCTCATGTATCAATTCATATTTCCTAAGAGATCTTTTTCCAACCGCAAAGATGTACAAAGTCTTACCAAAATGTAGGTTTGATAAGATCATGTGCATTTCATTTACCTCCTGGGAAGTAAAACAAAACCTAGAAAGGCAAATGGCATATTTTGGTTTTTTATGGTTGTAATTAATTGTTGCTTATATCATTCAAAGGAAAGTGGCAATGCAAGTGTTAATTATCAATTATATATGTATTGAGTATATACTTTTATTTGTGGAAACAAGTTTTTTTTAAGAGTGGTGGCTGAGGCTTTAGTTAACTGCTAGTACTGCTGTTGCTTAGTTTCTGAAACTATTCTTGTGCACATTAATTAATAATTCTGTCATAAAGTTACAACACCAATAGGATATGGATTTTATACCAGTAAAATTCCTGTTGCTCCAGAGCTGAATGGCTCACATAATCCTCTTCCTTCTCCTGATTGGTAAAGAACCACATTCAGACAATGAAAGCAACCCATTTCCTGAATATGCAGGTAGTGTGAAATATTAAGGATAGATGTTTCCACACAATATGGTGTTAGGTGTGCTTTTATTTTCTATCCTCCTCATTGATCTGGAATAATAGAAAAATAATCCACTATTTTAAAAGGCCTGTCCTGTAGGACCTTATTAACAGGGCTAATTGGACCAAGTCCTGCCAGCCTTTAGTGGATAGCTTTTGATACAGATGGACTATTGGACTCACAGAGAGTTCACAGGTCTGATGCATAGTAGGACAGTGATATTAACACAAGGAAAAAGCTTGAGGAACAGGAATGACAGGAAAGCTTGCAGAAAGGCCAGGCAGATGATCTGGTAAAGGAAGAAAATAAGTAGAGGAAAAAAGAAGGGACTTTTGAGTCTGCTTCTGGCCCTCTTATTGATTCCTTCTGTATGTCTGGAAGCACAGTACAACCTTTATGTGTTTTCTCCATCTTACAGATGGTGAGCCTTTTTACTGTATATGCCTCACAGCAGTATTGCGGTCTTTAAGCAATTTCTAAAACAGTGCGTTACAATTAATCAGAATGCAAAAAATGCAGAAAGTTCCCATCAACAATGGCATTTCTCTTCTTCCTCCACTCAGGGCTGGTTCAGACAATTTTGCTGGCAGAATTTATTTAATCATGTCCAGTTATGCACAAAACAAGGCCCACAGGGAAATAAAAGAAGAGTTGGGGGATTTAAAAATCCTCTACCTACCTGGACATATCTTTATAATAAAAAATGTTTTAGTGGAGTGTATCCCCAAAATCCATTTAGTGCATTGCTATAAAGCAACATGGGGCAATCACGGAGGGAAAGCAGTAGCTGTGTGTATACACGGCACATAGGTTCAAAAATGTTGAACCTGGATCCTTTCCCACAAACACCTTCTCTCCAGGAGGAATTATTAATCTGGAAATGGTAAAGTCTTAATTATCCTTTCAAGTGACAAAATCTGCAAAAGAACAATATTCATGAACATGGTCTGCAAAATACTAAATAAAACTGGCCTTCAATTTGTTGAAATAAGTTGCTGCAGAAATGGTGCCTGTAGAAAGCTCACATTATATAGATAAGATTACTATTTCACCTGATAATCACTATCTTATTACCTTAGGTATGCAGAAATGGTTGAGTTATAACAGTTTATCGTTAAATATTTATTGTATTTCTGTAAGATTTTTTCCTTAGTATACAGTTGCTTGGCATAACATACTAACCCATAGGGGTCAACTAGCAGCTATGGAGTAGGAATTACAGAGAGAACGGGTGACCAGGAAAACCAGCAGTTTGAATGGAGGACTAACAAGTCAAGGCAAACCATAGGTGCATAGTACCAGTGTTAGCTGAAACACTCCATGGGTCTTAAGATTAATGACAGTGCTGAGGGACTGCAGGCTTTTTGAGCCAAACTGCCAGCTGGTGATTGCACAGTAAAGGCTTATCAGAGCTGAGTTGCTAAAAAGCTTCCATGGCAACATCTGTGAAAGAGGACCTTCACCTAAAAGCTGGCATGCCTGCATGAAGGAATTCCAGGGGCCGTGGGGCTGATCTTGCCTGCGGAGCTGGGCTGAACAGCAGGGATGACCATGAACTCTGAAGGTCCCTCGTTATTTTGTTGTCATAGACAAGCAAAAGAAGAGAAATCTAATTATAAGAAGGGTTTATCTGCTTTTTCCCCCAAGACACTTATAGAAGCTCAGGAATATAAATCTTCGCAGCAGACTTGGACTCATTTAAATTTTTTTTTCAGAGGCAACAAAGGTACAAGAGCAGAGGCCTCTGCTTGATTCTGCCTAATATCAAATGGTTCCTTGTATTGTCCAGACTAGATACAAAATTTAGAGTGTCACCTCCCTGTAGAAGAACAGCTCTTCTCTCATCTTTTATCCTGTTTGGTTCCTAGAAGCCAGTCCTGTATTTTTGGTATTTCTAATAATGGAGAGAAAGTTAATGACAAGAGGTATCCTGCATTGTTCTGAAAAGCGTAAAGAAGAACCCCTCATCATGATCCTTTGTACTCAGTAGACCTGCCTATAAAACCCAGACCCTCGTTTCCTTGGAACCAAGTTTCACTCCTGCAATTGTCTAAGACGATCTCTGAAACTCTCTTCTGATATGACATGTGTATGTTGTGACTTCTGAAACAATACTGTGTGGGTCACTGCCATACAGCATGAGAAGGATACAGATTTTGCAATGCTGCAATTAATATGTTAATCTCGTTACACTCGCCTGACTATTCCAGAACAGTAGGAAATAATTTATAAGTTTTTATTTATAACTTTTAGCCTCTTTCATATAAATTTTTAATATCATAAATAATAAACCTATCTTGCTAGAGGACCCATAATTGTGTCTGAATTTATTGCTGACTGCTAACATAATAATCTGAATAGCTTTTGAGGTTTTTCTGACCCTTCATCAATATAAGAGGTGGATTAAGTATTCTACAAGCATTATGTGGCTTTAAACTATACAACATACCATAAACACTCGGTAAAATTCAAGGTAAATATAACTCAAAATCTACAGTCAAAACTTCAGATCTGAATGACTGAAGTAAGACACCTAAAATACAGTGAGATTATTTTATAATTCATGTTGAAATATTGCAGGTTTATTACTAGAATTTACAGGTTAAATTGCTATTGGCAATTTAGATGTGAATGTTCCAGATGAAACCAAACACATTACTGGTGGAACCCAATAAGGACAGGCGCACTTGGCCAGCATGTGTGAGATCACCACAGTTATTATATCTGATTTGGAACAAGGAGGTGAGCCTTGGCTTTCTACATGTCTAGCAAGAGTTTTGGCTACTAGACTAGAGAGCAATCTGTCTTTCTCTGAATATTTGTTTATCTACAATGAACTGACTCCAAGAGGAAAGGCTAAAGCCTAAAGATGGGTTGTTTCTGTAACCCTAACCACCAACTCATCTGCCAGCCTCAGCTGCTGGAACTCCCTCTCTCTCACTCTCCTTGTATGTGTACATACACATCCATATTCCATCTTCAGCAGTAAGAAAGTGACATCAAAAAGATAGTTTCTACAAAAATTGTGTTCAAGAATGGGTTATTTGCAGATCTTGAGCTTTTCTGGCTTGAGGAAAACCTGCTATACAAGACAGCTGATCACAGGACAGTCTCAGGGAATTTGTCTGTTTGTTGTGCAAAATTACTCAGAGCCATTGGATGGCACACCTACAAAAAGAGTGTACATTCTGGTTTCCTATAAGTCAATTTTAGGAGTAACATTTGTTTTAGTTATGATGCAGATTTTCTTAGAAATTGCATATCTGCGTAAGAAACTTGTTGGTGGGCTCAGTCCCTCTAAAGTGAATATTTTTTTAGGAGAGTTTCTGCCTGTAGGATGCAAATGAGTCGAAGGGTTACATGTAGTCAGGAACATAACAGGCTGTATGCATGTCTTCTGTTTTTCAGAGCTAATCAGTGATTTGTTTGTGTCGTATGGAATAAGCACTTCTATGCATGTTTAATGCCTTGTCCTTAATAGCCTGTGTGGATAAAACCCAGATTGTTCCATCTTCCACAGCCAGCTGTGTAAAATGCCTGATTGGCCAACTCTCCCTGCTGGTAGAAAGCAGCAGTTTCTGCCACTTTGCATGACAGAGCAAGTAAGAATTCACAGGCAGTAAAGACACACTGGTGTCTTCACTTAAAGCATGTTATTGAAACAAGGAAAATAAAACCATTGGGCACTAAAATACTTTCTATTCTTGAGATTTCAAAAGATCTTTGCATTTACTAAAAAAACCCTTCAGTACACAGAGCAATTAGCAACCTAAAGCAATTAGTAATCTTCTTTTACCACAATTGAAAAGTACTTTGGAAAATTAGCTGGTATGGGATTCTAATTTATTCAAATAAAAAGGAACTGCCTTGGTGCCATTTACTTTATGAATATGCTGATAATTCGTAATAATAGGCAGTTATACTAAAAGAGGTGGAATCAGAAAAAAGATGAAGACAACCTAGTAACGGGGTATACTTCAGTGTAATGTCTAAGTCTTTCATGATTTTCTTTGTTCCCATGCCAAAGTCTTAATTTACACTTGGCGTTTCTTTTTGGTGTCACTTGCTCACACTAATGATACCTAGTCAACACTTTTTCCTTCTGTAGGTTTTGTTCAGCTTGGGTTGCTCTTCTCATTTTGTGTTATGCTTCTAGTAATTTCCTTTTTTTTTCCCCTTCTCCTTGTCTTTTAGAAATGGTATTTTTGCTCCATGAGCAGTATTACTGAATTTAGTGGCACTACACACAGAAAGTAATGGCAATAAAATTGGGCTTTCGTATTTTGTGTGACCCACTTAGTCACATAAAATACCCAAGTGAAGTATGAGTTTCTCAGTTTGATACCCACCTTGGCTGTAAGCAACTGACAAATTGATCCCAGACTAATTTTCTTCTTGCATTGCTTATTTAAACAAGTATCTCAAAAGGCACACTTCCATATGCTGCAAAACATTGGCACGAGTTTTCAGATTAATTTTCACACTTAGTAATCTGCAGTTTAGTAACAGCATCAAACAATACAGTGTAAAATGCCCGTTGTCCTCTTTGTGACATTTTATACATGAGCTTAAATGTCTTTTTGGCCATTATCTTCTAACAGATGTTGCTGCTTCATCCGCTGAAGCAAATGGCTGCAAAAGGCTTAAAATACGTGCCTTTCTGTGACACCGCGGAGTAATTATAAATATGATCAGGGGGAAAAAATGACTACGGTAGGTGACAGCGCCAGGCAGAGGGGAGAAGGGAGAGGGCTGCGAAGGGCCTGCGGCACCCCCCGGGGCCTGCGGCTCTCCCGCCCCGCACAGGGCGGCGGCAGCGCGGGAGCCCGGCCGGGACACCGACCCCGCTCCCGGGGGTGGGGAGCCGGGCCAGGCGGGAGGCAGGGCCCCAGGGGGCTGCAGCGCAGGCCGGTGAGGCGGCCACTGCAGGTGCTCGGCGCCGCCATGTCGGGGAACCGGCACCCTCTGGTGTTTGTGCTGAACACCGGGCGGAGGGCGGGCGGCGGCTCCTCCGCCCCTGGGCGCTCCGTCCCGCACAGGGCACGGGATGTTTTTCTCCGGGTGTGCTTTAGCTAAATGGGCTGTCTCTGCAGTTTGACAAGTTTTGGGCTTCTCCCTGAACCTCGTGTTTGAGGAATTGCTTGCCGGTTCTTAACCCGTTGTTCGGTGGTGCTCAAATAAACTCTAATAACCTCAAGTAAGTCAGGGTTTGTTTTGTAAGTATCGGTGATACGCGTGTATTTAAGTAGTCCCTCTTTCACTTCACTCCTGCTCTGAGGAGAGCTTTGTCCTCCAGGCCCGATTTTTTTTGCTACTCTTCCCTCTCAGCATCTCTATTAATGTGCTGTTGACCTCTGCGGCTCAGGTGGGTTCTCTGTGGCCCCAAATGAGGGACTCACAGGACTCGGTTAGAGGGGAAGAGGGAAGGGGGAACGGCTAAGGGGGCTGTAGCCTTCCCCACTCTACCTTGGAGTCAGCAGAGACTGGTACAACCCCTTATTCGGAGCGCTAAATTCACCCCTGTTTTATCAAAACACTGTTGTGTTTAAGCCATTAATTATGTATGAATGAAGATGCCAAAAACAGGAGGCAGAGGAGGTAGGAGGGACAAGGTTTAGGGTCTGCATGTGTAAAATTTACTTTTCTCTAGCTTCAGCTACATAATTTTTCAGTCTGATTATTCTGCCAGGCATCAGTAAAAGCGAACAACAATTCAAGTCTGAAGCAAAGAAGATTAAGATTTAGGTATCGTTGGCACATAATCAACACAATTCTTACCTCCTGAAAATGAATCATCTTTCTTTTCTTGTCAAAAAGGTAAAGAGAAGGTTCTGCAGGAGCTTGAGGTCTTTGGGGAAAAGCCAGTACTTATCCCACACAATCCACAGGGATTATCCTAAAATGAATCAACCAGGCTAATCTTAAACTGGCTTTTATTTATTCCCATAAAATTTAAACACCATCTTGTGTCTCAGAGCCCAAGCTGGGTGGCAGTTTGGATTGTGTTAGCTGATCCCCATTCCGTCCCTGGAGCAGCGTACCACCTACCAGCAGAACTGTGCTTCCACATGCTGGGAAGCCACCTTGCTGTGAAAGATGATTAGTGCCCCACCGGAGTGGGTTGTAAGTAATAATTAGAAAGACTTAATTGGGGTTTTTTTTAGTTAAGAAAAAAAAACTGTATCAGATGAGCTAGTCTGTAGCCCAGATACCTGTATCTGATCTATAGCTATCTGAAGAATACTACAATTTTTTCTTTTAAAGAGAAGCACTAAAAGTTGTTTTGTAGCTCACATTCAGCTGCTCTCAGCATCTTTGTGTCTCCTCCAGGAGTCACAGCTGTAGCCTGCTCCAGAAAAGTGGGAAGTTATAAAACTTCCAGCTGAGGACCTTGATGAAATGAAATGCAGGGAAGCTGGGAAAGTGGTGACCTGCACTGACAATTCTGCCTCTGCTCCAAGGCAGGTGCTGACCTGTGTGCCATGGTAGTGCTGCCGGAGGGAGGCAGAGCAACAGCAGAGCAGAGCAGCTGGCCTCCTGTTATGACCTGCTGCACTCCTTAATCCCAGCCACTGACCTCCTCACTGTCAGTTAGCTCTTGTCTGTACGACACCCCTCCTTTTTAAAGTCTGAGGGTCAGAAACCTTTCAATGCCTGCTCAGCACATTCCTGCAGTTTGAGGGTGCCTTGTCTCTCCATATGCTCCCAAGAACCTTCCTTTCATGGAAGGTGGACATGTCTTGGAACAGACCACACAGGCTGTCCTGTTGCTCAGGGTTTCATTGAGTTGGTTTCTGAAGATGACGAGATCTGTACTAGTAATTTATTTTAAAATGTAACACAAACTTCTGCCATCTACAAGTAAAAAAACAAAGCACAAGTTTTATGCTGAATATTTAGTCTGCTATGAGCAAAACGTGTACAAAAAACGTTTAGAAAGTATTACACATACTTTCCTGTCTCTCTTTTTTCCCTTCCTCTCCCTTGCTTGTCTTTGTAGAGGATAAAATACATCATATCCCGAGAGCTGCATTCACACAGAGCATTAACATTTCTGGATGCAGACAGACAGGAGAACTTTGTTTCCTTGGCAACTGAAGCCACCAGAAAGTGTTTCCAGCATCTCCTCCCTTTACTCATGTTCACTGTTATTGTAGCCTTTGGTCAATCAGGTAGTAAAACCAACTACGAACTAAAAAAGCATCTTGATAGTGTGCTCCACTTAACTCATCTGGCCTCCCTCCCCACCTCTAGAATAAAAAGTGACCTCTGCAAACAATCCTGTATCAAAGTATCCAGCATTACAATTCATGGCTGAACTTCAAGGTCTGCTCTATCCTTCACGTTTAACTTATACCTAGAAAGTGTCGTGGTCTTCTGGGAAACAATGTCGGCAACTAAGCAGCTTTCACTCAAAACCTGCATATGCTGGAGTGATGGAGTTGGGTCTCTGCTGCAGCACAGAGAGCGGGTGCTGCACAGAGTCGTGCCAGTGATTCAGTGCGGTTCATTCTTACCTCTGAGTCAGGGCTGAATTAATGTCCCAGCACATTGTTAAGGTTTTGAAGCAGTGTGCTGATGGAGGCAGCTCTTTACTTTAGCTTTTGGTAATAAAAAAGACAACGCTGAAGCCCTTCCCACCTGCTATTGTTAAATATCACATATCTCCCTCCCCCCATGGTCCTTATTCATTCAAAGAATTTCACTAGGATTGCTGAAGAAAACACTTTATAGATACAAAATTTCCAATTTATGGTTGACCTTCCACTTAAATGTAGCAATATTGTGTAGCTGATCTGTGAATGAGGCAGAGAGCCTGGGGAAA
Organism: Strix uralensis; assembly: GCF_047716275.1. Taxonomy (NCBI): domain Eukaryota; kingdom Metazoa; phylum Chordata; class Aves; order Strigiformes; family Strigidae; genus Strix; species Strix uralensis. The sequence goes on along the minus strand of NC_133972.1, from coordinate 131,245,682 downwards.
AAAGAAAGGTTGTGTAAATGCACATGTAGTACCTAGGTATTAGACAGCTGAATGTGGTATTTTTTTACCTTTGAGGACTAGAATTCACACTTAAACAATGTTCCCTAAATATAGAAATTGATATATAGTTTTGTATTTTTAATTAAAAATGTGTTGTGTTTCCCAAAGTCCAGTGAAGTTAACACTGGCTCTGCAGTATTATAGTGAAAAAATTGGGGGCATGTGAGCCACAGGTTTGTAACAACATGTCCTGGTTTAGCTAGGATAGGGTTAAGTTTCCCCAGCAGTGGGGGGAAGCTCTAGCCGGGTTATTCCACACCATGCTGACGTCACCTCCTGGTGCCCAAGCGCGGGAGCGCGGGAGAATCGGTGAACGCGTGTGTTATGTGATCTCTCTGCTCTCACTGCTGTATCGGTACATATCTTGCTCTGTTCATTGTTATTACTGTTATTGTTATTGTTATTGTTATTGTTGTTGTTTGTTGTGTTGCTGTTGCACTGTTGTATTAAACCTCTCCTTATCTCAGCCTTGGGGCTTTGTATTTCACTCCCTTTGTGGGGGAGGGGCAGCGGCCGCGTGGTCTCAGACCCCGGCAGGGCCTAAACCACCACACAACAGTGCTGGAGGAAATTTATAGCTGAGTGCTGAGACTGCATTTATGTTGTTTTTCTTACCTAAATCTTTCCCTGCTTTCCCTGGAAAGGACAGGGCCTTTTGTCTAATGTGAGCCCTCAGAGGGAACAGGGACTTCTAGCATCAGTGTGTGGACAGTCTGGGTTAGGTCACTTGCAAACCCTTTCTTTCTCTTCCCTCATGACTTCAGGAGACTCCTGTCCTTTTCTGCAGGACTACTGGGAAGGGCACAGAGGCACTGAATCGTTACGTGTTGAAGGAGAGGAAGATGGTGATGGAGTGTGGTGCGCCCTCTGCCCTTTGTTTTTCTTTGATATTGCAGGTGTTTCCAGTATCTGCGGTGAGACCAGTTACTGCTGATAATCCAGATATTAAAGTTTTCATCAAGAAAGCAAACACAAGAAAGGAAAATATTATTTTTAACAGTTTATATGAATTTGACGTTCAGAAGAAAAAGCATTTCTCTAGCCTAAGAACTTGCTTTCTATTGAATTGCAAAGGCCTACAGCAACAGAGAGTCAGAACTGAGTCTCCAACGTGGAGCACACACAGACAGAAGGCACCAGGCGACCTAAGTGTTGCTGCTATCTCACCCTATAATTTGCAGTGTTCTGGTTAAACTCCACCTCATTCCAGTCCCACACAGTTCCAATGCACACTCCATTAAGGGTCAGTGACTGTAGCTGTGAGCACATCTTTTTTGTGCTAGCTCTAAGATCACTAAAGAGTTTCAGCACAGAATTTAGCTAGAGAAAGAATAGCTTACTGTCCAACCACTGGTGCCTGAAAAAGCTTTGAGTCTCCTATTAATCCTACTGAGTTTTTTACATCATCTGTGCTTTAGATTTATGCAGAGCAATAATAGACTTCTCTTCCCCATATAGAAGTTTCTGATCTACCTGTAGCAACTGCAGAGTGACAAACTGTTGCTCCTTTCTCCCTCAGTTCAGCCTAACCCTTAGAATCCATGTTATTGATTATTTTGCAGCTCATATTTAAGATACTTATCCAAACAAAATGATTGCTCATAAGAGATAAATAATCAATGAATGCTGAAATATTGCTATCTTAAAGCTCTCCTGTATATTTTAATTCCAGAATGTGGAGAAAAGTTCAGGGAAGATGTTAACAAGAAGTTGAAAATTGCCAAGTAAAACTATGTATGAAAAGATGTAACAGTAGTAATTCCCTTCAGTACATCTGCAAGAGCCCATGGATTGTAGAGGTTAAATGCAGGATTGGGGTATATTTTATGTTACGCTCTCATTTTATCTTCCAAAAAATTATTATTGTCCCAGGTCTGTGTTCCATCCTTAAAATGCATTTGGCTCAGGGGTGTTTTTGTCACGTGTTTGCTATTTTGCATTTTTATCCATCTTCATTAAGGGTGAAACTTTTTGACAGCTCTATGCAGATGATAGTGAGCAGATGCTGATGTTCTGGAGAAAGCAGTGACCACAGTCAAAGACATCACCATGTTTGCACAAGCCTCTGCCTCTAAGAGAGGGGATTCTGTACCTTTGAAACCTCCTACATGACTTTTGATTCTACAGCTGACATAATTTCTCATCTTGATTATAGGTTTAGAAAAAAAATTGTTTTAGAAATAGAAACTGCAGCCTGATCACAGACACTCAAAAAGAGGAGCACAAAGTAAAGTTTCAACATTAGAAAATGATGAAGGAAACCCACAGGCCCTTTCCTGGCTGTCTAAGCTTGACCAAATGCACAGAGAGGCAGGGCAGTCTGCTGTTCCCTGCAGAGACCTGCTTTCCTGCTGCATGCTCTGAGATGCAGCCAACCTGGCTGTTCCCCACCTCTTCCAAGGCAGTGGGAGCAACTCAGAGTCTTGCCTCACGTCTCCCAGTTTGCCATTTAGAGGGACTCCTGGTGGGGATTTCAAGGTCTGTGTGCCAGTTAAGGGATATCTTGAACACAGATTGGTGCATTCCCAACCGCTGCTTGGTGGAATATATTAGGGATAAGATCTGATTTCTGCACACTCCATCACTCCATCCCTGGCTGCAGCTGGAGCCTAGGGAGAATGGAGCTCCGTCAGTGGTACAGGGAATTTTTGACTTCTCCCATGGTGTGGGACAGCTTAAATAAACTGGGGACAGCAGTCAGGGTGCCTCTCTCTGCTTTGATAGCTGTCTTCTGACTTTCCTCCAAGCTGCAGGTGTAAAGAAACAGGGGAACAGCCACCCAGTGAAAAGTGGTTTGGATGCACAATTGTGGATCTGAGGCATGAAAGAACTGATGGACTAGGCAAGGCATCTAAACTGAAAATTCCTGTTTTATTCAGCATCTACTAGTCTGTAAAAGCCTGTGAGATTCAATAAGGCAGAGAGGATCATTGCTTGAGGCCTGGGTGTGCAGACGGAATGAGGAAAGGCAACTTGGAAAAGTGTATTAAAAATAAGCATTCATTCATTGCAGAACTTATGTCTTGCTTTTCTTTTAATTTATCTGCCTCTCAGTGTTTAGACAGAAGTCATGTGAGCTTCTGAGCTGCAGGGACGGAGACAGAGGAGAACGTGTGCATCAGTGCAGAGTGCTGCTGGAGCCCTGGCAGAGTGAGAGGGAGGCAGAGGGAGCCTGAGAGGGAAAAGTGGTGGGAGCTGGAACAGCAGCAACTGCTGCTACCACGTTGCAGCTCATGCCCGGGAATCGGCTCTGCTGCCAGCACGCCTCTCTGAAGGTGCAGGTGCCTCAGGTTCAAAAGTCCTAGAAGGTCGGTGGTACTTTCAGGAGCCAAGTGGATCTGCTTTATTTTTTTCATTTCCTGCAAAGAACATCTGTTTGAGGACTCCGCTCCTTTTCCTGGACTGAAAGAGGTATTTTATGTCAATAATGTGTCTCTCCTTTGAAAGCAGGTATGAGATTGGGAAGAAAGTAACTCAGTGCAGGATGTCAAAGCAGATGTGCAGAGAGGTGGTGGGTTTCTGTCTCTCCCCCTTTATAGCAGAGCTTAGGCAGTAAGGGCCCCCTGTCATTAGGATATGGTTTGACTTAAAATATGGAGGATGGGAGAGACAGGGTTAAAGTGTGGGGGTGGATCTGAGCTGTTTCTCATCTGATTTGTTTCTCTGTGCAATCTCTGAAAGTGGAGGAAAACTTTGCTTGTGCATCTGGAGGAGCAGTGCTTGCCCATTACATAGCGAGGTGTAAAACTTGTAATTAAACTTGTAATTATTTAATACGAATGTGGTTTGCCTAAATCTCTGCTTGACAAATTACAGTTCCCATCACAGCAGAGCTCCCCTTAACACATACAGATTTCAGAAGTCTTAACATTCAGTGGCTGTGACAGCACTTCTGTTTCTTTCCCTCTCTTCCCCCTTTCCAGCGTAATTGCATCCTGCTGTCTGCACTCTCCTCCCCATCTCCCTCCTGCCTGTGGGAACTGTGCCCCAATGGATGCCCCCGTACAGATTTTCCGGGAGGAGCTGGACTCCACCTGTTCCCCAGGGCCCTGTCATCCCCCCAGCACCAGCAGCAGCTGGCTCCTGGGCTGGGGGGACTACGACAGCAACGCCACCGGGGCCTTCGGGGATGCCCAGCACAACCACACCAGCATCTCCCCCGCCATCCCCATCATCATCACTGCTGTCTACTCGGTGGTCTTCGTTGTCGGCTTGGTGGGAAACTCTCTGGTCATGTTTGTCATCATAAGGTAAGGGGCTTTGGAGTACCTGCTGGTACAAATGGCCATCCCTAAATTTGGGGAGGGGGTGGTTTATGGAAGCTCTCTGGGTGCGCATACATGAGGAGCTGGAAAAAAGCAACTGGAATGACTGAAACCTTTTCAGTCCCAGTGGTTTGACTGGACGTGCAGTTAGAGACCGAAGGGAGAACCTGGTTAAAAGAGATAATTCCTGCAGGCTGCGGGAAAGGCGCTTTGTGCCTCGGAGCTGCGTTCATCGGGTGCCCTCTAGGGATGAGAGGCTGCTCGCATCCCAGGGAAAGCTCAAGTCAAAGAAAGAAACTTCTGCAAGGCAGCTTTTTTCCCCTGTGAGGACACACCGAGGGACAGCTTGTGTCCAGTCATGTGGACATTGATACACTCCTGCCTTGTCAGCTGGTGGCTTGTTTAACAAGGTGGGGAAAAAAAAGGAAATGATAAAGATAGGTGGAAATGCTTACTGTAAAGCAAGGGATGTTTTTTCTCTGTCTAGTGGTGTTTAAATCCAGTTGTTGGTGCTGGATTGAAGAAAGCAAAGCAGATGCTGAAATACCTTTCCTATTCTTTTTCAGGAAGCAGGAGAAAGCTGTGTATCTGTGTTAGTTTTTCATATTAAACCACTTAATGAAATGCACCAATACTTACACTTGCACTTACACTTGTGTATTGTATATTTTAGCTTGTACTATGATTTCTCTCTGTTTCTGTCCTTTGCATTTGCAGTTTATAATAATGTTTGGACAGTGCAGATCAGCAGGGTGATAATGAGCAACGAAGGGACTGAAATCGTGCAACTTTTTGGACTCTTGCTTCACAGTTCATTTGAATCCTGCAAAAGATTCTGAAAAAAAAATTGTGGAGTATTAATTGCTCGAATGAAATCAGCTGTACACAGAAAGAAAAATGGAGGTATTTGAAAGGATCTTGTTAGCAAAGCGTGCATGATAAGGGTCAAACAATGGCAGGATGGTGAAATAACTGTCAGAGTTGATATAGGAGGAAGTTAACTAGCAGCAGTGAAGTTGTTGATGAGGTGCTTTATGAAAGATGAGTTATAACCAGGTGAATACTCTTGAATAATGGAAATAAAATCCCCTTTAATAGTCAGTGCAATAAATAAAGGTGCCTGTGGTCAATTTGGAGAAACTGGTTTGCTCCAGCTTTGTGATGCTGTAATTCTTATACCCCTGCATGCCCTTTTCCCTGTCATAGTAGAGATTTAATTTCTTTTTGTATTTCTCTTGCAAGAAGAGAGACATACACAGATGCAAAGGCAGAGATTTTCTAAGCCATCAGTCACTAACAATGATAGTTGATTATCTTGCCTGGACAGTGGAAATTCAAATTTAGCCAGAGCCCTAAATGTTAGCATGTATGAATTATACTGGTGTCTCTGTGTTTCCTTTTTTTTCTCCTTCTTTTACCCTCCTAAGATTATTTTTGTGAGGGTCTAGGTAGCTATGGTTCACTCTCCTACTAGTTCCTACATTAGCCTTTTGATTCAGTTTCTTCTTGCTCCATCTCTTGATTACATGATCAAAAAAATAAGTATGAGAAAACACCTGTTGGTTTTTCTTCTTTCTTTTTTTTTTTTCCCAGTATCCCCTTCTCCTGTTTTCTCTGTGACAACTGCTTTAACCATGACTAGAATCATTAGCTGAAGTGCATGTATACACAAACCTACAGTTTCAATAATTTCTTAGGATTTTGAAATATTCCAAATGTTCATGCAAGAGGTGTATTTTCTTCATTTTCATCCTAACCTCTCATCTCCCTCCCTCTCTCTTTCCCTCATACCCACTCTCTGCATGATTGCATCTCAGGATGGATTTTCATGACCTCTAGCCTGCAGTGATACCCTTTTTTTGTGGAAAGCCAAGGTCTGTGGGAAGTCTGTGAAAGAAGGTGGCAAGGGAGAGGGGGATTGTGTCCCCCAGCCATCCCATGTTGCCTCTCCTCCAGCTGCCACAACTCTAAAAGAGGATGAGGACAGACTGTAGCTTTTCTTTATTCTCCAGCTGAGCACAGGGTTTGTGTGAAGCCCCTCATTGCTGTTTCTCATCTCTCTGAATTCCAGATCTACTCTCCTCCTCCTAACCACCTCTTGACTGGCAGGCAAGGCAAGCACAGCTCCTCCTCCCTTTGCTCTTTTAAACAGCATCTAATATTGATAGAATAATTCAGTTTAAAGGGACCTACAGTGATCTAGTCCAACTGCCTGACCACTTCAGGGCTGACACTGAATCACTTTTTGCGTGATACAAACAAGATCCCTTATATTCTGAGTCTTTCAGTGAAACTGTTGAAGTGTCAGTGCTGTGGTAGATTCAGGAGACTCCAAATAGTATTGAGATGCCTCAGAAACAGGCTTAAATTCAGTCATAAGCTGTGGTGTAGGTAGGCCTTGGCCAATTCCTTGCTTTAATACCCCCACAGGGGTAGTTTTGCTACTTCTGCACAAGGACTGCTAAGGAAGTTCACGGACACCAGCGAGTCAGCATCCCAGCAGCCTGTGCATAGAGTGCTGGGTGTCCAAAATCTCGTTCAGGTGTGGTGGGGTGTGTTTCTGCTGAGAGGGAGAACCCTCTCAGAGTTCCCTCAGAGGGAAAAATAATAGGACAGCACTTCAATCACATGTACAAGCTCCTGAAAGAAAAGTAGCTGAGTTTGATATAGCTCCTTTAAATAGAGATTTGTGCTGAAGGCTGAGTGGGAATGGTACTTTAGTACAGTGATGGCAGCATGGCCTGTTAAACCATGTCTCAGGAGACCTGGATTCTTCTCCTGGTTTTACTACTGGGCTTCAACACTTTGTCCTGTCCTGACAAGGTCAATTCATGGCCCTGTGTCTTGGTTTCCTCACATGTAAAATGGAGATACTGGTATTCACTGTCTTTAAACACATAGCAGCTGTTAGTTTTAAAAGCCAAAGCCCAAACAAGAATCCTAACAGAGCACAACCAGGGCTATTGTAAGCACCCCAGGCTCCTCTGGCACATTGAGAGTGGTTATTTTTAATGTGCAGAAAGAGCTCTGTGTTGAGTACGCAGTGCAGCCTTCACTCTTTGCACGCCAGTTGCAGTTGGCTGTCACGGCGTGGGTGGTTTTCAGGACCTCTCCCTGTGTGTGGATCAGAGCTGTGAGGCACGTATACCAGCTCCGGGGGGTCTGCTGTCGGGCCAGCAGCCAGCCGGGTGGGCTGACAGTGCCTTGCTCACTCTGAGCCTTGACACACGGGATGTAACGCTCTCCTGTGGCTGCTGCTTTTCCTGGGAAGGGAGTAAGAGAGAAAGAGGGCATCGTGTTGCCTCTTGCAGTGGTGGGAAATGCAGATGCTGTGTGGGAAGCACAGTCCTCCCACTGTGGAGGAGGAGAGGAGGCATGAAATAGGTTTCTAGGAACCAAGTGGAATTATCTGGCCTCACCTGAGTGAAATTATACAGCTGTCTGTGTCTTGGCATGACCAAAATCTATCTCAACTCCAAACCTTTTATTTTGAGATTAGCTTTTCCTCTGAGGTCGTAGAAGATATTTCTGGAGGTGAAATAGTTGACTGAAGTTGATAAATAAAATTAATTGTCCTTGGAAACAAAAAGTCTTTTTCCTCTCTTCCTCCTTCCTCCCGACTTTATTTCTATAAAATTTAATGATGGCTTCAAAGAAAATGGTGCTTCCTTGTGACAGCTGGAGAGGAAGAAAAATGTCCTGACTTAAGTTACAACTTTAACTACAGATTTGCCCTTATCAAAACCATTAACATACTCTAGTAAAAACTCTTGGAAATACTTTCTCTTACCCACTCCAGAATCACTTTTTCAATGTATGTGCCTTACCCTCATTGTTCATGAAGTGATTTACTGAGAGCAGTTGCTATCATCAGTATCCTAAATAGCCAACCCTGTATTTCGTTTAACATTATCTTTCAAGCTTCCAGTGAACTGAATAATCTTCTACATTCAAAAACAGTTTTAACAAGAGGCTGTGTCACAGTTATGTAGATTGATTCCTAAGGGAAAAGAGTAAGCTTGTGTTCCTCTGCTTAGTCTAATGTTGAAGAAAAAATATAACTAGCGGTACATTTTTGTTCTTACATTCATCGAATGCCACCGAGTGGCATCTTATATAACAGGACTCTATTAAGAGTCTATTAAGAAATGTCATATGAAGTTGACTCCAGATTGTTTTTAAATCTTCTCCATCATTCATTCCAAACAAGAATGAAAATATAAAAAAAAAGTGTACAAAAATGAAACTGATTCCATATATTTGTTTAAATCAATAATAGATTTTGATAATATCAAAAGATTCCTTGTTAATTTGCTTTAAATTATTGTTCTAATTTTATTAAATGATATTTGGAAAGAATATTGTTCTGAAATGAAAACTGACGCTCCTGTTCCTTATTACTTGCGGTTGACATGATTTCATTCTTTTATGAAATCAAGGATTTGGCTGCTATAAGAAAAGGCTGAGCTGTACTATGCTTTGTGAAGTTTATGGGTTTTTACCTTTTTTAACCTGATCAGACATTTGACACCTTACTATTACCAGTACAGAGGTATCAGATAGATTGTAATTCATCACAGCACCTCAAAGAGCATCTGGCCTTACTTCACTGGGTGGAGGTAATTGTGGTAGGTTCTGCAGGGTTTGGCCAAATTTGGCATAATTTTCATCACAAATTTGAAGACTGATCATTACCAACAGCTTTTACAAATGGCACAAAGACCAGGATAACAGGAAACATGGAAGAGGACAGGTTTAACATTATTGGTAGTTTGACAAGCACAACACGTTTAAACAAAATCTGAATGTTTCTAATACTTTTAATACCCTGCTAGACAATGACTAAGTGAGACCTGGGGTTTATAAGCTGACAAGAAACTCAACATGAGTTCCCCATACGATGCTCTGTTAAGAAGAACTGATACTGAAAAAGCAGAGAGAGCAGAGAAAAGGCTTATAAGGAATATTTACTAGAGACAGCATTAGAGAGAGGCTATAGCTTATAGTGAGTAATCTGTTTGGCTTCTGAAAAGTAATTTGGTATCCATCCAGACACTTCTGCTGGGCTAGCAGCCAGGTAGTCATTTATTTCAGAGAAAGATGTAACTGAAATCAGTGTCTGGAAGCAAGACAAATTACAGGGAGCCCTTTCGAACTGAGAGAAAATGAAAACTTCTAAGAACTTTCCAGTTTGACTGCTGGCAAGGCAGAACGCTTGAGTTAGCTTGCCTGCCCTCAGCTAGGCAAGTGGTGGGGAAGCTTATGTTCCTGGATGAAGCATGGGGAGGGAACACAGCACAGAGATGGGGTTGGGGAAGGCAGGCTGGCTAAGCCCTCTGGTGAAGGGGGCAGAGAGGGAAGAGTAGGAACCCTCCATTTTGTTTTTCCCAAGAGATGATTTTGAATTTGCTGAAAGGGTGTTGTGGCAGGAAATTCTTAACCTGGTGATCTGGATGGCCTGGGATGCACTAAGAGCAAGGGAGGGTAATCTTCCTGGTTTTCCTACTCTTACTGTCTATTCAAACTGTGCTTAGTTTGTCCCTTAACTTAAATTCTCTGAAACATATGAGTTCCCAAGGAGAGTTTTGATTTCAGTTACATATTGCTTTCTAAAGGAAAAACATCCAGAAAAACTTTGATAAACACTACTTGTAGGAAGTTTACTTCGTATCTCTGTTTTGGTCCTCCCATCTGTAAAAATCGGGTAATTCTTGCAAAGTGTGGATTCTGTGCTTTCCTCCTCAAGTAAGACTTTATTCTTTGTTTATTGTTATTCTTTTTTGTGGAATTTGAGAGGCCTGAGGAAATAGCAGTATGAATGTAATTTTGTCTACAGACAGGCATGAGTGCACAAACTGAATTATCTGTGGGGAAGAGGTGAGTACAGATGGAACGGGGACACGGAAAGAGGAGTGTCTGACCATGCTGGCATTCTGCAAAATGTAAAAAGGATGTAAATAAAGAATACATAAAGTTGCACAGCATTTCCATGGTCCTATTGGGAAGTTTGCATGCTAGCCTATGTATCATCTTTGAAGTATTTATTTCTCCTGAAGCCAGTGGGTTCAACTCTCATTAGATTCACCTTCTGATCCCTAGGGAAGTGAAAATTAATTCTAGGCAGTTTGCTATTTTCAGTGTTGAGACATTATTTACAATGAAACCTCTGTCTTCTCTGCATGAATATGAGAGCTTATAACATGATTTTCTTCAGTGCGTGAGCTTCCACTAGTACATGGCAAGAAAGTGCGCAGAACCTTTCTGTTTTCTCCATTCCTCATACCAATCCAGCTACGCAACACATGGTGCTCTGCCTGGCTGCTTGTCTCTGCTCCAAAAGTCAGTGCCATTCAGCAGTCCATTATGGGTGAATATCTAGGCTTCCCAAACAGCTGTACTGCACCTGGAAGACAGGAATTTATATTTGCTGACTGACCACACAGCTAAATCCACTTCCCACTGCATTGTAGGTAGCCTAGCCATTGTGGCTACCGTAGGGCAACTGGGAAGGGCCTCCTTGAGTAGTGACAGATGGGAACCTGCATGGTAGGATTAGTTTGGACAGGCTATTCAATGTTCATTTAGTGTTCAGACTCAGAAAATTTTTTTACCTGCTGACGGACAGCATCAGGACTTACTGTTAGACATGCCTTTCAGAATGATTGGTTTGTTAAAGTACGCTGCGCAGGAGAAGATTTTCACCATGGAAGCTACCAGCTATGCTGTTCAGTTGACTGTGTCTTAAAGTTGCCTGCATTTCACTTGAATCATCTCCTTTGGGAATGTGTGTGTTCAGTTGGTCTGTGCTGTGGGCTTCTCTGAGGTAGGTGAGGAAAACAGATGGTTGGGTAGAGTCCAGAGGAAGCCTCCCATCTGCCCCCTAAGAGGAACTGATTGACTTTCCCTGAGCTGGCTCGCTACTGATTTATGCATTTGTTGCCTTACCACATACTCATACAGAGTGAGGTCCCTTGTCTCCCATTCAACTTTATTACAGGAGTGCTGACCAGATATTCAGGTCTCTGCACATCCAAGTGTGTAGTTGTCCTATAAAACACTCCCAGCAGTGGCAGTTATTATTCATCCCTGTGGCAAAATGGAGACCAGGTGCCTTGTTTTGAGAACAAGAGTGACAGCCACACCCCAAGACCCCTGTGTGAAATGAGAGATTTCGAAATTAATTCTTTATTTTTCTTCTGCAGAAACATCTAGGGGAAGCATACGTTCAGTAACATTTGGCTGCTTCCGACCAACTTCTGCATACATAGCTACCTGTGGAGTTCAGAGCCTCTCCAAAGAATAAGAAGTAAAACACTGAAAAATCTTCTACTGAAGCTGCTATCACTGTCCCCTTGAGCAATGAGATTTGTTCTCTTTGCCAGGCAATCTCTGTACTACTTGCTTCCCTCTTCCACAAACACATAGGAAGCACTTTGCTCTGCTAAGGGAGATCATGTCCTTCATGAAAAAAAAAAATCCTTCCAGGAGATAAGAACAATGGGAAAGGTGGATGTTAACAGAATCCGAGACTCAGCACTCACCAGGGCAATGTAGATGTGGCAAGTAAGACAGATTAGGATGGGCTGTGTAACACCCTGGGAACTCCCCGTAGCATGACTGGTCACTGGAAAACATCTGCAGCAGCATAAAGTTTCTCAAGAGACAGAGTCAGCTGCTTGACAAGGTCTAGATTCATCTTGCTTACCAACAGAGGTCAAAAAATTACCTACATAGTCTAAGCTAATTGTCTAGGTTCTCTAGTAATGTTAGACATACTGGTTTTGGAAAAAGCACAGATTTTGTAAAATTCTGCATTCTCACTATTTCAATTTAAGCCACAACAAATCACAGCACCTTGACATTTCTCTGAGCTCTCCAACCAAAGTCATGGAAGGAAAAATTTTGTGGTATTGGTGTTTCTGCATTAAGCATATTTATTAAAAAAGAGGCTCTTAAGCTCACATAAAAATACTAAAAGTCCTCATGATAGAAGGAGGAAAAATAGTTCATTTTGTTAAGTAGTGTGAATTTTTCTTCATTTTGACCTTCATGTAGACATGAACTTCTCTAATTCAGAAGCTGGTTCTTTAGTTCAAGAACAAAAGCTTCCACGTCTAATCTAAATCTGCAAGATCTTGTTCAGGCTAGTTCAAAGGAGTAATGGTAATGGTAAATTGTAAGGATTTTAATGACACCTTCTGACATTCAGGTAGATTATGTTCCCTGAGGGGAGAATAAAAGACAAGATCATGCTTTTCTTCTTTAAGCTGCTTAAAAATAGGTACCCGCAGGTGCTTATTAATAAAGAGAATTCCACTTTGGGATACTATTTTGTAGGCGGCATGTACAATTTTTTGTAGGCTCCTAACAATTTTGATGTTAAAGACAGACAACCTTTAAATGTGTGCAGTAACAATATTTGCCTTTATTTAAAGTGTGTTCTGCTAAATTCTGGCTGTCATTCAAAATGTGATAATAACGTATAACCAATATGAACATAGAAACTGCAGTATATTGATTCTTACAGTCTAAATGACCTCAATCTTAGTTTCATATTGGCATAAGCCTTTTATATTGAATTATGAAGATCCAAAAGATTGCTGAGCTATCCTTTTGACATGGTATGTGTTTGGAATAGATCCTCCTGGGTTGTATTTTTATTTTTATTTTAATTTTTATTTTTTTTGCTGTTCTGACGCAGTATGATATTGAGTGTACCCTGAATATAGTCTTGAGATTTAGAGCTTTCCTGACTAAGCTTTTCAGCTGCTTGATCTCCATATACTTCATTCAGAGGAAACCAGTGGAACAGAGCCTGCATCCTGCTGATAGGTGTTTTTGCAATTTGCTTTTAGATGCGTTTTAGCTTTCATTTTCATTCACTGACTCAGGTATCTGCCAAAAATATGTGGTTGTTATACCTCGTTGTATTTCATGCTTCTGTACTTTCACTCTGCTACTGGAGAATGTTGTAGTATATTTGTTAGTCTTGCTCCCCTCCCCATCCTTTATTTCATACTGCAGGGAACATTTCAGCCTGTTATAGTTACATGAAAAAAAGGTGACCAGAGCCTCCTTCTCAGCTTTTATTAGCTTTACTAATATTATGGTGTACTTTAGAATCACACTCCTTTCCTCTGCCTGAGATAATAACTTTAAGGAGCTCTCCTAGCAGATTCAGTAATGCATTTCGATTTTTTTCTGAAAGCATACCAACTCCTTAATAGCATGCTTTCTTCTTCTGTTACCACAATTTCATTGATAAGCTTAGGCTGGAGGTGTGATTTCTTCCTATTTGCTGTCTTAAAAAAATGTGCAAATTAAATTCTACTCCAGAAGGAAAAGTACAGTAATGGAGTCAACTGAGAAATGGGAGGAATTTTTTAAGGGTCAGTCTAAAGTCAATCTCAAAAAACTTTCCACTTTTGGAAAGTGAACTTAGCCTAAATTGTGATAGTTTTGAGAATTTTACTTTTGACATGTAAGTTGACGTAATTTAAAACTTGCTTCTTAAAATCCTTCATCATATGTCCATCAAAAAATACATCCAAACCAAAGTTTTATTTTTGATCTTGACTATTTTTCTGCAGCATTTCCATATATCTTCCACTTATTTAAAGTCTACAGAGACCTGAGGCCTGCTTATAGCTTGATGAGCAATCTCAAGATCCACCAAACAACTTAAATCATCAGAGGTGTTTCTGACTCTTGAAATTAGATTCTAGCACCTGATTTAAGAGAGGGACTTTCCATTCCTATGTAGTATTAGAAAAGTTGCCACCTTGTAATGAAATCCCAGTATTTAACAAACATGTTCTACATGGGATTTCCCATGAGCAGTTTATACAAGAATGATTTATAAATATTTGAATGGTCTTTGAAAGTTTTATCTCAAAGACACTAAGAAAATGTTTGTCACTAATTACCACTGTGCCATCTATGCTGTAATTATGGCCAGGTGTCCCCTATCTGTTCTATTAGTCTAATTAAATCATAGAATCATAGAATCACAGAATCAGCTAGGTTGGAAAAGACCTTGAAGATCATCTAGTCCAACCATTAACCTAACACTGACCTGGTGTCCTGCCTTCTTGTTCAAAGTCTGGCAGAGAAGGGGTCAGGCGCCTATTCTGGCTCAGAGTGAGTGGTGCAGGGAGGTGTCTGTGATCTGTGAACTGAGGTGGATTTTGGGCAAGGCCAGCTAGTCATGGGACTGGCAGGCTGGTGAGCTGTGGGGAACCACTAGGTGCACACCAGGTAAGGTTATCAAAGCTGGGATTGTTATGTGGACATGTGCCCCTGAAATGAGCCAGATCTCTCACTGAGCTTTATGGGCAGAATGGCACACTGTGGGTTTTTCTTTTCCCCATTATATTTTTACTCCCGTATACAGCTTTGATTTGATTACACTGGAAGTTGTCTAAATGCTGATGATGGGATAACTATATTTCTTACCACTTGTGAATGACAAGACAGCCTTCCTGTTGGATCAATAGTAGTGAGGAAAATTAATTTTCTTATATGTCCATGTGTTACATAGTCAAAAAAATCAGAATTGCTCAATTTACATGTATAATGTAAGCAGTACATATACAGAGAACGTGCATTATGTTGCAGCTTCAAAAAACTGAATTTTGAACTTAGCTAAAAAATTATTTATGTTTTGCAGAGGGTCTTTCCTATTCTGCCACTGGAAGGCTGGGGGGAGAAGCGAAAGGGGTACTGGGAAAATAAGGTATATATGGTCACAGTGCCACACACACAAAAAAATTGAATTAAGGTTTCAAGGAACAGGAAATGCCAGATATAAAAGCTGTCAGATATTTGATTTTTCAAGGCTAATAAAATCCTCTTAGTTACTTTTTACTACTTTTCTGATTTTCTTTAAGGAAAAAAGGTCAAACTAATTCTTCTATATGTGAAAGCAAATTTTCCCTATCCAAACCCTTGGGGAATTTTTTAAAGATCTACAGAAGTAATGATTCAGAACTATTACTTACTTCACCTCTTCTTATCACAAGCCACTGCATTTTATTTAAATATTCCTGTATTGAGTCTGGTAGCTTGTATTTGAAGCACACTCTTTGCATAACAGCAGACATTGATTTGGAGACATCAAAAGATGGAAAAATTACTCCTTTCTTGTGTAATTTTTTCCCAGTAATAATCACCTCAGCTGTTAGGGAAAATCCATCACTGTTTCTAAGCTGAGTTTGTCTGGCTTTTACTTTTACGTATTTATCCTTGTTATGCTTTTCTTTGTAGTCTGAAAGAGCTCTTCAGTACTTGCTATTTTCTCCCTGTGGAGTTCTTCAGACAGTGTAATCAAGTCACCTCTCGGTGTTCTTTTTTATAAACTAAATGTGCTGAGCTCTTTAAGTTACTCACAGTAAGAATTTTCTCCAGTCCTTTCACTTACTTTTGTGACTCTTTTAATGCCTTTCCAACTTTTCATAGTCTTTTTTTGCAATATGAACAAGATAATTCCAAATATCATCAATGATGTCTGTAGAAGTAAAATCACATTTCTAGTACTCCTTTCCAGACATTTAATGGCAATTAGTCTATTTTAGCACAGATTTGCAAGTCTGAATGTTTAGTGAGTTTTTGTTGTCTTACAGATGAGATGTACTTAGAGCTGCTTTTTTTTTTTTTTTTTTAATCAGGAGGAAAGTTCCTAGTCTGTTAATGTGCCTTACATTTGTTTCTTCTAGCTGTATACTCTCATATTTGTGTTTGAACAGTGCCTTACAGGCTATAATGTGGCCTACAGGACAAACTGCCTCCTCTGCTGAAGGGCCTGTTGAGGAGGTTGACCACAGAGGGAGCAGAAGCCCAGCTCTGTCTGACAGGTGCCTCCTTGCTCTGCCTTTGATCTTGGAGAAGCTCAAACTGGGGCAGAGGGAGTCCGGACCATGGGGTCATGCCATCAGTGTAGAGATTTTGATGCTGCTTCCTTTTCTCTGTCTTTGCTCAGAGATTTCTAATGCTTTACTGGCTATGGGTTTGTTCAAGATGTGAGCCTGGATATGGTATCTGGGTGAAGAGGGTTTACTTTTTTTCCCCTTGCAGTTCTCTTTTTTTTATGCTTCAAACCAGCATCTGGTTTCATTTTCTCAGTAACTCGTAATTAGAGTGTTTTAGAATAATTGATACTATTTTTAACATTTCATGTTGGTCATAAAATGACATTTCTGCCCATATTTAATTAATAGCTAATTTACATATTGGGCACATTTTGTCAACACTGCTCAAAATTTTTTAACATTATTTTTTATTTTGCGCATCAAAGTTTTAAAGTCAAATAGACACATTGCCCTACATGTTCATTAGCTGAACAGATCACATCTTGTACTTCCACTGTAAATTATTTATGACACATAGCAAAATCTCACTAGATGTGTTTCTGTGTGTGTTACATGTATACATTTTAGTTTGGGCACACATTCAAAATATGGGGCTGAAACAGTTTGAGAAAGAAAATCTGTCACTGAATCTCATAATAAATTAACAGCAATGAGCAAAAGTAACTAGATGGGGGGAAGCATTTCAGAAAGCAGAGTTATGTATATCCCTATATTAATAGGCTCTCCTTCATCCTTTGTGTCCATAGCAGAGCAGGAAGCAGTCCGCCATACCTTGGGGCACAGGCTGTCCCCCCAAAACTGTCATCATGGCAGAACAAAGCAGGGTGCCACCTCAAAAAAACCAGATCCTATTCTTCTGTGTAAGCTGAGGTTCTTACCAGCTGGACAAAACAAGTGCTTCATTTTGATGAAATTAAAGGATGCAGAAAAGGTATTGATTGCAATCACTGACAGCTATAAGAAAAGGAAACACAAAACATTTTGATCACTTGCAAATGTAACAATGATATTTTCTTATAGAAGGATTTGAGAAGATAGAATTGAAATCAGCATTTGGCTAATTAGATTAAATGTATTCATATACCTGGTTTTGCCTGTGGTGGATAGTTCTATCTGCTAAATGCAGGTGCTGAGAGACTGAATCAAATGTGTTTACTTTTATCCCAAGGGTCTTGCATTTGTGTGCACTTCTGTCATAAATAGGAAACAACAGAAAAAACCCAACTATGGCAAGCCCTGTCTGATAAACTTACATATCTGAATGTGCATAATCATATTTTGACATAATAAAGCCTTACTTTTTTTTGTTCTTCAGGTACACAAAGATGAAGACAGCAACCAACATCTACATTTTCAATCTGGCTATGGCAGATGCGCTAGTTACCACAACTATGCCTTTCCAAAGCACTGAGTACCTGATGAACTCTTGGCCCTTTGGTGATGTGCTGTGTAAAATAGTTATTTCAATTGACTATTATAACATGTTTACCAGCATATTCACGCTGACCATGATGAGTGTTGATCGATACATTGCTGTATGTCACCCTGTGAAGGCTCTGGACTTCCGTACGCCTCTCAAGGCGAAGATAATCAACATCTGTATCTGGCTATTGTCCTCATCTGTTGGTATATCTGCAATAGTTCTTGGAGGTACCAAAGTCAGGGAAGGTGAGTGTGAGCATTTAAAATTCAGTGGTTTTGTTTCTCCAATGATATAAAATGTAGCTTTGAATATTGATTAAATCTGTTTGATTCCTTCTTCAAAAAGTATGTCTAAATTTCTGACATTTTGAAATATATTGTAGAACATTACAGGATGACATATAAATCATTTAAGCTTAGATGTCCTGGACAACTAAAAGAACAAAATGCATTTTGAAGCATTGTCTGTGCTAGAGTGAGGCCATCAAAAAATACTAGCAGATAGCAGGGGAAAATAATCAGGAATTTGATCACAATGGACACATCAAAGATCAGTTTAGGATAAAACTTGAAATGTGGGCTTAAGGTGCTTTTTGTAGGTGTTGTGAGAGTAATTGTGATGAAGTACCAAGAGCAGAAACTAGATTACTTGTCATTAGAACTAATATTAAAACTATCATTAGTATTAAGACTTGGGAGCTTATTATCAACAGCCATTTCACAGAACTTGAAGGCATGGTGAAGAAAGGAAGTCAATAGCTGGAGAGAGAAAATAAAGATAAATTATATATAACAGTATCTCAAATTCTTGTTTAAAAAGGGACGGGGATGTATATGGAGGTGTGGAAAAGCTGAGAATAAGGATCAGCAGAAAAACTGGAAATACAGACCATGGCAAGGAAGCAACTACAAGAGATCTGTACACAGACCACCTGTAGGCTCTGCTAGAAATTTATAATACACAAGGGACTCTGGATTTAGCCCCTATAACTGGTGATTCATTACCCCATTGCTGCTACGAGATTAATCTTATTTTGAAATCCTCCTTGAGAAGGAAAGGGGAGAAGCATTCTCACACACATGTACTTCATACCCACAGGCTGGACTGTGGTGCAGGAGCACCTCAGTGTCTTCAAAAGGCTTGAGACCTCTAACGAAGTCCTGGGGTTGGGGCCATCCTGTTAATGGATGGCTCGATAAAATACAAGACATGCATATGTATTTAGTGGTAGTCTTGTTTGAGATACAAGTAATCTTTTGAAAAATGATTAATAATTTCCTGAATTAACAACCTTTTCTATTAGAAAGGTTTCACTCCTCCCAAGAGAAATGGAAAACTTTACATAAGGACACTGTTTTAACTGGCAGAGACAATAAATGCTATGGGTTGAACTGTTTGGCATAGATCAATGCAAGCAGAACATTTCAGTTAACAGTTGCTCAAAGACTGATTGATTTGGCTGAAGATGTATAGATTTTGTTCTTGCTGTTGTTCTTCTGGTGGGTAGGTGACAGGAGAGTCCTCTGGAAGCTCTTCTTTCAGCTCTTCAGGGGATCAAGTGTCCTGGTTTTCAGTGCTGTAACTCTTCTCCCCAGGAAAGTTTGACAGCCTCTTTAAAACAATGTCTAACTCAGGAAACATTAACTTCCAGGCATCTTCATTTGGGAAGAATGATTGCCTCACTATGTATGAGATCTTGAAAGCCATGGGACATTGGCTCAGTCAGGTGTTTTGTTGAAGCGTGCTTAACGAGCAGAATATTCCTGTCATTCATGTAAGTGTCACATTTAGATCAAGGGGCTGCTCTGAGGCCAGCAATGATTAAACGCCTTTTCCATGCCATGTGTCAGGCAGCCTTTTTTTTTCTCCTGAAACAGAGCCTACAGCTCAGCTGGGCCAGTCGAGGTTGGAAATTATTGGCAAATGCTTGTCAGACCCTACTGTTCAGCTCTGCTTGTCTGATTTAAGGTGTCTCTTGAACATTTACTGCCAATTATCTTGTCTGGTGTGTTCATGAATTGTGCTGATAAATGCTGAAGGGGAAAAGCAAGGATCCTCCCTTTGCCTGACAGCTGGAGCTCAGGACTGAAACTTTATGTTATATTGGTCCAAATAGTTGTTGTTTATGTGCTGCAGGGCCTCTGTTGGATTCAGATTTAAACAACAACTGAACATCAAATGGAAAGTGATTATATTTAAAGTTCTCACCTCATGCTCAGTTAGTCCCTTTGGTTTTCACAGTACAGTATTGCTCTCAGTGGTGTCCTTCTGCATACATTTTCCCCGCAGAATAAATTTTACATCTGTGTAAATATTCCCTCTCTGGCCTTAATGGAGCCTTTCTTGATGAAGAATTGTCCAGTTAAAAAAAAAATAAATTAGAGGTACTATTAGTATTCCCAATAATAGTATGAAGGCTCCATTTGAGTACAGAGGAGTATGGATGCCTGAAGGTGACATAATTAACAATGTATCTAACAGAAGTATACTTCCTATGTCAAGATTAATATTAATCTTAAATGGTAGCTTGTCAAGCACATTTAAAAATATATTTACAATAAAATACCATACAGAATGTGGTATTTTAAAATATATTAAATATATCAACGTATTTGGATTATTTGGCTTTCGGAGTGGAAAATGTCAGTATGAAATTTTAAGTACTCAGTTTGTGACATTGTACTTAGTTCTGCATCTTTTCAGGCAACAAGAATAAAATATAAATTGGATTTGATTCTCCTCCCAAGTTCCTGAAAGTTATTGTGATATTGTGCATTATAACAAGGACCTTTGTTAATGTTTATCAGCTCTAAACTGGGAAAATGTAAATGGATTCCATAAAATTCATAGCATTATATATATCAAATAAAACACATGAATATTAATGAATTTAGAATAAGATTTTTCCATAGCAAGTAAACTGAAACAAGACATAAGACAATAGTTAAATTTGTATTTGATAATTTGGAATTCTAAAATACCATTTCCAACTACAAATTATATTAAAATGTAACAAACATGACCTAATTATTTTGATAAACGTATGAAATTATGTCAGTAGATCTAGAGAGGCAGTTTCCTCTGGGAGGGGATTTCAGTGAGTAGCTGGATGTGGTCCGGAGCAGTTATCCTGATCACACCTCACTTTTATCCAGAACTGCACATCTGGATGCAGCTTTACTAGTCTAGATATTATAGCTGCATCCTGATTGTATTGTTGCTGCTAGGCCATGATCTACTACAAATAACAGTAATAATCAATCTGAAAACTTCTTTGAAGATGATTGTTGACATTTCTAGAATAAAATTAAGTAAAAGCAACTACACTTATGAAAACCTAGATCACAAAGGATTTAGAAAATTTGACTGTCAAGACCCTGTTAAGTCATACTTGTGCTGTCAGCTTAGCATCCTCCATCAGGCTTGAAAGATATGTCTTTTCACTTTTCAGTTTTCAGAATCAGTCATTAGTTGTTATATTGTTTAAATTAAAACTTAAAAATATTTAGCCTTGATTTCAACTTTTTTTTATTTGAATGTTTTAGTATTCAGTATCGCCCAGTAACATCTTTCTGATATCTAATCACGGAAATGTCTGTATGATACCATAATGATAACTTCCCCCCCAGTTGTTTTTCAAAACATTCTCTACAATATCATCTTGATTTGTAAAGCATTTTGATAGCTGAGAAATATGGCTTGATGGAAGTTTTCTGACTAGTTCTGCTGGAGACAGATATGAAAAAGTGATGTGCAAGACTCTACTGAATCACTCCACCCTTAGATCTGATTCAATAAAAACCAATTCATAATAATTTATAGAGAGATGACAATTTCAGTAGGGAAAATGAAAAAAAAAATCAAAGAATAATGCAGTGCTCAAGAGGATAAAATCTAAGCTACAATTCAGAGTGAAAAATCCCTGTGTTACCTTGACTTGTCTTCAGTAGTTTAACTGCTGATAGTAGTTGTAAATTTACCCCTTGTCTTGTCTTGCCATTTAACTTGTTTCTTGTTTTTTTTTTTTTTTCCACATGGTTTATATGCTGGAAGGCTCCAATGAGGTCAACAAATGAAACCTCCTATATTTAATTCCTTAGCAGCCTCCTGTCAGAGGGATTATTTCTGAGACATAAAATCAAGTGACAGCCTGTGACTCTGAATCTTGGCATGGGCAACCAGAAAGAGAGTGGGGTGGTGTCAGTGGCCCAAATCCTGCAGCCTCTGCGCAGGCTGAATTTTCAATGACATGATCTGCAAAAAGAGCAGCTTCCATTTGACTCTGCGCACACACATATCTTATTTGCTTCTATTTAACTGAAAATAAGCTGTTGCCAGGAAATAAGTTTTTCTGAATGCAAGCACTTACGTGTATTCCATTTGCGCTGAAGAAGGCACGTGGGAAAAGATTATTACACAGTTATTGGCAAAATCTTCCTACGATCAAAACCTCATTCAGCTCCTACCATTTATGATACCAAAAATCTGTCTTCGCCCACAGACAAAAACATACGTAGTTTGATAATAGTTATGAGATTTCTACTCCATTGAACATAGTACTCATTCTGGCTTTAAATCTCAGAGAGATTCAAATGCAAACATCTTTACAAATCTTTATTTTTGTGCTCTGCATTTTTAGATCCTCCCATGGGAAACAAATTTTATACAATATTGTGCATTTTGAAAAGCCCTGATCTCTCTAAGTAATTTCTAGATACAGCTGCATGAAAGCAGTTTCAGTGGTAATTGAAAGCTGTCCTTGGAGTGATTTAATGATAACTACATTTATTAGTATCACATTACATGATAATCACTTTTCCTAGTTTATGCTATGATAACTACATTGTTTAGAATATCTAATAACAAAACAATTTTCTTCTTCTTGCTTCTTTCATTCCTAGATACTACAAGCACTGAATGCTCCTTGCAATTTCCAGACAGAGATTACGTGTGGTGGGACATCTTCATGAAAATCTGTGTCTTTGTCTTTGCATTTGTTATTCCAGTTCTTATAATAATTGTTTGCTATACCTTGATGATCCTGCGTCTTAAAAGCGTACGGCTTCTCTCAGGGTCTCGAGAAAAAGATCGAAACCTGCGCCGCATCACCAGGTTGGTTCTTGTGGTTGTGGCAGTTTTCATTATCTGTTGGACTCCTATTCACATTTTTGTGCTGGTTGAAGCGTTAGGGGATGTGTCCCACAGTACTGCTGCTATATCCAGCTATTACTTCTGTATTGCTTTGGGTTACACCAACAGCAGCCTCAATCCAATCCTTTATGCTTTTTTGGATGAAAACTTCAAGAGGTGTTTCAAGGACTTCTGCTTCCCCTTTAAGATGAGGATGGACAGGCAGAGCACCAGCAGAGTCAGAAACACTGTGCAAGACCCGGCTTATATGAGGGAAGCAGATGGGACAAACAAACCTGTATGACTAGTCGTGGAAATGTCATCTTACTGTCCTCAAGAGAGAGAAGAGTCCAATGACCTAGGACTGACGCAGATTACCACTGCAGTTTGAACTAGACTCACCCAGATGGACATTTCTGGAATATTTCAGAAATACTAGTAGTTTGAACTAAAGCAAGTTTATTATCAACAAATAAGAACCTCCTGAAAATAAGCTCAGATGAAAAGGACCTGGCTGGTGGTCAGGTTTTGGCACCATGTTTGCCGTACTTGAGCAGGCACCCTTCTGGGGAGACAAGACATAGTGTTGTACCAGTTGATTCTGGATGGGGAAGGTTCTGGCTTTTCTCTTTACGTAAATTTATATTAAGCAATGTTGGGTCATAACACTGAGTTATGCCAGGAACTTTTGCCCCAACAGTGTTTGCTTCTGAAGTATGTAGTTTGACAACTTGATTTACCATACTCTTTTACAGTGAAGAGTGTTTAGGTTTCTGCAGAACAATGCCAGAGCTATAATCAATATTGTCCTCAACTAATATGTCTGTAACATTTGTCTGTGCTGTGGAAATCCAGTTTAAGCATGATCTGCCTACACACCAAAGTGATTTTATTGTGTCTGTGTATGGTAAAGCATTTTGGCATTTAAAAATATTGGGATTTAAGGAGAATTGTTAGTATATTTTTAGCACGTGTTTAATCATCTCTGTGTAATGTTTTCTCTGTGTGATTTCCCAAGGTGATTGTATATTTATATTGATTGTGAATAATATAATATTCATTTGCAGAGTGTATTTTGAACAAGAGGCTAGAAAACTTCAAATACTTCACTTGTTACAAAACTGATGAAAAAACGTGCCACATTCATTACATGGGGGAAATGATCGCATTCCATTTTCAGTAAAGGGGACAAACAGACATAAAAGCAGTGCTGTACTTGTTTTCCTGAACAATTTGTAATCAGACTAAAATAAATATTTGATGAATTAGAAACTAGTGAATTAGCACATGGATTAACTGGATTGATACAAAGGAAATGAAGATGAAACGTACTGGATGGCACTTGATTGGAAAAGTTCCCATTTTATTGATGATACATTTTCTTTGATACAGTCCTATGAATTCAGTAAATTTCTCTGTTTTCCCGTGAAGATGGAGATGCCAAGGCACAGCTACACAAGTTACTGACTTGCTGAAGGTAAGTTTATGGTAAAACTGAGGCTAACTTTCAGTCTGTAGTCTTTTGCCTTCCTAATTGTTCCATGTTACTACCCTCACTTCTGCTATTGCTGAAGTTTGGAGGAATGCTCTCATTATCTTCACTGGGAACAGATCTGGTCACCAGATGTCATCCTGGTAACTTTGTTCTTTATACAAAATCATGAATAAGGTGGGTGCCTTCATTGCATGGCAAATTTTCTCAGAAAAACAGTCTGGTTGGGTCATACTGGACCAAAAATACTTTATGCACACCAGTGTAAATCATGAGATTTGCTCTTGAGGCTGGCAGTACATTTCCTGTGGGAATGCTGTAGAGATTCAGCCCTCTGCAGAACTTACACATCCTTTATTGTTAATACAGTCACGTATGTGAAATATTTTTGATATCAGGTTGATAAATGCAGTGCTCCTACATTCATCTTGCAGTACTAAACAAATCCTGAACAGTCAGAGGTGTTCACAGCCTTTCAGTGGTGCTGCTGTGTGGAGTAGAGCCATGTACTGGAGTACAGACCATGGAGTCTGGTACTTGAGAACTTGAGAACTAGCTGCTCTAATGCAATTATCTTTGTTAATGAAAATATTCAAGATAATCCTTTCTGGACAAATCCAGCACTTTCTGTTTGTTTCTACATGATGAATGAATAGCTGACCTCAGGATAATTGATTTACGTGGGGAAATGAATGATACACAACTGATTGAGTGAATCTAACTTCCTACTCTGTCCCTCTTTTTTTACATGCATACACCTTTCTAAATAAAGGTCTGACCTTCAAATGGTCACAAAAAGAGAATGTTTAATATAAAAAGTGACAATCCAAGGTATTTATCAAGTTAGGAACAAATCAGTGTAAAAGAACTACACCCTAATGGATTATTTTCATTCCAAATAACCTGTGTTCTTGTTCATGATTTACTGTTTGCATATGTATATCTGTGTTTCAATAGAGTTATTACTCTATACATTATATGCAGTGCTCCACATTGCAATAAAAAAATCAATGTTCTTAATTTGTAAAAAGGAGCTTTATAATATTTTTTTTTTTTGTGACTATGTTTTTGGTAAGGAGACCATCTTCCTTATCATAGTGGGAGGAAAATAACAGATCCTAGCAATTTTTCTGTAGTAGGAAAATATTAGGCTTGAAAAGTAATATAAGAATGTGTTCTAAAGATTTATTTTTTTCATGGAACATTAACAGCCAAATTAGTCTGGATGCAGCAGAAAGGAGTCTTGAAGGTTTTCTTGTCAAATTAGGCAGTTTACCACACTCTGTTGAACAACAAAGAAAAGTTGACCAAGATTATTTTTATAGCTGAGAAGGTATATTAAAAAGTAATGTTATGTTTTTGCTCACAGAATCTGCTTCCAGATGATTAAATTCCCATTGTTTGTTCACCAGTTCCTAGACTGGAATGACTAACAGGCCAACCCAATTATTCTCACAGGAACATGCACGGTGACTTTGGAAACTTGTGTTTAAGCCTTGTAAAGCACCTCACTTTCTGTGTAACTCCAGACAAATGACTTGCCTTCGCTCTTGTGTCGTCACCTATCTCCAGGAGGCAGCGAGAGGTGGAGAAAGGGGTGAGAGCTGCCTGGCCCAGCCATTGTAGTGCTGGGTAGGGGATGGGGCAGCAGGGACAGGCTGTGCTGTCCCATGGGCCCTGGCGAAAGGCAACATGGGGCAGACACGTGCAGGCAACCTGGGAGTCAGCTGTACTTGCCACAGGCAGTCTCACCTCTCTTCCTTTTGGGAGGCTCCAAAAATGTGGTATTGCAAAAGCATGGTACACAGCCATTTCACCTGCCTGTGGGGTTAATTTCCAATCACCTAGTGTGGCTATGAGGGTGTCACCTTCTGTGTTCCCTGCTTCTTTTAATTTAGAAATCTTTTGTATGGAAAACATACCAGGTGTTCCGGTTCAGTGCTTTTGTCTCTGCTTTGGAGAGCAGAGCGAAAGAGCAAAAGAGAGTTACTGAAGTTTGCAAATCAAGCATCTTCTCTGAAATCTCATACTTTTGCAATGCAGAGGTACCAGATTATCTAGAGAGTGGGGAGCTGTTTCAGTCTCATCTCTCTCTCCACTCTATGTTTAACTATCCTTAACATTTAAATACAGCTGCCACTAGACAACCCCTGTAGTTAATTTTGTGTGCTTTTTAATATGGATTGCAAAAGAGCAAATAGGTGTAAAAAAAAATAACTAGAAACCTTATTCAATTCTCTCTGTTCTTGGGGTTTTAACAGTCTACACGTTTGTGCATTAGAATTGCACCACAAGGAATAATAGTGGGTTTGTTTTTCTTTTTTTTTTAATTGGGGAAAAACCCTGGTGAAATCCATGTGTGTCAAATATCCTTCACTTTCCTTAATGCTAAGTATCTTCTTCAACACATTGTAAGTGTTTTTGTTAAAATAAGAAAACTATTGCCTAGGTTTGACATTACCCTCTAAAACCCAAGGCGGCCACAAGGTCTTCTTCCCTTTGCCTTCAGTGACAGTTCTGTAGTGCATTGTTTCTTATAGTCCATGACAACATTATACCAGTTTGGTTTTTTGTTTTTTTTTTTTTTTTTTTTTTATTTAATGACAGTCATGGTTTCCTCCTAACCTGATGAAAGTAAATAAGCACTGAGATGCTTTACGTAACTAATTTCCATGACAGAGGCAGCCTAGAAATGGAAAGAAAATTGTGTAATTGAAAAGCAGAACATCTCACCTATGGTGCTGAGAATGTGAGGCTGGTTGTCTGCATGAGAAATCTTTTCTTCCCATGCATGTGCTCGTGCATGTGGAAAACTGTTCAGTGCCTCACTGTTAGTACATTCAGAATGCATCAAATTGAAGAGGAAATAAATATTCAGCATTATGTTTTGTAGCTACATGTATAAATAAAATATTAAAGTAAGATTATGTATCATTATGCAAAAAATAAGGTATGTTCTGCTACTGTTTGTGAATAGGAAGAGCTAAGTTTTCAGGTAGTTTCACCTAGTTTGAGGTGATTAATGCTGAGAGATGCTATCTTGTTTTGGATTGGATTTAAACATTTTTGATTTAGCATCTGACGAAATAGCTAACTTAAGCTGGCACTCGTGCTGTCTTACACTGAACAACTGGACACAGAAGGGATCTTTAGAGTGGCATAAAATAGATTCCTTTTTGTGTTTTTCTGTGCTGACACCAGACAGAATCAAAAGAGCAAGTTTTACATACTGTGAGAACAGTCAGATTTTGTATTGTTTCCAGCTAACTAAGAAAAACTTGCGATCTGTGTTGCACACTGTCACGGAACTAAGTATGTGATAGTTAAGGTGTTTCAGGGAAAATATATGACTCTTAAGTGTCCTGGGGGAAAAATGATGTCACACGAACATCACAATTAGTTATCCTCCTTATACTCAGTAATAATAACTTTTTAATAGAAAGTCTAAAGATGGATAATGACTTTTTTCAAACAGATGTTTTAATTTAAATTCCGTATTTTGTCTAGCTAAATCAGTGAGGCTCAGCTAATATTTTTCAGGCCAGAGTATCATTCTCAACTCTTCAACTGTGACATTCAAGAGGAACTTATGTCCCAAGGGGCAAAGAATCTAATTTCAAAAATATGCATGCAGCAGTGTATACAATTTGTAGTAGACGTTGGATGTCTGATCTCACTTGTGCCTTTAAACATCTCCTCCACACATCCATATTTTAAAGATAGACTCTGGTAATGAATTCAAGGAAAGACAAGGTTCATTATTTTTTTAAAAAGAATCTTAGACTTAAAAAATACAGATGTCAATGAAGTGATGCTGTATTACCGCAGATGAAGAAGCAGCCCCTGAGATGTTGCCCAGCGTCCAAAACTGCTTTTCAGGTTCAAAGAGCATGTCTATTAAAAGCAGCCATCTCTCAGTAAACAGAACCTTCCCTAAAAATTCAGACCTTTTTAGTTCTGTCAAGGTATGGTCAATGTAAACAGACCATTACTGAAATGACACACTTGTTAAAACATGTTTGATAGTCAGACTTCATATTAAAATATTGAAATGCCATTTTTTTCTGCTTGCAGCTGTTGTAATCAGCTAGGAAACTTCTACATATATTAGCTTTCAGGTCCATGTGTTGGTAGAAATTGGCTTCCTTTTATGCAGCCTTAACTGTCTGATAGGAATAGTAGCAACACATTTTTGAGGGCTTATGAACTGGTGAAACAATAGAAGGAAAAGAAGGAAGTGGAGCAAAGGCAATTTAACTCACAGAATGATGAAGACTGCCTCACCCGCCCCGTAAAATGCAGTTAATCTTTCCTTTGTAGAATTTTTTTGTGAAAGATTGAAGAATTTTTTTTTTCTTTTTCTTTTTTCTCCCCCCTCTCTCTCCCAGAGGATACATGTGGGACATACTGCCAAGAAAGAACAAATTGTTCTAACTATTGATTTTGAAGTGCTGGTTTGAAGGCTGATTAGTGTTTCTCTCTGATAAGGAATGGTTACTCTTTATGCACAATGATAAAAAGCTCAGTGGTCACAGAAATGACCATCAAAGACTCTCACCTTCCCCTGTCTCACCTCCTCACAGAAATGTGATATTTTTGAATTGCTAGAATTTTGTTCCAGCTTTAAATACTTGTGATGCTGCCTAAAAGAGAGAGCTCAAAGGTGAAAGCTGTGTGGTAATGGGATGGCACAGCATGAGTAAAAATCTGTTTGAAATGTATGAAAAGGTGAGACCAGCAGATGACAGAGAAATGATACTCAGATGTTGAGAAACTCCAAGTTTAGTGAATGAGCAATATCTCACCATGCCAAGAAATTCGGAGGAGAATGTAAAGATTTTGTCCTGTGAAAGACAAAGGGAAAACTCTCACTGATTTGAGCCAGCATTTCTTTTGGTGCTGGTAAAAGAATGTATCTTTATCTGTCAAATAAAGAAATTAATTTTGCCTGGATAATATCGAAGGCCTTCATTTTTAACTGTATCTTGCAGGTGTGTAGTACAATATAGTGACTACATCTATTAATGGCCAGAATGATAGCCTAAATGGAGATGTTTGAACTGGCTGAATCAAGGTATTTGGCTTGTTTTGTTTCTTGAAAACTCCTGGAAGTTTGACTTCTAAGGCAAGATTCAGAACCAAATGGAAAGGTTCGGAACAGGGAATTTGCTCGTTAAATATGGTCTTTACATTGCCTCTACCCCTCAGGAAGAGGACCCTGCTGCCACGTGTGTGATAGCAGCCACCAGCGGAAGAACTTGGGGGAACATGGGGCAGAGAAGACCTCCCTGAGTAGATTGTACACTGCCAGTCTGGGTATAAAACATGGCAGCAGTGACTGTATAATGCTGCCCAAAAAGCAGAGCTTACTATAGCAGCATCACAGCTCAGTCAACCCAATAATTGTGCAGAATGCAACTTTACACTATGTAAATTTTTCAGCTTGAGTTTCTATTAGCTAAGTTAAGGAAGGGAGCTGGGTGGGCCACAGTACACACGGGTGAAAATGGACATTGAGAGGGGATGAAGATGATGTGTCACCATAGCAGAAGAATAAGGATACAGCTTTTGAAATTGAAAACAAATTGAAAACTCATAAATAAAAGTACTTTTGTACATATAACAAGTATTGCTAGCACATGAAATTAATGGCTATGGCTTAGTTATAGTCCAAAGAATTATTTATGTAGTTGAATCAGAAAGTTAGGAGGATGAAAACCTTCAAGTTTTCAACCACCATTTCAGCCATTAAGCCAACACTAACCTTGCCAGGTATTTAGAACAAATTTAGCACAAATTCCAAGTATTTAGGACACATAACAGGTATTAACACAAGGGAAGCTGGTGTCCAGCTTTGTTCCAAACCCCTGCCCAGTGCAGCAGAGTATTTTGGTAGATGTTGCTCTGGGAAGGATACCCAGGAATTTTAGGCTGAACTATAGTGTCTGATGGGAAGGGAAACTAGTTTTAAGAAGCAGCTTTTCCTTAGGACTGAGAAACTACAATTTTAAAATGGAATCTAAAATGAGAGCTATTACTCAGGAAGAGAATAGCTGATGATGTACTTTGGTGTACCTGCCAAGGCATTCTGTATCTGCTGGATAGTAAAGAAGTGCTATTTTAGAAAGCTAAAAAAGGAAACGATGGACATTTTCATAAACTAGATTCTGGGGAATAAAGAAATGCAACAATGCTTGACCAACCAGCTAATTTTAAGAGCTAATAATATTTTCCTTATATGTTTATATTCTGTGCTACACCTTGATCTACATACAACTTTTAAAAACCTTGTTACCATAATGCCAAGACTCTATTATGTGTGAAATGATCTAATTGTGAAAAATAAAAGAGGTGAAAACCATGTTTTCCCCTTCAGTATCTGCAACGGTGCTTCACATGTTTGACATGCGGATAATTGACAAAACAATCCTGTTTTCAGAAGGCACACATTTTGCCCACATCTTCAAAATCAATACAAATATTTGTCACAAATTACTCATGTGCCTGATTATAATATAACTGGGAAAATAAACAGTTTCCTCCTGCTGCGTTTGTACCATGTGCAAACAGCAGGATATGTTGCTCAGCATTACTTGATACCATATTTGATGAAAGTATCTCAGGAGGTGAAGCTTTTTTGTTGTGATGGCAAGTAAAATGCTATGGCTGAAACTTTCTTAGAAAACATGTAGTTAGATATGACTATATCAAGGAGGTAAAAGACTAAGATTTTTTTGTCAGTATGATTTATCGTGTTTTCAGCCCTAATTAGAAATTCTGGGGACCTTGCCCCCTATGCCACCTAAATGTCAATTTGATGGCTTTGAGCATGTCCTTGGAGTAGATCAGGACTGTGAGTCAATTGGTAATTAGAAAGCTAAGATTTAGCACCAGTTTCAGAGTTTTCTGCTCACGTTAACGTTTGGGGTCTGAGTTTCCTTGCTTTGCTAGCAAGGAAGAAAATACTCTTCTCTTCTGAAGGGAAGTGTAAAATTCTGAGCCAATATGCAGCAGTTTTGGTAAGTCAGAAGCATAATGGTATCTTTCTTCATAAACAATTAGCTGTGATGGCAATGTTGTTTTGTAACTGTCCAGAAAACAACAAGCTTTACCTGCCTCTTCAGATATTTGAGTAGCTGCCTGATGGACAGCATGTGGCTTGGTAGTGGCTGTTGCATAAAGCACTGACTTGCAAGGTATTAATGATCTCTAACTGCAGATTTTGATCACTTACTGAAAAGCGTTTTGATGCCCAAAAAGAATCCAACTATTTGGCTAATGCAAGAAAATTGTCGTTCAAACACTGAGAGGAAAGTGGCTGACTGCAAGAGCTGTCTGCTGCCATGAGCAGCACTGCTGTGCTGGGATGCTCCTGTCTTGGGCAAGTCCTGGCCTGTGCCAACTTACCTGTCATAAGCTGTGTGCAAGGACTGATCAGCTTTATGTTACACCCCTTATGGAAAATAATCATGGAAGTAACCAGCCTGTTCAGTGTGCTTTCCCTCAAATGCTGATTTTAACTTGGCAGCAAATACAGCTGCCATCATCCAGCTCCCAAAGCTGGAAACACCTCTTACGGGTTTCAGAAGGGAGATACCCATCTCCTTCGTAAGTAATCAAGTCCTGGGGCAGACCGATGGCTGTAGGGATCTAGATTTCTACTTTCCTGCTGAAAGGAGATACTGGAAATACCTGCTGCTTTGTACTCCACTGCAAGGTTGCACTAAAACCTGTAACCTCCTGGAGGTGTGTCTATTAGTGATTTAATGGTGTGAAAACTTGGTAGTGGAGTGGTGTGTACATGGTATGAAAAGGCTGTATTGACAGTGACAGCAGATGCTTAGGAAAAGAGTGTAACAGCTAGGGGACATGAGAAACTGGGTGTGTGATTGTGTGTGTACCTATGTGTGGGTGTACAAGATCTCTTTTTTTCTGGTGAAAAACTATATCTGTTTTACATGGGTTACATCAAAGAAACAGCTGACTTTTTCATCTGTTTCTCCTCAGAATAGAAACACTCCACAAGACTCCAGAATTAAAGATGGATTTAATCTTGGTCTGGCTTAGAAATGATGACTGCAGGTAAATTCAGATTTCACAAAGCATGAAGGTTAAAAGGTCTTAAGTTTTAATGGATTTCTCTCCGTAACTTCAAATATAATTTTCTTCCCAGTGCTTGTTGTAAATATTTGGTTGTAGGTGTTTCTTCATTCATTGCAGCATGATTACCTGCTCATCTGTCTGTTGAAGTAAGACTCTCTGGGAATTTGGTAATGGGAAGGCACAGAACCCTGATCTTACAGTTTTGGAAAGGTACTATAAAACATAAGTCAGTAGCTCTGGTATAAAGAAAGTTATAGGTGGCATCACCACTGTAGAGCTGAAGCCCTAGGGAAACATAAAAATGCCAGGTGAAAGTGGCCTCCCTTTGACCTATACAGATGGGCAGTATGCACAGGGATGGAGGTCCTGGGTGACTTCTGTGTGCAAATCAGCTCCACAAACCAGCTGTTAGCAGAGTTTGAGTGCTGGGTCTCTGTATCCATCCTAAGGCAAACTTTATTAATAGAATAATTTTGTCTTAAAATAATCAAGTGTTATAAAATGCTGGTTTGCAGAAGACTGGTCCTGGAATATTAAGTTTTAAGATGAAGTGTATGTGTTGTGGAGAAGCTATTAATGGTCACAACACCCGGCAGGACTGGATGAAGTATTCTGTCCAAGGCTGAGCTAACATTTCAGTACAATAGTGCATGTTCACCATTCTGAGGTCATTTCTAATCTGCAAAAAGGAAGTGAAGGGTATAAAAAGTGGAGAAAAACTGTTACCAAAGGAAAATATACAATGTGGTTTTGAGGACTAATTATAGACATGGGATGGCACTCCTAAGTGTTATTTATATCTCATTTTTAAAGATTTTAATAGAAGAAGGATTTTATATTTTGGTCTGAAATGAGAATTGTTTAATTTGTATTTTCTCTTATGTCACAGCCAAAGAAAAATAAAAATATTTCTGTTTCAAACAAACTCACAATTTAAGAAAATTATATTTGAAAAATAATAGTTTTTCTGAACAAAATGGAAAGAATTTTTGTATTTTCTGAAAGATGGAACTTTGTATTTCCTCATCATTTCAACAGAAAAGCAACTTATCTCTCTTCAAATCAGCTGAAGTAATGTTCTAAAAGGTTTGAAAACACAAAGAATTTGGAGGCCCTTGGTGTACGGAGATAAAGTAGAAAAGATGGGTACTGAAGTACAAAAGATGTGCAGGGTAAAAAGGGAGTTTGGAAACTTCTGTGAGATACTGCAGAATTTCTTGGTAAAGGCCATCATGCCTCGGAAGAAGAGATGTCTTGGAGGAAGACTACTTATTACTGCTGATGCATTTTGTTCCAGACTGTCTCCTGTCAAAGCAAATACTTATCTGCCTGTCTGCAAAAAAATCATGACCATTGTTAAAATATTTTGCTGTACAAGGAGGTTTTCAAAAAGCAACTCCAGAGAGCAATCATGAAGGCAGTCTGATGATAGACCTGGGACTAAATGTTGCTCTTTAGTTATTGCTTAGTGTGGGCAAGAAACCTATTCACTGTATTAATTTTCTGTTTCTAAAAATCTAAAACACAGCATTGAAATTCTGCATCTGTTGGACAGTTGTTTGATTGATCTGTGGAAATACTCTTGTACTCTGAAGTTGTAATGTACTTGGCAAAACCACTGTCAATTAGCCACGAAAATGGCAGGACGCATTTTAGGGATACATACCTCCGCTCTGTCTTATTTTTCTTCTAGAAAAAGAATTTTGTGTGGCCAAAAATGCCCTTATTCCAAAATGCCTTGTTCAGCTCAAAAATGGCATTAATATACTGCCCTCTGTAGTAGGTAAGCTGGTATTTTATGGTCTCAGAGCACTTTTTTCCTCAGTCTGGTGATGTTTCTTATCTCTGGTTTGTGTCATGGTGCCAGAAGTGGCCGGGGTGGGATGGGGAAAAATATGGGCCATTTGATGCTTAGCAATGGGTTAAGGCACCAGCTGAGGAAGGAGGTGCTGCTGAGTGGCCACAGGCAGCACAACGCCTGTCCAGTGATTGGGCTTACGTAGTGTGTCATGCCCACCTCTTCTTGACACTCCTGCTCCAACTCGTGTCTTCTTGGCTGAAAAAAAGGAGTAAAAAATTTTATATGTAGTCATAAAGCTGTTACCTGTACACCCATATCTTTCTTTTTTTTTCTTCCCTTTTTTTTTGTTTTTCCATCCTATATATCCTCCAAACTCAGTGATTGCCTCCAGCTATATGAATCACATTAAAAATATAGTGCTTTGGCCTTATGTGCACTATAGCAGGTATTACAGTTCTGCCCCACATGTAACTACACACATACAGTGCTCCCTGGCAACTGTGTCTTGGTGTGGAGTTTCCCTTTTCTTATCTGACAGGGCAAAGTGAAATTTAGCCACTCTACAGCACCCTGTAGATATCAGCAACATATGATGATATAAATGATTCTTAATTGCATTTATGTTTGTGCAGTTTAAAAATGTTTTACTGTTGATTGCACCATAACACAGAGGTACATACAAATTTATTCCTCAGTGTGGTGGCCGTAAGAGAGTAATAATAATAATAATAATAGTAATAATAAATAGATCGTATAAAATGTTATGAAAGTAATTGAGATATTTTTCTTGACAAAATGAGACCTTTGAGAGATTTAATTCATTTAATGAAAAAATGCATGTACTGTCTCTGGGATCAGGTGGAGAACAGAAGCTCTTCCCATCCCAGAAGAACACTGGTTATGGCCAATGGGCTTTATTAGGTTTTATACAGCAGAAAAGCTTTTGTTTTCCTGCTGTATAAAACTCTCTGCAACTTCCACTGTCAACAAACCTTCTGCAACACAGAGGACTCTCCATTTTCATTGTCAGTGTGTTTTCAGCTGAGTGGGTGATACAAGTTTGAACCTCATGTAGCTACGTCTGGGGAAAAGGAAGGGGCGGAGGGAAGGTGTTTTAAGATTTGTTTTTATTTCTCATTACCCTACTCTGATTTGATTGGCAATAAATTAAGTTACCTTTCCCAAGTCAAGTCTGTTTTGCCCATGACGGTAATTGGTGAGTGATCTCCTTGTCCTTATCTTGACCCACAAGCCCTTCGTTATATTTTCTCTCCTCTGTCTCACTGAAGAGTGGAGTGATAGAGTGGCTTTGGTGGGCACCTGGTGTCCAGCCAGGGTCAACCCACCACAGGACACTTGGCTGTTTTCCACCTATGGCACTGCATGGTTGGGAGCATATGCAGTGCTAGAAGATGATGTACAAAAATTAGGGCAGGCCACAGCTTTCACATATGTGGTCTATTGCTGCCTATTCGCTATTTACTAAGCATTTGTTTTCAGAATAAAACACAAAGTGTGTTCTATTTTAGCTCCAACACCTACTTTCATTACTCTTAAAGGATTGGAATAAATTTAGGCAGGGCATAGAGAGTAATATTTTTAAAGTGATTGCTTGGGGAAAGAGGTCTTCATGAGATGAGCACTGTGGAATGAGCTTTCTTCCCCTTGCAAACAGAAACAGGGGTCAGAATCTGTCAGTGAGAAAAATATTTGTGCATCACTGTGACATTAACAACTTTTTATGAATTTGTAAACTGTCTTGTGGTTTGGTTTGATATGAACATTTCACACATCCTTGGTGCTTCAGCCTTACAGGAACCCTCTGAGGTATAAGATGAATCATTGCTTTAATAAATTGAGGAAAGAAATGGAAATTTGCTGCTTAGCAGGGAAGGAGTATTTAGATGGGGAAAGCTGCCTTGTTTATTAATACAGCTGATTTGAATATGGAATTCCTTTCAGAAAAGCGTTATGATGGAAGCTGGGGGGGGGGGGGGGGGGGGCAGGGCAGGGAGGGACCTAATAGGAAAACAGAGTCTTTTTTTCTTCTTTTCTGGGGAAAAATAGTGTATTGCTGATGGCCTGGCGTTCTGATCCCCAGCCCCAGAGGAGGCTGGTAGTGGGCAGATGTTCTTAGAGCAGGGATGAAATGGCTCAGGAGTGAAAAGTTGCTCAAGGAGCTAAACTGGCATCCTGAACAGCTTTCTGCTTGTGGCATGTGACTGTGCCCTATAGGCACAGTCATGTTAGTTATCTCACTGGCAAACTAAGTAGCTTTAATTTTAAAATTTGTGGCTCTTAGAAAGAGCAAGGTAAGGCAAATGATAAAATACTAAGCTTTTTTCTGGTATTCAGTGTTAGTTTCTACACTGCATTCACAGCATGCTCTTAAAAAGCTAGGACAATGATTTGAATGGAGAAGATGGTGGGTTTGAATGATGAGGAAGAAATCATGATATTGCTGAGTAAGAGGAGTCTATTAACAATACTCTAATTACATCCTGGGCTGTGTTAGGAGAAGCATTGCCAGCAGGTCAAGGGAAGTGATTGTTCGCCTCTTCTCAGCACTGGTGAGACACACCTGGACTCCCCAGTCAAGAGA
Organism: Strix uralensis; assembly: GCF_047716275.1. Lineage (NCBI taxonomy): Eukaryota > Metazoa > Chordata > Aves > Strigiformes > Strigidae > Strix > Strix uralensis. Next base: position 131,208,939 of record NC_133972.1, on the reverse strand, counting down.
GACATGACCAAACTGGAGAGAGTCCAATGATGGGCCACGAATGTGATTAAGGGGCTGGAATGTCTTTCCTATGAGGAAGTGCTGAGAGACCTGTGACTGCTTCACCTAGAGATGAGAAAGCTCAGAGGTATCTTATCAATGTATATAAATAACTGAAGGGAGGGTGAAAAGAAGATTGAGCCAGGCTCTTTTCTGTGGTGTCCAGTGCCAGGGCCAGGGTACCTCAAAGGAAGTTTCAGTATTTGTGGGCTACATATAAACAGAAAATTATTTTGCCAGTGTAACTCCATGAAAAGCTGAATGAGACAGTCCAGAAGAAAGTATCATAGTAAGCTTCTGCCTAGAAAGAGCTGACTAGAGAGGGAGAGACAACCTGAAGGTGTTACAGGCAAGGTGACCATTTGAAATAGCCCATCTAAGCAATGCTGGGTTTATAATCTCTGACTGGTAATGCATACTGGTATGGTTTCTAGGCAGTTTCCCTCTCAAGATAAGAAAGTACTTTGGAAGCAGAAATTTAAACACAAACATTGTATTTGACACAGGTCCTGGAGTCTTAAGGATGGTGATGGGGAATTTTTCAGAAATTATTTTCTGTCATCAGGAGCAAGACAATCAACCAGTTGGTAGGCAGTTTTGGGAGCTGCTCTTTTGGCCCCCTTATCCCACCCCAAAATCCTTCCAGCTGCTGCCACTTCATTCTTGGGCAGTAGTAGCTGTTGTGTAATGGAAATATTTTCTCTGTTAATTTGTCCCTTGGAGGGGCATCCATCCTTGATGTGCCTTTAGGAACCATCAAGATTACCTGCATCTTTAAAGTTGAATCTGAAAAGCCATTCAATCTAGCCTTTGAGGAATCACAATATTATCTGGAGGGACAGAGAAGAGAACACATATTAGCAGGGATAGAGAGTCAGTCTTCTCCCTGTTGATGTTTTCCATGAATAACACCCACACTTCAAATTAAATGCACTACTTAGTAAATTTCTGCTTTATGGTATTAGTCTGGTATGAATTTTCCAGATGGTTCCCGCCTTGCTTTGGACATTGAAGAAGGATTCATATGGGAATACAGAGGCAATTTTTCTTTATGAGGGAAATTTTCTTACTGAAGTGTGGTAAGCAGCTCATAAAAGCTGTTAGAGTAATCATGCCATCTTTTTTTAAATTATCTTGCTGACTTTCAGTACATAATCTCCAAATACCTCATTCTGCATGTGTCTGAAATGGGGAGACTCTCTCCATTTCTTGACCCTGCCCCTCTGTATTCCTCTCTCACCTCTTCTCACTCATCTCAGGACAGGCATGTCTTATCCTGTTCCTTGTTACCGCCCTGCCAGTAGTAAAAGGAGAGTTGTAGAGTTCTGAAGGGGGCTTAGATTGCTTTCATCTGGATTGTTATTTGTAAGTCTTGCATATATTCCTGACATGTCCCATACTCTCAGTGTGAAGGCTCTTTATAGCTGTTTACCTCAGTAACATATTCTTGCTGTAGTTACATATGCTAGAAAAATAGTATCTGATATCACGCTTCAGAATATTTATCAGTGGTGTTAAAAGTCCAAAGAAATTAGAAGGTTAAGTGCGAGTTTGATATGTAGTTGTTCCTTAAATCTGGGTTCAGATGTGTTGCGTGTTTCCCTCTGCCAAGTCATTTGTCACTGCCCCTGGGGTAGAAGTACACTGATCTTGCTAGAGCAAGAGTCCAATTTGACATGGTGACTCCTACAAACTTTTGTGGCTTTTTGATTAAGCATTTTGCAGTTCAGCATTCTTCATTTTTCACAGTAGAGATAGAAACACTTCTGTAGCAAGTGTAAGGTGAATTTCCTCAGTAGATAGGCAAAAATGGGCAGATAAGGAAGGGCTTCTGCTATGAACTATATCCAGAAATTTCCAACGTAGTAGACAAGATAAACTACATGCTTTAGACCTTCCTGCAAATTCCCATAACACTTTCCCCCTTGTCAGCTAATCTCTTCCCTTCCTTGTCTCTCAACAGATACACATTTCTGTCTGTTTCTACTCCACACAGATCAACGGTATGCAGTGAAACCAAGTCTTGCTTTAAGCATGCTGAAATGCTACACTTGCTTCTTCAAGTCTGATAAATGTTCTCTTTCTGATTTTCAATTTTCTGGTTGACAACTTGCCAGGGACTTTCTTCAGTGAACACTAGCTTATTGCTAATTATGACAGCTGACAAAAAGAGTTCCTGCCCATGCTTTCATTTTTGTAAACAGAGAACAAAGCTCACCACATCCCAGTAATTAACATACATGGGTGCAATATGATGCAACTGTGAGAGCTGTACTTGTCACTAGGAAGTATTGTTTGGCAAAACTGAAATTCTTTGTAAGTGTATTTGCTCTGATAAAACTTTTCTAGGGGAGGTTTCTTAGGGAAGAGTGTAATTTTTAGTGAAAACAGACACAGAAGGACTGCAGTTCAGGTGCTGCGTGCTTACTGGGGATGTAGGAGATGTTTAGTATGGCTGAAAAGGGGCGTTCAGGGGCTGTAACATAGATCTCCCATGTCCTAGTAGTGGCTTCATCCCTGGACTAAATGAAATCTTTTGGCAGTCACTTTCCAGTTGTGCAGACCTCTCCTCTGGAGAAATGTGAGACCAGGAATGGCTCATGCCATGGATGACCTGCATGGGGGGCTTCAGACAAACTACATCATCGCAACGGGTTATGAAGGCAGGACACTCAGCCTTTTAGCTGGGCTCCTTGGAAAGTGGGCCCTGCCCAGGCAGTGTCAGACCTGCAGTGTTAGACCCAGATACCTGAGGCCATGTCTGGCACGGAGCAGGAGAGAGGCCGTGACACTGCACTGCAGAGGAGTGGGATACAGCTCTGCTCAAGGAGAAGCACAGGACAGGAGCCAGCTGCATAAGTGTTTTGCCTGGCATGGAAGGCTTGTCAGGTCTGTATTTGAGGATTTCCTCTCTCTCCCTGAACATTTTCAAGTGGCCTTGGTTTTGTTGCTACAAATAAAATTATTGTTTTTCAGACAGCCTGAGGAGTTGCTTTCAGCTGAGAAGAGAGTTATCCTCTTTTTACAGTTCTTTATTTCCTTACTCTCTGCTTTGTTAGTAAGAGTTCATATAGGCAATGCTTTGACTGATCTGAGATGTGATCATGTAAGAATTAATGTTTTGGTGTATCATATGCCAAATCACAGGATGTTGGGCATAAGTGAATGTACATATGCCAGCTCTGTTCCACACTGTATTGTTAATTTGCTTTCAACAAGTGAAGCTAAATAGTATCCATGGGAAACTTGTATTGGTGGAAACTGACTGTGAATTCCAAATTTCCTTTTAACAGAAGCTATTGGTATATTTGTGGCACTTATCAAAAAAAAAGATGGTAATATTTTGTCCCTTACAAAGCTTATAGTTTAGCCATTCAATTAGCAGCTCCAGGAGTGGAAAGATGATCCTGTAGGTATCCTGAACTAGCATTTGGCAGACTGGCGCTTGCTCCCAGACGCTGTCATAGATATTTGTTGGAAGATCAAAGTGGGCAAAATTTGCAAGGTAGTTGAAGAAAGATTATTTTGGAAATGCTAAGGCAGCTAACTCCCTGAAGGAGTAGGGTGCCAGTAGGTTTTAGAAATAAGGTATATCTGCAACTTCAGATACCTTTACAAAGATGGTCTACAGGATTTAAGTAATTTCACAGCTGTAATGATACCACTTCTTCTTGCCTGAAGAAATCATCTTGCTATAGGTCTGACTGCGATGAGCAGGTCGGAGCAGGAGCCCTTTACCTGGGGTATGTGGCTGCAGACAGAACTAGTTGGGGTCACGAACCAAGACCTAATATGAGACACTCGTAGAGACTGAACCGTGAAAAAGCCTGTTTCTACACATGACAATCTTGCATGACTTAGGTACTGCAGTGATAGCATGGGGGTAAGTGGGTGCCTAGAAAATAGATCTGATGCTTTAAAATCTGATTTTTTAACTAGCCCAATTAGCTCTAGAAGTAAGTGTGAGGATATAGCTAGCATATGATGGGATAAAAAATAGTAAATAGAGTGTTTGCATAACCTTAAATCTGCCCAGTAAACATGGAGCATGAATTCCCTGGGTAGGACAAATTGTGGTTCGCAAGCATTTGAAATACAGCAGAAATTCTCTTCTGTAATTCATGTTTAGGACTGAAATGGTGCTTGAAAATAACATTTCAACTTATGTAATTTTGGTAATTGTTTGAACTAAACAAATACAATTTTATTCCTTTTAAGAAATTACTGAAATCAAATGACAGTGTATTTATCATGTAAGTTAACTAGCTTGATATTTGTTTAAAATGCAGTAAGACACACATCTCCTTGAGGGCTCCTTCTGGTGTTTATTTTCCCAAATGCTGATGAGTTATTTAGTTTGTCATATCTCTTTTTTTTACAGAGCTTCAAAACTGCATAATTTTATCCAATGTTTTGGCTCCTTTGGAAGTGTTTCTGCCATATGTTGTAGGTGCAACACTTCAGATGGGCCATAAGTGTAACCTTTGACCTTTCCAAGCACTGAGGTGGCTGTAGATATATTTCGGGTAACCCTGAGTCTTCTGTAGGCATGTTAGGAACCTTCACTCTAGTTTGATATTGTCTCTCGCACTTGGCTTACCCTTCATATAGTATATGAGAATTTTGAGGTATGAATCAGAAGGTAGCCATTAGAAATTGTTCACAGTTTTTTACAGAAACCTTCCTTAAGACTGAAGGTTTTAAAATGCTACTTGTACTCCTTACCTCACCATAAAGATGGGTATATGCAAGTGTGGAGATAAAGATATGGGTAAGCTGATGAAAATCATATGGTTTACACATACTGTAAAGAACTGAACATCATAAAAACACCTATATTTGCAGCTGAACACCTTATTTTCATTAAAAAATAGATCTCTGTAGGCTCTGTAGACTCTACTGAACTGACGACATCAGAACATAGGGATTAATGCTTTTTAAAAATGGGAAAGGCACTCTTTTAAACCAGAATACAGTTCTCACACTTATAATAAGCAGTTTCCAAGTATCTCAGTCAGAAGCTACTCTACTTTGCCTTCTTTTTTATTGATTCTTTGCTTTTAAATAATACACCTGACCAGGGAACCAAAGAGTCATCAAACAATGTTTGGAAAATTCTCAGGACAGCTTGCCAACTAAGCAGAACAAAGACAACAGCTGCTAAGAAACACCTTCAACACAAACCTGTGGTTCAGTAGCAGAACAGAGAGAGATATTGAAAACCAATATCTTAGATTTTTTTTTTCCGTACCAGTGTATACTGTCATGAGTCTGTGGTCATGAAACTGAAGTTAAATTAATATGTGACGTGTTAATAAAACTAATTAAAAATCACTTTAAACCCACTTGCCTGTTTATGTGCTGCTTTTTATGGATTTCCAAGATTTATCACAGTTAGACGCATGTCAAAAGTGACCTCCAGGAAGCTGATATTTAATAATAAATGTTTATTTTTGCAGTTCTGCTACTCAGATTTTACATTTATCAATAACTTATCCAGAACACAAGAAAAAAAGTTATACTGGTATTTTTTTCAGTCTTCGGTCTTTCAAATGATATATTATGCTGAATTATGTATATCATGACTGTAATGACATTAATTAATTCAGAAACTTTTCAAATTTTTATCCATTATAATAATTTGTACCTCCTGACAAACATTCCTTACTCAAACATAAATTTATACTTTGGTGGAGGAAATTTTTTGCTAAAGCTTGCTACTGTTGACTACAACCTTCCCTGGCTATTCCCTATTCCTATCTTGGGCACTGTTTGTTCCATGATCTGCACTGTCAATGTTCTTGGGATGCTGGTCCAATGGAAGGAACCAGAAAGGAAAAGTTTCTCTTAACCTTTTCATGCTTTTTAGTTATAAAATTCCTGTTCTTCACAAGGACAAACCTAAAACCTCACCAAAGCCAAAATGAGGCTTCCAAATAGGCAAAGGGAGTGGAGTATGAGAGAACTATATGATTAACGTAAAAAATATTACAGAAGACAAAGTCACAGTCATATCTCCAGGGATTTTTTATTTTGGGGCAGTAGAGCTTATCACAGGCTGTGCTTGTGGTATTGTTTGTGTTTTTTATGATTCTTATTAAATATAAGATGGAAAGAAATCAAGTTGACCTTCTTGTTGCTGGTTATGTATAGGGCTAAAAATTAGAGAAACATTACTTGTAAACTAAACACATCCATATGGAAAATATTGCATCAATGAACATGACATGACACAGAACTGACTGTGCTATCAGTTTTCAGAAAAAACCCTGTAATTTAAGGTTATACAAACAAACTTCCCAGTTGGTTTTCAGTGGTTGCATGAGAGTGGAGCTTTGGAAAGGGCTTAATCTGGCAAGGAAAGCTTTAAAATCATTCTCCTGTATTTAACAAGCCTTTGGAGTAAGAGACATGGATGATCATAATTTGCTTGGGTGGAGACTGGGACTTATTCACAAAGTCTAACTTTAGTCTGTTTGGGGTCACTGGCTCAGGTTTCCTCGAGGCAACAGAGGCAGAGCCACTGTCACCCATCCATGGGAGGAACGTTATCTCCCTCCTTTGCCTACAAGAGCAATATAAGGAAACTGAGCTCATTAAGGCTGGCGTTAGCCTTGGCCAGCTTGCGTATACAAGCTGAAGGTGAGGGGTGGAGCTGCCAATCATCTCTAGAGAGGGCTATGTACCATACACATGCAAGTCTATCTGCTGCTGCTGCCTAAAGAAGAAAGTGATTAAGTGCAAGCTGTCACAGCCAGTATCACTGGAGGACTTCTCATGTCTTGAGTAGTTATACAGGTTGCCTAGGCAATTTTCAATTGTTATTTATGTGAGAACAGCTGGCACTTTGATGAAATAAAACATTTAGTTTTAAATTATGTGGTTCCTTTTATTAATACCAAGATACTATGGGTAAGAAAACATGCATTTATCAAGGTTTAAATAAAAATAAGTTCTCAGAAAAAAAAATAAACATGAGGGGGGAAAAACCTGAGTGTACATTTCCCAGCCAAATGGTTTAGCAATATATTTTTGTGGTTTTTGTAATGAAGGTCTCTCAAGAGGAGGGCATGGCAAGGCAAGGAAGTCTTCCTCACTTAAGGATAAGGTAGATCCAAGTACCAGATAATTCTGAAAACTTCAGCTGCCAGGAGGTTCAAATATTGTGGTTTAACTTCTAGGGTCTATATCTGCTGCTTCATGTGTGTCAAGTGAGGGACATGATTAAAAGGCCTTTAATAGAAATGCTAATGATGCATTGATCCCTCAGACTAGCAGTGATGATATTGATGTTACTGTGACTGAATTGCTGAAGTACCTCTCCATGGATAATAGAGTACAATGCAACCTGGGAAATATGACTTTCACAAAAATTAGAAATTTGTCCATCAAAATCAAATGTATCTGAATGCTGTAAATTTTGATGGGAGGAAATAATTAGTAGATTTTTCAGTTTAACAGTTGCATATCTATCTTTTCTGCTGTATTGGAAAAACATTTTTTCATGTGACAGCATAGGTATAAATAAGCTCACATGTTGCCTGCAGAAAAAAAAAAGTGACATTTTCTGAACAGTTGTAACTTTATTCATACAGTATTAAAATATGAAGACTTTATATAAGAAAAATAAAGACATACTTTAAACAGATTTTTTTTCGAGCTTGTGTACTGAAATGAAACAATTATATATGTGAACATCTCCTAAGTCTAAGTACACATAATTAACAAAATCTAGATTGGAAAACAGCTGCCTAAGCAGATACTCTGAAGAAAATTCCAGGGTTATAACAAGTCACTCACTGTATTTCACCAAGTGATGTAATGATCTTGCAAAAAACAGGCATAGATCTTGCTGGTGATGTGCAAAAGAGTATAACCTGATAGTATTCAAAGTAACTCTTCCTGCTCCAACAGTGGTAAAGTTTCTGCTGATGACATTATGCAACATTACAGATTTTAAACTAGGTAGCTTCATACTGAAAAGCTGGAAGTATCCTTAGCTGTTAAAAATGGATGCACATTAGAGTTGTATTGAATTCCACGAGGAAATAGCCTAAAGGATTCTGCTTTAAAAAATATGAAGTGCTATTTATTGTGATTATTTTAGATAGGAAATTGATTAAACGGTGTGAGATTAGAATAAATGGTGGATTTGCACTGTTTGGCAATGATGGCCTCTGCTCTGTTCATTGTCTGTTCTAGACACACAAAGTAAATTTCACTGGTATTAAATTTAAGTACATGCTAACTTTGAAAATTTTCTCTCAACTCCCATTTCAGTGACTCATTTGTGAGTAAGCTTGCTGTTCGTTTGAACCTTTTGACACACAGCATCAGTGTTTGTCATTTTACTTACAAGTCAGTTTGATTCTGATCTCACATAAAGTGCCGTAAATAGGCATTTTAGTTGTACAGTAATGTAAGAGAAATAAAAATTAATCTTCCTTGAAGAGGTCAATGGGATAGCTTTGTGTATTAAATGGCCCTATCAAAGTACTCTTATCAAAAGAAACAAGTAAGTAAAAGGAAGGTAAAGTTCTCTAGGGAGAAAAGTTAATCTGTATTTTCCAAGGAATTACAAGAAAAAAATGCGTAGCTGAAGCTGAAGTCAAAGAATCATTGTTCTCTAAACATAATTCCATAGGATAAATTCCGAAGAAGGACTAGGGTAGAACATCTCATAATAGAAAAATGGCTGTGTCCCACTGAATTTTATGCACTAATATGGAAACACATATTTGCCAGGTCTGCTGTCTTCATAAACCTGAAACTTCTGTTTCTCAATCAATAAATTACTTCATTAGTTAATAATCTTTATTTATTTGTTAATTTGAGTAGTTGTTGCTAATTTTGTTATCCTGTGGAAAAGGAAGATCATAAATTGAATATCCCTTATGATTTTTATGATTTATTAAGTTTCTGGGCATTTGCCTTGCATAAAGAATACTGGATCTGGCTTGAGATTTTTCGTACATTATTAAAATTCTTTCTGGGTTAATTCAGGTAAGCCCAGAGAATAAAGATGACACTAAGAAAGTGACTTTTAAAATTGACTGCTTAGATTACAGTGAACATCTACAGGGATTTTTTTTTCTTAGAACTAAGACAGCCTTAATTTGGTTTTGTTTAATTCACTTTGAAAATGAATTATGCCATACCATATTGATGTCACTTTAATTTTGAATGAAACTGTCCATTCAGAGATTTAATTCTGTTTAATATATTTAAATTTGAAGCTAATTTATCTGATTCAAATTAAATTTCCTGAGTAGCATTATGTAGTCCAGCTCTCTTTTAAAGCTGACTGTGGAAAGTCAGCAATAGTTTCTGCAGAAATTACTGACTATAATGCATATTCATATATGCTTTTAGATGACCTTGGAAATGCTTTGCTATCTCTGGTACCTGCTGTGATATTTGCAAACTGCAGTTTGTCAGCTTTCAGCCTTTTCCCTAGTATGAATAACATTAGCCTTGACAGAAATGTGAATTACAGACTTTATTGCCAGGGTATTATGTTATTGCGAAGTTTACCAAAGCATTCTTCATAGTCCTTGACCTCCTTTGTCGATCAATGACTTGTAGGAAAATCAGCATGCATCTGTTTCTAGATTTGAGATTCTAGACTTCTATGAATTTATTTTTTCCAGTTACCTTCATTCTTAGTTCCTGTAGACATATTTTTTCTGTTGTTTATATTTTTACCTAACTAAACAGAGTAACGTGCACTCAGAAGTCCACCTTTACTTTGCCCCCTGTATTTTGACAACTCCAGGTCCTTACATAGGCCTCATAACTCCAAAATGTCCTCTGCATAAACATGACCCTGATTAAGATCAGTGTGGTGCCATTAACTTCCAGCCAAGTTATTTCTACTTACATCCGTATTGATGTAAAGAGAACTGATTCAGACTGGAGCAGCTGTGTCAAAATTGTCATTCAGTCATGAGGTCGTGAGTTCACCTTTGTTTATATTTCCAAATGACTGATAAACCTCAGTGCTTGCAAGTGAGCTTATTCTAAATATTACCAGTTTTATTTCCTCCATGATCCCCAGAAGTCTTATTTTGGTCCTCAGAAGTCTTCACTATTTTCACTTCATTTTGGCATCTCTCCACAACTTGGCACTCGGCTCTCTCTGCTTACCCTGGGCAGAGAGACCCAGGGCTGACTGCCCAGCTGACCTGAACAGAAAGGTCGTCTACAGGCTTGCACTCACCCCTTCAAGGTGAAGGAAGGGGCTAGAGGAAATGGACCTTATGTTTGCTCTCTATCACATTTCCCATCATGTAGACTGGGAACAGAGAGGCTCAGCAACACTCCCTCAGCACTGCATACTGAGCTAATGTCCTGGTTTTGGCTGGGATAGAGTTATTTTTCTTCTTTGTAGCTAGAATAGTGCTGTGTTTTGTATTCAGCATGAAATTTGGTATGAGAAGGATGTTGATAATGTACTGATGTTTTCAGTTGCTAAGAAATCAAGTACTTTCCACTCCCTATGTCCTGCCCATGCACATGTGTACAAGAAGCTGGGAGGGGGCACAGCCAGAGCACTGGACCCAAATTAGCCAATGAAATATTCCATATCATGTAACGTCATGCTCGGTATATAAAGGAGGGTCAGCTGGGCAGGAGGGGGTTCTCTCTTGCTTCTGGGATTGCGTATTTCTGATCTTGGTTTTCTTTGGGATTGCTAGCTGGGAACGGGCTGGGTATTAGTTGGTGAGTGGTGAGCAATCACATTGTTCATTACCCATTTCTACTTTCTATTATTGTTATTGTTTTATTTTATTTAAATTATTACATTGTTTTTATCTCAACCTATGACTCTCCATTACTCCTCCAATTCCCCCTCCCATCCCCCAGGATGGGGAGGGGGAGCAAGCAATTGCATGGTGTTTGGCTGCCAGCTGGGTTAAACCACGACAGCTAACAAAATGTTACATTATTTGTGACATTCACTTCTAAGTTTATTTAGTATGGATATGTTAAAAAATAACAATACGCTAACTCCGCAAAATAAGTTTATCATGAAGGAAAAAATGATCTGCAGTGAGCATGCAAAAGGATTATGCCATATACATTTTTGTCTATAATGTTAAGCTAGAGCCTAGAAAGGCTAGAAGTTGTCTGCTGTAGTAGACCTATTAATTTCTCAGGTAATTTACGTTTTTGTTAATGTTAGATCTGGCATGGCTATAAATCGCTTGATTAAGTTAGAGTTAAATCTGAGATATTTATATACTAAAACATGGGGAGTTTGTTACAAAATGCCAGTTAGTTTAGATCAAAACTGTTTATGGAAAATTATTGTTCTCATTGACACTTCTTCCTTTTTGAGCTATGAAATTAACATATTTGATGTCAGATTTTAAAAAATGAAATAAAGTTGGGAATCAAATGGCTTTTTATTATGAAATATAGGCCTCAGATCACCTTTCCTAGCTGTATGTGTTTAAATATTACTTTTCTAATCTAAATTGCAGTTCTAGGCTACTTCAGTAACCAGTGGAGTAGATCTTCAGGGAGTAATCTATCCTATCCTACAACCAGTGTCTGAGAACAGTGGGATAAATCACCATCTCAAGCATGTGTTTGTGAAAGCAATCTATCTTTTATATGGTTAAAAATAAATGAGCTGAGTCTCACTCGCTATTTCTAACATACAGAAAAAATCCCCAGACCCTCCCACAGAAACATCCTCAACCAAACCCAAGATGAAACATTTTATTTAGATAATTTCAAATGTAAATAAGAACTGAGTGGAAATATTTTAAAGGATCTAAATAGCATAGATGATTTAATCAATTTTAATGATTTTTCAGGATCAGAGGGTTTCTTCTAATATGAGACAAGAAATTCTTCCACAACTGGTTCTAGAGTTAACTATGTCTGCATTAGCAAATAGTGTGGCTCAGTATGAGTGGATTTATAGAGTGAAACAGCTGGTGCTGAGAACTTGATGTTCATGACATATGTCTTTCAGGGACGTTTCCCTTGGTTTTGCCCTGGGGTTCTTGCCTGCATCCTCTACACCCGTTAGCAGCTGGAGCATAGAGATTTGCTCCTGAAACCATCTGGCAGGTTGCTTGCCAGATGCATCTTCTCAAGCCTGAGAGCTCTGTGATGTCTCTGTGAGGTGAAGCAAAGGTGTGACAACACTGATACTAGCTTAGAAAGCACACTCCTTTCAGGAACTGAAATGCAGTGTAGTCATATTGGCAATGTTCTCCTTACCAAGGTCTAGATACCCTCTGTTTAGCTTTGGGCACATCACACAGTGTTGGCTATATGGGGAACCTAAGACAGTGCAGCTATGTGCCTTCAGTTAAGCCTGTTGGATCTAGGTGTATAGTTTGCTTTATTCTAGGCACTGTTGGTGAAAAGTCTGAAATCACAGGAAATACAACAGGATTGAGCAGCAAGAGAAGGGCTGTGCCAGGCCTGTGGAAGTCCTTCTAAAGATGCCAGCACCATCAGGTATCTCCCAAAAAAGCACATCAAAATCTGACTTTTTTTGCATGTAAGTCTCTGAAGTCACCCAAAGTAAAGTGCAATTCATTAGACCTCCTTTTTAAAAAATTGGGTCCATCTTACATTTCTATGGCAAAGGCAAGTCAGAAACTTATTAGTTTTAAGAAACAACAGACTGGTGGGTGTTCTTCTAGGATATAAAACCTGATTCAGTGATTAGTGGACAATGGGTTCTGAAAAGCTATCAGATTCTTATTTTGAGAAAAGTGATTTGTTTTGACCTGGAGTCTGGAACGTTAGATTGAGGGAGCTGTTAGATCCCCTTTCTAATGCCAATAGTTGTTAACTCTGCTGTGCAATCATGCTTTCACTAAATCTGTGTTCACCACTGACTGAATTCAAGGGGAGTTTCTCAGTGCACAAGTAGCCCTCTCAATCCATCTGTTCCTCAGTTTCTCCATCTGCAGAGCTGGGATAAAAACTCTGAGATTCTGGATCTTGCTGTTTTAAAATATCTCTGAAATTGGCACTCTTTCCTTCCCTCTTTGCTATGAATTTCCCAAATGTAGGAGGTAAACTAATTCAGCAAATTAAGCAACTACATTTTGAGCAAATTTTGAAAAAGCTTTGCTCCACATAGGAACTAGGATGTCTGCCTGTTTGCTGTTCAGCCATCTGTCATGTCTTTTGGCTATCAAATTCTCAAAGTTCCTGATGATGTTCAGTTGATTTGCTGATTTCTCATGTCTCCCCATATTGTGCTATGACTATGGTAGGTTTGGGGGTGTGGGCTTATTTTTGTAAAAAATTACTTTTACTGATTTTTAGCAGCATCCTTGCATTAATTCCATTTAATTCAAATTAATGTAATTTCCATGTTACTTTGCTGTAATTTACTTGCTTCTGTTTAGTTTTTATCATCAGTCTTCAAGGAAATGAATTTGCTAGCACAGACTTGTTCTTTTTCATCTTTCCTAGCCTTCCTCCTGCTGAGTAAAGATTCTGAAGTCTTTAAAAATAATTCATATATTATAGATTACTATATACTTTGGGACTTTAAGTTTCTGTAACAGTAAAATGGTAATTTTATCGGGAAATGCTGTAACAACTGACCGAACAACATATGAAAAAGTTTATTTCAAAACTGTTTAAAATCAATGGAAGTCTTCCCTTAGGTTTGTGGGGTTTAGATCAGACTCCTTGCTGATTACCTTTTCCAAGCACATCTTGATTTTCCAAGCACATCTCTGGTATAAAAATGTAAGTATAGCAGCTGGTTGGGCAGTCCTGATGATCTGCATTTATCGACATATATGTGCATTTTCCCACTATAATCTGCAGTGCTCTTTTGTCAAATACAGAAGTAGGCTTGATCCTTCCCTCAATTAAAAATAGCTGTAAAAGAGAAATACAGTGGTGAGATGGAAGAACAAGATAGTAAAACAAGAAATATTCTACTGACTTTATAAAAACAAAGAGTGCAGAAGACACCCAAGACCCTCCTGAAGTGGGACAACAAGGAACTCTACTCGACAGGAGAAACACTTTAAGAGTGACTTCACCAGTGGAGAGAATGCAGGGAAGGTCTTGTGGATGAGTGTAGGCATGCCGTGCATGCAAAATGGAGCAGAGGCATAAAAGAGCAATGTATGAAAATTATAAAAAGGTTTGCCAAAGACAGGAATAAGGTAAATAGGCAGGAACATGGCAAAAGAGCTTGGCATGGGTAACTGAAAACTATTGTGACTCAATATACAGATTAATGTCTTTTTATTGTCTTCACACTATATTTTTTAGTGTTGTTAAGACTGTAATACTTCATTAAAGACCTGCAGCTACTGTGTGTGTATTACTGTTAGTCATTTGTAGTATGGTGTGATTTCTTCTTGCTCAGATGTTAAAGGCATCAGAAGATTATAGATTATATAGGATTTGTTGAAAGATGTGGATCTACAATAAGAAATAGGAATCTCTATGTCTTTCTTTCCAAGGGAAACATATCTTGAAAGTCCAAGTGCAAAAACATTTTGTTTTTCTCTCCTGGAAGGTCTTTTGGGAAAGTGAAATACATTTCTGCTTAAAGCTCTGTGAGAGTCATTATTTGCTTCTGTGGGCTATGAACAGGGCAACTCAGAGTTGGGCATTTTCAGGAGCTGCATTCAGTCATGAAAACCCAGCCAGCAATGGCCCTGGAGAATTGGCTCCGGGGCAGACTGAGTGCCATGCTGGAGAGGCTGCTGCCGACTGTCATCTGGGGTTGGGGACATTCCAGGTTTCAGTCACATTCTCTGAAAACATATAAGTGGGTTAGTGTATTGTCAGTGTTATGCAACCCCATTATGAAGACAATTCTGGGGAAAAAATTAGAAAAACAAGCCCTCTACTCTGAGTCTAGTATTTAGTACACTGTGTTCTCACCAGTGTTAAAAACTTGGAGTCATTTTCAAATACCGTTCTTTTCTCAAGGCGGGAACTAGAAGTTGAGGGTCTTAAAAAATTGACCATCGTGTTTTTTCTCAGATTGGTACATGGCCAGGCTGAATTGAGAGGTGTTGAAAAAGCAGTTAAAAATCTAAAAACATTTAAGGGCAGCTGTTGGTAGATGAAGTCACTGGTTCTAAAGAAGTATATGGTCCTACTTCTGTGTGCATTTATATCCATTCTCTGCTCCCTGTGGAAACTTCTAGTGTTAGAGTGGTTTGATATTCTAAGTTAAAAGAAAACCACTATCTGGTCAGGGTTCATTAGGGGTTCTTCATTAAGCTGCATTCTAGATTTTTTATTCAGCAACTTTGCAATAACAGTCCACCTCACCAAGTCCAGTTTATGGCTCAACCTGTAAAACTAATTTGGTAAAGGCTTACAACAAATTTGCCAACTTGTTTTAGGAGAGGAATCTTTAAATAGAGTCACTGCATGATCCCTTGGTTAATTCTTAGGACAACAGACCCATATTTACCATATCTGATTTATAACTGAGGTTATTTTTTTTTTTCCATATGTCATCTCCTGGGCTGCTAAAAAGGGGCTTGGGCATTGCAAGGCCGATACTTGAATCTGTTATTCTTAGGTACTTACCTTGCACAGGGTACTTACACTTTATGTGGTGTATGGAAAACAGAGTAGAGAAAACCAGCCACAGGAAAACTCTTTGGTGCTGGGAATGAGTTTAAAGTCCTTCCTGTACAGAGCTCAAGTATCTAAACCTGGGCTCCATGGACTTGTATCCTCCTTCAGTAAATCTTCTCCTTAAGATGAAGGTCCAAGCCAATTTACTTTTAGGAAAGAACTGAAGTGTTTCACTCCCCTTCTCTCCTGGATAAATCATTATAGGGATGTTAGTATTTACCCAGAATGCAGGGTGCCGTATTTTATGTTTTGACATTACCTGACAGGTCTAAAAGAGTTCTCATGCAGTGAGCAGTAAGCTATACACTGGGGTTGCTTTAGGTATGTTTTGAATCTAAGGACTGCATGTTAGCTAATGATTGAGTAATACAAGGGCAGAAACATATTTTAGAATATGGATGAAAAATGGGCTTTGTCCTTTCTCAAGAGAGCTGCCTAATCACTAATAAAAGTCATGTTTTTCTTTTATTCTTACTGTCCCTTTCTGACTGAATCTTTAAAAGACAATAGTTTTAGTTTTGTTGGGGTGGAGAAAAGTCCAACTGTGTCTTTGAGATCTCTGATCAGAAGGCTATTGAAGAAAAATTGTGTGTGAGAAGGGTACTATTCTGTGGGAAAACAGGTACTTCTGCTCTCTTTGAAGACAATAGTCACCGCCTGTTTTTTTAGGTGAGCTTCTGAGTTTGTCTGGTAAATTGGATGTTTTACAGTAGAAGGCACAGTTGAAGGCAGGAAGTAGCTGCTGAGCATTGAAAACTGGAAATCTTCTGGGTATGTGCACAGTCAGAGCTTACATACTTAAGCAACTTACCTAGTGAAAATACAGGTGCTTATGAGTCAAGGCAGAAGCTCTGAGGATCATGCTGGTTCATACTTTAGTGTCTAAATTATGCTTACATTATTAATTGTTGGAATCCTGTGAATCTTAATGGTCATCCACTATGCAAAGTCTGGTAAGGTAAAGTGATATAAACACTAATAAGTTCAAGATACAGCTTTTTTCTTGGTAATTTTTCTCTCTTCTAACCAGCTGTCTTACCTGAAGAAGACATACTTTATACTTTTGAGAAGCCAACCCCTCTGTCATATTTGATTATCATTTGATCACCAGGTTTAAAAGCCATTAGGAAGAAATGACATGCAGAGACACATGTACATACACCGTGATTGTATCTTTTTTCCTGCGATATACTGGCCTTTCTTGTAATGAATGAATCATGGTACACTATTGAGTTTTGCAAAGTTACCAGAAGTCTTTCAATGGCAAGTGCAAAGCTTAGCATAGGAAGCTTTCATAAATATGGAAGGTGCATTGTAGAAGAGGTACATGACCATTAAATGCAGGTTTCTTCAGATGTGGAGTTTTTGTTACAAAAAAAGACAAAGGAAAATGTTTCAGCTCAATGCACTTGAAGTCTCGCTTCTAACTGAGGTACTCAGTGACTAGTTGTGCCAATTATGGCATTTAAGACCATCTGGGCTCCATGTAAAATAGGATGATTGGCAGAAATTATTTCAGCTGCATTCGGAACTTGGCTTCCTACCTTTTGTTTGGAAAATGTCTTCATATAAGAATAGATGTGATAGTAATGAAAAAGGTTCCAGGCAGGAAGAAAACAGTGGCTTATACATTAATGGACAGAATTACAGTTAATAACTAAAAACATGACTCTCTTAAATTTCTAATTGGATTTTGAGGACTGGCAAGATGAACTGTGAATAGAAAGAGAGAAAAAAAACCCCCCATATTTTAAATACTCTGTAACATACGTAAGGAAAATTCAGTATATTTCTGTGATTAGCTTGTAAAACCAGACACAATTGTTTCCCTCACGCTAACAGATTAGACCTCAAATAAGTAATTTTGGGAAGTCAGTGCTTTGCAGAATGTGATGCTGGAAACAAATAAAAGGAAGCAAAATTTGAAGTCTGACTTCTGCCCTTGATAAACAGCACTGTGGGGCTGTATTTCCCCAGCCAGAGCACCATCCCTCAGAGAGATATATGTCATGTGGTGCTTCATTTGAATTTGAAAATTCTGAACCTTGTTTGAAGATCCTCTAAGATACCAGCTGGAGATGCCACTGGCCTCATGAGAACCAGACTGGGAATCAGCACCTGCTCCGAGCAGTTGTAAAATGTGATGGAAATGAAGCAACAGGAGAAATCTGACTTCTCCTCTAGTAGACAGGTCCCTTGACTTCTGAACATTTTCTGCCACATTTTAGCTGGAGCAATTACTTTTTCTGAGAAAGCCATTTTCCAAAGTGGTATATTCAGGAATAATGGACTTACATAAGCTCTGATCTGTACATTAGTTTTTTATATAATCTTTCTATATTTATTATTTTATTTTGTGAAACATCATCTCTGCTAAGAAAGGCAGAAATGGTAGGATCAAATGAATAGATCCCAATGAAGAAGAATTTTAAAAAATTTCTTTTGATAATTGGATGTTGAAATAGATTATTATTCTGTTGCAAAAACTTATTTAAGATCATTTTAATGATTGTTTCAGTTATGGTGAATGGAGTTAAATCTGGTTGGCGACCGGTCATGAGTGGTGTCCCCCAGGGCTCGGTTTTGGGGCCACTCCTGTTTAACATCTTTATTGATGATCTAGACGAGGGGATCGAGTGCACCCTCAGTAAGTTTGCAGATGACACCAAGTTGGGTGGGAGTGTTGATCTGCTCGAGGGTAGGGAGGCTCTGCAGAGAGACCTGGACAGGCTGGAGCAATGGGCTAAGGCCAACTGTAGGAGTTTCAATAAGGCCAAATGCCGGGTGCTCCACTTGGGTCACAACAACCCCCAGCAGCACTACAGGCTTGGGGAGTGGCTGGAGACCCACCAGTCAGAGAGGGACCTGGGGGTGTTGATTGACAGCCGTCTGAACATGAGCCAGCAGTGTGCCCAGGTGGCCAAGAAGGCCAATGGCATCCTGGCTTGTATCAGAAATAGGGTGGCCAGCAGGGACAGGGAAGGGATCTTACCCCTGTACTCGGCACTGGTGAGGCCGCACCTCGATTACTGTGTTCAATTTTGGGCCCCTCACTACAAAAAGGACATTGAATTACTTGAGCGTGTCCAAAGAAGGGCAACGCAGCTGGTGAAGGGTCTGGAGCACATGTCGTACGAGGAGCAGCTGAGGGAACTGGGGTTGTTTAGTCTGGAGAAGAGGAGGCTGAGGGGAGACCTCATCGCCCTCTACAACTACCTGAAAGGAGGTTGCAGAGAGCTGGGGATGAGTCTCTTTAACCAAGTAACAAGCGATAGGACAAGAGGTAATGGCCTCAAGTTGCACCAGGGAAGGTTTAGACTGGATATTAGGAAGTATTTCTTTCCAGAAGGGGTTGTTAGGCGTTGGAATGGGCTGCCCAGGGCAGTGGTGGAGTCCCCATTCCTGGAGGTGTTTAAGAGTCAGGTTGACATAGTGCTGAGAGATATGGTGTAGTTGAGAACTGTCAATGTTAGGCTAATGGTTGGACTGGATGATCTTCAAGGTCTTTTCCAACCTAGACGATTCTGTGATTCTGTGATTCAGTTGTTATATACTGTTATGATGGATACTTAACACATTCTCCCCTAAAGATTACACTATCCCAAATAAAAATGTTTTGAGGCAGAGGAATTGTTCAAGCAACGCACTATGGAACAATGCCCATGCTGGTTTGTCATAATTTTTCATATACCCTTGCATTATATGGCTGCTATTATGCAGTCTAGTTGGTTCCGATATCCTTCCCTTCCTCAAAATGAGTTGATGAGAGAGCTGCAGAGGTTGTGGCTGCTCTAAGAACATGAGATTATGTGGACACCAACATAAACATGCTTTACATGTGGTGATAGTAATGAATGTGGCAGGTCCCTAGGAGCACTTCCCACCTCCTTCGGGCAGTAAAGGCATTAATAGGCTTGTTAAAGCTGTAGGTACTAAAGTGTGCCTCTTACATTTTCACAAAGAAACAGAACTTGCTTTATGGCCATATTTTTATTTCTGTCTATTTCACAGTTTAATACCATAATGAACGAAAGACAGCATTCGTGTTAGGGTATTCTTGATAGTCTGAAAGCAACCACAGCTGGCTTTCCCCCTCTCTTGGGGTAGGTGTGAGGAGCAGATGATCAGCATCACACTAGTTCCAGGAGACTGCTGTAAAGAGGAGAAGGGGTTGAGGGGTGGTGGAAGCCCAGAGGCAGCTTTGTGGCTCAGTATTGATCCCACAGGATTTGTCACTGCCATTTCTGTCCTCCTACTTGGAGTTATTCAGGCCTACCCACGCACTGTTGGCTGCAATTAAATATGTATGCCAGGCATGACAAACAGACAAGATTTATCACACTGTGTAAGAAACAGATTTTGTGTACTCTCAAGTGACTGAATTACTGGAGGCACAATAAGCCATGTAATACTGTAGTTTGATGTAAATAAATAAAAAGTCTCTTGTGGAGCAATAGAGATGGGACTAATTTTACATCAGTGAATCTCATAACCTCCAGTAAACCGGGCGCTGACATGTAGGGTGTAGATGTGCAGCATGCCACAGATCAGGAATGAAAAACTGAACTTCTGATGTGTTTCATAAAAATCATGATCGTCCAAGTTTTTAGATTTAGGCCTGCCTCCAAACGCAATAGGTTGTCTGCTGAACAGCTGAGGAGGATGGAAGTTACAGGATTTTGTCACTTTGAAAAACCAGGGCTGGTAAGAAAAATCAATGACATCTTATTCATTTAATGCCATCTTGGTGAAATCATGTTAAGAAAACCAGTTTAGACTCCCTTATTTCATAAATCATATTGAATATATCAAAAGAAAGAAGTCCAGATACAAGCTGTTTTTATATTCTCCCTGCTTTTGGAGTGAGATATTTAAAGCATGTTCTTAAACTCTGAAGGACCCCAAAAATTAACTATTGCTGTGAGATAAATGAATAGTTTAGGCCCAAGCCCCGACTCTACTGTGTTTTATTGTCTGAAATGAACCCAAATCTGATGCAGAAGCAGAGACAAGCCTTTTCAAAATTGGTTCAGAGGTGTCAAGCTCTTGGAACTTGTTTCTGGAAGGAGGCTAGAAGGAGAATCTTGCCATGCAGCAGAAAAATATGGCCAAGAAAAAGTCCTGCCTACTGCAAACTGATCTGCAGCAAGAGGACAGGGAACATAAGAAGCTACTTCCTTTCATTTATTATTTATTCAATAACAATAATTTAAAAAATGCTGAAAATATCCAGAGTTAGAAATTGAGTGAATTTTAGAAATTACATTTAATAAAAATGTTTGCAAACCATTAATTTCTGTAATGAAAAACTATATAGCATTCACTTGGAAAGACAAGCTGCACAGCAAGTTGTCCTAGCAATTCGAAAAGAGGTACTTGAATGCTTTAAATGAGAAAAAAAAAAAATCTTTCCCACAGATGTTCTATGTTTATCTTCTGGCAAAGAAATTCTTTTGGCAATGAGAAATCTTAGCATTGCATAGCTTCTGTTTCCAATGATTTAGAGATGATGTCTCAGAAGTACTTTTTTTATGTGTATTATAATTGTTCTGAAGTTTGTGCAATCCAAGAGCTAACAGACCTCAATTTATAGATTGAAGCCCTTTTCAAAGTTAAAACTGTGGTAATGTGAAGTAAGAACAGGAGAACAGGACAATCTTGAAAAAGACAGGTGTGATGTACCCACAAAAGTTCTTATTCTCTTTGAGCACAAACACTGGGTCAGCTTTAGGTCTTCTGTGATGATCATACACCACAGAATAAGTTGTTGCAGTCTGATTGAAAGGTGACTAAATAAAAGTCACTTTGAGTAGACCTGGATTTAATGAGAACAACTTGCTTATGTTTGTAATGGAGAAAATAATACCTATGGATACCTATGACCTCCCTTGTCATTTTTCTTGTCCTTTAAATTGGTAATGTTAGTAAAGTGGGAAGGGTCTGTTATTGTTTTCACTATTGGTAACATGATTTTATTTTCTCTAATTTGATCTCCATTCATGAACTCATCTCATCCAGAAAATAGGAGGGAACTGATGCTTTTAGAATCTGAGGTGTTGCAAATGTATTGACATCAAAGCAGTAAATATGTTTTGGCCTTTTGCAAAGTGAAATATTTTATTTTTCCCTTATTATTTATGTGAATTTTAAAAGAAAGAAGGATTTACAAGAGGTTCCCGAAGATACCAGAAAAAATAATGAATTGAGTGAACTTTAAACACTAATTTTCTAAAATGTAATGTGCTCATAAGGTGAAGAGACACAACAGAGAAGGAAAGAGAAACAAAACAGAAGCACAAAGAGATGAAATGGTTGCCCTAAAAGCTGTGGGATAAAAACAACAAACAAAAACTGAAGCTCTTAAGCAGCATTGTCAGGAAAAAAAGTACTTTTGGAGAGTGGAAGAGGAATGTTTTGGTATGTTGTACAAATATAAAATTAAATGCTGCTAGAATGAAAAAACCCAGAACAACGGAGACAATGTATGATAATGTTGAGATACCTTTTTATTGAAATACGAAAACATATTTCAAAGTGAATCACTGAAGAAAAAGACTTGGAAGAGAATCCTTAATTTTCTGCATAGGAAATGATTAAAGGAATTCTACTGATAGTGAAGGGGATACTCAATGGGTCATAACATTACTAGTGGAAAATTATTAACAAATGTAAAAGTTTATGTTTCATATCAACTGAAAATCTTTCAGGTCTCTTCCTCCTTTGTATTCTGTTATTAAGTAGAAATTCTTAATTCTCTTGTATTCCAGTGTAAAGAGTGTTGTAAACAGCTAATTAATTTTGAATGAAAAAACTCATCTGTTGAAACATCCTTAATATTTAATTATTTAAGAACAGCTCTTCTGTGAACTGAACATCTTATTTGCTAATACTGGAATAGCATTAAATGACATGAAACTGAAATGGCTTTCCATCTCAAAATCTAATATTTTCTTGTGCCTAGAGGGGGTCACCATGTTCTGTCAAAGGTTCATCTTCTACAACTATGGAAAAAAATGTTTTGTTGAAGTTCAAGAGATCTTGGAAGGATCAAATGGCCTTGCTGGTAGATACTGTTAGAAGCATATGCTTTAGATCTACTTCCATTATTTCTCACTCTGCCTACTTCTCACTTATTTTAGAAAAAACTTTAACCACTACTGTGTTTTAAACCTGGCTGATTTGTTTCCCATTCAAGAGTTCATCTTCCTTGATCTCCTTCTCCTATCCTTTTCTCAAGCTTTTTTGACTTCCACTGCTTTCTCCCTTATTGGGCGGATGGTTTACTTGACATTAACAGCAAGGTCTACTCTTCCAAGAGGAACACCTCCTCCTTAACACAGTCTTTCTCTCTTCCTTGCAGGACCTCTATGTCCTATGGGTGTTTGGGCATTCTTTCTCTTCTAACTTCTGCTCTCCATGTTTCAGGAAAGGAAGAAGAGTTGCTACTGCTACGTGTAATTAAAGATTGCCAATTATCTAATCCCTTCCCATGTTGTAATCTCAGATCCTTAGCCCAGAAGGACATTTTTGGCAATGAAAACTTTCCGTAAGTGAATAAAAACTGCTGGGTAGGAAGTGAGGGAATGTAAGCATACTGCATATCTCTTGAACAAAGAAGTCCTTTTACATTTGTTCAGATGTGAAGAGAACCTCCATGCCCATTTGTAATGGCCAGTCATTTTTAGGTGTGTATTCTTCTGATTTGGAATAGTACTTCCTTTTTTTAAAAGCTTAAGATGTTCTCTGCTACAGTTTTATTGCAAGGACAGATGAGATAGCCTGAAGCTAATACACATGATAAAGGTGGCAGATTTACTTAATATTGCTGATATAAAGATCCGTTCAGCAGTTTCAGGATCACAGTTTATTAAACTTGCTTTCGGCATGCTGAGATGGCACAGTGCAACATACCATTCATTTTAAATGAAGTGAGTTGAATTCATAAGTTGTTGAAGTCTGCAAAGCCATTGCTTATCAGACAGAAGGTAATTTTTTGTGAGGATTTGTTTATGATTGTATCGTCTACTAGGAGCTGATAAATAATTATTTAAAACTACGTTATTAGGCCACATACATCTTCAGTGTAATTTTGCTATACCAGTGGAAGTGTACTTGAAACACATTTGGCTATAATGTTTGATATTTCAATATAACTGCAGAAAAAGGTTAGTCATACACAGTTTTAAAATGAATACTTTTAAAGAAATATTTTGCTTAGTTTCTATGCAGTCTTCTAAATTAGATACTTAAATTAGGGGTCTAGGTTTTTTATAATGAAGGGGTAGATTTGAGCTCTGGATTGAGAGGTGCTCTGAATCACCTTGGGAGCCTTACTGACTGTATTAGTTCAACTACTGAAATTAGTTTGTCTGAAAGTCTTCTCCCTCCTTCTACTTACTTTCCCTTTCCTGCTATTGCCTAATAACACCTTTATCTTTCTTAGGCCACTGCTCTTTCCCCTTACCCTTAGTATAATTCACCTATTTTACCAAAGCTTCTTCCTTCATAACCTTTTTAAATAAAGACTAAAGGGATTAAAACTTTTTAATGCACGTCTTTTAATATTCAATGAGTTCACTGAAGGGCAAGCTGTTCTGACCCTTTGGGTTAATACTGCAGTAATACCTCGTGGGCAGGAACAAGAATAAAAGAATGCAATGTTTAAAACCAATTAGTAAAACATAAATTTTATCAGCATCTGTCAAACAGCTATTCTATTTTTGACACCTTTGGAGGTAGTAGTTGTTTTCAGACAAGGTGGTGATTATTTGATAAGATACATAATAATGTCTGCTGGGAGTGTTGATACCCACCCAATTTCAGGTTTTCTGTAACAAAGTCTTCCTTCCAAGCTAAGAACACAGAAAACAAATAAGCTTTTCTGCTCAGGATATTTATCTTAAGACAAAAGAATGACCAGGGCATGATAGTGTAAAAATAAGCTTTGTCCTATTTGTGTAAAAAAGACACACTATTAGAAAAAAAAAAAGGAAAAGAAAAAAAATAATTTAAGTAGCAAAATCAAAAATCATTATGGCATATTTTTGGTCAGAAGATGAAGGCAAAATAAAAAATGCAGCAAACAGAAGGTGGCAATGAATACTTAAGATTAAAAGTGTCATAGAGGAGCAGCTGCAGTTTGTTGGAAATTTATATAGGTGGTATTGGTTAGGATCAGTAATACAGAATTATAGTAACTGACACCTGGATCTATAGGAGGTTCTATGGACCTAATTCTCATTGAAATTCAGTTGGAAATGGATGTGTAACATTCATGTTCTCTTTTACAAAACACATTTTTTCAGTCTTGGTAACAAAGTGGTGGAATTCTTTTTCATCTTGTGAAAACAACCTGATGCTCAGGAAAAGAACTAGCTATTATTAAAATAAGCATTTAGAAAGAGATTGTAAATAGGGACTTCTAGGGGATATGGCAAATTATCCCAGCTGTGGAAATACTGCTTCTATTAACTTCAAGTGATTACTATCACTGTGCAAAACATAGCAATCTTAAATGACTGGGATTTCTAAAGACTGTACTCTCTTTTGCTCTTTAAGTTCTATTGAGGAAATGTTTTAAAATTGAGGAGAAATAGGGCTTACACAAAGGACAGGACATGAAATTGAATCATGTCAGGTATACATTAAGATAAATGATATTCTCTAAGTGAGAATGGGATATTTTGTTCTGATTAATATTAAGATGAGCAACTTCCACAGTTTATGTGAAATAATTTTTTCTGAGGGCAAAAAGAGAAGACTGACACAAGAAAAGGTCCAGTCTCTAGGCTTTACAAACATATCTGTTAAGCCAATCTCAAACTAGTACCTCAAAATAAATAGCTAACATAATGATACATTCAATCTGTATTACTGGGATCAGCACATCTGGCTGATGCAGTAACTGAGCTGGTCTACTACCAAGCAACTGCCTTGGGTTTCTGTGCTTGTGGGGGGTCTCCACTCCCTATAGTGACTATGCAACTGGCTGTGGGTGAGGAGCCTTACCATCCTGCCTGCCAGCAAGGTGCCTCAAGTGCTGGTCTTGCTTTCCCCCCCCCCGCAACATTACCCATGTAACAGAACTACACTGTAAGGGGTCTTTGCAGCTTGTGTTGCCAAGGTAGAAGGAGTAAGGAATTTTAATGCATTTTTTATTACTGCTACATGCATCTATTTACAATGAGGGACTTCGAAACATCAGCAGGGATGGCTGAGTCAGTTGCTTCCAATTAGAAACTGTTATTTTTTACTGAATGCATAAATCTCCCCAAAAGACCCAAGCCTTTCCCTTGTTTCTCCTTTGAACAAGCAACAGATAGGGAGAAGATAAGACAGCAACACATTCAGGCTGTATTTATGCAGGGCAATAATAATGACAGAAGAAATCAGAGAACAGAAAGCACTACCCCAGAACAAGGCTGCCTGCCTCTGTCATGCAGTTTAAAAGAGAAAAATGACCCAAGGGCTCAATTTTGCAGTGGTGCCTTATTCAATAAGAACAAGAGATGACTTCAGCAGTTTTACTAATAGACTCCAGCAGTTTCCAGACAAATAGAAGGCAAGGATGGATTTACCTGGGGAGAAGGTGAGAGCTAAAGTTAGGGCCTTTAGCCTCCTCTGTCAGTTAACAGGAGCGGCCATGCCTTGCTGCTAGCCCCAAGTGCCCTTTCTTTTGCAGTCACGTAAAAGCAGGGTCTTCCCTTGAGAAGGGTCATGGGATTTTGTTAAAGGAGAGAGCTACTCTCAGCTTAATAGGTTGAAATAGTTGTTAAGTTTTTGTCTTTTAAACCCACCAGTCTGGGAAAATAAAGCAGCCACAGAATAAAAATGAAATGGAAAAGGCAACATCACAAAAGATGACTATGTCATTAAACCAGGGAAAAGCATTATTCAAATTAATATTGTCAAAAATGAAATTCAGTCTGCAATGAACTGTGAATTCTAACTGTAATAATTTCAGTTGAATTATAGTTTCTAATCAACCTTAATAATGATTTTATTTAGAAAACAAACAGAAAAAGGGAATGTATTTTAATTGTTAACAGGCTGATTTATCTGATGATCCCAGTGATTTTTACTATATTTCCTTTATACTTTATTGCTAACTATTTTCTGATTGAAACTATACAGAAATGTGAAATTTTGTGGTGTTTCATTGCTGAAAAGGAGAAAAATAAGTGGGTTAAATGTACTAACTGAAACTAAACACTGTGATAAATTTTCTGGTTGATAGATGTTGCCATTTTTCTTTTTAAGATTTATAAATATTTACATTATCTTAAAGGAAAAAAGGAAAAAGGAAAAAACTTTTCATGATGTCGATACTATTTGGGATTTAGATATTTTTTGCTCTTTTTTAATTAGCTGAAATGATTTGATTACGGCAGTGTGAATTTTTTATAATTTCTAGTCATTGTGAATATACATTACTGGTGAATTTATTTTTTCCCAGCTATATTTTTATATCAGTTAAAGACCTATTATACGGAATGTTAAGAGAAAATTGAAACTCTCTGTTACCAGAGGGGTTGAATATCCTCAGTAACACTGCAAAGCTAGTTTGAAAGACATCCTTTCAGCTGAGGAAGGAGAGTGGAAAGCCCTGAAAACAGCTCTGTGTGTGTGTGCCTGACAGATTGAGCCAAACAAAAAAATCAGTGGAGTTAACCTGAGATGTGAATTTAGCTCAGTGCATTCCAGGTTCTCAATGTAAATAGAGCAGAGTGTGGTGTATCCTGGCCTAAAACTGCAAGCTATACCCCCAGAGCATGGAAAGGATGAGGAACACCTTGAAAAGCTCAGCAGGAAAGCATGTGGGAGTACCGAGAAGGTCTGAGGGAAACAGCGTGCAGCAGAGGGAAGAGAGCTCAGAAGGATGAAATTGTCATTACACCTTCCTTCAGTCACCAGTGCTGCTTCCCTGAGTCCCTGCTGTTGCACGGCATAGCCAGCTATTGCTTCAAAGCAGTAATTTCACAGGTAGCAGGAGTTTCTAGGCATGGGAAAAGAAGAGATGTTCTTGCCCAAGAAATAGGAATAGTGTCTTTTCTGCCAAAATACAGTGTTAGAATAAAGCTATGGCAGAGATGAAAGGAAAATGTGTGTGTCTTACCACTGGCCAACACTTTCAACAGATGCTTTAGCAACAGGCCAGAATATGTGAAAGATTGTATAGAAAGATAAGTTTCTGAGACATTTTTGCACTGAAGTGAGGTTTGAAAAGTTAAGTGAGAAAATATATAAAATTAGACAAGCACTGATGGGCTGTTATATAGATGGGAATCTATGAATCTATCAGCATTGACCCAGTAAATACTATGTGTTGAGGACTACTCATTATAAAATACATGTGCTTACTTTAATGACTCAAATATCTGTCTAGGAGATAAAGTACAGCTGAATTTTGAATTGAGAGATTATGGTATGTTTATGTAGAATAATGAGAAGACATTAGACTGATTTCAATGGCATTTAATCTCCAGAGCAGGTGAAAGGTGTATTTTCCTCTATGCTAGTAGTTCTATTTTATATCATGATGCTGTAAAGCAATAATGTAATTGAAATATGGGTAAAATTGCAGTCCACTTTGATTTAAATTAAATCAATATTTATTGATGTTAAATTAATCTGAATATTACTACTCTTAATAGGAAGTAAGTGTTAAAGTTGGTGCTTGTGTCAATGTAACTATGTTGTTTCAAATTCAAAGATTAGATTATATTAGATTATATTAGTTTATTTCTTTCAGAAACCTACCTTAAATTAAGACAGAGAAAATGGGAGAAAGGACTTTTGCTCCTGGTCTTGTGTCTAATCTTGGAGGCCGTTAATAGTCTGTTTTTTCAGTATGCTTTAGTTAATAGTTTATCAAATATGCTGCTAACATGCTGGCAGGCATAAGGTTAGCTCCAGTTACTGTCCAGATGCTTACAGAAAATAAATAAAAGCTTTGTCTCCTTGTTTTGTGAAGGTGATGAATTTGTTGTGAACTTACTACTTTCAAAAGCACCAAGTATCTTCTGCTTTGTCCAGCCTGGTGTGACTTGGGCTAAATGGTTGTTGTAGCTGATGAAGAGTATCTTCCTTCTGCCAAGGTCCATGTCCTAGGCACAGAGGCATTTCTAGACATAGAGACATTAGATTTTGACTATCATGTTCCTGAGGTTACCTGCTGCTGAATCCTGCAAGGACTTTTAGGGCTGCAATCCTGAGCAGCAGTGCTTGAAGTGAGATTTAAATGCAATGTTAATAACACAATATCTGTACTGGCAACCAGTGAGCAATTCATAGAGTGAAATGGCATTGAGGAGCCAGTGCCTATGCTGTATGCATTGTACACAGTCTAGTTCTAGACTGATAAACAGGGCTGAGCACCCATTCTGCTTCTAGGTGTGCTCCTGAGCAAACCTTCCAGTTTAGTTTCATCTGAAGGGAATGCAGCTCACATGGTCTGAGATTGTAAACTGAAGCCAAGAATGGTAAGTGGGTACAACTGGGAGATTAGCTTCAAAACTGAAACCCTGATTTGAACTAAATGTTAAATACTTTATTTTTGACTCCTGTTGCTTTTGGAAGAACTTAAGGACCCTTCTGTTGCAAGAAGCACGCTTGTGGGACATGATCCCTAGGCTCACAATGGAATAACTAGGTTTGTATGATAGCTGATGCTGTTGCCTTGCCTGTTATGAAACATATTTTCTTTTCACAAACTATTTCTCATTGGTCTAGGTTCAGTTTGCATGTTCAAAGCCATATGGACTAATCAGGTAGAAATATTCAGGTGGTGGGGAAACAAACTTTAGCCCTTCTTCCTTTTCTCCCTCTCCTGCACCACAACAGGGAAAAGTCCTTTTTCTTAGCAAGTTTTATTTTACTTCTGTCTCTAGCTAATCATTGCATTAAGTTTGTTATTGGCCAAATGAGGAATGATTTACCTTAGGATATTTTTCACTTTGTTTTGAGTTTTGAGGATTAGACTTAAATTGATGAAACCCCCTTAGACTGCACCAGCTGGTAGATGTCGGCTTCACTACTGAACTGTCTTCCCAGTTGTTCATGAGGAAATAGACTTTTGCACGGCATCTGCTTTATTTGGGATGTACTTTCCTATTACTACCATACAAAGTAGAAACATGCAAGTAAAAATAACATGAGACCAGATCCTACTTGTACTTTGTTAACTTGTTCATACTTCTTTGTACAAAAGGAGCAATTCTGCTTTCTTTTGCAAAGAGTTGGCAGACAAATGTTGTCCTGGTTGAAAAAGTAATTGGAATAAAAATTTGAACTGTTTTGAAGTATTCCTGAACTGTATGGGTAAGTCCCAGTCCTTTAAATCAAAACAAATCCAAAAGCTTTGTGAGGAGCAACTTTTGATCCCCAGAATGAGAGGCTTGCTCCAACTGGTTGCTGTTTCAGGTGCAAAGTTCTCATTGTAACTTGCGTGAATGCAGATGTTTAATTGTAGTCACTGACATGCACGTTATGGCATGAGAAAATATCTCAAAGGCACTGGGCTTTTGTTGTGTCTGACCATTAACTGTGCAGATAAAAGACATGTTTAAGAGAGAGAAATGCTTGTCCTTAAACACTGTAAACACATAGCTCCACAATATTTTAAATATACTGAGGTAAAATGAAATTTTTGGAACTCAGCTGGTTATTGTTCTCTTTAAGAGATTAGAAATGATACATGATTTTGGAACAAAAATAAGAAAAGAAAACAAAATTATTCATTAATGATTAATTAAACCTGTGAGCAGAGACAAAACCCTTCATGGGTTAAATGTTCCTTCATAGGCAAATTCTGCAGTTCTCTAGGCAAACCCCCAGCTGAAATGGGAAATCTCATGGAAGGATCCTGGATTTGCTCAGAATTTTCAGGCAAAAGACTCTTTTGTTGAATACTGTGGGCTGTGTTGAAACCTGTCAAGTTTTTATGATATGCCATAAACTGAATATACAGTTAATGGATAGCTTTGCTATTTTAGTCATAGAAAATCTGTTGTTCATTGCCATGAACTTGCAAAAACTGCTGAAGCTGTGGAAAAGTTTCTTTAAAGCTGGCTAGCTGAGCAAAACTTGTAAGTCGTCAGTAAGGTTTCTGAGTCTGAATTTTCCCTATAGGTGACCCATAGAAACACTTAAGTACATTTATTTGAACTTTCAATATAAACAGGGATGGTTTTTTTTCTGTTATGTCAGGGATGGTTGTAAGGAACTGAAGGAAGTAATGCCTCAAACATTCATCGACACAGAAAACCTTAAGGACAAGCTGTGGCCTTTGGATTAGTCTAAGGAATGTAATCCAAGGGAGCGGGAGTGTATCAAAGGATGTACCCCCCACTCCCTTACGGTTGTGTTGACAAACTCCTTAGATAAGCCTCAAAGGGGAGAAACGTGGACTGAGTGAAACCAAACGTTTCAATGACCACTAGTCATTGGATCCATTGTGTAAGCCCAAAGAGGTGACAAGGCCTGATAAAAGGTGAACATTTCTGCCCCAGAAACTGGTTGACTACTCAAGAAGCATGAAGTCAGTAAAAATCTGTGGAAACTGAGGAAAAAACAAAGGCGGGCAGGGTGAACATGACCACT
Organism: Strix uralensis; assembly: GCF_047716275.1. Lineage (NCBI taxonomy): Eukaryota > Metazoa > Chordata > Aves > Strigiformes > Strigidae > Strix > Strix uralensis. The sequence goes on along the minus strand of NC_133972.1, from coordinate 131,177,697 downwards.
GACTCAATTGGACAAGGGGGTTGTTGCACCCCATTCCCCCTCAATGGATGCACAGAACCCATGATCCAGCTTTTCCTCATCTCTCACGGAAATGAATTTGTGGAGTACCTGTCCCTCCTTGTCTAGTATGCTGATCAGCTGATAAGATGAATTTAAAAGGCGACACAAAACTTTGCTGTGTGCGCACCCACCACCCAAGATTACCGGACCTGAGACAATGCTGGATCCAGGGGTAGTGACCAGATTTCTTTAACTCTCTTTCTCTCCTTTATTTTTCTTTTCTTTCCCTTCTTTTCTTTCTTATAGATTTATAAGAGACCATGTTGCTTATTATCCTTTTCCAAGTTTAAATTGTTTTATACTTCAAGTAAAACATTTTAACCAGTCATTTGGTGTCGTTTCATCTTAATTTAACCTGAGGGGATCACAGAACCACTGCGACTCTCTGGACTCCCAGTCTCAGTTGTGACAATGGTTTTCCAAAGGAATACAGCAGTTCACCACATAATAAGCTATCACTTCTGGTGTCTCATGTTACTGTGTGAAGAAAGCTTCATAATTACACATTTTTCCCTGTTAAATTTGCTGGGGGTTTCTTTCTTTTTTTTTTTTTTTTTTTCCTTCCTTCCAGTGTCTATTTGTAGTTCATACTTGAAAACAGATCAGTGAGTAGAAGTGCCAGCTGTCTGTAAACTCTGACAAATTGGTTCTGTGATAATATTTAGTGTTTCAACACAGAAATGAGATTTCCTTTGGGGATAGAGCAAAATATACTTTGAAGTGCTAGCAGAGAAAAATTTCAAATGTGGGGCTTTAAAGTATTAAATTTTTCTAACACTCCACATCAGGATGCTTGATTGAAGCTCTAGTCTATTAGGAAGACTCTCACCTAGATCACTCTTGAAGGTCCCTCTTCTTGCTACAGGACTGATGAACTGCTGTGATGACAAAAGGCATTCCCTAGTCATTCTCACATCATGTTCATAGTACATGCATTACACATTATCTACTTAAATCCTTGCTTCTTGCCACAGCAGACAGTCTGAGGTGAACTTCATGGATTTCTTTGGTGGTGAGAAGACGGGGAATTAAACTGACAGTACATACACCCTGAAGATGTGACACTGCCATTCTGACACTTTCAGAAAGGGGTAAATTTAACACACAGCTGGACTGTGCTTCATTTTGTGCACACTGATTGTGGACATGAAGCTCAGGAGTTGCCATCTACACCACTAAAGGTGGACTATGTTTCCTTTCCAGCTGAATAGTTTGGGTCATTGTAAATTTCTCCTTTGCCCACTTTTCTCACAGCTGGAGAACTTGGAGCTTGTGTGAGCTGTGATGAAATTTGCCAACCTGTATGCAGTTTATCCAGGCCAGTAGGGAACTCAGCACAGGCCACAGGTGGTCTAAACAGTTGCACAAAGACTCCTGTGGGTAGCTTGTGGTGAGCAAGAACTTATGCTGAGCAAACACTAGGGTTTATTTTGGAGCTAATGTGATGCTATCTACCTCCACAGCAGTGCAGTTCCGATGTGTGGGGAGTTCTTGGAAGAAACCTGAGAACAAATGCAGCCTTCCTGGAGGCTGGAGGACTTACTGCCTTTGGAAATGTGTGAAGAACTGCAGGGAGAAACATTTTGCTAGAAACCATTTCAATTTGACAATATGTATATCTTTTTCTTGCTCCTTCAGAAAAGAGTTGTGCAAATGGGTGTTTGAGGAGAAACTTGTCTTTGAATGACACATGTATTCATGTATAAACATGAATTTATATATATCTGCAAGTCACACAAAGGGGGTGAACTGCCAATATCTAGCAATTCTAAAACCATCTTTCATGAGGGGAAGAGGTGAAAGCAATCTGAAAATTCTCCAACCTTCTGTCTGTGACAATTGGCTGTCCCTTCTCTGCAGTGGGGCTGACCTACTGGCTTTTCAGCAGGGTCAATTCAAGGGTTTGAGCTTTGTAGTGATCCTCTGGGAGTCCTGTTTCTCCTGTGTGGAGGAGAGGTATGCCTTTACCTTAGAACAAAGGTAGTGGGATGTGGGGAACACAAACAGCAGACTTTTTTGGAATTACTTTGTACAGGATCATCCAGTGGTGAGATGTGGTGTTCGGACATTTCTCTCAGAGGTACGTCTCTGATTTTCCCTGACAACTTATGCAGCAAACGTCAGAAGTAGCATGAGCTCCAGATGCTAGAAGTGCATCAGGCTTGAGGTGCCTTTGTCCAGCTGTGTGTCCATGTTCTCTGGGATATGTATCTATGGGCCATAGCATGCATGTCAATGCCTTGGAGAAGAATAGAGGTGACAAGAAATATATCACCTGTCTCTAGGAAAAGACAGCAGTCCATCTAGAGATCTGGAGAGGATATGCATCCCATCTTTTCATATTCCATTCATCGTCGTTCTTGGTAGGTCCTATGGAATAGGTTTGCAATGGTCAGTATGAAGAACTGGGATAATGGAGCTCCTACATTTCTTTGAAGCTTGGTGCCAAATGCCTACTAAAAATCCTTGGGCATTGGCAAGCTGAATATGGGGTTTTACTGTGACTTCTGAGATGTGTGGGCCCTGGACTCTGCTGCTCTTTGAACTAGTTCTCCCCCTCTCATGCAGGAGGGCATTCTTACTAAAGGATAGAAACTTTCCCAACCTAAGGAACTGGCACTCAGTATTGATCCTCAGAGGGGATTATGAGATTGCAGGAAAGGCCATACTGCTGAAGAATGTTTATGTGCTGGGAACATAGTTCTCTCTGATCAGACCTATGAATTTCTGGGCTGGAACATCTCTAACAACTTTTTTTTTCTGACCTGTGGCCTCCTTCACCTGATGTATAAGGACTGTCTGCTGCTTGTCTTCTTGTCCCTTGATCAGGGAAGAAGTTTGACAAGATGGATCATCAATATCTCGTGGGTGCTGTGGAGGTGCTTTGTGAAGCTAGGTCCTGTACAAGTCTGTTGTTGAGGCATGAGCCAGGGCTGGCCTTTGCCTGGCCAACTATATTTCATCACCACCAAGTCCTTCCTTTGCTTCCTATGTTGGGAGTTGAGGGTGTTACTGCTCACTGAGCTGAATGAACAGGTTGTCCCTTTGGCTTGAGCTAGGAATCTCATACGGAGCATCCTGGAAGGCATCTTCTTTTGCCACTCCTGAAGGCTGTGATATGACTGGCACATCCTTTGATTTGAGGGGTCCCCCCAAGAGGCATCTCTTAGATTCCAGTCTTCTGCCAAGACCTCAGTGTTCTTAGGAGAAACTGTGACTCTTCTGGCACCAAAGTGAGTGGATGTCCTAGCAGAGACCCTGATGCACAACTTCTCTTTCTTACCACAGATAGGTGGAGATCCACTGGTGAAGTGGGAGTGAACCTGATGTGCACTGCCAAAATTGCAGACTTTTACAGCTGGCAGTCAAGGTAGACCCCACACTCCTTGCCCAGTCCATGGGATGGCCCAGCCACTTTATTCCATTTTGCTTTACAAGTGAAGTCCTCCTTGAACCTGCACAATACTACATACCTTCAAGGGGTATCCCCCACCATCCAACCCACACACCAGCCTGGCAGACCTTCTGCCTAAGCCTTTGATCTGTGAGCCTCTCTGTCCTCAGCTCCACTCCTGCATGCTATTTTTGTAGGCTGTATGGCAGTCTTTTGGGCAACCCTCAAATAGCACCTCCAGCCCATACTCATGCTCTGCTAGCTCCATTACCTTTTTCTTTTTTTTTTTTTTTTTAATGTTTTGACAGAATATCTTAATGTCACAGGAGGATGAAGAAAAATGATAGCCCAGCTTGTACCTTGAGCTAAACCCAATGTATGCTGGGGACATAAACTGGAAAATCCTTCATGGAGAATTGAGCACAAATGCATTTGTAGTATGTTTCATGAGGTCCTTAGACTTGTGATACTTTTGTGATGAAAGGATGATTCTGGAGCATGTGAACATTGAATATGTCTGGTTGCACTTCATCTACTTCCTCCTTAAAGACCTCTTGTTGAGGTCTTTTCCCCTTGTCTCCTATTCATATCCTTCACATGTGAGGAATGACCAAGTCACAGTACCTATTTGCCAACTTCCCACTGGCCACAGGACCCGGAGAAGAAAATTTTAGTCTTTTGACTCTCTCCGCTTCTCTCTCTCTCTGTAGTCCTTCAAGTCTTTTGGTGTTAGTTAGTTTCTTTGATGGATTTGACTTCAGAAGAGTACTCAAAAGTAGGTGTTCCTCATAATCAGGAAGCTGAGCATCATCATCATGCATGGAGGAAGAGAGACAAACCAGTATGCTGAATTATCATAAGGAAGGCTAGTTTACCTCTGGATAAACAAACCATGGAATGAATTACATCAGTGCAACTTCTCTTCATTTCCTCACTTAAGGCATGTATGTTTTTCTCTGCCTTAGAAAACTACTGAGCAGTTCAGTCTCTTTTCCTTTTTTTTCCCAGCTAAAATTGCTGTTATGATTATATAATACAAACTTAGATACAAACCATTATCATTCTCTAACTATGTAATATATGTCCTAAGGTTTCTGATGTTCTTATCACCACTGTTTCCAGATGCTAATGGTAATTAGCTTCACTGTGTGCACTTCTTTAAGGTCTTGGTCCATTAGATAATAATGATGTTTGGTAGCTCTCAGCAACAGATAAGTGACAAAAATTTGCTCTCAGATGGTGTTATGAACTGTCAAATGTGGGAGCTCTCTACCAGTGGACAGTAAGCATTCTCTTCTCCTCAAAGACTTATGCTAGTGTCCTCTTCCTATCTGCTCTGTATTGCCTAATAACTGTGAACATGTAGAGAGCCCCAGTGTGTAAGTGGATTTCCTGTAGGATAAGATATGCAAAGGCCAACTGTAGCAATAATGAGCATAAACTCCCTTAAAGGCCTAACTTAAGGTCTGTTCAAGTTCAACGCAAAGACTGTTGACATCAATAAGATTTGAACAAAAGCTTTAGGGGTGCCTCTTCGAATTAATGAGAGTGTCCCACTGAGGCAAATTTATCACAGGATCAGGTTATTAGTATATGAGAAGGACACATGGTTGGTTCCTTCTCTTTAAACCTCATGATAATGTTGAGGCATCTCTATTTATCTCTATCTTTGCCTGGCTTTCATAAAACATTTTTAGGAAAATATGAGTATGTTATCTAAGCCACAAAAAGTTGAACTTTATTTTATTATCTAAGAGTTAAACCTGCAAAAACCTGAGTCTGGAAACATTAAACTCACTCATCTTTCAATGCAGTTAGTTCAATTTTCCTGTCAAACTGAAACAATTACTTTCCTTGGAGAGTCAAACATCCTTTTTTTTCCCCACCCTTGACTTTCATTTAAAAAAAAAAAAAAAAGAGAAGATGCTGTTCTCTTTCTGTGATTTTTGGGAAAAAACATTAATGCCAATTAAACTGTAATTTAAACTCACATCTGTCTTTCAGTGCTGCTGAAATAGGTAATACTGAAAACACTCCACGGAGTTTAGCTGTCTTGAAATTTTGAATTGTTCATACAATCTGTTTATTTTACTCTTCATAGTTTGCCTGCATGCCATATTTAGTTAAAAGTGAGCTAAATGTAAATTGCATCAATCTTTGTTTTTTCCAAGCCCTTTGCAAACAAAATTGTACAATGCTTTGCGATATCACTAGAGAAACTTTCAGGACAATTTTAATCACGATTTTAGCCTTATGTTCTGGTTTATAAACAGCTTTTCTAATCTCTCAAGATACAAAAGATATATATATATATGTAAATGTCACATTTAGCAGCAGATTGTGCACATTGGCTGGGCCAGGCGCATACTTAACATTTATCTATTGGCTTGAATCCAAGAACTCACTTAAATTACTCATGTGCTTATGACTGGATAAGTGTTCAGTGGATTGGGGCCTAGAAAGGAAAGGCTTTTTTTTCCAGTCCTAAACTTGCAATGCTTGCCTAGTTTTTATAACTTTGAAAGTTTTGTCATGAAATGCAATTTACTTTGTAATTCCTTTCTTTTTTTAATGGAGCAGGACAGAGTGAGTGGTAAAAAGAATGACATGGTAGAGAGAATTAAGATGAAGCTAAATTAGTTATGGAAAATACAGTTCAGATGGTTAGGAGGCATTTTTGTCAGTTTGAAGTAAAAAAAAAAGACAAAGGTTCTGGTCAGATTCTTGTAACTTCCCTATATAGGAATCATATAAAGCAACATGAAGAATTGCAGACTAGTGTGGTTTGAATCTTCCAGTTTACTCCATCCTTCTATATGCAGCCATTAGAAAACTTTGATTTGCTAGAGGATTTCTGAAGAAGTGGTTGCTCAGCATGTGTTAAGTGTATTTTAATTTTAAGCAAGTAAAATAAAGCCCAGGAACAATTAGTAGAGTCTCTTTGCTCCTCTTTCTCTCCTACTGCTTTCTTTCTCTACACACACAATGTTATTTTCACCTTTTTTCTCCAAATTTATCAAACAATATAGGCATATTTTAATCTCTCAAGAGGATGAGAGAAAATGTAAAGGCTGGAGTTAATCATGTACCTTGTTATATGAAAGCCTGTGTCATACATTTTTCTTTTTACTATCTTGTTTCCTTTTTCTGCATTGACACTTTCTTTTCAGATGGCTAAGTTTTGAGGCAGAGATGTCTATGCCCAGTGTCTTCTTAGAGAGATACCAGGGTTGAAATGATTCCCAAACATCTTTGCTTACAAACAGGAATAAATTCCAAATGCTATGTCAATGTATGAGAACAAGATGCAAAACTAGAGTAACGGAATGATGTGTCCCATCTACTGGCAGATTACACGAGTTCAACAAAACAGAAACAAATGAAAGTTGTTGATAGGCATCTTGCATTAATGGTTCTCAGGTGAAGAGAGACAGTTTGCTGATGGACTTTTCCTCAGGATGACCTTGGCTCGAAGGGCTGATGATCAGCTGAGATCCCTTCTGCAGGGTCCCTTCTCCTCCAGGATGAAAGTGTCTCAGTAACAGGGCCTGCCATTTTGTGTAATTTCTCTTTTTTTTGGTGAAAGTAAATTATGTATATGTGGATGAAATCTAGAATTCCTCTCCATTTCTGTAGCCACCCTGATAGTTTCCATAGCAACTTGCCTAGAGTTTGGAAGGAGGCACACTGCCTGCAGGAGGGAGAAGGCACAAAGGTGATGTGGCTTGTTAACACGAACATGGCTGCAACACGAGCAGGATTCTCAGCACGATTTTTTAAAATTATATATATTTTCTTTTTATTTTTTTTACTCTCATAGTCATCTCTGTTACCTGAAATGCAGTGCATGAAATACTCCTTACTCTTCTTAGGCTTTTAATTCTCCCCTTTTCCCTCTAGTCTGCAGTGCATGAAGACTTCTCACACCCTTTCGTTGTCACTTATGTTCAGTGGGCTGCCATTCCACCAGCACCAGGTCCTGGGGTATCCTGGTGCCCCTTCCTCTCCTTTTCCTGAACAAGCTCCAAGGGATCTCGAAAGGTGACACATGTTTGAATAATCTAAGCAACTGCTGACACCAGTGCACCAATATTTGGAGGTTGTGCTGTACTTGATGATAGTTGTCTCCTTTGTCAAAAAAATCAGGTAAAGCAAGGAGTGGATAAACAGCAGAGGGGAGGTGTAAGGTGCTCTGGAGTGCAACCCCAGAGGGCAAGGTTTGAGAAGTACTGTGACTGTACTCAACACAAATGGCAGAAAATGTTTGCCAGAGAACAGTATGATTTTAATTCTGATGTCCAACTTTATACATACTGATTAGTTTGATGGCAAAAAAAATACATTTTATAGGCAGGAATTAAAAAAACATGGCCCCTTAAAGAAGAGGAGACAATCCTGCTAGAGGTAACTAGATAACTTACTCCTCCACTGTAGTCTTCACCCATGTTTAGGAAAAAGAACCAATTCCAATGATCACTTATAGCATTTCTGATACACAAGCCTTTCCTCTCTGTATAAATTTTGTTTGTGAAGGCTTTTTTTTTTTCTCTCCTGCTCATATTAGCTGGGTTTCAATGCTGTCCATTTTGAACTTAGACTTGATGGACTTTGTTTCTAGATTTTAGATGGAAACTATTGACCAAATGCACTACTGAAGCTTTCAAAAAGAGTAGATTTTCTAACCGGGAAAATCAAACTAGAAAAAAGAAAATATAGAAATCCTCCCTGGAGGTAACTTTGAGAAATGCCAAGGTTTTTTTGTTATGAAGAAAGAGTTGCTGATCATCATGAGGTTACAAATGACCTTGTACTTTAAAAAAAATAGAGAAATGAAGATCTTTGAAAGTTAGATTTGTGTCTTGCAGGGCAGGATCTGCACAACGCAATGAACAATTTTGAAATTACTTTTCTGAGTGGAGAGAGTGACTATGACTTTGTTCATTTGCCTTGTTTTCAAGACTGATATTTTAGGGTGGGCAATATATTATAATGTAGCCTATACCCTTGGTGAGGTAAGAAGCGATACTTAGAGACTAATTATTGTATCTCAGTCTCAAAACTCACCACTGGTGCTGGCTGTGCTATAAGGGAAAGCTTAACATCAGCTGTGGTCTCCACAGTGCAGTAAAAGGAATTGTAGGTTATGTGCTCATAGATAAGGGTATGGTTTGAATATGTTATGCCAAGATCCTTTAAAAATACTACTCTTCTCTTGAAACTGCCATGAATTTACACTATTAAGGAACAGAGCAAATGGCATTTCTCATTAACTCTTCAGTGTTTAAATTGTCTGTTTAACAAATTCTTTCTCAGAACCTGAAGCTGATATGCCTGCATGGAGAGATTATTTTACACTTATGCTATTTGAGACAATGTAAAGGACCCAGGTGAGATCATGAAGTGAAGACTCTAAAAGGCAACACACCAGCTCAAGAGCAGATTTTTTTTTTTTAATTCTGTTTTGATATTAAAATTCGATTGTGAAAATCCGCCCTAAGTTCTAGACGGTCAGACTTTGAAAGGAGAAGGCAAACAAATGTGGAGGTAGTAGGGATGTTTTGCTTGTAAAATATTACAAAAAACAAAATGGAAGGAATACAATTACCTACCAGTACTTCAGATAAGGAATTACTTATAAATCCATGTAATTCAAATTAATAGAGTGAATATGGAGATCAGTTTTAACAAGATTTGAAAAGAAATTTATTTGAAACCTAGACTCTTACAATAAGATGCTGTAGAAACACTCTTGAAGATATTTCAGCCAATACTGTTCCCATTTCCTGATCTTCTGGTTACTCATCTTCATCCATGGTAAGACAGCTTTTGAATTAAATTGCTGAAGTCAGTTCATGAGTATTTAAGATCAAGCCAAATATCAGTTGTCTTTCAAAGCAAATAATCTTTCTTTTTCCTTTTTATGTTTTGGCCTTGTGGGCTTTAAATAGTGCAGTTTTGAGTCACAACAGAAAAATCGCAGCTCAGTGGGTGAGAAGTCTGCATGTGAACCAGAAGAGCGCAGGTGGTCTAGGGGAGATTGTCTTGGGATAACACACCACGATGACTGACTCCAAATGACTGTCCCTGTGAGAAAATGTTCAGAGGTGTAATTAATTCTTTTAGCCTCACACTTAAAGAAACATTGCTTTATCGAGCTGTTTTGTTTCATAATGAAACTTGTTCACTTTCACTGGAATGAGACACACAAACCTTTCCCAGAGAGGACATTTCTTCATTAATGCGATCAAGACAGCTAAAGCCTTCCCTGAATTGTCAACATCCATGCTGCATTAAAAATCTTATTTCCATATCTTAATTCTATTAATACCTGTTCCCTTTCTCTCCTTGTAACAACTAAGTGAAAAATGTTACAACTTTATAAACTTTGGGCTGGCTGGTAGGGATTCTCACAAATGCTGTTTCAAGAAAATCTACTATTCTGGATAGTGCATTAGCTCAGCTCCCCTTCTTTCTGAAGGGCAAGGATCTGTACTGTAAAGGTATAGTTCACCTGGAGGTCAGCCTGACAAGCCTCTGATCAACTGTTTGTGTGCCTGATTTAATATAAGACCAATTTTTCACCTTCATTTAGTGACTGAAAGCTTAAGATAGCTTTCTGCCTTTCAGCTGCACCTGAAAATGTGATGGGTTCTTAATTACAGTGAAGTATCAGACAATCTAGTTTACACAAATTGACATTAATTTAAACATTACAGTGTTATTAAAACAAAGCAGCTGAATCAATCTGGACCTGGTGGGGTTTCTGTTTGCTGTCTTGTCAGCTTGCTGAAATGCTTAGGCTTCCAATAATCCAGTTTGGGATTGATGCTGTTGGTATTTTTTTAATTGAGAAGGTTTGAAAAGGAAGAATTAATTTATCTCTCTCCCCCATATTTTTCTTGGAACTGTGATCTCACCCAACTGCTGCCTGTGGTCCCTTGCCAAAGGTGGTTCTGTGTTATTGCACAAGGAAGAAGAGTTTCAGACAATGTTGTGCAGAACTAGAGGAACCCTTGAGACTATCACTTCTAGTTTTGCTTCTTTTGAGGAACATCACTTTTCTTCATCTACCTTTTGGGGAATCTGTGCCTGTTATTTTGGGACAAGTTTTTGAGACTAGAAATTAGTGGGGGAGATAAAACTCTGCCCATTGAAGAGGGTGATGAAACTCCCAGTAACTTGCAGAGACACTGACTTTTTAAAAAATTTTTTGCCCCAGTGACACTTTACGTATTCTGCATAGCAAGTGACAACATAAGACTGTTTTTTCCTGCATTCTTCTTGTCACTGTATCTTTATGAAGGTCTCGTGTACAGAAAGAGGAGAAACCACTGAAAAAACAAAGCTGTTGGTGAGACAGCAACTCTTATGGCTTGACAGAAACTTTTGGGAAATGGATGAAGTGCTGAAGCTGACAGAGAGAGCTTCACGTGATACCTGTTCAAGTGTGATCAAAGAGGACAGCAGCACCCTGCTGCTGGGACTTGGGTAAAAGTTTCAAGTGTGCATTTGTGTTTGCTCTGAAGAGCAAATCTCACTTTTTTACCTGATTCCACAAATAGAACTGTGCTTCCAGACACGACCCCTGGTAATTATTGCCATTAGACTAAAAGCTCCCTTTGGTACCTCTGTTCTTGGTTGCTGACATTCATTGCCTGACAAAGAACAGGCTGCCAATTTCTTTTCAATGATATTTTTTCAACTTCTGGGTTAGAAACTCTTTCAAAACTGGGTATTTCCCTTATGAAAGTATGGCCAAACATATGCTTGGGATCTAAATACCTGAGAACATTTGTGTGTGGAAGTGGGAGGAACAGAAGTGTCACTGCACTTTAGGAAACTGGAAAATGCCATTCACATTTGTTCCTTCTGGGCACCAAGGTTCCAGCAGTCTCTTGACTACCTCCCCTGCTGTGTAAGGGATCCTGCTTTTTCCTCACCCTGGCACAGCACCGCCAGCATCCCAAGGCTTTCTGCAGGGCCCTACTCATGTGTTTATTCAGCTCTCTCCCACCCTCCGTGTTGCTGGGCTCCATCTCTCTGCACTTTGGCACCACAATCCCCTCTCAGTAGCATTATTTCTGGTACATGGGTAAAGAATGGGGTTCTCTGTGGGTTAGAGGCATTCATTATATGCTGCACTGCGGGCTGCTTCATTTATCATCTTGGTAAGTCTTCTGTAATTAACGGGATGAGACTAACTGAGATTGTACATCACACAATTTCAATTCCCATTAGTACTGAATGTTAGAGAGATGCAGCAGCACCCTATATGTGTATGTACAAAAATTTCATGTGCTTACACTGTTATATCTGCATCATTATAGCTTTTTGTTAGAACTAAATCCAACAACAAAAATAAGTATCATCTTCTGGATTAATTAATACTTATGGAAACTGATCTTTTTCTTTTCACACAGAATTTTTTGATCCTGCATGAAAAAGCATAATAAAAAATGACTATATCTATTTTATAGGCAGAAGTAGCCCTCTAGCTTATAGCAGTGACAATAAGCAGGACTTTGAAGGACTACCAGGTCTGTGGAAGCAAAAGAGACACCAGAATAAATCTGAACTGTGGAACAAGAGAGAACATGAAATAGAAGGTATCACTTGATGAGAGTTCCTAGATTATTGTATGTGAAATTTGGTTGCTAAAAAGTTATAGATTAATGTAATAGATGTAAAAGCTCATTATATGACCTACTAGCAAAACTCCCACAGAAGTCAATGCCATTTCCATTTAAAATAAAGGCATTATTTTGCAGGTCTATTTTGTGTGTTTGGATAATCTCTTCTCTTTCATTGACATAGTGTATTATTATGGGACTATTGATTGGACTACTGTCCTAATCTATAGGTCTGAATAACTGTGGTATGATACACCTGGATGAAACTAAATATATATAAAGCCTGTATCCTACAAAAATTAGGTACTATTAAAATGTTGATGGTATTCACTTTGAACAAGGCATCATTAGTTTTTCCCTAAATAAAAAATGTTTCCAGCACCCAGTTGCTTGGATAAAATGCTGTCTCTTGGAAAATTCAGTAAGAAAATAGTTCATCTTGGAGGTGAACATCCTGACACAAATGGTAAGTAATATACTTGTTACAGCCATAATGTGACCTGAAATGCATTTCCGACACTGAAAAGTATTATTTTTCCTATTTAGGGTTTTTGAACACTAGATGACTCCTTGGCTTTTACATCAGAAAAGTACAGTAAAAGACCTTTCCATTTTCAGCTCAGGTTGCCAGAATCTGGTCAGATCACTGTATTTTCAGTCAAGCAGAATTCCCTCTTGAGGACCTAGTTGACAGAGGATCATAGAATCATAGACTGATAGAATCGTAGAAGGGTTTGGGTTGGAAGCGACCTTAAAGTTCATCTAGTTCCAACACCCCTGCTACAGGCAGGGACACCTTTCACTAGACCAGTTGCTCAAAGCCCCGTTCAACCTGGCATTGAACACTTCCAGAGAGGGGGCAGCCACAACCTCTCTGGGTAACCTGTTCCAGTGTCTCACCACCCTCACAGAAAATAATTTCTTCCTTATATCTAACTTAAATCTACCCACTTTCAGTTTAAAACCATTACCCCTCATCCTATCACTACACTCCCTTACAAAGAGTCCCTCCCCATCTTTCCTGTAGGCCCCCTTTGAGTACTGGAAGGCCTCTATAAGGTCTCCCTGGAGCCTTCTCTTCTCCAGGCTGAACAACCCCAACTCTCTCAGCCTGTCCTCATAGAGGAGGTGCTCCAGCCCTCTGATCATCTTTGTGGCCCTTCTCTGGACCTGCTTGAGCAGGTCTATGTCCTTCTTATACTGGGGGCCCCAGAGCTGAACGCAGTACTTCAGGTGGAGTCTTATGAGAGCAGAATAGAGGGGGAGAATCACATCCCTTGACTGCTAGCCACAGTTCTTTTGATGCAGCCCAGGATACAGTTGGCTTTCTGAGCTGCAAGTACACATTGTTGGCTCTTAGTCAGTTTTCCATCCACCAATACCCCCAAGTCCTTCTCCACAGGGCTGCTCTCAATCCACTCATTGCCCAGCCTGTATTTGTGTTTGGGATTACCTTGACCCATGTTCAGGACCTTGCACCTGGCCTTGTTGAACTTCACAAGGTTCACAAGGGCCCACCTCTCAAGCCTGTCAGGATCCCTCTGGATGGTATCCCTTCCCTCCAGTATATTGACTGCACCACACAGCTTGGTGTCATCGGCAAACGTGCTGAGGGTGCACTCAATCCTACTGTTCGTTTCTCCAACAAAGATGTTAAACAACACTGACCCCAAAACTGACCCCTGAGGAATGCCACTCATCACTGATCTCCACTTGGATATCGAGCTGTTGACTGCAACTCTTTGAGTGCAACCATTGAGCTGATTTCTTATCCACCGAGCAGTTCATCCACCAAATCCATGTTTCTCCATTTTAGAGAGAAGGATGCCATGTGAGACAGTGTCAAAAGCTTTGCCCAAGTTCAGATAGATGACATCAGTTGCTCTTCACTTATCCACCAATGCTGTAACCCCATCATAGAAGGCCACCAAATTTGTCAGGCACGATTTGCCCTTAGTGAAGCCATGTTGGCTGTCACCAATCACTTCCCTATCTTCTGTGTCTTGGATGGTGTGTCTGGAGCTCTTGTCTGCGGAGACTGAGGCAAAAAAAGTCACTGGGTACCTCAGCCTTCTCCATATCCCAGGTGACCAAGTCTCCCTTTTCCTTCCAGAGAGGACCCACATTTTCCCTAGTCTTCCTTTTATCACTGACGTACCTGTACATGCATTTTTTGTTGCCTTTTACGTCCCTGGCCAGATTTAATTCTATCAGGGCTTTGGCCTTCCTAACCTGATCCCTGGCTGTTTGGGCAGTTTCTCTGTATTCCTCCCAGACTACTTGTCCTTGTTTCCACCCCCTCCAGGCTTCCTTTTTATGTTTGAGCTTGTCCAGGAGCTCCTTGTTCATCCATGCAGCCTCCTGGAATTCTTACCTGACTTCCTCTTTGTCAGGATGCATCACTCCTGACTTTGGAGGAGATGATATTTGAATATGAACCAGATTTCTTGGACTCCTTTTGGATGACAAAAAGGATGACATCCTCTTTGGGATGACAAAATCAAGCTCAAAATGTGGACATACCTTGATCAAAGCAAGTTAGCAGTCCTTTTTATTTATTTATTTCCACTTTGCCAACCCTGAACAATAGTTTTCCTTTGAAATATACTTCACAGTAGTTATAATTTTGCAAAATATGCTGCATTAGATTTTTAGCATGCATATCTCCATTCCCACCTTATTGATTTCTGAGTAGGTATGTCTCATAACAGGGGTAATAAAAATCACCTGTTAGACCACATTCTCAGAAGTATTCTCCAATTTATTTGTTATTTCTCTAATTTAGCATATTTTAAAAGTGTGTGATTGGTGTAGGAAGAAAAAATCAATATGCCATTTGACTAGGATTTCCCTGGGAAATAGGAAGGTGTGTAAGACTAGCTTTCAGATGGCAATGTTTTTTCTCTTTAGGGAGTTCAGCTGCTCTTTGCAGAAAGATATTAAGGTCTTCCTAGTGGTACCACAGTAATGTGTCCTGAAAGAGCTTTTGAGCTGATGTTGCTTTGGAGACAAAAGCAGTAATGCACATATATACACAATACCTATACTTGCCCCACTTTTATGGTACATACATATTTCAACTAGTTTATTTTGGACACAGCTGCCTCAGTAGGTTGTTATGTATGTATACTGTTGCTGTGAAAAGAATAAACCATACAATTGTATTGTAAGACAAAGCTGTCTGCTTGCAGAGGATCACAAAATATTTGTGTGATACCCAGCACAAGCTGACAAGCAACAGTGATGCAGGGAGTTTACTGAGATTACTCTTTTCCAAAGCATATGTTGCTCTTGATTATAACCTGACTTCTGAAAAGACCTGACTTCTGTTACTATGGTTGTGAGACACCTGCAAAGTGGAACAAATACTGTGCTCACTCTTGCACATCTTTTCCCACAGAGAAATTAATCTGTTCCTGCAATGTTTTGTTGTTGTGCCTGTTAGTGCTTCAACCTTGTTGCTCAGACCCGTTGCTGCCTGTCATGCTTATCTTAGTGACGATGTATTGGCAAACAATCAAACCCATAAGGTGTGACATGCTTGTCATGTCCCGCTCAGATGAGGGAGACAAGTGATTTAGATTTGTAAATCCCCAACAGAGTGAGACAAGTCTCAAAGTCCAGACTTTTATTAACTTCACAGAATGTACTAACTGGATACACGATAATTGGCTAAGTATATGACGAGTTATGGCAGGCAATGTAGTATGCCTTACATTTCTTAATGGTAGTGAAGGAAAAAGGGAAAAAGGAAGGGAGGGAAATAGAATAGAGAAATAGAGATCACCAGTCTGGGTTCCTGCACTGGTCCTGTACAAGTTTGTCAGGGATGCATCTGTCTTCTTCACATCTTCTTTTTGCTTTCTCCCTTTCACTCCTCTCCCCCCCCCCCCCCCCCAATTTATACACACTTCCCTTGGGTCCATCCCCTAGGTCAACGCACATACGTACATATCCCATGTATGGGGAGGTGTAAGGTGCTTCATGGGATGATGTAATTAGCATAATCTTGTTAATCTTTATTAGCATATTCAGGGGTGTCAACTTTAATATACATTTCATGGATAATGAAGCAAAGTTCATTCACGGACAGATGGCCCTTGAAACTCAGGGTTTCAAGATGCACCAGAGCAGAACTGTCCTGCCTTCACAGGGCTCCCTCCTCCAGCTGCATCCTGTGTTATTCAGGCAGCCTTATCACCTCCAAACTCCACACTATCCACCCCGTGACTGTAGTTTTGCTACTTGTGAGCATTTGAGACATTCCTTGGCTCAGAGGGCCTCCACTCCCCCCCATCCTTTATCTCTCTCAGACCCTGTTTTTGGGGAGTTACAAGTCGTCTCTCACAATGCTATGTGGTTCTGTTATCTCTGTTACCATATAGGCAAATAGTAAGAAAAAATAAATTTGTTTTAAAAACTCCTTGGCAGAGACAGTTGGAAATACTTTGTCAAAATAATTTCCTAATAAGTGCAGATTTATTAAGAACAGGTTTCTTTCCTCACACATGCCAGCTTCAGTGAGAGCAAGGGAGCTCTCGGGTCCACATTAAGCTCTGGTTAGATTGGGAAAGATCTATTTGTACTGCAGGAAATCATTCATTTTGTGGTAGATAAACATGGTCCTTGGTGGAGAGGACACTTAGGCAGGCTTTATGTAAGCGCATCCCTACTGCAGCCTGTCTACTTTAAGCTGGTACACAGTTTGGATGAGACGGCCTTTGGACTGATAACTGAATGAGTCTGAAAGGAGTATCCCAACTGCACCTCTGTTTCCTTGCATTTGGATTTTTTAAACAAAGCATTATTTATTCACTCAAAGGTACAAAGCAAACATGAAAGGATAAAACCAAGGACCGCTGTTTTGGGTTTCCTCCTTGCTTTTTACCAGTGCTCATCAAATTCTGGCCTGTTGCTCCCCATTCCTCTGAAGACTTGATTTTTCTCTCCTGATCTTAAGCTTAGTGCTAGAAAGAGCAATCATCCTTACTCTGGGTATGGTGCAGTAGCTGCTTCCAGATAAATGTTGCCAAGGTTTGCACTTGTGATTTCAAAGTCCTGGTTTTTTTTCTTCCAAACTACATTTAATTTTAAAGGATGTAATATACTGAACAGGGCTGATTTAATTTTTATAGGACTGAGGAACTCTAGGAAGTTTTCATAAACTTACTTTGTTTAAAATACTATTATTATGTAAGAAGCTTTTTGATTTCTTGGCTATTCTTTTCTCAACTGAAATCTTTTATGAGCTGTGTAGGTCTTTACTGATGACCCAAGTGACTTTGAGCCATGGATTTTTTGTGTTTTAAATCACTCCAGATACTTATTGCTGAATATAAAAACTGCATATAAACAGTTCCTGGAAATTTATTCCCTTGCAAAACAAATAGCAAAGCTCTAGAAAAATCATCACTTTGGAAAATCTACTAACTTGTTATGAAACAAAGGAATAAATCATCTTAGATGAAGCAATGTCTAAAATAAGAGGGAAGAAGATGAAAAGCTTACCCCTTATTAAAAAGTCTATAATTGTACTTCTAGTACTTTGTAATTACACAGTACATAAATTTCTCAGGCATCTGCAATTACTTTTAATTTTTGTAAGCAGAGTTCTAAATATATGAAAGATTCATTCTTATCTGTAGTTTTCTATTCAGCATATTATAGCTACATTTTTGCATATATAGTATCCAATACAAACACAAAACTTGACAATCTGGTTTTTTGTTTATAAACAATGTTAACTGCAGTGTATTAATAAAATATTTTCTGGTTAAATCTTCTGTCAGAAAGTGAATAAAAATGGAGTACAAACTCTGCAATTTAACCTTGGAAAAATTTAATGAACTGTAGTATGAACAGCGTTGGAAGAACAATTGTTGGACCCATTCATTGCAATAAGGTTGGTGGGAAAGTGATTGGAAATTTTATGTAAGATTTGGATGATTTTCATTAGCTTAGTAAATTATTTAAATTGGT
Source organism: Strix uralensis (assembly GCF_047716275.1). Lineage (NCBI taxonomy): Eukaryota > Metazoa > Chordata > Aves > Strigiformes > Strigidae > Strix > Strix uralensis. The sequence goes on along the minus strand of NC_133972.1, from coordinate 131,159,634 downwards.
TGATTCCTTGTACAGATTAGTGTTACATGTTTAGTGCTTAGCCACATTTTTTTGTTCATAGGATTCTTTTTTCTCTTCAGTTTTGTAAAAAAAAACCATCTATAGTTAAGTCTATAATTTCCTCATCTAATGTTATAAATTGCTTCATTTATTTAAGTGTTTAGTAGTGATTTTTAAGGACAAGGAAGGTGAAGGTAAGAGCTGGTAGCACATATTTATGCTTGTAGTAAATTATATAGAAACACTTCTCATTTTATTAGGCAGATGTGTTTTACCAACAATTAATCGTCATGCAGTTGCTAAAGGTAACATAATATGCATTTTCAACCACATATATTTGCAAGCATAGCATCCAGTAATTTTATCATTGCATATTAAGAAGGCTTATAACCCTTGTCCAAGAATTGCATTGGGTCCCTTAAACAGTATGGGAGCATCTGAGAACCATTCTTCTCTCCATTCCTGTTAACTTCAGTGAACTTCAGGTCAGGTTCTCTTTTAACAGTTTGTTGTAGGATGTTTTTCTGAGTACAAACACATTTTAACAGTGAAGGAAGTTCTTCATTTATGCAACATTTTCTTTTTTCATCCTCAAAGAATTAGCATTTCTGCTGATTTGTTTTTCCCTTTGCTTTTCTTCATAACCCCTGACATGTGCTTCTTAGTAGGTAGGTGACAATTCCTAAAAGCTTTTGCTGCACATCATAAATGACAAATTCCTCTTGCAGAATCAGTGGGAGGCATTGTTGTGCAGATAGTATTGGAGTCTCCTAAAAGTAGACAAGGGAGGAACAGAAGAACAGCTGACACTACAGTAAAGAACATGTTGCTTTCCTTGATCCCATTTTAGTGGTAGCATAAATTTGATTGAGGCAGTTCAGAAGACAAGAGGATGTTGGAGGGAATGCACAGTGAAATCTGTTTGATGTGGACATGGTAAAGACCCTGAAAAGGTAGAAGAAATTAGTTTTGCAGGGCACCTGTGAGCTTGTAAAGAGACTGATAGGGTATGGCTCATGCGGCAGAGATAAGGGCACAAGGAAAAGAAGGTCCTGACCTAACATCCTCAGTGAAAAATGTCTGGACCTGAGAAACAGCACCAGAACCTGAACTCCCCCACAGCTGTATGTGAGATCTACCTTAACTGTGGTGTTGCTTATGTGTAGCAGATGTAGAGTTAATTGCTTATTTATAGCAGATGTAGAGTTAATTTAACATAGCATGTAGGTGCTGATAATACAGTCACATATTGGGTGACTAACGGCTCGTATATCACTCTATTTGTCTTTCAAGTGTTATGGTAATCTAGAATAGGTATTCACCCTTGCTGTAGGGATTTCCTTACCCACTTCCTTTGAATCAGCTGATGAATGGATGGAAAGAATTGCTGCTGCTGGCAGCTCTAACTGGTGCGTGGGATGGGGCCCTGTTGACATGTAGCAGGTAGGGTCATCTGGTCACCTGTTCTAGCTCACTGGAGAGGCTCTTCTGTTTTTCTCTTCTGTAATCTTTCTTCTGAATTTTCAGACCATCATTTGAAAAGAAATCTAGGTTCATCCACAATTTTGGAGATGATCAAACTTTGCAATTCTTGTGTTTGTTTTGCTTTTCTTACTCTTATGATGCTTTAGAACTTCTTCCTTTTTCCACTTGCTACTTTCTTAAAAAGACTAAATTTAGTTTTATTCATGATCAAACTCTTTTAGTCAGTGTTTTGCAGAATAGCCAGCCCAGCAGAACCCTATTTGGGCCACTGTTTGCTCTCATTGTACAAATAGTAAAAATAATGGTAAAAGGTTTTTATTTCTGCCTTGCCAGATTTAATTCTGACAGGTAGTGATGTATGCCACTGCCCACACACACAGTATAATAATGTCCTTGGAAACAATTATATGTCACCATATCAAGCAATACAATATAAGACCTGTTGGAAACAGACTACTTGGCAAAACAGACTGTTGTTTTAATCCAGAATAGTAATTCTGAAATAATGATTTTTTTTCCTGGAAATTCAGCATTTTGCAATGGATATATATTTTTTTTTTCTTGAATACTTTTAGCTGCAGTAATGTGACTCAATAGTAGCAGTTCTTCAAAACACAAAAATTTTAATTATTTAATATAACCACTGAGTGTCACTTCACTTCTTACCTAGTCACAGAGGCATGGAAATTGGCCACCTCAGATTTAACCAGCCTTGAATAAGAGTGCAGTAATCAATACAGCAAAAATTCAAAAGATGATCGCTGGCAGTAGTAGGGCCTATTAGAGTGATTTCTGCATTGATCCTTCTGTCTTATATTCCTGCTTGGCCTAGTTTATTTAACTGTATTCTAAGTTATTTATACCAGGATTAATTTCTCTGGGTAACATTTCTTGATGCCTTTTTGATTTTAATGGAGTTTAAGTAAGAGTCAGCAGAACACTTCATCACACTAAAAAAACTTGTCAACAGGGTTGAAGTTTGTTCTGAGCTTTTTGAGACCTACAGTTTTTGAGAAGACGTCTAACATTTGGTATTCTCTTTACCACACATTGCCTGTGTGAATGAACAGGTGAATATCAAAACCTTAGAAGAAGGGAAAGATTACCATACTCTTTTGAATCTTTTCCTTTTAATCCTGCAGTGCTGCATAGAAGATAGGTTTGGTTGGTTGGTTTGGTTTTTTTTTTTTTTTTTTTTTTTTTGCAAACTGTTCAAGGTATCCCCAAAAGATGACAGCTAACTGACTTCTCCAATTATATGACATTTTCACATTCAGTTGTCCAAAGTTCCCATTGCATGTTGCAGCACCAGAAATCAAACATGATCTGTCACACAAGCTCTTGCTGATACTTGGGTAGCTTTAGCTCATTGCAGAGAACAAATGTCCAACTGTAAGGCCCATCAAATATGAAGACAATAGCTTCTACAGGTACCTAATATAAAGCACACAAAAGTTTTACATAGTATATATTGCTGCTATGTCACTATGCCAACCAGAAATTGGCCTTGTTATTTCTTTAGCTGAAGATCCGTTTTATAACACAGACTCAGTGAATGAGGCATAAAAGCCCATGTGCAATTTTTCCAGATTCAGTCTTGAGGTGAATTTAATGCAGAAGTGAAATGTAGACCTTGGAAAATACATGTCTCTTCTGAGGCATGGAGGGAAACAGGTTCACGATCCTCTCAGGCTTTCAGGAGATCAGTGTCCCCAGGAAAGCAACACAGTGTCTGTCTCTTTTAGATTGCAAGTTCTCTTGTGCAGCTATTAATTTTCTGTAGGTGGATAAATGTCTACCACAATAACCCAGACTGGTTAGTATCTCAGTATCAGCAGTAAGTAACAATAATCAACCAACAGTTCCACTATGCGAGCATTTTTCTACTGATTTGGCTTAGCCTCAGTAGGCAAGGATGTAGTGCAGAAGTAATGCACCTCAGAGGTAGAGCTGAGGAGTGCTTACTCATCAGGTGCCAGGTAGTGTAGCCTAGGTTTCTCTCTGTAGAAAAGGGATCTGTTACCACACAGGCATGTTGTAGGACTTCCATCCAATAAAAACATAAATATACATTACAGTATTTAAGGGGACTGTAGTAACACCTGAGCCTGTAACAATTTCTAGACAGATTACATGGTTGGCTATTCATCATATATTAAAATTATACTAATTGTACCCAAGCTCATTGTACTACTTATAGCTCCCCATAATTCTGCCAGATATTTAACTGACTACACTCCTTGCTCCTTATTAGAAGCATATAGATTCTTCTCTTAATATACAAATTAAAAAAAGATTTTGGACACATTTCCTTTAAAGAAAATACCCATTTTACTTTAAGGACTTGAGAGTTTTGGTTGAGAATCTCTTGCCTTACTGATCTGCCTAGTGTCTGAACTCAGAATTTAAATTTGGGAGCAAAAAGGAGTTTTAATCTAGATCTAAGCTAAACTACTTCTATAATTTCAGCAGACTTTGTTCAACTGTTCAAACAATACTTGTTAAAATGTACTCATCTCCAAAATTTTTAAATGCTTATGGATTCATGCCATTTTATGTATAATTTTCAATAAAAACCCCAGTATTGTCTTGTTTCCCCTGACGAATTTGTATTAGTTTTAGCATATCCTATAACATAGCGTCCCATTTAGCTCTTGGGAGCATTTTTTTAGTCTTTTAATTCCGGTTTCGGTGAACAGTGATGGCTTGTAGTGAAGAACCACTGCCATCTAGGGGCTGAAAGCTGAAAGGAGGAGAAGTGTCTAAACCACTAAATACAGCCTGGGGATAATAGGATCAAGGGACAGGAAAAAAGGAAATAATTGAAAAAAAATCCGGCTAATAAAAATAGTGGGAAGCACAGAACAGAGACACCCAAATCCTTACCCAGAGACATTTGGGGTCCACAGGGCTGCCCTGGCTTTGGGAAATGGTGGGCAGGAAAAGTGGCATCTGCCTGCTGACACTGCCTTGGCTTTGTGTCGGTGACATCTGCTCAACGCCCCCCCCCCCCAACCAGTCCCTCCGCGGGGCTGATTGACTGGGCATGGGAATGTGCAGGAGGAGATGGGTCCTCAGGTGCATCTAGACATCACGCCTCTTGGTATTTAAGAGTACTACATACTTGAAAGGGATACTTATAAAGAAACAGAAAAACACTAAACAGCTTTGGGATCACACCTTTAGAAAGGTCTGACCTAAACTCTGGTTTGTGTGTGTGTGTGTATATATATATATATATATGTTTTATTCCTTTCTTAAAGCTATTTTAATATCCTACTTCTGTTTATCATGCTTTTGAGTAAAATCTGAGGTATTTGATGCTTTTGAGTAAAATTTCTCCTACAGAGAAAATGCATGCTCCGTGTTGGGAATTCAGTGCCCGGGAAGCTGATGGAGCAGCTCATCCTGAGTACCATCACACAACACATGTGGGACAACCAGATGATCAGGCCCAGTCAGCATGGGTTTATGAAAGACAGGTCCTGCTTGACAAACCTGATCTCCTTCTATGACAGGGTGATCTGCTTATTGGATGAGGGAAAGGCTGTGGATGTTGTTTACCTTGACTTCAGTAAGGCCTTTGACACCGTTTCCCACAGCATTCTCCTGGTGAAACTGGCTGCTCGAGGCTTGGATGGGCACACGCTTTGCTGGGTAAAAAACTGGCTGATTGGCCGGGTCCAAAGAGTTGTGGTGAACGGAGTTAAATCCAGTTGGCAGCCGGTCACGAGTGGTGTCCCCCAGGGCTCGGTTTTGGGGCCACTCCTGTTTAACATCTTTATTGATGACCTAGACGAGGGGATCGAGTGCACCCTCAGTAAGTTTGCAGATGACACCAAGTTGGGTGGGAGTGTTGATCTGCCCAAGGGTAGGGAGGCTCTGCAGAGAGATCTGGACAGGCTGGAGTGATGGGCTAAGGCCAACTGGATGAGCTTCAATAAGGCCAAATGCCGGGTGCTGAACTTGGGCCATGTGGTGGTTTAGCCCCTGCTGGGGTCTGAGACCACGCGGCCGCTACCCCTCCCCCACAAAGGGAGTGAAATGCAAAGCCCCAAGACTGAAATAAGGAAAGATTTAATACAACAGTGCAATAGCAACACAACAAACAACAACAATAACAATAACAGTAATAGTGATAGCAATGAACAGAGCAAAATAGCTACCAAATACAGCAGTGAGAAGCACGATGTACAAAACCACGAGTGCACCGCGCTCCGCGCCAGGAAAATGTGACCTGCCAGGATGTGATCTGAATAACCTGGCTAGAGCTCCCCCGCCACTGCTGGGGAAACTTAACCCTATCCTGGTTAAACCAGGACAGGCCACAACAACCCCCAGCAGCGCTACAGGCTTGGGGAGGAGGGGCTGGAGAGCTGCCAGTCAGAGAGGGACCTGGGGGTGTTGATTGACAGCCGGCTGAACATGAGCCAGCAGTGTGCCCAGGTGGCCAAGAAGGCCAATGGCATCCTGGCTTGTATCAGAAATAGCGTGGCCAGCAGGGACTGGGAAGGGATCTTACCCCTGTACTCGGCACTGGTGAGGCCACACCTCGATTACTGTGTTCAGTTTTGGGCCCCTTACTACAAAAAGGACATTGAATTACTCAAGCGTGTCCAAAGAAGGGCAACGCAGCTGGTGAAGGGTCTGGAGCACACGTCGTACGAGGAGTGGCTGAGGGAACTGGGGTTGTTTAGTCTGGAGAAGAGGAGGCTGAGGGGAGACCTCATCGCCCTCTACAACTACCTGAAAGGAGGTTGCAGAGAGATGGGGATGAGTCTCTTTAACCAAGTAATAAACGATAGGACAAGAGGTAATTTCCTCAAGTTGCGCCAAGGAAGGTTTAGACTGGATATTAGGAAGCATTTCTTTCCAGAACGGGTTGTTAGGTGTTGGAATGGGCTGCCCAGGGAGGTGGTGGAGTCCCCATCCCTGGAGGTATTTAAGAGTTGGGTTAACATAGCGCTTAGGGATATGGTGTAGTTGGGAACTGTCAATGTTAGGCTAATGGTTGGACTGGATGATCTTCAAGGTCTTTTCCAACCTAGACGATTCTGTGGGAAGCACAGCAGAAACCCGTTTCCACTCAGTGCATTTGCTGAATAAGTTGTCTTTGAACTCCCTCTGGTGGCATAAAGGTTTAGGAAGTATAAAAAGGTTTTGGAAGCAGAAAAAGGTTTTGGAAGCATTCGTGGAGCCTCAAATTACATAGTTTTAGCAGTGAGTTGACAGTTTATGATTTTTCTTTACACTTCCTAAAAATGTCTATGGAAGAAGATGAGAGAAACGGCAAATATATAAAACTTATGTAGAGTTAATTTTTTTTTTTTTCATTTTGTAATGCAGAAAAAGAAGCTGGTGGGTTTCTTTCACCTGGGACACAAATGCATAGTTACCTTCAGTTAAAATCATGCTTTACACTGGTGAAGTAGCACAATTATAAAACTTTCTCTATTGTCCTCAAAAGAAATGCTTTGAAACAGAAGGAGGCCAGATAAGTCATGAGGCCTTGGGGACCACTCTAACTGGAATGGACTGGTTTGCAAGATCCTTATTCCTACCAGTGAGCAATTAACCCTGATTCAGGGTTAATTAAGAAATCATCTCCTTGGCATGACTGGCCTCTTCATATAAGCAGCTGCTTTCCAGAATGAGCAAAAAAATCACAATCTTCTTCTTTTTTTAATGAAAACTTGTATATATTGCGCATGTGAACATACAGGGGGTTTGCCAGCTGCATGTTGTACTATGTATGTTAGACAACAATGTCAATGTTAGAGCAAATGTTGGTCTGTTAAATTCAAATATGTAAACTTCTGCTTCATATGCTGTCTGCACTGGGTGAATATCAGATCCTTTTTGCTCTTTGATTAATTAGCAATTAATTTTTTTTATTTCTAAGATATTGGATGTTATTCTGTTGAATTATTTATACAGTTGAAATTGCTGGGACCCCATAGGAATGGTCTCTGGAAAAGGCATTTGTCTGTTGCAGGCTCTGGAAATTCCAGAATTTCTGAGCTCACTGAGTAAAACTCCATCTGCTCAAATATAACTAGACAAAACTCAGAGCATTTTTCATTTAAGAGGAAGTCTCTACAGCAAAAATATTTCTAAAAATACTGGACCTAAAAATAAGGTATCAATCTGCTTCAGAACAGGGAATACCTAGTTTACCTAAGCACAAGAAAACTGGAAGATTTTGCTCTCAAAAGTTTTATTAGAAAAAAAATTATTGTTTAGCTTATTAAAAGTTATTAAAAGGAGCAGAAACTAGAAACATTCTTAGGAGAGAAATAAAAGAAATTGATTCTTAGAGACTCCCAAGAATTAGGAAAATATTATAAATGGATGTTGTGATTTAACTTCAGCCATCAGTTAAGCACCATGTAGCCACTTGGTCACATGTTGTGACCAAGTCTTCCAGTCCCCCCTGGGATGGGGAGGAGAACAAAAAAAAAAAAGTGAAATGCATGGGTTGAGATAAGACCAGTTTAATAACTAAAATAAAATATAATAACAATAATTATAATATAGTAATGATAATAGTAATGAAAAGAAATATAACAAAGAGAGAGAAATAAAATCTGAGAAAGACAAGTGATGCACAGTGCTCACCACCTGCTGACCAATGCCTGAGCAGCGATCCACCCTTTGCAGCCAACTCCCCCCGGTTTATACACTGAGCATGACGTTCTATGGTATGGAATATCCCTTTGGCCAGTCCAGGTCAGCTGTCGTGGCCAGGCTCTCTCCCAGCTTCTTGTGTACGTGCTTGCTGGCAGAGTATGGGAAACTGAAAAATCCTTAGGATAAGTGCTACTTAGCAACAAGTAAAACATCTGTGTTATCAACATTATTCTCACACTAAATCCAAACCACAGCACTGTACCAGCTACCAGGAAGAAAATTAACTCTATCCCAGCTGAAATCAGGACAATGGGTTTAGTTTAGCTTGCAGAGTCAATTTAAACAAAACATTATTTCATTAAACAAAATGTTCCTTTCTGAGGATGGACTTTCTTGCCAGATGTACCCAGCAAGAGACACCTGCAGGGAGCCATCCAGATGTACTACAGGAATCAGAAATCTGCCCAACAGTCTTGTTCATGGGGGGTGTTTTTAAGACTTCAGCTTGTTATGCCAGTGACAGGCAGCCTTAACTACAAGTCAGGAAAGAATTGCATGATGTTTCATGTCCCATTAAGTACTATATAGTTATATATAATAATCAGCATATATGCTCTCTATAAAATAATCAACATAATCTAAGCATTTGTATTTGGCCTGTTATCAACTACTCAGAACTAGGAATTAGGGGCCAGATCCTGGATTTCCTAGTACCTCTCAGAGTGAGAACTTCTTGAACCTAGATTGTGAAGTTTCATGATGCTATGGGGATGTCTGCATGTCAGCACCTCAATTAGGCCAAGAAAGTGCTTTTGATGTACCACCCTTTGGTCCATTCTGCAGAGCAGCCTACATGTGTGCCAGCTGAAGTCCTTCTGGATGAAATTAAAACAGCACATGGAGTCTAGGATCACAACTAATGTGTTGCAACTGCTAATGCATCTGTGCACTCAGACCACAGCTAGTCCAGGGTAGAAACTCCTGAAATACACTCAGCATTGACTCTGGGTTCTTAACACCAGTCATAAGAACAGATCTGTTCTTATTGCACTTAGTGTTGATATAGACAGAGCCCAGGATCTCCCTTTCTGTACCCAAACACCAGCGTCACTTTCACCTGACATTAGATGATTATCCTCCGATACTATGTACTCCCCCTTATATCTACCTGCTTCCTGCTGATGTGCTGCTCTTGACTTCAGGGCAGCTTTATGCTGCAGAACAAATAATTGGAGAGACACTTGCAAGCCACTAAAATAAAACTGATAGAGGTGTCAAACTCATTGAATAAATGATGTAGAGATGACAGAAGAGGTGTGTGTTTTGAGGGCTGCTTTGGCCACCCAGTGTTGCAGTGTATCTGGAACATGAAAAATAGCATGGTGTCATGTATCCCCTCCATTATGCCAGCTTTCAGGGCTAGACATGCTGCAAAAACCCATATGGAAAAAAATGCCTTGCCTGGCCTGAGTGAGAAACTTGCCTAAATTCTCTGTTGTCAGAGCAGCCTGCTGAGGGACCCCAAAAGAGCACAGGGATTGGTGACAGTCAGTGGTGGCTACAGGTTTGGGGTAGTTGGCTCAGGAATGGCCAGGCAATTGTGCCATTGCTGGGAGAGTATACAGGGTGATTTTTAAAACAATTTATAGAGAACTCATGGGCCTGAAGGAATATCTGGTTTTCAGTGATCAGAGCTCCCAGAATGTGCCACTGAAGGACATGTACACTCAGGGTTTCTAGCTGAAGGGGGGCTTGACAGTCACACACAGTGTTACTCTCTAGGTCTCTATAGCTTGATCTATATAGACTTTAGGGAGGTGTTCATGAAAAGTAATGCATATGTGTCAGAAGCCAAGGTATTGAGGACATTTGGTGCTGACAACCCACAACAAGCTGGAGGCCTGGTTCTGTTTAATCACATTATTTTTTTTTGGCAGGGGGAAAGCTGAATAGCCACTTATACAGAAAAGATGACACTGTTCCCTACTGTCTTGGCTTGTGAAACCTTACTGCAGTCACACCAACTCTCAGTAAAGAGACAATATCAATCCTATGCAGCTCAAGACTATATCGAGGTGCCTACCTTGCAGATGAAAGGCAAGCTCGTGCTGCTGACTAAACCACCATCTGGATTCAAAGTGACCTGTTGCATCTCACCTGGCACCATGGGGCTGGATGACAGTGTTTCACAGGGCCCTAGGTGCTGAGGGTTCCCTTTACCTCTCCACACTGCCCACATCTGGATAAAAAGGATGCAAAGGAACTTATGGATGCCATATGTTTTCACATGCTTATCAAACATGCACTTATCTGCATTGTACATATCTTCCTTTCTTCACTATGCTTTGCTGAGTGTGCCACTGTATTAATTTTATGACTACTTTTTTGTACTTTAAAGTGGGTTATATCTTCATGATGGTCAGCTTTAGATGTTGTCTCTGATTAGTTTTATCACCAGTACTGCTTAGCTTCTTTTCTCAGTTTCCATGTGTGGGCTGCCTGTTACCAGTGTGATAATAATTGGACTAGCTCCACTTTACAGGCTCCTGTCAATTCATGGAGTGCCTGGGCTCCATGCCTGAGGCTGTTAGTGGAGCTGCCTGCTTGCCATCCTTTGTGCTTCTGCTTCATCAGAGGCTCAGCCCTGTCTGGGTCCCAGAACTTTGTCCATCCCTGCTCTCCGCAGAGCAAGGCACCTGGTATTATACAGGTGTGTCCTCCTGGTACTCTAACTAACCATGGTCCTGAGAATACAGCCCTGTCTACTCTTTCTGTCTTGCTCCCCTGCCAAAATCACACACACACAACAAATATGCTGCATGCTTTTAGGCAGGGGCCAACAGTTCAAAATGCTGGGTTTAACATCAGTCAGGGTGATATAAACAGGGGGATAAGGCACAAGTAGCCAGAGGGTCTCTCTGTGGGACTTGGGTCTAGTTATACATGGATACCTGCAGCTGTGCCCCAACTGCACAGGCAAAGTGGACCAGAGCAGGATGATCTGCTCTGCAGCACTCAGGGGAAAAACTAAACCTGTGAGCTGCAGGTGCAGCTGCCTGTACAAAATTGCTTGGGCAGCTGTGTGCATGGCTGTGAGCCTCAGCACAGGGGTTGGTTACTTGCGGTCAGATGCCTCAATCCAGAGAAGGCTTAGTCTTTCATTCCTGGCCTGCCTGGCCTACCAGGGACCCTATAAAGTAGCTGCTGTTAGGTAAAGTAGTAGGCTGTAGCAGGGCTGGTGGTGTCTGCCTTGTCACTTACTGCATAGTTTTCTTTGCAGAAGTATCAGCTTTATTTTCTTCTTGGGATGCTCATACCCACACTGCCACTACCCATCTGGATTTGCAGGTCATCCTGGATTTGCTTCCATCTGGAAATGCAGGCATGCTTGAGAGTAAAAGTTACTAACCAAATGGGATCAGTTACTTCGCTTTTGCTTATAAAAAGGATTAACTGTGCCTCCAAAACAATTTCCATCAGGCAGGATAGAAATGGCCTGATGGCAACTCCTCTCATTGCCACTTCAATACCATGAAAAAAATCCATGTTTTTTTAAATGTTTATATTATATTTAATTATACAATTTGTTTTTCTATTTTCTCTCCTTTTCTCCTGAAATTCTGTATCTAACATCTGCAATATCAGGTGCAGATTACAAGTTGTGCTGTGGGGAAAATGGATTTACTTCTATTTTACTCATTTTCATATATGTAAAATACTTCCTTACACAACTATACTGTCTTAAGGTGTGACACTGTTAAGTTTCATTATAGCCAGTTAAGCATGGGCTGAACAGGTGCATAAATCCCTCCTCTGGACAGGAATTAAAAATGTTTAAGGGGAGCAAATTTATTGAGATATTATCCTTTATTGCTGCTCTGGGAGCTTCTATACATCACTAGGTCATCCTTGCTGAACAGCAGTGTTGAAGCTTGAACCCCTCTCTCTCCTGCTGAATGATGGTTTTGGTCACATTTGGACTCCCCTAGCATGTTCTCTTTCCCAAACAAAAAGGACATATGATGGAAGAAGAAATATGTGTTGGCTGTTTTAATGCTGAAGCTCTGCAAGATCAGAGGGGGCCTTACTTACCATTCAGCACCCTTCCCAGGCTGTCTAGGCTCAACTTCCTCCTCCATGCAGACACCCATCTGCAACACCTGCATCAGAACAGCTCCAGTCCCACCTCCCAAACATGTCACAGACACTGCAGGCAGCACAGCCATGCAAGGGTAGTCTTGCCCTAATGCATGAATTTGAGCTGAGTACCCATGTTAGAGCTGGGCTGTTGCTCAAGTCTCAGCCTATTCTGTGATTAACAACCATAGGAAAACTCCAAGCCTTTTGGGAAACACTGAATTCTACTCAGATATTCATTCTACTATGAAGAACAGGTAAGATGTGGCTTCAGAATGAGAAGGAATTTAGGGAAGGATTGAAGGATTGTGTTTACCACAGGTGATGTTCTGTTTGCATTTTTGTGTTTCTGATCACAAAAAAGACAAGCAACACAAGATACTTTGAAGTAAAATTTGTTAATGGTAGCAATTTTCATATTTTTCCCTATGGACAACAGGAATTGAGTATGGGGAAGACAAAGGGATGAGATACTGAGAATGATGAAATGCATACTTTAAAATGTGTTCCTATTTCCTAAGAAATAGGAAAATTTTAAAGAAATCTCTTTACATTGGTCTAGATTAGAAAGTTGTTTGGTTTTTTTGTTGAAATCTTAAACCAGATTACATTGTCCAGAAACGGTTAAAATTTTGGTATTCAAAACTAGATAAAAACAAAATACAAATCAGATTGTTCTTATAACCTCCTGTTAATATCAGCCGAGCATCTCAGAGATGCATTTGACGTGTAGGTACAGGCTAGGTTTTGCAGTAGCACAACAAAGCTACTTAAGTGTCAATAACATTTGTGAGGTAAATAGAAGCCCTGACAGGTGATGAGACAAACATGACTGCATAGCAGCTTGATCAAAATGTTCAGGTGGTCGCTGTCAGGAGCAATGCTCAAATCTGTGCCACTCTCTAAGGTGAGTGACAAAGAACAGTAATTCACTGGTATTCTTTGGTCTTCAGGGAAGGATCAGCAACAAATGAGAGCACAGCGATCTTGAAAATGTCTTTTCTGAGAATAATACTGTTTACTTTTAAAACTATATGGAGTCTTTACACAAGTAATGTTGCTGTGGACATGGTGGTTTAAGGATATAAGAGAGGTGGTGTCTGTATTAGCAGCTTAAATGAAGACAGACTTTGCTACTCGTCCCATACAGAGTAACATCTTTCTCCACGGCAAGTGACTGACCACAGAGAAGCATCATTACAATTTACAAGCCCACATGAAACAGCAGGCAGCTGATGGGGAAAGTTAATTACCTTTTGTTTCAGGCAGAAAGATAAAGTGAGAGACACTGGTTCCTGCAGCACGCTTTTGTATGTGGTGTGGAAATGGGTACTCAACACCTTTTGGGCTTGCTCTTTCAAAGGCCAGCTTCTGTGTCTGATGGAAGTCAATCATACACCCTTCAGTGAAGCAGAATTAGACACTGTTGTTCCCCAAAGAAATCCTTTCATTTCCGTGACATATAGACCGGGTGTTGAAACTAGCAATGACTGTCTCAGAGAACATTAACGGTTTATCAGGAGAAATTATTTAATCATCAACTCAGTTATATGGCATTATAATGTACGAGGATTTGTATAATTGCTAAAATCTGCAAGTAAAATGTTTATTTGAAGTTTCTTCAGAAGGATTTAGCAAAAGAAGCTTCCCATGTGTCTACGGCAGAACTTTAGACTGCAGCAGTGGGAAGGGACCTGGGTCTCAGGAGGCACCTGCAAACCGGAGCATGTGCCACACGAATCACAGAATCACAGAATCATCTAGGTTGGAAAAGACCTTGAAGATCATCCAGTTCAACCATTAACCTAACACTGACAGTTCCCAACTACACCATATCCCTAAGTGCTATGTCGACCCGACTCTTAAATACCTCCAGGGATGGGGACTCCACCACCTCCCTGGGCAGCCCATTCCAACGCCTAACAATCCATTCTGTAAAGAAATGCTTCCTAATATCCAGTCTAAACCTTCCCTGGTGCAACTTGAGGCCATTCCCTCTTGTCCCATTACTTATTACTTGGTTAAAGAGACTCATCCCCATCTCTCTGCAACCTCCTTTCAGGTAGTTATAGAGGGCGATGAGGTCTCCCCTCAGCCTCCTCTTCTCCAGACTAAACAACCCCAGTTCCCTCAGCCGCTCCTCGTACGACATGTGCTCCAGACCCTTCACCAGCTTCGTTGCCCTTCTCTGGACATGGTCGAGTAATTCAATGTCCTTTTTGTAGTGAGGGGCCCAAAACTGAACACAGTAAATGACCAGTGCCGAGTACAGGGGTAAGATCCCTTCCCAGTCCCTGCTGGCCACGCTATTTCTGATACAAGCCAGGATGCCATTGGCCTTCTTGGCCACCTGGGCACACTGCTGGCTCATGTTCAGCCGGCTGTCAATCAACACCCCCAGGTCCCTCTCTGACTGGCAGCTCTCCAGCCCCTCCTCCCCAAGCCTGTAGCGCTGCTGGGGGTTGTTGTGGCCCAAGTGCAGGACCCAGCATTTGGCCTTATTGAAGCTCATGCAGTTGGCCTTAGCCCATCACTCCAGCCTGTCCAGATCTCTCTGCAGAGCCTCCCTATCCTTGGGCAGATCAACACTCCCACCCAACTTGGTGTCATCTGCAAACTTACTGAGGGTGCACTAGATCCCCTTGTCTAGATCATCAATAAAGATGTTAAACAGGAGTGGCCCCAAAACCGAGCCCTGGGGGACACCACTCGTGACTGGCCACCAACCGGATTTAACTGCATTAACCACCATTCTTTGGGCCTGGCCATCCACACAGTTTTTTACCCAGCGAAGTTTGTGCCCATCCAAGCTGCGAGCGGCCAGTTTTGCCAGGAGAATGCTGTGGGAAATGGTGTCAAAGGCCTTACTAAAGTCAAGGTAGACAACATCCACAGCCTTTCCCTCATCCAATAAGCAGGTCACCCTGTCATAGAAGGAGATCAGGTTTGTCAAGCAGGATCTGCCTTTCATAGACCCATGCTGACTGGGCCTGATCATCTGGTTGTCCCACATGTGTTGTGTGATGGTACTCTGGATGAGCTGCTCCATCAGCTTCCCGGGCACCGAAGTCAAGCTGACAGGCCTGTAATTTCCCGGATCATCCTTCCGACCCTTCTTATATATGGGCATCACATTAGCCGATTTCCAATCTGTCAGGACCTCCCCTGTCAGCCAGGACTGCTGGTAAATGATGGAAAGCAGCTTGGCGAGGACCCCAGCCAGCTCCTTCAGCACCCTCGGCTGTATCTCATCCGGTCCCATAGACTTGTGTATGTATCCTTATGCACCTCCTGAAACCCGTCATCCCTTCCTGTGTAAGTGGAAATGCAATTCCTTAGTCACATTTCCTTATCTCTCTGTATTCAGTGGAGGAGAAAATATGTAACAATTTCTGTTACACTGATTTAGCATCTGCTGCAGGGAAAAACAGGAAAGACCACTAGGATGACAAATGTTAAGTGACTGCAAATATTTTCCCAGTCTTCCACAGTTTTTCAGTTTTCCTTAGAGGGCTAAAAGAGGAGAGGAAGTAAAAAATATCCTCATGCAGTGTTTGGACATGTGAGTTCTAGTGAAACTTTTATTGACCGTCTCCCCCTTCCTCCAAATAAAATTCACCTATTCTTTTGGTGTTTTTTTTTTACTTCCTTTGTCCTCCTTAAGAGAAATATTAATAAATCTCACCAGCAAGCAGAGTACAAGTGTATGAGAGCCTGTTAAAAGTAACCTAACCACTGCATATATTATGATTTGCAGGGAAGAAGTCAGAATATTCCCCGCATTTCAGCAAGTTCTTTTCAAAGGTTAACTTGTTCTGAAAACACCTTCTGATTCTGTTTTTTAGGACCAAAAAAAATAAGTCTGTAGGTGCCAGAAGGAGATTGCCCATAAACATATGATAAATAAAGAAGTAAACATGACTTCTGATGCAAACAAAAGCTGCAAATTTTACAAACTACAGCTACCAAGTACACTTTTAAGCTATTTTCCACAGCAAGTAGCTCCATACCCATATCTGTGTATTTTATTCAGTACTGAGGGCTTGCTCTTTCTTCCTTAAAGCTAGACTGAGGTCTCTCTTGCCTGTTATCATGAATTTTGACTATTTTATCTCAGTCCCCTCTAAAATGAAATGAGCTCAATACCTTGGTTTATTCCTTATCCTTTGGAACTGTGCTTTTTTCAGTGTTGCTAAGTTTGCAAGACTTTGGGTAAGCAGGCCCCGTGGATATGAAAGAGGCTGAGTAATTGTGGTGGTTTAACCTGGCAGGCAGCTAAACACCACACAGTGGCTCACCCACTCCCTGCCCTGCAGTGGGATGGGGGAGGGAATCGGAAAATAAAGTTCGTGGGTTGAGATAAAGACAGCTTAATAGGTAAAGCAAAAGAAAAGCAAAATGAGGAATTCATTCACCACTTCCCACCAGCAGGCAGGTGTTCAGACATCTCCAGGAAAGCAGAGCTCCACCATGTGTAACGGTTACTTGGAAAGAAAAATGCCATCACATCGAACATCCCCCACTTCTTTCTTCATCCCCAGGTTTACATGCTGAGCATGATGTCATGTGGTGTGGGATATCCCTTTGGTCAGCTGGGGTCAGCTGTCCCAGCTGTGTCCCCTCCCAGCTTCTTGTGCACCCCCAGCCTACTCACTGCTGGGGCAGTGTGAGAAGGAGAAAAGGCCTTGTCTCTGCGTAAGCACTGCTCAGCAGTGACTAAAACATCCCTGTGTTATTAACACTGTTTCTAGCACAAGTCCAAAACATAACCCCATACTAGCTACTGTGAAGAAAATTCACTCTATCCCAGCCAAAACCAGAACAGGAATCATTAAGCAAGACACTCAATAACACCTCTTTATTGGGCTTTATGAATCACAGGTAATGGAGACAGTCATGTGGCTTGACTTCACAAAGCAATACCTATAAAAAGAGAAAAAGGACCTGCTGCAGCTCTGTGAGCTACAAACCTAGGACAGAACGCACACTAGAGAAAATGAATTAAAAAAAACAACAACAAAAAAACCCCCCAAACAGGTCAAGGGATGGAGAGCAGTGCTGAGGAAACGAGTGCAGGAAAGTTGAGAAAGATCCACCTGTCCCCAGTTTGTGTCTTGGGTAGCTAAACAATCTGAAACCCCATGGGCTGTCACAAGGAGGCTGGAGAGGAGGCACTCTATGGGCTGGAGTCACCAAGAAAGAGCAGATGACTGTGAGAGGGACATAGGAGCGGACAGAAGGTTGGCTTTATGAGGTGGTTCGGCAATCTATCAGTTTGCGAAAGCTTCTCCGGAAACTGTCATCCAGAAAGGCATACAGGAAAGGGTTGAAGCAGCTGTTGGCATAACTCAAGCTAGTGATGAAGTAGGAAATCCCAATGATGAGTGGAGTTTGTGGGATATCTGTGGTTAGGGCCACCACTGTGCTGAGGTGATAGGGCGTCCAGCAGAACAGGCATACAGCCAGGATGACAACCACCATCAGTGTCACTTTTTTTTTTGCTTTATCCAGGGCTTTTGCATTGCAATGGAGGTGCACACGTCTCAGTCTGCACAACATGGTGGTGTAGAGGATGCAGATGGTGGACACCGGGATGGCAAAGCCTAAAATAAGGGTGTAGATCCGACTACCTTTCCACCACACGCTCTCAGGGTGGGGGAACACGAAGACACACTGGGAGCGCCCCTGCTCCTTGTGTATCTTAGCAAAGACAGTGAAGGGCAGGATGATGACTGTGACGAAGGACCAGACACAGAGGCTCACAATCTTGGCTGCTCGGTAGGTGCGGTAGGACATCTTCCTGGACTTGGTGGTGGCCACCACAACCAGGTAGCGGTCAATACTCATGACGGTGAGGAAGTAGATGCTGGAAAAGGTGTTGTACTGGTCTATGGAGATGATGAGCTTGCACATGAACTCTCCAAAGGGCCACTGCAGGAGCAGGTAGTCAGCAATGTTGATGGGTAGCACCAAGGTAAAGAGCTCGTCAGCAATGGCCAGGTTGAGGATGAAGATGTTGGTGACCGTTTTCATCTTTGGGGCTTTGAGGATTACATAGATGACGGCGGTGTTGCCCGTCAGCCCCACAGCACAGATGACTGAGTAGATGACAGGCACTGTGACGTAGAAGCTGGGGCTCAGTGGGGGAGTGGACATATTCAGACCCCCATCCCCTCTCCCGGTGCAGTCTGCACATGAAGAATTGGTCTCAGGGAGGGAGGAGTTCTCCATGGCTGCAGGAGAGGGTGTCCAGGCCCTCTAGTGATGGAGATGAGTTAGAAGTGGGGGAAAAAAAGCGAGACCCCCTTCTCTTGTCAAGCCTGTCTCCTCCGGTGCATCCAACCACTGAGGTCTCACCTATGCTGCCCACCGCTGCCCTGCTGGGAGCAAGGGGAGATCACTGAGGGCTCAGCGAGCAGCAGAGGGACCCACCTCAGAGTGGGTATGGTCCCTCACTGGCTGCCCCTTCCCTTCTCCCACACCAATGGATGCTGTGTGGGGTCAGCACCCAGCCTCGGACTCCCCCAAAGTGACTACCCCAAGGTGACGGTGCTTACCTGGAAACCCAGTTGTCTGACCCAGCCGTCGCCCCCGCTGCACCTTCGTGGCGCCCAGAGGCGCTGTGGAGGGGCATCGGGGGCGTCGGTCGGGTCAGACCGTGGGACTCCTGCCCTCGGGCGGAGCCGGTATCTTTGGGATGCTCCCCAAAACGCAACACCCCCCCCTTCCCAGAGGGGGCCAAGCACTTTGGAAGGGGAGGAAGGATGCACTGACCTCTGCCAGCCTGGCTGCGGCGGTGGGACTCCCGGAGGGGCGCAGGACCGGGGGCGGGCTGGGGGGGAAGCGGGTCCCGGGTCCGTGCAGGCGGGGGATGCCGGTGCCGTCTCTTTGCTTGATCGTGAGAGTTAAATGCGCGCCCGTCTCGATCTGGGTAGCAACAGCTAGGTAACACGAACCGCAGAGAGGATGGTTAAAAGTCGGGACCTGGACCACTGGAAAGAGATTTGTGCGGTTACCTGAAGTCACATCTCCTCCCGACGGCGGCGAGGGACCGAGGTGAAGCAAAGGGGAGAGAAATCCCAGCTCTAGGTGGCATCTGCTTGTCGTGCTGGGGCTGAGAGCGCAGCATCCACCGCCTGCCCGGTCCCGGGGGCTGTCCCGGTGCAGGGAGTGGGCAGCGCCCAGCTGTCAGGTGATGCTCTGCATCTTCCCACGAAAAGGCGTTTTTCACGGGCTGTGGGTATCGAACTGAAGCAGGGCAGATGCACAGGACTTCCCACACCTCCGCCCGACACTTTCCTTCCTTCACGCTGTGATAATGATAGACTTGAATATAACCCCGGGGAGGCAATCTTTTTTAAAGGGTAATTCAGAGTTCCTGATTATTATGCTTTTTCAAATAACAGATGATGTAAAATCTATTTCACTTCAGTTTTATTTGTTCTTAAATGAGATTGAATTCTATGGGCTTGTAGTACATTTGATAACATTTTGCATCTCTTAAATCAGAAGTGTAAACAACTTCTTTTGTGGTGTTACCAGAAGTACTGACCACATACATTAGTACTAGTTACTAATAAATTACTAATAATGTAATACATGCATATTTTGGCAAATAATTCTGCAAAACTGTTTAATATCTCTAAGCTAACATCATGGAGTGAGAGATAAACACAGTCTGGTTCTGATTGTCCCATATTCTGATGCATAATTACCTAGATTAGCAGGATATCACAAATATGAAAATCCAAGCAAATAAATTGATGAGTAAATAGGCAAAAAAGTATGAGCAAAGAAAAGTAGCTTTGTTTCATTGTGGTTATGCTTTCTAGTGCTCTGTTTTATTTTATTCTATACTACTAGCTACATAATATAGCAAATGATACTTCACCACACAGGCTACGCTGTCAGCTCTGTGGTTCTTGACTTCCTTTACGTAAAGGTTTGAGAAGAAAAGATGTTTTTATACACCGGAGTGCTTCCATGAGAATGACATAAGCACTATGGTACAGGCTTATCATGGAGTTTTGATCCCTTTTCTGCATACTTTATACTTTCACAAGCCAAGCAGTGAAAATGTCACCTTTGCTATGAAGTTTATTAGAAGCTAGAATCTGAGTCAAAAGCTAGAATCTCACCTAGACTTAGGCAGTTGCCCCAAAGTAAGTATAGCTTCAGAAACTGTCTCTAAGAAGTACATTTTTGATTTTGGATGCAATCAAAACTCCTGGTGACCATTTTTTCATTTGGTCTTTTATTTCCAGTGATTTAATATAGATAGTACCACAAGCCCCATCTTTCTCTTTCCCCCTCTTTCCCTTTTTATCTACCCAAGTAATCCCAATTAGAAAATACAAATTTAATAATGATTAAACTAATTCAGCTGGTTTTCACTGTTTTCACATATGTTTCTCTGGAGAAGCTTTGTGAGCTTCCTCTCTTGTTTTAGAATTGTTTTGTTTCCTCAGAAATCCTACTGAAATAGGAATTTCTGCTGAAGTCTACTGAAACCTTTCATAATATTTCAGCTTTATTTTAAGATCAGCCATGGCATAGTTCAAACAAAACAGAAAACGAATGCTGAGCAACACCATAATAAAACCAATACCGTAGAAAAATTTACTACTATTCACTTTCTGGTATTCTAAACAGGCAGAAATATTTTTATGTAGAGATGTTGTTGGAGGACCTCAGCTATAGCATGTACTTATTGCAGTAATATAGTAGATAACCTAAATAAATAAAATCTGTGACCCTCTACTTACAGTCACTGGAGAAGGCCTCTGGTGTCTGCAAAAGGCATGTCATACTCACCTGCTGAAAGGGCAAGGAAGACAATCCAGGAAATTACAATTTGCTCCACCACACCTGAGTTCCTGGGAAGACTGTGGGGGAAATCTTCCTGGAAGCCATTTGCCAGAACATGGAGAACAAGAAAGTATTTTTGAGCAACCAACTGAGATTCACCAAAGACAAATCATGCCTGACTAACCTGGTTGCCTTCTGTGATGAGATGACTGACTCTGTGGATAAGGAGAGCATGATGGGTGTTGTTTACCTGGACTTTTAACAAAGCCTTCAACACAGCTATGTTGAATAGCTGAGCTCAAAGAGTAGCAGTCAGCCACTGAATGTCTAATTTGTGGTCTGTTATTGGTAGTATTTTTCAGGAGTTAGTACTGGGGCTGGTACTCTTTAGTGTCCCCTTTAGGGACATGAATGATGGGGTGGGGCACAGCCCCAGAGAAGTTCACAGATGTCATCAAATTGGGAAGGGTGGTCAGATATGCTGGAGGGCAGGGTGGCTGTTCGGAAATGGACTGACACAGACCGTGTTAGGTTCTAAATGGTGAAAATTTCCTGTGTATGAGGTGGAAAAACCACATGCAACAGCAGAGACTGGGCACTGTCTCACTAGGGAGCAGTTTTGCTGAAAAAGTTGTACAGAACAAGATGAACGTCAGTGGGCAGAGAGCCCTTATAACAGTGAAGGCTAAGCATGTGCTGTGCTGTGTCAGCAAGTGTGTAGTCAGCAGGTCACGGGAAGTAGTTATTCTCTATTTGGCAATTGTGATATGACACAATTTGGTCTCTCTGGTAGAAGAAAGACATTGAGAAACTGCAGCTAAGTGCAGTGGAGGGCCATTGAGAAGGTTAGGACGCAGAAGCACATTACGGGTGAGGAGATGTTGAGGGAACTGGATTTGTTCTGCATGGAGAAGAGAAGGACTGAGGTTTGGGGGAAACTAACCGCTGTCTTCAGACATCTAAATGTGGGTTACGGAGAAGACAGAGTGAAAATCTTGCAGTTACAAAACAGTAGGATGAATGACAACAGTTGTAAATTGCAGAAAGGTAAATTCTGACCAGATGAAAGGAACACAACTATTTACAGAGAGGGTGATTGAAATTCTGAACATTGCTCCATCCCTGGAGATGCTCAGAATTTGACTGGACATGGTATTGAATAACCTGATCTAATTTTGAAGCTGGCACTGCTTTGAGCAGGGAATTGGGTTAGATGATGTTCAGAAGTCCCTCTAACCTAAATTATTCTGTGATTGTACCATATTAAATTCTTATTTAATCCTTTGAAGTCAGACTCATGCCAACAAATTATAAAGTAATAAAAAAAATAAAGTTTTTAGAGGAAACTACCTGTTTTTTGATGCAATTGCATAATATCAAACCTTGACCAAAAATGATAGTTTCTAACAACCCTCTGTAGAAAGGAATATCCTTTGAGAGAGCACAGAACATCTTGTGAGCTTTTCATGGCTGAACAAATAATTTGACAGAGCTGAAAGTTGATGTTTACAGCAAGATTACATGAACAATGTGATCATTATGAATGTGGTTATGTTTAAAAAGCTGTGAGTTTCTGATCTGCCTTATAGAATCCTTATAGTGAAGTCTGGAACACTGAACATAAGAAGGACATAGATCTTCTTGAGCGGGTCCAGAGGAGGGCCATGAAGATGACCAGGGGGCTGGAGCAACTCTCTTATGAGAACAGACTGAGAGAGTTGGGGTTGTTCAGCCTGGAGAAGAGAAAGCTCTAAGGAAACCTTCTAGCGGCCTTCCAGTACCTAAAGAGGGCCCACAGGAAAGATGGGGACGGACTCTTTGTCAGGGAGTGTAGTGATAGGATGATAGGTAATGACTTTAAACTGAAAGAGGGTAGATTTAGATGAGATGCAAGGAAGAAATTCTTCACTGTGAGGGTGGTGAGGCACTGGAACAGGTTGCCCAGAGAGGTTGTGGATGTCCCCTCCCTGGAAGTGTTCAAGGCCAGGTTGGAGGGCGTTGTGAACAACCTGATCTAGTGGAAAGTGTCCCTGTCCATGCCAGGGAGGTTGGAACTAGATGATCTTTAAGGTCCCTTCCAACCCAAACCGTTCTATGATTTACTTATTCTCAGTATTTTCCTCTCTTGTAACTGGTCCCTTTTTGTGGAAATAGCTTTAAGGGTTAATTATGTGGGAAGGAAGTCTTTAAGAGTGAAGTAGAAGGAAAAAGTTCCTTTTAAGTTCTGCATAGTGCTACAGAGAAGTCTAATAATTAGTTACACTTTTAAATTAATATTTTATCCCTGGAGTTTAACTGGACTGATGGAGCACAGAGGCTGAATAACAATGGATGAGAAATTAGATTTAATTTCCTAGAATATATATTTCAAATTATTTTCTATCCTACATCCAAAAGCTGTCAAGATTACTTTTGTATTTACTAGAAGTGCTTGTTATATATTTTGACAACTGAAAAGGAGAATATAACTCTAGAGGATAATCTGAGACTTTATCAGTATGCTGGGTCTTGCCACTTCTTTGGTTGCTCTAACTAAACAAGTGAGAGATGTTTACTTTAATATGTGGCATCAAAAGAAAAGAAAAAACCCACAATGAATCCAACCAGCTTTTAAACTGTCATAGTGATGCATATCACATTTTACAGGGAGAAGCTGTTCTGGGAATTAGAAAATAGGTGCCAGGGATCATCTTTCAGTAGCAAGAGCATTGGTAGCATACTTCTGCACTAATTTAAGACAGGTTTAAAATGCTCTTTTATGTAGTATGTAATGTGGGAGTTGCCAGTGACTGAGACACAGAAACTCAGAAAAATGGGATTCATATTAGAAACCAGGACCACCTTCTCTCTTTACTTTAGGAGTTCATCTTCAATATGTGAGTTGCATTAATATAACTCTGCAAGATATGGCAAGGTATACTAAGTCACCTACTTACTCTACAGGCTTGCTGCACCTTGAAATTAACTGAAACTGTAAAAACTTACTCTATTTGTACATTGGTCCTGTACAAGTATTTCAATGCATCCTTTATTGAGAAATATTAATGTAGATCAAACATGATATAGAGAGGAATGGTTCCTTATGAAATAATTAGAGTCTATAAATTCAGTGTGCATTGAAACTGAGCAATCTAAAGGATTACAATATATAACTTTTTTCTATGATAAAGGAATTCTATTCACAAAGGAACTTTATTTCTGGTTTAGCATGGTTTTATTCAGAATTTCAGTAAATATAGCCATGCTACTTCTGACAGCACAGGTGATCAAAATTTTGTCTAATTTGAGACAGAAGCAGAGGTCATGGAGATTTAGATAAAGGAGTGGGTCTGGTGTGGGGGAAAAATCCAAATCAGTGTTAATGCATGCCAGATGAGTTTGATTATATTATTCCACAGGAGAAGAGCTGCATTGACAGACTTTTTTTGGTCACTACAAAGGCAAAGAGCGATGTTCTCAAAGGTTGTGTATGATGCAGCTGGGAGCTGTCTGCTATTTACTCATATTTCATTTTTCTGCCCAATCGGTTGTTTTTCAGGGTGTTTTTGCTCACTGACCCCTTTGATTTCCTGTCCACTGCCAATGAAAAGAATTTTCTATGTAATAGAGGTGAAAGCGGGAGATAGTTTTGTCCTTTCTTTTTTGTTTCTGCCTTTTATGGCTGCCAGATTTTTATGCCCAAGCTATTTCTGGCTGATTTTGTATGATTGTGTGTTTGTTGTTTTTTTAGAAGCTGGCTGGATTGCTCTTGGTTTAGTGACTAGACTAGGGAAACGGGGGCTAATTGTATCAATTAGTACTGAAGAGCTGATTGTGAAGATTGAGAAAGAGCAGATCAAAGTAGTTCTCTCATGTCCAGATGAGAA
Organism: Strix uralensis; assembly: GCF_047716275.1. Taxonomy (NCBI): domain Eukaryota; kingdom Metazoa; phylum Chordata; class Aves; order Strigiformes; family Strigidae; genus Strix; species Strix uralensis. The sequence goes on along the minus strand of NC_133972.1, from coordinate 131,134,708 downwards.
GGGAACTGGTAGTGACTGGAACTGTAAATGTCTTGATATCTATTTTAGGTAACTTATTTCTATTTTCCATTTTAAAATAAAGAGGCACATTGCAGCCTCAGAATAGGGACTCAGGGATTCAGATAAACTAGGTCCTCTGTTTAAGGAATCTTGATAAGGGAATATTGTGTTAACACAATGGTATAAGGTAGTTTTTTATCCAGGGTTGTTGAGTTGATTTCACAGGTCGCAAACACCCCTTGGATCAGTTCACTTAATTATTTTCTTCTGTGTTCTGTTGTGTGGTTAAAGGTAAGCTCAAAGAGAGTGTGCCTGTTGCTGGATGAAGCAGTCTTGCTCTCTCAAATTGTCATGTATGAACAGAATGTGGCTCATTCCATGGCTGATACATGGCTACTATAACCTGGAGAAGAAAAACTGGTTTTCTTCAGCTCTGATTTGTTTAAAAGCTCTATGCACTTCAACAGCTCTCTCACATAAAGGGCAACTCCTTCTCCTCGTCTTCCCATCCTGTCCTTCCTAAAGAGCCCATATCCTTCCATTGTGACACTCCAGTCATGGGTGCCATCCCACCATGTCTCTGTGATCCCAACAGGATTGTAGCCCTGCAACTGCAAACACCTGTCTAACTCATTGTGTCCATTCCTCACACTGCATGCATTGGTATGAGAGGCATGCCAGGATGCTGAGTTCCTAGAAAGGGCTTGGGGAATTTCTCCATAATGATGCCTTATAGGCACTTCTTTGTTTACATGCAAGTGCTGGAGATGACCTCACCTAAATGTGCACAAACGTTTTGTCATAACGCTTGTGCCATGGTGTCTATACCCACGTCCTTCCTTTCAGCTGTATCATTGCCTGGCTGAAGTGGTAACCTTCCTCTCCCCAGAAAAGATCCCCTAACTCTAGCAATAACTTTATTCCGTGGAGTGAATATCTTGTTTTTCAATTGTGGAGGGGCAAAAATGCAGTTATAATAGGAATCTGACCAGCAGAGGGAATCTGTCTGTTTCCTCTCTCCTGGCAGCTGAAGAAATAGATTTTTAGCCTAATAAATCTCTAATGTTTTTCTGTGAACTGGTGTCATTACTCAGGGAATTATAACTGTCTGTACAGCACACAGATAAACAACTTGCCTCTACTATTGGGTGTTCATTGTTGTTATTGCTGTAGTGTTTGGAGGCATCAAAAGGTATCAGGTCTCATGGACAGCCATCAAAGTAATTTATTTTTCCCTTTTATAACATCAGTTTCCCAGAAAGGCAATCAAAGATATGAAGGGCAGAGTCGGGGGGGAGGGAGGTGAGGGGAAACCCAGAGAAATGCAATGACTAGCCCCAGGAGAGCACTCTAGTTATCAGAACAACTAATAATATGGAATATAGGATTTTTAAGTTCTTTAATCTTTGCAGGATCCTTGCAAATCCCTCCCCCCACCCCACCAAAAAAACCCAAACTCAAAACTGAACAAAAAAGAGACTGTGTTGATTCTTTCATTTTCATACTTGTAATAGAGGTCTTCATTTCTGTCCCATGTGAGGCTGAGGTAGGAATGTGAAGAAAAGAAAAAATAACACAGAGACTTTAATTTCAGTATATATATATTTGACTTTTTATTGCTGACTGCTATAAACTTAGAAATTCTGTACTTTTGTTCTTGTGTGGATATGTCCAGGTCACAGCATGCATCTCAATGGTTCAGCAGGTGCACAGAGCACCTTCCTTTCAGCTGAAAGCAAAGAGAAATGAGAAGTGTTAGGAATAACCTGATAACCCCTATAAGGTGAAGCTTTCAGGATTTGGAAGTCTGGACTAATGAGTACGGCAGCTCTTCAAGGAGCCATTAAAACCTGTAGGCCAAATTCAGCTCTTGGTCAATGAGGTATGACCTCATTACAGCTGGTGGAGCTGTGCCTGCTGACAAACAGTTGTACCAGCCGGTCATTAGGCATGATAACACCATATGCTCATGCCCTGAGAAGACACTAATTTGTAATCATTATCTGTGCATACAGAATATCTCTGACTGTGTTTTCTTCTGAATACTTTAAGTACTTCATGCTGTCCAACTTAAGAAAAGAAAAAGTCAGATGTCTTTTTCTTTGAGCAGTGTAAATCATGTTTGTTTCTTTGATAATATTCAATATCATTATCTGGTGAACTAGATGAGTAACAAAGGAATAAATGACTTCATGAATTCCCCCTAAGAACTGAGATTTCTTCATAATGAGTCTTGTACCTTCTCCATTCAATGAATCCATGTCTGAATTTTAGGATGTATCCCTTCCTTATGTAGGCCAAACCCATGTGAGAGAGATCCCTCTCACTGGTTAACTGAGTCAGTCTTGAAGAACTTCAATCATCTCAAGTGAGGAGAAAAAAGCCACATAACTCAGCTTTGCAGGAGTGCTTCATCAATCACTACAGAAGATAGCTCAGCAGTGGAGCTAGTGTGCAGCTTCTGAATTAAGAAAACACACTCATTTTCTGCCTTTGGGACTGACTTATTTGCCAGTACAATGTATAGATGTGGAGGAGCGCAAAAATATTCAAGTGAGAGGATTCTTTTGTGACTCCTGCCTTCTAGGGAGAGAAGATGTTTGATTAATAGATCTATTTATTAGGTGCAAAGGAATTAACTTACCTGCATGCTAGGTGACATCAAGATCAGCCTATCTTCTACCGATCTTCACAAATATTTGTATAAATTCTTTCAAAAAACATGCAGTGATGGCAAAGCCACAATCTCCCCAGATAATTTGCTCAGGCAAACCCTGACTTTTTCTTCAAACCCTGACTTTTTGCTATGATTTTAAAGCCTTTGGTTATTTTCCTGTCCCAAATGGAAGCTGGGAATGGAACGTTTTCTGCCCCCCTGTGATGAACTCTTCCATGTCTGTACACTGTAGTGTCTTGCCCTTAGCCTTTTCTCTAGACTGACAAACACGGTTCTTACAGTCTTTCCTTCTGGGTTATCTATTCTAGATCAGAGAAGAGCAGTTATTTCCATTTGATCTGTAGCTTTTGTGTGGTGTCTTCTATTAGGTTTTTCTGTATTTATTATGTGCCATATCTTTGTGATAGTATCAAAGCAAAGTTGCACATGAGTAAACGAGGCCTGTGGCAAATCTTCAGGTTGTTGTGATTTAGACCAGGGTTGGCAGGCTTCTATATACCCGGGATTTGGACAAATAAAGAGCCCTGTGAGGTAGGGCTGGAGGATTGGGAAGCTGTTATGGGAGGACATGTACATGGTGTCTTTTGCATCGCATTACTCAGCAAGAAATCAACCTGTGTTTATCACATCTTGTTGGTTTCAATTCAACATCATCCCAGTAAGATGAGCCTGTGTACCACAGAGGAAATTAATCTCTCTGCCCTGTGCTCCCCACAGCTGCAGTCTGTGGAAGCAGCTGAGTTCTGGCTCTGCAGTAATGTGAATAAGTGCTAGATCTTGGTGTGCTGGAGGGGCATCCAGGCAGTCAGCAGTTGAACTATGCAGGCTTAGAAGTCAATTCTAAACTGGTTCAAATCATGATTGGTATCAGTGAGCTTTTTTAAAACAAAAGAAAACTCACCCTACAACCAAGTATATATATATATTTTGTCTTTCTGTCAGAACCAGGCATCAAACTATGATAAAAATCAGAACACCCACAGAGATTTGGGCTGTATAGATGCTAGGGTTAGGAACAGGTATTTGAGGAAAAAAAAAAAAAAAAAGAAGGAGGTTCATTAGTACAATATGAGTACAGTATAACAAGGATAATGGAAGAGAAGCAAAACCAGTTGCTGAAAAAAACCCAATCTAACCACAAACTCTTTGTGTCTGTTTTTGTTGTCATTTGGGTTTGAGGTTTTTCTGGTAATCAAAACTCACTAAACTTCAATGTATTCCTCACATTTCTTAGACTTAATGTCCTATTTGTGAACAAGAACGTCCTGCTTCATTGGTCTGACAAACTCTTAGCAATGTTTTTAAATTCATTAACTTCAATAGGTTCTTACGAACTTATTTAAGGGCTTAAACTAAACTGTGTAGTTCTTGCTGTATTGGAGATTAGTTCCATAAATCCCTCTATGGCTTTGTTATTCTACCATGAGATTTTGAAGGGCAGTTAAGTAAGTTGTTAGAGAAAAGGAATCCACTTGCAGAACCAAAAAAAAGCAACAGTGCAGCAGTAACTGGAATACAAAATGCAGCTGTCTAAACTTGATCAAAACTTCTGAAAGACTTGAGTGGTCTCCAGGCTACTAAAGCTGAAATACAAATGCCCGTGCTTTGTTATTTTCCTTATTACAGTGGCTAAGTTATGGAATTATTTTTCTCCAAGATGGATCTTTAATAAAAACCCAGCAAAACTGTAAGACAGTTAAGATCTCCTGAATAACATTTTTTCTCCTCCCTAGAAGTTTTGGTCTGTAACAAGTACTACATCAGGCTTTACTGAAGGAAAATATGAAGGATATAACTAATCAGTTGGTGACTCAGACTGAATTATGACTGCTCCTGACCAGGGTTGTTTTGCACATGGAATTTGAGAATAGCTTTTGGGTCCCTTGACACATAACCATCCAGAATATCAGAACTTTATTCTTCACTTCAGTAAATGTGGTTGTGACCACATGATTATGGGGTTTCCTTCCATGGCTATAACATCTGCATTGGAAGACTGAAACTTCCCCTGCAGAATGGAGAAAGGAAAAAAGGGAAAAAATGACAAAAATTTCAATCAATACTGGGATCCTAGAACTTTTTTTATTCTTATTAGCCTGTGTATTTCTCTTCACTTCCTCTGACTGAATGCTAATCCATATCTGCATGTGGAATAAGTCAGGAAAGGAGGATGTGCTATGTAATTCACCTTGTTCTGTGAAACATCCCTTAAGGCGAAAGATCTTGATGGCACCAGATGTAACATGAAATGTTATCTATTTAATGTCTACATTCCTATGAGAAGAGATCTTGGTTTGTTTCTCCAAAACATGATAATTGGACACGAGGGGAACAGTCATCCTCCCTTCCCTTCTCCAGTACTAATAAAACCCCCTATTACAATATAGAAATTTTACCCCCCTTATCATGTGTAAGGCTTCATAAAACCATGGAATTTAGTCTGAAAGGGACTTTCAGAGCTCATCTCTGCAACCTCCTGCTCAAAGCATTGTCAGTCTCAAAGTTATATTAGGTTGCTCAGGTCCTTGTCCTGTTGAGTTTTGAATACCTCCTGGGATGGAGATCCCACCGCTTTGCTGTGCACCTCTTCCAGTGCTTGGCCACCCTCACTGTGAACAGTTGTTCCCTTATTTCTCATTGAAATATTTTGTTTCCTGTTAATTTTCTCACATCCTTTCACTGTGTACCTCCCAGAACAGTGACCCTGTTTTAGGTAGGTGAAGGCAGCAATTATATTCTGAAATTTGCATTAAGAATAAGCACTTGGGTTTTACATCAAAATCCTGTGCAATAGTTTAGAAAGGAATGAGATATTAGAGACCTGTAATGCAGAAGGCACATAGCAGAATCACCCTCATAGTAGCATAAAGCTGCTGGTGGTGGACAGTCAACAATCTTCTGCTCCTACCTTATTCTGTTGCAAGATCACACAATAGTACCACCTGCAGTTAGTTATCGTGTCCAATAATGTCTGACAGCAATTCACCTTGCCCTATGTCCCTTGGAGTGCCAGCCTTGACATTGTTTTCTCAGCTGAAGGCTTATGGAAACTATAGTAAACTAAGGCCTAAATCAGTCTTATATGTGTCTTTTCCCCATCTGTCCTGTGAATAGTGTCTGTGGGTCATTTGATATCAAACCTGGTGTATCTGGATTAGGAGAGGATATGCTTCTAATGTTAATTTTCTGAATCTTATCCAAGTAAGACTAGTCTACAGATGCAGAAATTTTGATGTCTCAATCCTAACTAGAACTGGAAAGCCTTGCTCTGCCTCTTAATCCTTTATATTTTCTAGAAAAATCTACAAATGACTTTGTACTTCAATATATGAAATATGTATGTTGGTACATTATTTTTACTATTTTACACTAGTTTGGCTTCCACGAAGGATGCCAGAAGGACAGCTCTCCCTGCCTGGTTTTGTAGCAACAGAAACCCTTCCATCAGTGTAGGCAGGCCTTTCACCTTCCTTCCATGCAGTAGCCACAAACCTTCAAGTACAGGCACTCCTGTGAAATCTCAAAAACTTGTTCAAATTTTTAGCTTTGCCATGGTGAGAACTCATAGTCAAGTTACAGTCCTAACTCTTACTGTTTTCAAAACACAATGAAGGCTCCCTGGGTAAGATCTCTGAAGTTTAGAGAACATTGCTGAGCACTTTGAGGTTTCTCTTCTTATATCCTCTGTCTACCATGATGTAACCCTCCTCCTACCCAACAGAAACAGTCAAATTATATTGCTTTTCCCTTCTGTCAGACTTGTCATTGCATGCAAGCTCACACTCAAGCTGTTGGTTTGGTTAGCTCACTATTAAAGCTGTCAGTTATTTGATTATAGGACTGAATTAGATGTAATTGTCACTTAAACTTTATAATTTTCCTAAAAGGAATTTTATGACTGAGATGTGGAAGCTATCTGATAATATTAAACTGAAAAGGTTATAAGCTTGTTAAAGAAGAGATTTATCAGCAATTGCTGAAGTGCAATTCTTTAATTGATAGGATACCAGATCTTCTTTTTCAACATACTGTTTAAATTTCCATAGCATGCTGTTTGTGCTGATTTGTCTGATGTTATTCATAGCTAGTGTCTTCAGTTTAGGGTTTCACATACATCTTCTTGGTTTTTATTTTGGCTTTTATTCCAAGGATGTCTATATTAACTGAGTGTATAATATGGTACAAGGACAAAAAAAGCTGGTATACCGTATTAATTAAATCAGTGTGGTGTGTCTTGGATTCATCTTTTTAAAAGCAGTCTGTAAAAGTTAAGGTAAAAGGCAAAAAAATCTGAAGATGTTCACTTTGGGATGATGATCAAACACGGAAGATGTAGTATCCTTCTGTACATGGGTGTTGCTACTACAAAGATTGTTCTAAGGTAATAAGCCAAAAAAATGGGTAAGAAAACACATGAGAGAATCCTTAGGTTCAAAAACACCCTTTCAAAGACAAGGCATTGAAGAATATATTCAAAGTAACTTTCACAATATTTGGACTTCAAGTTTCTTTATACAAATATAACGAATTTTCTCAAATGAGAAACAGAAGTTGATGAGACTAGAATGGCAAAAAATTTCCATAGAAATATGTGAAGCTTGCTAAAAAGGATAAATAAAATTTTGATAGGTCAAAAAGATACAAATGTGTCAAATGCAATTGTTGAGCTGGAATTCTTACCAGCTTTAGCAAAAACTGTACACAGAGCTGATAAAGATCTTGAAGACTACTTGACTTGAATATTTCTTTGTTGTCTGCTGGGCTGGGTTAGCTAACATGCTTTCCATTAAAGAAATTTTAGATAGCACTCATTCTAGTGATCTGGTGAAAGGTATGTCAGATACTAGGAAGACCTCTAAAGGAGGAATTCAATGTGATGATAATGGTTAATCTTCCAAAAGGTGTTTTTGAGTATTTTAGAATACTTATTTTATTACTTACAATGCTGACTGACTTTAAAAATCACACAGAAAATGAAATTAACAGTTTTCTCTATTACTCTGTGGTGCAAAATATCTGCTGGTGTCAAAACTCCACTGACACAGAAACCATGAATTTTCACATCACCCAAGAAATGTAATTCATTATCTGGAAAAAAGCACACATTTATTTCAATAAAATATGTGGAATCTTAGATGAAGTATGAAAAACTGCAGTCTGTTTTGTAGTTTTAACCTTATCACTTTGTTCCTGATCTTGGAGAGAACCTGTAGGCAGACTTTCTTCCTTCCCACAAGGAAATTCATGTTATTTTCATTGTCTTATTGTTAAGTTTTGAATAAGGAAAGGACAGTATCTCCTCTCTTCCTTGGAACTGCAAAGAAAGCCCTTTTGATTTATCTCAAATGTCTAAGAATAGTCAAGTTTCAAAGTTTCATGACCTTTTTTTTCTTTTTCCTCCCCATAAATTTCCTGAGGCTCAATGACTAACAACCACTGAAAGTCTTAGGCCTACAATAAGACTTCCCCACACTTACCTCTCTGCCATTCTCCTGTTAGCTGCAAAAGGCTCCTCATCTCTTCTACATTAAAGTTACTTATGAGATCTAACAAGGAACTAGTTTCTGTTAGAAACCATGTGTTCAACACTGGTTTTTGTCGTTCCTGTTAGTAGTAGATATTCTCCTGTCACAGTGCTATTGCTTAAACTAAAGCTACCTCTACTGCCGAAAGCTTGTGAGCACTTAGAAGCAGGTAGATTTTTCTGACATTGTGTAAAGCTGTCATTCTGTACCATCACGTGACACGAGTTCATGTCACAAACACCAGGTGTGAAAAGTACTTTATGCTTTTCAGAGGATTCTGCAATCCTCTGACTGCTGACAGCATTAATGAACTTCATCTAGCTGCGAAGATATTAAGATGTGCCTAACCAGATCAGTTATTTGGAGAGATGGATCAGATATGGATTTTTTAAAATTCTTTCTTAAATATTTCTGAAATTTCAGGCACTTTTAGAAGTGGATGCACTGATGGATGTACTGGTTCAAGGTAAAACGATCTGGTTTGGTTCATTAAATTCAAATGTTTCTATTGAAGCGTGTCCAAAATGGAATAAGGAAAGTGAAAGAAGTCCTTATCCAACAACAAGAAGAAAGACCCTCTGTGCATGCCACATGCTCAAAGTTTTTCTGCAGTTTATCTTAGGGTATGGGGGCAGATGACTAGGTATAGCTAACTGAGAAGAACATGAGAAGCTGATGAATATGACATGAAAGATTGCTGGGCATGACAAATAACAGTCATAAACTGGCAGAAGCACCATGAGGAATGGCTGGGGGTAAGGGGGGAGTTAAGTGAAAGATGGCTGGACTTCACAGCAAATCAAGGGGAGCACTGGGAACATTTTGGAGGAAGAACTTGCAAGACAAACAGCGCTCAGATAACCACTTTATAAGGCAAAGATTAACACTGAGATGACAGTATCAGAAATAACATATTTGGGTACCGATATAGCAAAAGTGGGACCGATAAAGGAAAAAGAAATTAGGCTGCGAGGAAAGGGCTGAGAAAAAGAGGAGTCAAGTTGGATCAAGGAAGAACAAGCCTGGGGAAACAGAGACGAGGGAGATGAAGGGAGATGAATTGCCATGGAAGCAAGCCTCTGGTCAGTGCCCTTGTCTGCCAAAGTCCTGAACCTGATCATCACAGTCTACTCTATCTTATTTTTAAACTCTATTCCTAATTATTTTCTGTGTTAGAGTACTTTCTGTTCTGTGTATGGCTGTATGTGTCTCAGTATGAGACACTAATGAACTTCAAGCTGGACTAGCCAGTGAGTAGGGCGAGAGGTCTGGGAGCTGACTAAGGGAAGCACCACAGTTCTCAGTCTCAGCAGAATCTGAGAGCTGGCTGCTGGATAGATGGTAGATCAGAATGATTGTGGGTATGTGTGGATGTGAGAACTCCTGGCAAGCTTTTAGCTTGATTGCTGGTGAACAAAACCCCAATTGGGCCATTTTTATTGCTCGTATTTATGTAAGTGCTGTTTGTGTGCATGCAGTGCCAGTGGAGGCACTGGTTTTGTGCTACTTTTCATAGACATGTCCAGCCACCAGCAGCATTGGATAGACATGCCTTGCTACTAGCCACATGTAGGATCAGGGAACCACAGCAGTCACACCTATCATGGTAGGATGGGAGAAATCATCTGTGAACTGTGTGTAAACTGCCTCCCCGCTTCATCCCCCTGCAGCCAGTGTCACTGTGGGGATATGTGTGTATCTTCCACCCCATTGCTATCATACCTTTCTGTCCTTGAGACCCAGCACTATCCTGGACCTACCTTTTGTGTGGTTTGGGGCCATTCACTGCTCTGGAGAGTAGCAACAATTTTGAGGGTATCTATACCCACTGGTGGAGAACAGGACTGGAGGAGGGAGAAAGGGTTGTTCCTGAAGAGAGCACCTCAGAAATCCAGCAGCTGCACAGAGGGAAGAGGGGACTGTCAGGCAGGGATGAATTATGCAGGAAACCCCAGATCTACCACAGCAAGGGCTGTACCTCATTTCTGGGTCCCATTCTAGCTTGTATGAGCCACCGAGGACCTCAGAAACCTTTACAGAATCACAGAATCATCTAAGTTAGAAAAGACCTTGAAGATCATCTAGTCCAACCATTAACCTAACACTGACAGTTCCCAACTACACCATATCCCTCAGCGCTATGTCAACCCGACTCTTAAACACCTCCAAGGATGGGGACTCCATCACCTCCCTGGGCAGCCCATTCCAACACCTAACAACCTGTTCTGTAAAGAAATACTTCCTAATATCCAGTCTAAACCTTCCCTGGCACAAACTGAGGCCATTCTCTCTTGTCCTATTGCTTGTTACTTTGTTAGAGACTCATCCCCAGTTCTCTGCAACCTCCTTTCAGGTAGTTGTAGAGGGCGATGAGGTCTCCCCTCAGCCTCCTCTTCTCCAGACTAAACAACCCCAGTTCCCTCAGCCGCTCCTCGTACGACATGTGCTCCAGACCCTTCACCAGCTTCGTTGCCCTTCTCTGGACACGCTTGAGTAATTCAATGTCCTTTTTGTAGTGAGGGGCCCAAAACTGAACACAGGAATCGAGGTGTGGCCTCACCAGTGCTGAGTACAGGGGTAAGATCACTTCCCTGTCCCTACTGGCCACGCTATTTCTGATACAAGCCAGGATGCCATTGCCTTCTTGGCCACCTGGGCACACTGCTGGCTCATGTTCAGCCGGCTGTCAATCAACACCCCCAGGTCCCTCTCTGACTGGCAGCTCTCCAGCCCCTCCTCCCCAAGCCTGTAGTGCTGCTGGGGGTTGTTGTGGCCCAAGTGCAGCACCCAGCATTTGGCCTTATTGAAGCTCATGCAGTTGGCCTTAGCCCATTGCTCCAGCCTGTCCAGGTCTCTCTGCAGAGCCTCCCTACCCTCGAGCTGATCAACACTCCCACCCAACTTGGTGTCATCTGCAAACTTACTGAGGGTGCACTCGATCCCCTTGTCTAGGTCATCAATAAAGATGTTAAACAGGAGTGGCCCCAAAACCGAGCCCTGGGGGACACCACTCGTGACCGGCCGCCAACCAGATTTAACTCCATTCACCATAACTCTTTGGGCCCAACCATCCAAACAGTTTTTTACCCAGTGAAGTTTGTGCCCATCCAAGCTGCGAGCAGCCAGTTTTGCCAGGAGAATGCTGTGGGAAACGGTGTCAAAAGCCTTACTAAAGTCAAAGTAGACAACATCCACAGCCTTTCCCTCATCCAATAAGCAGGTCACCCTGTCGCAGAAGGTGAGTACTTCACTTTACAGTGAGTACTGGTCTCAGTTGCGGCAGGTTGATACTAGAGACTTCCTGAAGTTCCACTTCTCTCCCCACTGCCCATGTGGAAAAGTTGCTTATGGTTGATAGATTCCTCCTTGCTTTCCTACCCTATGTCCAAGGGCACTATAGACAATACAACCAGGAGCCTAATGGAGCTAGTTTATCACTTTCAGTAATTTTCCATCCCAGGCAGCTCTGAGCTTTACCAATATCCTCTGCCTATGCATGGTGGAGAAACATGTAGTCTTGGGGTCTACATCTGCCTAGTTTTGAAGCCTGTACCTTGCCAGGTCAAGACAAGAGAAATGAATATTTTCAAAGGGAGATTATTTTAGAAAGACCTCAAATACTTGAGGAAACTTGGACATTTCCCCTTCTCATTTTTAACTTAATGTACATTCTTCCTGTTTTTCTTTTTTTCTTCCTGTTTCTTCACCTCTTTTCTTCTTCACACAGAACTTAAATGTACGTGTAAAACCAACTTGTTTCTTGTTTCACAAGCTTAAGTATACAGCACTTATAAAACGCTTTCTTGTGTCATGTCTGTCTTGTCATGAAAAGGAAAAAACCCCTGATACTGACAGCAATATCAGTCTTTACAAGAAAAGTGTACAAAAATGAAAAAATCTACCCTGCTGGTCTTGTAAGCCGTTGCAGTTTTACCTTGCTGGAAGCAAGATGATGTGTTTCTGGGGTTGTTCCAGAGACTCTGAGGCAGAACAATTTATACACCTCACTTTATGGAGCATGCAGCTGTGTTTCAGAGAGCTTTATTGTGAAAATGAGTGCCTCCTTTTCTGTTGATATTTTTGGTGGAGACCCCACAGCCTCTGATCTCCTTCTACTTAGCCACTGAGAGAACCAATCACTTGACACCAAGCTGATATGTCAAGTGCAGTTGATATGTCCGAGGGATGGGATGCCATTCAGAGGGACCTGGACAAGCTCAAGAAGTGGGCCCATGTGAATCTCATGAGCTTCAACAAGACCAAGTACAAGGTCCTGCACCTGGGTTGGGGCAACCCGTGGTATCAATACAGGCTGGGGGATGAAGGGATGGAGAGCAGCCCTATAGAGAAGGACTTGAGGGTGTTAGTGGATGAAAAGCTGGGCATGAGCCAGAAATGGGTGCTTGTAGCCCAGAAATCCATCCATATCCTGGGCTGCATCAAAATAAGAGTGGCCAGTAGGTCGAGTTGTCTGATTCTCCATCTCTGCTCTGGTGAGACCCTACCTGGAGTACTGTGTCCAGCTCTGGAGTCCTCAGCACAGGAAAGACATGGACCTGTTGGAGCAAGTTCAGAGAAGGGCCACAAAGATGATCAGGGGCTGGAGCACCTCCCCTATGAGGACAGGCTGAGAGAGTTGGGGTTGTTCAGTCTGGAGAAGAGAAGGCTCTGGGGAGACCTTATAGTGGCCTTGAAGTACTTAAAGGGGGCCTATAGTGAAGATGGGAAGGGACTCTTTGTCAGGGAGTGTAGTGATAGAATGAGGGTAAGGTTTTAAACTGAAAGAGGGTGGATTTAGATTGGCAATAAGGAGGAAATTTTTTACTATGAGGGTGGTGAGACACAGGAACAGGTTGCCCAGAGAGGTTGTGGATGCCCCCTCCCTGGAAGTGTTCAAGGCCAGGCTGGATGGGGCTTTGAGCAACCTGGTCTAGTGTAAGGTGTCCCTGCCCATGGCAGGGGGGGTTGGAACTAGATGATCTTTAAGGTCCCTTCCAACCCATCATTCAATGATTCCATTATATAATGATGAAACTGCATGGTGTGGGTTTTTTTCTTTACAGTGTTAGTTGGGCCCAAGTTATCAGTCACAGAGAGTCAGGTTTTGCTGCTGAGCCCTTCATGACTTTTCCACCCCACTGCTTTCCCATTGCTTCCCCTTCAGTGAAGTGTTCAAATAAAATACTTGCAAGCTTCTTTAGTCTGTGAACCACCAACATTTGGCACTTTGTGAATTGTTTTTTCCCTTTCTAGAGGCAAACCCAGTCCCTCCCCCCTGTTCTGGGGTATAGCCAACTGTAATCTTGGGGCTGCTGCTTAGCCTTCATCTCCCATAGCTGTGATGTTTTTATCACCATGTTCAGGCTACTAAAAGCATTCCTAGAATGAGGAACATTTTCAGTAAGCACATGATGTTTAAATCATCGTGAAGCATGAAGAACACGTTGTGTACTTCTAAGGCAAAACACTGGTTATGTATGGACAGAAGAGAAAAAGCTCTTTTCCCCTCCCTTTCTTCTTTTATCGAGAAACCCAACCTCAGATATGCTTGAAAACAGTCCAGAGTTGTATTCAGTGAAAAAAACAATGCATAGGCAGAGAGGGATGGAAAAGGCTAGGAGCAAAAAGGACAATGGAGATAAATTATCACACACAGTCTGATTTTTGTGGGGTGGGATGGGAGAAAGTAGATCTTGTAAGAGACATCTACTAAAAAGTCTTTTAAAGAGTGAAATAAATGAAGAAGGAGAAACTATAACTTCCACAAACAAAATGGAAGCATAAACAAGGAAGGAAACCATGTTGCTTTTATACATATATAGGGGAACTTATATATAAATATAGTCCCTATTTCCTCCCTAGCTTACTGCTTAGATGCTGGCTACTGAAAGATTTCTGTATGCAAGCTGGCATACAAAGACTTACTGGCACTTTACATAGAAAACTAAAATCCTTCCTTCTAAATACTTCATGTTAACTTTGAGCTTTGTGCAACACAAATAGCAAGCACAATGCTTGGTGTTTCATGCTTTGCTTTTGCATGTGCTGTTCATGACCTACATTTCCAAGACTGTTTCTGAAGTTTTGGGATACTATCACCTGTTTTGTGATGAACGATGTCTGAAAATTTCTCATTGCTTCCCGACTCCAATTGCTTCTGTCTTGTCTGTGCTGTTGTAAGCTTGATTGTTATATTAAGTGACTTATACATTTGTGGCCTCAGGCCACTCTGTAGCTAGGTCCAGGTTACTTTTCACCTTTTTGACCAGTTCTAGGTCTATGCCAAAGCTAGAAGTTGACTATTCCTTTACAGTTTACTATATATTCAAGAACATTTGCATTCTCAGCCGCTGGAGACTAGACCTATGCAGTCCTGTGTGCACGACACTGTCTTTAGGTAAACTGTAGCTTACACAGTTTACATTATTCCAACATGTCGTTGTTCCTACCATATATAAACACAGAGCAATATGCGTGCTGATGGACTAATATGCCTAAATTGCCAGCTGGACTACCCCAGCCTAGGAATATCTCTCTCTCCTGTGTCCTGTGACATAACCTGTCCTTTCATTTTTCCTTGAGTTTCTTCTTGCATTGTTTGCTTTAATGTTTAAATGAAACTTAGCAATTCTCAAGGTAGAGGGGAGAGGGTTGCAATTAATTATGAAAACTAAAATGATATTAAAAAGCCAGCAGATTAGATTTGGAGCATTTGTGCTGCCTCACAGGCAGCTTGCTCAAGAGGACCTGCCTCAGTGCCCCAGGAAAAAATCAGTCAACATGGGTGATAGAGAAGCAGAGGTTTGACAACCTCTATGTTGCCTTTTTTGCTGATAGCCCTTTTTATAGGATGAGGAAAGAGACAGTTCAAGCACTTCCATCTCTAATCACAGTAGCACTAACACAGATGGAGCTTCCCAATTGAGATTTTTTTTTCTTTCTCAGAAAAAAACTGAGAAATTCATGACATCTTCAACTCAATCTGCATAGCACCAGGCAGCCAGAAATTCTCCTGGAAAGAATAACTCACTGCTAACAAGCAAAGAATTGATTTAAATCTGTTTGTGGGACCTGTAATGCTGCCAGACAGTATAAGGAGGCAAAAAAGTCAGGCTCCTGGCCAAGATTTTGAAAAATGGGTATGTAATTAACTATTCTGATTTGCAGCACAACCAAGCATCCAGGATTTTCTGCCTTATTGTGAATACTCAGGTATGTTGTGACTTTTTTCTTTTTTAAGGTTTTTATTTTGTTTTCCCATTCCTTGATATCTTCAGGGTAACCTGCCTTTCACCTAAAACCACCTGATGGTTGCTGTGGACTGTTGCTTTTCAGTGGACTGCTTCTTTTCAACAGGTCTCCACAGAAGGAAAGGACAGAGCCTCAGATCCTGACAAGAAAGAAATGCTTGAAACTGTATTTCATTTTGCTGGTTTCACCCAATGGTAATATACCTTAAGTGAACTTTACCCCATACAAAAGGTTTTGCTCCCTGTAAGGAGCCAGTAGCAGCAGTGATGCTGTGGAGGCAACTGCATCTGGTGGGAAAGGTGCTGACTCAGCACCAGACATGGGTGATCTCGGCTAAGGTAGGAAGGAGCAAATGGGCAGCCTCTCAAGCTTATAGCACACTGACAGCTTCACAGGTTCCGACTCTTTGTCAACCTGCTGCCTTTTTTGATCCTCAATCCATGAGGATTTTATGGTGGAGCTTTAGAAGGAGTTTCCAGAAAAACCTTATGGGTCTTGGCTCTTGCACCAGATACGCTTTCTACCAGCCCGAACTGCAGCTTGGGGCTTTTCAACACTGCAGTCCCCAAGCATTAAATGGTTCTAATGAAAGTGAGGGTTCTCTAACCAGGTGTCTAATTCCTACTTGCCTCACTTTTTTTCCCTCTAAGCACTAAAATATATTTTTTTGATTTGCAAAGTACAGCAAATGGTGTGCAGACAAAACTAATTCAGGATAGGCAGTGTGTAATTTCTGTGTCTGTATGAGGAAAATTAACTGTTATCTGGATGTCTTAATTACTTTTCAGAGTAATTAAGAGTAATTACTGAGACCAGTAGGCATGAACAGTCTGCATCCCTAGTGCTAAATCCTGCCTCCAAATCACAGTGGCTTGAGGAGTGTTGCCCACCAGGAACGGTCCCTGGCCTCTTCTGAGCAGTGCCAGGGAATTGCTTGCAAAAAGTGGCTGGCTCAACTGGATTGTTCACAGTGAGACATCACATCGGGGAAACTTCTGAGTAAGAAAAAAAGAAATGTTATTGGTGGAACTATATTGCCCTCCAAAAGGGATAATTAATTTTGGTAAGATGACTATTTTCCTGGGTACTGTATAGCTTACATGTGTGCATATGCATGAAGCCATAGTGTCTGGAGTCAATGTCTGTCATCAATGAACACAAGTGAGAAATTTAACACTGACAAACCTGGTTCTTTGCCAGCAGAACTATTGATTTTCTTTGCAAATACTGATGTGCCATTTATTTCAGCCACAGGAAGTGGGGTTCTTGTATGCCTGGAATATATCCATGTCACATTTTAACACTGCAAAATAGGTAGCATCAACATTTCCTTTTCTATAATGAACAGCATAATAATCTAGAGGTCATTAATGATGCATTGTTTAGACAACTACAATAGCAAAAGTTTAGTTAAGGTTACTAGATGAGGATGCTTGGGTGAGCATCTTGAAAATGGTGTAGTGAGTAGTTAATGAGGGCAGCTTGAGCACTGAAGAACCAGGCTGATCACAATGTGGGAAGTAGTTGGGATTGAGGAAGAGATAGTCTGGAAGCTTCCTCATGCCAAAAGCATCTGTTTGCACTTTTTTGCTGCAAGTGAAGGCAGTTGTTGATCGGAAGGCAGGAAAACTGCTGGAGAAATTCAGAGTGGGAGGTATGGATGTAGGGCAGGGAGGAGCACAAATGGACAGGCAGCAACATTCATTCCAGGTCCTGCTCCCCAATGTGTGCATGGCTGGTCTCAGTCTCACCTTCTTAACGTTCTGTATGAAACTTAGATCAAGAGTCCATGGGAACAGTAAGCTGAGTTTGCCTGTGAAGCTGAGGCTCATTGCAAATGTTCTCTTCACTCTGTCAGTCCTGGGCATCTGCTTGTCTTCCTTTCCTGGTTTTCATTTTAACACTCTTTTTCATGTGTTAAGATGTTCTGTGTTTCCAAGCCTCAAGTTTTTACATAAGTTCTAAAACTTTGCTCCAGCCCCCTCAAAGTGCTCCTAGGGAGGATATTCACTACTCTACTCCCACAGCATTGCCATAAGAAACTACTTCTCATTTTTTCTGGCTGCTAATTCTAACCAATAAAATATACTTATGGTCTTTGAAACTTTACCAGGAGCATAAGAGAACCCTAGAGACTTGGTGGGCCTCCAAGATCTGTCTCGATGTTGGTGAAAGGACATGGCATACCATTATAAATATTTAAGAAATCATTACTTTATTTCTGCCACTTTTCAGTAATGTTTCCAACGAGCCAGAGCTTCCCAGGTGTGCTCAGCTTTCTGTTCTGATGGAATCTGGGCTGAAGTTTCATAGAGAAGCCCTTCCTCACTGTGTAGCTTTTGAGAGGTGGTAAAAACACACTGCATAGAAACGTTTGTACGTTGGCTTGGCTGGTGTTCCACACAGCGAGTATCAGTGCTCTGATATTACAGAATGTGGTCTTATGCATTTCATTATTGCACACATTACCTGTGGCTTTGCAGAGGTGCTGATTACCAAGTGCCTGTCTGATGAAGCTACAGATTAAATGATATCTTGTGAAGTTGAGGAAGTGAAGGAAGGCAGTGAGGGACTTGGGTTGAGGCCTGGAGGGAAAAGGGGGTATGTGTTTACTTTGGTTGAAGCTGGGGACTTACATTTAGAATAAATTAGCTCTTAGAAGGGGAAGATTAAGCTAAGGTGACAAATGCCAAGAGTTTTCTTCATTCCAAGATTGTGTCTTTTTTCCATGGTCAGGATGCCAGTTCTCAAGGAGTCTTCAAAAAGAATTGCTACTTAACATGTCCACTGGGGCATCAAATGTATCACGCAGAAGCAGATGAAAAAATCCATTATTTTTTTCCTTTTTGCCAGATTCACTATGAAAAGACATCTGTTCCATAAGCATTATCAGCTACTACACATTTCATATGTTCAAATTTGCCAGCTGCAGAATGAGAATAGCAATGAATAATCATTTTGTTGTCTGAGTGTGTACACTGCATCTGTAAATTACAGCTCCTTTGGGAGTGTGTGAAGGTAGGGAGACAAAAAATTTTAGTTTAATGCAAAAAACTGTCTGTGGTCTCAGCAGAGCATAGATGAGCAGGTAAAAATATTCCCCCTGAACATCAACAGTTGGTCAAGTACATGACTTTTTCATCTACCAACTAAAGCAGAGTCTCAAACACAGGCTCTAAAGGGCTCTTTAAGGCTAACACAGACTTTTATAGAGGACTTTTTGATAATAAATTAGCATATACATGAGAAGCATAAAGCCATGAACAGCTGAAAAAATATTAATGAGCCCTGGACAGTATGTCTCCACAGAAAATGAGTAATAATATGCCTTTTGAAGCTTAGTAGTAATAAACTGCAGTAATTCAAAGGTCTTTAGCAACCTTAACCAAAAACTATTCTTTCATTTCTCAAGAATCCATCCTTATGTTTGCGAGGCTTTAGAAATAAGTACTAGAATGGATTTATATAATCCTCAGGCAAGGGAAATAAGGAAGTGGTCTTTAATACTTGTGAGATTGTTGGCCTGTGATTCAACCTAAAAGTTTTCCTGTCTTATGATTTTGATGATATAATGCTATACAATGCAGCAAGACAGTGTCTGAGAAGTAAATCCACAAAGATATAGTCATCTTTGCTTATAATACAATAACATGCCATTTGAGATAGAACTGTCAATGCTGTGATTTCTCTGGAGATGACTGACTTGGCTCCATTCTCTTCATTTTCTATAAAAGAAGCTTCTGCATTGAAGCAGCTGAGGACCAAGTCAATTTGATGAAAGGACTGAAAAAATTCTTGTAAGTGTAAATGGCACAGATTTGAACAGCTCTTCACAAAAGACTGCAAAGCAACAAATGACAGATGGAAGTAAATAATTCTGTTATTTCAAACAAAAGAAAAAAATAATGCTCTTACCTTTTTTCCTGATTTTTGATGGTGATCATTCCTACAGGACACCTCACCCAAAACTAACCCCACCCCCCAAATCAGTAAGGATCAAGTATTCTAGTCCCATGTCTCCAAAACCAAGGATCTGCTCAGGAAAGATTCTTAGCCAGGAAAACATTTATCTAGCACTTATCATCTCTTCTGGTTAGCAACGTTCAGTTTCTGATTCAGTAATGATTTTCTATACAAAAGTCATTTGAGTTCTGGTTCTTTGCCTATATTGTAGGAATTTGGATGTCTTTTCCCCTGGCTTGAGTATTATAGTAGAAAATCTTCAGAGCAGTAGCTGACACTGCATGTATGTAAAGTCCCAGAATCATGGGGTCACAACCTGCCGAGGTATTAGTATTATAATACTAATTCAATATCAACTGCTATAGTCTGTGTTATGAGTGGACAATCCATATTCTCCCCAGATGAAATCTAGGTTAAATTGTTTATGACTTCCAAAGATTATAGTTATGTAATCACAATAGCTGTGGAATTTAATGACCTTGTTTGGAATCAATAGATATAAGAAATATTCTGTGCAATTACCAGGGAACTACCATTATCTTCAAAAACTGTTTGTATGTACTCAGTTTTTAATTTATTCTCAATCCCTTTTTAGAAAGAAAATAAGATCTTCAGTGTTGGATGTGGGATTTGTGTTTTTCCTTATAAGACTTTCCTGCGGTGGTGGTGGCAATTTTCTTGCTGCAGCTGCTTTGAGAACCTCATCCTTTAAACATTCATTTGTACTTGACAGAAAAAAAAATAGTTTAAAATACACAGGTTTAAAATGTAGCAATGAATAAGATTGATATTAAGAGTAGGTATGTTAAGCAGCAGTTTTAGTTATCAGGCAGTTCATGCACTTCAGATACCTTCAAACAAGGGGAAAAAAATCCCTTTTTTTCTGTTTTTGACTGCCTGCTTTACCTCATGAAGCTCCTTAATTCAACTTCTTGGAAGCAGAATAGCCACTCCAGGGAAGTGCTGAGACACACTTGCTCTGCTTTTAATATCTTCTCTGGAGACTTTCTCCTGACTGCTGTAGGATGTTGGGTCTTATTTGATATGTCTGTTTATGCTATATATGCTTTGGCTTGGCATTCAGTACTGACCAGCTCATTTTCTTTTATGTATTATCTGCCTTGGATGAAAAGCAAAGCCCTTGGCTTTTTTTTTTTTTAATTTTTTTTTTTTATTTTTTATTTTTAGTGAAGACAGCTGAAAGCCTGGTTCTTCTAGCATTTTCTTCAGATGAAAGTCAGCTGGTTCTATTGCTGTTCTACTCTTTTTAATGCAGAATGGTATTTCTTGCAGAGCAGGTGTAGGCTTCAGGCTAACTCTTCTTTTGTCTTGCCTCTGAGATTTTGGAGTGGATTTTTCTTTTCAATTATATTAGATAGGTAAACATAATGGTACCCTTTACATCATAAACCAAAAAAAAAATCAAAGTTGGGGAAAGCTTTCTCATTTATTAAAAGCTTTTCTTTCTGTTAATTTTTCTGGGATCTTAAAATAGTTCTTGATAAGCAGCTGCCATAGAATTTACACAATCAACATTCCCCTCTGGAAAAGCTTTTCAACCTACTCCTGATATGATTTACAAGTACATCTGATTTAAGTCACTTTACTGTGTTTATCAATTCATGTTCAATTGTCCAAGGATTCTGAAGATGTTTTACTCTTTCATACTTGATACATAATTACACATTTGGAAATTAAAAGATACATACAATTGTGTGTAAATATAGAAAAATGTAATTTTAATTTTATTAATATGGTCTTAGAATTCAGCCAAGGACACTGTTAACTAATGTAAGATGGGAACCTGTCACTTAAAGGGAAAAAATCTGGAAAATCTGGAAAAAAACCTGGAAAATCTGGAAAATTTGGAAAATCTGGAGGCATTTCATCTAACATGTATGCCCATATGCAAAATTAGACCTCACTCTGCCTGACTGTGGGTTCAGACAGCCCAGAATAATCATTGTAAGTTTTGATCACAACCACAGATGCAAATGCAACATATAACAAGAAAAGATGAATGGGGAAAAAACAACTGTGGAGATAAAATGTAGATTTTCACTGTAGATTTAGAGACCTCTTGGGGGCTAGGGGCAAACCTCACCTGTATTCTCTGCTAGTGATTAGAGATGCACTTTCATGCACCAAGTTGTATTATCTGATGTCAGTGGTGGAAAAAGAGACACCATTCATCAAATTGCTAAAACGTGCCATGTAGGACTATTAATTACTTAGTTCATTAGATGTTGGAGATACTCTGGAATACACTCTGTTTGGAATATTTTGGACCAGGTTTTTTGCCACTCTCTTTACAGTAATATTTTACATATTAGGAGGCTGGTAGCATGTAATTTTTTTTTTTTTTTTTTTTTGCTAGACTTAACAGAACTGTTTCTTCAGCCTTGTGCAGTCCTATTTTCCAGACCTTCTCTTCCCAGTGTTTTTCTCTGAACTCTTCTGAGTTTGACTCATAGTTTTATTGAAGTGGGATGTCCGAAACTGACCATCAATGCACAGATCTGCAGTTTAATCTCTTCTACCTGTAGAACACTCTAAGCCAGATGCTGCTTCAGTCTTGCAGCCTTATCATGTGTGATGTGGAATAGCTGGGCCCTCAAGTGCTCTCTCAAATGGTAGCTCTCTAATGCTGTGTATACACTTCACGAAATTATGAAAACACAGAAAGTGATAGTAAACTATCATGGCTGGCATGCCCTTGCGTGCTTTGTAAGAATTACTAAATGGCACAAAAGGAACAGAATACAAACTTGAAAGAAACTGTCATCATAAAGTTACCAGATGCCTTTTTGTGCAGCAGTCTCTGCCAAAAACATTAGAGCATTTGACATCAGGGAGACATCTCAAAGAAATGAAAGTGAAAAACAGAAGCATCAAAGTGAGAAGAAGCTGTATAGAGATTTCTATATTCTGGTCCAAAAGTAGCCTGAAAAGTCAAAGTGTATCAAACACTGCATACAGCAAGCTCCTTTCATGCTTTGTAGAAGACAGAAAAATACAGCAAGATTGAGGTAATCTCCTCACAGAACGGCTTTATTTCTCTAGAGGGTCCACAAGAAGGAAAATTTGTAGTAAAGGGACCTTACTTCAGCCTAAACCTAAAAATCAGATATCTGGGTATGGTGTATTTCTCTAAGCAGTGATTTAGAGATGGACATAATTCTGCTTAATAAACAAGTAAAATAAGAATATTCTAGAGTGGTAGTAATCTCTCAGATTGTAAAAATTTACTTGTTGACTTGGAAAATACCAGTTCCTAAGTTTAATAATAATAACAACCCCAAGATAGCTGTCTTGAAGATGGACACTAGCTGGTGAGCACATCTTATTTGGACTAGAAGACCCATCAGATTTCAGGCAGTATGGCAGTCTTGCAAAACTGTGCAGTTGTGCAACCATTTCTACATCAGGAAACTAGCATTCATTGCACCATGCTGGCTCCTGGCAGTAAAATTGTGAAGGAGGACATCAGACTCCCTTAGCTTCATTAGTAAATCTACACCTCTTCTGAAGCTAGCTACTCTATTGACTATTTAGACATTTCTTAGTAGTTATGAGGGACTTGATTTTAATTTTTAAAAACAAAGCAAAACAAAATCCAGTATCTTCAAAAGGAAAACTATTTTAAAAATGCCTTGTTTAGGAATTTGCTTCATAATTTGAAATCACAAACAAATCAAAACTCTTTCAAAACATTCCTTTTTTCACTATTCAGCAGAAACCAAACCTTTAACAAACAAAGCCGAAGAACTCTATTATGGGGACAACAATTCTATACACCTGTAAAAATCTTCAGTGAAATTTGTCAAGCTTCATATGCCCATTGAATCTCAGTGTACTGTATTCAGATTGAGACAAAAGAAAATAAATGGAATCCATTCTTTCCCAACCTTTCTATCACTTGTTGCCCCCCATCCATTGACTCTGTGCACTCTGTCATTGTCCATCCTTATCACCTTGCATGAACACTGATGGAGTGTTTCTACAGTTGCCTCCCAGTATGCTATTAATCCAGGAGGAGAACAGTCAAATACAATGTCCCTCATGTCAGGTGATTGATAGTGGCATTTGTTTATGATATTACCGAGCACTTTTTAATGTTCTGCAATTTGATTTTCTGTGGGTTTTTCAATGTCCTCCACTCTGATTTATTAATCCATACTTTTGTTTACTATCCTTGATGTATCTCTTCTGCAGAGGAAAACAAAAAATAATGAGACTTTAAGGGTTTCACTGAGTTTTGAGGAGGGCTAGCCTTAGATATAGAATATCAGAGAAACTTACTCTGAGGCCTTTCAGACTTAGCCCATTTATGTCTCATCTACAGTGCACAGATGCTGCCCAAGTACAGCCTTTTTGCTATTCCAAACGTGAGGAAAACGAAGTTTGCCTGCCATGGAATGCACTGTTATGTAAAAGACTGGGTACAGCTGGTAAAGCAGATAAGGTGGTCTGTGGAAATCTGTTTGTATGAAGCAGCTATCTGTACCATGCATGCTGGGATTGGTATTTCCAGGGTTGGAAACAAGAGTCCTGGAATTAGGTAAGTGAGTTCACGTGGAAGTGCATTGTAAAACTTGTCCTTGGCACAAGGCATCATGAGACTTATTTTTTAAAAGTTCACTCTACAGTGTGTTGTATCCCCCTTATCTTTCACACATCTGTTTTTTGCCTTTTTGTGAATAAAATAAGAAAAGATTCATGACATTACTCATGCCCAAACACAATGATGTTTACTCATCATTAACAGGTTCTACTTATTTTCAGCTGGAGAATTTATACTATAAATAGATAATCCTCTTGTACTGAAAATTTTACCAGGGAAACTGTCAGCTGCTAAAAAACACATCATTCTTTAGCAGGAAGCAAATGTCCATAACTACTTACTGCTGGTTTGGACATGGTTGGGATTTTATTTTTGCTTCTGGATTTTTTTTTTCCCTGCTGAAAAAATTGTCATTTCTCATGTCCAACTATTTTCCATAAAACCATCTTTTTAAACATAAAATCTTACAGTTTAGGAAACTCTAGAACTCTCTTCTATTTATACATTTCCAAATAATGTTGTGTTCAAGTGAAGTGTTTCTGTTTCTAGAATGTTGAGACCGACTTTTCCCCAAAAGAGCAATGTTTAGCTCTGTTAGTTCATGCTACCTCTGTTAGATAATTGGACAGAGCTAGCAATGAGTACAGAGAGTAAAAAATGGATTCACAATGTTAAGGTTAGCTTTTAACAAGTACAGAATAACCTTTACAGAGGGATCAACTTGTGAATGTATGGAGTGGTTAGTAAGAAAGCAATCAAAATGTAATATTAAAATATTTGCTCAAGGTCCAATTCTTTCTGAAATATATCTGTTTCAACTTGGAGACTGTCATTCTGATACTCCAGATCATTAGATTGAGACCCTATTTGCATTGAAGTTAACAAAAAATTGCATCTGGCATCAACAGAAAGCAAAAATCAGTGCAAAGACTTCAAATGTCAAGTTGTTCAGGTATCAGAAAAATAGAAACATTAATTGTACAGAATCTAAGGTCCTGTCAAAAAGAATGTTTCAGATTTGATTTCTCACTCGACATGTAGTTCATAGCTTATATTAAACCTGTAAAACTATATAGACCTCAAAGAACTGAAGATCTGGCTCAGTGAATCAAGTCCATAAGTGTTGAATTGATAGGTCTTCCCCAGTAAGCCATAGTCACCTGAGAAAAAAAAAAAAAAGTTTACATTTCTCCATTGACATGCATTCACAAAAGCAGATCTGCTTGGTGAGAGAACGCTACCTGTCTAAACTGTACCAAAGTGTGAACCAGGCTGAACAGACACCTTACCAAAAGAGAGTTTTGGTCAAAGATGAATAATGTGCTGGGATGTGTGATTTCCATAAACCACACCGTGAGTAGAGAAGAGCTCCACAGGGGAAGCTGATGACATACTCTTCTCAGTGGTGTCCAGCCTGCCTCAAATTCAAGCCACAGATCTGCTACCCCTGTGTGAGATGTCCTCCTGCCTCTCTTATCTTTGGATCTGCTCTCCTAAGTGAGTCCTGTAGTAAATATGACACTGGATCATGTAGTGTATTTGGGCTGATCTGAAGCAGGGGTCGAGCCATCTCCTTTGGCATCCAAATGGGAGATCTGGCCACCATGTAGGACATTGACTATTATGTAGTGGATCTCTCACTGCTTTTTGTTGATTACCTCTCTTTTGCCAGCCTATTTCCTCTGCAAATATTCAGCAGCTGGAAATCCTCAGCCTGGGTAGAAATGCTCTGGCTAGGTCAGCTACACAGTCGTAGGCACTGTACCATTTCTGGTTTTTGCCCCTGGTTAACTTGGCTTAGTTCACTCTATTTTTCAAGATCCGTAGGCACATGTGCTCATGAATTGTGAGACAGCCTTGATCAATGCCAAACTACCTTTGAGATTTGGTTTGCATGGCCAAGTGCAGTCATACCAAAGTACTCTAGGGGATCTATACCTTTTCATTTTAGAGCCTTGCTGGTGACAAACAGAAATAATGCTTCCTTTTCTCCATCTGTTGTATGTGAGCAGCACCGGACAGAAACTGTCTCCACCTACATGTAGGTACAGCAGCTTGAAACACAAAGCCTGAGTGTCCTCTAGAGCAGAGCAGGTATTACTGGGATGTCATCAGATTCCCTGTTAATGTTACAGGTTTTTATTAGGAAGTAACATGGTTTATGCTGAGATTTTGCAAATCCTACTGCAACAAAGTGTATTTTTAGTAACCACTTGCAAACTAATAATAATGATAATTTTGGTAAACAGGAATTTTTAATCTAAAAGACAGTTGCCAAATGATTGAAGAAACTTGAAATTCTACACACCTGGCCCATACACCTGTGAGTTTTGCCATTGACCATATTGTGAAAAAGAATTTATTCTTGGTTTCTTGAGGCTAAGGGAGAGGTAAAGATTTTGGTTTTTCCCCAAAGAACAGTATCTTACCAGAAAATTTACACTTTTGCCTCAAAGTAAGTCTCATAAAAATACCTGTATGATGAAAGGAGCAGGTATCCATGGTGACCAGAAATTTAGCATCTTTTGCTCTCAGTTCTCAGTTTTCACATCAAAGAAAGGAAAATAATGACTCACTATTTTGTCTAATGGCTAGTTTTTTAACAAGACAAGATAAATCAGTCAGAACTGAGTTATAATTTAGTTGCTAAAAGTATTAGCTAAACCCATCTCTGGCAAACCACTATCTTCAATGGGATCACCTTATCTATAATGTCATTTCATTCTAAATTAAAACAAGATACTGTAAGGTATAATATAAGGAGAGGCAAGTTACCTGCATCTTTATTTTAAATCAGTCAAGACTGAATCTCAGAATCAGCACAGGATCAAGAAATATCTACATAAACATCTGCAGTTTCCTCCCTTTTGCTGCAGAGGTGGTTGCAAATTCTGCTGATGGCAGAGTTCAATTCTTCTTTCAAGTTCATGTTAATATTGTCATCCTATTGAAATTATATTAATGCAAAGATTATTTTACACTTCTGGTTTTCTTTGTGTGAGAACCTCAAGTTCTTACTCTCTTACTATAATTTTTATTTATATTTTTAATTCACATGGTTTTAAAAGATGGAGATGTTCAGCAGCTGAAACTTGGATGGTTTCCTCCATGTTGTACTAAAATGTACAGAGAACTCCTTAGGTATGATTTGTGAAATAAAAGGAGAAATAAGGAATATCCTTTTTTGCTGGAACAAGCTGCCAAGGGTTGAAAGAACTTGCCACTTAATCCTTTGCGCAAACACTGAAGCCTTCTGAATTACATGTTATGGTTAGATTGCAGTAGATTCAGGAGCTACTCTGTGTCCTGAACTTTGAGGAAAGATCATCTCAACAGGATATACTGAGTAGACTTGTATGAGTTGTTTGCTTGTCTGCCTCTCCTACTAAAGAGGTTAGTCCTTTAGTTTCTAGCTAGAAACTCCAGCTAGAGCTAGTTTGTAGCTAGCCACTTCCCAGTGGCTAATGGCCGTAGTTGAAAACAGGTTACAAGGCTGAATCGATCTCTGGCCTGACCCAAATCCAGGTGCTCTTACAATTTTTGATCCTTAAAGATTCAGCTATGCAAATGAATATAGCTTCAGCAAATCAGTAGAAATGAAGTATTCTTCAGAATTATATAACCATATTCATAGTTTATTCATTAATGATATATTAATATTTAACTATTGGTTCATAGCATTAAAATCTAAAAAAGTTGATGGTAGTTGTGAAGTTTATGTACTTACAAGGAAAAGAAAATTTCTACCTTTTACATTTTCACACTCATTATTTATAAAGATGACCCTTGGATTTCTGATGTGCTGTTACAGTCAAGAGATGTAAAGTTTGCAGGAGGTTTACTGTGCTTGGTGTGTGCTAGACTGGACATGGAAAAAGAGAAGGTTTGGTGAGGACAGAGGTGTTGCTTTAACAATTCGAAAAAACATTTGTCTTTAAGAAATATAATGGTCTTTTGTGACATTTGAAGTATTTTATTTGCTTCCTGTCATCTGTAACCTATTGTATTTCCACTCTGTACTCACAGTGTTGGTTTGAATCTCTGTGGTTGTCTTACCCTTGAAGGAACAAATTTTAATATAGTTTTGTATAAATTACTGCATAATCTTAACTTCTGCATACAGCTGAGAATAAGATATATCTTAGAACTGAAGTAGAAGATAGTGTTTTGTATTACAACTTTGAAGAATTCTAAAAAAGAGAACTTAGAACAGGTAGTTTGATTATTGTTATTCTTACAAAAATAAAAGATACCAGTGTTGATAGCAGTTGATGAGAATTTGTCACATTTGTATCAGTGGATGCAGAGAAAATAAAGATATGGGATATTTCTTTTGCTATTCTAGTCTTCCAACATTACAGAAGATGCTACAATGGAATAGAACAGTTGTCAATAGCAATTAAAATGTCCTTTTATTTGATTTATTAATATAGAATTTAAAGAAACTTTTCTGTAAATTGAAAATTAAAAAAGTGAGGAATAAATGCTGCTGCCCTTGACAGAGCCTAGAAATAGGACTGTACATTTGAGTGCTCTTAGTCTTGCAGTCTTGCAGTCCGACCACTTCAATTTAATCAGTCTTCTAAGTACAAAAGGTAGATCACTGGCAAGCAAAGATTGTTAAATCTGCACTGTCTGTCTAGCGGCTTTGAATTCAATGTCTGCTTTTAGATAAATGGTGCTATTAGAACTTGACAATTTTGTCACCACACATAGGCATAGGTTTCTAGCAAGCTATACTGGTAAATATAGCCCTTTCATATTGCTTTTCAAATAAAATGAATGTTTTTCAAATCTCCAAAACCAGGATAAAAAAGTAGGGTATGGATCTGCAGAAATCCATACACCAGTCTTAGCATAGGATCTCCCTGTCTGCCCTTAGTTTATTTTTTTTCAGCCTTTTGTTATGGGACACTTCAGTCTGGTTTTGATTATAAGTAATTTATGTCCCTGCTTATTCCATCTGTGCAGCAAAT
The DNA here is from genome assembly GCF_047716275.1 of Strix uralensis. Taxonomy (NCBI): domain Eukaryota; kingdom Metazoa; phylum Chordata; class Aves; order Strigiformes; family Strigidae; genus Strix; species Strix uralensis. The sequence goes on along the minus strand of NC_133972.1, from coordinate 131,105,752 downwards.
GAATGGTCCTCTGGAGCTTTTTGTTTGCTCTACATCAAAGTATTTTGCAGATATTCTCATTTTCTCCCAATATCCCATATAACTTTTTATGGAGATGTGATGCTGGAGGTGCCCAAATAGGCAGCCTACTAACAATGGTTTTTCAGACTTTCAACTTCTTCCTCTCCAAGTGATACTTTCTAGTATCATTACAAATTATTTTCCAAAAAATCATCTGTCAAAATTGTGTTTCCTGGGCATTACTTAGAGTTGGATTTTACTCAAAGTAGGTGAAAATCAAGGAAAGCAATGCTTTACTTGAATGTTCTTTGTAGTGTCCATAGCTGTTTCACAGGCTGTAAATTATCAGTAGCATTATGGAGCCACATGGGAAACTAAACCCTTCTTACCTACCATATGCCCTCAGAGAACAATTGCTCAGAAATAAACAGTGTATAGTAAATAGTTAAAATGGAAACCTGTAGAATAAAAAGGAGTTTAAAAGTCAATTATGCAAACTGTTCTATGGGTAAAAATGAAGGCTGTCTTCTCCTTTCAGGCTATTGTGCTGTGATGGGGACTAAAGCCATGAGTCTTTCGTACAAGGTGTCAATACTTCAGTTGGGTTTGCTCTTCTCCAGACATGCAATATGGTCAGAGTCCAAACAGCAGCACCCAGGTATGGGGTCACTGGAGAAAATTTATCTTCCACACCCTTACCTGCACACTAATGCATTGGCTTGGCATTCAAGCAATGCTGGACCTGGCTCCAGGCTGCTTTGCTGACACTTTAAGCAGTTTTACTCATCTTTCCTTTTCCTCCTCATGGCCTCAGAGGGAAATCAAAAACCTGCAGCATGTTGACAATGAAAAAAAAATGAAGCCTTTTATCTGGGAAGATGGGGAGTGTATTGGGATACCTATAGTGAATGAATGGCATATTTTTGTCCTCAGGCCTCAGAATCAGAATAACAAGACAGTGACTCATTTTTAGAACAGCAGCTTGTCATATCTAGCCTTCCTATTGTTGAAAAAAAGTACTCTTTTGTTATCTGATTAAATCAAAAAATGAAAAACACTTGCCAGAAAGGAATATTAGTTTATCACACTAAATGTCAGAGTTTTGGGAGTGTGGAAATATGTCCCTTTCTTTGTTCAAGGAGGTGAACTTGACACTGAGGAATTGCTCTGAGCCCTGTGGGAGGGCCAGTAGCAGGTGTATACCAGCAGGAAGATGCTGAAGTTTTCCTTCAGCTTCAACATATGAATTTTCCAAGTGTTTTGTCTGAAGAGCATCATATTTGTAACTAGGTGAGAGTAGTATCCTGGCACTCATATGGGAGTAGAAAAGACTGGAGGTCTGGATTTTCTACAGTTATCTTAACTCATGGTGACTCCAGGTGGAGTCAATAAGTCTGGCTGGCTTGGTAGGACTTGCAGCCAACCTGGTGTTGGGAGGTCTTGTTCATTAGAACCAGTCAATACCCTTCACAGCTGCTGCTTTTAAGCTGAAATATTTCATTGACATCTTCCTGGAGGTCCTGAATTCTCAGCTATCTCACCGAGTACCCATCACCAGAGCAGTTCCTCTGAACACTAACAGTGCTCTTCTCTAGTGATCACCTGGTTTTCTGTATCTGAGCTTTTTGGGATAAGGTAGCTGCAATTTTTTTAGCTGTGGAATGAATATAACTTAATTATTTATTATAATGATACATATTAATCTATTACTACATTTATGTGTCTTTCTAGTCTATTTATCTTTCAGTTGTCAGCCTTTATAATTACAGTTTTCCTTTGTATCAAAAAAGAATTTTTAAAGGGACTTCTTGTGAAATAAAACACCTCGGTGTCACTGGGGCTTTCACAGACTTTCTCAGACATTGGCTTTGGTGTGGAACAATTAGTATAAACAGATTTTTCATTATGACTTGCAGGAACAGGTTGTACTATGTGGTTTGAGGGAAAAAATTAGTCTCTAAATAGAAGCAAAAGTAGTTCACAGATTGAAATTAAAGCTTCTGGTGAAAAGCATCACTGAATACAGTGCTGAGATCTATTGAATTCTCCTCAGCTAATGTGGAAGTGACTGTGAATCTCTCATTTTGGCACTTAGAGTGCAGGCACCAAACCATCACCCTCATTAATTCCACCAAAGTACCCACCCTTCACCACCTACTGTAACGATGCATGGCACACTGCCACACCGTCTTGCGTTTCACAGGTCAATAAAGTTACTGGCTGTGGGTGGTGATTTGCCATGTTGTTATTCTGCAGTAATTCAAAATATCCAGTCGTGTTCACAAGCAGCCAAATCTGTTGCAACTGTTTAATACTGTTTTCCAACCCCTGTGCTCCTGTGAAGCAGAAACTCAGCTCAGAGTTTAGAAGTTTACTCTCATGCCTTTCTCCCCTTTCCATCTGGCTTTGATTTAAGGCCAATTTTACTGAATACAGTGCTCAGCTTCTGGGACTTGCATGTCACTGGAGGGAGATTTGCACAGTTTTGAAGTGACAATATGATACAAATTGGTGTAAACTGAGCTGGTGGCTGGAAAGCAGTGTTTGTGAATAATGTAGCATATTTCCACAGTTTCTTATTCTGAAGCAAGAAATAAAAGTAAATATGTAATTGTGAGGAGCCTCATTTACTTCAGGGGCTTTGTTGCAGATGCAGTGATATTAGACATCAAGGTGAATACGCAAGTAATACTTGACTCTCTAAATATGGAACTGGGCAATGTTCTCCCAGGAAAATCAAACTTTTGTCATTGTATGTCAAGACTGATTAGAACACACTGTCAAGAACTACAATGCATCTGATAGGACAAATGTTAGAGTAACTTTCTCATTATTTCTGTTTAAAGTTTTTGCCAATTTAATTAACATTCAAATACAATAAATCTGTAAAAAACATGCTAATATAAGTTTCATTTTCTTAGAGCATTGTGTCCAATGGCATATCTAATACAGTCATATGTAACACATTAGTTTAAGAGTGTATATCACTCAAGGTCTTTTGATCTATGCTATGGAAAACATATAGCTGTATTGTATACTGCTGCCTTAAAATCTGAAGCTCTGAATGTGTGTTAGTTTACATGTTTGCTAGACGCATATCCCACATTTCTTGGGACTTGTTGATTTCTATGGATGGAGATCAGGAGCTGAGGTCTAATTCTCACTGGGTTATGCTGCATCGCTGGTTATACACTAGTCTGTGAAATCAGTGTCACAGCAAAGAACACTTTTACTGCATGTCAGAAAACTCATTATGTTAAAAACTTAGGGGTTTTAGAGGGGCATCTTGGAACTCTTGTTCCACTGTTGGACTCCACAGTCTGCTGGATGTCACAAAATGCCATGGTAAGTAGGTAACAGAAACTCTCTGGAGTCAAAGAGAATGATGCACAACAGTCGAAAAGCCTATTTCTACTCACATCTCTTCTGTTGGTAGCTACCCAATTGCATGTGGATGATCCCACAAAGAAGAAAATGAGGAAACGTGTGTCTTCAAACCAGGTCTCTGACTCTTTTCCCTTTGTTTTTATTAAAACCTTTGTTTAGCATAAATAGAGCAGAGTGTCCTGAAGGATTTAAGATGTTAGGACATTCAGGAATTTCCACCTCTCCTCTTCAGTCCGTACTTGCACCAAAGGATATTTCTGCTGTACGTATGAAAACCATTTTGGCAATGAGAGAGGTCAATCACTGGAGCAGGTGCCCAGAGAGGGGGCTAGAACCTCCATCCCTGGAGATGCTCAAACTTGCCAAGATGTGTCCCAGAGCAACTTGATATAAGTTGGAAGTTTGATCTAGCTTTAAAGTTATCCCTAATTTGAGCTGAGAGTTGGACTAGATATTCTCCAGAATGTTTTCCAAAATCTGTAAACTAGTCTATGATCTTGCAGGGTTTTCTTGAACAAGATTTGCATCAAGAATCAGACTGAGAAATGAATGACCATTAAACTGTTCTTCTCTTGGCCAAGGACCAATTTAGTCCTCTACCATTAATTCTTCCTTATTTCTTTCAATGTTCTATTTCTTTTTCTTCCTTTTTTTCCTTTCTTATAAGTATGTCAGAAAAAGCATGTGTTCCAACAGGGAATAGTATCAGTCAGGTGAAAAGCAGTAACAAATTAAAATTGCTGTAAGTACATTAAAGAAAATAATCCCTTCCCATAGAATTCTTGCTACCTTGAAGCATCAGATGATGCCATTCACGACTTGACTTTAATATCAAAGTTATTACTAACTTCTTCTATGGACTTACTAGCCAAATTTTTGGATATTTTTAGATCATGTTATCTTGTGCATCCATTGATACTATTCAAATATTTTATCCTTTTTTTTTTTCTCCTGCTACTAATATGGGAAATTATCTGTATATTTGACAAAGAATAAACACCATGTTATTATGTTTCTGCCAGTTCTATTCTCAGAACAAGTCTACGCAGATTCACAATACTGTAATAGCATGGAGCAACATATTGAGACAGTCTGGAAAATACTGAACTTTAGAGCAAAAGAAAGAAGGTCTTTACCCCAAAACATCTAGCCAATCATCTATTTAAATCACTTTGCATTTCTGACAACTAGTGGAAAACCAGTTCCTTCTAAGCAGAAAAACAATGTGGAAAGCACAAAAGCTTTACACTGATATAGTACCTAGAGACAAGCTAGGCACGTGAGCTGTTTATCTAAGTGATTTCTCATATTTTGATATGTCTTTCCAGGGTATTGTTTATACGTGTGAGAAATTTCAATAGTAGTCTTAAAAGCTGTTGTTCTAAGTTGTTTTAAGACTTTAAAATTCTTCACTGATCACATGTATTGAAATACATATATATTTAAGAAATTACTTTTTTTCCTCAATAGATCTTTTTTTCAAAATTTTGCTTCCTAGACCTATAAAGAATCAGTTAATTACTGATTCATTCATGATCCTTCTATAATGCATTTATTCATTATGTAGAAAAAATACTTTTTCATCCTATTCACCCTTAGCATATGCTTAATTGTACAAACAAATATATGGTCAATCTATCTTATTGCTGCTATAATTATCATTCTTATGCTAATTTTTGCTTCCCAACAGTTGCTATTCATCTGCATCAATGCTGTTTTTATCAGATTCATCTAGCAACCCTGAAGGGCAGTTTAATACCCAAATTGAAAAATGTGGTATAGTTATTTAAGATATTATCACCTGAATTAAGACTGGGATAAGAAAACACATTTTAAAATATTCACTGATACTTTCCAGGAGAGCAGGGGTAGAAGTTAGTTCTACTTTTGAAGCTTCTGGGAGAATCTAGGGGTAAACCAAAACAAAAACTACAGCTTTACTTGAATAAGCAGAAATAGAGGAACATTTCAAATAACTTCAAATTGTACTGACAACAACTACCTTGCAGAGTCACAGTTTGCAGAGAGGAGGAGATATAAGGAGGCAAAATGAAGGAGTTTTCCCCATCTCTGCCAATGACTTGTTTCCTCTTTCCATTACAGAAGAGGTGCTGTGAGAGGCAATTGTGGCAGCTGCTGGAAGTAACAGCAGTTATTTCCTCCTGCACCTGACCTGAGAGGCTGCCTCTGAACTTGACCTTTCAGTTTATTTGGTATCTGCCCCGTGCATCTTCTGAAGTGACAGTCATTTGTTAGCTGTGTATTTGGGGTGAAATCCTGAGTTTCTCTGCCTTTTTGAATAGATCCATAGGCTGGTAGACTCCTCTAGGCTAGCAGGAGGCCTTGAGATCCATCCTTCACTGGAACAAAATGTAGTGGTTTATGAGAGAGAACAGCTTTGACACAAGCAAGTGCCCAGGCCTTGTCACACACTGGTACCTGCTGAGGCAGGTTTGGGTGTCCTGCCAGGGCTGGAGGGTTTCCTGTGTCTGTACCCACTGCTTCTTGTCCTTGCTGTTTTGCTGCCTCAGACAACCCAGTCCTTCCTCCAAAGCCTGGAGAGATCAAAGCCAAACCGGTCAATCAAAATGTCAAATGTATTAGCATTTTTACTGGTAGTTTAGTACTAGTTTGTCTGGTAAATGACAGTTTTGTTTCAAGTGGTGAAGAGGCTGACAATTCTTCCAGAGCCTAGCTCTGATTTTATTGCTTTGCTCAAGATGTTAGTAATAGATACCATCCTGGTATAAAGCAAGAGTTCCAACTGAGTAATATTCATGTTCAAAAATGGCAGGAATGAAGGGTTGGAATAAGAATTTTCCCTATGTCTTGATATTGAATTTTCTTTCTTCAGTTGATGTCATTGTATTTAGCTTCCTGTTGCTTTCTTGATGATCAGATTAATAACCATGACAACAGTTTCTAAAGACATCCTGTTGCCTCAGAAGAAGACTTTGTATGAAGTCTGTGTCTGTTTTATTTGTAAATCAAAACTAATTTTTGTAGGCCAAGCAACTTTTCTACTTCATGACTGCTTTGTTCTGTTTTATGCAGAAAGACTTATTCCAAAGAAGCAGGTAGGGAGAGTGTTTAGCTAAATGTCCATGATGAATGAAAAACTTTGCAAGAATGCAGGCAACAGTCTCTATTCTGAGTCCTTCAGTATTAAGTTTTAGTAGTTTTACTTTGGGTCTCAAGGTTAAATTGAAACCTCAGCTGAATGATTATTTCACAGAATTTTTATCTGAGACCACTCAAATAAAATTATATTTCTTTATTATTGTATGTCCTCATTCCTCTGTTTCTTCTTCCTAGGCTTGGAAAGACCAAGATGAGGGATATCATTCAATTGTGTTAAGGAAATCTGAGTCCTCCTTTTACTGACATGATTCAAGATTGGTTAAAAAACCCCATCACCACACCACAGCACTCCAGCTATTTCTATCACATTTTTTAAAGTATAGGGTATTATATTTCTTAAGAGGTTTTTGTTTCTGTTTTTTCCCCCAGGGCTAATTAACTGAATTCTATGCAACGTGCATTGAAGCTCACTGAGGAAAGCTAATACTTGACAAATGCATTAATCTGGAGACTGGGAGAACTGCAGATACACTCAGATGAAATGGTAATAGCAAATAGACTTGGACATCTCTTGTGGATCAAATCAGAATATGTGCAAGGCCTAACAGATAGTAACAAGACGTTAATTAACTTTCTTTAGTATTGACTGTAACATTGAAGCAAAGTATATCCCTAGAGTCTTTACAAAGTTCTTTAACTTCCAAAAAGGCATTTGGAAGGCCCAGAGAAAGAACTTTACATTTACAGTATATAAGCATTGCTGGAAACTTTGGATTAAGATCCTTAACAGCAGAAATAACATAATTCACTTTGAAGAGTCTTTCTTGATACAGGGCAGTTACTTTGACTTTTCTACAACTGCAGTTCTCTTACAGATTGGAATGCCATAAACCAGAGAGGGCTCCAGTGTGAGAGAAAGCAGGGCTGCAGCTCTCACCTATTGTTTGAGGAACCACTATGGAAGGGAGAAAATAATTTGTATCAGTGCTTGGACCAAAGGCTATTTAGAGTAAAACCATTTAAAAAGTGGAAAATATAGGAATATACTGGAGAAAAAATACAAATCCTGTGTCCCCTGGCTTGAAACCAGTTTCCTGTACTAGGGCAGGATATGTGTGTCTGTGTATTTGAGAAAACAAAATGCAATCCAGCTATGATAGCTCCACTTCTTCCCATGTGATTTGAGATCTATATAGACAACAGATGTGTAACTTCACTCACTTGGTTGCAAGGGAAACCCCCCCATCCTGCCTTGAATATAAAATGTTACTCAACTTCATGATCTTTAAGAATAATATAATGCTCAGGTTCCTTTGAGTAGTATAAAAGCATTATCCGCATGCTTAAAAGCCATGTTAGAGAAATAAAATGTATTTCTTAGTTCTTTAAAAACTGATTGATGGTACCATCACTAAACTCATTCACCAAAATGAAACAAATTGAACCCTTGATTTAATGAAACATATATAGTGTTTTACATTACTTCAGTATCTAAGCCCCTTTAAATAACTTTAGAAATTAAGAAAGAAACATCCCATTCATTAAAACTTCTTGACAAGTGAAAGAAAACATTAGAAGCAGGACTAAAAATTTTTTATTGAATTGTATATGTGTGTCAGAGAAGGATTTGCTCAGCTGAAGCTGAGCTGCTGCATGATCAAGTTATTTTCACCAGGTAAATTTTTGGCAGGAATACGTGATTTAATTCTTGTTTGTAGTGCTTTGTATTGCAGTGTCAGCAACACAGGTCATGTATTTATTATGAAGGAGACATCCTGTTGATGCATTCAAAGGGCCTCTCTTCCCTCCATGGTGTACAGCCTTATTCTGGTGTCCACAATCTGCTGCCGAGTGACACTGAGAGTGCTGCTTGGGCTCTGATCTCACACCTCTCAGAGTGAAACATCTTATGGTACCTTATTCCACATAACTTTCCCTATGTGTGAATGAAGGGTATCAGAATCTGGATCTACCAAACTGAAGAATATACTGAGTCTTTGTTCAATGTTTCAGCTCAGCGTGAGTACACAAAATTAATCCTGCTCTGCTCTCCCTGCTGACATCCTCGGTGCCTGCATCTGTACAGGGAGTTTGTTTATATTTTCAGGCAGATGTCAGATTGCAGCTATGACTTCCGATGCTTACATAGGTGGCAAGCAAATAAGACAACTTTGGAGTAATTGCAGCATAGTTAATGTATGTGAATTCTTGAATAAGTCCATAGCCATCTCCTCCACCAAAGGAACATGCTCTTAAGCAATGTTGCCTTTTCTTTGAGATTGGAGAATGCAGGGGAGAAAATAGTGCCTAAGTCATAAATACAGTATTTGTGACAGATCTTGAATACCCCTAGAGGTTAAAATACTGAATTTAACATGAAGTCCTAGATTATTTAGGGTGTTTTTGATTTCCTGTAGGTGTTTTTTTTTGTTTTCATAGGGTCTCAAGGGTTTCCCTATGAAAGCTTATATTTCACTTTTCTTGTAGACAAGCTTTATTTGCAAGAAAGCTTGCTGGTAAATAACCTTGTTGCTAAATGGTGTTAATATTTTAAAACTGTTTGCTTGCTTGTTACTGCTGCTTTGGAGACTTTCCTAATCTTTCTGGTCATGAAGTTGACACAAACCACTTCACTTTCCATCATTCCTAAATTGTTACTTTAAGACTGAGAGTGACTGTTAAGAAATAGAAAGTTGCAGTTTTGATTTTGCAGTCCTAGTTTTTTCCACTTATTTCTGTAGTGATTTGTTTCATCATTTTAAGATGTTCTTATACAGAGTTCTCCAGCTGCACTGACAAGGTTTCTAACAAAGTTGGAAAAAAAGTGATCCTTTTATCAGTACAAAATCTCTTCATATTTCTCAGCCTGTCTCAGCAATCAGAAACCTGCTCAAAAATGCTGTTGTTACTGTATACAAGAAAGTTTTTTTGCTTATAAAAGGGATTTTAAAATACATACTACTCCAATGCCAAGATGAGGCATAAGGATTAAGAAGCCTATTTCCATTAAAGCTTTGTGCTGTATTTAGATGACAATCCCTATAATATTTTCCATCCTTTTGAAATGCCAGACAATCACTTCAATAATTTGCTATTTCCTGAGTTTTCTCATTCCTCATGATGGAAAAAAACCCAACTAGTGGGACTATTACATTTCCCATATGTCTTAAATGCCTCAGAAACTAAATCACTAGAGCAGCTGCTGAGTAAGCTCATCACTCACGTAAAGCCCTTGTTCCTGAGATGATAAGTGAAATGCCAGAAGGAACTCTGGAGGTTTGTAAGGTCTGTTTCATTATCCCTGTGAGCCTCTTGCTCTGCCTTAGCTGCATTCAGGTCAGAGTGAAACCAAGCCTGAAGCAAACTGCAGCACGGACCTCCAGGATGAGTGGAGCTTTGAAGTATAACAAGGGGATCTTCTTCTAAAGAAGATTCAAAACTCATATTCTGGGGAGTGTTTTTTGAGAATGAATGAGAAAAGTGTGTCAGATGGCACAAAAAGGTGAATGGTACTGTACTAATTCAAAGGCTGTCAGGGACCATATACAAGTTCTTTATTACCTTCACAGAGCTATAATCAGGGAGAGAAATGGTTATTAGGTGATAACACTTGTATTTGCCAAAGACAGCTTGAACCTGGTTGAGTAATTTGAAAGATTTTACTGAATGAACTAATGTACTTCACTCCAGAAGCACACTCAATGCAGTCCAATTCCTAATGGTGATCCAATGTACTAGAGCCAGAATTATGAAAGACCTCACACAGTTTAGCCAGAAGATTTGGGCACTCCTCCTAGGCAATGCTACTTGCTGAGGTAATATGGCCTGTGTTTCCCAAGGATAAAATTTGATACAAACTGATTAGGTGGCTTGGAATAAAAGCAAATGTGTTTGGAGAGTGGTTTGGAGAAGACTCATTTTGTATCTGGCATTTCAAAATTTCCTTGGGAATGATTTTATACAGGTCTGTTTGCTTCAGTTGTAGGGACTTTGTGTAAGTTGCCTTATTAAGTACTTTGATGCTCCAGAGAATTCTCTCTGGAGAGTTGTTTGGATCAGATCATGCTCCTTTTCCACTTCTTACTGAGGAACATCAGCGTTGAGAGGCACACTGGGTGCCTCCTGCCATTGCTGTACATACACAAGCACCTCTGCCCTGTGAGGAGACAAACAGAAAGGCAACCCTGGAGAGCCAGGCTAAGCTAACAATGGGATTTTAGCCTGAGTTTTTATAAAGTCTCAGGCCCATAATGTTGCTTTTCAAACAGCTGGTCTTATAATTCAGCCTCTTAAACTGCGGGTGCCACAGCAACAATGCCAGGATACCAACAGCAATGAATCAATTGAGGCAGACTAATGAGGCCCAGCTTTATTATGCTGATTAGAAGATGGTTTCTGAGTTCTGCTCCTGGTGCCGGGAAAGGATTTCCCTGCATTTGAACAAATTACAAAACTATTTATTATTGATTTCACCCCTCTCTTTTTTCTTCCACCACATAGGAGAAGGCACACAGTTCAGAAGAAAATGTGAGCTTTCCATTTTCCTGTTGCGTAAACCAGCCATTAGGGCAATCAGTCATGGGTCTGAGCCTCAAAAAAAGGACCATATCAAGTGAGAAGGATTCTTTCCAGGAGAAGTAAGGGTAATAACATTTTTGAAGGGTTAATCAAACATGTTTGAATGGAGAAAGTTCAGAAGAGTCTTTTCAGATGAGGGAGAAATGGAAAAAAAAATTGTCGAGTACCTAATCTTTGTGAAGGGAAGTTTTGAGAGCTTTTCCTTGGAGTGTGAGCAGAAGAAATGGTTTAAAAAGAGACTTGGCAGAAGACATTGCATTCTGCACTTCTGTGACAGCATACAGATGAAAGCATATATAGTCATTAGAAATAGAAATGCAGAAGGATTTAGAGATACACACTATTTTTTAGGAAAGGTGATATATTTCACCACTTTGAACAATGCTTTCCACTTTTCTCTCCTTCACTGACATGTAATGTAATTTGTTACAGACAGCAAAAAAAGACATATGCTACAGCTCAATCAGCCTATGTCATCTTCAGATATTTTCAGACAGCTTTTACATTTGTTACTGTAATACTGTCACCTAAATAAAACAACGAAGCTCTCATTCTGTCTGTACTATGTCCAGAAGTAGAGATGATTTCAGCCTCAGAAAATAGCAAAGTTAAGCATCTTTTTTTTAAATCCAAAACATTTACTAGAAAAAAGAAATATTATGAAGATATCCTTATAGTCATTTTTATAACCTTGTCTATTCACTCACACTTTTGCTTTTATTGCAGATACGAATTGAAATCAGTCCTATCTTACAGCATATTTGCACAGAAACTAGATAATTCAATAAATTTTCTCAAATCCTAGTGGCTTTCATTTGAATACTCAATTTAATGAAATGCAATTAAACCACCTTTGAGAGCATGACTGGAAGTGACCTGATTTCCTTGTAACATGTTTGATTTATCCAAGGGAGGTAGCAAGAGGACATTAAGGCCCCTTCCTGTTATACTTATCAGTAGGCATAACCTAGGGGACTGTTTATTCCAGATGCTGTATAAATATAAAGACAGACGCCACCCCAGGAAGCTTGACGGAATGATCTATAATACAGGGTACAAACACAGATAAAGAGTGCCTGGCAGGGAAACATGCAATGAGTGGGACATGTTCCTGAGGCATAAACAACTTAGCTAGAGCTACCTTTTCTTCACTTCTGAGAGACAAATAAGAGAGGACAAAAAAAGAACTCAAAGCATGGTATATTTCCCATAAGGAATTACATTAGAAACCAATAATATCTTACTAATAGATGTTAATTTTTCAACTTTTGGTACCTTGTTCATTGCCATAAATTGATGTGACTGTCATCACGCATTAATTCAACAATGGGGAAAAGGCAAACAGAATGTTTTGACAGAACTGCCTCCCCCTTGCAAGAGGTATTCTTGCTGTATGCTTACTGCTGTGCTTTTCTACTTCTGTATTTATTGTCCAGAGAGAAGTGGAATTTAAAAGTGTGCTGATTTCGGCTGGGATAGAGTTAATTTTCTTCACAGTAGCTGGTATGGGGCTATGTTTTGGATTTGTGCTGGAAACAGTGTTGATAACACAGGGATGTTTTAGTTACCACTGAGTGGTGCTTACACAGAGACAAGGCCTTTTCTGCTTCTCATATCGCCCCACCAGCGAGGAGGCTGGGAGTGCACAAGAAGTTGGGAGGGGACACAGCTGGGACAGCTGACCCCAACTGACCAAAGGGATATCCCAGACCATGTGACATCATGCTTAACGTGTAAAGCTGGGGAAGAAGGAAGGGGGGACATTTGGTGTGATGGTGTTTGTCTTCCCAAGTAAACATTACGCATGGTGGAGCCCTGCTTTCCTGGAGATGGCTGAACACCTGCCTGCCAGTGGGAAGTGGTAAATGAATTCCTCATTTTGCTTTGCTTGTGTACACCTTTTGCTTTATCTATTACACTGTCTTGATCTCAATGCACAAGTTTTCTCACTTTTACCCTTCAGATTCTCTCCCCGATCCTGCCATGGGGGGAATGAACGAGTGGCTGTGTGGGGCTTAGTTGCCAGCTGGGGCTAAAACATATTTTATGATCTGTGCTTCAATTCCTGATGGTATGTTCCAGGGTAATTTTGTCAAGGTAGGGCTATTAGAGCAACTATTCACTCTACAGTACCACACAGTGATGTGTACTGAGTAATATGATGGAGCAATGACAATGCCACTGCGTAGTCCCCTATAATGACACCACCAGCACTGAACCTGATGGAAGAGTTTGCAGTGTTGTGTGCAATAAGTTCCTTGTTGCACTACAGAGGAGATTTTGACTGAAAATGACAAGTCTTCTATAGCTAACATTCTGTATGAGATATCTTGGGAGTTAACACAGGGATCATAGTTTTATATACAGTGTTTAAACCATGAAGAACTCTTTTATAAGTGTGATGCAAATATTCACAGTTAAGGGCTCAGTAAATCGCTTGAAGGAACGTTTGCCCTTATGATACCTCTGCATTAGAGCTTTACTATGCAACTAAAATTTAAAGTTTAATCTAAAATTTAAAGGAATCCTATGAAAACTTTTGTTTAGTATTTATTTGCATCAGCCTTGTAGTCTTGTTGCTTACAGTTGTTACTAACAAACATATGCTTTATTTCAGCCATGTGGGTTAAAGTTTAATAGTATCTCTGACATATAGGGAAAAATAACAAAATGCAGTGATTCCATGAAGGAATAAATATTGTCTGAAATTGCGATGTGTTCAGTATAAGATGAACTATGTCCCAGCCTGTGGATTGTATATAAAATTTCCAGGTTTGTCTGTAGTGTTACCCTGCACCGGTTCACTTTACTACTCATTTTCCATTCCATATTACTGATGATATAATTAAAAAATCATGCATTCTTCTATCTCAGCCCTCAACTACACATTATCTGATATCTGAAGGGCCAATTCATTCTCTTAGGCAGAGGTACCCTGCTGTAGGAAGGAAACAAAAGATATAATCTAGTTTTGAGTAGATCTCAGACAACTAAGCTATTTATCACCTCTCAGTATCTCTTTGCTATGTGTCATCATCAAAAGCAAGGCTATTTTCCTTACTAGTGTACAGAACTAATATGACTTCTTGATGACTTCTTGATGCTAACAGTCATAATCACTAAATACATTATTTAACCTTCTTATTGTTGACTTTTCTTTTCAGAATTCTCTATCTCCTTAAACTTCCCAGCAGAGATAGTGAGGCTGTGTCAACATAACATCTGTCCCTTTTGGAAGATCCTAGTTGCTCACAACAGCATCTTCTTCCATAATATCTCTCCAACTTATTTAAAAGAGTGTGTTATAAATGTTTAGAAATGCAGGTCTCTCCTGCTGTCTGGTCTAGTTTTTCTTCCAATGTCCTTAGTCAAAGCATCCTGGTGATGGTGGGAATGACATAATGTCAATGAATCAATTTAAAGTTGAAAGCTACAACCCAACAATTTTATTTGGTTTCAGAAAGCAATAGCATAGATGTAAAAGGGACATAAGTAACCTTAGAAATATAGTGAATTTCTAGCTGTTAAAAGGAATTGTTTTCTCTGGAATTTTTTACTGCAGGAAGCTGAGATGAAGAAATCTGCAGCAAGTTTAAATAATTTCTTTACTTATTGGTGTTGTTGACACAAATGTTAAAGGAATACTAACCCAACTTAAAAGCATTCAGATTATACGATGTCCCTGTTGCAGTGTGTTATACTTTCTGTTGAAGTATCTGGTCCTAGAAATAAGGTTGGACTAAATGATCAGTGGATCATTTAAGATAAGATTACAGTTAGGAGTGTAAACACCTCTCTAACACTTTGTTATTTTTGAACATAAACTACTAAAGCTTTCCAGATTCTTTGATAGACTGCTCTTTTCTTGACAGGCTTTGAGACATGACTCCTCTGCCCCAGGGTCCCTCACTGCCTGCTCTGACTCAACGTAAAAAATCCTCTTTCTTTAACATCTCCAGTAAAGTGATGTCCCATAACTCCCATAACGGTGATTGAAGATCCTCTATTCTTCTTTCTGGGTGACCAGAAGATGACAAAATTACACTTGAATGTTGCTTAGATTACAGTGAGATACTACAGAGTGAGGTCTGAATGTCTGTTCTAGGTTCATACAGGTGAAAAACTAGTTTGAAGTGGATCCAGCTCATCCAAAAATTATAAACTTTACTTACTTCCTTAGATTCTGTTGATCAGACTATGGTAAAACACAATCTTTTGGAAAGGCCACAGAAACACAGAAAAAATGCGAGAGGCAAGAATAAGACATATTTTTTTGGTCTCATAGCTTGAATATAGGTTCAGATTCCTTAGAAATAAGTTCATCCACTCAAACTGGCTGAAATCCCACGTAAGAATTACAGAACTCAAACAATTTGTAGACAGGCCTATTTAGAATTATTTGTAGTTTCAAAGCCAAGGGCTGCCACTAAACCCTTATTGACACTTTTTTTCCTTTAGTATGTGATCAGATATCCAACAGGATAATGTTTAAAATGGAGGTAAATGTGAGGCTGGAAGCACTACAAAGAAACCAGAAAAAAAAATGAGGATTTGACTGAGCTAACACTTAATATCTATCAGAGAGGCACAGATTTTAAAGTGATTATGGAGAAATGAGAACAGTGAAGAAAATCAGTCCAAGAATATAAACTAGTTTAGTGTATAACAACTGGAGAAAGGATTGTCTGATATTCTCTTTGATATCTGAGACACATCTCACCTATTCTGGGATGACATTAGATGTCCAGACTTTGTTTATGTCAGAAGTGGCTGAATCACCAAGTTCAAGTCTGTTGCAAAAATTGTTCCACATGTGATTCTTCTAAAATATAAGAATCAAATCTGTAAAAACAAATAAATTTTGCCTTAATGAGTTTTATTTGCTTATTTTAAAGTGGTGGGAATAGACAGGATTTATTTCAGAGAAAGTTGCTGTATTTACAGGATTGTCATAATTTCTGTTTGCTCTTTTATATGGACTTTATATGGGACTAAACACCCAGTGTCACTTCAAAATGTAATGTTCAGCTTCAAGCTCCTGAAGAGATTTTCACTTGTAAAAGTGTGGCTAGTTTTTGCTTTTTCTTTCCATCACATTGCCAGTTACGAAGTTTGTATGCTCTGAAGCCAAATAACAATCAATGGCTCATTAGTGTTCATTTAATCAAGCTCCAATTCACAAGAAGACAATAGCTATTGCCTATTCAAACCGAACATATTGTCAGGTGGGAATGGAAAAATTATGTAGATAATAAATATAGTAATCACTGAACCTAAAGGCATATTGTTGCTTTTATAGGTAGATAACTCAAAAAGAAATTAAGCTCAAGGGGAGAATCTTTTCACAGTGTACATTGGAACAGATGATATGTGGCAAGCTTTTTATTACAATGGCTCAGTGAAAGCTAGTTTCTTAATTTCACAGTGTAGCTCTGAGCAATAGCTCAGATTGGTTCCTGCCTCAAAAGTCCTTTACCCCTCCTGATGCTATTGAATATTAGAAGAAATTTCTGACACAAACTTAATGTTTCCCAAAGGCAACAAATTTCTATAAAATACCATTGTTTGAAAAACATTCAGTACCTTAGTTTTCTTTTCTCATACAACTCACTGGCTAAACAGGGAGCTTTGACTGCAACTCAGGAGAAAAGGAGAGTTTAAGGCCTTTGGAAGAAGGGGCTAGCCACTCACAATGATTACAAAGATGCTGTGAGGCTATGCAGGGCAGAAATCAGGAGGTCTAAAGCCCAGCTGGAAATTAATCTGGCTTCAGCAATCAAGGACAACAAGAAATGTTTCTATAAGTATGTGAGCAGCAAAAGAAAGACCAGGGAGGGCCTCCATCCCCTGCTGGATACAGGAGGAAACATGGTAACAAGTGATGAGGAAAAGGCTGAGGTGCTTAATGCCTTCTTCGCCTCAGTCTTTTATAGCAAGACTAGTTGTACTGAGGGAATCCAGCCTCCTCAGCTAGAAGACAGCGATTGGGAGAACGACCACCCCGCATTCCTGGAGGAGATAGTCAGTGACCTACTGCATCACATAGACACACACAAGTCTATGGGACCAGATGGGATACACCTGAGGGTGCTGAAGGAGCTGGCTGGGGTCCCCGCCAAGCCACTTTCCATCATTTACCAGCAGTCCTGGCTGACAGGGGAGGTCCTGACAGATTGGAAATTGGCCAATGTGACGCCCATATATAAGAAGGGTCGGAAGGATGATCCGGGAAATTACAGGCCTGTCAGCTTGACTTCGGTGCCCGGGAAGCTGATGGAGCAGCTCATCCAGAGTACCATCACACAACACATGTGGGACAACCCGATGATCAGGCCCAGTCAGCATGGGTTTATGAAAGGCAGGTCCTGCTTGACAAACCTGATCTCCTTCTACAACAGGGTGATCTGCTTATTGGATGAGGGAAAGGCTGTGGATGTTGTCTACCTTGACTTTAGTAAGGCCTTTGACACTGTTTCCCACAGCATTCTTCTGGCAAAACTGGCTGCTCGTGGCTTGGATGGGGACAAACTTCACTGGGTAAAAAACAGTTTGGATGGCCGGGCCCAAAGAGTGGTGGTGAATGGAGTTAAATCCGGTTGGTGGCTGTTCATGAGTGGTGTCCCCCAGGGCTCGATTTTGGGGCCACTCCTGTTTAACATCTTTATTGATGATCTAGACAAGGGGATCGAGTGCACCCTCAGTAAGTTTGCAGATGACACCAAGTTGGGTGGGAGTGTTGATCTGCCCAAGGGTAGGGAGGCTCTGCAGAGAGATCTGGACAGGCTGGAGTGATGGGCTAAGGCCAACCGGGTGAGCTTCAATAAGGCCAAATGCCGGGTGCTGCACTTGGGCCACAACAACCCCCAGCAGCGCTACAGGCTTGGGGAGCAGTGGCTGGAGAGCTGCCAGTCAGAGAGGGACCTGGGGGTGTTGATTGACAGCCGTCTGAACATGAGCCAGCAGTGTGCCCAGGTGGCCAAGAAGGCCAATGGCATCCTGGCTTGTATCAGAAATAGTGTGGCCAGCAGGGACAGGGAAGTGATCTTACCCCTGTACTCAGCACTGGTGACGCCGCACCTCGATTACTGTGTTCAGTTTTGGGCCCCTCACTACAAAAAGGACATTGAATTACTCGAGCGTGCCCAGAGAAGGGCAACGAAGCTGGTGAAGTGTCTGGAGCACATGTCGTACGAGGAGCGGCTGAGGGAACTGGGGTTGTTTAGTCTGGAGAAGAGGAGGCTGAGGGGAGACCTCATCGCCCTCTACAGCTACCTGAAAGGAGGTTGCAGAGAGATGGGGATGAGTCTCTTTAACCAAGTAATAAGCGATAGAACAAGAGGGAACGGCCTCAAGTTACACCAGGGAAGGTTTAGACTGGATATTAGGAAGCATTTCTTTACAGAACAGGTTGTTGGGCGTTGGAATGGGCTGCCCAGGGAGGTGGTGGAGTCCCCATCCCTGGAGGTGTTTAAGAGTCGGGTTGACTTAGCGCTGAGGGATATGGTGTATTTGGGAACTGTTAATGTCGGGTTGATGGTTGGACTGGATGATCTTCAAGATCTTTTCCAACCTAGACAATTCTGTGATTCTGTGATTCACAATAAGTTAATATGTCCCAGGAAACATAATTTTGTAATACTGTAGGCAACAATAAAATCCCAAGATGTAATGTTCTGTATAATAACTGACCTTAAGAAATGGTTTCTTAGCTTCCTGCTAAAAACTTTTGCTTAATTTCTCCTAAAAAATCTCTGCTTTCATACAACAACACCCCCCCCCCCAGCAAATAAACAAACAAAACCACCAGAAAAATCCAGTTTGATTTGCTTGTGGCTTTTTTTTCCTTTTCAGCTTGATCCTGCTTACTGATGGCCTGAACTGTAAATGCAATTTTTTTCTCAAAAACATGTTTTTTCAAACTTTTCTGGAAGGCAATAGAAGGATTTAGGCTGGTTATCTTTTCATTCAATTTGTAATTATTTTCAGAGGGAATATTGACACACTGAAAAAATTTTCCTGAGTTTTGGAAACAGTATTTTCAGTATTTATAGGCTTTATAAATAAGGAAACAATGGTTTCAGTATATTAGCTCCTCACTCTCTACATGTCCTTCCTTTCTCCAGTGTAATAAAGTGAAAAATGGTACCTAACCATTTAGTCTGCATGTTATGGAGACCCATTTGAAACCCCGACTGCCTATTTGACAGGAGTGATGAGCAATAACAGTAACAACTGAAGTCAATGAGAACTGTACTGTAGACCACCAAGTAGCTATGTGAGAAGAGGTACTATGTTAAGGTTAGCTCTTAGTCAGCTTCAACTGACCACACAAATTATGAGAGCTTTTGTGGATTTTAATAAGTACCACTATACTTCTTTATCTCTCCTAATTTCAATTAATGATTTTTGAATTTATATGATCTCATTGTATACAGTTGTTTGAATATACATCATATATTGGACTTACTGCCTCTATGACTCTGTGGGAGCAGCCTGGGATAATGTCTGTCTTTTTTCAAGGTTGATCACATTACTGACTTGTGGTTGCAGATTACCCGCCATACCCAGGTCATTCTCTTTCTCACTTACCTCAGACTGGTGGACATTCATAACAGCAACAAAAATGTAGTTAAGCATCAAGTGTCCTTCATATTCTTACTGAATATTGCAATTTTCTTCTGTATTGACAGTGCTCCTAGCATAGGATTATCAGCAAATATCACTGAAATCCTATAATCTGGTGCATGTTTTGTACAAAAAATATAGATGAAAAATACTAGAATCCATCCTAAATCCCATCCCTTAGGAGTTCTGGTAGAGAAATCTCTTCAGGCAAATGTTTCCTTATTTAATACTTCTAAGCACTGAATCAAAGTTAAAAGTTTGAGTTTAAAGAGCATGTAACATAGATTAAAACTGAAGGAAATAATTTTAAGATACAACTGTGTGGAAGATAGAGATGTCTACAGGACTGAGGAGAGAGAGATTGCAGTTTGTCATTCTTAGATGCAAGAATGTGTTCAAATATTTTATCCTAATTGTATTTTTATGCTTCCTACTGTAGATCACTTTTAAAGGCACTATCTATAATATGACGGTCTAGCACAGCTGGCTTTTACTGAGCAAAGTTGAGAAGGCATGAAAAAAGCTGTGATATTGTTTAATATTTGTTGAAAAATGTGCCATAAGGAAGATTTAACATTTTTCCATGTGTCTGCTTTGAAATGCAAATTCATTTCTATGGACATTGGTTTCCAGAGGAATTAAAAAGTTTGATTAAAGACTACACAGTCAGGTTGGCTACTGCAGGTAGTATGAGATATCAAAATAAACACATAATATGATAAAAATTTACATGATTTGAAATCATAAATGGAAAGTCTGTGCCAGGTTCTCTCTGACTATGTGATAACAAAACTCTTTGGAGTGATTTCATAACCCTTGGTATGTTTCTAATGTCTTCAGCTGTGGTTGTTAATTTCAACCCATCTCTTTTCTGACAATCTCACTCTGTCAGTTGCATATATAATGTTTTCTTGTCTTCTAAGCCTGTTGTGAAGCTATGAAATTACTATTGTAGCTATGGCACAGTAACATGATTCTATATTGATCTTGAACTTGCAAACATGAATCAAGATTCTGAACATACTTGATCCCAAATACTGATCACTTGGACTTTTTTTTTATTGAAAGAGGTGGTGAAGTGGCATCTATTACAACAGCTGTCAATTTGAAAGCTGAACCTCAGCACTGTGTTTTGAAGCAAACTTAGAGAAATCTTTTCTTATATGCCATATTTTTGTAAGACATCATTTTGAACACTATTCTCTTAGCAAGTCCTAACACCTCCAGATTCTCTGATTTTTAGAGGCAAGTAACCAGTTCTTGAGCTTCCTTTGTTAAAGTCTACTCTTTAGCTTCTCTTTTTTATGTTGATGGTACAAGTTGACAGGGCTGGCAAACTTGCAAGGTTATTGGTATGGCATTTGCAAACATACTTTTGAGCTTATAAAAATATGCCTTCCTTGCAGAGTGTAGTGCAGATAAATACCTCTGCTGAGGATCCTGGTTATTATAGCTTTTTGAATAAAGACTAGGAAACAGAAGTGGTGTGTAGAGGGAGAAAGGGAAGGATGGCATTCTCCCTCCTCTTATACAATAGATAATGGCCTTTATAAATTAGGAAACAGTGTTTGGGGCCAGGGCCACCACTCAGCCATCCACCCCAAATTCTATTACTTGGAGAAGTATTCCGCAAGATGGATGGGATTTCTTCAAAAGTGTCTTTCACTTCAAGTGGAAAGCTGTGACATGAGTGTACTCATATCAGGTCATAGATATCTGATTTTTCACTTCCTTGAATAATACAGAGTTATTGGGATACCTGTTTGTGAAGGCTAATTACCTTTATTGTGTTCTGCTGCCTTGGTAGCACGGTTGTTCCTTAGATACTGACTCACTAGAAATGATTTGTCTGGAAATTCAATTTGGCTTTGGCCTGAAGCTCAGGGAAAAAAAATCCAGCATTCATTAAGTTTACTAATGATGAAATTTTGATTTTGCGAATTTCTCAATACCTGTCTTATTAGATGGAAGTGTCATTTCTCTGGTGCAGAAAACACCACACTTGATATTATCTTGTAGGTAATTTCAGCCTACAGGCTTACTGCTTCCCTGATTCAAATACCATCATCCCAGATAGATGAGATTTATTACTCTGTGAGGCTTTTCTCAGGAAACAAGGATAAAAAATAATTTATCATGCTGTCTTTCAGTGATGCCTTTTAGATGTGTTGTTAAATTTCAGCTTTCTCTCTGTGCATGGTGAATCCTAGCATAGTTTCTCATAATTGTATCTATAGGGTATAAGGAGTCGCTTTTTTATTCGAGATTTTTTGGTCTTCTGTTTTTCTTTGCAAGTGATCAAACATGCTGTGGTATTTAATGGCTTTCCCTTATTACTCTTAATGTGAATACTTCAACAAATGAAATGGTTATTGTTGTCTTTTATATCACTTCATGTTTTTAACTTCAGTTAGGCATATCGACTCAAAAGAACAAAGATTTCATGAGTTTGAAGTAATATAATTACAGATGTACACCACAGATCTGAGGCCTTATTAAACTTATGTTGTACCTTCAATTATTTAGATTTTAATATTTGGACTGTCAATTAAATTACTTTGATTACATTGCTTAAAATATTATTCCTAGCTATTGTTAGTGTTGGATGGCCGGGCCCAAAGAGTGGTGGTGAATGGAGTTAAATCCGGTTGGTGGCTGTTCATGAGTGGTGTCCCCCAGGGCTCGATTTTGGGGCCACTCCTGTTTAACATCTTTATTGATGATCTAGACAAGGGGATCGAGTGCACCCTCAGTAAGTTTGCAGATGACACCAAGTTGGGTGGGAGTGTTGATCTGCCCAAGGGTAGGGAGGCTCTGCAGAGAGATCTGGACAGGCTGGAGTGATGGGCTAAGGCCAACCGGGTGAGCTTCAATAAGGCCAAATGCCGGGTGCTGCACTTGGGCCACAACAACCCCCAGCAGCGCTACAGGCTTGGGGAGCAGTGGCTGGAGAGCTGCCAGTCAGAGAGGGACCTGGGGGTGTCAACACCATTATTGTGCTGTCCAGGCTAATAGAGTATCAGTAGCAGAATCTGACACAAAGCTTAAATCTGATTCAGGACTCCAAGATGGAAATCTGGTGCATTTTCTAAAGTAATGAAGTTTCAGAAGTAGCCACAAAAACACTAGCTGTATTTATATATATAAATATGAAGTTAAATCCAGAGGGAAAAATAATCTTAGTTTTGTGTACACAAAAAGTGGGGTATAAGCTTGACCATTCCACATTTTAAGTGAGATTTGGGGTTCATGAAATATTAGAATAGAATAGAATAGAATAGAATAGAATAGAATAGAATAGAATAGAATAGAATAGAATAGAATAGAATAGAATAGTTCAGTTGGAAGGGGCCTACAATGATCATCTAGTCCAACCGCCTGACCACTTCTGGGCTCACCAAAAGTTATATCATGTTATTAAGGGCATTGTCCTCTTAGACACTGACAAGCTTAGGGCATTAACTGCCTCTCTAGGAAGCCTGTTGTAGTGTTTGACCACCCAATTGGTAAAGAAATGCTTTGTAATGTCCAGTTTAAACCTCCTGTGATGCATCCAATCACTGAATACCAGAGAGAAGAGATCAGCACCTCCTTCTCCACTTCCCCTTCTCAGGAAGCCATAGAGAGCAATGAGGTCGCCCCTCTGTCCCCTTTTCTCCAAACTAGACAAGCCCAAAGTCTTTAGCCACTCCTCACAGCCCTTTCACCAGCTCTGTTGCCCCTCCCTGGACACATTCGAGTACCTTTACATCCCTCTTGAATTGTGGGGCCCAGAACTGCACACAGTACTCAAGGTGAGGCTGCACCAATGCTGAATACAGTGGGATAATCACCTCTCCTGACTGGCTGGTTATGCTGTGTTTGATGCACCCCAGAATGCAGTTTGCCCTCGTGGCTGCCAGGGCACACTGCTGACTTGTATTGAGCCTGCTGTAGACCAGCACCCCTAGATCCCTTTCTGCAGGACTTCTCTCCAGACAGTCCTCTCCCAGTTTATACTTGTGTCCAGTGTTACCTCAATACTTAGGAGCAGGAGAAAAGGAACAGAAAAAAATCCCACAGAACCTATAACAGAAAAGTTAGGAAAACAATGGAGTACAAAACAAAAACCATCATTATGCCACTGTACAAATCCACCAAGAAAGAAGAACAACCATTTCACTGCTTGGTTTCATAAGCCCATGAAAATAATTTTCAGACCCTCAACCACTAAAAATAGGATGAAAATTAGCTGCAGAATTGTCTGACTGACAAGACAAAACCCCTACCTGAACTCTCAGAAGTGTTGCTGGCTAAACTTGAAACTGTAAAGCATAGTAATGGTTATTTTTCCAAAAGCAAAAAACTCAGAAAGCAAAACAGAACAGCAACCAGCAACACATACATAATAAATAACAAAGCAGTTTCCACATTCAGAAAATCTCTTCAAAATGGGGTTTTTTTTCCTGTACTGTAATTTGTAGTAAAAGAAAAGAAATTAAGAATTTCAACCTCACAGGCAGAAAAGTTGTTTGCTCCAAGAGTAGCCTATACTTGGGAAAAGCAAAAAAGTTCCCAAGACTGAGTGAGGCCTGCCTGACTGCAACATGTGTCATAGGAGAATGACTAGGAGCCTTGAATAAGTCACAGTGATTCATTTTACCAGATGCTCTATCTATGCTGTTTTGATCCAAAACCTTTCTCTCCCTGGGGAAAGATTCTGAGTTGTGTTTGCCTTCTTTCATGTGCTTCTTTCTTGCCATGTGGCAGCTTTCCAGTGTGCCCCTGAGCACCGGAGCGCTGGATGATAGGCAGTTGTGCTGTGCAGTTCTCCAGTTTGTTGAGCTGTTACAGCAGTAAGTATGCTGCTGGTGGTACTCTGAGCCTGCTTGTCAGCCTTACAATGTGATTAGGAGAGGACAATTTACTGGAAGAAACAATTTCAGTCAGCTTGATGATCTCTAGCATGCTTGAAGAGTAAAAGAACTTTGCAATGAAATCCAAGTAAGCAGTATGGACTTCTCTGGCAAGATTTGCAAGGACTTTGGGTATGATTTATAGAACTGCATACAGAAGGTGTACCTACTACCCTTTCCCATTCACCCGCAAGATAATACCTTCACTGTCTGATTTGAGAGCACGGATTAGAACCCATATTCCTCCCTCTCTTAATTATTTTAGATTATTGCTTGATGGAAAAATCTGTGTGCCCCCACTCTGTCCTGAGGGGGATTTCAGACCTTCCTCTCAAACTCTAGTTCTGCATCTCAACCTTCCATTCAGAGGGTGTCTGGAACTAATGCCTTTGCCAGAAAAAAAATTGTTATGGAGCTGGTGAAGTGTTTCATTTTCCACAAAACAACTCAGATGGTTTAAAAATTTAATTTTGAAATTTTGTTTAAAATATTTTTTTACCTCTTCAATTTGGCATCCAAACTCATGAACTGATGATTTCCTCAGACCCCTGTTGCTAAGCTCTCTTCTCATATGGCAATTTCTGGATGTAACTGTAATAACACTCTCGGTATTCTGAAGTCCTGGGCTCAGGACCACAAGATTGGAATAAAATCTTAATGTTGTTTGTGATTCTTGAGGTCCTAAGCTGTGCTGTGTGCTCTTGGTTCAGGAATGAACATGCTGGTTATGAAATTGCCAGAACTAGCTGTCTGATTGTGAAACTGCTGCAAGCTGCAACTGTGATGTCCACTGACTGAATTCTATATTAATGTGGCACTTGTACATGGAAATCGAACAAAGCATTTTCTTTTTCTTTTTATCAACTGGATGGGGTCAGTATGTGCCTAAGAGAGAATCATTGCAGCAAAACTCACAGAAAACCAGAGGAGTAGAGAAAGTCATGATTGAAAACAAGAATGTTTTATTAATAAAACTCCAAACACAGAAAACAAGGCAAAGTTTGTGTGTATTTCATGACACTGCCTCAGAAAAGGCAAACAAATTTTCAGTTCAATTGAATTTTAAGCATGGATATAAACGTTCTCAATAAAGTAAAAGTACAAGGGCAGTATACAAATAAATAAACATACAACTGAATATTGGACAAAAGCGACATTTCAGATTTCTGAGATATTTCTGTGTCCTGGTTTTAGCTGGGATAGAGTTAATTTTCTTCCTAGTAGCTGGTATAGTGTTATGTTTTGGATTTAGGATGAGAATAATATTGATAACACTGATGTTTTAGTTGTTGTTGATCAGTGTTTATGCTAATTCAAGGACTTTTCATCTTTTTATGCTGCCCTGCCAGCGAGGAGGCTGGGGGTACACAAGAAGTCCGGAGGGGACACAGTCAGGACAGCTGACCCAAACTGGCTAAAGGGATATTTCATACCATATGATGTCATGCACAGCATATAAATTAGGGGCAAAGCTGGCCAGGGGGGCTGCTGCTCCGGAACTGTCTGGGCATCAGTCAATTGGTGGTGAGCAATTCTTTTTCATTTGCATCAATTGTTTTTCTTGGGTTTTATTTCTCTCTTTTTTTTTGTTATTTTCCTTTTTATTACAAATTATTATTGTTGTTGTTGTTGTTGTTATTGTTATTATTATTTTATTTTATTTCAGTTATTAAACTGTTCTCATCTCAACTCATGAGTTTTCTTACTTTTACGGTTCCAATTCTCTCCCCTATCCCACCAGTGGGGGAATGAGAGAGCAGCTGGGTGGGGCTTAGTTGCCAGCAGGTTTTAAACCATGACAGCCCTTTTTTGGTGTGCAGTGTGGGGCTCAGAGGGTTGAGATAATGACAGATCTGACCAGAGCCTGTAAATACAAATTTGTTATAAACATTTATTATATTATTTTAATAGTTGCTGGTCACAATGTTGATTTCTTTGCAATCATAGTTGCTGTGCTTGTTTTCAGAGTTGTGTTATGAAACACCTTACCTGCTGTATATGTTCCCTGTTGTGTTGTTTATCATCTCTGGGAGCTGGATTAAGGTTATCATTTTGATGTGCTGTGTAATTCTGGTTTATGATATGATAAAGTTACTGGTCATGAGACTAACCTGGTATTTGTACTCAGCATTGCTGTCATCTCTCTACTTCGGGAAACATCTCTTGGAGACTATTAATAATTACACCCTTTACCTTTTTTTCTCGGAGAGCCAATCTATGGGGGAGAGAAGGGGGGACACTTTCCCCCACTCCTTCACCTTCACCAGAATGAAATTCTGAAAAAGAAACTTTAGTATGATGCTTGGACTTTGAAAGTATTTGTAGGAGTCAGAAAAACTTGCTATTCTGAACTGGGCATCTAACTTTTCCACTCCTGCCGGATTTCATTCCCTGAAATGTCAGACTTATGTGTTCAAAAGTATACATTATGAGCAGGTTGTGAGAAATATAGCTAGGAGTTGGGCAGGTGATGCATATCATTACCTTTACCTGCAATGTGTGATTTTATGTGACCTCAGCCGCCTTATATCCGTAAAAAGGCAGTAACACAGTTTGCAGGTCTGGCGATGTCTCTCTTTAAGGATTCTCATTTCACTAGAGCTTAGAAAAGGGGAGGGGTGCCCCAAAGTCCTCCGAATGTGGCAAATTAAGGAGTAAATAGAAATGAGATGGTCTGTAACATTAATTCAGCTGTGTGTATCTGCTGCTGTTACTTCTGGTTTTGTTGTTTGGACTTCAGTAGATGTCTCTGCAGAACAGAAACAGGCAGATACTGTGTCTACCCTTTCACTCCCAATACTGTTCATTCAAAGCAGAGAGGCTATTTTTGCTCATAGGATATTTATACCTTTAAGAGCAGCAACAGGTGAAGATTTTAAAACCCTTTATATTAAAAAAGACACTCAGATCTTCTGTGTTTTGACCAGTGACATATTAACTTATAGCTATGATAGTCCATGAATGGAGTGTACCACTCTATCAACATTACTTGTAATTTTAGACTATTTTGTGCTTTTTATTTTCTATTTGACTTTATGAAGGTGAACTTGTTAACAAGAAACTTTTTTGTTCAGAGAAAAATGAAGACAGAGGTCAAACTTTAAACTCAGGTTTGTGCATTTTTTTATTTTAAACACCATTATATATTAACTGCTGTGCACTGTTTCATTTGTGTACTTTCCACGAATGTGTGAACAAGCTTCTATATCAGTCCTCTGAGAATTACATAGTTTCAATGTGCTATAGGCTCTGTCTTCATTCATAACTAAAATAAATGATCTTCTATGATGTTAAGCGAATAAACACCACCTAATAATGTAATAGTCCAGTTTTCGGCAGTGAAATGATATTTTTCATTTGTTTTTGCATAATCTTTTTGAGAAGAAGAAAATTAACTTGTACATAACTGTGGAAATGTGATTAGAGGAAAACATGAAGATCTGTTTACAAATGAATGTCAGTAAAAATTCATTAAGATAAATCAAGTAAACAGAATAAACCAGGCTTTAAATTAGCATTACACGGGATGTCAATAGAGCAGAAAGAAAAAAGAATTATAGTTATTTAGCTAGTCAGATCTTAGGTTAAGTATGACTAACCAGAAAACTAAAATAAGAAAATATGTAGTTACCTGTACAATTTTACAAGCTACTGTGATTCTCATGAAGCAGAGATACTACGTCATAAGAACAAAATCAGCCTAATTGAAATATTGTGCTGCAACAGTGAATGGGCCAGGTATCTTCATCGTGACTAATTCTTTTTTTACAGAAACAATACTTGTGTATCACTTTGTGTAATATCAGGTGAAAGGATAAGAGGCAAAGCCAGAAGTGCGTGGAAGTCTATTTATGATCAAGAAAAACATCTTGAGAATTAAGCATGGTTTTTTTTAATCTGAGTGAAAGAAATGTCTGCATGGACCTGACTAACTCTCCTGCTGAATTGCATGGTAATTTACAGGTCTATACAAGGGATATTTCATGTGTTTTTACATTTATACTCTTATTTACGCATCCTATGTCTACCAAAGAAGAGACCATAGCAGTCAGAAAACATGTGCCTTTTCCCTGCAATGCTGTTGCATCTTCTTAGTGTGAATTGTGTTCCTACCTAATGAAAGCTTGAGAGAAACTATTTAATAGTCAAAATCTTGTATAGAATATATACTATACATGCTTCACTAAATACCAAGATTGGGGCCTACATGGTGGCAGGGCCTATGCATGTGCACACAATAAGAAGGCAGCCCTCAACACACAAGAATTTACTATGCAAATAAATGAGATCAACATAAAATTAGTATAGAAATGAAGGCAGATGTGCAGTGAATTTTGCAAGTTTCAGGATCAAAACCAAAGTCATATTAAAAATTCCTAATCTAGTGTCCCAATTAGTATTTGATTTTTTTTATGAAGTCTTGGAAAAATATTTCTAAAACTCAGCTAAACTGAAAAACCCGAGCCTTTTACTAGTGCCTTCTCACTTGTGGAGGACTACGGACTCTGACATGTAATTCAGGGCTGCACGGGCTCTTCTATAACTTGCTAAAGGACCATGGACAGTGAAGGTCCTGGCACTGCCTGCCTAAATATGTCATTAAGCCAGGCTTACATCAGTATGAAAATGTACTGATGGAACTGCAAGAAAACTTCTGACAGCTTCTGACAAACCTCTGTACATTGCAACTGTGAGGAGTGTAATGTATCCTTGATCTAAATTTGTGAGATTAGTTTGGAAATCTCACTCCAAAGAGTGCACAAACATCATATGATGAATGTCACAACAACATAGTGCAAGTTGCAGCAGGTCTTATCTATCCATGACCAGCCAGGTCTTACTTGTATGCAGTGGCTGTTTATGAGGGACTTCTGAACATCAAGCTGTTTACTTAGGAGTTGATAAATGGGGCACTGCAGCTCTCTCTTCTGCAGGTCTTCACCTTCTTTTTCTCATCTTCCCCACTTGGTAGATCTGCATTCAACTACAATAAGATAAAATTCCTGCAGACTTGCTCCCAAAATGGGCCATTCTAAATTAATCCCCATAATTTAAATGCAGTTCCTTAACTTTTCAGCATTAAGACTGAATATCATGATGGAAGATTTGGTTCAGTAATTACAGTCTGTTGAAATCAGTTGGATTTCTGGTAAAGCAAAGAGTTACTAAGCATTATGTAAATGAGCCAGAATAAGTATACAGTTATTAAATGACTGTGTGCATCAGTAAGGAAGAAAAACTGTTAGTGGGTATAAAGGCTTATAACTAACACTATGGAAAGAAATGGAACACAGGGCAATTTAGGCTGAATGCTAGAAAAAATGCTTAATGATAAGATCTATCAAATTCTATAATAGCTCACTGAATAATGGATGCAACTTTCACTTATTACACTGGACTGGACAAAGCACTGAAATATGTTTTAGGAGCTTATCCTGAAATAGTGAGTTGGACAGTGACATTTCAGAGTATGTGAATAAATTTTTTCTTTTAAAATCTTGTTAATCAGGCTATAGGTTTGGGTAGTAACATCCCTTCTACCTGAAGATTTGATATCCTGAGTTGCAGGTGTAGGGAAACATGTAACTTGGAAAATACAAGGTACGTGACAGGTACAAATTTTCCAGTTCCTTTAGAAAGTAAAAGCAAACAGGGGAGTTCAGAAGTTTCAGAAGAAATCTAAACTAAAATCTTTCATGTAGAGTTGAGAAAGATGCAAGCTCATAGACAGCAAGGAAAATGTTAAAGTGGGAAGTGGGAGAATGGGAACAGGCTAGACAAAGTTATACTTAATTCCCTAATGGTTCACAGAATCACAGTATGGTTGAGGTTGGAAGGGACCTCTGGAGGGCATCTGGTCCAACCCCCAACTCAAGCAGAGTCACATAGAGCCAGTTGACAAGGACTGCATCCAGTTGTCTTTTGATTTTCCCCAGGGATGGACAATCCACAACATCCCTGAGCAACCTGTGCCAGTGCTTGGTCATCCTCACAGTCAAAGTGTTTCCTGATGTTCAGAACCTCCTGTGTTTCAGTTTGTGCCCATTGCCTCTGATCCTGTCACTAGACACTGCTGAAAGGAGCCTGGCTCCATCCTCTATGAACCATCCTTTCAGGTATTTCTGTACATTAATCAGATCCCCCCTGGGTCTTCTCTTCTCTTGATTAAACAGTCACAATTCTATCAGCCTTTCCTCATAGGTTCCCATAGGTTATATGTGCCCATAAGACCTTTGTTTCTCTGAAACCAAGAAAAAAAGAAGGCAAAGAAATTAGGGAGTGATCTCTGCATTCTGCTGCTCTTGGGCTGAGATCCAGGAGGTGTTAACATTACTTAGCTATGTAGTATTTTGTATATGCATATAATGTTACTGAGTCCTCTTAGTATAATTTGTTAGGCACTTTTCTTTCAAGTACTGTATATCTAGTATATGACACAGCTCGGTGGCAGCTTATGTGATGGTAAATGCATTGACCACATGAGATCTCCCCATGCAGGTCAGATGCAACCTGACCAGAGATAAATGACATCAGCCCCAGCAGCCTCCCACGGCACACAGCATCATGCACCAGGAGAGGATCCACAGCACCACACTGCAGGCCAGTGAAGAACTCATGGATGAGCAGGGAGGGGGAACCAGATGTTTTGCAATGGTTGTTTGAGGCTTGATAGGTTTGGAAATTACGTTTGAAACATTGGATCTGAATGTGGTTTTGACTGTTAGCATAGTACAAGGTCATTATTGATAGTTATACCCTGGGGACTCCAAAATCTCTATGATAATGACTTGCAAGACTGACAAATACCAGCAAATACACTGTGCTGGTATGGTGGGTAAAAAATTCCTGTGTATAAACAGTCATAAATTGCAGCTAATCTATGGTACATGTGTCAGAGAAAATAACCAGTGGTGCATTCTGAGGAACATATCATGTCTTAATTCCAGCAGCTTAAATAATATTAACTCATGATCTATTTTCCTTCATGGTAAGTAAAAGAAATGTTGTGGATACAAGATTAATCTTTCCTTGTTAGTGAAATGAAAGCCCTTGAAGTTATTAAAAGTGTACAGTGTGTGACTGAGGACTGCTCCTGGTGTGGTGAAGTAAAGGCCTTCTCTGAACCCTGTTCTGTGGTAAATGAATACAAAGTTCTCTGCAGGGTTGGAAGCAAACATCAAAAAGACAGGAGTGAGTTTCTGTTGTCAGGGAGCTGAATGGAGTGGACTTGATTCACTTTCTTGAGGCTTCTATAATTCAGAACGTGTTCTTTTGTTTCAATACCAACCTCTAAATAACACTTGAGTGATGGAGAAGGGGCGAAGGGAGGCACCTGTTGAGAAGGACACGGTGGTGGGCTAAAGAATCTGCTACTATCCCAAGCAAAAAGACCACAGAAGAAAATTTCATAGGACACTATTATTACTATAGAGCTGACAACAGTTTGCCTTGGGTTTTTATGAGTGTTTTTGCAGAAGATTCAGAAGTAGCAGTTCAGTCCAGCATCTACAGAGACATGTTTGTGTTCATCTGTGATGGGAGAAGCCTTATGTATATACTTTGCCTTTATCATAATTATCAAGAGAAAAATTAAGTGCCAAAGAAATATCTTGAGGGATTCAGTAAGCAATAATTTCAGAGTAATAATTTTCTATATAATGCATAGGTAAACACTTATTTGTGAATAAATACACATAAACAGTTCCACATATAAGCTCTGATTTATCATTCATAACAAATAAAATAACTTGACAATAAGTCAAATACAGAATAATACAGAATAATTTTTTTTCCATACCAGTGACAGATGATTTTTAGCTTATGGTGATATAAAATATTGAAACGTGACTTTGATCTCTTGTACCTAACATACAGTTGCAAAGATTTAATATTGCTGAACAGCTTGCTTGGATGCCTTTCCAATGATTTGCAAAGCCTTAAGGATTTCATAGTGATTAACTCTACCATATGCTTTTTTCAAAGGCCAGTTTTGCCAGGCCATCAGTTTATATGCAGATTAAACTGGCAAGTGTGACCAAACTTTCAGAATTAAGTAAACGTTAATTGCTTGATACTACTTTTGGTTATCTTATTGTAATAGGAAAGTTACAAAATGAGGAGGATAGATGGGTGATAAATGAGATTCCCATTTGGAATGACAGCTGGAGTAGCAGAAAATTCTCCTGTTGTCATGGGTTGTTGCTACCAGTTATTTTACATATAAATTGTTTCACTCATCTCTGGTTGGCAAGTTTTCTTGGCACTGTCAATATTTATAGTGGCTAATTCTCTAAACGAATGCTGAGAAATATTTTCCTCTCTAACTGCTTATGAATGACTTGCATTTGGCATGAGAAAAAAGGCAGATTTCTAAATACATGTTAGAGGTTTTGAGCCCTGGAAATGGACAGAAACAGACAGGAATGAATAAATGCACCAACACTTAGCTAGTAGGGAAGATGGTTAGAGAAACCCTCCTCTGCAGCAGCTGATTATCCAACAAGAAAATAAGTTTTGCTGCTCTGACCATAGACAATGGAGTGAAGCAGAACAGATATTGGTTTGTAGAAAAACGTGAGGTGTCTGCAGACTTCAAACCAGGAACAGGAAGTCATGAATCCAAAAATATGTTTTATTACTATTGTGCATATCTCAGTTAAAAAGAGCACACATAATCTCATATATATATTTGCTTGTAGCATAAATTTACAATTTATAAATAGGTTGGTGTATAATCTCCTGCCTTTGCTCTGAGATCTCAATCTCTCTCTGCCAGGAGGGAAAGAACATTTTACTCTCAGAAGGTTGATGAAATGCTTATATCTGGTTATAGATGGTTTCACTTAGCCAATAATGATTTCTAAATTTATGGGTATATGAGGAAGTTTCTCTCAGGAAAAACTAAGATCAAAGTTTTGACTGATTTCTGTTCTCAGAAATCTTGAAGTAGATTCTGGGAAAAGGGACAAATCTGAAAAAAAAACCCCAACCCTGAAAAATTTAGGCTTAGAATTTATCTGTGTCCTCCCTCTGATTGCAGTACACTTCTAGTGTATCAGACCTAAGGTTTATGTAAGAGCAGACATACAGTTGAACTTGTAGTTAGATGACAAGAAGTGGGAGATTTTACACTGAGATTGATGAAAGCTTGCAGCTTTTTTTATTTCTGTGAATGTATTCATAAAACTTTTCTAACTATCTTCTACTTCTGGACTGTGAAAACGAATTACTAATATTTCCTTATCCTGAATTCCTGGCAAGCACTAAAGCATGTGGCTACCCCTACTCAATACAGCTTCTAAGGCACTAACGGGAAAAAGGGGAGATGCTCTTACTTATGGAAGCTGAAACAGATCTTGTACTTCTAATACAGTTTTTCTGTGGTGTGAATATTTTGGTGTGATGAGACTCAACAGTGACTCCGTGATGATGGGAGAAGCTGCCTGAAATTCAAGGGTTTACAGCAAGTTTGTAGTAGGTTTGCTGCACTTTTGGAACTAGACAGACATAGTACAACTACTGAAATCTAAAATCAGTCCTGATTTACATTAGTAGATCCTGGCATTAATTGTTATGTTTCAGGAAAAGGTTTGATTGCTGAACAGGTAATGCATGCTCAGAAATTCCCCTTAAGTGAGGCTTGCTTAACCATATTAGTAGTCACTATGGTGAAAGAGTCAGCAGGATTCTAAAAAAGCACAACAGGTATTCAGTAGGATGAAGTTTTGTCTGGAGGGGAGAGGTGGGAAGTTTGAAGAATAAAATAGATATCATAGCTTAGAGTTGATAAAAAATTTAAATTAGGGGAGCAAATTAACACAGAACAAGAAAGAGGAAAAGATGATTAAATGGATAACATGGAAACAGAAGGATTAACTATAAATAAACACTTATCAGGGAGAGACAAGAAAATTAAGGAAGGCTGAAGTGAGGAAATAAGTGATTTGTTAATATTAATCAAAGTAGCAAGGGCAAATCAATAAATGCATCAGGGTAATAGAAAGAAGAAACTGCACCACCATCAATATAAATGACTCAATAAGAAAGAAGACAGTGAATAAATGCTGAGAGTCTAAATAAACAGGAGGTGAGTTATATCTCATTAAAGAGCAGGTGTAGGAGTACTTGGAAACACTGTGAACATGCTCATATTGAGCATATGAGACAATATATACTTCCCATGATACTGGTAAACAAAATTCAGTAGCACTGAAAAGTGACCGAACACAGGGAAGGTAGCAGATGACCAAGACTTTTTTGGCTACGGATAGATACTTACAGCATTTATTTTGTTTGCATTTGTTCACCAAAGGACAAAGTGTGGCTGTGGCAGCTTTCTATTCTTTTGCATTTCTGTCACTTTTTCTTCATCATGACATGAGTGAGAGAAAGATCTGTTAGAAAGGCAAGTAAAGACCACCAAAATAAAATCTTGTTCAGCGTTATTTCTTATTCCCATGTTCTAGGAAGAAAAACAAAGTTTTTTTATTTTATAAATACTGTATTTGTTTATAGAACTTTATGAATATTGCCATATAAATTAGCTATTAAAGGGAATGGAAAACTCCTACTAATAAAGCTTCTTTAGATGTTTAATGTTTATGGATGTGGAAAGAACAAGTAAAATGAATCCTAAAGCTTTCTCAAATTTAAATTGAGGATATATACTAAAATTAGAATCAGATAGATGTCAGGCCATGTTTAGAGCTACATATGTTAAGGATGTAATAAACTTAGTTAAAAGTTGTAAACTTTGTTTTGTCTTATCAAAATAAGTTGCCAAATGTAAGGAAATTGCCACATCTCAAGAACCTTTACAGGGCTGGCTTTTTTATTTTTATAGGTATTTGTTCTGTGAATATAAAAGTGAAGAATTTTAAGAGACCAGTTCTAGGGAAAAAATAGGTTTAGCAGACTAAAGGAGAGTCCTTTCTTAGATGATCCTAATAAAAAAAGTATGACGGTAATTCTTTCCTTGTTGGACAACAGGAGCTTTCCTGGGGTAACCAGAAGATGAAGAAGGGAGGTCACTAACTCTGAAGAAATCTTTGTTGTGTGAAGGAATCAAGAAACAGAGAAGGAAGATTTCCCAAAGCTCTTCCTTGGAGACAATATGGAGGAAAGCATGAGGGGTGCAGGAAATTGAATAGCTGACCTCCAAGATTTCCATGCTACCTATCAAGGAAAATGGAAGATTTCCAAATCCTTTGGAAAGTTTGATCCTTTCCCACTATGTGTACACAAGTACGCAGAGACAGAAAATATGCCACTTGGAAATACAGTAGAAAGGAGTAAAGGAGGAAATACAATGAAAATGGCAATAAAGAAGATAAATATATGTAACAAAAAGATAGGATACCAAGGCTAGTGGACATAGTAAGGAAATAACTGACTGGTATTTTAGTCATTTCATAATGTTAGCCCCTGTGTTAGAAGAGTATCTTTTAAGGGTGTAACAGACTGAAATACTGCCTTTTTTCCCCCTTGTAGTCTTCAGAATAAAGGTTAGCAAACTCTTTGTGCAGTCTGTTTGATTTCTCCTGAACATTTTTCTATGTGTCCTAACAAATGTAAGGACATCAGGAGACTGTGAATAACAAGATTCTCTATGAAATGCCCAGAAAAGTCCTACCAGACCTAAAATATGTGAAGAGAAAAATCTGAATGAGTTGGATTACTCATGCATGAGGGGTAATGCTTATAAGAGCAGAAGCTAATGTTTACTGTGTGCTTTTACAGGGATCCAGAGAAGCAAAAATCTTCAATTCACACTGGGACTTAGCCTTGGTGGAAAGTGCATGATGCATATAGGAGGCTAGCGTAGCTCAGATTTAATTTAGCATCTGCTTGATGTTGCAAATTAATCTTAAACTAATCAGTCTTCATCTTGAAAAAGCTTATGTGTCTGAAATAAAATTCATATAATGCCTTGACTGCAGACTAAATAACAGGAAATCATTTAGACAGACAAACATAAATGATTAGATGAAAGGTACCTATTTCCATGCAACTAATAAGAAGACAATTAAAGATAGGTGTGACTGATTTCTACAAAACAGAAGAAAACTTTTGATTCACTTTACCATTGACCCTAAAAAGTTGTTAATTTTTGTAATGTGGAGGTATATTTATGAACAAACCTCCTTATGATTTCTAATGACCATTTATTTTTTCAATGACAAGTCCAGCATGTTACTTTTATTTATAGAGATGGGCATCACAATTTCTTAAAATTCTGTCAATTCGATCCAAATCACTTTTCATGATTTTCTTACTATAGGAAGTTTGTTTCAGTTACAGATATTATATGCTGTAGCTAGTAGCTATTTATTCTTGGATATATTGTGTTTGGGTTGAAAAAAAATGGAGATCTTGCTTCTATTGTTCATTTTTAACCCTGTTTTTTTAATACAGGAATTTTTTTTCATCTGTCTTCGTATCTTTTTTTCTCTTCTAGTCCTAGTTTTGAGTCTATCAAAATTAAAGACTTTAAATGCTTAAGGCGAACGTACTGAATCTGGAAACCACAGAACCATTCAGGTTGGAAAAGACCCTTGGGATCATCAAGTCCAACCATCAGCCCTACTCTACAAAGTTCTCCCCTACACCATATCCCCCAACATCTCATCCAAATGACCCTTAAACACATGCAGGGATGGTGACTCCACCACCTCCCTGAGCATAAAATGCAAACCTTGATAACTCCCAGTTATTGTGAATTATTATTAAGCATCTCTGACACTTTCATCTTTTTCACATAACTGAAGTATAAACATACATGAAGTCAAAGTTTGATCCAAAATCCCCCAAAGTGTTGATGATTCCATCTGATGTGCCAAGAAACAAATCTTGAAAAGGCTGCACCTTAAGATACTGGCCATATCCTTTCACACCAGTATGGAATCACAGCCACAGAATCACAGAATCAAAGAATAGCTGAGGTTGCAAGGCGCTTCTGGAGGTCATCTAGTCCATCCTCCTGCTCAGACAGGGTGAACTTGACCAGACTGACCAGGACTGTGTTTAGTTTGGTTTTTAATATCTCAAAAAATGGGCAACATGTTCCAGTGTTCCTTCATCCTTATCATAAAAAAAAAAAAAAAAAAAAAAAATTTCTTATGTTTAAGCAGAATTTCTTGTGTTTCAGTTTGTGCCTATTGCCTCTTGTCTTTTCACTGGATGCCACTGAGAAGAGCCTGGTATAAATACCTCCCACCAGGTATTTATATGCCAAGTTAAGGTCCCCCTGAACATTCTCTTCCCCCCAGTTCAAGCTCTCAGCCTTGTATGACACTTCTATCTGATATGAGGACATATCACCTGGTGTCCACCAGGTCTTCTTCTGCCAAGCTGCTTTCCAGCCTGTTAGGTCCCAGCCTGTGCCAGTGCCTGATGTTATTCCTATTCAGGAGCAGGACTTTGCACTTCTCTTTGTTGAACTTCATAAGGTTCTTGCCAGCCCATTTCTCCAGCCTGTTGAGGTCCCTCTGAAAGGCAGCACAACCCTGTGGTCCATCAACCACTCCTCAAAGTTTTGTATCATCAGCAAACTTACTAAGGGTGCAATCTGTCCAATCACCTAGATCATTAATGAAGACACTGAGCAGTACAGGATCCAATACTGACACTTGTAGGCATTGTATGGGTGTAGTAGGCATCGTATATGTGTAGTAAGCATTGTATATGTGTGGGGTCATGAGTTCGTTCTCCTTCATGAATTAGCAAATCTGAATCTACTGCTTTTCTCATACTTTTTGTTGCATTTGAGAAGTAAGGCAGAAATACAAACACCTTGCTTTGTATTGTTAGTGCATTATATGACAGAAGATGAGGACTGTGGGAATAGGATTTCTTAGCAGAGCTGCCAAGAATATTGGAGAAGAAATTGGATTTTTAAAAATCTTTTCCTTTTCCCTCATATGGGTTCTAAACCATTCTTTCTGCTCCTAGGCACTGTTCACAAAACACAATATCTGAAACAACTCTTGCGCTTTGATTTGAGGGAAAGCTGGGCAACAGGATCAACATCCCGGTTTATATCAGCCAGTCACAAATTCATTATATATACTAATCCCCAAAAGATAATCAGATAGCATTAACTCAAAATTAATTTTTCACTGTTTTTAATCCCATTCTCCCTTTTTTACCTTCACTACCAGTTTCTTTATTTTGACTGCAGCATTAAATGAATTTGATTCTCCTCGAGTCAGGTTTTTTTAAAGATTGGTATTATATCTGTGGGCTTTTTTCATTGCAATGTAAACTGCTTTCTCTGTTTTCCTCTTACTGTTTTTCAATTTTTTTTCAATTTTTGAGCCCTTAAAAAATTTACAGTATAAGTCTGGACCTTCTGTAGTGAACTGAAGGTTATTAGCAGCAGGCTTGATATTTGTAATAGTTCTATCAGAGGGTCTTTGGAAGTGCTGTGTGGAGCTGGTTGCCATCACTTGAAATCATGGGCTCTGATCAATTGTTCTGCCTAGACTTGAACAAGGGGAAATGTTGAGCAAATGTGTATTTTGCTTAATCTCATTAATTAGCATGCTGTACTTTGACATACTCATCCGATATTTAAAGGGTATACAAACAGAAGAATAGCCACTGGCTATAGTTTTAAAGTAACTTGCTGCTTAGACACCTCCTCTTCTGAGGATGGCCATTATCTTCTCCAGCCTCACTGCTTACTACAAGGGCTTCTGCACCAAGGCAATTTGTTCTTGCAAGCTTCCCCATTGCATTCTGTCAAAACAACCCAGTCTCTTGGCCAGGAGGGAGGACTTCATTGATCAGTCCAGGAAGCAGTACTGGGAAGGAAGTGATGGCACATAGCTGGGGCAATAACCTCCTTGGAAACACAGCAGATGCATCTCTGAACAGAACCATATTTAGCTAAGGGCGTAGAAGAGTTTAATCTAATTCATACACGTCTGTCACTATTTTAGGAGTCGTGCACACAATGACAAAACTGGAATAAATTTTCTGTCAGAACATCTCTGGAAAATGGAAGATGCATTTGCTTATCTGTGTTGGCTGAGCTATGTAGCTGATATAGCTACCTGATGCAGCAGTAATAGAAGCTATTTTTTAGTTTTCAACCATTGCTTCCATACTGCCTTTCTCAGTTCAGGCCACTTGCTTAGCATCACACCCATTTCATTAGGCCTTCATTATTAAGCTATGCATTTAGAGGTTATTGGGAAGTTGGAATCTGATACTTCTACTCTTCTGTTTACAGTATAAAGGTCATAAACAGCCACAAAATGGATTTTTAAAAATCTTATCAATTAAAATATATTAAATTCCCTCCCACCAGGGAGAAGTGGGTCTTGATATAGAAGTTAAAAACATGTCTTTCTACTGTAAAAATAGAGATAGTTTTCAAACCAGAGGCCTGAATCTAGGTCTTCCCCCTATTTTGGGATCACAGAAGCACAGAATAGCTGAGGTTTGAAGGCACCTCTGGAGACTGTTGAGTCCAGCCCACAGCTCAAAGCTGGGTCAGCCAGAGCAGGACGCTCAGTGCTATGGATGAGTGCCTAATCCCATAGGTTACAATCAGTTTTTAATTTCTGTCTCCAAAATTCCACACCTGAAGAAAGAGTAGCAGAGCCTTGCCCTTTTTTCTAACAACACATCACATAACCACAGTGTTTAGCTGTGTGCTGGAAATCTGGGAGCTGTAACAATAAATCAGGCAAAGGAGGTAAAAAGACATATTCTGGATTAGTGCTCCAACAAATATGCTATAGTTTCAGGCAGGCACTTCCTCCTGCTGTATTTTATAAGAAAGCAGCTGTTATAAATACTTTCTGTTTGAACTGTCGGGATCATACTCCAACTCAGGCACTGTGTTTACACATAGTCCAAGTAAGCCTACCAGACTGATCCCTTCTGGGAGAGAAAAGCTCACTCTGTGGCTCTTCAACTTGTTTAAATATGCTAGCTATTTGTTCAGTGATGTTTAAACTGGGTAACTCTGCACATATGCCAGAGTTATCTGGTGAACTTTAGAGTTAGAAAACCCTCACGCTCCAGGCTTATTTCTATGGAATCAGAGATTTGCCAGGGTGGGATAGCAGCTGGATGGAGGTTTCTAAGGTTATTTAGGATTTAGGGGGAAAGTTAAGTCACTCTCATTTTCGGTGCATTTTTAATTTGAGCTGGCTGCTAGAATAAAGTTAGGTAGATGGCAACATAATCAGCTGTAAAGTTGTTATTTTTTGCCCTTTAAAATAAATTGAAAATAGCAAATCAATTTAGTTCATAAGTAATTACAATGACTTCTTAACTGCCTCAGTGAAGGTTGCTGCTCCAGCTGATGTGCTGATGGGGTGTTTGGAGATAATCTTCTGACATTTTCTAAGGGTCCTGAGAGAAGTCTGACATAACCAGTGGCAGCAGCTGAGCATCCAGCTGACCTCTCTGCTGCACTGCGTAAACTGCAGGCTGCCTGCATGGCTAACCCGCAGCTCGCCACACCATTTAACTACCTGCTCAGTTAGACTTGCTGCTGGTGAAGGTGGGTGAAATGAAGCTGCTGAACGATCAACTAGGGAAGCAAGGTACAAGCATACATTACCTCTTCTTGTCTCAATACAAGAATCGTCTGTTAGTGATGGGACAGAGAAGACCATCATCATTTGTATGTGAGTTGCTAAAGGATACTTTGAATTACATGTAAATGTGCAGAATAAGAACAAGAATCAACTGGTGTAGAATACAGAAAAGACTGAAAAAAATTCACCTGTCTCTCTTACAGGTAAAAGGATATTAGTGCTGAAGACAAATTCCCAGGAAGGAATGGAAGCTTGCAGTCCTTCCTGTTAGTGTATTGAGTCTGAAACACTACAGGAAAAGGATTCAGAAGTGTGTGTCCTTCCCTGTTTTCTTTTTCAGCTCCTCCTGTTGGCTGTTGGAAGGAAGAGATTCAGCTAGGGAAGAGGTTTTGATGGCTTGCAGAATCTTGTGGACAAACAGTGAAAGGTGATAGACACACTAAAAGGGGGAAGGAACTGAAGGCTCAGGGTGAGATTTGGTCAAAGATGTGTCAGCAGATGCTTTTCCCTTCCTCCATCTCCCCAGGGAAAGCATGCTTATTTTGTCTGTTCTCTGTGTGCTCCACATTCATCTCCACCCCAGTAACTTCTAAAGTCCTTGGAAGTGGTTTCAGATTGAGCGCTGCAGAATGCTGGGCTTTCCTACTTCACATTTTCTTATTAGAAGTTCTCTTGGATTGTCTCTAATGCCTCGCTCGGGTCCTTCACCTGGAGGACAGCCCAAGAATAGTATTTTGCAGAGCGTTTATAGAGACGAATCACAGTAGTGAAGGATGACTTGTGCCACAAGAAAGATAGATGGGTGAAATCTGATCTTTTTTATTAATTGTATATCCACTGTGTTGTCTTGCCACAGGATTTTTCTCACTTGGACTGACCATTTTCTTCATTCAAGCTATGTACATTCTTCTTTGCCTGAAAAATAAAAATATCTGTCATTTTTTAATATTGCAAGCATATTCTAAGGTCAAATCCTGCCCTGCTGAAACTAAGCGGTAAAACTTCATCCAACATCACAAAAGTTAGGACATTGTCTACTCTTAGATATTGTGTGTATTTCAAATGAAACAGGGAAACATTTGGTTTTTAACTTCAAGGTTAACTTTTAATATTATCAGTGCCATACTGATGTGGCTTGTGTGATATCTGGAAGTAGAAAATGAGAAGCTTAATGCAGACAATGTATTCTCCTCTGTTCTTGGAATAGTCTGGATGACAGGGTGTGTTCTTGCACTTGCAAGGTATGCGCTTTTGGAAATCTAGTTTGTATGCATTAGAAGTTCTTAAGTCATTTAGTTTTAAATATAATTTCCAGTTGCCATTGAACTGCATATATGTAATACTTATTAGTGAGAACCGAAAATATGTGTTTCCATGGGAACAGGGAATGTAGTGTGCACACAGTGAGGATTGTTTCTAGCACCTTGCTTTTCGAAACCAAAAATTATGGCATTACTAATGGAGTCAGATCTTTCATTTTCCCACAGCTTAGACCTTGCAACAAGTCAACAGCGGTGTTTGGGTTTTTGTTTCTTTCTTTGTTCTTAAATCATAGAATCTTTAAATCATAGAATCATAGAATTGTTTAGGTTGGAAAAGACCTTTAAGATCATCAAGTCCAACCGTTAACATAACACTGCCAAGTCCACCACTAAACCATGTCCTTAAGTGCTACATCTACACGTATTTCAAATACCTCCAGGGAGGGTGACTCAACCACTTCCTTGGGCAGCCTGTTCCAATGCTTGATAACACTTTCAGTGAACAAATTTTTCCTAATATCCAGTCTAAACCTCCCCTGGCACAACCTGAGGCCATTTCCTCTTGTCCTGTCACTTGCTACTTGGGAAAAGAGAACAACACCCACCTCGCTAAACCTCCTTTCAGGTAGTTGTAGAGAATAATAAGGTCTCCCCTGAGCCTCCTTTTCTCCAGACTAAAGAACCACAGTTCCCTCACACACTCTTCACAGGACTTGTGCTCTAGAGCCTTCACCAGCTTCGTTACTCTTCACTGGAAACGCTCCAGCACCTCAATGTCTTTCTTGTATGAGGGGTCAATAACTGAACACAGTATTCGAGGTGTGGCCTCACCAGTGTCGAGTACAAAGGTATGATCACTTCCCTAGTCCTGCTGGCCACGCTATTTCTGACACAAGCCAGGATGCCATTGGTCTTCTTGGTCACCTGGGTACACTGTAGGATCATATTCAGCCAGCTCTCGACCAACACCTCCCACATCTTTTTCCACCAGGCAGCTTTCCAGACCCTCTTCCCCAGACTGTATTGTTGCATGGGATTGTTTTGACCCAAGTGCAGGACCCAGCACTTAGCCTTGTTGAATCTCCTACAATCGCCCATGGCTCATCGATCCAGCCTGCCCAGATCCTTCTGTAGAGCCTTTCTAGCCTCAAGCAGATCAACACTCCTGTCCAACTTAGTCTCGTCTGCAAACTTACTGAGGGTGCACTCAATCCCCTTGTCCAGATCATTGATAAAGATATTAAACAGAACTGGCCCCTATACTGAGCCCTGGGGAACACCACTTGTGACTGGTTGCCAAGTAGGTATAACTGCATTCACCACCACTCTCTGTGCCTGGCCACTCAGCCAGTTTTTCACCCAATGAAGAGTACGCCTGTCCAAGCCATGAGCAGCTAGTTTCTCCAGGACAATGCTGTAGGAAATGGTGTCAAAGGCTTCACTTAAGTCCAAATAAACAACATTCACTGCCTCTCCCTTCTAATTTTCTCCCTGCATAACCTCATGACTTCTTTGTAGTCCTCCTGAGTTGCCTGCCCCTTCTTCCAAAGGTCATAAACACTTTTATTTTTCCTGAGTTCCAGCCAAAGCTCTTTGTTCAGCCAGACCAGTCTTCTTCTCTGCTGGCACATGGGGACGACCTGCTCCTGAGCCTTTAAATTTTCCTTCTTGAAGTATGTCCAGCCTTCCTGGACTCCTCTGCCCTGCAGGACTGCCTCCCAAGGGACTTGGTCAACCAGGCCCCTAAACAGGCCAAAGTCTGCCCTCCAGAAGTCCAAGGTGGCAGTTCTGTTAATGCCCCTCCTTACTTCTCTGAGAATCAAAAACTCTATCATTTTGTGATTGTTATGCGCAAGATGGTCTCCAACCATCACATCAGCCATGAGTCCTTCTCTGTTCACAAACAACAGCTCCAGTGGGGTGCCTTCCCTAGTTGTCTCCCTCACAAACTGTCAGGAATTTATCTTCCACACACTCTAGGAAGATCCTAGACTGTTTCCTTTCTGATGTATTGTATTTCCAACAGATATCTGGTAAGTTGAAGTCCCCCATGAGAACAAGGGCTAGTGATTGTGAGACTTCTCCCAGATGCTTATACAATATTTCATCTGTCTCTTCATCCTGGTTGGTGATCTATAACAGACTTCCACCATGATATCTGCCTTGTCGGCCTTCCCCCTGATTCTTACCCATAAACA
This sequence comes from Strix uralensis, assembly GCF_047716275.1. Classification (NCBI taxonomy): domain Eukaryota; kingdom Metazoa; phylum Chordata; class Aves; order Strigiformes; family Strigidae; genus Strix; species Strix uralensis. The sequence continues at coordinate 131,061,170 of NC_133972.1, read as the reverse complement.
CTCAACCCTTTCATCACAATCTTCAAGCTCTGGACAGTCAAAATGCTCACTAACATACAGGGCTACCCCACTGCCTCTCCTTCCTTGCCTATCCCTTCCGAAGAATTTATAGTCATGCATTGCAACACTCCAGTTATGTGACTCATCCTGCCACCTTTCTGTGATGGCAACTCGTGGTGGTTTAGCCCCTGCCGGGGTCTGAGACCACGCGGCCGCTGCCCCTCCCCCACAATGGGAGTGAAATACAAAGCCCCAAGACTGAAATAAGGAAAGGTTTAATACAACAGTGCAATAGCAACACAACAAATAACAACAATAACAATAACAGTAATAGTGATAGCAATGAACAGAGCAAAATAGCTACCAAATACAGCAGTTTGAAGCACGATGTACAAAACCACGAGTGCACCGCGCTCCGCGCCAGGAAAATGTGACCTGCCAGGATGTGACATTGGCATGGTATCTGAATAACCCGGCTAGAGCTCCCCCCCCACTGCTGGGGAAACTTAACCCTATCCTGGTTAAACCAGGACACAACTATATCACAGTTTTCCCGCCGCACAATGGCTTCCAGCTCCAGTTTGTTGTTCATACTGTGTGCATTAAGTGAGATAGGAGGAGGAAGGAGGGAAAAGCATTAATTCTAAATCAATTTAATTTTACCCCAAAACAAAGGTTTTTGTTTTATTTGAAGTATATTTGATTGAATTTACTCTCTTTTTAACCTGACAATTTGAAATGGAATTTTAAAAAACTTTCCAATTTAGAAAGCAATTTCCAAAATCACTTCCAAGTAGCCTTTTCAGAAAACCAGAATTCTGTTTTAATGAAAAAGTGATGTTCTAACTCTTGGTTTTCTTCCACAGTTGAATTAAAATGAAAATGAATTTTCAAAATGAAAAAAAAAGTAAAGGTAAGTATAAACATTATCCAAAAACAGCCTAAAGACTGTTATTTAGACACAGGTTCAAATCCCAAGCCTCTCTTGCTCTCAGACACTTGCATTCCAAACCAGAGAAAACTTCTGCTTTCACTGCTGTTATTATTTTAATGATAGACTTGTAAAATAAATCTTTTTAGAAATTTGAATTTTTTAAGTCCTTATATATCCATTCATCAAATAAGTGCCATTAAAATATAGCATATGCTTTATTTGAAATCATAATTATACCAGACATTTATGGAAATTCCATTCTCTGTCTTATTGGGCTTTTCCCTCCACATGCACATAACATATTTCAGAGCACAGCAGGACTGAATAAAATAAAAGGGCTGAGTACTGGTTAATATTGAAGGCTATCATTAGTGAAAATGAAATTAATTGGATTATGCATTATGTGTTGTTGGTTCTTATGGAAATACCAGAATAAAACAGCAGGCTTTCTTGACAAGGGAAAAATCATGTAAACAAATCATCAAAAACCTCACCAGGAAGCATTAAACTTCTGAAAACTAGAAAGAAATTAACCATAATTGCTAGCCTACTGAGGAGGTTACAACCACAGCCTCTTAAATATTGTCTGCACTTTTGCAAGAAAACACAATTTTACCTGTAGAGATGAGATCTACTGATGCGGCTAGCAATGCCCATCTAATCACAGAGAATTCCTGTAGCCAGGTATTACACAGAGGGAGCATTTGTGGTATTTATTTCAATTACCTCAGTGTAAAATGGGCATGTGTCCCAGCATAAGGCTGCTGACCCTTGCTGGGATTTGTGAGGCAAGTGGCAAGCTGAATTCCTATGGCCGGCGGCACCACTGCAGCTGTGAATGCTACACTGTCCCACTGAATGTTAACTACCATTTAACTCCCTCAGCATGCTGCGATGAGGCTCTCTTTTTTGCAAATTAAGACTTGCACACAAAGAGGAAGACAGCTGATTAGTGGGTGTCTTTCACTCTCCACCCCTCTCCCACCATGCACATCCAGCCCACATCTCCCCCATTTGCAGCCGTGAGTTTTGATCTTTCCTGATCCGAGACCTCCCGTCCCAGCAGCGAGGCTGCCTGATTTGCAACCTGATCACCAGCAGCTTTTGGCACAAGGAGCGTGGGACAGGGACATGGTATTGTACTAAGCTGGGGGCTTGCTGCCTTGTGGGACTCCATGTGTATGTGCCTGCTGCTGGATACAAGCATGCTTCAGCTGCAGTTTAGGTGCTCCTGCCCCTTCTCAGTTACTGGATCAGCCTGTCACCTGTTACATGGCTCTATCAGAACTTGGAAATGAAGAAGATAGGAAGGTATTTGTTGCGGGTTTTTTTATGTTAATTATAGGCTTTAGTAAAATTTGCTACCCTAGCAGTTTCCTTTTTAGGACTCCAGAGAAATTTCTGAAGCTAAAAGACTTTAAGTGTTATTTCATTAAATATTTGGTTACTGGATGATTTCTTGTTGTTTTATCTAGCTCTGTGAGGAATTCTCCACAGTGACCACAGCAGAGAACTAGTATGGATGCTTGGCCCCCTGTTACTGAGCACCTGAGAGCTGCGTCCCCTGAACCTGTGATATTCTTTACGGTGATTGTGTCTTTTACACTCTTAAATCTTCATACCTTTTATTGTGTGGAGCATAATCCACTCCTTAGTGCTCATTTTATTAATCTTACATCAATGAATTTACTTACTCTTTTTAGCCTATTGCCGGTAAATTCAGGTAGTCTTCAGAGTAACTTGTTCCCACCACAGAAATGTTCTTCAAACCCTGGTCAACTGGGTAGGTCTACAGATCATATTTAAACACAGTGTTCAGATTGTTTGTCATTTACTTCATTCTGCTTGAGAAATTCTGGAAAGTTTTTAAAAACAGTTTTTCTCTTCAAACGATTGTGCTGGTTTTGGCTGGGATAGAGTTAATTTTCTTCATAGTAGCTAGCATGGGGCTATGTTTTGGATTTGTGCTGGAAACAGTGTTGATAACACAGGGATGTTTTAGTTACCACTGAGTGGTGCTTACACAGAGACAAGGCCTTTTCTGCTTCTCACACTGCTCCACCAGTGAGTAGGCTGGTGGTGCACAAGAAGTTGTGAGGGGACACAGCTGGGACAGCTGACCCCAACCGACCAAAGGGATATCCCACACCACATGACATCATGCTCAGCATGTAAAGCTGGGGGAAGAAGAATGAAGGGGGAGATGTTTGGTGTGATGGCATTTATCTTCCCAAGTAACCATTACATGTGATGGAGCCCTGTTTTCCTGGAGATGGCTGAACACCTGCCTGACAATGGGAAGTAGTGAATGAATTCTTGGTTTTGCTTTGCTTATGCATGAAGCTTTTGCTTTACTTATTAAACTGTCCTTATCACAACCCACAAGTTTTCTCACTTTTACCCTTCTGATTCCCTCCCCCATCCCACCATGGAGGGATTGAGCGCATGGCTGTGTGGGGCTTAGTTGCCGTCTGGGGTTAAACCACGACGGTCCTTTTCGACACCCAACATGGGGCTTGAAGGGGTTGAGATAATGACAGATTTAATTGGAATGTGCCAGATCAAATTTATAGCTCTTACTGCTGTTTAGCTATTAGCTGACAGGCTCCTGTGCTTGCCATGGGGCTTGCTTGCCTTACTATGTATTAGAGTCTTGTGCTTGTTAGGGGCTGCTTTTTGCTTTCGCTGCTTGATGTGCTGTTGTAGTGCTGATCATATTTCTCTGCTGTGCCTGGCAACGTTTTGATAACAGCAATGGAGATGCGCCTGGGCTGGCAGATGGATGGGGCATCTCTGCTGTTTCTGTGCTGCTGCACTGGACGTGCTGGAACTCCAGTGTGAACTCGAGTCGAAGGGACTGTGGCCTGTGGATGAGTCCATGCAGGAGCAGGATACCCCAAAGTGTCTGTGGCCATGAGTAAGTCCACACCAAAGCAGGTACATCTCAAAGTGCCTGTGGCCACAGTTATGTCTGTGCCACAGCAGGTATACCTCTGAGAGGATTGTGGCCCAAGGCTAAGTCCACGCTGGAGAAGGTACACCTTGAAGCATCTGTGGCTGTGGATAGGTTCATGCTGCAGCAGGTACACCTTGAAGCATCAGTGGCTGTGCATGAAGTCATGCTGGAGCACCTCAAAGTGTGTGGCCACGGATAAGCCCCCGACAGAGCAGGTACACCCCTGGAGGGACGGCAGGCATGGGTAAGGCCATATGGAGCAGGTTCACTCCTGAACGGACTGTGGCTGTGGGTTAGGCCAGGCTGGAGCAGGTATATCTCTGAAGGCATTGTGGCCACTGGACAAGGCCATCTGGAACAAGGGCACCTCAAAGGACTGTGTCTGTGGGTAAGTCTACACCGCAGCAGGTCTAGCCCTGAAGAGAGTGTGGCTCACAGATAAGGCTCCACTTGGAGCAGGTACACCCCTAAGGGACTGCAGTCTCTGGGTAAGTCACAGAATCACAGAATCACAGAATTGTCTAGGTTGGAAAAGACCTTGAAGATCATCCAGTCCAACCATGTGGGGGAGGAGCACACCATGACAAATGTAACACCTTACAGTCTAGTCCAAAGGGACTAGGGGTGGAGATTGTAATGGAGATACCTTTAAATTGCCGCAACCCAGAATTTGAGTTGCATGTTACAGAAATTACTATAGCAGGAACCCCTTGTTGTTAGCCAGGCTAGGAGCAAGAGGAGGAGTTCATTGCAATGCTAAACCCTATAACCTTGTCCAAAAGGACCAGGGGTGGAGATTGTAATGGATATACCTTAAAACTGTAGCAGCCCATGATCTGAGTTGCGTGTTACAGGAATTACTATAGCAGGAACCACCTGAACCAATGGAGGACAGGCCTTACAAGAAGCTGTGCAAGTGCAGCAGCAACCTGTCCTGAGCTGGCTTTGGTGCTAATAACTCCACACAACACACCTCCTCTCCTGTCCTGAGTGACCACCATAACAGAAGGAACACGAAGTGATGGACTAAATTAACTCAATGGACTTTGTGGACATTTTAAAGACATTTCAGAGGGGTAGTCCAAAGACTAAGGGAATGATATCTGTTATATATCAAAGGATGGGAAGAGTGGTGGGGGTTAATGAGGATGTATTGGATAGTGTGGGACCTGAGCATGATGTAAATGCTATGGAATAAGGGGTGCAGAATGCACTGGTTTTGGCTGGGATAGAGTTAATTTTCTTCATTAGTAGCTGGTATGAGGCTATTGGATTTGTGTTGAAAACAGTGTTGATAATACAGAGATGTTTTCATTATTGTTGAGCAGTGCTTACAAGTTCCTCACTTCTACTGTTTTGATTCTCGCCCCCATCCCACTGTGAGGGGAGTGAGCAAGCAGCTGTGTGGGGCTTAGTTGCTGGCTGGGGTTAAACCACAACAATGAGAGAGAGAAATATCTAGCAAGACTAGGTTGCAAAAATCTAACAATAGGAATTGTGCCCCTCCATCCAAAGAACTTTTAAGATTTTCCTTTTTTTTGTGTGTGCAATTTTGTATTGATTACACATCTATCAAATTGATCCAGGAATTTTTCATATACTAACTACTGTGGTATCTAGAATATGCATAAATAACGAGAGGTTAGCCAAGCTTGCTGTTTTTCAGCAAAACTTTCCTTAGTCTTCGAAAAGAATCCCAGTTGAGTTTTTCAGATTAAAGGCATGTAGTGAGTCACATTTGTGCAGTCACATTTGTGCAGTTACATTTGTGCAGTGCCAAATGTAGCTGATAAAAGGCTTTTTAATGCATCACAAGGTCTTGCAGCCTGTTCTAATCTGGATCCTGCAAGATACATAAACTGTAAACACCTTCTGAGTATTTACAAATTTACTTTTATTTGGAAAAGTCATCAGAATGAAACATACCCCATCCAATGACTTTTTCAAACAGAAGTGACTCTGAAGCTTCTATGAACATTTCTCAATTTTTGTGAAACTTTAATATAATATTAGTACGTAATATTCACTAAAATGTGAACATTTAAATAGCTAGGGTGTTTATGATGAAGTATTTAAAATGAACTTTAAGAAGATGAAAATACTGCATTCCTATAGTAAGCTGTTGGTGTTGTTTGCTTGCTTATCTACTTTCCTCTTTCTTTACAGATGAGAATTAAGGTAAAAAGTATTTCTATTTCTTTTATAATTTTTCCTCAGGTATTTAATTTGATGATTCACTTTATTAGCTCTTCAGCCGCAAATTGCACTGCAGATCAGTATGAAAATGCATATTAATTTGTTTTCTCTGCTCAAATCTTGCAAAATCTGCTGGAGGCTGTCTAAATGGGAAGATTTCTCTCTGCCCTTGAAGACTATGCAGAATTGCTGATTGTGCCCCGGCTGGCAACAGTCTTTGTTTCCAGAGAAAAGTCCACCAGTCTAGAAGGAATCAGCCTGGGTCCCAAAGGCTTCCCAATTCTGGAAAGAAATTTAAACTAAGGATTACAGTATTTGATTTTTACTTATCCAAATATATATATAGCACTTGGAACTGGCATTTAGGATGTGTTTTTTTTGTATGCTTTTATAATACAAAATAATTTACCAAATTATATGATGCTTCCCGAAATGGCTGGAAACCAGCCTGCTTATCTCACTGGAAATTCTAAAAATTTACAGCTTTATTGCAAACTGGATTGAAAAGTGTCTGTTTCATAATTAACAAATGAATAGAAGTCTTGGATGTTTGAATATGTATCTGGTGATACATTTTAAATCATTTCAGGACATTAGAATTTAGAATTAGTATTTAAAAGGTGGAAATGTTTATAAATTCAGTTTAAATTATTATAACATAATGCTGTTTTTTAATTGTTTCAAAGTGTTTATATGAAAGATTTCACTGAATTATTGGTTTATTTTTATTTAGATTTGAGGAACGCAAAGCTCATTTTTTTAACAATGTGAAAAAAAATCTGTGTCTCTAGTATTTGTGCCAAGAACAAATTTATTAGTACACAGTTCACTGAAAATAAATATATACTCATGAGACTGTTCTAATTACAAACATGTGTGGTATATTCTGTTATATGTTAATTTGCAAAGCCACTTGTCTGGCTAAAACTAAACTCAGTTTTCAGCACAATTTTAGACTGCCCCTCAGATGCCTTCCCAGGAAAAAGATGGTACTATTAACTTTGATAAAATGGAATGAATGCTGGCCTGTTTCAAGGGCCCCTAGCATATCCCAAATCCTGGACTGTGAGGTAATACAAATCTTTAGTACATTCATTGCAGTTGTATGAAGAAGTGGGCTTTGCTTAAGGCTAATGGCATAGGTTTTATATAACATGGGACAAGCATTTTTTCATCTTTAGAATGAAAAAAAGAAGTCTAATACCTCTTAACTGTTCTTTGAACTAGGAAATTAGTATTTCAAGCTAATGCCACTGCATACTTTTTAGGAAAAATCCCTGCACTGCTGTATGTTTGTACTAATACACACTTTGTGGATCTGTAGCACAGATACTAATGCAATCTGAGACACTGTGTTATAATTGCAAAGTATGACTCCTGAGAATTACATATTGGATTTGTTGTGTTAGTGCTTTTAATAGCCAAATGGAATTCTTTCCCCTTTACTACAAGATCACATATCATGTATTTTTTATCAACAGAGTATATTTGGAACTGAAGTTTAATTATATTAATGGGTAGCTTGTTCCAAAACCTTTGATTTTATGGATTATCTTGCATTAGATGTGCTAAAGTAAGCAAATAATATTTCAGTCAATCCAATGGTTAAGTAAGTGTCATTACCAATATGAGGTCTAATTGATCTTCGGAAGCAATCTCCTGATTGTAGATTTCAGCTTAGAGCTGATTTGACTAGACAAATGAGACATAAGACAGCACAGAAAAAGTTATAAAGTAAGAATGTATGTGGTGGAAATTGAGCTATGAAGTGAAGCTGGAAGGCAGATTTTAGTACAGTGAAATACAATAAGATAACTGGGAGATGAAGGTAAAATTTTGAATGGCCTTGAAGCGGCAGTTTGGTCCGGCTTGGAAAGCAAGGACTTTGCTGAGACATTTTAAGAGAAGTAAAATGACACATTTTAATGGAATGTGAAGATGACCAAGTCAAGTGGAACAACTGGAAATGAGTTAGAGCAGAAAAAGGCAAGGACTCTTTAGAGTGTCAGTGATGGAGATGGAAAACAGAAATCTGTAAAACAAACCCCATGACTTGCAGCTATGGAGTGAGCTTGTAGTAAGAGATGCTACCCAGGATGTCCCGCATAACCTGATGAAAGTTTGGACAGCTACATATACTTGGGACATGGGTTTGGTCTTCACGTAGGAACTGATATTTTAAAGAAAGCAAAAAAAAAAAAGAAAAAAAAAAGAAAGAGGAACCTTTTATAGAAACAGCCAAATCACTGACAAAATGTCGTTACGAAGCTTTAAATCCCAGCTGCTTCAACTGAATTGTTTGATTTTTTTTTTTTTTTCCCATGTGACTAAGCCGGCATGAGCAAAACAAACCTTCCAGAAGCAAAATGAAAAATATTTCTTTTCTGGAATTGATGATCACTAAAAGAAGTATTACATAAAACACTTTTAAAAGTTTTTTGGAGATAATTAAGTGTCTGGTATTTGAGGGAGTGCTTTGTGCATTCAACTGTTTCGAGGCTGATCTATCAGTGACTAACACGGAAAAGTGGAGGTGGGACACTGTGCCACATGGTTTTCTGTGATAGCATAGCTAACAAAGGGGGAACAATACAACAACAACAAATCTTATCTCTGTTTTTTTTAGGGGGGGCAAAAACCATTTGGTCAAATTAAGCAATGAGATTTCTGCAATATTTGTTTCCCTCTCTTTTCCTTAGATTGAGTTCCTTAGGGTCAAAGGATTTTTTTGTGTTCAGGTCACTGTTAATAGAAACAAGAGATGATTTGAGATGCAGGTTTACACCAGGCTTAAAAAGGTGCATCTGTGCATTTTTTATTATTTCCAATACTGTGCATCATAAGGGAATAAACCTTTAAAGATGTGTTAGGCAGTGCTATGCACAGCTTAACAGGGTTGGGTTAAACAATCATCCAAAACATCAGACTTACCTGAAAATAAGTCAGAACTTCTGACTTTTTTTGGCTTTAGTATATACTAAAGACGGGTTAGTTAAGAGACATTTATTACATCCTCATATAATGACACATTTTTGAATGAAAAGGAATGCTGTAATGTCTCAGGTCTATAAACTTGCATTAAGTGGTGGTACTGACTCTCATTGGCAGGGAACACACATAGTGTGCCTGCTTTCTGTAAATTACCAGCCATCTTGCCTAAATTTGGCATCTGAGTGAAGCAAATGAGTAATAAATATCCCTTGTAGGCTTTGTAAGTTTCAGAATTAAAACTGTGGTCTGTGTTTAAGGTGACTGTTGGAGCACTGGGTTTTTAGGCTCATCTAGCTTTCCTTGGGTGTGTTCAAAAACTCTGTGCGAATGGTACTATAACTACCCCAAATACAGACTAAGATTTAATTGTTTCAGTTGTGTATCTACACTGCCTTTGACAAATAACTTGATCTGCATCCTTAATTATTTTCCTCTAGAGTGGTTTAGTTTACAGAGTCTTTGCAAGAAAGAGGCAAGATTCAGTCCTGGAACACTGCATGTGCTTAAGTGCATGGGATCTATGCCTAAAGCAAATAATGATCTTGCATAAATGGCTTGGGCATTGGCTTGAAAAATACTAATTGACAAGGATCATTAAACAAGGCAACAGTCACACAAAGGTAATTGTCACAATACTTTTCTGTTGCATTTCCATGGCTACATAAAGGTAATTCTATAACAATTTCAGTTACACTGAAATGCAATTTCATTTTGAGATTACATTTTCATTTCATTTCAACTAATGAAAATTCAAATGCAGTTCCATTCAGTTTCCTTTTCTGTTTCTTGTGTAGATCTGAAAAGCTGACTTGCCATTCCTTGTTCTTGATGCTATATCTCTCCTCATGCTCACAGTGCTATCACTACACTGTTCGCAGATGTAATAGTACTTTACCAGATGGATTAAAGCAGATGGGCTAGCTTTATCTCTTCTTCCCCGCCCCCCCCCCCCCTTAGTCTCTAAATAAGGATAAATTTCTTGCACCTAGCAAATTGCCCATACTTTTGTATGGGAAAAAACCCCAAATCTTTCATAAAGTAATTTTTTATCCATAATTAGTAATTTTTGCCTGAAAATTTACACATATTCAGAAGAATATTCTAAAAATTAAATCGCAAAATCCATAATTCAGGATGGATTTTCCTCCACTGAGCTGTAGAAAACAATTCAAATACAAAAACATAGTTTATGTCAGAAATGCTTTACTTAAACTTCTAGCTTATAGTATTGCCAACACATTTCAGAAATTCAAATGAATACTTTCTCTTTATTATATATTATACATTATATATTATATAATATATAATAATATATAATATTATATATATTGCTCTTAACAATACTGTTAAAAAGGTGGGTTGTACATAAACCGTGTGAAACCTGACACTTTTGTTGCTGGTAAATTCAGGTTTGCACCTATAAAAAGCTTCCTGGGTGCTCATTCTATTCTGTAGAGAGAAAAGCAAATAAAATCAGTAACATCTTTGTCAAAGGCATTTGATGCATTAGTGAAAAGCTAACCACGTAGATACAGTTTCAAATATTTCAGCTGACTGTTTCACTGTTTCTCTCTTCTAAACAGAAATTTGACTGATCATCTGCTCCAGCCAGCCCAGCCAACTGCTGTGCTTTGTACAGGGAAGATGCGGAGATGTGGACAGAGCCACGGGGAGGCCAGTCATTGACACAGGCTGCCTCTGCCACCAGCTCTCTGTGTGAAAACACAGTTTAGCTTCTGAACGTTCAGCCTGGAAGAGCCACCACCTCAGGTATGGTCTACTTAAGAAAACAACTATATGAGCAAAAGAAGGTTTTAGTAAAGAGGCTGAAAGTAAATTAAAATTGTTTTTTTGAGCAGCATGTTTGCGACAAGCAGCAAAGTATTGCAAAAGAAAGTGTAGAAAGGGTTTGTAGCTAGAGAAACATCCCCCACCACCCCATAGCAAGTGATAAAAGACAAAGCCTTTTGGGAAGAGTCCTGGCTAGAAAGGCTTGAAATGAAACAGAGCCTCCTCAGTCCTTGCTGAACAAGGGTGTTCACTTTCTAATAATTTAAAAAAAAAAAAAAAAAAGTAACTTCATTACTTTTTTGTGTTCTTTTTCCCTTTGGAGAAATTCACAAGGCCTCAAATCTGTCTTAATGATGGGGTTTGTAGAGTGATGCTATGAATGAGACTAAGTTATAAATGAACATTCTGATGAAATGTGTACCTACCCATCAAAAATGGAATACTGACTTTTGTATTTAAAGTCCGTTTTAAAAGTGTGGAGTTTTTTTGGCACAGGCAACAGGCACAGTCTGTGACTGTCCTTTGAGCTTTCCAAGTGTGGGATGGGCATTGAATGATGCATCAACACTATCATGAATTCAGCTTTCACTGAGCCTTGTAAAATATGCCCATGCAAAAGCTGTCCAAAGCTCATAGCAGATCTCTTAAAAAGGCATAATACCATCAACATGTGTAGGAATGAGATTTTATAAGTAATAGTAATTAAGAGAGCAAAAATGTTATGTTTTTCCAATTTTAGGTGGTAAGTAGCATGACTGTAGTAAGGATTCTCTCATAAAAGCACATGCTATGCCCTAAAATTGTGCATAGGCATAAGGAAAGACAGAGAGGCAGTACATACAGGAATTTAATTTTAAGGAAAAAAAAGAAATTGAAACCTTAGAGCAGTTTTAGTCTTTAACAACAAGAACCTTGACAGGACAGGACAGCACCAGGTTAAACTGCAGAAGATGAAGAGCCTGCTTTACAAATGAATGAGATGATAGAGGTACTATGCAAAATCCTTCTAGTTAAGTGGAATTTTAATAGCATTGGGATATTTTTTGTAATTTTATTGCACTATTGCAAACCTGTGTTTTCAAAATATTCTCAGTTTTATCTTTCAAAAAGGTCTCTAAGGACAAAATTGATCCCAATTTCTCTAATTGTTGAGCCATTCTATTCCTACCAATATTAAAATCCCTAAAACCATGTTATGGGGAAAGCTCTTGCAGCCAGGGGCATTACAGGAAAAGTTCTCAAGGGTACCCAAATGTACAGTTGTACCTTTAACTGTTTTCTCAAGTAGATTTAAGAGCTACTACAAGAGCCCTGTGTAAAGCTCCTGCTTGAAATGTAGTTATGATGCTGGCAACTGTATTGAACCTGTGCTACTACTGGACTCTAGTGTTTCTAATATGTTAAAAAATGCCTTACCCTTAACTTTCCTGGGCATAATTTTCATGTATTCCTCTTTGTAACTGTCAACTTTATTTGCATTTCATTGTTGTCAATTTTAATTTCTTGCCTATATTTCTTATGTGCTATGTATTGAAGGCATGAAGAGTTTTGTCTTCTCACAGTTTTCACTTCAGATCAGCAAGCACAGAGTTTAAATTAAAAGGGCTTTCTTTCTCTTGCATGTTGAATATTTTAAAATAATTCCCCTTTATCACTCACATTTATATATTTGTATTTTCCTACTCTTCTGTCTTGTGCATATATACTTCCATGGTAAAGACTTTTTTCCCTTTTAAAATTTTATTCACCTCTAGTTATATCTTTCTAAATTTAAAATTAACCATCTTCTTTACTTTTTACTGACCATATTAGAAGCCAGTTTTCAGCCTCCAGATCCAGCAGCAATATGTTAACATTTGGGCACTGGACTAATTATTCAACAACAAGTAGTTATTAGCTTTGTCATGAACATATGAAGGAAAATGCTATATAAATAATTTGTTAGAAATGCAAAATATATTTAAGAGGGAGAAATAAAGGTTCAACCCACCTGTCTACAAATGTTAATAAAATTGCTAATCTGCTGCTTGCTCAGAAAACAAAAATCAGGGCTGATGGACTGTAGTCATTTTCATCCCCAAAATTTTCAGTGACAGAAAAAAATTACAGGGAAGCAAAGCCTACAACAATCCAAATGTGGTTTAGTACATATAATTTACCTCTCTGCCCACACTCAGTTAAACAGTATGGTATGAGGCTTGTCTAATTTGCTTGTTCCAAAACACAGACACCCACCATTGAAGTTAATGGGTTTTATTTTATTTTACAAAGCTATTCCAGCTAAGCTAAATTAGCGGGAACATTTTAATCAAAGCTTGCAGTGGATAGTCCCTTGCCAGTCTCAGGGGGGATTACAGCTTTGTGCATGCAGAGGGTGTGTTTGGTTAAACATACCTATACACTGATATATATGGTTGACTCATCTCATGAACACAGACAGACTGGCTAAACTGTATTATTTGATCAGAGCTCTAACAAGCTTAAATTAATGTCAACATTACCTTTCTTGCTTTTGTGCAGTCTGCAGAATGAATTTACAACCTGAGTATTTGGAAAACCATGCAGATTATTGACCTTTGGAGAATTATGGAGTGAGCTCGGGTAAAGCTAAGCTTGAAATCATGGCAGCTTCTTGCCTCGGTGTAGTTCCTCCAGTGGAAAAGTGTAGTTCTCAATGAGTTGGACTTGTTGTACATTACGAAACATTTGATGTTTACTTCATGGTAACATTTAGGAATAGATTACCTCAATAAAACATCTCATTTTAATGCTCGCTTGTTCAGTAGGAGTGTTCTTGTGAGACCTATTATATTTTACAGTATCACTTCTCATCAAAGATGAAGTTGAAAAGATACAACAGCATTCCTTACTGGAAATAAAATTGACTTGAGCTTAGGTTGAGGTCCTAAGTCATAACCAAATAGCCCTATATATTTAACAGTATGAGGGTCTATTTTGGTCCTCTGGAAATGTTAGAATTACTATTTGCTATGTATTCCTAGTCTTCCTCAAAATTAGCACAGATAACTGGAAATGTGATTGCATTAATGATATTAAATGGGTATATTTTTACACTAACAGACAGGAAACAGTTTTTTCCTTTCATGCATAATACCTAAGATACCATATCAAGAAGACAGATCTGGGCTCTTCATCGTAGATAAGTGGGAGTATGAGAGACCACGGGTACAACTTGAAACAAGAGAGGAACTGACTGGATATAGGGAAATCTTTTTTCCCCATGGGGCATTGTCAGTTACTTATGTGGATCTGGTAATGCATATCCTGTTCAGCTCTACCGCATGGAATAAGAACCCATACTCTTGGTCTTACATATGTTTATACACATAAAATCGTGATAGAAAAAAATTGCTGTGGTCCTTTGGGGGGTCTCAGATCTTCCTCAAGAACTCCTTGAGAATGTTTCCTATTGCTCGCCAAGCTGCTTTCCATGATTTACCTGAAATCATGGCTAACTAGGGAGGTCCCATTGGACTGGAGGGTGGCAAATGTGACACCCATCTACAAGAAAGGCAGAAAGGACAATCCAGGAAACTATAGACCTGTCAGTCTGACCTCGGTGCCAGGGAAGGTCATGGAGCAGGTCATCTCGAGTGCCATTAAAAGTCATATAATGGACAATCAGGGGATCAGGCCTAGTCAGCATGGGTTTATGAAAGGCAGGTCCTGCCTGAAAAACCTGATCTCCTTCTATGACAAATGACCCAACTATTGGACGAGGGAAAATCTATGGCTATTGTCTACCTGGATTTTCGAAAAGCATTTGCCACAGTTCCCCATAGGATTCTCATAGAAAAACTGGCTGTTTGTGGCCTGGACGAGCGTACAGTCTGCTGGGTCAAGCACTGGCTGGATGGACGGTCCCAGAGAGTGGTGGTCAGTGGAGCTAAATCCAGCTGGCGGCCAGTCACAAGTGGTGTTCCTCAGGGCTCGGTGTTGGGACCATTTCTGTTCAACACCTTTATTGATGATCTTGACAAGGACATAGAGTGTATTATCAGTAAATTTGCAGATGACACCAAGTTAAGGGGGAATGTCAATCTACATGAAGGTAGGGAGGTGCTACACAGAGACTTGGATAGATTGGATCATTGGGCCGACGTTAACAGGATGAGCTTCAACAAGGACAAGTGCCAGGTCCTGCACCTGGGCCACAACAACCCCATGCATCGCTACAGGCTTGGGGAGGTGTGGCTGGAGAGCTGTCTGGAAGAAAAGGATCTGGGGGTTCTAATTGACAAGCAACTGAACATGAGCCAGCAGTGTGCCCAGATGGCCAAGAAAGCCAACGGCATCCTGGCTTGTATTAGAAATAGTGTGACCAGCAGAAGTAGGGAGGTGATAGTCCCCCTGTACTCTGCACTGGTGAGGCCACACCTGGAGTATTGTGTCCAGTTTTGGGCACCTCAATACGAGAGGGATATTGAGGTGCTAGAGCGAGTGCAGAGGAGGGCAACGAAGCTGGTGAAGGGCCTGGAGAACAGATCCTATGAGGAGAGATTGAGGGAGCTGGGACAGTTTAGCTTGAGGAAGAGAAGGCTGAGGGGAGACCTCATCACTCTCTACAGCTACCTGAAAAAACATTGTAGAGAGGTTGGTGCTGGTCTCTTCTCACAGGTAATTAGTGATAGAACAAGAGGGAATGGCTTTAAACTGCAACAGGGGAGGTTCAGAATGAACATTAGGAAAAAATTTTTCACAGAAAGAGCGGTCAGACAGTGGAATAGGCTGCCCAGAGAGGTGGTGGAGTCACCATCTCTGGATGTGTTTAAGGGTCGTTTGGATGAGATGTTGGGGAATATGGTGTAGGGGAGAACTTTGTAGAGTGGGGCTGATGGTTGGACTCGATGATCCCAAGGGTCTTTTCCAACCTGAATGATTCTATGATTCTATTGCATTTCTTTTCTAATCATGAGCAAGTTTAATTATTTTTTTTTAATCTTGAAGAGTATTTGAATTAAATACTTTAAAAACTTGTTTTCCCATTGAATTTTTTTTCTTGTGTTTTAAAGGACTTTTAATGGAGATTTTCAGTAATTAAAACATGTAAATTTTTTTTTTTGAGTAAAATTAAATCCTCTATTCTGTATTGCACACTTTCATTAAAATGAATTGTGTTACAGTTGAAAAATAATTCTCCAGATGAAATGCCTTTATTCTGAAATGTTGTCTGGAAAAAAATTTATTCATGCTGTTGATCACATTTCATATTCACTACTGTCTATGTTCACTGTAAAAAGGATTGGTGTATTTTCAGTAACACCTTCTTTGTAAGAAAGCATTTCTGCTGGGTGAGATTAGGTGCTCTGAGCAAATAGGCAGAAAAATGTATTCTGCCCAGGGACTATGAATAGTGTCTCACTCCTTCATTGACCTGTCTCTTGATTTCTGCATAAACTGAAAGCTTCAAGAGCCAAAAGCCATCTATTTGTTCCTTGTGTGGGTTTGCGTTCTCAGCCCAGACTTGATCCATGATAGAGACTGCTTGTTGCTACAGGCGTCAAATAATCCTTAAAAAGAGCCCCTTTAGTGGATGGATCTGATGCCATATGAGCAGAAGTCTTTCCTGACCTTGCAGCAGACCTGTATGCTGCAGATCTAATAACAGCAAATTTTGCCATGTAGGTGGAGTGGAACAGGTTGTACAGTTTTCAGGCTCAAAAGTGTAAGGTATTTCAGTGTGAGGCCTCAAGCTGTCAGCAAGAGTTGTTTCTTCTTCATTAGCACCTTTTTCTTCTCTTCATCAGCAGTGTCAAAGAGTTGTAAAAGGCTGTTGTCATTACACACACAGAAAAGTGCCCATACTGGATCTGGCTGGGATGAAGTTAACTTTCTTTATAGCAGTCCATATGGTACTGTGTTGTGGGTTTGTGGCTAGAACAGTGTTGAAAACACACTAATATTTTGGCTGTTGTTGAGCAGTACTTGCACAGCACCAAGGCTTTCTCTTTTTCCCACTCTGCCCCCCCAGTGAGCAGGCTGGGGGTGAGCAAAAAGATGTAGGGGGGCATAGCCAGGACAGCTGATCCCAACTGGCCAAAGGGATAGTCCATACCATATTTCATGATGCTAAGCAATAAAAACGGGGGTAGAGGAAAGTGTGTGGGGATGTGTGTGTGGGGACCCAGCCAGAACTAGCTGGGTCTCTGTCTGCTTGAGGGGTCACTACCTTTGCATCTCTTGTTTTTTTCTTTTTCCTTCACTTAAGCTGTCTTTATCTCAACCCAGAAGGTTTCTCACTTTTTCTCTTCCTATTCTTTCGCCTGTCCTGCTGGGGGAGAGGGGGAGAGAGAAAGCAGCTGTGGGAGTGCTTGGCTGCCAGCCAGGGTCAACTCATGACAAAGTCTTTTTACATATTTCTTTAATACTGTCAGGAGACATTGCTAGACTCCAGGATAGATATCTTTAGCAGGGTTTTAAATGAAACAGGAGTTACTATTAAAATGTTGAAGAAAATTGTTAAGACCACTTAAGGAATTTTGAACGTATGACTTCTGACTTCTCATTATCTAACCAGATAAGAAAGCAACAATTACTAACCATGGCTAGGTTATAATTGGATTAATTTTTAAGAAACAGATTGTGAAAGAAAGTTACTTGGAGCTAATTACTATCACAGATCTAACCACCCACTTTACAATGACAAGATGAGTTTTTTTGACTTTACTTTCTCTAATATAAAGAATAGTGTCACGTATGTTTTCTTTCTTTCTGTAAAGCAAAGGAGAACAAAATATTTTGTCCTACAAAACAAGACATACTTCACACCTGATATCCATGGTGCTTGAGGGTAGGATGAGGTAGCAATCAGTAATTGATATATACTAGCCACAGTGTGATTTTGAGGCAGCAACCTTAAGTGTTGTGACATGTTCCCTGTGAGATACATACTTTTCTCTGCCTTTGGTCTTTGGAACTGCCACAGGACTTGCACTCAGGTCTATAGTGCAAAAGTAATACTGAAAATTTGATATTCTGTGGGCTAATGCAGGGGGGGGGAAAGAGTGAGTAACACCTTTAGTCTTTCCTTTTACCACTACTCTTCTGTAAGAGAAATTGAGCCTTAACTCGGTGCTTACAAGAAATGCAAACCAAAATATTTAGTGCAGGTGTCTGCCATATGATATCACACAGTTTCTACTAACATAGATAGCTATGAAGAAAACTAATGTATACTGATTAATTTTTCATCTTCTAACACCATTCTCCAAACCCCAGTTTTGGCACCTCAAGCAAGTAATAACAGCCGTTAGCGTGTCTGGGAGCATATTTGGCTTTGACAGGGCTGTTGGATGCCAAAGTAGAGAATATGTTTTGTCCCCAGTGATATCTGGGTCTTTACTTTGCTCTTTGCCAGACACTAAAAGGGAAAATGTTTAAAATGTTGAATGATTTTTGGATCAAATGCAACATGAGGTTTCTTTCTTCTAGAATTTATAAGCAAAGTAGTTTAAAAATAAAAACACCTTAGGGATGCTTTAGATACCTAAAGCAGATAGAATAGACCGTGTGTGAACATTTTATTTATGCATTTTGAACGGCATTAAAAAACCCCCCTAATGTATTGGTCTGTACTGATCTTCTAACAAAGAGAGAATTTAACTTCTCTACCAAAAGATCTCTGCTAATTTCTTCTCTTAATAGTGTCTTCCTAATAATAGCGATAAAGTTTCATTTGAAAGAAAAGAAGCATTTCAATGGAACTTCTCTGAAGAAATGACATGAATGTTGCATTATGTTGACTCAGAATGTGCTCTGAATTTTATATTTTATCAATATTAATCAATATGTCCAGATCAACTGCTGTTGTATTTCATGAAAATTCTTGTTCATTCACACTTTCAGTCTCCCAAGAGATCAGCATATCTCAGCTTGCCAAGTATCTACATAGTCCTCAGTGAACTGTGGCCTTTCCTTCTAGTTGAGCTAGGGGAGGATTTGATGTGGAATGAAATTAAAGGTAATTAATTTTGGAATTTTCTGTGGAATGGGATTTCCTTTTTTCAGTCACCTACAAATGCAGTCACTGTCTCCTCTGCATTTCTCCCTGGTCACATCTGAGAGGGTAAATAATTTGATCAAGTTCCATAGCTGAATCTCAAATGGTGAAAAACACTAGTGGAGAAAATCAGCAGATTGAAAACTTTGTAACTAGGTTCCCAAGTACAAGAATTGGAGCTGTGCTTGAATCCAGGAATTCCCATGCCTCGCACATTCCAGATGCCTAATGGAGCACACCAAGAACAGGTATCAGCATGTTTCTTTCAATGAAAGAGTAAGCTTTTTAAGTAAATTTTTAACTCATCCCTGTTCCTTGTCTACCACACAGCTCCACAAACAATTGTAGTGGTGCAACTGAAGCAATGACACTGGAAAAGTAGCTGACATGGCTGCTCAAAGAAATAGTAAGTATAAATAAAGAAATAGTAAGTATAAACAAATGTTTTCCCTTTGTCATGATGAGCTGGGTACAAATACTTGTAAGTCTGCTTTACCTTTCTGAAATAATCTTTCAGTCAATTAATTTTAATGAAACCCCAACTCTGAAATCTAAAGATGTTAAAGTTCATACTGCACATTGCTTCATCGTTTATCCCCCTGGCAGGAGCAGCCAGCTAACATGATCCTCTCACAATCCTGCATTTCCATTCCAAGCATTTGGGAACCAAATGCACATAAACCATTCAACAAAACTACCAAAAATTTCTCAGGTCCCTGTTCCCTCACTCTATTTCTTCCCACACTTCATGTATCTGTTACTGAATAACTGAAAATATGAGAGTTTCCTAAATATATGTATGGTAAAATGGATGTTAATATTGGTTCATGCTGGCTTCTCTCCTAAACATATTTTTATGCAAAGATTATGGTTGAGCAGATATTGTCCCATCTTGACTTTCCAGAATCTTATGAGTAATTCTTAATACCATGGTTTTCTCTTGCTTAAAACTGTAGTTTTCCTTTGTTTGTTTCCTCAGCTTTTCTCCAAGTTTCATTTTTTCTGCTGCTTCATATGGTTATTGAAATGTCTTGAAAACTGCATATTTCAAAATACCAGCAAGCTCCTGGCACCAAATAAAAGATGGATAAAGAAGCCAAGATGGTTTCCTTCTGCTCACACTAACTTGCAGCTCTAAGATCCTCTCAAGCCTGCAAAAAACATTCACCAGACATATTCACCAGACACCAAGAAAAATGTATATTCCCCTTATTTCTCAAAAATTCTCTCCCATTTAAAGTGTTGGGTTTTTTTATATAAAGAACAAGTTTGAAAATGCTTTTTCTGAGCATTTCTTTAATGCTGGAATTTGAAGGACTATGATTATAGTTTTCAGGTTTTTTTAGTATTAATATCTTTAAATAGATCCATTTAGGAGGTTGGAAGAAGAAACTATCCAAATTATTTTAACTATTACTTAAAAACAACAGAGAGATTTTTAAAAAAAAAATAATTTCCCATTTTAATATTTTTTCTTTGTCTGTATCCAGTCTATTTCCCAAAACTATATACCTGGGAAGACAAAATCTTTTTAGGCAACTATTTCTCAGCTGTTCCCTATTTTGACATCTCTAAACCAATTTGAGCATGACTTTCAACACTGACAAGTTATTTTCCACTCATCTGAACTTCAGTCACCTTTAGTAGTGGCAGGGTGAATATCTGGAGGGGAGGAAAAACATGCTTCTAAATGGATTTTGTACTCAGGGATGAAAAATGAAGATAGTCAGTTGTCACAGTTCAACTTTTTAATTTCTCACAATATGGCTGCTTTTGAACTTACTGGCTAGCTTTAGCTGCTTCCACACAGGCAGCAATTTGGGAAGAGTTAGCTATGGACTTTCATGGGTCTGTTTGTTTGATATCACTTTCATAAGAGGGATTTCACGTACTAGTTGCTCTAGCACAAAAACTAATGCTGTTCCTTCCCCATAATTTTACGTGTTTCAGTAACTCATGGAATTTTTTCAACTTTTACACATTTCTTCTCATAGTTTGCTAAGTCATAGTTGGATCTAATCAGTGAATGTTTCTTTTCTTCATCCATGCACATTACATTTTTTGGTTTTCCATTACTGTGGTCTCACATCCTGCAGAAAAGCAGCTTTTTCTCACCGGCACTGTTCCAAGGTGCTGCTGTTTGATTGGAAGGTTACTCAGGTTAACAACCACTCATGGTTGCTATACCAACCCAGCTGATGTAGCCTCATTGCTGAGCAGCTGGCTTGGTACAAGTGGAGGTTTTACAAGACAATCCACAGCTCCTGAAGTCTGCATTAACACATTTGCTGAACTATGAAGAAAGTGGTTAGAAATGTGTTCAGCTGTAACACTAAAACTGTAAGTTTTCATTTTAATAGTGCAATTTCTATCCTCATGAAAAATATGCTGTATTTATGAAATTAAGCAAACAAAATGCAGGTGTTCTGTAACCAAAATCCCTACTTTCATTGATTTTCATGACCTTTCAAGACACTGAGATTAAAATTAGTGTATTTTTATACATAATTTGGAGAAAAGTCTGATTTGCTCTTGCAAAATTCTATGCTTTTCCATCACCCAGGAAATTATTTGATAAACTGTCAGTACAAGAATGAGGTAGTATTTCTGAATCTCAATTAGATTTAATTAAATAAATGCAATAGTTTTTAATTATCTTATTTCTTAATCAAATATTGGGCTTTATTACTGCTATGTAATAAAGGATGTGCAGTTCCTAAGTGTTATTCTTTGATGCAATTCATGTCATATGTGCTTAGACATTTTTGTACTTGGGATTTTTTTTTTTAGATCATTCAGAGTAGTAGGTCTATAAACTCTTGTCATCACAGACACAAGCATAACAAATAAGCCTTCCTCTGAGAACATGGGAGGGCTGGAGATCAAGTCTTTTTCTTAATTTGTCCATTTGTTACCAAGAAGTGTTATGCAGGTTACAAGGTACTGAAAGAATATTCAATTTCAGATGGCAAATACTACAGAAAGAGCAAAGTGTCCATAAGATAATAGCATGTTTTAAAAGAGAGCCAGAAAGGAGATTATGAAGAAGTGGAAAGATTAATATTGTGCCAGACTTCAAAAAGGACAAGTTGGAGGGTGTAGGCTGGTCAGCCTCACTTCAGCCCCTGGGAGAATTTTTTGTGCGGGTCTGCCTAGAAGCCATTTCCCGGTATATGCCAGGCAAGCAGATGACCAGGAGCAGCCAGTGGGTCTTTACCAAGGCAGCTGGTCAACCTCCTTCCCTTCCATGAGGAAGTGACTGATTCTGTGAACAAGGGGAAAAACATTCAGCTTTGTTTAACTTGACTTTAGCCAGGCCTTCAACACTATCTGTCACACCATCCTTACAGACAAACTGGCGGGAGAGGGTTTGGATAAAGGGCAGTGGAAAATCGACAGGACTTGCAGGCTGAGTCCACAGAACTGACAGGACTTGCAGGCTGAGTCCACAATTTGCAGCCTGACCATTCCTAGTGCCAAGCACCGTTCCCAATAATTGGTTCTTGAGCAGATAGTGTTTATCATCTCCATTTATGACCTGAATGATGGGACACATACAGTGCACCCTCAGCAAGCTTGTGGGTGACACTGAATTGGAGGGAGTAGTCAATATGCCAGCAGAAAGGGCTGCCTGTCAGAGGGGCATTGACAGGCATGAGGAACAGGTTTCCTGGAAGACACCCCAGGAAGTTTAGCAAAGATAAAGGGGAAGTCTGGTGCCTGGGACAAAATAATCCCATGCAACAATAGAGATTGGGCTCTGGCTGACGGGTTCAGCCCTACAGAAAACAGTCTGTGATGCTGGTAGACAGCAAGTTAGGTGAGGTTGCAGTGTGCCCCTGCAGTGATGATATGGCTGCATTATCAAGAGTGTATCAAGAAGTCAAGAGAAATTACTATTCCTTTCTAGTCAGCATTTGTGACCTACTATTCTGACCTACTATGTCCTCTTTTGTGTCCCCTTCCTTCCCAGTACAAAGAGAGATTGAGAAACTGGAGGAAGTCCAGCAGAAAGGTTCTAAAATGATTAGGGCGTTGTAGCATAACATATGAGGAGAGGCTAAAGACGGTGGTTTACTCCAGCCTGGAGAAGAGAAGACTAAAGGTGAGGGAGTCTTCATCTACCTAAGTGCAGGCTATAGAAGAGTCTCACTCTAGCTTCTCTGTGAAGTGTAAAGGATGACAAGCAACAACCACCAGCTGTGTCAGAGGAAATTCCGACAGTTATAAGGAAAAAAAACCAAAATGAAAGTGGTTAAGCACTGCAGCATGTTGCCCAAAGATGCTGTGAAATCTACATCCTAGCAGATATCTAAAAGTTGACTAGACAAGGCTCATATACGAGGGAGCAAATTTATCTAACATTGAAGTTGGTCCTGCAAGTTAGGCTGGGGAGGTGGGAGTGGATTGGATGCCAGAAGTCCCTTTTAACCTAAATTATTGTGATTCTAAGATCAAGTTTAGCAGAGAGGATCTCTGTTCTTTCCCAGGAAAGTAATAAATGGCTACATTTAGTCACTCTGATAAGGTCAATGAAAACCTTCTTAGACTTGCTGAAAATGGATTAAAGGCTGCCTTCACCTAGCCCAACATTAGAGCTACCACAGTCTGACTACTCTTTGCCACTCATTGTCTGGTGACACATTTTGGCAGTGGTGATTTATTAGACTAATGTATCAATTGCAGGGCTGAAATTTGTTGTGTTTAGTGATACTTCCTTGAACATCTATATCATCTCTTTAGGCATGTCTTACTGGCAATTCATGTACTATGCTTACAGTAGGTCTGTCTCAGAGTTGAAGGGTTTTGTGCATCTTCTACATTTTTTAAAACTATGCTGAAGGAACTATTGTACTGCATTGTACTATTATTTATGGTTATAGGTGTTCATAAGATGTAATCCTGACTTTATTGAAACAAGTGGTTAATCTCCACTAATTGTACTAAGGTTTTCACCCTAGTGTTTCAAGAAGATTCACTGACACATCACCTCCAAGAGCTTGATGCTCTTTTGGTGACTATTACATAATGTGAGAACCAGTGGAAACTTGCTGATGAGAGATAAAGAACTAATCAAAATGGGGGGTTTCTATATCTCCATGTCTCATGATCCTCTATCTTCTGAAAGCTTTAAAAATAGTTACTGATACAGAAAAGAGAGGAGAGCAGGTATCTCAGAACTGATCCTCAGGAAGGTGTTTTACAGAGAATTTGGCAAAGCATTTTGCCTTGCTGTCAAAGAATAAGGTTTATGTGAAACCATGCATCTCGATGCATCCAAGTCCTTTTTTATTGACACTTAAAGAACAATTAGAGAGTCCTTCTAGGGAAAATACAAAGTACTGCTCAACAGCTGAACCCTGTTTTCAACATTTGTGCTTGACATCAGAAATCATAAATTGTTATTGCAATAAATAGTAATGATGACAGCTGCAGTCTGAAAACAAGTGACAAATTCTTTAGACCATGTATAATAAATATTTTCATGGTTATTAATTCACACATAGAAGATAAGTGTGGATGCCCTTAATCATAAAAACTGCGTTTATCTCAAGATCAAGATGTTTATTTTAGATACTTTTTTGGTCATTTAATGCATTTGTTTTGACTGAATATAAAGTTGATTAGAACTAATAATTCCCTCATTGTTAACTGTGATTCATGAAAAAGTCTGGAGTGTTTCCAGATATTAGCTTACTGTGAGAGTTTATGACAAGTGATACAACTGAAATATACACACCACACAACGCACTGTTAAAACTACTTGCAGGAATGCAGAGGAAGTAGCTTCTGAAACTACCACCACATGTTCTTCTGTAATTACAGTGAAATATTCAGTGTTCTCTTTCCAATGCAACATTTTCCTCTGTACATTAACTTCAGACTGTTTCTTTCCTTCCATTGCAATCAGAATTGACTTCAACAAAGCACCACAACATCAACATGCTCATAATGCAAAGTCTTTCCTCTTCCAATGCAAAATGCTAATTTTAAGTAAGCTTTTATTTGCTGAGGCCTATATTAGTTAGGGAAAAAAAGTCCATCTTAGTATCTAAAATGTAAATGGTGTGTATATATGTGTATATATGTATTTTCATGGTTTATGAAATGTATTATATTTATCTGATATCCATTAAAATCAGTGGAATCTTTTAGACCTCTGAAAGACTGCTAACATTTTCTTTAGCAACTAGATCAGATTAGTAGGCAACACAGGTTATTCAGTTCAGATTGTACATTCAGGTTTTAGATTATACTTATTAAATCCAGCATTTACATCTCTATATGTTTTGTTACATCTACATTATCTCCATTATATCTTCTCTACTATAAAACAAAAATTTATTTTTAAGAATATGTGGTGAATGGCAGGCATTTCCTGGAATATTTTATTGAATAAAGGCTTATTTGGAACACCTTTTCTATTAATGTGTGGTTAGGAATAACTGCTGATGAATAAATTAGATAAATAAGACTTCTGTGAGCATGCATGTAAATCTCTCACTACTTGCAAACAGCCACACAAAGCTTGTATCCAACTCTGCATAATTGCACACTGTAATTTGAATTTCAAACTAAAAATTGACTCCTGCATCACAGAATTGTCAATAGCTGCTGATCTTGTATTTCACAATACTGTAACATACTTAGAAGTCTGAAGAAATAAAAATATTAATATTTCTGACCATCATTACAAGAAAAAATCCATGTCCATGAGAATCGTGTGCTCTCTTTATATATGAGTAGTTCAAGCAAGTTCTTGGCACGTTTTTCACCTCAGAATTGAAATCCAGTGTGGTTGTTTGAAGTTTGAAATGTATCTGAAATTAAAGTTTTGTTTCACAAGCTTGCAGCAGTACTGTCTAGATCCTGTATTAATTCTGAAATTCAAGGACACCTGCCTTTGACAGCAGCAAGGGCAAAGACTGGTAAAACAAAAGAAATGAAACAGAAAGGTGCAGAAAGGTGTTTCTGCTTAATCTAAATATTTATAATGCTATCATTGCTTGATTTAAGATGATCAGGGGGCTGGAGCACCTCCCTTATGAGGACAGGCTGAGAGAGTTGGGGTTGTTCAGTCTAGAGAAGAGAAGGCTCCAGGGAGACCTTATAGTGGCCTTCCAGTACTTAAAGGGGGCCTACAGGAAAGATGGGGAGGGACTCTTTGTCAGGGAGTGTAGTGATAGGACAAGAGGTAATGGCTTTAAATGGAAAGAGGGAAGATATCGATTAGATATAAGGAAGAAATTCTTTACTGTGAGGGTGGTGAGACACTGGAACAGGTTGCCCAGAGAGGTTGTGGATGCCCCCTCCCTGGAAGTGTTCAAGGCCAGGTTGGATGGGGCTTTGAGCAACCTGGGCTAGTGGAAGATGTCCCTGCCCATGCAGGGTGGGTGGAACTAAATGATCTTTAATGTCCCTTCCAACCCAAACCAGTCTGTGATTCTGTGATTGCTGAGTTAGCAAAGTTTGAGTGTGTAAATTCAGCAGGAAAATGCCAACATTTAGGCCAATTTCTTCAAAATAGTTCTGTTTCAGTAGAGAGAACTTTGTCTCAGCTGTAACAATTGTGGCACATCACAAATGTCTAATAGAAAAATATATGCAGCTAGTAAAAATAATACGAATAGACGATAACAAGAAAAAAATGTTTTGACTTTGCACAAAATTTGCTTTTTTTGGATTCCATATGGGTTAGAAACTTTCAGTTCCCTTTTCATGGAAAGGGTGGTGGGAGAAGCATCTGGAGAGAAACATCCACAATGATTTCCAATACCCAAAATGAATGAACAAATGATGCTTTTCCCAGTCATTTGTTCTATAGTAATGGCTGTAGCAGTTTTATAAATCAGATTATGAAAGCCTCTCTAAAAAAGCATGTCTGAGAAAACAATGCCACTGGGGAGAGTTTTACTGTATCACACGTCAGAGGTCAGAAAGCTCTTGTTATTTAACAACAAAAATGTGGAAATGAAAAGATGTATGTCCATGCAATAGCAAGTTTCCTGTTCTGTCATCAGGAGATTATTAATTTAGTGTGGATAAAAACCAGTTTTGTGCATAGCATTATTTTATATATTATCTATAAAACATTTCTTGTTCTGTAACTAACTTGCTCCTATACCTTCAACAGCATTATGTCAGGAATATCTTCACTTGAATCTTTACCAAATGATGACACAAACCAACTGAACTGCATTTTTATTTCCCAGGGAATTTTTCCTGGCCCAAAGCAAAACTCTGTTGAACAGGTTTAGGTTTTTCTCTTTATGTCTATGAAATAAAACTTATATTGATAATCAACATTTTGAGCAAAAGGCAATTAATCCCATGCAAAAATCCCTGACCCAAATTATTTTCTATCCAGCTAGTGGTTGTGGATGTGCAGAGGCCCAGAGCAACAGCATTTCAGCCTCTGCTACCCTGCTGCTGTGAGAGCAGGCTTAGATGCTTCACTGTTACATGCACCAGTAACGTGCTCATTCTCAAGGTTGAGACCTTTAGTCTGAAATTGAGTCCTATGCTGAAAAGAGTTGTTTTCTTCTAGGGTCCTAGAAAGGCAATTGGGGAATGAGGATTGAGAAGCAGCTTCAAGAAAACATTTGTTTACTATGGATATGCAATAGCAGTTCTATTTCTATGCAGTGTGGAGGAGGTGCACTTCTTATTATTGCCCATATTTTGGGACTTATTTTTTTCTCAAACTATTACCTGCTGCTTGTAGGTGCTGAGGTCCAGCTGACAGTGTCACCTGCTCTTAAATGGATGCAACTCCTCTGCCTAAACTCCATTGCCTTCCACGACTTGGTGCAAGGTCACCTCTGAATACAGCCATACCTTTGACGCTCCCTGGGTGGGCTTCTGTAAGGACTCCTCACAGACGTCAAAAGAGCGTGTGGCTTGGAAAGATATCTCTGTGTTCATTTAGTTTCACTTCCTTTTCAGAGAGAGAAATGTGGAGGAGCACTGGTTTGGTTTAACAGATTTCCTTCTGCCTTAAATTTCTTTGAATGAAAATAATCAGCCCTCTCTTCAGTTTCTAGCTGCATTTATAAATCAGCATTTTTATCAGAGTTTACTATTAACCATACCTGAGTGTGACAGTAATGAAGTAATTCACCCATCACTTTGGGATTATTTGTTGTGCTACAGTAGGAACTTCTTGTCAGACATTGAAGAGCTCTTTGTACTATCAGGACATCTCATACTGCTCTTTTGTAGTGAATATACTACTCCACTATCCTGAAACCAATTAAATCATGTGGTATGTTAAAAAAAGGGCATGATTTCACACAATCACAGAATCACAGAATTTCATTCATATGTTCTTGATTTAGACTCACTGAAGAAATCTAAGGTAATTCTGCTGTTTGTCATTGGCTCTAGATCATGTTTCCTAAAAATCTCAGTATTTTTGGAGTGTATCTTGGGTGTAAATCTATCACTTTTTAATAAGACAGGAAACAGTGTTTCTAGTTTCCCCTTTACAGGCCACATCCATCATCTGCCTCTCAGAGAAAGTGTTCTGATAAGGGACCTGAAAAAGCCTTTGTGATCAAACCTCTGGAGTAGGTCCTCTTTTTCAGTGTCAACTATATGTTTGCTAACTAAGACTGTGCTTTCCAAAGTATACTGTCTCCAATGCCAGAAGGCATCATGATTTTTAAATTAAAGTTCTGGTATGCTATCCCATCTGTGTAAAATACAGTGTCCTGGGACCCATTTCTATAGATTCATATAACTTTTCCATGTTTAGTGTGAACAGCATATTTCTTTTATATCTGCCCTACTATTCTTTTTGTTTTCCTTTGAAACACAAATATGTTGCCAGTTTGTTGGCTCTGCTGTATTTTTAACTACTGACTGTCTTTATTTTTCTCCTTCCAGAGATGCTCATAAGAAGGTGTACTTTTACTCATCTATTATTGCACTGGATTTATTGTTGATAGCAGGAATAACAAAGGCAAAAATAATTCAGACAAATGCTTTTTCAGACTTCAGAGCTTTGCTGAATGTGAATTCATAAAGTACCTGTTTTCAAAGTCCTTAATGATGAGACTGTCAGTGATGGAAAATTTTGTTTTCTTTCCTTACATACACAATGGAACTTTTTTTAGAGTTGAAGATCTACAGATAAAGAATTCAAATCCAGATCTTTTACCAGAGTAGACTTTACATTTATCTGACTCTGTTAAGTCTGGCTGTGAGCTGGATGCAGGAAAAAAGATACTGGAAATGACTCGACAGTACCTTACCAGGAACTGATGTTGACCTTCAACATCTAAGATTCCAGATATATGATCATTTCACAGAGCTGGACATCTAGTTTTAAAATAACCATGAGCCAAAGCACATGCTCACTTTACTCAGAAGCTGTGATTTTCAGAAATACCCATAAGCAAAAATCTCTGGTCTTATCAAGATACAGTAATGAGGAATAAAAATAATGTTTCTTTAATATCCATATAGATACTTTTTTGTGTTATCAACCTCTTCTCGCAAGTCTAATATGAAATGAAAGTGGATTATGGGTTATGCCTTTCTAGTACAGTGATCCCATCATCATTCTGTTGTGCAAGCTTGGCTTTTAGCTGTGTCAAAACCCAGAAATCCCATCAATCTTTGAATTAACGACCACATAACTTTCTGATAAAAGAAAAAAAATATTGGGGTATTAACATTCTAAATACTAGAACTAGAAGAAAATTAAGCCAAATTGACAAGATCAATAATATTCCCTTGTACATGCAAAATATCTAACTCCAAAAATAGCACTAGTAGTGTATCAATGACCATAACATGTAACCTCAACTAAATCTGTGTTTCAAATTATGTTCTACTTCAAAATCCTGTTTGCAATTACTATCTTCCACTGTCATCTAGTGTCCAGAAAACTTTCTGCAAGTGTTTGGCGATTACACAGAAGAATTAAATACTATTTTTTTCCAACTTCATTTTAAAACATTTACTCAGAAAGCTATTCCTAATGTTTGGCTATTGAAAGTTTTCTTCTGTCTATATAGATACTCAGCCCTGAAAAACATGCATGTCCAGCAAGGAAATATGAAACGGAGAGGAAATACAGAGCTTTAAAAAACAATGCTATTACAGAAGATGGTGGAAAGAACAGGGACTGCAGCTCCCAGTTGTATCAGGGCTTTAAGGGAGTTGTGAACTAGAAGAAAGCGCAGTCAAAATATCTAAGTACAGTTGAACAGGAGATATAAGTAAATATATCTAGTGAAGAAAAACATTACGACATATTGCTAAAAAACTCCAAATAAACAAAAACAGCTAAAACACTAAATCGTTAAAACAAGAACATGCATTAAATATATTTCATACTTTCCCATGAATTATCCCCCTTTCCTACATAAAGTAACAAGAAAGCAAACATGACAGCTTTTGAGTCATGCTCTTTAGGGCACTTTAAGGTATTTCAGTGAGTACACTGTTTCAGCTTGCATAGTGAAGAACAGAGCCATATTCACAGCTATTATGTTTAAGCCTTACTCTTCATAAATACCCATGTTTATAATTTTGATTAGTAATATTGCATTGAGAATATCTATTCACCTTTTCAAGGAAATATTTGTTAGTTTTCAAAGTGAAAGATCATATGAAACTGTTGTTTGCATGTACTTGCCACAGCCACGTGATCAAATTCAGTTTTCATTTCACAACATTCAAATACTGCACAAGATATTCTGAGAGAAGTGGGAACTATGCTCACATATCCAAAAGGAAATCAGATTAAAAATAAACGTCAAGAACCTGAGATGTTGTACATGTATTTAGCCCTGCTGAAATAAGCCTAAAGGAACCATGGTGCCAGACTCTTAATATGACAAACTTAATGAAGGGCATTAATATCTGTTCTTGAATGTAAGTTTGCAGCCGAAAGTATATTATCTGTTTACTTTGTAAATGTTATTCCAAGGGTAAAAGGCAGTATAGTAAAGCTAAATAACTCAAAATGACATAAGGGCAATTTATTAACATATATTATTAAAAGGGTGATTTTTTAAAAAAAAAATGTAAAAAGTTGCCTTTGCAAAAAAAAACCCCAAACACCAACAAACCCCAATACTGTTTATGCAGGTGAATAGGTAATTCAAATACAGAAAAAACCCTTCATTCCACCCTGTTATGACCTATGAAAGATATGAAGGTTTTAAAAGAAACTTTCAATCTTTACAAATCAAATTCATGTCACCTTAGACTGCAAAAAAAATGTTCAGAATTTTACAATTATCCTTTGAATAATAATAAGTAAAGAACAGGTAAATGTTGCACTGATTTAAAGGTTTAAGAGAACAAATCCATATTCATCTGCTCATCCTTGCAAAACGGCAGCAATATTCTTGCAAGTTCAGCTGAAGGAATCTTGGTGTCTATACCATTTAAGAGTAAAAATATAATAAAGCCCTCAGAAGAACTTAATTTTAAAATATTTATTTGGCAGTTAGTGCAAGTGTAAACTAAACACTATTCTTGATTAAGGTAGATACTGAATTTAAGTGGGTAAGGGGAATAAAGGTTTCAACCTGTTTACCAGGACTTTTCTTAACTTTTAAGTTTTCTTCCTGTATTTACTACATACATAAATAACCAACCACATTTACCAGTTTTTAGTGAGAAAAGAAAGAACACACTGCCATTCTCTCTCAGTTGGTGGCTTACAGTAATAAGTCTTGATTATAGAATTCTGGTTAGTGTTAAAATAAAATTAATAGAAGGTGATTTTTAAGTCCCAGTATGTCCTCAGAGAGGTCCATATGGCAAATGCAAAGACATGTGGATTCCAATGAAATATGTGCATTATTTACTATCCTGTCTATTCAGTAGCTTGGGGTTCTGAAAATATTTTAACTCTTTTTCTGTAAAGAAAACAATTTATTCTGTAAATTTGAACTATAATTTCCTTGCATTAAAGTGTGCTGAAAGAAAATCTAATAGTGATGTTGGAACTCAGTAGCAAACACTATACAAGAGATGACTGTCCCACCTAAAATGTTGTTTACAAAAACAAAAATTTTGTTCTGAAAATATTTTTTTATTATGTCATGCTGCGCTGGACCTCTAAATTTCTACATGCTCTTTGTTAGAGCATTAGAAATAGTCAAGGGTATATCTTTTTGCATATAGTAGAAGACTTTCAGACATCTTTGCAGTCATTGGAATGTAAAAGAAATTGTTTTCAAAGATAAACTTTCTTTCTGAAACTCTTCTAACTTCACCAAGGATCCTACATAATATATTCTGCATCAGAATTCAGTAGAAATTCCTAATACTGGCCTTTAATGAAAAATATCGAAAGGCAAACTCATCCTTGCTAAATGAGAGATTGGGAAAATAATTAAGAACCAATTAGACAGTAAGAAATAAATCACATAGGACTGACAAGCAGGTTGCTAGACCATTGTGTTGGTTTTAATGTATATATTCTCTTGTTTCTTCTGGGATTGCTGTCCTACTAAAAATTTTCCTAAAAAAAAAAGAAAAATTTAAAAAAAAAAAATCTAAAAAAAAAAATCCAAAATGAAGTGTGAAAACTTATGAAACCACAGATCAAGAGCGGATTTGGATCCCAGATGTACTCCACACCGTGTATGATTAAAGAAGGAAAAAAAGTAATTCCTATCATTAAACTTCAAGAGCTCCAACATTTGCTTCCAGATTAGAAATGTAAAGACTAGCAATGACCTCTAGTGTTGCTTTTTAAGTACTGCAATATGGTGTTAGGAATAAATCACAGCATCCATGAAACAGCCAGGTAATTCTAGACTATATTATTCAACTATGTGGTGTAACACAGAAGAAGCTCTTTTAAAGAAGAAAACTTGCTTTGTCTGTTAACCAAAGCTAACAGCAGGATAAACACTCTGTCATTTTCCTTAAAAGCTGGTAAAAACTAGTAGAATACTGTTTGGATTGGTAGTGTCTGTTTCTGATGACACAGGGGGTATCTTTCTGTACTTCTTTGCACTTGGTTCAAGAACAAGGATTATGTATCAGGTGAGAGGCCACTCAGGCTGGCTCATATGCCCAGGACAGGTTGTGGTTTAACCTGGCAGGCAGCTAAACACTAAACAGCCATTCACTCACAACCCCCTCTGCCCCCAGTGGGGTGTGGGAGAGAAGCGGAAAAAAAAGTAAAATTCGTGCGTTGAGGTAAAGAGAGTTTAATAGGACAGAAAAGGAAAGGAAAATAATAAATAATATTAATATTATTAATAATATTTTTTTAAAATAGAATATACAAAACAAGTAATGCACAATTCAATTGCTCGCCACCTGCCGACCAATGCCCAGCCAGTTCCCCAGCAGCAGCCCCCGGCCAGCTTTCCCTCTAGTTTATATACTGAGCATGAAAACATATGGTATGGGATATCCCTTTGGCCCGTTTGGGCCAGCTGTCTCGGCTGTGTCACCTTCTGGCTTCTTGTGCCTGCCCTCCCCCCAGCCTCCTCTCTGACAGGGCAGCATGAGAAGCTGAAAAGTCCTTGACTTAGTAGTGTAAGCACTGCACAGCAACAACCAAAATATCAGTGTGTTATCAACATTATTCTCATCCTAAATCCAAAACACAGAACTATACCAGCTACTAGGAAGAAAATTAACTCTGTCCCAGCCAAAACTAGGACAAACAGGGGAAGCAGGAGAAAGTGAATTAAATCCCAACAAGAAGAGCAAACAAGAGGCCATTATATTTCATACTATTGCTGGATATGCATCCTTTGGACCATTTGTAGAGAAAGGACAGAGCAGTGTTGCTTTCTAAGACGCCCTTCATGCAAGGATAAGGTTATTTCTGTCCCCTACACAAGCAAATGTCCCTGTTACATATTGCCTTTATCAGCCATGAGTGTGAACAGAGCAAGCCTAGATGCACAAATGTGGTTTAAAAAAGTCAGTACTAGGACCTAAATCAATTGCCCATTTAGGCTTGAGAGGAAACACAATAATTTTCTTTGGTAACACCACAGAATTCTTGGCCTAACTCTTACAGCTCAGACCTTGCTTTTAGATTTCCTGCACAATTATTTATGAAGAGGGATCAATTTATTTCTACTCAATATTAAAGTTCTACAGCTTCAGTGAAATATGAAAAATCGTTGCCACAGCAGGATAGTTAAAAAGATCATGTGAAAGCTGCTGTGAAACCCTTGTGTGGTTTACCTGAGGATTCAGGGGTACTTCAGGAACATAGCTGAACTGAAATCACAAAATTATCTTCCTGTGTTTTTTCAGGGCTTCCTCTGGTCACCAAGCAAATGAAGAGAGTAACATTTCTGTACCTAATTCCACTTTTGGATCTGGCTTGCTCTAACTTGCTCCTCACTTTCTGTCTTCTTAACATTTCTTTCTTTTTCTCTTCCTAACAACTTTAAG
This sequence comes from Strix uralensis, assembly GCF_047716275.1. Classification (NCBI taxonomy): domain Eukaryota; kingdom Metazoa; phylum Chordata; class Aves; order Strigiformes; family Strigidae; genus Strix; species Strix uralensis. The sequence continues at coordinate 131,026,886 of NC_133972.1, read as the reverse complement.
CACACTGCTGAGCTATTCCTTACAGCTGTAAGAGTTTTCATGTACTATTTAGCTTTGATTTTCTTTAAATGCCTCCATTTTATTGCTACTTCCTGCATTGCTACATCAATGTGGATGTTTTTTTCAGAGTACACCTGTGCAATGCTCTAGCCAATCTTTATCTGAAATTTGAGATGATTTTTATTGTAGACTTTCAGAAATATAATCCTGTAATTAGAGAGAAAGTCACCATAAAGCCTCTTGTCAAGGGTTTGACTCTGCTAGCCCTAAATTGGTTGCAGCACTGCTGGTGCATAGCTGCAGCCACACAGAGCTCAGGCTGGGTTAGCCGACTGTGAATTTCCCCTTCGCTGGTTTTGCAGCCTTTACTGAGCCATATGTTTCAGCTGTGCTGTCACCGATAAAAGAGACAGTTGCATAAAGCAAATTCCACTCCACTTCTACTATCTGAAATCCCATATAGAGCATTAAGACTGTGTGTCGATTCTAAGATTAGCTGTCTGCAGTAAAATCACAAAACACCCTAATTCATGCTAGAATGTACCTCACAAAATATTAAGTGGCACAATGATCTTAGGGGTGTGTGGAAAACAAAGGCTTTTTGAGATGGTAGTCTGGAGTATTTTTGAATTAAAGATAATTGCAGGAAATGCTTGAATTTCTATATGGCTCTGAAGAGCATAATGCAAACCCAATCTTAAGCAGGCTCAGATTTAAGAAGCATTTGGGACAGACCAGGGGTTTCTCTTCTTCCGCATCTTAAGCAAACTCCAAAGTTGAGTTAGTGCTTAGAGAAATAGTAAACAAAATTCTTTATGACAGTTTCTCCAGCTCTGTCTTCCAAAAATACCCTCTTATAACTTAAGATGGAAAAAACAATTCCTTCTGCAGATAAATCTAGATTAACTAATTCTTCATCTGGGATCTGTGACTGTTTCGTGACCACCAATACTTTTTGTCTCACATTCAGAACAGGTATATTTTATTCAGATTAGGGGACACATGTAAACTTGGCAATTCCTTTTGCCTAATTATCCAGAGGTAATGAGCAAAACTGATATGAAAAGACACGTACAAAGAAAAATGTGGATGAAAATTGAGTATTCTTTCAAAGGATTTAATAAGCAGACAAAAAGCCCCAACTCCGCAATCTAGAGAGCTACTGCTAAGAGCATATATAGATTCACCAGTTATATAAAAGACATAGTTCAAAATTAAACAACAGCAGCAATAACAAAACTCATCAGTGTTATGTAACTCACCAGAGGAAAAGAGAAATGGATAGGAGCAATGTGAACTGGAGGCTATGAAACTTGAAACACTGAAAAGCTGAAGTCCATAGCCAGTCAAGGCAGGGGGCAGTTGCTCTCTTGTTCCCGAAGTCCTAGAACTAAACACTGAGCCTATAACAAGGTGCTAAAAATGTTAACATGAAAATTGTCTTACCACTTATTAAGAAAGTTACTAGACACTCACAGACTTTATGTAAGTCCAGGTAACTTGGGGTTGTACACTCCTGTCCACCGAAGTTAATATTAATAAAAATGTGAAAATCAGGGGAACTTCAGAAGACTGAAAGAGTACTAATGTTAGGGCAGTGTTCAAAAAGGGCAAATAAATAAACCTGCTTAATTTATAGTTTGATGTGATGCCTATATCATACTTTTTCTTTATGATGCCAACAGTTCAATTCAGTTAATACAGCTAAAAGGATTAAGAACACAGTTAATGTTGCTCAGAAAGGTTCTGTGGAAATGGATCCAAACAAGTAAATTTGAATTGGCTGGGATTACGTATTACATACATACTGCTTACTGAAGTTGATTTCTTCACTGTTAAATCAGGAACAATGCAAAACTTTATGCACAAATCTGATTTTGTATGTACAGTATAAAATAGAAAGAAAAGCAAAACCCCAAAACAGTCTTCAAGGAAAGAATCCTCTTCCCAATTGGAGGGGGGGGTGGGAGAGCATTACAGTTTTGACATATTTTTCTTTCTTTCCTGTGTCCAAATAATTATGCAGGTATTGATCTCTATTATCTCTAACTTGTTTATTTCAGTAGAAGAGAGTAATTTGTAATTAGTAGAGATTTTTATGTGTTAGTTTCCATTTTGTCATCCTTCATACATTGGAGTATAAATATATGAAATGCAATCATTTTGGAAATGCATTTTAGAAAGACATTCAACTAAGAGCTTTGGATATTCTTAACTTCAAAATGGCCTACCACAATCTCCATCTCTCTAAACAATTCCCTGTCTACACTGATTTGAACAATCTATACATGCTTTTAAAATGCATAGGGAACATAAATGATGCAATCAAACCAGCAGTCAGCTGAGTTGCTGTATTGGAAAGCTCAAGTGCAGAGCAAATTCCAAAGCTGCAAAGCCCTGAAAGAGGATTCTACCAGCACCCACGCCTGATCTCATCAATGAATATAAAAGAGCTCCTAAGAATGAGTAATGAATGCAAGGGCACTCAGAATAGTCAGATCTCTCTTTTTTTTTTTTTTTTTTTTTTAATGATTTAAAACCTAGTTTAAATCAGCCTACTCCTACAGTATCTTTTAAAATAATGTAACAAGGTACTTAGGGATGTTTGGTAGGTGTAGTTTCTCCTGGAGATGCAAAGAATCATCATTTCAGTTTACTTAGTTCATCATTTCAGTTTATTCTGTTAACTGAAGTCAATGACTAATTCTCTGAATTGAGACTCTGGGAGTTGAAAAAAAAAATGATGATTTTGTTTCTATTCCATTCAGGGACAAAAATGAAACAAAAAGAGCTGAATGCCACAAGTTACTAGAACAAAGGACAAAAAGTCAACTCAATATGTTAATAGATGATATTTTCATCTAACAATTCATCTTCATGTAAGCACAAAGTGGGTTTTATAAATTTGATTTAAGGCTCTTAGTAGTTATTTAAATATAATTAATAAAATATATTAGATTAAGAGTTTCTGCATCTTGAATTTCCAGTTTGTGTTGACAGAAAGCTTGGGGAGGAGAGAGGAATTTATATGCTTATTTTAAAAGGCAATTAGTCCTTATTAACAAAATGTAAAAAACCTCAAACATCGAAATTAGCAACTTGGATTAAATATAGTCATACTTTTCTAGTCTTTAAAAAATAGAGTGCACATTAAAATCTAAATATAGAAGGAATGGCATAGTCTAGAAGTATCTGAGTCTGTCTCACTGGAGTGTCTGATGAGGTACATTTCCAGGCTGGCTGCTGTGATGTCGGCTAGCTTGTGGCCTGGGATTTCAGGTGGAGACACCCAAAATCCCTGTTTCTGAAACAATACTGCCATTTGCATCTGATTTCCTTTACTGTTCCAGGGGTTATAGTAAGAGGCAAAGTTCACTGCCGGGGCTAAGGGAGGGGCTGAAGCTTCACAGGTATGCCTGCACCCCTTGGTTTATAAATTCTGTCTTTATGGTTACCAAACCAGGAGAGTGACTGATGCAAATTCTGAAAGAATCATAGAATCACAGAACCATAGAATGGTTTGGGTTGGAAGGGACATTAAAGATCATCTAGTTCCAACCCCCTGCCATGGGCAGGGACACCTTCCACTAGACCAGGTTGCTCAAAGCCCCATCCAGCCTGGCCTTGAACACTTCCAGGGAGGGGGCATCCACAACCTCTCTGGGCAACCTGTTCCAGTGTCTCACCACCCTCAAAGTGAAGAATTTCTTCCTTATGTCTGACCTAAATCTACCCTCTTTCCATTTAAAACCATTACCCCTCATCCTGTTGCTACACTCCCTGATAAAGATTCCCTCCCCATCTTTCCTGTAGTCCCCCTTTAAGTACTGGAAGGCCACTACAAGGTCTCCCTGGAGCCTTCTCTTCTCTAGACTGAACAACCCCAACTCTCTCAGCCTGTCCTCATAAGGGAGGTGCTTCAGTCCTCTGATCATCTTCGTGGCCTCCTCTGGACCTGTTCAAGCAGGTCCATGTCCTTCTTATACTGGGGGCCCCAGAGCTGGACACAGTACTCCAGGTGGGGTCTCACGAGAGTGGAGTAGAGGGGGAGAATCACCTCTCTCAACCTGCTGGTCACAGAGTACGTCATCTGTGAACCGGAAGACCATTACATATTTAGAATGTTATTTTGCAAATGGGGACAGTATAACCTGTGCCATAACTGTAAAAAGAAAAATAAATCAGGTTTCTAGCAATGCAGGCCAAATTAATTCCTGGTATAACTTCTTCCACCAAAATATCTGCTTATGTAATTAATCTTATTGTTAGCAGAAATTAGACTTAACATTTAAAACTATGAATGTATATGTGAAGATGACTTAAGTGCTTTAATATAAAAACCAAAGCTGCTACACAGTAAAAAATGGGAACTCTATTCTCAGTAACATTAAATATTCAGTAATGTTAATACAGCAATACCTTTCTATAAATGTAATATTACTGTTGTTCCACGTAGTCTTCAGTGTGTTACTTGTTTGGCCTTGTTGCCTCCAGTGTTGTCTGCGTGTTGTGGAGAGGTGGTGGTGGTGTGGGAAGGTCCAGTTGCTACACTACACAAATGGGATCTCTTAAATCAAAATGTGCAGTGGGGAATTTTTATAGGATTATTCAGGCTGCCTGTTTTCCCTTGAGAGCTTCTGTCCTTAACCACTTCTGCAGGTATGTCCATTCTGCCTATTTTATCTGAGGTTTAAATGTCCTTTGTACCTTTCTGCCCAGGACAAAGAACTCATCTTATGACCTAGATGTTAAATTGAAGCTAACTATCCCCTTCCTGCAAGGAGCTCTGGCAATAAACAAGAAAAATCACTTACGAATTCAAAACCTGTGGAGTTAGAATTACTGAAATGTATTGGGAAGCCACACGATGTTAAAATCACTGGTTAGGAATGATCCATAAAGGGGTCAGAGGGAGTGGCATGCTTTCAAAAATGGCATCAGCTGCTCCTGAGTCATTGACCATTCAAAAACAAATTACAGAGAGCTTATGGACCAGTCAGTGCTCTGGAAAAGAAGAAGGAGATGAGATACTACTTGGTGTTTGCGACGGACTGCCAGGCTACATTAAATGATAATTGAAGTTCTTGAAGTATGTCTCCCTAACATGCAGGAGAACTTGTGTTGTTGGAGACTGGTGTTTACTTTGCATATTCCAGTTCAGAACAGTAATATATACTTTGTGTTTTTAAAATTACTATTTTTTAAAGTGATTAAATTGTTTAGTTGTAGGAAAACTTAAATTGAAAATGAATACTTGTTCAGGATTACTTTACGAGATGCCACAAAGCCTCAATGGAGAAGGAAAGAACCTGGGTTTAAAACATCAGCCTGGCTTAGCAGGGAAGCAAATGCAGCTTTTTCCTATATTTAAAAAAAAAAAAAAAATTAAAAATGAAGGGAAGTTGATGAAGATGATAACTGTAAGGGAAGCAGAAGTACACAGGGAGAATTTATGACAAGTAGAACTAAAGAAAATAGGAAGATGTGTTTTTTCAAGTACATTTGGAACTAAATAAATACTGACATTATTGGTCCATTACTGGCATGGCAGATTACAATTGTACAGAAAGACTGGTATGCTACTTCTCTGTTTGATACTGAAATATTTTTTCTGACCTGGTGATATCAGTTTAAGAGGGGTGCTTGATGTATTAGAGTATTACAGATGAACTATGGGAATAAACTCTTTAGAGCAGAACTCAAGAGGTTTAGTTTATTTCATGCCATGGAGAAAACGAAGAGGTGTTAAGGAACCACATGTGAGCAGACATCTCCAGAGAGAAACACATAATATATTAAACAGCTAACAATGAAACTGCCCAGTTGAGGTAATAATGTGATGCGAATTAGCCACTGTAATCCTTGAAAGTTTAGATTCACACTTGAAGTTTTTCTTAAAATACACTGTAAATCAAAAAGGAGTTTTCACCATCTTATCCCATTTGTTATTGGAAGAAAGTGGAGTGCTCAGACTAACTCCCATCTCCTAATTTTCTTTTGGAATTGAATGAACTCAATTTGTTTTGTTTTTTTTTTCTCTGAATTATTATCTCTCAAAAAGCATTCTTGAGTTCAAGAAATCCAACACCCCCATAGTTTGCAGTTAATCAACCACGCTTCCATTTTTTGATATGTATAACTTTGGTTTACAATTGGAATTTTTAATTATAAATCACATTTACAGTATCCAATATACAAAATCTACTGAGAAGTGTATATTTAAATTAAAAGAAGCAGAGTCATTGCATAAGCTAAAAGGGGTCATGAATGCAACAGCTAAAGCAGAATGGATTACAATATTCATGCGTTAGGTTGGATACAATTTGACAATAATTTGGGGAGTGCATACTCATAACAGATAAATCGATTTTGAGATTGACTATAAGAAGTAACAGAAACAGGTTCACCTCTTTATTTCATATTGGGTTCTGTATCTACACTGTATTTTAACTCTGCATATAAATCTGCTTCCAGTAATGGCAGCTGTCACAGCCCTGGGAGCACTAACAGGCTCTGCGACCTCTTCTGCCCCTCTGAGGGGCCTGGCTGCCCCTGCTCGAGGCCAGCTCTGACACAGCATGGCTTTGGGACCTGGTCAGGCTGCTGTCAGAGGGCTGTGTCGGGGCTGTTTCCCCTTTGCTGAGGAGCTGCATTGAAGCTTCAGCCCTTGACCTTGGTCCTTTCCTGAGCTAGACTGCAGCTGTGACCCCACTGATCCTGCTGCACTCTGCTGGCTCTACCCCAGACCTGCCTTCTCACCATGGACTGGTCCACCAGTCACTGAACTGGTGGCTGAACCACGTTTTTGTCACCAGACCTCACTCTGATACTGTGGGGCTGTGCCCCTTGTCCATGACAGAGTCCCTGCCTGCCTTGCTGCCAGCCTTGGCTCCCAGCTTGCCTTCCCTTACAGAGCAGCCCGTTCTTTTTGCTCCCTGACTACAGCTGCACAAACACGTAGTTTAAAAGAGACACATTCTTTGGTATACCAAATTTAGCGCTCAAAATTAAAAGCACACAGTGAAAAACTCCTTCAACCTTCTCGTCTATTTTACAGAATGTAAAAAATATATACAGGTGAATCCTAAACAGTACGTTTAAAGAATAATAACCTACATTTGGTACAGCACATTGAAAATGTGAAGAATTATCAGCAACCCTGATTTAGTGCTTTCTTTTCATATATCCTGGAGCAAAATCATCTAAATAAAATACTGCATTTTCCAGATAGAAGTGCTAGACATAATGTTAAATTTTGGGTTTTGTTCAGACAGGCTCATGATAAAACCCTGTAATTAGTTGCTTGGCACGAAATGGCTCTGGTTCATTTTGAGAGGAAGCAACATAATGAAATGTTACAAGAACAAGCCAGACCAACCTGCTCTGCTGGCAGTGCTTTGCTTACTCCCCAGTTCCTGCTTCAGTCCTGCTTGAGCCACCTCTCAAATCAACAGTTGTCCCACATGTGCTATAAAAAACTGAACAGTGTTTAAGTGCCTGGAGCCTCATTTTATGCAATTGCTGAGAGCTTGAGTGGCAGAGGTGCTTTGTGAGAAAACTACAAACCCTGTTGGTGCTGCAGCTTCAGTGTTTGAATAGTTGCTGCTTCTTCTCTTGCTGGTCTCTCAGCTGCTCAAACTGCAAGAGGTCATCTCGGCAGTATCTCCTCTCAACAAATTTAATGAGGCTCACTGGTGCTTCAGGCTCACTAAACCTCAAAGCTGTTTATAGCATGTATGGCACTTGTTCAGTGAAGTTCTGGCTGGATGTCATTCCCTTCACACTAAAGCTTAGTCCTTCATCACATTCAAAGAATTTATGAAGGAGGAGACCATTTTAGGAGATGCAAAAAGCAGAAGTTGACATCTGTAGAACTAAAACACTAGTAACTTTGACATAAGTGTTATGTTACACAAAGCTGTCTTGAATTGCTTTGTTAGAAACTTGTATTTCCCACTACATTATGTCTGTTCATCTGAGTACCCATGTCTTCTCAGCTCCATTCACTGTTGTACTCTGAAGTGCCAAAGACATCTTTCAGAATGTGGGTAATTAGGACGCATCTCCCAACAAGCTGCAAAATTGCAGAGCACTTGTTTATCTCGTGCCACAAGGTGGCAACTGGGGGTAGTGAACTTACTTTCAAAAGCCCACGACACTGGCGTTTTCCAAGAACAAACAGCTGTCTGGACAGGTTGTGACCATTCAACATTGTCTTTAACATGACAGGCAGGCAGGAAGCTCTTCAATGTGGCAGAAGTAGCTACTAAGAGTTTACTGTGAAAACTGTAACCCTGGTCCAGCTTGTGAGAAGTTACAAGCTGATGAACTAGAAGTAAAAAGTAAAATTAGGTGAAGGGCTGTGCATATGAGGCCTAAGAGGAAACTTTGGTGAGGGGAAGAATATAATGTATTCCATATAAAATATATGCCTTATATAATGATTCTAGGAATTTTACTGAATGCATCTGTCCTGGAGGTTGAAAATGAGATACTTATGATATCTTTGGCATTCCTCTTCTGTGCTTGCTTCATATTCTGGCCACAATACTGTGCTTTGAATTCCTTATATTCTATGACCTGCTGCCTATGGTGTATGTTATGGAAGGAGAGGTCATGGCAAGGCAGCAGAGGAGGCATGACCCAGCTGTACGCTGTGCTCAAGACATCTTTGCTGGAGGATGTCCATAACTTCAGCATCGTGACCCCCACCTGCAGTTCCAAGTGAAACAAACTGCTTCCTTGCACTCCTCTCCAATCTGATCTTCTCTATGTGTCTGTGTCCTCATCTCAAAGAAAAGTTCAGTGGGCTAAGCCTCTAAAGAAACCTGTAACAAAAGAAAAACCTGAAAGTGACGTGTCTGAGGTTCACTTTCGTTTTCTCGGGAGAGGAGGGAGAGGCCGGGTCCTACCCTACAGCTTATGGCCTGCTTCACGCCAAAAGCTCCGTGACCCCCCCACACGGGCCCGTCCTTCCCCGCAGCCCTTGCGGGGAGGCAGTGAGAAGAGCCCGGCCTAGGCGGTGAGTACACCAGGAGCCGCCGGGGGAGGGATGAATTTAACGCCTGTTAAACGTGGAGGAGGGGTGCTGCCCGCCTCCTTACTGGCGCTGGGATAAGGCCTAGGCGGCCTGTGGCCCCGAGCCGGGGAGGCCTGGGGTAATCCCCGTGGGCCGGGCCGGACCGGTTAACGGCCGCCGGTCACAGCCTCTCCCTCCCTGCGCTTCAACGGTCTCCGGGGTCTCCCGGGGTGAGCGCGAGGGCGCCACTTCCGGCCCCCCCACCCTTCCCCGCGCGCGCGCCGCCGCCACCGCCGCTTCCGGCCCGCGGTTCCTGCTGCGGGCCGCCCTCTCCCGGCATGCCCTCCGCCGGAAGCGGCTGACGACAATAACAAACAGCGGCGGCGGCGGCGGCTGCGCCAGAACTCCCCGGTCCCCCGCTCTCCGGCCCGGCCCGGCCTGGCCCGCTGGCGCTGCACCGCCTTCCCTGCCCGCCCGCTAGCCCGCCCGCCCGCCCGCCGCCGCCTCTCCCCGCCTGGGCGCGGTGACCGCCGGGGCAGTCCGTGGCCCCGCCAAGCCGCCGGGCCCGGTCGCGCGGGAGGAGGGACGCGCCGCCACCGCCGCAGGATGCGCGGCGCTGCCGCGGGACCCTCGGGTGAGTGCCGCCGGTGGAGGCGCGGGGTACTCCCCCAGCCACCCCCACTGCCGCCTCGCTCCTCGTCTTGGCCGCTCCCAACCAGCGGGAGGGTGGGCACCCCGTTACCGGCAGGGCGGCCTTGGCACGGGGCGGCCGTCCCGGCTCTGGACGCAGGGCTGCACCCGTGGGGCGGGCGACAAAGCGCTGGGAGGCTGGGGGAGGGTGGGGAGGGGGTCGGGGAGGACCGGGGTCCCGCTGCTGGCTCCGGTCCTGTGGTGGCGGCGTGTCCCGCGGGGGGACGGCGGTGGCGGGGCAGGGCCGGGCGGGCCGGGGTGCTCCGTCCATATTCGGCGCTCCGCTGCCAGAGCGAGGGATTCGCGGTGAAGTTACTACAAGGAATGACTCAGCCCGGCTGCGCCTCCGTGCTCGCCGGCGGCGGTCGGACGAGCGCCGTGCCCAAGAGTTGTGTTTACAAACGTTGTTCTGCCTTTCCCTCGGTTGTTTACTTGTTTCTGCTCCCGAGGAAACATATGTCGTGTGTTGGATTTTCCCGTCGGTGTCTCGTTATTGCTTTCTAGTAGGCTTTCGGGTCGTTTCCTTGATCCGTGCTGGCGTTTTTTTCTCGGTGCCCCCCAAAGTTCCGGCTGACAGTGATCCAGAGGTAGAAATGCTGATATAAATGCTGGGAAAATTAGATGAACCGATCGTTGTAACACTCATGTTTCTTACTTAACTTCATCTAGAGGTGGAAAAAAAAAAAATTATGTCGGAACCTGAGATACTCAGAACAAAGCCAGAAATGTTAGTTTAGTCCTCTTATAGCCATAACTTTTTTTACTGTGTCATTTGCTTTTTGTCTGAACTAATTAAGTGGTATGTTCTGGCCATGAGCCATTCTCAGTGGTTGGTATTTAAAGCTTTCGCCTTTATTTTTTTATGGGAGAGAATGAGGAGGTTGAATATTTTTTTCTGCCAGTCCTGTAAATGTGGGTTAGAAGTAGTTCACACCATTGGCTTTATGGAAGAACTTGCACTTCTGAAGGTGCTTGGTTGACTGCATGGTAAAAAGATAACGTCACTGGTGCTGGAGAAATAATGAGGATTGATAAACATGCTTCTTACAGTTGAACTTCATACAGCTGGGAAGTACTGTGAGGAATACCAGAGACTATAAATAATTAATAACAATAAAGAAAACTTGTGCACTGTTATGGTATATTTAAGTTGTGAACCTTAAGGATGTTTAATATCCAGTACCTTGGGAAGTTTTCAGAAGATGAAGCACATGAAGAAAAGACTGTACTGTTACCTAGTGTTCTAACTTAAACTTTAGTGTGAAGACGCAAATATTAACCAGAAAGAAATTCAATATTTCAGCATCATTAAGTTTAGTTTAAATGAAAGTTTACAGAGGATGGATTTGTACTTATTCTAAGTGCTGTCTGGAACTCAAAATGGTTTTAGTATCTTGGGAGTAGTAAAGAAAACAACTTACTGGAGAATGTGAGGTAAGGGACTTCAGCTGTGCCAGTTATAGAGCTGGAAATACAAATTGGATCTTCTGGGATAATGGATTAGTGTAAGATGGACCTAATTGCACTTTCGAAGTATATTATTGTTGTACACTTGTACAAGTAGCTGTATGTTTTGTAGACTTTTTTTTTTTAAAAGCAAACCTATCTTATGCTACATTGTGTTGATCTAGCCTTGTGCTCAGCACAGATTTGGGTTAGTAGTCTCTGAGATCATATTCGAGGGGCTGGCGCTCTCCCCATGTCCTGTTACCATATTTATAATTAGAAGTGTATGCAGCAGACTTGCACTCTGACTGGGAAAGAGGGCAAGGGTTATTTTGAGGTCTTTTGTGGCGTCTGTTTAAAATATTGTTTGTTCCTGTATGTTGTCTGAACACAGCTAAGGTTACACAGTGTTGCAAAAATTAAAGTGGAAAGCATAATTTCTAAACTATTAGTACCTTTCTGAGGTTCCCAGTTATTCTGGTTAAGTAGGAGGTGAACGTATGTGGGGGGACAGGAGTAGCACATGTTGATTTGTTCCTTTCGATAAGAGAACGGCAGTTACAGTAGGATCGTTTGAAAGAATTTTTCTATGTGTTATCCTGTAGGGTAGGTTGTTATCAGTGTGTTCTGAAGTCTTTATTTGGTTTTAAGCTAGCAGTTAGTTTCTGTGGAAGACTGTGTCCTCATCTGTGTCATCGTGGTGTGAGAGTCTTGAGACTTTCATGGCACAGGTTGGATTCATTTGCTTATTGTAGTAAAGTGAAGCAAGTCAAAATGACAAACTATAGCGTGTGTACCCAGCTGTCACACGAGCTACTTTAGAGTCACTTGGATACTGTCCAAGCAGTCATGTGTCTCCTTCTGCACATGCGTATTGCACAAGAAAGTTACGATCCTGATTTTGGTCCACAGCTCAATGACATTATATGAGGAGTTTCTGAAGAAGAAAAAGGAAAAAAAAAATTTAATACCCTACTACTTTCAAGGATTCTGCTAATAGTTAGCATTCTGATGCAAAGTTGATAATCTGTATTACGGAGTAGCAAATACTTGATTACAAGATGCCAACTGACATCATAATATTGTATTCTACTGCAGGACATCACTGAATGCACTGATACCAAGCAGGCAAAAAACCTATCACTAATATGTAAATTACTAATCTAATTGCTAGAATTACAAAGTATCTATTTTGTAGCTGATTTCAGAGTAATGATTTCAGCGTACAAGTTGAAAGATCCTTACGTGAATCCTTTGTTGTAAAACCCTGCAGCATGATTAATGGTGGTAGAGAAACTGCTAACAATGACTTTTGTGAGCTAATTAGCATTCTGTGGTTACTGTGAAAATCACTTGTCTATTTGTGAGTTAATTCATATTGCAGATCCACTTTTAATTTAGAGTTCAGTTGAAAGAGAAGTTGGAAGACATCGTAGCCATGTGTCAGCACTTCCTATCCCCATTTGTAAGCAGGGTTGGAAGTGGAGATACTTTGGTGATGTGTTTTCTAATGGGATTTGAGATAACTAAATTGTTATTAATACATGAATAACATCTAAATCTCAATCGTTGGCATTTGTTGATAGAAATATCAAAACAAAGTTATTGATACAAAATTTTCATTTGGAGGTTCAGATTGGGGAGGCTACTGTTAGCTGGTCAGGAGAACCACCTGGAACGTCAGGGCAATTCTTGCTTGTCTGTCCAGGTGTGTATTTTCCTTTGTTGCTCAGGTTTGCAGTGGTTCCAGTAGGGTTCTGAGCTCAAACTACCAGCTCAAGCAACAATTCAGCATAGCTTTTTATGTTCATCCAAGATGTTGACAGTTTCTTTTAGGAACAGATTTTGCAGTTGGGCCTGCTGTCTTTATTATGTGAAGGTGAAATGATTACAGTGTGCTATATATAAATCTCTAGTAGTTTGTGCATCTAGAAATTTAGCTGCTGTAGAATCTAGTAGCCTGCTTTCTGTGTGAAATGACTTCAGTGATATATTAATTCCTCTCTGACCTGTATTGCTTACCTGTTGATTGAAAGTAAAATGTAAAACTGTTTTGTTGACTAGTTGGATTCCAAATGTCCTGCATCTGTATTGCTGTGTAATGCCATAGGTCCAATAAGAAGAATGCTGTGCAAATATTTGAGCGCAGCTCTGCTTAAGGAATGTTCTAATGGGTCTCTGACTTCAGAACATGCTTTTCTTTTTTTTTGTTATTAAATACCTCATGTTTTCTTATCTCCTAAGACTTATTTTTGAAATAGGGTTTTTGCCTTTACAGGAGAGTAGGAAAGTTTTGGTGGTGGTTAAATAGTGTGTTCAATATTTCAATTGTCTATTCTTTTTATTTGGAGGAATTAAGTGAAACTAGTGTCTGTGATAGAAACACAATACATCAATCTTCGTTATTATTCTTGAAGATGTGTTTGAAAGGCCAGTATGCTGCTTTCAGTTTGAACAGATTGAAAACAATGTGTATTTTAGAGGTAGAAAGCAGCATTGAAGAGCTAATTAAAGGGAGAGTTTTACTTCTGTCATGGATTCCAAAATCAGACCACTCTTAGCAAAGCCAAAATATAAATTCTGTTAAGAAAGGCACTTTGCTGAGATCTGATTTCTGAACATTTGAGGTAGCTGCTCCTGAATTCCCAAACTTTATTTTGATTTAGTGTTCTCTTTTATAACTGACTTATCTGCCACTTTTTTGTTTGTTTGAATATGTTCATGCTATGTTCTGTAAAATACGCTCTTTTGTTCATTACGTATATTGTAGATAGGGCTGCAGCAATTTTTGCTCTTTATTATTTGAATGAGGGTGTTTTCCTTATATTGCAGGGACTCTAAATGTCAGTGTTTATCTCAAATTTTGGTTTGGGTTTGTTGATGTCAAGTAGCTTTGCTGGTGTGTCAGAAGTGTGGATATTTGACCTTTATTTAGTGTAGTTGTGCCTAGAATAGGCAGTTCATACTGACAAAATGGTGCTTTTATTTATACAGTTTTCCTTCCATCCTCCAGAGTGTGTATTTTTATTAAATTCAGATGAAGTGGAGATTCTTATATAAGAATATATTGTGTAACTGGACTAGCAGCTCTCTTCTAACATATGCCTATGCTATATTGCAGGTATTCTGCTAGTAAACTCAAGATGACTTATTTGTCTATTGTAATTAAAAATATTCTTTACAAATACTTTTGTTGTCTACTGATTGAAAGAGACTTGATTCAAACCCAGCAAACAGTTCTTTAAACAAAAAATGAAAATATGACTCAATTCTCAGTTCTGTCTGAACGATAAGAGGGGGTGTAATGTGTAAACTTTCCTTTACTTATATTATGTGAAAGACTCAGAAAATACCTATATATTTCAAAAAGCAAATGTAACAGAAGAACAATTTCACATGCATGTTATTGCTGCAAACAGCACAACCATGGTTCAGTAAGGCAGGAGTACGGTTGTAGTATCTCAACAGTTGTGGGTTGTGGTTTTTGGGGTTTTTCTTGTGAGGTTCTGTAGTTCTTAAGCTGTTAATATTCCATAAAGGAATTTATTAATGTACTTTGTTAGCTGTTTTAAACTACCAAAGATTTATCCCAGAAAGGTAAAAAAGGGCAGTTGAAAATTCCTGAACATCTTCTTGAGATGATAAAATTTAAGATTCTTCAAACCCATCCTGCAGCTTTTCTCATTTCTCAATGCTGTTATATTCTTTCAGATTGATGCCAGTAGAGATCCGAAGGTGGCTTGTAACTGTGTAACATGCAGATAAGAGTAATAAGCTGATTTGCCAAAAATCTAGACATTATTTTTGAATATGTATTCATAGGGAGGTTGGGGGTTATGTTGACTCTGCATGTCACTGATGGTCCCTTACTTGTCTGTTTCAGATACCACTGGACAAAAGAATGTTGATAAATAAGCAGAGGTTCATAGGTGATATGAACTTTAAGGAATTTAAAAATGAGAAATTAGAGAAATTACATCTTTAAATCATGAAAGTTCAAATGCTAAATTTATGTGAATAAGAAGAATTTGAAACAAGTTTGAAAGTTGCTAATCACTTGAACAGTTTACCAAGATGGTGGTGGATTTCCGTATTGCTGGAAAACTTTAATGTTATTCTAAAACATGATTGCTTACGAATAGAAATTAATTAAGGAAGAACCTGTGACTTTTATGCAGGCAATCAGACTAAATCACAAGGATCTTGTCTTAGATTTAATTACTGTCAATCTTTTACTTTCTTTTCCATATGTAGTGAAATAAATGCCATTTAATCCGTTTTACTTTCTGCACTTTTATCCTTTAAAGTAGGTCTGGCCGAGGTACCTTGTACTATCCACGTAAGAGGAAAAAAAACCCCTTGTAGCATTATGATGGTCTATCAGGAGAGGGAAAGGCAGGAGAAGTGGCCTCATAGTCTACATTTTGAGAAGCTCTGGCTTCAATGACATCTGTAGTAATTGCCCATTTTTGAGTTATCTTAGCCTGCTCTTTTAGAGGATACTGACATTTTTTTAATAGGTTACCATTTATAAGTATGGCATGGGCAGTTAGGAATGTGAATGTTGCCTCCTGGAAATTCTCACTTTCTGGATGATGGTGCTGGTGTTTGGTACCCCCTGTATTCATCAGCTTCTTTCCAGCCTTAGTTGTAATGTAATTTTGTGGAGCTGTGTAGTGAACTGGATCATGGAACTAATTTGACGTAGCAGTAATCTGGGGAAGTATGCTGTTTCTAACTTGTTACAGCAAAGTAATCCAGTTTACTTCTATGAAGTATGGAAAGTTGCACCACTGAAAGTTGATGAAGGGAGAGGAGCAGAAGAACAACTGGCTGAGGAAAGGAATACTGGTTATATGAAGAGCACCAGACTTACGTGATTGTGGTCTTGGTTAACCAGAGAGAGAGTGTTAGTGAAAGAAGCATTGGTGCCGTCTTGTCTGAGTTTGATGTAAGAAATAAAGGATTTTTTTGTTGGCTGTTTCTTGCAGAATTGTTTGCAAACACTGTAAGTTTTTACATGCTAATTATTTTTAAAGAGTGTATGTCTACAGGGAGAACCTTCCCACCAGTATGGAGTCAGTTAGTAACTTGAATAAAACCACCTGAAGCTCCACATACCCAAGAGCACCATTCTTTGCAAAGTGAGTGTATTAATCTCTGTAATTGGAGGGAGACTTGTAGTCTACAAATGCTTTTGAAATGGCAAAATTATACATTAAAAAAAAAAAGCTGACAAAACCTTCAGTTAACTTTGTCAAAAACCAAGACAGCTGGAAAGACTGTTTCCATCAATTAAAAACAAAGAAAGAAAGAAAAAGGGTACTTCTACAGGCTGTGGGCTGTTTCCTAGCAATAAGAATGTCAGAAACCCTTGTTTTTTCTGACTTGTACCTGTTAACTGAGGCACACAAGTTTCTCTTTCTGTCAGGTAAGAGATGTGGGATTTTGAAAAATGTGGTAAGGTGGTTGTTTTAGTTGTTTTTCCTTTTTTTTTTTTTTTTTTTTACTGTTGGAGCAGAAAAACTTTTGTCTGATCCATTATATGGATTTGTGTTTTGGCAACTCCTCAAATCATGAAGAGAGCAGTGAAAATAGATGCTAACCCTCAGATCTGATGCTTTGTGATTACATACTTATGGAATCATGACACAATGCCTAATAATGTGCTTGTTGCCTCATAAACATGTTTGAAACTATTGCTTTCCTAGATTTCACTATATAAGTTGTGTCTGAACTTGTAAGAAGTTGCATCGTTTAGAGCCACACCAATTTCAAAGCTACTCTTTAATGCACAGTGTTTTCTTACCTGCCCAGATGCAGTTGCTTTTGATCTCCTGCTGTTCCACTGTTGATGTTGTTGAGAATCTGTGAACATATAGCTGCACCTACTTTGCTGAACGAGGAGCTTTGCAGGAGCAACTCTGCATATGGTGGTCATATGTAACTTTTATGTTGGTATTGTGTAAAATGGTTCATCTTAAAGAGGGAGAAAACCCCCACCTCTTATACTATGTATTACTGTGAGTTTTGAAATTCCTCTTCAGTGAATAGGGAAGTAGGGGCTTAGGCATGTTTCCTGGTTGCTCTGCAGAATTGCAGCTTGGTTCTTGTGTTGAGTGGAAAAGACTTGCTTTACTGACCAGCAGCTGAGTTTGAGAGCTGTTAACAACACAGTGACTGTTGGAAATGCTGTAATTAAGTAACCGCCTCTGTGCCTGATACACATCTCAACACAGTATAAATAGAGCTCCAGATGGCACTTTACAGATGTCAAGGATTGACAGACTTTCTTTAAGACTACAGTGTAGCTTGGACATGAGGTTTATGGGCTTTGATATAAGGTGGTAATGGGAGATAGGATCTCCACCTGGAATAATACATATCAGTGATTAGATGTTGTCTTCTGGTTAAATTTATTTTGAAGGAGCAGGGACTAAAATTATTCTCTTCAACTGGGATAGGAGAAGCCCTACTATTTATTCATCACATAGTTTAGGATTTTTTTTAAGTTTTAGTTGAAGTTTAAGTGCATTTTAAAGCATGTTTTCGTTCAACACTTGCTTGTCCGGATGAGGGTATGCATTTGCATTGTGTTTTAGAAACTAAGCCATTTCTGCTGCCAAAAGCATTAGTAAAGAATTTGTGCGCTCATAATGAGGTTGTTCTATCTGTTCTGATGGTGGTAGTAGTCTTCCACAAAATTAAGATACTCCTGCTTAGATGCATTGGTTGCAGTATTGAACAAAGCTCCTTGAAGTCTGCTTTTAGAGGTGATCTTACAACTAATATGAAGAAAGGTGTTTGTTTTCTTAAATTCAGCTTCAATCGCTAGGGTTTTTTTTCCCTTTGATACTAGGATTTATGCGCTGTAAAATCCTTTGCTTATGAGTTGAGGTGTGCAAGTTGGAGCAAGAGAGCACTTTTTGAGAAGGGCACCTGAAAAAACAAAGGAAATAGAGGTAGAAGACAGTTTTGTAGAAGAAAACAAAATGAATTGGAAGGAACGTTTTGTGTTAGTTTTGTACCTTTGTCTGTTACAGAGTTGCCTAAGAGAAAGTGAAACAGGAAATCCTGCTCTAAAAGGAGAGGAGAGAAAGGTGGAATCATAGAAATTGCAGCATCTTGAAGGCAAACCTTCAGATTTGCTGTATGGAAATGAAGCACAGCTTAGTAAGATGCTAATGTGCCCCAAAGTTGGCTCTCCAGAGGTAATAAAGGTATATTCTCCTTGAGGGGAGATGTTCTTCAGATAAGATATTCAGTCAATGAGGAATAGCAGTTGAGTCTTTTAAGCACGTGACAGACTTGTCAGCCTTTGCCTCAGATAATTTGCCCTTTTGACAGGCAGGAATTCTGCAGTGATGTCCTGTGAGACATCTGACCCTTGTAATCAGGGATAATATTTATGACTCATATCGGAAGCACTATCTGTTACCTGCAGTATCGCCTCAGCTGGTCTGCAGTAAAAGAGAAACTTCCTTTATTAGCAGCATACAGATGATGTTCATACAGAGCTATATGAATGTCTAATAATTAGTAATGTGGAATTGCAGGCTTCTGAGTGAACGGTGAGAGTCCTGCCTTAGGTAATGAAGCTTAGTTCTGTCTGCTTTCAGAGTTGAGCCCCTTCCAACCTGGAGATGTACATGGGGGGAAAGAGTTTGGGCCTCTTGGTCTTTTATGACCTGGGATATGAAGCATTGGTAAGTATGGCGCTTACTGTACAGATGCGAAGCAATACTTCCCCAGGCACAAAAAGCAAGGTACCTTATACTGCTGCTGTGTTGCTGTCGTAGAAGATGGAATTTTAAACCATCATTGGGTTTAAAGGAAAGCCGTGGCTTGATTTTGACATAATTCAATTTAAATTCCAGGGTGCTAAAGAAAAATATATTAATATTTTTGATTAAGTTTAGTTTTCAGTCCAGTTTATAAAGGAGGTATGGGAAATGAGATGTCAAAATGTGTGCATGAACTTAAATATTGGGATATTATAGAGGAAACTTAATGACTTTAAAGAGAAGTTGATAATGCCGCTTTAAGCTCAAACAGCCTAAATGTTGATTGTTATCTTTGTCCTATCCTGAATGCCATATTTCAGTGTTGAGTCTGAAGTTGGAAGGAATTGTATCATGAAACAATGGAACAGACTTGGATAACAGAGCAGGGATTCTGCACTTAATGACAGAAATGGATGATTAATATAGCCGTAGGATTATTTGTGGAGTGCTGTGAAACCTATGATGCCTGTACTGTAATTAAAAAAGGTCTGTAAACAGACATTCATTTCCTTTTACAGATGTAATAGTGAGCATGTTCTGAATTAAATAAGATACATTTCAAAACTTTGAAACAGCACGCAGTGAAAGTGTTGATCAACGCAGACTTGAAAAGTACTCGGTGGTTGAGTTTATATTGGATAGGAGAAGCTTGCAATACTTACATGAAGTGAAGCAGATGTAGTAATTGCATTGCAATGTAAACGCAATATAGAGCAGTGAGATAAATGGTATAACCAGCATAACATACTCATGGCTGGTTTTGGTGTTTTGTTAGCTAATGTAACAAAATATACATCTTCTGAATTAAATCTGGAAGCTTTTTCTACTTTGTGCTATTCTTACTTTCATTATTGTAATCTCATTCTATTTCTTATATTCATGTCTGCTCTGGCAGCTGCTACAGAAATATCCTTCTCAAATTTTCAGCTATTTTTTTAATGGTGTTACTGGTAATTCATGGCTCTTGATCATACAAGCTTCCATCCTATAATTTGAAGGGTCTAGTTTATATGATAGCACAAATCTAATGCTGCAGGACACACAGTTCAAACAAATAATCTGGGTGAATTAGCCACTTTGATACAGTTGCCTGCCTACATAGTTAGCAGCTCTGTCTTCAGCAGTCAAATTTTGTAATTGTTGTAACCTAACTTTTGAAGGAAAAGAGACTTAGTCTAACAGTGACCGGTTTTCATGCATCTACCCCTTTAATCTTGGACTTTGTTGGCCATACTCAGCCAAATATTGTCTGGATATGCAAGACTAGGGAGAGCTCTCAAAATTCAGTTTCTTTCAGTGTTGTGAAAATGGGCAGCTGGAGGGAGGCACTCAACAGTTCCTGCTGAAGGGAGGGCTGCAGCCTGCCTTTATTGGGCAGCAGTGAATCTGCAGGAGAGCTTGCTGTTAAAAGCACGAATTCTCTGAAACCTTCTTTCGTGCAATTCCTCTGTTCCTGAAGCACTCACCGAAATTTGTGGCAACCTTGGGAGTGGGTGAATTCTACTTTTTTTTTTTTTCTTTCAAGAGTAACCTAATACAAATTTGTCCTGCCTGTGTTTGTGTAGTTGTGTTCCCCCAGGATTGTTTGTTGAAATGTTGGGTGGAAGAAACAACACTTGGTTTTTGACTTCTTAATGGTTACAAAAGAATTAGAAGAATAGAGATTATGGCGTTGTGATCGTACTTTGTGGCAGAAGTGTTTCAGTAGTTTCTTGTTATGCATGTTAATGTGCATTACTTAGATCTAAAGCAGGTATTCATAAATTTATTTTGCTGAAGTACAACTACTGACTGCTGATAGCTAAACTGGAAGAGGACACTTCAGTTACTGATTTTCCAGTGGTGGTACTTAAACACATTGCTTTTTTGCCTTCTATTGCACCTTTGTTTCTGACAAGGTGGTGTGTGTGCATTTTGCATAGGAGTAAAGAGGGAGTGGACAGGAGGGAAGAAGATAATGGCTCAAATAACAGCCTAACAAAGTGCTATCTGTTCCATGCACATAAAATACATGTACTACTTGTGTATTTTTTTCCTTTATTACAAGGTTTTCAAATTTGGGGTGAAATGTTTTTGATTTACTGTTAGTAGCACGAGTTGTATAAAATGATTTACACGTTCTAACAGCTTTTAGGCTTCAGCAAACCTATTTTTAGTAATGGATTATCACCCTTTATAGTGCCTGATCATCTTCTCAGAAAGCTTGCTAGGGCATTAACATGATAGAAATAATGTTTATTTGCAGTTCGGGGTTTGATAGTGCACTTGTCTGACTGCCCTGAGCCCAACTGCTTGTCACCGCCTTTCTTGCCAAGGTTTCCTTCTCCTTTGGTACTGCTACTTAACTGACAACAGTTAAAATAAACTAAGGTAGTCTAAAAAGATCACTTCTGCTGATCTTGCTCATTTTCGTTGTTGTAGTTTCCATTGTAGTTTAAACAGCAGTTCTGGGAGAGGAAGCCCCTGGCAAGGATGCTCGTGACAAGGAGCTAGGAAGGGTAACATCTTCAGTTTATTTAAAACTAAAACTAAAAAAAAAAAAAAATCTAACAGAAGTTTTGAAAGTAGGTGAATGGCTTAACAAATAAGGTTACCTTGTTTCAGGTAAGGAAGGTGATGCTGATTCCGGAAGGAATCTGTTGGATACAGCTGTAGCCTAAGACTGTTCATGCAACAGCAGTAGCATGTGTGCCTTTTTACACTGGATTTTCTTAGATAAATTGCATTTTGTTATGGCTTTCTCTGTTGCTCTTAGCATCATCGTACTGGCATTCTGCACTAGTTTTGAAAAATACTTCCAGTTAATGGAAATACAGGCAGTTCTTTTAAGTGAACTAGATTTGCCTTGTAAATACTGAAGAATATCACTAGCAGTTATTTTAAACCAAACTTACAGGCAAAAATATTCAGGTATGTAGCAGTTTTGAGCAGACTTGTAACTGGGTAGCGCTGTTAATTAAAATAAAAAAATACTATCACATAATTATTCTTTCTGACATTGACATATACTGATTTCTGGGTTAGATGCAATGATGACTGTAAAATCCCGACATTTTAATAATGCCTGTAATTTCATTCTTTTCTTTGCAGATCTTCTCTGGCTTTGAACAGCCATGCTACTCTATTGCCAAAAATCAAGTAAAGCGAATGTGCGCATTTATTCTCCCCTTGAATTTGAAGGTGTTAGCTTTGTGTAGTGCCTGAAGGTAATTCTTTCTTTCCTTGAAGCTAAAAAGTTTGAAAGTTTGAGATTGCTGATGCATGTGTGGCAGATGCTGTCATAAATATTTTTGATCTTGATAATATTTTTTTCTTTTTATGTTTTAAATAGTTAGTGTTAAGGTATGGAGGCATAAATATTTGATTAAAATTTCACTGTATGAGGTTTCCAGACAGATTCTCTCTTAAATATCACTTCAGTTTGGAAAGAGTAGTTTTCATATAAACATGATACTATACAAGCTTTTTACTCAGGTTAGGTGGAAAAGAACTTTTTTTGGTGGGTGCTCCATGGTTTTTCCTTTAAGTGTTGTGTTATTTAACATTTGTTTTTAATTCTACCTGGACCACAGTCACAAATACACCGTTTGTGAAAAGAAGTCTTTTTGTATGTGAGACCGATTAATTCTGAAACCTAGGCCAAAGAATTTAGTAACAAATTATTTCTAGCGACTTCTTGGTGTTCAGCAGTTTTTGTCTATCTAATAGACAAAATTATGTTTATATTTATGTTTATATTCTTCTTTTTCCAATATAAATTGGAATTGATGCCACTGAGTACAGTAGAGTTCAAGTGTAAGGACAATAAAACTCAATTCAGATCAAATTATTTAACTAGGTCTTTTTTATTTGATATGGCTCTGTTTCTGAAGCCTTGTTGTTAAAATGCATGTTTTAACTCGTTTATGTACTACAATTAATGCTTAAAAAGTGTGTAAGAAGCCACTGTCTTGAAAGAAAGCTCTTTTGACTTCATGGAATTATTACACTGGTAAAATCTCTCCCCCCCTCCCCATTTTAATGTTGGTTTTGTTATTTTTCTCTATGATTTGTCAGTTTTTCTCTATGTAGGCAAAGAGATAAATGCAAATTCAGACTCATTTTAGAAGAGTACAGTTAGCTGTATAGACCTTGTGTGTGTCCTGTTCATATTTCAAGGAAACAGGGACTTCTTCCATTTCCTGTGAATTTAATCCAAAAAGTCATTTTTATAATGGTAGAAGAATATTGCTTAGTGACTAAAACTTTTACAGGTTAACTTTTCATAAACTTCTGAGGTCCTGTGGAGAAGAGAAAAAGTCCCAGAAGTATGGAGTATCTCAATTATAAAATCTCAGATTAAATCTCAGTGTTTTACAAAGCAGTTCAATGTTTTTCATCTGTTACGTACACTGGAAAAGCATGTGCTTATAGTCACTCATCCAGATGCTTGCAGGGCACAGGACTGAAAATGGCTCCAATGTGTTGGGCTGCACTTTCTTGATTACTCCATATTTGCTGTTATGGGTGAAGAAAGTAGCTACAGATTTAGCTAGTGCTGAAAACAGAGGAAAGTATTTTTTAAAACTATTACTTAACTATGGAGAGATACAAAAAGAAAATCAACATTATCTTAGCTATTTTCTTATGTTTTGCTAATGCTTCCATATGTCTCAGTGGAAAAAACTATGGATAGGGGTAGTAGTGAGCAGATAGACTTTGCAGGTGTAAGTTGAGGAGTGAATGCTTACGGCATAAATCATGCTGCTGTTTGTAAAATCTAGAAAAGATGTCTGGAAATAACTGTATCTGGGGCTTCAAAAATGCATTTCATGGTTGAGAAAAGCCAGGTAATGATCTAAGATGGTGGCCTCTGCAGCTGAAGTAATCTTTTTTTTTTCTTCAGTTCTCAATGTATGTTTCCATGTTCTCCTAATCATCTGCAAAGGCAGAGGCTTATCTTGCCCATGTTGCTGGTCAGAGGAGCATCTGTATGTTTAGTAATGGTTAAAGAACTGTGGAATGTGAGAGCTGATGTATTCACCCACTGTGTATCTAAAAGTATTTTTTAAAAAGCATGTATTTGTCTTTCATTTGAAACTAACACTTTTTTTTTTCAGTTTCTAAATGATTTTAGCAGTGGAAGTTACAAACTTCAGAGACCTAAAGAAATCATCATGAAGCTATATGTATTTCTGGTCAACACTGGAACTACCCTTACCTTTGATACAGAACTTGCTGTACAAAAGTAAGAAAGTAATTTAATTCTGTATTGTTTGTTTTTTAAACTTTAAAAAGATGTAAGTACTTTTTGTGTATTGAGTTCTGGAGAGATGATACTCAGTTGGTTTTTAGTATGTCCATGGAGTTACTCTCTAGGTTTTCATGTATTTGAGTGAGTTATTTTTTTTTTAAATCTCGATTAGTGTTTTCAGTGCCTTGCAGGTGACTGTGTGTGTTTGAGGTCCTGTGAAAGAGTGGAGAGGTTATTTACCTTCTGGGGCAGTGAGAGAGGATGACCTCCTCTTAGCTGAGTCTGGTGTTACGCTTGGTGCTTTTTGGAAAAAGTCAGAATGACTCCTGACCTCCTGTGATCTTTTATTGGATGGTGGGTTTATTTAGGATTCCTCTGCAAAAAGTTTATTTTTTACTGACTGGCATCATAGGAAGAAATTCTGCAAATTCTTCTTTCTCCTGTCAGTATATACTCATCCTGAAAAAAATGTGTGCTCTGTGATATTTTTATATTGAATGCTAAAGAACTGGCATAGAGGTTTTTGTCTTGTGTCCAGGATGGGTAAAAGTTGGTTCTGTCCTATGTTGTAAGGCTTCAAAATGCTTTACAGGATTTTATATGTAAAACATGAACTTCTGAATGCCCACCTGCCCGTAAATATGGGCAGTGTTACAGTTAAGTCCCAACAGCTTTGCTATTTGTATTTTTTCACTGCACGTTAAAAGCATCTTGCAAATGTAAAGATGCTTTTAGAAAGGTCTAGATGTACTGGATGTATTGTATCCTTTTTCCTTATTCTCATGTGGGACTGATAAGTAAAATGTGTATAATATCATGATAGGCCATATACCTTGGAGCTAGGAAGAACCAAGCTTATCTGCTGTCCCCATATTTTATCAGTGATGAATGAGTTGCAAGTAATTGTGCCTGAAAGACTTCTACCATGGATTTTGTGCCAAATCCATTGTTTCCTTTCTTCTGAATTCCTGTCTGTAATTTTCATGACTCGAATTTGGATTTTGAAAATTGTTTGGGGTGGAAGAGCCCTAAGACTGTCTACACTGGGTGTTTTTATATGCTCTTCTGCAAAGCTCCACTGACACTCAGGGTATTATTAGCATGAAATAGTGTTTCATCTCGGCCATTCTGGACCTACTGGGTCACCTGCAGATTTGTCAGCAGCCCTGTATGCTGTTTGATACATTGAGACATTTTGTTCTTAAATCATGTGAGTGTGAGGTATAGCATCTGAACTGCCAGACCAGGCACCTAACAGTCTGGTATAGGCTGACTTTTTGCTTGGTTGGATAGTTTTTTGAGAAAGAAGTTTTCCAGTGGCTGAACCACAAAATCCAAGACTCTTCAGTTCAACAGTTTAACTTCTTATTTTGTATATCTGTGTATTATAGACTTGCTCTTTATAGCAAGACTAACTTTCTTGGGTTCTTTGCCTGTCATCTTGTACACGGACAGGCCAAGCTATCTTCCCAAAGACCATGGAGAATGCTTACTGTAATGCAGCTAGTAAGTGCAAGCTTGTGCTCATGAGATGTTTGTAGTGAATAGGTAACTGATCTTCATTCTTCAAGTATGGTGTAGCCAGTAACATTGTTATGCTTCCTGCCAGTTATATCAAACCATTGATGCTGACTGGTTATTCGGTTGATACTCTGAACCTTTTTAATATCTTTGCACAGGTACTACCCCAGTGTGTTATAGTTTGGGTCAGTTACTTTATCATACTAGTAAATTCTTGTTTAGTTCACTGTTTGACTGTGTCTTCAAGATGAAGTCTAGAACTGTCTAAAATAAGCAGTAATGTAAAGATATCATCACCCAGATTCAAAGGTACGAGTACAGTGAACGAAAACAGGGATGGGTTATTGATATACTGTTTCTGCATTAAAAGTGTCTGTAATGCTTATGTGAATATGTTGCGTATATATGGATTGTTTAATTTCCTGATGTTAAGTGTGATACTGCATTTCATGTACAGTAAATCATAGTTGATTAGGTGAAACTGTTTACATTACGCATAATGAAGCATTAATAGTCTTGTCATCTTCTAGGGTTTCAGTAAGTTAGCTGTTTTGTTAATAAAGTATATGTTCAAAGAACACGATATGACTCTCACAGTTTTTATCCTAAATGCTTGATGTGACGTAATCCAGAACTTCAGCATGCTATCAGATCTTCTTGGAAGAAGATTGCTGATGACTTGCCAGTAATGCAGAGGCTGTCTTTTAGCTGATAGCTTATTAGGATATCCAAAATGCAACACATTACTGCACTTACAAAACTTTGAAATATGTTATTGTGTATTCTGTATTTTTTATTCTAAAAGTAATAATTCTTTGAAAAAAGTTCTCTTTTGACATGGACAAGTCATCTGTCTATTATAGGAATATATAAAATTAGAGACACAAATATGCTAATAGTGTCGTCTTCCCATTTTTTTTTTTCTAGTGTGGCTGATCTGAAACATGCAATTCAAACAAAGTATAAGATTGCCATTCAGCACCAAGTCCTGGTTGTCAATGGAGGAGAGTGCATGGCACCAGACAGAAGAGTGTGTAGTTACAGTGCTGGAACAGTAAGTGCATACCGCATTCTTAGTCTAAACTGTCATTTATAGGGGAAGAAACGATGTTTTACTAAGGGGCTTTAAAGTAAATTTTCTGTAGTGTACTGTTTTCTGGATTTCCTCAGTTTGAGAAAAAGATGTTTATGTATTCAGCTTATACAGGTAGATTTTAACATGTTCTTAAGACCTCTTACCCACATGATGAAATAATTGATGATTGAGCAACAGTGTATTGCCTTTACTCAGTGTTTGTTTTAATTTTCTGAGTGTAGGATACCAACCCAATTTTTTTATTCAACAAAGAAATGATCTTGTGTGAACGTCCACCAGCTATCCCCAAAACCACGTTTTCAGCAGAGAATGAGATGGAATTGAAAGTAGAAGAATCTCTCATGATGCCTGCAGTGTTTCATACGGTAGCGTCACGGACACAACTTGCTGTGGTAAGTAAATTCTTATTGTACTTGTTCACCAAAGGAAAATAACTTTTTTGTATGTCATAGGGGAAGCTTGATATAAATTATGAAATAGTTTGTTCAAAAGACAGTAAGAATGACATATTAATGATGATGTATTCTTCAGAGTCTTTGTCCTGAAGTTTCAAGGTAGGTATTGAAATGTGCTTGCTTCTTCAGCATGTTCAAAGCCTCTTTCAAAAGCATGTTGTAATACAGCTTTATGGATATGTATGTTTACAGCATTTGCAAAATAAAAGCAGTCTGGTTGTTTTGGACCCATGCCTTAATGCTCTGCCTTATTTTCAGTGTTTTCAGTCTGCCTGAACCTGAAAACAGAAAAGTTACTTTGGAAACATTGTTAACCCTAGTAGAAAATTAGCAGTGTAATATTTAAAAGCACCTTGCCAACCTTCTGTTTCATCTTACATGTCTATTTCCTTGGTGAGGAAATAATAAAACTAAGCTTCCTTTTTCTAAAATTCAGGTCTTTGAGTATTGGCTTTTACTTGCATAGAAAGCAGACTTGTCAGAATTCCAATGTGATTACTTCTGTATTATTTTGATAGGAGGAACTAGTTCCCTGCAACGTGGTCAGTAAGATACCAAGTGTGCATACAGTAGGAATGTCTGTGTGTTCAAGAGAGTGACACAATGCATTCAGTAGCTGGACTGATTTCTTCATGTTAGGAAATACCTCCCTCATTTTTCTTTTTCAAATTTTACATTTAAATGCGTTAAATATTTTTCATGTCTCTAAAGATTATTTAAACTTCCAATGGCTGGGAACGGTTGTGTGTAGCACTTAACACAAAATTGATAGTAATATATGTTTGTATCATGTTGTCTTGTTATAAAAGATTCTTAGTTTCGGTGACAATTTTAATGCAGACCAAAAGAATATTTAGCACTTGAAGTGGCTGGTTTTTAATACTGTACAGCTGAATTCAGAGAAAAATGAAGTCTAATATAAAGTACAAGGTGTTTTTTTTTGTTTTTCCCCTTGGCCTCCTGACCTGTCAGGAGTGGGGGAAGTTAGCCTGAATAATCTGACTGTGACATGCTGTCTGATTTAAGTCAAGGACTGAGTCCAGTAGACTCTCTTCCTCTCTCTACCACCTGCTGACAGTTAATGCTGACTTAGTAAATAGGACCTTTAGTTATTAGGGATCTTTGAATTGTATGACTGTCATATGGAAAAGAGTGGATATCAATGTGAATTCAGCTAGGAGTGGGAGGTTTTAATTTGTGCTCCTTGAAGAGTGTGAGGATTCTGGTTTTAGTGGCTGAAACTGAAAGTGCTTTAAAACCATTCTTTGTGAGGTGTTAAGAGAATGTTAGAAAAGTCAGCAAGACTGATATCTGTTAGATGCTTAACATTGATTTGGTATGAAAGGGGGACTGTAGTAATTATTACAGTATTCGTGTTTGTGTTTTACTTAAGGTAATGGAAGTGAAAGGTGGTGGTACCCAGTCTCACTTTTCTCACTGTTGATATTTTATCTTCTTCATTCTATCCCTGATTTTGTGGTCTTAAAGATTCTCAATTTTGGTTTTGGTCTGGTGAAGTTAATATACACTGATAGAACAGATTTAATTACTTGGGAGTGAACTTTTTATATACCAGGAGTTTTATAAAAAATAATCCTACTTAGAGTTGAATTGTTAGTCATACCTTCTCTTCCCCCTTGATTCTGAAAGGTGTATTAATATGCAGAGCAAGCAAATTTATTGCAGTGTTTCTGCTTTTAATTATTTGGATCTTTACTGGCTCATTCTGTTGGCAAGTCTTCTGTAAGGGAAGCCCATATTTCAGAAATACTCTGTGTAGAGTACAGCTTTTATTGGCCAACTGGAGCTATAATATTTAGCTAGACTGAAAAGTTTAGAGAGTGATCCTGAGGTGATTTGCAAGAAGAAAATAAAGCTTTCCATACTTGATGGTGCCTATTAATATTATTACGGGATGGGGGGAGGAATTTAGTATTTAAAGGTCTTTAAACATGGATCTAAGTAGAATGGAGGTTTTATTTTTAGCCTGCAGATTTATCTTGAAAAAGATTATTCTCTGTTCCCTACTTCTTCCAGTTCTTTCCTGCTTGTAAAAGGGCTAAAATGATAGAATATTTTGTGAAAAACATAGATATTTTTATAAAAATTAAATAGGTAGGAATACTCCTAAATCTGATACACCTTTACACCCACAGTTAATTTTATCCAAGATTTTAGATCTTTAAAAACCAAAGGTTCTGTTTCAGTCTGTAAAAATGCATTGGGTACTACTCTGGGAGCTCAGGGGAACAACAAAAGCATCATGTGTGGTGGAAGATTAGTAAATAGGCTATCATGACTTCAGATGTACCAAGGTGTGAAAACTGTATAAAGGAGCATTGCAGTATTGTACTAAAGCAGTTTTTTGTGATGCCTCCTTGAAGCATATTGAGCAGTAATTCAGAATAAACTGAGGGAGGACTGGGAATGTGGTTAGAACATAAATCTTCTTCAAGGTTCACCATAAGTCTCTTGGCTGGGAGGAAGAGGGAACATGAGATATTAACCCTTCTCAAAATTGATTAAGATCTCAGGAGAACTAGAAAGGCTCTGAACCTCTGTAGTTATGAGATTGATACATCCAAAGCCACACTGAGAATACTATATGAGAAAATTCCTGCAAAATGGCCATGAAAAATCTGTCTTGTAATGATACAAACTTTTTGTCTCTTTGTTAGAGATACAGTAACCTTCTTTACCAGAAAAGCAGAGTGGCAGTACTTAATGGAGAGTTTTTGCCTGTTGTAATTATTTAGGGTAATTCAACTAATAACATTCAAATAATTAATGTTACTATTAATACATGTAGTAATACATGATAAAAATGTTTTGTATTAGGAAAATAAAAGTTAAAATCTAAATCATTGCTCATGATAGAAAGTCTTCCCTATTCTTGTCAACAATAAGTGATGTATAACTATGTAAAAATAGGGGAGAATATTTGATAGCTACCAGTTTCTGTTTAATTTGGTATCTATTCTGCCCAGAGGATATACAGTATGATTTTAAAATCAGACCTAATATGAAACAGCATATGAAATAGCAAAAATTGCTTAGAAGATGCCAGCTAACTTACTGTACAAGAGCTCTTGGTCATCACTTGTACTTCATGCCCTACATCTACTTTAGTAATAGACAAACTCGTGTGGAAGATTATGAATATTTCAGAGTGGGGAGGCTTATTTCTATCTTTTTTCTCCCTCATTTTAAGCCTGCCTGAAAACTGTTGAATTTAATCAAGTTTTTTAGCATCTCTGACTTGAACTGTATACTACTTGGCAACTATGCTGTAGAACTGTGTGAAAGGTGGGGTTTTTTTTTACCTTACCTTATACTGAACCTTATTTATGGAGAGAGGTGGACAGATACGTCCCATCTGTATTTTTCTGATCTATACTTTGTATACACTGGTATAGGGTCTTTAACTTTTTTTCACAATAACAAGTATTTTTATTAATCCATGCCTTTATTTCCTCTCCATTGTTTTTGGCCTAAAATTGACCATTATTGATTTAAATTCTACTTTAGCTCCCTGCATTTTCTTTTTTGCCATAATCTTCAGATATCCTTAGTTGTTATAAATAAAAGTCATCTTTTAGTTCACAGTGGAGGCCCTGGCATTCTTATAGCCTTTTGTCCATATATGTATAGGGTGTAGGTATAAGCTAATTTCATTAGCTTATATGTAGCCTTTTTAGATTTCAGTACCACCTAACCAAAAATCATTCCTGTGGGGAACTTATTACCTCCTATTTGGTTTTCCACAGTACTGTGATTATTATATCAAGATACTTCAATTTGTGCTTTGTTTTTGGTTTCATGATTTTAACATCTATGCAGATTGTTTTAAGTTACTGTTGATTACCTGAGATCTCATTATGTAGAATTCACAGTATAAAGATTAGAAGCTTTAAAGAAGCTATGTCTGTTACCTTAACTTGTTCCTTTACCAATTAAACTGAAATTCTTGGCATAGGTTTTGTCATATGTAGCACAGTATCTTTGTTTTCTAAACTTTTTCTATCAGATCCTTTTTGGTCAGTGTTTGTTGCATCTGCTGTCTGGCTTTTAAATCTGTTGAAGCAACTTTCTAAGCCTGTTTTCATTTTATGTCTTTAGTATCCTGGTTTCTCTTTGACTAAAAACTTACCTTTGAGATATCTGTGCCTGAAGGGTTACAGCTTGACTTTTTACAATCAGCCTGGTTTCCCACCTCTCTTCCAGTTCAGCATTTTTGGCCTTGAGCTGAAGTATGTGGACAATGAGGTGCACAGAGTGTTTGCAAAAAGTTACGTACACACCAGCTTAGAAGACAAGCTGTTCTTGACACAGTGCATTGTGCAATAAACTACATTGTGTGAATCTTGTCTAGTCTTGCGGTCTTTTAACACTACTGCTTAAAATAATTTCTGGTAGTTTAGCCTTTAGGAAAGGATTATTTTATTTTTTTTTTTAGTGATCTAACTGAAGTTCCTGTGTTATTTGTCCCAGAAGGAGGATATTGGAAACTTGGACTTTTTGTTAGTGGGTATGTTTCACATTTCATGTGATACTGTCATCAAAATGTCAATTCCAGTCAGTTTGTCTTTCAGAAATGGGAGTGAGGATGAGAAAATGTGGTCATTTCATTTGATTGCCTAAAGCCATGGCTATACTCGCAGTACCTAGATCATTCTTGGTTTAGTTTCAAACGCTTCATAAGCCAAGAAGTATAGGCATGCTTCCTGAAAGATACATATCTACTATTTAGAGAAATGCTCTTTCACTTCTACTAGAAAGCTGCTTTGATACCCTCTGGAAAAGTTACTTTAAAATTTTAATGTTCTTTAAGGTGTGGTAATGTTTGTCACAATTGTGTAGCTAAATTAATGCTATTCATTGTTTTTGGCTAAATTATTAGTCTAATAGCCAGGCACACTTGTACCACTTCCACGGCTGTCCAGACTTCTTTGTAACTCGGATTAGCCATCAGTCTTATTTTTTAAAGTAATTGAGCTGGGTGGTGTTAAAATGGAGTAGGCTTTAGTTTACCCTAAGGTATATTAAAAGATACAGCATTTGTTTTGGTTGGCCTTTGTAACTAGAACTGTTAGATCAAGCTTTTAGAAAATTCACCAAGAGAAGACAACTTGGGTGGCTTGGAAACTAGTTGAAGTTACTTAATTTGTACCATGGTTTGATTCCCTGGCTGTGGTGTCAGCTTCTCAGTGTTATTTTTTTTTTTGGCAGTAAATTCTGTCACCTGACTTGTCCAAACCTGCTTTTAATGTCAGAGCAAAGAGCTAGTGAAAACAGTACTGAAGAAAAAATCATTAAGCTATGATTTACAGAATAACTTATGCTGATGAAATAAATACTTCTTGAGTATGTAATAAGTCGTGAACTGTGTGGACAAATGTCCAAAGGATGCAGTCAGCGAAAATGACCAATATTAAAATAGAATGGAATAATCAGCTGTCTAATGAAAGGAGAGAGATTGCCATGAAATATCAAAGTCTCCCTTACAGTGAAGTTAACTGTTCCAATTACAGGTTTTAAAAGCTGAAATCTTGAACTGGTTAATCTAGTAGCTTTACTGATGTTTTAGTTGGAGGTGTATGAATTAGAGATAATGGTCTTGGTTACTAATTTTTGGTAATCAAGGTAATGGTTACCTTTTGTGGAAGTGTTTATCTGCTGTTGTAGTGTATAGGCGTGTGTAATTTCAGTTTCAGGGATCTTTGGCTTGATTTTTAGGGTGACTGAAACCTATAGGGAATCCTTTTTACAGGATTTCAGACACATGGCAATAGAGGACTTTGACTTGTTTCCTTTTACCACAGGGTTGTAGAGAATGGAAAGAACCCTGCATTGCCTGAGAACTTTTGTTCTTTAGAGGTAAGTCTAAAGACCGCTTAAGGCAAACAGAGCTTCCCTGGATTTTTTTTCATTCAGATGAGCAGAATTATGATAGTAGGATGCAAAGACGAAGTCTTGATACTGATGGGAAACACCTCCCATTTTAAGTAAAACATACTTCGCTGCTTCTAACAATTTTGGTTGAAATGTACTAATCAGAAGTAATTATAATCAGAAGAATCACCTTAACTTTTAATTTCAATGACTGAAGGAAATAATTCATGTAAGCATTCTGTTAAAGCACCCAGCCAAAGATAAAAATCACGGGTGGGCCTGTGAATTTCTTGACAAATTAGGAGGTGAAGATGCCTTTAGTTACTCTTCAATATAACAGCAAATTGAGAATTAGCCTGGGTTTGTCTAGTGGTAGTGGTGCTTCTTGAGGTCCACGTTCCAGTGGTACGGTGAAGCTGTCAGTGTTCTAGGTATGGTGGTATAGCTGAGTAAGATGGACATAGCTCTACAAGGCAAATGAAATTAATTTTTATGCTCTGTGAACCATTGGGTGTCTGCCAATTACCCTTCAGTGGATCTGTGAAAAATCAATGACAAAAGCAAGCCTGTTGTTAGGTAGGCTTCATTTTCAGTGCTGGAGCTGGCAACTTTACTGAGAAGTGTTAAAACATATGTTGAATTGCAGGCCTTTATTTATATGCCTGACAGAATTCAGTTTTTAGACTTTATTCATTTAGCAGATTGCTGCTTAATTCTTTTCGGCACACAGGCATACCAGTTATGTGAAATAGATCAGTCTTGATCCTTCTAAAGTAGCCTGAGGATGTCTACCCAGAAATGTTGTCTATGGAGATGGTAGGAAGAACAAGCCAAGTCACTTGAAGATGTATTTCAGTAGTGACAGAAAGATGAGAAAGATGCATCTGTGTAGTTTTTAATTAACTACTTTTAAGCTACATAGATACTCCAAAGGAAGCAAACAGCTTCACCACTTCATTTTCTTGCTGCACACCCTTGCATTTTGAAGTGTTGTAGTGATGCATTTTAGGAATGTTTTAGTCAATCCTATGATTGACTGAAGTGGTGTTTTCTTCTTAACCCCTCCATGCAGCATTAAAAAATAAAATAATGTTTTAACATAGTGTTCTTGTTCCCTGCACTGGTGTCTGTTTAGTATAGTCTTAAGACTGAAATAGCTCTGATAGACATAGTTACTCCATGTCGTTTGAACTTTGTTATAGCCATGTACTTGGACCCCTGAATTCAGAGTATTTTTTACTATTTGAACATAATGAGCTTTTTCATGATATTGCCTAAGGAATCAGCATCAAAAGCAGTACTGGGTTCTTGCGGACTCTTGATTGCATTTGGGTTCATCCATGCAGACAGAATTTTACTGCTTGCCCCCCACCATCCAGAGATAATTTCTTTGGCACTTGGGGTACACAAGTAAAAATAACTTTGGGAGGATGATAATATGGAATGCTGTTGCAATGTCTTGCCTGTGTGCCTTGAAACAGTCATGTCTCTGTTCAGTTGTACAATTTGACTTGTAGTGTATTAGCTTACAGGTAGCTTTGAAAACATGTTACTTGAAACAAACTTAGTCATGTTTTCAGGCTAATGAATTTTGAGTCTCATGTTAGTTCAGTTTGAGCTCTAAATAGTTTGGAGAAAATCTTTTGTCTCTCAGTATTGTATTTATGATTGCTTTTATAAGGGGATTTTTTGGCTTAATGTTCATGTCTCCTGTGTGTACAACAAGGAGCAGCTCATCTGACAGTGAATGCCTGGTTGAATACTTAGATGGCATTGGGGTATTTTTATTTTCATGTAACAGTTTCTTTGGGCATGTGTCTGTTATGTAGCATATCCTGACACTTACAAGAATGCCCTTCTGTTACATGGTTTCTGAAAAATAAATAATAACTTGCTGCTCTGGGAAATACTGTTGTTTACTCTCACTTTTCTAGGA
The DNA here is from genome assembly GCF_047716275.1 of Strix uralensis. Classification (NCBI taxonomy): domain Eukaryota; kingdom Metazoa; phylum Chordata; class Aves; order Strigiformes; family Strigidae; genus Strix; species Strix uralensis. Next base: position 130,991,814 of record NC_133972.1, on the reverse strand, counting down.
GTCAGACTGCTGGAACACAAGCTCTGGTTTGGTTACATTTGGGTAAATCAACACAGGTTAGACTCCTAGATACAGAGTGTCAGTGCTGGTCATCAGTAGCATAACAAGTGATCTCAATTGTAATGATTCCACCCGCCCCACCCCCCCACCCCCCCCCTACTGAAATTTGGTAACTTGTGACTTCTGTTTTGTGTTTGAAAGTGTTTTGCTGAGGAAACAACCTTGTTAAAACTAAAATCTTAAATTGATGACACCTAGATTCATGAGGGAGCATCAAGAGTGATGTGTAATAAAGCTTCATAGGACAACACAAACTTGTAACTTTTCACTTCCATTGTGAATGCAATAAATAGATACAGCTACAAAAGCAAACACTGGTCAACAGTTAAGAGCGTGTCTCGGGGCAGAAAGTCTGGTTATATCAAGCCTAGTTTATACATTTCCTCATTAGACATTTGAGCTGTGCCATGCTAAGTGAGTTTGTCCAAAGGAAAATAGAAGTGGCAAAAGCCTCTACCCAGCACTTTTAAAGAAATATTTTTGTTTGAAGGTGTTAGAAGTCTGGTCCCCGGTAAACTGTGATACTTGCTTGAAGAAATTGCGTAAAAAGATTTCATGATCAGTTTTGATTTTGTAGCTGGCTTATATTCTTTTAGTCTACAAATTAACGTGTGCTTCTGGATATGGTCTCACTTCTGGAATTATTGCCAGCAGTATGGAGAAAGTTTGACTTTGGGAAGAGAATAGTGTTTGTGAGTTGAAAGTAAAATGCTTGTGTACATTCCCAGGACATACATTAGAACACACTGGGGACATTTGGTTACCTTTTCAGCTTCATTTTTTTTGGTGTATTTTTTTGGTATACCATGGTGTAAAACAATCTGTTCTTTTGGGTCTTAATATGATAATTGAGGAAGCAGTAATTCTGCGTTTTCATGTGCAGTGGAATGTGCCTTTGAATAACTTGTATACAAAGTGAATTTAGGAAAATAAAACCCCAAAATGTTCACGTTGTCAATATTGCATTAGTCAGCTTATATGAATTTAAATTGTATAGACAAACTGGAGCTAGTAAGAAGGAAATGACTTGCAGTTTTCAGCACTATTTGGATGCAGTCCCAATTGTGTTGCTGGTTGATTTTGACTTAAGAAGTAAGAGCTCCTGCAGCAAATAAAATAACTGTTCTTTGCAAACCGGAAATCCTTATTCTCATGTACACAGGAAGTGACCAAAATTCAGAAAACAAGATGACAAATACCATCTTTACTACAAAGTGATAGAAATTTGGAATAGCTTTTGATTTCTTTGGAGTTGCATGTATTTGTATATCCGTTGTTCATCTGCTGATAGCTTAGATACCAGTGATTTGAAGGATAGTGAAATTCTGTCATGCTGTTTGAGACAAGGTTTGGACTTCTTAAAAAACCAAACAAACAAAAGCCAAAACAAAAATCCAAAGAGGGTGTTCATAGCTTTAAGGTTTTGTCAATATTAATCCTGAAATGTCTGGATAAAATGCTCTGCAGTTTTGTAGTTTATTTTGGGAAATGTTGTTGGGCTCCGTTTTCCGTGTTTTCATCTGTGCTGCTAACCGTGTGTTCAGTGGCATTCTGAAATATACTGATATGTTGGGTTTTTAACACTGTTTTCTCACTGTATTTGTATAATTTGGTTCTCCATGCATGGTTTTCTCACATGTACTATAGCATAGGAAAATTATGTGTTCAGTCCTAGTTTAAGAGTATGCTCAACCTGCAAAAAGTAGTAAGATTTTCTTTCTTGGAAGGTAGGTAGATATTAAAACCCATGATAGAAGTATACTCAGGAGAATATTTTCCATGTAGTATGTTATTGATAAAGTATTGAGCTGAAGGATTTATTGTATGACTTTTGTTTTACTTGCTCATTTTGGTGTTTGAGTAGTAGGCCTTTTGAGGGGGACAGCTTGTTTTTTTTAAATTGGTAAACTTAAAATAGTTACTCTTCCTGCTAGTTACAACCTTGGATTTGAATATAATAGGCACTTGTTAGTGCACTTTTAGTAAGATATGGTACTTGCCATATGTAGGTCTCTGTTTTAACTCTGCCAAGTTGGGTGGTAATTAAATTCTCACTTTCTTATGGCAGTAAAATGCCTCTGTGTCATCTAATTCTTGTGAGAGAAAAGCTTTTCTGTTTGGCTTGCATATACCAAGTTTCAGGGTGTATTTTAGAGTTTTGTGGACACTCTGCACTGCTTATCATGTTGCATCTGATTTATTAATCAGTGGAAGACTTCAATTAATTATCTGCCCCGCTGTTTTCCTCATGCATCTTTTTTTGCATCTGATGCACCTGTGCTTCTGCTGACTGATCCTGCAGTTCATTGTTTTGTTCTGAGCTTCTGCTTGGCACAGTAGTTTTCTCCCTAATAGACCTTGTTTACCAGCTCCTTCTATCAGATTAATTTAAGCATTATTATTCATGTATGTATGCACTGAATATTTTATATTAGCACCATTTAATTAATTTTATAAGGGGTTTTTTGGAACTGCAACTTTCACCTGCTGTTTTGAAGATACTTCTCAGTAAACTGTCTATGTTTTGTCATCTAATTAAATTTTTATTAAAGAATAAAGGAAGTTTTGTTATTTCTGATGAAGTTTTAAGGTGTACAACTTTTCAGCTGTCTTTTAACACTTTTTATGTTAATATTTTAACATTTATGTTAACACTTTAGTGTTTTATATAGTTACCACAATAATCAGACAACAAAATGCAAATCACTTCAGGTGGGTTTTTTGTTGTTTTTCTGTAGGAAATGTATGAGGTTGCCAAGAAACTTTGCTCCTTTTGTGAAGGTCTTGTACATGATGAACATCTTCAGCATCAAGGCTGGGCTGCCATAATGGCCAACTTGGAAGATTGTACATACTCTTACCAAAAGCTACTTTTCAAGTTTGAAAATGTATATTCAAGCTATTTGCAGTCCATAGATGATATCAAGTTGAAACTTACACAGTAAGTTTGCCATTAAATTCAGCTTCAATCTAAAAAGTTACTATATTTTAAACTTATCTTTTGAGTGTTGTATGTCTGGTGCTAGTTCTAATTAAGCATGTATTTGTTGGTTTCATTATGTGTCACAGAGAACATTCTTTCTGTTCTATGCTAGTCATTTTTTTTAACTGACACTTTTTCCTTGTATTCATGAGCACACAGAAACCTATATTGAATTATGTGGAAGATATGCTTGTTAATGAACAGCTGTTTCAGAGCTGGAGTCCTTCCCAGTGTGCACTAGAAATAGCTAGATAATAAATTTAGACAATCAACATTTTTAAATACATATTTGCACTTTTGAATTAACTTTTTTAATACACTTGAGATATTAAGAATGATGATCTGTGTATGAAGTCATAACACAAACTTTGGGTCTATATGTATGCTTTTGAGGGGGTGTGTGAGTATACTTTTATCCTGCAAACTCTGGATGTTACTTGAAGGAAAATCTTTGCCATCTTTCTGGATGTTACAGTATTACGGTATTTCTGGGAGTGCTTTGCCTGATAGAATGTAAGTGAATGTTGGATACTTAAAGAAATAAAGCATAAATGTTTTACCTTTTTAAAAAAAAAGTTGAACTTCATAGCTTTTACCAAATACATAGAAACTATTCAAACTCTGCAAAAGTGGTCAACCAGAGGGCACTCAATCTTTGCTAATAAGCATTGGTATCCATGCAGATTGGAAACATAGAAGTCCCAGTTGTGGGGTTGTTTTTTTTTTTTTTTAAGAAAAGGGCATGTGTCAGTTTATCAAACTCCTTTTTTCATTGCATTATAAACATAAGCTTACTTGGGAGTTTAGGAGAGTTCATATTAAGCAGTGGAAGAGAGCAAATAACTGTAACTACTTCATCTGTCCTCTCATGATGATGATACTGAACACAGTATTTTGGAAGGGGTAGTTGCCAAATTCATTTCAAAACCTGCTTTAATTGTAAAATAAATAGTACTTTATTACGGGTGGTTAGTATCCAAGTTTTTATGTCACATTGGCTTCTAGGTACTGATGTGTTTTTCTTTTCACCCTTTTTAAAAAAGCTTGGGTTCTGCTGTTTCTATCATGGCCAAGATACCACTGCTGGAGTGCCTAACGAGACATAGTTACAGAGAGTGTTTAGGAAGACTGGATTCTTCAGCTGAGCGTGGAGGCACAGAAAGTGAAGAAACTGAGGATGGGAAATCTGCTGAATTAGCGCTTTATTCTGATATAGCTAAAGCGAACAATAAATCAATGTTAGCCTCATTTTGCAAGTCAGTTGAACATTCAGCTTTGGAAGGCACAGATCCTGAAAATGTAAAAGATAAGGAATCTGGTCAAAATGCTACTGTCCAGGACACTGAAACATCAGTAGAACTGAAAGATGATGATCAGCCTTCCTTCAATGTGTCTTTGTTAGATTGGATTAATGTTCAAGATAGACCTAATGATGTTGAATCACTGGTCAGAAAATGTTTTGATTCTATGAGCAGGGTAAGTTAACAATTTTTTAAAAATCAAATTATATTGCATTGAATGTTGTTTATTTTCCAGATGCTGGTGCTTTTGAAGTGCCTTAATTCTTTGTAACTTGTTGTTTCTCAGATAACTTTCTGAATGAAGACTACAGCAGACACGGGGCCTGGGGTGGGGGTGGGGAAAGTATTTTAAAAGTTCTTGAGTGTTAAGAATTTGACCTGTAGGAAACTGTATAATTTCAGTGACTGCTTGTTATCTTGCTTGTTTCTCAAATAACCATTCCTGTTCAAAAGCCAGTAGTTTCTTGCAGCTTATAAGCAAAGTGTCTTCTTTCTTTGCCTTTTTCATAGAAGTTATGCTTATAATGAAATTAAAGAATTTCCTGAACCAAAGTTAATGTTATTTGTATTAAAAATGATGAAGCCTTTATTAAAATACAGAACAAATTCATGTGGTTAACTGTTATAAATTTACATACCCTATCTATGTATGCATTCCTTATTAGCTGATACAGATGTGCTCAGAAGAGCCCAACATGTCGGTGTATTTCTGCTGCTGGTAGACTAAAACATTGCTCACTTCCTTTACTTTCAAAATTATTATTTTTACCTGTGAGCATTATATTATAACCTTTTAAAACCCTTTTGCCTAGAGATTTCCTTCTTTCTTTGCTTTCACTGTGGCTTGTATTTCTTACATTGTCTAGCTGTGTTTCTATATGTATAATTTTATACTATTATCACTCAGTATACCTTGAACAAAGAAAACAGTTTCTGTTGTCTTTGACACTTTATTTGCTCTGTAAGGTAGGACTGGAAAACTGTCTCAGTTATGTCTAAACCCCATCTGTTGTTATGATGTAGTCAGTTCTGTACGTTGATTTTTTTTTCATTTTTGTCTTAAGTAGTTGGAGAGTTGGGCTTAATATTAAGGGCTGCTTGAGATTTTGAGCTGTCTAAATTTTAGTTGTACAGAAAAGGATAAGAGAAAAATTGGACTTAACAAGTGTTTTTCTTTAGGAAAAACAATATTCAGTTTTGTGTGAAAGATTTCCCAATTGCTGAAGTCAGAGACAATCCTCCGTTTTGTTTTTCCAGTGATGCTACAAGGAGCTTTTTTTTAAAAAAAAAAAAAAAAAACAACAAACAATAGTAACAAGGTTGTGAGGGAATAAATTCACTTTCTATATAGGGCGTAATGTCTCTTAAAAATGTCTCTTAAAAATCAGTACTTTGAGACACAGACATTAAACAGTTGCTTCCAAATAAATTGTAGTGATACTAAAGATAGAAAAATGATAAAATAACCACTTTTTAATTAAATACTTATTGTACCTTTTTTGATCAGCTTGTAGTCTTATCTGACATAAATCACATGCTTTAGAGAGGCTGTCTTGTAATTGTGTGCTTTTCTGTCCTTGCCTTATCGAAGACTAGTCAGAAATCCTTTGTTTCCACTGTTGTAATTGTTTTGTAACTTCAGCTGATTTTTGCAGGGAAAAAAATGTGATTGCTCCTGTCAAAATGAAGTTTCTTTTTGTTTCCTTGGCATAAACAGAATTGGCAGGTAGGGAAAATGCTTTAGTCAGGCTATTCCTGGCCACCACCAGAACAACTGTGATTGATCAATCTTGATCTATTTTGGTTCATAAAAAACCCAAAGCTTCGAAGTAATGTGATAGTTCCTAGTTTTCCTTAGGAAAACATTAATTTACTCTTATTTCAATAGCAGCACAGACAAAGGATTGACTCTGTGCCTACCATTAATTTAGAATTAGTTTGGAAACAGAATTGGCCTGTAGCTAAAAAGGAAAAGAAAATACTAAATAAATATCTTGTAACATAATTGTTCTTTTAATATTTATTTGAGATGACATTTTAACATAGCATGCTAGAATAAAATGGCACTAACTTTTTTGTTTGTTTTTCCTTCATTTTCCCTATGCTCTTTCCTTGGAAATACAAACCATATAAATGGTTTGTGATTGCAATTCTTACTTGAAACTCAATTCAGGTAAGATTTTCATTAAAGTGTAAAGCATCAGAGTATGAGCTTTATACCTCTGATACAGGTAGTCTTGGCAGAACTGGTGTTGCACAGAGTGCTGCTAGGTATCTGGTTCTTCTAGCCTCTAGGTGTTTCTACAGAATGACACTTCTCATTGCAGAAACCTTGGCTTCAGTAAAAGTAGTCTGTAAGTAGGAACTAATCAGATGTTTCTGTTAAGTGCTGTCATAACCCCTTAAATAAAAGGCTAGAAAAGGAAGAGACTTTTAAAGATGAGGAGAGCAGTATTATCTACCAGTGAAAGCAGAGGTGAGTGCTACAGATGCAATTAGGTCAAAGATGGGATAAAAAGTATGGATGGAGGAAATAAATTACAGGGTGGAATGAGAGGAATAGGCATTCTTTATAAAAAGAGATAAAACACAATTAGTTTATGAATGTAAACAGGGAAAAAAACCTACCATATTGTTCTTTAGTATTCTGTCTGTTAAGAAACTGTTCTGGATGCTGCAGTGGAGTAATTCAGGATGCCACAAGTGTGGAATCCTGAATAGGATGGCAATGAAAATGGTCCTAGAAAAACAATCTGGTTTAATCCCAGAGACTGTTTTTATTACTGATTCTTGAAGATGGACAATTCACTTGAGAAAGACCAAGATTCATAAGGCCATTCATAACACACTAAAAATTAGCCTTTGCCATTTTCAGAGAAATTCAACATATTTTGTCACATTAATAATGGCATTATTTATTCTGAGAAATTCTGGGTTAATTACCAGTTTTTGGTACTGCCCCTTGTGAGGTTGTTTATTTGTTTTGGGGGTTTTTGTTTGTTTGAAGAGAATGAAAGACCTATTCTTTGTAGTTGTTCTTTAATTTATAATGCTTTTCCTCTTCAGGTTCCTCTCTCTGTACCCCAAAAGGGTCTTTCCAGAATGAACAAGTGCTGTGTGTGAAAGCTTTTATGAAGTTAAATAATAGATTGAGGGAAAAATAGTACTTTTATTTATATTAATATTGAGTCATATAAGTGCCTTTTTTGAGGGTTAATTTGTGGGCTCTGTAAGTGGCATAAATCCTGCATGTTGACGAAAGAAGCCAGTGCTGTGATAGGTAGTATGCCCTCACAGGATAGTCTCCTTTTCACTAGATTCTCATATAATAAATGGCATACCATAACCATTTTGGATAAATTTGGGCAAATTTATTCCTAGTCTGCTAACACCTAATAACACTTACTGTGTTCCTAACTAATATATTCCAGGTTTACACTGAAGTCTGTTCTACATACGCTGTTGCAATTACCTATGTTGTTTTTAGAACTAAGGAAATAAAGACTCTTAATTTATTTCACTACTCTTACAGTGGAACTTGAAGAGCCATGCGTAATATGTGTGTACATTGGTAGCCTCATAATGTTTCAAGCACTTTTTTCTGGGTAGTGGCCTGTGAAAGAATATGATGAAATAATTTTTAAAATGTGTTTTTATTAGGAAAAACATTAGCAAAAAGTATCACAAATATATTCCTTTTCCATAGCTTGTTTTCCAGTTTCTTAGAACTGATCTGCTTGTCTAAGGAATCAATTAAAATGTTCATTTAGTTTGAAAAGGGTAATGGGTCTTGCAGCTTTTTCCCATCATCCTCCCTACTGCACTTTCCACTGAGTCACATTCATCACTTGTTTTGATTGTAGCTATATGGACTGTGTTCCAGGGTAGACTGTGTCCGTTAGCTTTAAACTGCCTGTTCCCCCACACACCTGCCTTGTCCCCTCAACTAATGTTCCTTCCCCTTGGAAGGATCCTGATTTCTGTGATGGTCTGGTTGGAGTACTTCAGAGAAGTTCATGCTGTGATACAAAATCCAGACTTATTAAGTCAGGAACAGATGACAGATGTAGGCACACATTAGATTAAGAAAAAAAAAAGTTAAGGTTATAAAAAAATCAATTTAGCTAGCTCACATCACGTTTCAGTATGTCAACTGCTAATGAACATTTTTTTACTTCTTTTTTTTTTAGCTTGATCCAAGGATCATCCAACCCTTTCTGGCAGAATGTCGCCAAACTATCGCCAAACTAGATAATCAGAACATGAAGGCTATTAAAGGCCTTGAGGATAGGCTCTATGCATTGGACCAGATGATAGCAAGCTGCAGCAGACTGGTGAATGAACAAAAAGAACTTGCTCAGGTAATACACATTTGTGTGTGCAACTTTAGAAGATGGTAGATTTTTTGATATGTGTATGCTGTTAAAAATTACAATGAAACAATTGCATGTCAACACAAGATGGTTTTCAACATATCACACTGGAGATGCTCAGAAAGGTGCTATATTCATAATAATTTGAAATTTAAATATTGTTAGTTTTTTACATCCTGTAGTCATGTTTTCAGCTCTTAAGTCCTACCACATTAACTTAAATTTTTTTAAAACATCAAACTAGTTGAAAATGCAACAGTGGGTGGTGGACAGCACCAGAACATACATATAAGGCTTATATTTATGTCACTTCATCTATATTGGATAAAAAGTCAGGCTACAAAATAAAAATGTCTTACAAAACTATCATAGACTTAATGCACTAGGAAGATGCAGAGCTGTAGTTCACTGCAGCTTTGTCAACTGTATATTAAGCTGTATATTTTTAAGGAAAAGCATTTCTGTCAACTTTCTCTTGGTTATAATTTGGAAAAATATATTTAATAACAATTTAGCCAATCAGCATTCTCATAAAAGCACCAGTGTAAAATTGCTGATTTCTGAGATACATCAGTATATGGTATTGTTTCTGGAATAGAATACATCTAGTTTATTTTGGGTTTAGAAACTGTTTTTTTTCTGGATGAGTAAGAATCACTTAGAATATGATAAAATTTTAAAACTTTGAAAATAACTTCTAGAGTATTTCTTGTTGTGTTAAGGTATATCTTGTTGAAGCTAGTGAATGGTTTACAGACAGGTTGTGCTGTATTAGTGGAACATTTTTCCCATTAAAGTAGAAATCTGCTAATAAAAATAGGATCTGATGACGATGTCTGACAGCTATAAACTGTGTACATATTTATCTTCAAGCTTATTTGAAAATTGATGTTTTTAATGAGTATTCTTAGCTTAAGGAAAACATCTGGCTTAAATATTATCTTAGTATCTACCCGTACATATCTTTGTCAAATTTGTCTAAATTCCACCTGGTTTACGGCTACATTTAAGAGCAGATAACTTTTTGCCAATGGTAGACCATCAAAGACAGCCTGTAGTTTTCAGTTGCTTCAAGAGAAGTGTGGCCAGCTGGTGGAGGGAGGTGATTCTCCCCCTATTCTCTGCTCTCATGAGACCCCCACATGAAGTACTGTGTTCAGCTCTGGGGCCCTCAACATAAGAATGACATGGGCCTGCTCAAGCAGGTCCAGAGGAGGCCACGAAGATGATCAGGGGGCTGGGGCACCTCCCGTATGAGGACAAGCTGTGAGAGTTGAGGTTGTTCAGCCTGGAGAAGAGAAGGCTCTGGGGAGATCTTATAGTGGCCTTCCAGTACTTAAAGGGGGACTACAGGAAAGATGGGGAGGGAATCTTTATCTGGAAGTGTAGTGATACGATAAGGGATAACGCTTGGAAAAAGGCAGATTTAGGTTAGATATAAAGAAGAAATTCTTGCCTGGGAGGGTGGTGAGAAACTGCAGCAGGTTGCCCAGAGAAACTGTGGCTGCCCCCTCCCTGGAAGTGTTCGAGGCCAGGCTGGATGGGGCTTTGAGCAACCTGATGTAGTGGAAGGTGTCCCTGCCCATGGCAGGGGGGTTAGAACTAGATGATCTTTAAGTCCTTTTCAACCCAAACCATTCTATGATTTTATATACTGGGGACCTGGATGCTGTGATTTGTTTCATCTTTGCTAGTTCATCCAGCCTCTCATTAAATGGAAGACAGAAATGGAAAAAACGCAATAATGGGAAAAAAATGATGCATGAAGTTGGCATCATACCCAGGTGCCATGCCCTGAATGCTTCCTGTCACACTAACCAGTTCATTGGTTTGTTCTTAATATGTTATCGTCTTCTGACCTTTGACTAGATCCAGAGTCAAACAAAATAACACTAGGTGGTTGGTGAGCTGCTCCACTGTCCTGTTATCCTTTATCTTGGTGGTGGTATTTAGCTCATGTGCCACTCCATGCAGTTAGCTTTTCTTGTTCTGAGGGGGCATGTTGGTTTATTTTCTGAGCTGAAAAGGAGAGTTATGACCTTGCTGCATTATATATTTCAGAACTTTAAAAAATTGGTGACTTTCAGGTTTAAGTTTGAGGGATTTTCTCTTATCGTTATGATCTAGAAATATAAAAACACTAGAAAGTCAGAACTTCAGTTGGAGATATGAAATAACAGATGAGTAGGTTAAATTTAAATTTGAAGGGAAATACTGAGTCCTTCGTAAGTTATCACTCAAAATACAGGATCAGGGAAGAGGTAACATCCTTAATGGTCAATCACCAGGCTTGTAGTAAGGGGAGAGAGTAGTGTGCCTGCACTGAACAGTGTCATTTGAAGTGTTAAGAAATCTGATTAAAGACTATTTTAAATGTAAAGTTTTTTAATTTTTAAATGCTCCTATTTTTTTTGAATTACAGTGCCATATCAAAGCTTCTTTATTAACTACAGTTTGTGTGAAGAGGTTCAGTTAACTGTATAAGATTGTCCTTTTAATGCCTTGTTTGCAACTGGAAGTATATTAAAGTATATACTTTATATATATATAAGTATGTAGTCATTATCTGATGTTCAGATTTTCACCATTACATCAGAACTGGGACCATGAAGAAAGGCATGAGTTTCTTATTTCTGCTTGCACAGTGGTATATTATTAGTAGGAGTAAGTGAACAATGTTGCCTCCTATTTTCTGGCTAGTACATAAAGGCAAGTGCTACCAGTGCTTCTGGCAGTACTGTTTAAAAGTGGAGCCTGTCTTCAGATAATTTAAATGAATAAATTTAGACATAAGTTTGTGCTGCTTCTCAGTCTTGCAGCGTTTCTATTGTAGACCAGTGCTAAATCTAAGGGAATTTAGTGTGATGGAAAAGCTACTCTTCCACCACTGTACTTGCTTGCCCAATGCTGTGAGTGGTGGTTTTAGTTATGTTTTGTCTCTTCACTCCTCAAGTTTACAAATCCCACTTTTGAGTGAGATGCCTAAAAGTCAATTGGAAAGATACTTTGTCATCTTGTTTAAACGCCACTGTAAATTCAGCATTTGTACCTTTTGAAGACTTGTTAGAGACTTTAACTTTCAAATCTTCATCTGTGCCTTGTCTTTTTATAAATTGTCTATTCCTTTACTTAGGATGCAAGAGTTTTTAAGAACAGTCAGATAGAATGTGATAGTGTGTTTGGTTTTTTGAAGTTTCAGTAAATTAAATGTTTGTGGTTAAACAAGGGATTATGTGTACTACCAGATGCTTTTTTTTTCTGTGATTTTTATATTTGAGCCTTAGGAGGTATTTTCATACCAGTTTTAGCAGTTGTTTGGATACTGTTTGGGAAAAAAATTAGATGCTCGTAAGATATTAGAGCTGGTATCATGTTATTCAAATGATAGTCTGCATGGAAATCTAAGAATGGTGAAGTGCAAGGATTTAATTATATTTAAAAACATAGATGAGGACTTGTGTATTTTTAAAGGTAGTGCTCACAATTTGTACGATAACTTTTAATATTGTGTCACTTGAAAAAAAACTTATATAATTTTCCTTTACATCACACCTTCCAGGAGTGAACTGTTTCTGTTAATACAGAAGTGGAGGTACTTTATAGAACATGGGTAAAGAACAACATCTTAACGGCAATCCCATTGGCAGTATTTGTATTGGAAGCTGTAGGCTTATTTTCCCCAGGCCAGAAAAAGATGATGCTCTATCCAGAATTTAAATTGACTTTCTATTACAACCTCAGTTTCATTATTAAAATTCAAACCAAACTTATCCCATGGAGCAAAGCCATCTGCTGGTAGAAAGCCTCATTGCTTAGTTAATTTGCTTGTTCCTGCACCTGCCTTAAGATTTCTTTTGCTTCCAGTCAGCCTTTTCAATTAACTGACCATTAAACAGCCTTCTGTATGAAAAATTACATCCTGAGTTACGTGGATGAATAGTTGATCTCCAACCCCTAACGTTTAATACGGAAAGCTGCTTTGTTAAATTAAAGCACTGTTTTTCTCTGTGGAAGTGGGATGTGTAATATAAGCATATAGAATTGTGGTCAGTAGGTGGCATTATCTAATAAGAGTATGCCTCTAGAAAACTTGGAGCCTCTCTGATTTTTCAGTGTGATTCTGCCCAATAGCTTATCCTTTCCAACATTTTCTTCTGTTTAATTTGTTGGGGTTTTTTAATTTCCCTATTAGTAGTGTAGCTTTTCAGAGCACTTTGTTACATCCAAATGGGTGACAATCAATTAGGTTCATAGAAGTTCCTCTTCAGTTAGCTCTGTTAAACATAGTCAAAAAAACTCATTGGCAGATGGCCTTCTTGATTCTGGGCTTGTTCTCTTTCACTTGAAGTTGTTGGGAAAAGGACTTTGTCACTCTCATCTTCTGTACTTTTATTTTCTTCCTGCTTTTTGTTACAGCAAAGAAAACCATGGATTTATAGCTTTATAGTCATTCAGGGTCTTCTCAGCTGCATATTGCATCACTGACTGCCTTCCCTGTTGATTGTTTGACCTTCAGTCTAAAATGGTTTTAAATATTTTTTATTGTTGCTTCTTTGACTTGGGAAAAATCCATAAAGGCATTATTACGCCTGTTTTTCAGGACCATGTTTAGTTTGACTCTGGTGCTCATGTCATGAATCCTGTCACCTGATCAGGGCTAGAAAGGCAAGAGCTTGTGAGAACAATTGGTTATCTAGATCTTAGATTTCTCCACAATGTATTGGCGTGTTGTGTCCGTCCCATCGTTCATCCGTCTGTCCCCCTTATTTTTTTAAGTTTACTGCAATTTTTCTTAACTGACCTTTTTCTAGTATGCTGAGATTTTTTCTTTCAATTTGCATACTAGGGTAACTTTAGTTTAGATTTTATTGTAAAGATGGGTCCACAGATGCAGAAATGGCAAAAGATACCTGAATTTGTGAATAGCCTTTTGGAACTGAGAGTAAAGCTGAAAGGGATTTTCTAGCTCACTGCATCCAGCTTTTTGTAAATTCAGGCTCTTTGCCATGTGATTCATCTAAAAAGCTTACTGAGCTGCTATTTAAAAGCAATTATTTTCTTTACTTCTCTATTCCTCTTGCAAAGTTGTATAGAATCTGATTGTCCTAATGTTTATAAACATCAGTTAATCTCATATTTGAAAGTATTCTTGGCTAGTTCAAATCTATATGCTTTCATGCCTCCACGGCCTTTCGTTTTGGTGCTTGGCAATTCCCTAACAATAATCACAGCATGTTTCTTCAATGTCTTTGTCTTCCTTGGCTAAACAACCCAAGTTCTTTTGATGGAGCTGTCCTTCATCTCAGTAACAGTTCTTCCCACTTTTTCTGGCTTCCATTCACTTGGTTTGGATAATACATACAGTTAACATTTGCAACCTGCTTTTGTTTCCCAGTGGGTCCTCGTTCATTCAGTGCATAAGTTGCTCAGAGTTCAGTAAATGGTTGACTCTTCAGTATTCTCTTCCATCTTCAGTGTGGATCTGCTTCCTTTTCATTACGCTTAATATGTTTGTTTCATACTTACTTTGATTTCTGTGCTTTTTTCAATAGGATATAAATATTTGTAGCAGGCTTTGCCTATGTGTTTTATAGCATCTTATGATAAGATTGCTTTACATTCAATATCAAATCAGTAATGACAGTGGTTTCATTTTTTGGCAGGTTTGTATAACTCTCTGTGGTTTACTGTTTTCAGAAAGCTTTAGAAAGAAACAAAACTGTTGTCTGGTTTTGAATTCTTTATTAAGAAAACAAAGCCTTAATAAACAGTTTGTAGTACTACAAACATAGTGACTACTGTGATGTTCAAGCAACATGTCAGATTATATGAATGTGGACAAAATCAAAGCTAAAAATGGTGTTCTTGGGTGGTATTTTCTTGCCTAAAGAACCACACTGTTTCCAGCAGTATTTTATCTTACCTGTTGAACGTAATGGAGACAATGGGCTGGGACAGTAGTTGTTGTGTCAGCAGCCCCTTGTCTTCGCTGTCTCTTCTGTGTTTGTATATATATGTTACCTCCTGTAATCAGCCATCATGTTTATCTGAGGCAGTCCATCTTCCCTGTGTTGCCCCCACCCTTTTAGGGGTTGCCTGTTACCATCCAGAACAGGTAATTCTTCACTGTGCCCAATTACTATGTGGAAATAAGTAAGAATTAGTTTCATGTATGAATTTCTTTATGTGAAAAATAGATTCTTTAGCCCACAGTAGTACTGAATATGCTCTAGGTTGATGTTAAGTCTTGCATATGCCAGAAATTAACAAGCTGGTTGTTTGCAGAAATTAGAATGATGGTTGATCCCTTCCATCCTAGTAGCTACATTTCTGCTGCATTAACTTTTGTGATCTTTCACTGATGTTAGTTAGTTGTGTAAAGTTCTTACAGGGTTGTGTTCGTAACTGTTTGGGAGGGAAATATCAGATAAGATTTATTTGGACTGGATTATAGAATGAAAAGAAAGCAACTTTGACACTTAAATTCTCTATGTAGCATTCTGTTATACTCCTCAATGGTTACGGTGAGTTTATTAAAATGCTTGCATTCTTACAGAGAAGATGGATCACTTCCATGTGTTTTAATTGTTATAAAGCTTGTGTCACAAACTTGTCTCTTTTCCTCTAGGGATTTTTGGCTAATCAGAAGAGAGCAGAGAACTTGAAAGATCCTTCTGTGCTGCCTGATTTGTGTTTGAGTCATGCAAATCAGCTGATGATTATGTTAACTAATCACAGAAAACTGTTAGATATTAAACAGAAATGTACCACTGCCAAACAGGAGCTGGCAAATAATCTACAAGTCAGACTGAAGTAAGTTACAACTTCTCAAATTTATATTGCTTCCACTTGCATCAGGACTGTTTAAAGAATGTGTGTCTTAAGAAAATCTTTGGTAATGCAGAGATTCTTTCTCAGTGGGAGAAAATAGAAGTTGGATCACTTCAGTTTAAATGAAGTTATTTGTGTGGAACAAAATACTATTTTAAGAAAGTTTTCTGAGAGTTTAAATGGTCTTCATATCAATAAAATAATATCCAAGAACCTATAATCCCCTCTCCTCAACATCAGAAGCCATCATTATCTTATTTAAAATTTGACTGGCAATTATATTGATGTTTTCAGAGGATTATAATAAGCATAAGTGAAACACTCTTCAGTAGCTTGTGATGACACCAAAGCAGAAAAACATGCCAGTGAACAATGCATGTCTTGTAATTTCTCTGTTAGTATATGTTCCTAGTTGTTTAATGTTGACTTGTTTGTATTTGTTTCATTTTTACTTCACTTCTGTCAATAAAAACAATATTTATTTTTTTGTTGCTCGCTGGATATACCTCTACTTTTATGCCTTCTGGTGGCAAAGTTGCTGTAATATTTCCCCTCAAACACAATTGATGACTTTTTCAGTAGTTATCCTGTGATTTAGTTATGTTGTTTGCTGTGCTTGAAATTAATGTATTGATTGTATCAATAAGATAATTGAAGACGTGGTAACAAGGTGCGGGAATTTGTATGTTAAAGGGGTTGTAATTTGTAGTGTGTGAGTAGATGGTGTGAACTTCTGAAACAGTATCCTTACCCTCAGTATTTCTTGCTAATGTTTTTCAGTAAGTATTTTTAAGACTTATAATTAAAATGTAGTCTCTTCTTTGCTCTGAGTGTACCAGCTTTTTTTAAAATTCTTCTGGAGAAAGGTATATTGTCATTCCTCCTAAGGTTATCTATGCTAAGAGCATTACTTGTCAAAAACAATACCTTAACTGAAATGGTGGCACTAATATGGATATCTTACTGTGAGAAATTAATAGGGAACTGCAAGGCAACTACTGAATTGTGAATTGCTTGATATTTCCAGATAACTTGTGTTGTCCCATGTAAAATGTCATTGTTCAGTTCATCCAGACATGTTGCTAATCTTAGTGAAATTTAAATGCAGAAAAGATGACTAAGTTGTCTTCTAAAGTGTAACCTACTTTTGTAGGTGGTGTTGTTTTGTAATGCTTCATGCTGACCAAGATGGAGAGAAACTACAAGCATTGCTTCGTCTTGTAACAGAGCTCCTAGAAAGGGTCAAGGTTGTAGAGGCTCTCAGTACTGTTCCTCAAATGTACTGTCTAGCTGTTGTTGAGGTTGTGAGGAGAAAAATGTTCATAAAACACTACAGGGAGGTAAGTAAAACTTCAAGACCAAACCTTTGTGTCAATGTGTAAATTAACAATTAACTACATATTTTCCCTTCCACAGTGGGCAGGTGCTTTAATAAAAGATGGGAAACACCTATATGAAGCTGAAAAGGCAAAAAGGGAATCTTTTGGTAAACTGTTCAGTAAGTACTTTATCTTTTGTTAAAAAAAGTTGCTGGTAAAAGAAGTCTGATTTTTTTTTTTTTTTCTGCAAAGTCTGCAACTTACATTCTGAATGAACTGCTAAAATAAGAAAATTGAGGGAAAGGTTATCAAAATTTTGGAAAGGAGATTAACAAAATTACAATGGAAATTTGAAAAAGGATGTTGAGACTTGCAGGGATGAACATTAAGCAAAAAGACTTCAGTGAAATGAGAAGTTCTACTTGGATGGTGGGTTTTGCATAAATTGCTGTGGTCACTTGCAGTTTTTATGTTGTCAAGAAATAGCATAGTTAGTAATGCTTTCAAATTCAGTTCAGCTGTTTAAACTGCAGTATCTTAATTATTTTCTCTTGAGGCATTGTTTGTATGTTGCATTTATGACTTTTAAATAACCTTTTTTTCCCCCCCCCCCTCAGGGAAGTCTTTTCTAAGGAATCGTTTGTTTAGAGGACTTGACTCCTGGCCTCCATCCTTTTGTGTATGTACTCAGTATATGTTTGGGTTTTATTTCATTTTTATAAACAGTATTTTGATAACTTAAGAACCTAAGCTTAATTCATTCAAGCTATATGCCAGTCACGTTGCTCTGACACAGATGAAAAAGCTAGGAGCTGGAGTTTTTTGCTATTCAAGTGACCCATACTGACATTGGTTCATAACTTGCAGTGTGGTGGGAGAGGAAATGTCAACTCAATACTTCTTTTTAACAAGGAGTCTGTGATATTGCACAAAAAATTGCTATTAATGATCAGAAAAAAAAGCCAGGTAATTTGATCATCTAATCCTCTTTTCTGAATAATAGAGATGTAAAATTAATCAGATGGTAAAAGCAAGTAAAAGGTTTTCATGTTTTTCTATAATCACTGGATGAGTGAAAAAGCATTTTTGTCTTTATTGGCTGATAACATGATGGGGTGAAAAAGTGTAGCTGTAATCAAGAATTACCTGTTGACTTTGATTTCATACAACTTGGTTAATTCAAGTAGGGGATAACTCTCCCTGATTTTAACGTTGCCATCTCACTCTGGCTTGTTTAACCTTTTCAGCTTCTCCTCTGCAGCTTTTGTTTTTAAAGGATACTTGTAAGATAAGAATGCTACTCATTTCAGTGTTATGAATACCGAACTAATACTTGACTGTATGTTTAGCAGCACAATAAATAAAACTTCAGTGCCATCTCTTATCCCTTAACTTTTTAAACACATCCTTAATGTTTATGAAGCCTGATAATAGGGAGGAAGTTGGACTAGATGATTGTTGTAGGTACCTATCAGCTGACATCCTCTACTCTACTCCTGCCCAAGGCACTATGGATGGAGCTATGTGACTACAAATGTAAATGATTTTTTTTTTTTTACGGGGCTGGAGCCAGACATGGTTCCTTCAAAAAAAAAGTATGAAATCTTTTGAGAGAGAATCAGTTTGACACCAACTTTCCTGTGTTACCAATTAAGCTCTTTTTAATCCTTCCTTAGTTATCTTGATATTATTTAACAACATGTAAATTAATTTGTTCTTAATACAGACACGAAAACCTCGCAGATTTGACAGTGAGCTTCCAGATATCTCATTAAGTGACTTGCAGTTTTTGCAGTCTTTTTGTCCTTCGGAAGTACAGCCATTACTCAGGTAAAGCACCTTTTAAAACTTTATATTATGGAAATAGCTTCTCCCTGGTTCCACCCCTTCAAACCCACCCCAGTTCATTTTTTGTAAAGAACAGACAATGACATTTTTTGAACTGATTCATTCGTAAACAGTGTTCTTCAGTGACTTAATGCATACACGTATTATCTATATGCTTCCTGTACTCAGGCTCAGATGATTTGAACACTTACATGTATTCTGTATTGAGATGTAAAGGATGCTGGATGTTCCTCTGAACTACCTCATAGCTAAAAACAAACAAAAAAAAATTGTTGTCAGTTTTGAACTGAAATAAATTCATAACTTCATGTTTTGTCAGATCAGAATTAGATTTTTTTTTTCCCCGTTTGCTCTTTGTTAAGTGGTATTCTGGAGAAAGTAAAATAAATTTCTTTAGCCCAGCATGAGATCATAGAGATCTCATGTATTCAATTATTGCTTTTTCTCTGACAGACTGATTTTACTAAAAAGTGTGTTCTCTAAGTGCCTTTGCTGTCTATGGAAATCCATCATTTCAAGCAGAAGCTCTACTTCCGTGTTTCTTATCTCCCAACAATGAGGCAGACATGCAAATAAATCTAGGCAGGAAACCTACTGTTTTGTCTCAAGGTAACTTGACAGGATTAGTTTCTTATCTAGAACTTGGAGATGTCTTTCTGGAAAAGTTGAGTGTTAGAGTGAGCTTTCAAACTCATATGTCTTAAACCTGTAGCAATCAGAGAAATGCCAACCAAGGTAATGGACAAGAACTAGGCAGTAGCAAGTTCTGTGTAAGGTTCTATCTAGAAGATGATCTGTCTATCAGTATGACAACAATAAGATGCTGCTCCTAGAAGAGATCTGCAGGTGAGAGATTTGCTGAGATTCCTTTTTTTTTATCCCCAAGGCCACAGTCCTGCAAAGGATAAGGTAAATCCAAAAGGAGTATGCTCCACTGTCATCTGTCAGGTTCACCAACAGTATCAGCCTGATGCCTGTTACTGGTGCAGTGCAGGAGCTGAATTCACTGTGTTTTTCACCTATATTTTGTACTGGCATTCCTTTTGATTCAGAATTCCTGGCCATCCTTATGGTATTGCAGCTGTAATTAACAATAAGTATAGTGAGCTTAGTCTGCTTGACAGTGGATTTGCCCTAGATCTTGATACAGCTGATGCACCCTTTTAATTTCTCTTGTTATGCTCAGGCTTGCTCTGCAGTGATTCTGCAAAGGAAAAAAAGGCAAACTATAGTATCATATTGCTGATGTTGCAACCTTCTCGGGAAGTTTGGACTGAGTTCAGGGGAGTCTGAGTTCAGGGAGTCCTTTGCCTTACTGTTGTCAGGAAACCAATCACTAACCACACTGTTTTAGTTGGTCCGAATTGTAGTGACACAGTTTTCCACTTGATGGCAATAGAGGTGGGATTATGTCATGTTCCACCTGGTTTCCAGGCTCAGGATTACATTTGGTGGAAATACTGATGATGATGGTGGATTTTAAACTCGAGTGGGCAAAGCTGTCACACACCTTGGTAGACACTGAGCTTTAGAAGAAACTTTAGAGCAGTACTTTCTTTGGTATTTTCATTTAATATCTAAAGAGCAAGCAATAGCCAAACTGAGACCCAGCACAAAGTCCTTTTCTATCTGCACTGAACCCATGAGCTGCATAATTAAAATGCTGCTTCTATTTACTTGCAATGCTTCAGTCTTCTGAAATTGTATATTTGAGCAGTTATTGAAATCTTAATTCTACAAAAATACTCTAGATACCACTTGCCTTAAATATTCACTAGAGAATGCAAAATACATTGAAGTCTAATCTGTTTTTCTTATATTGTTAGTCTAAATAAACTCCTGGTTCATGATTTCAGTGGAGCTATTCCTGAACAAATAAAAAATTCTGGTTATACAGACTCTCAAGAAAAATTAGGTGTTGTTTTTCCAGAGGTTTAGAAAACTTGCAGTCAAAAGCTTATCTTGTAACACTTGCAATGTGATCATGACACACTAATCAGTCTTTTAATTTAGGTTACCTATCGCTAAAAAAAATATTGGGCAATTAATAGCTACTTTGAAGGTAGAGCTGGATTGGAGAAAATCCAACTGGAGAGAAGAAGAGAGTCATTTGCAAACATAAGTGCTTCAATTACAGATCTAATTGGTATCAGTTCTCTTCTGTAACTGTTATTGTAACTCTAGGTACTACTGGTAAATATTTTCCTCAGAAGGAAAGACTGATACATTACTTACTCATCATTGTGTTTATCTGCTCCTTAAAAGCTTTCAAATTCTTAATTTAAATACCGGGTGGTCTTAGTGGATTTTCCATGTATGTAAAATAGATGAAATGAAAATACAAACCTTATAAGTGGGAAGCTTAGTCCTGTTGGAATATACACATAATAATTTATTTGAATATTAGATTAACAATCTAATCCTATTTAATCCTATACTGTTTTCAAGGGTTCCCATACTTTGTGACTTTGAACCTCTTCACCAGCATGTACGTGCTCTACATAACCTGGTAAAGGCAGCACAGAGTTTGGATGAAATGTCACAAACCATTACAGACCTGCTGAATGAACAAAAGGTATTTTTGTTTTTCTTTACCAAGAAAAGAAAACACTCTATTCGAGTAGAATATTTTCATAATATTGTTTTATCAACCACTTCAGAAAGAAACTTTGTTTTTCCAGATGTAAAGATTAGTTGATCTCAAAACTGCGTAAGTTTCCTTTCTAATCCCATACTAGTAAATATTGTGAGAGTTTTCAGCTCTTCAGCTAGTAAAGTGAGTCTGTCTAGAGAACAGTTAAAAGATACTGAATATCTTCTAAACATTTAACACATGCTTATATTCCACAGAAATTGTAGAAGTAGAATTATTCTGTTAATGTTTCTGTTTTCTGCCATTTTCTAAAGCTTCTGTGTGCAGAATGTGTGCATTTTGCCTTTGTCGCTTTAGTGTGTACTTAATGAAGTTGTTGTTACTTCTTTAGATTTTTGCATAGCTTCTTAAGTCCTTTTGGAACGAACAGTTAAGGAGAATTTAGGGCCTCGGTTGGTTGCCCCCATTAGCCTGAATATTGATATATCACCTACTCCTTTGTTGCAGTCCTACTTTTTGGGAAAAGGAGGAAATATGTGCAGTATTTTTGTTGGAGCATAGAAGGAACAGATGGCAAAAAGATCTCCGAGTTTCACTCTGCCTGTCAAGCAGATTCTTTCCCTAGAAACTCTGATTCTGCCAGTCACTTTTGACTGCTGCTGTACATTCAAGCCTCTAACTTTCATAATATACCAAACAGGATCCTTTTAGCTTCTGACTGTAGTCTGTCCCAGTGAAACTCTGGGTGGATTTAGCAATGCTTGAAATTTTAGGTGAAGTTGACTGCTTCAAACTGGCTTTCTTTAGCAGTTTTGCTATAGAAAAAAGGTGTCATTTTCATGGGACTCCATGTTATCATCTACGGTGTAAGTGTTTGTATGCAAAAGCTTCTGTAACTGCCAAGGTTATGGGCATGTCCAATTTTGAATTAGTAGATTCCTTCTTAAACCAGGTGACATGAAGTCCTTGATCTTATTCCTCTGGGACTTGAAGAAGATTTACTGGATGTCTTTCATTTATGCAAAATACAAGATCTGAGCTGCTTTGTTCTGAAATATAGAAAAGGTCTGTCATTATGTAATTTCTTAGTTCTTTTCTCTCTTTATGAAGATTGGTTTTTATATGAACGGCCATTAAGAACAAGAGTGTTAGGGCCTGACCACTGTACTAGCCAATGAAATGGCTAGGAGTGGGGTAGATTTTGTGATATCTGCTCTGAAATATAAAAGTCCACCCACAACTTGAAGCATCCCGAAATTTATCTCACCAGGATAGTGACAGGTGTTCTAACAAATTAATTTTTTGCTAAGGCTTGCAATGTCAGAAGAGTGTGAAATAAATCAGAGAAGTAAGTTTTAATTCAAAATATGCATAATAACAATAGAAAAATAAACAGGAAAGGTGCCTCACTTGTTCAAGTCTTGATGGTTTGCCCTTTTTGGTTCAGACTTGCTTATCTGAGAAATTTTTATCAGTATCTGGCTGCACAAAAAAGATGCTTGCCAAATCAGGAGAATCTGTTCTTCCCACTCTTCTCTTTTGCTGTGCTTTGACCAGTTTGGATTCTTGGCTGACTCAGAAATGTCAAGTGCTTAGACAGATTTGGATAATTGTCTCTTTCCTTAGAGTAAATTGCATTGCACAGTCAGAGCTGGGCCATTCATGATGTCATCTTGAAAATGCCCATCTCTGTGTGTAATTTCAATGATTCATTCGAACTCTTTTTTGGAATTGAAGCAAATAGATCTGTCAGAGATTTTTGCTTCTCAGTGACAGTGCTCTTGTTACTACTTGATGAAAAATACTGTGTCTTTCTCTGTGTTGCTTTGTTCTGCAGATGATCTAGAAGTGTTTTTTAAATTATACTACTTTTGCCTGTGTTCTCTTTTTTTGCATAGAATTACTGAAATAATTTGAAAATGTTCATTTCTTATCCTTAGTATTGCTGGGAATTTAAACTATATCATTAGAAGGAGGCATAAACATTTAATAATAGTCCTGAAGATGCCTACAGCTTCATGCACCTACACATTCTGTTGGTGAACTGAGAGATACCATCCCAACTTGGTGCAGAGCTGGTGATGACTGTGCAGGCGTGAAGTGTTGCCCATACAGCAGAATGTTGCTCTCATATTCTCCCAAGGAGGCACATTCAACCCCAGCCTCCCTTCCCATATAAGTGGCAGCAGAAGCCTGGTTCTTTCAAGTTGGACTGGGATAGTTTCCCTGGCTTGTTGGTGGTGCAGCAGTTCAGTTCTGGCTGGGTCAGGTGGAAGTTCATCCTACTGCATCAGCCATGGCAGATGGTCTTTTGATAGTTGCTTTAAGCAGAAGAGAAAAGCTGTGACTGCAGACAAGTGAGCAAAGAGCAAGTTAGAGAGGAGATCCAATACCTTACTGGGGATGTTAGTAGCATTCCTTTTTAAGTGTCCTCGTAACTCTTATTGTTTCAGCTTTCAAGTTCACAGAACATTAATGATGATATGCTTCTCTATCAGAACATAGATTTCTTTTTTTTAGTATTGCATCAGAGTAATTAAAGAACATTGTGGATTTTTGTTTAATTTGCTACTACTTTGAAATTTGGTTTCCTTTATAAAGCTTTCTGTAATTAAATTACAAATTCTTTGTAATTTAATGGTCTCACACCAAATATATTGCTGTCTCTCTTTTGCATAATACAGAGTTTAAGCAGATCAGTGATTGGGTTAAAGATGTTAGAGAAAGTTAAGGTTGCCCGTAGGAGTCAGGTAAGATGATTAAGGTGTTTGTTCCACAGTTAGTAGGTGACTAACATATGCAATCCTTTGGTATTAAAAGTTTTTCTTGTAAGAGAAGCTGGCTTTTAAAATTAGATTATGAATCTACCATTTGTTCTAGTTGAGTTCAAAATTCAAACACTGTTTGTAATCCTTCCAAGAATTGCCCCATTCCCTGACTATGTTTATCATAGCAATGTAATTAGAACAAGGCATGTAATCCAGCAACACCTGAGAACTTAAAAATTAACTCTGCTTCTCTGTCTCTGCTTTCTATTTTTTCTTGTTTGCTCTTGACTCCTTTTCCTTCACAGGAATTACAGTGTATGAGGTATGCATACATTTCTGCCTGTAGATTGTAAATAGACTAGATGGCAGGCACAGCTTCTCAGGGAAATTGGCAACAGTAAACAAAGTCTTCCATATAGTTTCACCTACTTAAAATGTGAGGTTCTAACTCTTCACTAGGCAGGGCTCTGGTACTGTAATTAGAGACCCAGCTCACAGCAGCCCCTACAGAGGCAAGAAGTTTGTTACAGCCCTGGATCATGAGGAAAACAAGCTCGGTAGAGTGTTGTTCCACACAGTGACAATTATTTTTTTTTGTTTTCTTCTTCATGCTGTATCATTACTCTTTACCTTCTAGGATGATTCCACAGGGGTGCCAAAAGCAGATATCATCCCTCATTTGCATGTGGCTTTCTGTAGGGCCTTCTAATATACAAAGCCTTTGAAGTGTTTTTTTAGCATGTGCTTACTGACATCTGTGATGCTAGCTTTTATTTCTGTTAAAGCTCTGGTTTATCAGTGTTAAATGTTTGTCACTTAAAGCATATGCTTTGAATCAGGCATGTATCAGCATATACCGTATCCTTCAACATTTCTAAGTTTTCTTAGATAAACAGCAAGCTGAAATTAAACCCAAAGAAAATGCTTAAACCTGGACTAACAGTACCTTTAACAAAAGGAGCGTTTCTGTTTAAGTTTTGTCTCGTGTCCTGTGTTCACTTTTGATTAAAGACGTTATTTTGTATATAATGGGCATAAGTTTTCTTATAGTGGAGTTTCATCACTGGATTTCAAAATCATTGTATGGTTTACTTTCATATAGATGAAAAGGAGGTGAGATGTAAATACAGCTCTGCTAAACAGATGAGTGTCAAAGCTGGAAATAGATTCTTCCTGAATCTCAGTTCAGAATTCAGTTAGTCACACTAAATCTCCATTAAGAGAACATTTGTGTGGTACTGAGAAGAATAGGGTCCTTTTTTGGGTAGCAGCCATTTGGAAAGGATTGAGAAAACAAAAATCAGCTATTTATACATCAGCAGTCTGATACCTGCCACTTCTGGGTTTTTGTGGAGGTCCGTTGCTGACCATTTATTGCCCAGCTCCACTTACTGTCACCAGTCAAGTAGCTGAGTTCAATGGTTAGCAAAAGTTTCTTCAATAAAAACTAACATACTAAAGAACACCAGACGCACAATTTAAATACATGGAGACAGTGTGGTTGGTTTGGAAAGGAGGTGGTACAGGATCATCAGGATTATGAGCTGGAGGCAGTGTTGGCTTTTTGGAGAAGAGCACCATTCTGAAATATCCCCAGCACTTTGAGGCTGAACATCTTATGGAAATCATTTACTGCAAATATTCCCATGAGTCTTTAGGAACAGTTTCTTTTCAAGATAGTCACATTCCTCAGGTGAGAAAGGATGAAGGATGGAAAAGCAAGGTAATGGTTGGGTAATGGTGTTACAGACAATGCCTCTGAGATCTTTCAGACCACCGATCCATTCAGAAAATGTCTTTTCCAGTTTGTGATCCTAATGATCCTACTCATACCTCTTCATCCTACGTCACAGATACTCTCCTTATGTATTTTTAAACTGTGTGTATTTCACTGTAAGTTCCTTACGAAAAATTGCTTCACTATCCATCCTATTACAAACTTATTCAGGGGTGCATCCTTGGTGGATAATGAAGCTGTGCATTACTTTTTGGCTTCCACTGGGATGTGTGTTGCACTTGCTGAAGCTTAAGGTTTATAGTTTTGTTCTAAAAATCTGCAGATGGTATTATTGTTCTCATTATGGTTTCTATATTCCTTGTTGTATTTAAGAGTTAATAGTATAAGATACTACAGGTTGTTCATTTGTTCCTAGTTCTGCTAGATGTGAAGATAGTAAAGGAAGTGGACTTTAATACACGCTTCACTTACTCTGTCAAACAGACCTTTCAAGCAATAAATTTATTATGTTACATCTATTAAATAACAAAGATAAAAACTATCTGAAGCATAATCTTTTAGATACATGATACTGTAAGATAAATTGAGTTTAATCATAATACAGAAATCTTGAAAATCATAGAACAGTCTGTTTGCACAGCCTCTAAGGCCTTGCTGAGGTTGGTTGTTTTTTTTTTAAAGCACTTCAGAATGGTGCTTTACTGAATTTCAGGTGTGTAGAAATAAGTGCCTGTAACTTGGCTTGCAGTTACAATATTATAGCTGTGATAAATCAAACTTCAGCTGAATTCACTTGAAGTATATATTCCATGTCAGTATAGAAAAGTAGAATGTCATTGAAATAGCAAAGATTCGTTTTCAAACACTGCATGAATTTACACTTTACAGCAGAATATGCACGTGAGATCTTGCTTTATAATTCATATAGTAATGAACAAGAAGTGGTGATAATGAGATTTAAACATGTTATCTAACCACAATTAATTGGAAAATTGATTTTTAGCCTTTTTAAGAATCAAAAGCATTGGAATTGATCAGAATTACTTGAGAACAGTTCTGTGAAGGTGGAGAAGATTAATCTCTGTATTGGTTTACAAGCTGCTGTTACTCATGGATGCTTATGGGTGATTAATTGTTAGCTTTTCAGCTGAATATTGAAGGATCTGGTGCTACAGAATTGGATTTGGTGGTATCCAAGGTCTAGAGGTAAAATGACAGAAATTGGAAGCGGTGGGAGCAGCATAGAGGGGGGGAAAAATTCTACTCAGGCTGTGATATCCTGCATTCTGAAAAGTCAGAATGTTGCTTTTAATTAGAATGTGACTTTCATTATACTGTACTACTTCTACACTTCCAGAAGCAGAACAATTCTCATGCATGTTTTTGATGTTAGTAGACAACAGTTTTGTTTTAGTAAAGCTTTTTGTAAACCTTCCTAGTTTAATATATTAATAGTGACTGGGTTGCACTGATTTTTAATAGCAGTATTAGAAACAATAAAATAAAAATTTTCATAATAACTGAAAGCTGAAATCAATAGGCTGTTAGAAAACAAAGTTTATTTCTGACTGGGTTACTTCAGTTTTTTGTCTCATCCAAATGTATGTTTCAGTCCTTTCAAATACAATTATATGTGATCTATGTAGGACTTTTGGATATATGAACAATTAGTACTTATGTACTTACAAATGGTGCTTTTTTGAAACTTTCTGAATTTCTGTAGTTTTTACTTAAATCTTAGTTGTACATATTTTGGACTGTTACAGATAATAAGGCTGAGTTTTTAAGTTCTGTTTTGCCTGGTAATTTTTAATCAATTTAAAATACTAACAGTTTTGCCTATCACTTTGTTAAGTGTTTGTTTTATATTTTATAACTTGTAGGCCTCCAATAGTCAAGCATCGCCACAATCTGCTACCACACCAAGGATGGAAAGTACAACAGGAACTGCAATTGCTACCTCTTCAAGAACTCCTCCATCACTCAGTCTTCAGGGTCCCCTGTGTCCTCCTGTGTGTCCCCCAGCTCCATTAGAAGAATTGTCTCCAGACAGCATTGATGCTCATACATTTGATTTTGAAACTATTGCCCATCCAAATTTGGAGCAAGCTCTTAAGCAAGGATCACTAGACTTGGATTCATTAGCAGAGAGTCCAGAATCTGACTTTATGTCAGCAGTAAATGAATTTGTAATAGAGGAAAATCCAGTATCTCCTAATGTAATAAGTGATCCACAAAGTCCAGAAATGATGGTGGAATCTCTTTATTCTTCAGTTATCAATGCAATAGACAGTAGACGTATGCAAGATACAAATTCACGTGTAAAGGACGTTTCAGTAGAAAATGCATCTCTCAGTGTTTGCATGGAGAAGTGTAGGGTTATTGCCCAAGACTCAAAGGTACATTTAAGAGGTATAAAAGAAGATCTTTGCCACTTTAGAACACTTGTACAAAGAGAACAGTGTGACTTTTCTAATTCTTTAAAATGTACTTCGTTAGAAATAGTAAATACTATTGAGAAGGTAAAACTTTCACTTGAAAAAACACTAAAAGATAAACATCAAAAAGAATTACAGTCTTTGAAAAGTGAGTATGAAACTAAAATTAGTAAATTATTGGAGGATGGTGAAGAAAATAAAAAGAAGATTAAAAAGTTAAAAGGTGACTTATTAGGCCTTGAGGAAGTTCTTCAGAATAAGAATGATGAATTTGCAATTGTGAAAAATGAGAAAGAAGCTGTAGTATGCCTTCAGAATGAAAAAGACCAGAAATTACTTGAATTGGAATGCCAAATGGAGACACAAAATTGTGAAATTAAGGAACTGAGACAGTCACGTGAGATAGTACTTGAAGACTTGAAAAAACTTCATGTTGAAAACAATGAAAAACTACAACTCCTGAGGGCAGAACTCGAGAGTTTAGAGCAAAGCCATTTAAAGGAACTGGAAAACAACCTACAAGCCAGGCATTTACAGGAATTTGAGAAGGTGCTAGCTGAGCACAAGGACTGTTTAGATAAATTAAAAAAGGAGAACCAGCATAGACTTGAACAAATGCAGGAATCTCATGCAGTAGTTGTGCAGGAGAAACAACAACAACTAGAAGAGTTGCAACTCAAGGTTTCAGATCTGTCTGATTTGAGGTGCAAATTAGAAGTTGAACTTGCCCTGAAAGAGGCAGAAACTGATGAAATGAAGCTTCTTTTGGAAGAAAGCAGAAACCAGCAGCAAGAGAGCTTAAAGTCTCAGATAGATAAGGAAACTGAAAGCTTAAAAAAGGAGATAGATAAATTAAACAATAAAATACAAATTAGCAGTGATGAATATCAAGTAGGCATATCAGAACTAAGGACTCTGATGACAATTGAGAAAGATCAGTGCATTTCTGAGCTAGTAGACAGATACGAAGAAGAATCAAATTTGCTTAGAACTGAACTAAATAAAGTAACACTTCTTCATCAAAAAACTTCTGAGGCAGAAAAAAGACTTTCAGAGCAAATAACAGAACTACAAAGTAAGTTAGAGTTGGAAGTGAATGCCCTAGAAAAGGAAAAAACAGAAAAATTGTCTCTCTGTGAGCAGCAGGAAAAGTATGAAGCTATTATCCATAAGCTTAAGGAAGAGAAAGAACTGTTAGTATCTAACCAAGAACAAGACAGGCAGTTGCTCATTCAGAAGCTCAATTGTGAAAAAGAGGATGCAGTACAAACTGCTTGTAAAGAGTTTGAATTACAGAGGGAAGCTGCTGAAAAAGGGCTTTTGGAAAAAATACAACAACTTGAGATGCAAGTAAATCGGAGGTACTGTAAGAATTAAGTTACTGTGTTTTCCTAGCATCTTAAAGTAATTAATGTGGTATACTATACAATAAGTAAAATTTCTATGTACTTGTAATAGTGTTTATCTTGGTCTCTATATTCAAGTTTCAAGTTACTTCCATTTTATAGGTAATGATATTCCTGTGTCTGTAGTTAACCTCAAAGATTGTAAAATATCTTATACAGCACTATTTCCAGACAGCAATGAAGGTTTCATATTTCAGCCTTGTAATGTTGTGTTGAAGGAGTGTTTCCACAGTAGCATGTTGCTTGAAATTCCAATTTTGATGGTCTCAGCCTCTCTCTCATTTCCCATCCTTTGCTCTGGTATTAGCACTGTGTTAGCATACAGTGGCTAGCTTTTAATCTTATAACTTTTTTTGATTGGCTAACTATACACTCTTGTTGGTGCTAATGGTGGCATGAAAAAGTGTGTGGGGATAGATAGATAGATATGATATGTTGAGAACTGTCCCATGGCCACCTGGACTTCCATTGACTTTAGCTGCCACAGTTATGTATTTCAGGGTCTTCAGTTTGAGGTTTATAATGAAACACATGTGGGCAACAATTTTAAAGAATATCCTAACGTTGTTTTTCATTGTTAATTTCTGCAGTGTTTTTCCATTTTAAAAATATATTTCCCTTGCCGTAAGTGCCTAGAATTACTCTTTCTGACTTATCTTAACCTACTTACTAGTTCGTAAAGCAGGGTAGGTTATGGTGTTATGGAATGGAAATACTAGAATCTTTCTATGTGAATACTGCTTAGAAATAGTATTCTGTTTTGAAATGCTGGAATTTGTCATGATGTTCTTGTTGTGTGGAGGAATGCAGCAGATAGATCTTCTTTGTGTGATACCTAAATAGAGCATTTTTTTTCTAGGTATTGTGATATACCAAGTATGCGAAATGGGAAAAGACTGGTAAAAAGGACAGAATTGGTATAAAAGCTAGAAGAGTATTGCAGAACATGAATACAGACTTCAGTTAACATTTAACTTTCAAATACCAATGTAATGTTAAAAAAAAAAAGGAAGGAGAGGGGAGGGGAGGTTACACAGAGTCCCAATATGTGCGCACAATTCACTTACATACTGCAAGGGAAATCTGAATATCTGTTTCACTTGAATTCTCCACTCCAGTCCCATTACCTCAGGATTTTGATAAGCGAACATATCCATCATTAAATGATGTATCAGTGTGTGTTTTCTATGTCAGTGTACAAAAAAATATATCAAGATAATTGAATTAAGATTGGGATACAATGAAATTGAGAACTGTCCTTAATTGAACAAAGTATTCTCTTAATGAAATACAGTGAAATGAGGAGTGAAAAGATAAACTCTGTTCTTTTCCTTTTATATGTATTAATGCACTGTTGAAGTTTTAAAAACTTGACGCACCAGAAAAAGATGTAGCTGTGTCATCAGACTTCTTAAAATTCTGCCATTGACACTTAAATTTGAACAACTTGTGAGCACAGCTGTGTATATTCGTATACATTACTATCTGTTTTATCCAGTTTGTATTTCAAAGAATACTATCTGCTTCAGTCTGAAGGAGTGTTAGTAGTTTATTATGAGTTCTGTCAAGTAATTTAATTTTCAGTGTGACGTTAAAATATGTATTGCCTCCTATGGCTCCTGTTTATACCTTTAATCTGCATAGGTTTTTTTTGTCTAGGAATAAAGAAATACTGTGTTTTATTTCCAGAGGGCGTATATGTTAAGTGAATCTGTCTTAATATTTCAAAGTCACTGTCTAGCTGTTTGGTTCTTGAGTTCCTAAAACCCCAAGCTATGTCAGTAATTCAAGTTGACTTGTTATCCTCACTCAGTTGTTGTATAGCAGTTAACTTGTTATGGTAGAAACCAACTTTTATGTGACGTGTGCCTATATGTTTGTCAGACAAACATCCGCTTCTGCAAGATCAATGTTACATGAGCTGTCCGGAAGGCACGGACAAGGAGATGAATTGTTAAATTTGACGCAAGTGTTGCGCTGGTATCAGGAATTTAGTTTTTGAACTTACATTAAAACTAACAAAAACATTTAGAAGTGACAAAGAAATGTTTGTGACCCATGCATTATCAACATATGAAAATGAATGTGTTCTGGTTGTAACGTACCTGAAACTCAAGTCATCGTGATTAGGAAAGATAAAACTGCAAGGCATTTGTAACCCTTAATCTTTCTACTGTATGTAGTATGTACTAGCCAAGATTAACTGAAAACCACAATTTCTGTAATGACTTTCTTTGTTAAGCAGTTCACTGATTAGTTAGAAGATTTATAACATTGTGAAGAATGTTAAAAATAGAATAGGAATCCTGACTGCTTTAAAAACTGAATTACAGCTTTGGTGTCTTCCAGCCTTGGTATTGTCCAGCCACTTCTATCAGATGACCATCAGTAGTGAAGCTTTTCTGTAGAGCACGTGCTCTCTCACAGCTAGGCTTAATTTAGAAATAAATTTAAATTTAATCCAGCACAAAAACGCTTTCTCAGTGGCACAAAGAAGTTTTGCCTTAGTGTCTTATGACTTGCTTTGTTCTCTGCTTCTTTTACTTCTGATTTGTGGAATGTCAAAGGTTGTTTTGCCACTCTAAGAATTTCAGTTGGCTTTCAGAGCTCTTTTATTTACAACTTCTCATGGGCTTTTTGAATGCTTAGCTACTGCATAATAGTTTGTATCTTCAGTATATGCCCACGTGGTAAAACGGTGGTAGTGTTGCTAGGTCCTTTGTCATCTTAGAATAGTTACAGTGTTTACTTGAAAAGGAACCCCAATCTCTGAAGATACGTGCTTTTGTTATCTTGAAAACACTGAAAAAAAGTTATGCATTGTCGCTATTCCTGTAGTTGTTGAGACCTTTGCAGATTAAATGTGTAAGCCAGTACCTGATACAGTGACAAAGTTTAGAAACTTGTAATTTGCTAACATCCTTTGCAGAATAATGATATCCTTTACTTGCCTGTCATTTGCAAACTGTCAGTAGTACAGGCAGCCTTTCTGAGACACGGATGACACCAGCTTTAGTTTAGTGCAGCTAACAGCTTTGGGTTTAGGCTGATGTATTAACTTGGCATTTAGATAAATTCACTCATGTTATTCCAGGTTTTGTTGCTTATAAAGTAAGGTGCAGGCACACTTCTTTACGCTTCTCAGACAGACTTATCCTGTGCTTTCTTAACTTGATAGGGAGAATTGATGGCAGAAACCGAGGTAGATGAGTATGTGCTGGATCATAGCAAAGACTCTGTAGAAATGGCTGGAACTGGTCATTTAATGGATGCCCAAACTCCCATCCAGTATGCAGCAATCAGAATTTTAGGTTTCCTGCCTCTCCTGACATTCAGTTTTCTTTCATACTCTCCATGCTGAATCTTTCTGGTGTCTCTGAGGTTCTGTAGCCTTTCATCTTAACAGAGAAGCTTTGTGTTATGAAGCAGGAAGAATTCTTGGAGCGTTTTTAGCATTAGGAGTTCTGCTTGTGAGTGTTAATATATTAGCACACGATGTTTTGCTTTCAGTACAACTTACCTAATGTCAGGAGACCATACCTCCAGGCTGCTCAGACTAGAGAAAACCAGTGACACATGTATGTAGATAGAAAGTTAGGTTTGCGGGATTTTCTTTATATTAAATATGATTCTGGTGTAGAGGAACAACAGAAATTTAAAATACATTTTTCACTAGCGTTGCTCAACAAAGGGATTTCTCTATCCCATTTTTTTTCACTGGTGGTTCTTGATAAGCAAAAACACAGAAGAGTGTAGTTAATGCTTTTGGTTCAGTGATGGAAAATATTTGGCCTATGTAAGGTTGCCTGTTTCAAGAGCCATTTAAGGTCGTTATCCTTCCTGCCTCAATGCCTGTTGATGCTTTCCCTTTCTTGTTGATCATTAGTACTGTGTCTGCAACCCAGAGTTTTGAGCTTCATGTCTGGATTTGTTAGCGTCAGATTTATTGCTGAATTGCTTTAATTATGTGATAATTCAGGAGGCTTTGCATTTTGTCATACTAAGAATCTTCAGGGCGTTGATCATCATTGGTCCTCTTCTTACTACTTTCCACACCTCTTGTTATGTTTGAAAAGTGAAAACAAAAATCTCCCCTGTCAACAAAGCTCCAAAATTAGAGACAGTGTAGTACACTAAAAAACAGAATGCCCAAGTGTAAGAATTTGGTGAGATGCTCATGATAAAAAAGTGGAATTGAAGATTAGTAAAGACTTAGAATACTGTAGTTATTAAATATTCCAGGAAAAATGTCTCAGTGAACTTCTGACTCTGTTTGCTTATTTCATGTGTTCGGGGACTGTATATGCTGCAAATTTAAAGTCTAAACATTTTCTTTTAAGTCCTCCCACTGTATCGTCTGTTGAATCAGTCTTGGTTGCTGAACTTCAAGAGAAGCTTCAAGAAGAAAAAATGAAGTTCTTGGAGCAACTTGAAGAACAGGAGAAAAGAAAGAATGAAGAAATGCAGAACATCAGAATATCGCTCACTGCAGAACAGCAGGTAAAGCTGACTTTTTTTTTTATTACTTTTGCTCTTGTGAGAATTATGTGTTCTTTTGCTGGTTTGAAGTTACGGAGTTGTTTGGGATTTTTTGCTATGTAACACTTGCACATTCTAAATTAGCACTGTTATCTGGAGCCAGGATATGATGTGTTAATGGAATCCAAAATTTAAGCATTAGGAAAAAAAACAAAAACCAAACAAACCAACAACAAACCCCAAACAAAAAAAACCCCACCTTAAATAACTGAACTGGGCAATCCAGATTACTTTTTTGTTATTTTGTGAGTTTTTTTGCTTAAGTTAAGCTAGTGCTGTACATTTTCATCCATTAATTTCTTGAAGTCCAGAAGGATACCAATTAAGTATAGTTTAAGTTAACAACACAAAATTTGTGGACAACACAAAGTTAATTATTTGAAATACTAATGGATTTAATGAATTTTAATGGACTTAATGAATTTTAAACTTTTATTAGCCTGAGCAGGTGGTGTTTGAAGTTCAAAACAAATGTATTTTACTTAATAAACTGAGAAACACTATATATTCCACACCTTGATACACAATCATATTGCACTGGGTTAATAATTATATCTGTATCCACACAGTTTTTCCTTTCAAAACATCTTGAATTGCTCAGATTTTGTAGATGAGTCTTCAGTTCTTAAAATAAATCTGTTAGTAACAGCTATTATCTACTGATTTGTTGCATTTAAACACTAAGACAGAATTTTCTGTTTTAAGCACCTTTACTTACTTTAGCTATGGTTGGATCAACAAAGGACGAAGAGGCAGTGTAGGGGTCAGACAGCTTGGTGAATGAGCTCTATGA
The DNA here is from genome assembly GCF_047716275.1 of Strix uralensis. Classification (NCBI taxonomy): domain Eukaryota; kingdom Metazoa; phylum Chordata; class Aves; order Strigiformes; family Strigidae; genus Strix; species Strix uralensis. Next base: position 130,956,824 of record NC_133972.1, on the reverse strand, counting down.
ATCACTTGGTGCATAGAGCAGAAGATCGCAGTCAGTTATAAAGAAAGTAATATTTTTGAAAATTTTGGACTGCAGACATTAATACTGAAGTGAGCCTTACGTAGTAAATCTAATAGGAATATTTCATACATTGGTAGTCATAAGTTTTCTTTTTCCATCAGAATATGCCTTAATATGCCATTTTCCTCATTATCTAATAATATTTTTCATTTGGGCAGCAGAGTGTGGAAGGGAAGGTTCTGAGGCATTAACAGTAAATTCCAGGGAAAAATGGAATGTTCTATTAAAAAAATCAAACAAGCAAAAAAAACCCCCACACATCAAAAAAAAAGTGTATCAGTCAGTGCTGAAAGCTCACCGGACTTGCTCTGCTGATCCCTGAATATTCTGGATGTTTAACCTCACCCTGATACCATTTTTTTTTTTTCCTCAGTAATCTTAGAGGTGTTACTTGTCCTTGTGGTGTGTGATAGTTTTGTTATGCAGGCATATACCCAAAGGCCACTGTGCACTATATAGTAAGGTGTGTAGCCTGCCAAATAGCTTGAATTTTAAGACTGAGAGGTTATAGACATAGGTCAAGACTAGATCTTAAAATTCACTAAAAAAGTGAATTTTTAATTTAAAATACCCTTTTTATAGGTGGTTACTAGTAGTTTTTATCTGTCTCTTCAGCATAACCTTATGAGTAGAAGGGGTGAGGGCATAATGATTAGTATGAGCTTTGGAGAAGCAGAAAGATTTGTCAGACTGATACTGAAGGATATGCTATCCTCTTTTATGTTCAGTTATTCAAGCTATTAGCCAGGATTTCTGTATGAGTTACGCATTAACTAATTGTTCACTGAGGAATTAATGCATGACTCAAAATGTATTTTTAATTCAGATTCTAGTATATTATTCTATTTTATTAATAATGTTATTCTTTTTCATTACATGTAAGATGTCTTGATGCAGTGCAGCTTTGTCTTAACTATTTTAATCCTTAAAGTAACTGTTTTTAATGTAAAATGTGCAACTGTCATGCATTAACTGGAATATAAAGTACTGTGTTTAAAAAACCAGCAGCTTACAAATACCGTTTTTTTAATGATTTCTTTATAGGTATACTACATGTGTATATTGGGCTTGAGGGAAGCAGAGGAAAAAAATTTTAAAAAATTGTTAGAGAAACCTCAAAACAAAATGTACAGACGTGTTATCTCTTCACCAAAGTAATATGTAAACAACCTTCATTCCTTGCTTAATTATAATTTAGGAAACTGAAATGCGTGGTATCCTTTGTACTTTTTTGTTCTAGTGATGTATTTTGCATTACGTTTATAAAGTACATTTCTTATTTCAACAATACTTTTTTCTGTTTTCAGACCAACTTTAACACTGTTCTGGCAAGAGAGAAAATGAAAAAAGAAAACATAATTAATGACCTTAGTGACAAATTAAAAGTGCTTACACAACAGCAGGAAAAGGATAAGGGTAAGCAAAGTTCTGAAGAAGTGTTCGTCTTTTCTAATTGGACAATTCTGTTCAGTACAGACCGGTTTTGATCCTTAGTGCTGCTGTTAGTAAAAGAATTTTTATTTATTTTTGTCATAGATTTGATTGAAACACTTTCTGAAGATCGAGCTCGCTTACTTGAAGAGAAGAAAAAGCTTGAAGAAGAAGTTAATAAACTGAGAAGTAGTAATTTTTCTCCATCAACCTACTCAGCAGCAGCTTCAGAAGCTTGTGGAGCCTGCGCAGCTGATATTCCCACTGACACAGACAGATTGGTTTCTGACATTGCAGCTGAAGGGAGAATGGACTCCACGATGGAAACCAGTATGATGGCTGTGCAGTAAGTATGGGACATTGTAGTAGAAATACACAAAACATGCTCTCATTCTTTAAATGTGTACTGTTGGGTGTTGTGAAGTACAAATGGTCATGTTTAACACTCCTTTTCCCTTTGATGTTCTTGCTAAAGATACTCTTTTAAATGTAAGTGTACAATTGTGATGTCACAATCATCAGAAATGTGTGATTTTGGTTACTTAAGTATGCAACTTAAAGGTGAAACTTGGCCCTGCAATTATGAGGTGAAAAAATAGACCTAAGTATATGAAATGCAAGTCAAACAGGAGAAGAACAATTGTAATAGTGAAAGAGCTGGGTGGCTGCATGTTTTTGGCATATCTTTTGAACAGTGTCTGGCTCTTATTTAAAAACAAAAAAACTTTATAATTGTTAGTGTACTTGCCTGCTATAAGACAGCATAATGACATTCCTTGATAAAGAGGAAGGGGTGATAGGTATGCTTGGTAGAAATTACAGAATCACAGAATTGTCTAGGTTGGAAGAGACCTTGAAGATCATTCAGTCCAACCATCAACCCAACATTAACAGTTCCCAACTACACCATATCTCTCAGCGCTAAAATTAAGCTGAATCCTCAGGGTTCCAAACAAGTAATGGGACTCAGGCTGATTAAGTGGCCTTGATGGATTGATGTTTTGTATTATTGGACAGAAGGACAGGTATTCAGCATTCCTTTGTCTGTATAGCCTCTAAATCATCAGTACTGTCGGCTGTGATGTACTGCTGACTTACTAGAAGGCAGGAACGGGACTGGGAAAAAAATGCAATGATTTAAACCCGTACTTGAGGAAAACAGCTAGGGCAAGCAACTTAAGTATTTCAAACTAAACTTTTTGCTTAAGATTGGTGGTTCTCTGTTTGGATCTGGTTGATAATCTGGATTTACAACAGATTCAAATAACATACTGATATTGCATTCATTTAACTGTTTTATCACCCTTTTTTTATGGAGGTTTAATTAGGCAGGGGCTAGTTTGCAGGTAGGTGTCTGAAGCTGTGCTTGAAATACTGAGGTGATTATAAGAGATCAGAGGGAATTTCTGGAGTTTTTTTGCATTCATCAACTTCGGCATATAACGCCTTGCTTAGTAATTTAAGAGTCTACTTGTAACGCTAGTAGACTGTGACCTGGTCTCAGTACATGACTATGAATTCCTCTGAACTTAAATAATTCTGACTGGTACAAATGTGTCCTTTTGGTTGTTGTCAGGAATCCAGCCTACTGCAGATGTATTTTGTTTTTTCAATACTGACTTCCATGAAAAGGTACATCAAGTTCAGAACCTTGATTCTCACTTTAGATGTACCTAAAATAATTTCGTAAAGGCTTTTGAATAGTAAAGATTGTCTGATGCTCCAGGAGAAGAGATCATGATGATGCGTGCAAAAATCCTTATTTTTTTTCAATTTTGTGAACCATTTTTGTAAATTTCTCTTAAATGTAGAATGTTAGGCTTAAAAATTCTGTCCTAAAATGAGCATATTCTATCACATGTACTTTGATACATGATATGTGTGCATTAAAATAGGACTCATCACTAGAAGATTCTCAGCTGTTATGCTTATTGCAGTATGAGAATCCATTCAGAGTAGATTACTGGGAGAGAATTCAGGAAAAAAGAGTGAAGAAGTTTTGTCCAGGGCATTCCAATTGCTTTTTAACTCCATGTAGAAACTGGGGAAAACTAGAAAAATTTTTTAAAAATGTACAGTATTAGTATGTTTCTGTTACAGCAACCTAAGAGAACTGAAATAGTCAACATTTAGTATTTTTTACTAATTAATGAGAACTGTTCTTCATGCTAATACTTTGTATCTCCTTGTGGTAGAAGATTGCATTTTTTTAATTCTCTTATACTAGGAATACTAATTTTAAGATCCTTTTCTACCATGTCTGAGGTGTCTAAAGAAATTTGGATGTGAACTGGAAGGCACTTCTAAGTATTAGCAGTTACATGGAATGTTTTCTTTTATGTTTTTACACCTGCAGTAGTTTTTTAATAACCTTCAGTACATCAGTTACGATTTCATTGTCAGATTTCCTCTCTTCTCATCCTCCTGTAGACTCTGTGATTTCTGAAGGTGATAAATATCACATGCTGTGTCATGTTACTCTGAATGAACAGCAAGCCTGCTTTGTTCTGTTTACCTCAGTGCAATGAGATGTTTTGGGAAGACAGATCTTGTTATCTTATTTTAAATAAAACAAAAGTTCATGTGCTCGTATTTCTGAGGCTTCTCAAAATATCTGACTTATGCTTCAGAACTGTACAGTGTAATGTAATGTTCATTTGCATGGAAAAAAGTTTAGAATCCCAGATGAATTTCATTATACCCCTAATATGATTAAAGGTTTCTCTTTACTCATTAAGAACACTTACCTGAAGAAATTGTCTGCATCTTTAAATCACCCACTTGATACAACTTACAAATTTTCACTGTTGTTGAGAGGAAAGCAGAATAACTGACTATAAGCTCTTGCTTGCTACCCTCTTACCTAGAACCTTGTGGAAGATCATTAAGCAATTGCAATTTAGGCATTTTCTCACTTCTGTGCCACTAGCTTTTTGAACAATCCCAGACTATTTCTTACCTCTCACAGAAGTAATGAACCTGACTGGGAGACACACAGGTAGAATGAGGTTTTGCCAGAGAAGCAAAAGCAGAATTGTTAGATGTACTTACATTCACTTTAATCAGCATGCGTCACAACTGATGCTGCCTAACGCAGAATAATATACCCAGTGCACTAAATAACTTTGTGGAAGCAAGGATGAAAACAGTTGCTGCTTACAAAACTAAACTTGCACCAATAATCAATAAAACACTGAAATACCCTATCTTTAGAAGGAGAAATATTTCTTACAGTAATCATTCTAGTCCTAACCTCTCAAGACAGATTTACAAAAACACTTGAAAATGTAAGCTTAGGAACAAAAAATTTTGGCTCAATATACTAAAAGTTAGGTAATAAATAAGCAGAAATTATTACAGTTTTCTGTTGACTTGTTCCTGTTACATGAGAGCTAAACAACCTTTTAACTGAAGTGATGATTAGCATGGCTAAATTATAATCCGTTAGTTCTACTTTGGCATTTTGCTTGGATTTATATCATGTTTTGTCAGACTGGACGAATGGACTATACATCCAAAAGCATGTCCATTTTCTTTTCCCAACCAAATCAGTTTAGACTGCAGAATACGTTGTTTCTTCCTTATTACCTGCCTTTAAAAATATATTTTAATTGTATTAGGAATTACTTTCTGTGTTCTTATGAAACTTCTTATTAGGCTGTTAACATTATCTTATTGTGCCCCAGTTCTCAGTTTATCTCACAGACAAACAGAGGCAATGAGCAAGTTCACATTAGTGGGTCTCTACCAGAGAGTCTCAGGGCACAGAGCTTTTAAACTATAAAGATTAGGAAAATACAACATTGTAGAACTGAATCACATTATCAAGAGTTAACTGCCAAAGCATTTGGAGCTGAATCTTTCATCCTGATGTTTTGAAAATAATGGAAAATATGCAGAAATGGCCCCATGTAACTTTATAAACGAATCAATGACTGAAAATTCACTGGCTTGCTGCAGTGAAGAAGCTCCTTGGGTTTAAAGTGTTAAAAAAAAAAAAAAAATCCCTCCAAACCTGCCAGAAATGTTGATGCTGGTTCTTAAGGTAGCTTTCTGTGCTGTTCCCTCAGTGTTAGCAAATGCATGGCACTCATCACTGAGTGAAGCTGGGGAGAGCGGGGAGAAGATAATTTTTGATCAGGAAAAAAATTTCATTTTTAACCTACCCATTTTTTTTCTTTCTTTAGTGAAAATGTCCATATGTCTGAAGAAAAACAGAGGATAATGTTGTTGGAAAGAGTGAGTAGCTTGTGAGGTTAAGCATTACAATTAAATACTTATACGTATGTGTGCAGTTGTGCTGTGGTCAGTTGTATATTCTGATGCAATATAGTAACTGCAAGGCTTATAAATATTCTAGGGAGTGGCTTTTCATTGTACTCTATTTGGATCAGTATAATGCGTTGAAGTAATTAAAAATAAATATTATACATTGTACTTGGCCTAGTTTAAAGTTTGTTTATTCTGTTTATGTAGGCTTCAGTATGAATGAGTCAGGTGTAATAATTCTTACTAGGAGTGACAGCTCATTGATCTAGGGAATTCCTATAGCAAAAAAAATGTTTTGATTACTTTTTCAAATTAAGGCATCCAGAGCAGCTGGACAGGAATTAAGATTGATTTACCTGTTCCTTTTGGAAATGTGTAATTGCTCCTCTTTAGGCTGCTATTCCTTAGATCATTTTAATTTTACCTGGGTACATTATAATCTTGACAATATTGCATCTGTAAAAAGTGAAATAGCAGTTGTTATGTGCTTAAAATTACAATTTTCTGAAGTAATTGTCATGCTCCTACAGGCTAGAATTGTAAGCTTATATATCACCCCCCCACTTCTCCCAAATATATACCCTAAATTTTCACTTCTGTTACAACTTTTATTTTGAGGATAGGTTTCAATGTACAGTGAGTAACTGAACCTTTTTGATGAAATAAAAGTTGTTATTCTTTGTAAAAGGCTATAATTAACCCTTTGTAGTTACACTGGAATCTTTCATATTCTAGTAATTTTTAACTAACCAGTCATATCTCACTCCATTCCAAGTTGCCTTTTTTCTTGCCTTTTCAAAGTTGACCTTAAAAGAAGAAAAAAAAAAAAAAAGAGCGTCTTTAGCTTTCAGCTTTCTAGGATCACTTAGACTAAAATCTGTGATCAATTAGAGACCATGAATATTTTCTGTTAATGGATTGTGTCACTGTATGATGCAAGTGGCTGGATGTTTCTGACTAGGAGCACTTACATGCTTTATTCTGTCATCTGCTTACAAAGGATTTGTCACAGGTAGAAGCTGTAAAAAGAGTAACATACTACATTTCTTTTGTTGTTCTATCAGTGAAATGTTTTTCTAACTTGAGAAGAATGAGTATGGAGATAAGCATAGCTTAGCAGTGGGTTTTATAGCACTGTGGTAACTTCTAGACTTCAAATTTTTTTTTACATGTCTTTGTTCAAAAGATGTTTTGATATTGTTTTAAAACTGAAGGCTGTAATAAATATGTATATTTTATAAGTAGTGTGGCTCTGGTCATACTAAAACTTTTAAACAATGTTTATACTGTGTAAGTTGTATTAATGAGATGAGATTTTCTTTCAGACTTTGCAGTTGAAAGAAGAGGAAAATAAGAGATTAAATCAAAGATTGGTAAGTATTTATGCAATGGGTTTTTTAAGTCTTATGAAAAAATAAGAAAAGCTTACTAATGTTAAGTTTGTTAAAATCTAAAAATGTGGTTTTATTAACATCAAAAAGGTTTTAAGTGTTAAGGCAAGTGGCAAATAGGTAACCCGATAACCTTTCAGAGGTACCTCAACTTAGCAGTCTTCTCATGGAAAAGATTCACAGGACTGGGGAGAAAAAGACTTCTTCCCAAAGAATGCAGACCATCCAGGCTTGGGGTAGGAGGAGTTAATTTCAGTGGTGCCATGGCTTAGTTTTTCTAGAACAGTAGATTGAAGGCCAGTTTACAAGAATGTAAATATGCCTGTACATTAAGCATAATTAGGAGTGTTACCAGTAACTTAGAGATTGTTTCTGGGAAACTGCACCTGTCATTTTTGTAAGGTTCTGCCTAGCAACTGGAAATACAAACAGCCATTGTCTTAAGTTCAAAAAATAGTCAATACCTATGGAAGGAAAAAGAATGTAGTGACAGAGTTTCCTTGATTCCTGTGCTGTGAATCCTTCTTTTATTTATCCACAGTTTATCCCTGCTAGCAGGTCACAACCTTAAGTCTTAAAAAAAATTATTGTGTGTATGGGAAACAGACACATCCTTTGGTAGTTTATTGGTTGGACTGGCCATGGAGATCTCACTTCAAGTGACAGGTGCTATCAGTTCCTAACAAACTCCTAGATATCTGTGTAGTTGCAACTTATATTTCATAGCAAAAGTGTTTGATAAGTTTCTCCAGTAGGAGCTGCCATTTTTCTGTCTGGGATAGGATTGGAATTTACTGTATAACTTGCTCTTGCTGCATCCTCAGGTATGAAATTGCAATTTTTTTCAAACACTTTCCATTCCACATTAAAACCTGTACATAATAACACTGCATAGGAAAGGATTGCAAGACATCTAAGAGCATATTTTATGAACGGATTTTTTAATTCAGAATGTCAATGAAGTGCACAAAAGGTATTTCAGTGTAGTTTTTACAATAAAACTCAGAACATACTGGACAGTCTTCTAAACATCTCTGTAGGTTTCCTGAATTAAACTCTTGATCTCTTGTCATGTCAGTAAAATTAAATTGAAGAAAGCATGGTGTTGTACAAGACAAATAAAAAATTCTTTTTGTTGTTATGATAAACACCAAGCTGTGTAGGAGAAATTGCTAGCTCATTGGTGTCTAAAGCAATTCAAAATTGGTTTCTAAATGGACATAGGAACATAATATCTTTTCAATTCCTTACTTATAAATTGGTTATTTCATAGGTAAATTATTTTTATTTCTTGTTTCTTCAGACTTCTTTCTCCCCCCCCTCCTTCCCAATACACTTCTAAAACTGAAATATACATCAACACTTAAATATCAGTATTTATTTCTATTGAGCTACTTCATATAAGGAACCCGGTAAAACTTTATTTGAGTTTTAATGGAAATATTCTTAACGTTCTAATTTGTTCTGTTTTTCTTAAAATTAGAAATTAATGAAAAATACAGAAATCAAGCTAGTTTGCATTTTAATTTAACAGTTTTAAAAAACACGAAGAAAATCTTTGGTCTTAACATCTGAAAAGAACTCTAAATTGCTTTTGTGAACATTCTAAGCAAATTATATGCATTTGACAGCTTGCATGTTAGCTGCAACTTTTTCAGGAAATTAGAGTGTGAATAAGTCAAAAGAAATCTAGTTTCTAACAACAACAAAAAAAATTCATCTCAAGTTGGACGCCGTAAAGAAAACTGCTGAAATTGTTATCAGAAGTTGAGAGCTTTTTGTGTTGTATGATACTTGGTTTGGACTCATTTTCTGAAGAAATGAAGAAAACAAGCTGTGAATAGGCTTCAAGCTCATATTAAGACAGGCTGATACTGTTTCCAGGGAATGGGGCGGGGGGGGGGGGAGACTGGTAGTAGGAAATATACTGTAGGTAACAATATTTCAGTTACAGCTGAAAAATCATGTGCTAAACTTCAAGTATGAGTAATTTGGATTTGAATAGCATGCGTACATGGATCAGGAAGTAGGAACCTATGGAAAAACTGCAAGTCAGACTTTCTACAGGGCAATTATGAATTATTTTCTTACCAAAGGGTAATGAAATGTATGCATTTACATCAGATCAGCTTCTCTATCTACTTGTCTGTATGTGGGCTATGTACCCCTTTGTAGATACAAAGTAGCATTACCCATTTTCATTTCTTATCACCGTTACTATAGAAAGTGTATGTACTTACATTCATTTTTAGATCTAGTTTATCCTGTTGAAGTTGATTCATGTGTCAGTATTAATTAATTTAAACAATTCAAGACAAAAATCATGCATATAGGAAATAAGAATTATATAATTTGTTTGGTCTTAATAAATTTTACTCCAGTTTTATTCCAGGGAATGCTGTTTTGTCTATTATAGTAAACTTTAGATTATGTGACAGTCCTTAGTAAAACTGAGAGATCATATTGAGTTCAACATCCACAGTTTAATTTTAATAAACATATTTAACCTACCATCAGCCTTCTTTAGAATGCCAGTGGCTTCTGTGTTAGAGTGCACAGCTGTATCATAGGTCTTGTATATTATCAGAACAAATCTTCTCTGGCACTCATGTGGAAAGCACTTCTCAGTTTAAATAATGAGGGAGAAGTCACTTATGTAAGAAAATTCTTACATAAATGTAAGAACTTTCTTAAGTGACTTGTAGCTATTTAAAAAAAACCCAACCAAACAAAACCAACAAAACAACCAAAACCAAACCACCAGTACCACAACCAACCAACCAAACCTGCTACAGAACAGGATGACAGAAAAGTATGCTGTTTTCTTGAGTGAATGTAAGATCTGCAAGGATAGGCACTTTTTAAAATCAATAATAAATGATTTATCTTAACCATATTGTTACCTGCAATGTACATTTCATGATGGCTTGCCAATACTTTTCTCTTTTCTTATAGATGTCCCAGAGCATGTCATCAGTATCCTCAAGACATTCTGAGAAAATAGCAATTAGAGAGTAAGTACATGGTAGTTTTCATACAAACAGATAGATATACCTTCAGTAATAAGTATGTAGTTAAAGGAGGCCACAATTCTTCTGTTCTTGCTCTGTGGTGAAAATATACATAGGTAATCTCTATAGTTTAGGTGTCAGTTACTGAACCACCCCATTGGAACATAAATTTTATAAACCCTTTTTTTAAACAAAAAAAAGGCCTTTCTGAATTCTGTACGTCAGTAGCTTTCTTGAGTTCTGTGACTTTCTTTACAGAGTTCATAGGGATAATACCTAATGAGATTTCTAGAATCCTCCCAGAGCTTTCTTTTCAATTACTGTTTATCTGTAACCTTCTTGAAATCACGCTAAGAGAAATTGGGAGGAATTCTGTTCACTCTGAATATGCGTAGTGCTCCATTATATTTCAAGATAAGTTTTACCTTCCTGATCATCAAAATTTTTGGCTTAATTTAACTGCATTCTGTCAAGCTAACTTAAATATTTTATTAGATATCAATCTTAGCAGCTGCATGTAGAATTGTTGCTGGAAAAAGAAGTATTCTTGCAAAATATGAAAGCTACAGACAACTGTTAAGTAATTTATCAGTCTGATATTGAGTAATATACAAAATCTTTTTCAAAAAAACCCCAACACAGATTATGCCTGTAATGTCTTCTGATTTACACCAAATGGTATTTTTATTGTAACAAGGTCAGTATGTGCAGAGTCAGCTTTTTCTGTAAGCTTCTGAATATTCTGGCAACTCTCTTGATAGTCTTTGAGGAAAATGTCATGAAAGAATTCATCTGTCCAGTAGAGGTGTCTTTAAGTCAGTCTAGTCTGTTGTCATAATCAGTCCAGGCAGAAAAACTTGGTGTATTGTTTATTTAATCTGAAAGTGAACTTTAAAGAAGATGAGCTAAATATCCTTCTAGATTTACCTATTTATCTTTGTCTATGTATCTGCGGTCTCTTTTTATGGAGAAGAGTTTTCCACTTCCTTTGCCACTTCCTCTGCCATCCTCATAGTAGTAATATTTATTCTTAGAGCCCTCTCATGGTCTAATGCTTAATTTGTAGCTATTTTAGACTTCATTTCATTAATGGGCAAATAATTCAATTTCAACACACTTGCACTGTCAAACAGAAGTTGGAGACAGAAAATGTTCCCTGAATTCTGTTACTGAAACTTGGCATGAGAACTGGGTGACTTCTTGTGTTATCCTGGCATCAGGAAGAAACAGATTTTTGAAACCTTTTATGTAAAGTCACGGTATTTCTTTTGCTTTTAACTCTTTAATCAAAGATGAACACTTCATCCCTTCTTTGTCCTGTGTGGTTAAAATTTTAAGACTGAATAGCTATGTAAATGTTTTGCTGTAGTTTTCAGTGTTCAAATTTTGACTTCAGTTCAAAAGTGTTTGTGAACACAGGTACAGTGATCATTACCATAAGTATTGGTGAATAAAAGTAATATAAAATTAAAACGTTAGTATTTTGTTAGGTACTTCTGTTTATATTTTAAAGGAAAACTGTCAGTTCTTTTGAAAAAAATAATTCAAGCTGATAGGTGTAGAAAAAAATTTCAAGAACATTTTTTAAAAGGTAGTTTTGTTAACTTCAGAAAACATAAAATATACTGAGTTGACATAACAAGTAGAAATGTCTGTACTGCTGTTCAGCTAAGTCTCAGTCTGTGCAACACTTGGGAAAAAATTGTAGTGTAATTAATGTAGTTTTAAACTTCTGTGCTTTTTTAGTTAAGTTCTTTGATTATTTTTTTTTCTAGTTTTCAGGTTGGCGATTTAGTTCTCATAATCTTGGACGAAAGGCATGACAACTATGTATTGTTTACTGTTAGTCCAACCTTGTATTTCTTACACTCAGAATCTCTTGCTGCACTGGATCTCAAACCAGGTGAGTGTGGTAAGTGTCATACTACTTTCAATTATTATCTTCTCCAAATAGCACTTAACTTTCTAACATTTAGTGATTTTTATAAATATACATGTGATAAATATGAGAAGCCTGTAATAGAGATAGCTATCAGCTATCTTTGTAGCTTTTGCTGTTTGTTTGCATAGAATCATAGAATGGTTTGGGTTGGAAGGGACTTTAAAGATCATCTAGTTCCAACCCCCCTGCCATGGGCAGGGACACCTTCCACTAGACCAGGTTGCTCAAAGCCCCATCCAGCCTGGCCTTGAACACTTCCAGGGAGGGGGCAGCCACAGTTTCTCTGGGCAACCTGCTGCAGTTTCTCACCACCCTCATAGTAAAGCTTTTCTTATATCTATCTAAATCTACCCTCTTTCAGTTTGTTCTATCACTCCATCCCTTGTAAAAATTCCCTTCCCATCTTTCTTGTAGGCCTACTTTAGGTACTGGAAGGCTGCTGTAAGGTCTCCCTGGAGCCTTCTTGTCTCTAGGCTGAACAACCCCAACTCTTTCAGCCTGTCCTCATAGGGCAGGTGCTCCAGCCCCCTGATCATCTTTGTGGCCTCCTCTGGACCAGCTCAAGCAGGTCCATTTCTTTCTTCTTTTGAGGGTCCCAGAGCTGGACACAGTACTCCAGGTGGGGTCTCACCAGAGTAGAGGGGTAGAATCCCATCCCTCGACCTGCTGGCCACACTTCTCCTGATGCAGCCCAGGATACAGTTGGCTTTCTGGTCTGTGAGTGCACATTGCCGGCTCAGTCAGCTTTCCATCCACCAGTACCCTCAAGTCCTCCTCTGCAGGGCTGCTCTCAATCCACTCATCGCCCAGCCTGTATCTGTGCTTGGGATTGCCCCGACCCATGTGCAGGACCTTGCCCTTGGCCTTGTTGAACTTCATGAGGTTTGTCAAGGCCCACCTCTCAAGCCTGTCAAGGTCCCTCTGGATGGCATCCCTTCACTCCACTGTGTTGACTGCACCACACAGCTTGATGCTAAACATTTTTCAAGGCAGAACATTTTAAATAAAAAATTTGTATAGATGTTAATATCTTGGAAAAATAGGGGAAAATATCTGCATCTTCTGAGCAAGTCTTAAAAAAAGAGGGAAGATGCCAATTTTGTACGCTCACTACACGCACAAAGTATGCTAACATGTCTGTGGGGTAAACATTCCCATCAGGCTGCTTAGCTGTTCAGTAGTATCAATAATAATGTATAATTGTGTAGGTCTTGGGCCTATTTTTAATGTGGATTTATGTTTTCAATGTCTCTTTGATGAGGAAAGAAAACACAAAACTCTTAACAGTCAAACCTGCATTGTCTGTTCCTATTTTTTAATACCTGATTTTATGATGTTCTTTGAAGGTTGTCTTTGGATAAAATTTTTCTCTGTAGCTCATGTTCTGCAAAGTGACTGGAATTATGAACCCAAATAATGTCTGAAATAAGAAAATGCAGACCACAGTATATGGCAATTTGCAAGCAATGATTTTTGCTGATAAAGTTTTTTCACCCAATTTAAATGGTGTTTAGAAGGACTGATAATTTTCCAGAGAACGGTTTCTGTAAGTTTTGCTTATGTCCAGGTTGATGGCGCATTTGCTTTTTTCATCCCTTAATCTTCAGGCTTTTCACTGGCTGTTTTTGGCAGCTATGTAAATTTAGTTAAATTGAAGTATTTTTTTAATGAAGAGAAATAACAATGCTTTGCACTAAACAATGTGCTGCACGAAATAGATCCATGTAAACATCTTTAAACTGTCACATGTAGTATTTTTTGCAAACCCACCCATGCACCCAACTTTGCAGAAATGTCTAAGAACATGCATCAGAAGAAAATTTTGTATTCTAATTTATCAGTACAAGTTTCTATATGTTACTGCTTGTCAGAAGCTGTCAACTTATTTTCAATGAGCAGACTCATTGTGGATTTCAGTTATGATGAAACATGATAGCTCTTAAATAATTGTGTAGTCTACAGAAGACCACCAAGCTGTAACTGAATTCTTAGACTGCTGAAGGATCTGTGCCATGTGTGTTCTGACAAATGTACAGGAAGAACTCCTCTCTTACAGATTCTGAACTATGGCATTAGTAGTGCATACAGAACTATGTGAAATATGATTGAAGTTCTTACTGTTGGTTTACATATGAGGTAAAAGCCTTGTCAGTTTGTATATTACTCTGAGTACACTGACCTGTCTGTTTTCAAATGGACTTGGCTTGCTCCATTCCTTACCACTTGCTAACCAGAGTTAGTCTCAAATTTGAGAAAACTGCACATAAAACCAACGTGGAGACTTACCATTTGCTTTAGGAGCACATTTGTCTCTTGCTCAGTACTTCAGGAAACCATGTCTTGATTCTATTTCTGCATCAGGGAAGTGGGGAAAATGAAACCCAGAACACTAGTATTGTTTGTGATAGATTAAAATTGGTGTGGACTAGGCACTGCAAATTATTGTTTTAAGGGCTGCCAAAATATTGCATCTAAATCTGACCTTTTATACTAATGTGTACATATCGAGTTAATAGTTCTGTATAGATCCACTTACAGTCTTGTCAGGAATGTAGGCTGTTGCAGGTTGTCTCTGCCTACATTAAGAGCACTTAGAATGCTATGACAACACTGAAAGTGGTTGAGGACTGCATGGTTTCTGTGTTGTCCCTTATCTTCGGGATACAGAAGTTTTCATCTGTAAGGAGAAAAACCCTGCCTCTTTCTTACTATCTTTGTTAGATCAATGAAGTCTGTCAGACAAGCAAATTCAAAACCAAACATTTTTGTAATTTAAATATTAGTTGTAGAGCGTTCAGGCCAGATGTGAATATTTTGCGCTGATTTGTAGGAGTGTGGAGTAGACAGAATCTGCTCCATTGTCAATAGACAATCTTGAAGAGTAAGATTAAAATTTCAAACTCTGGTTCTTGAGTGACTCATGTTCTAGTCACTAGATACAGTATCTCATAAATAGTCATGCTTAGAAAAGCATTGATTTTAGTATTATGTAGAGCATATGTGAGCTGTTCCTTCCGTCTGTTTTGAAGTTTTCTTCATGGCATGATTAGTGATAGTTAGAAAAGAGCAAAGCAAGTAAAATGGATATAATTTCTTGGAAAACAAGACCAATACGCATTTCCTTACTGTTACAGAAATGGCTACAAGCTGAAAGTTTATTTATGCCCACTGTTGCTTTTTTGACCTGTCAGTTTATTATTGAGGTTTTTTTACTTTTCTGCTTTCTGAACAGTATCAGGTACTCTTAGAAGACTGCAATCAAAACTGGCAGACTTTTACAGCTTTAAAATGATTATTTATGAGTAACTAATTTCCATCACTAACACAGAGAAATAATTAAATATTTCACTAAGGGCAGTAATAATAGCTGAGTACGGAAGACTTTCTATCCTTTGAAGTACTTCAAAAAATTTTTGTCTTAAATCAGACCAAAAGGTCAAGCTTGGTTGATGAGAATAATTTTGAATCATTAAATCAATTTCAGTTTTGATTTGCTTTTGTGTCCTCTAGTGTTAGCTTTTAAAACAAAACTTAAACTGAAAAATCAATTTTTTTTGTTTGAAAATGCTGGTGACCTGACTTGACATCTGAACTTATTTAATTTTTGTTAATTTATTTTAAAAAGTTTTTTAAGAATTTCTGCTATCAATTAAATAATTTTAGCAAGTAATCTTTAACCATATTGAACGTATTATCCTGTTACCTGTAGTTGACTATTTAAAATAATAAATATATTCTCTCTTTAGCTTCAGGTGCATCTAGGAGACCTTGGGTGTTAGGAAAAGTGATGGAGAAAGAATATTGCCAGGCAAAAAAGGTAAAGAAATAGTAATGGAAAATCATCTGATAAAATCAGTAGAGAAGAAAATCAGATTTAATGTTTGTAACAATTATTAAAAGCAGTCTCTGCATAATGAGTGAGATTAAAATTGTCCTAGGTTCTGCCATTCCTGCTCCATTTTTTAGTCAGTGAATAGCAAGAGAAGGGGAACTGGAAAAAAGAGCAAGTAGGCAGTGGCAGGGGTAGTTGTGTCCATACTGCCCAGAACCTTGGCAGACTCCAAAGGGTCTTGTAAATGCTGAGGGGTGGGAATCAGTTTCTGCTTAAAAATATAAAAATCAGAGGAATAAACTCACATTTCTAATGTAATTGTATTTTTTTTTTTTTTTGTAGGCACAAAACAGATTTAAAGTTCCTTTGGGTACAAAATTCTACAGAGTGAAAGCAGTACCATGGAACAAGAAAGTATAACACAACAAAATTTTAGTTCATTCTGTCTTCATTCTTTTTTGACTTGTCCTTCAGTGCTTGTTCATCGCTCCAAATACCAGGCCATCTTTTTATACTGAGGTCATGTGACAAAATACGTCATTGATGTACTGCTTTTACTTTTTAACAGGTCACATTTTAGAAACAAGAATTTCATCAAAAACTCTGGCCCTAACTGTTGCAATTTTTTTACCCAGATAACTTTAGGAGTGTGGACCAAATGAGTTCATTTTCTCAAAGGGCAACCACATGAAACATGGTTTGTTAGCCATGTTAATTGCCTGTTAAATATACATTAGCTTGTATTTAGATGTTAAATGTTAGTTACCATTATTACCAGCATACGTCCTTTTGTGAAATCATTATCAAAGTACTTGCACTCTTTAACAGATTCTTTATATGTGTAAAATTCATCAGCTATTTAAAGAGGAGTGTTCATTGCATGCAGATAATCATATAATTTTTCTTCAACATGAGTTTGCCTCAGTAGATGAATAAAAATAACTACTGCAACTTGTTTCATTACATGAAAATGCTCTTTAATGTTAAAAAGAAACCTTGTAATTTGATAGACTGATTTTGAAAATCAGTCACAGTTAGATCTGCAATCTTCAAAAGCACTTTCGATGGATTGATCACACAGATTCTGAAGGGAAGACACCTGTGCTGTTTGTTCAAAGTGAAGCACTTGTTCTTCCCAACAAAACAGAAATCTTGTATTAATCTATTTAGAAAAATCATATTGATGAAATTGTATTTCATGGTTGAGTTTCAGGAAAAAACTCATTGTACATTAACCATACAAGAGTCATTTAAGTAACAAACTATTGTAATTGTAAAAGACATGTAGAATTTTAAAACAATAAAGATTTGAAACTGTATGTGTTTGAAGTATTTGTGTGCCTTTTAAATACTATCTATAGTATTTATTTTTTGTTAATCTGATGCAGCTTCTCTGATTCCTCCAACAGTTTCATTCAACATGAATACCTAAATTTTCTAGAATAGGCATTCAGGAGTTACAAGAACTACCTTGTAACCATAAAAAAGAATTTAAGTAGACAGAAATTAATTTTGTCAGCTTATTAAATGGGTAAATGATGTTTTTCAAAATAGCTATACCGGCTACATTTTAAAAATGTAGTTAATTTATTTTATGTTTTTTTAATAACAGTATAAAAAGATGTACTATAAATGCATAGAAAGTGAAATTCTGGATTCAACTATGAGCTTATGTCTAGGACTTAATCCATAGAGTTATTCAACTGTGATTTATCTTCAGAAGGTGTGGAGTGGAGGAGGAAGAGAGATAGAGAAAAGATCACATGAAAATGTCAATGCTTCTGCCCATATGTTGCAAATAATATTCCTCCAGGCTAACCAGTCCACTTGAATACCCAGAAATTTCTGTATATGCTTTATTTATTTTGTTCCATAACAATTATAAGTTCAGATTTTTATGAAATGCATGGGCTTGTAATTGTATAACAACTTTGATGAAATAAATGTAAGACAGTTGATCTCTTGAAAACAGAATGTCATTTTGTCAAGTTGCATTCTTACCTGATTGTTGATATACTAAAAAAATTACTTATCAAGAAAATGTGCCTTGTTAAAGAACAATATTACCATAGTTGAGTCAAATATATGTGTATATAAATAACATAGATCTATAGAACAGGTTTAAAGCACAAAAAATCATGATGCAATTTTTTTATCACTGAATTTTTGTCCTTCGACTAAATGGGAATTCAGTTCTGTCTGCAATTTGGTGCAGTCTTCATTTAGTCAACTGAGTCACAAGTCGTTTAAGGTGCACACGTAGCACAATTCATTCCTTCTAATGTGCCAAGTGTTTAGAAGCCTCGATACCTTTTACCCCACTGACAAAAATTTCCCAGGCTCAGATAATCTTCCTACTGCTGTGAATATTACTTGTCTTTCAGGGACTAAAAAGCCACCAGGCTTTGCTAAGAGGCACAGAGTCCTTCCATTTCTGGGAGGACAGTTAATTCATGAGTAGCAGCAATGGATCCATGTAGCAACGTGCAATCCAGCACTAAAACGTGGGACCCCACTCTTCTGTTATTGAATAAGTCTACTTCAAAGATAGGTACAAGGTCCCCCAGAATTTTCTTCATGGAGGAAAGGATGTGTTTGTCAAGTTACTCCAGATGGGATAAAACTGCAGATTTGGCGATGGCCCTACAGGGATGTACACCTACAAGCAGCACTCCTTTTTGGGCATACAAAATTAAAGTGATTTTCTGATACTCTAATCTCATTGAGCACTAAGGCCTGTGCGTCTTGCTGCTCTGTGTGGATGACATACCATGAAGTTCATTGCAGGTTCTGAGATGGTGTCCTGAGTGCAGAAGTGAGGCGAGTCCAGAATGCCACACTGCGAATTAAAAAACTCCCCAAAAGTCAGAAATTCATCTTGGTCTGTAAAAAAAAATCTGAGCTTTCTAGTCTCAGTTTATAGTTGCCCAGATTAAAAAATATATACGTATTTAAGCTTATATGTGGACAGTAGCAGTGATGATTTATGATGGTATGAAGGTTGGCTTGATTTCTAGCTGAAGATAGACAAAGGCATGACTGATGTTTACATAACTCAGAAACACATGAGCAATATATGAAAGTGAAGTTGTGAAACACCTAAATAAATTGATTAAAATAAAGTACTGTAATGCAAACAGGGAAGAAAAAGTTCTTCCCTGCTGATATCTGCCACTTAAAAGAATACCAGGATGTGTCTGTTATTGTTACATGACATCGTATTTTTAAAATATAAATAACCAGCAATGACTTTGGTTTTTAGGAATATTTGTCATGTGTTTCATTTTATAATCTTTATGTATATTTGAAATGGAAATGCTGTCAAACAAACTCCTAACATAGTAATGATTCTGAACAGTCATTGAAAAAAATGTAGTTTACATATTTTTTGTATGTCACAACCTTACTAGTTCTTGAAACTATGCTTGTTATACACCACCTATGCGTTTCATCTTGCTCCATAATAAAACTTTGTATATTGCTATATAATTTGGATAAGGAGCATATTCAGAGGAGATGGGGGAAGATGGAGGATAAATCTGATGATCTGAGATTTTGCTAATTCTTTTGTGCAGCTGCATGTTGGAAACTTACTGATTACTAGAGAGGCCTTTTGTGCTGCTAGTAATATGTGTTTATTCCATAAGTCTGACTTCAGACAAAGGCAGCTATATTTTTGAGGTGCAAGAAGGAACATGAATGGTAGAGAAAGCTGATTGAAAGCAAATGATATCCTGCAGACTTAACACAAAAAGGATGTGATAATTCAAAGGGATTTTTTTTTTTTCAGTGTTCTTGGAAGGCTATATCCATTTGAATACTCAGAAGCACATAGCTCTTTGCAGTGCTCTGCAGTAGGTCTTAAGTCAGAAGCTTGTGCTGTTTAGAATTCTGTGGTTCATTTGAATCTAAACTGGTCCTACTCATAGACCATCTTAACACTTAAGTATACACTTTTCCCTAAAAGTACTTGTCATTACATATGTTGCATAGCAGCACTGGAAAGTCTGCCCTATGCAAATTTATTCTATGCCTTTTTGCAGTGCAGGCTTCCTCGGTGACCCAATATTGCATCCTTTCTTGTTTTGTGGAGTTTTAGCTAGAAGCCGAATTGGCTGCAAACATAGCAAAAATTAAATAGTACTTTGCAGTGCTTATTCATTCCTATAAATTTTCCATTAATAAATTGTAATATAGGGATTTATTTCTTAGTACCAGATTGATAATTCTAGAAGCATTCACCATACAAGAATTTTTTTGCCTTTTCAAGCTACATTTGCCTATTAAGCTTCAATGAGCTATCTCAGTGCTGCATTTTTAGGTCACCGACGTCTTTAGATCACTTTACAGGCCATGCCACAGTCCTAAACCAGTGATGATAAATGATAAAGGATAAACAGTTACTTCCTTTAGCACTCACTGTTATTAACACTTGCTCATATTAACAACATCCACATATAATAATGAGGAGCAGGGGAAAGTCTAGTCCCCAGACTCTAAATACTGGCTAAGAATTGAGTTGAATGTTGATGCACTTAAGCAGTGTCAGACTCACAGAACGGTTGAGGTTGGAAGGGACCTCCCAAGGTTGTCTTGTGCAACCCCCTGCTCTGGCTGAATTGCTGTGACTTTTTCACTAAAGGTCTTGAGTTTACAACTAACTTGGCAAACATTCAATTTAGTCATTTGTTCTGAAGCCTGGGTTGAAACTGATGGTATAATTTGAGTAATTTTAAAATTTTCCCCTCAAAAAAATATTTTGAGTAAATGCTAGCTTTTCACATGCTTTCACTATAATTTTTTTTTAATTCTAAACAAGAAATGTCACAGCTGCCAAATTATAATTTCTATGGTGACTCCCAGCAAATGCACCAAACTTTTGTTCTGTATAATAATTCCATTTCACACTTGTAGTAGAATGTTTCAGGCCATGAATTTATGATATATTACTGCAGTTCTGAATAGTTGCTCCATATTTTTGTCTCAATTCTCGACGCTGATTGTGGGAGGCAGCCTTGCTCTTCTTTCTCTTAACATTTTGCTTGTTGGATGTAAATTTGCGTTTTACCTATTTGTCTTGGGACTCTCTTAACAGGTGGTTTCCACTGTATATTTTACTTTTTAGGCAAAATTACTAAGGAGCAGATTTTTCTGTGGCAGGAGGAGTGTTGCTAGTATCTCCTAATCAAGAATGTGTACCATTCACCAAAGGGTGTTAATGGAGAACATTTGTCATCACATTAATGTAGATTAATAAATCCTGTTTCTGCTTCAGATCTCTACATGAGTTCTACCTGTTCTGAACGTATGGATATATGCTTGTGTACGCACCTTTAACAAATACTGATACTTGCAGCCAAAGCTGCTATGTTTTGGTCCTGTTTACCCATTCTGGGAGTATTAGAGGTCCAGAACAATTCAGAAAGTAATGCCTTTTTTTTTTTTTTTTTTTTTTTTTTTTTTTTTTGGTAAAGATTGGACTAGGACCTGTGTGTTTATATATCCAAAGCATTTCTGTTTTGTTACAGTTTAACATTTATGAGCTTACCCGTTCTGGTGTTACTGTAGGAAAAATATCAAGAACAAACAAGTGAAATAGTCTAAAGATCCTGGATACTTAAGGAGTAGAAGTCCGTTTTAAGTAGCTTTGCATCTCTGAGCCTGTATTAATTTAAGGAATTGAATGTTAACACTTAATGTGTAATGTAATTGCTGGGGTAATCAGGAGACTTGCTGAGCTATGCCTCTCGCAGGGTTCTGTTCATCATTAATTGGCTACCATGTCTCTTGTGAACAGTGAGGTGTATTTTTAGCACAATGGTTGAAATAGTAGAAAATGTTTATGATGAATACTGAACTTAACAAAGAAGTTCGTAATAATGTAGAAAATGGATCATTTTTTAAACTTCAGAAGAGAGCTTTGTTTTGTGTAACTATACATAGACAAAAGGTATTTAGTTTCAGTTGAAACCGAGTAAAATCAATTGTCTGCTTTTAAAAAGGTTGTAAGCTAGAAATAACCTTTCTTGGTACATACTAAACTTTCTTGTATTGGACTGAAATAATTTATCAGAGATTGTACCTTTAAAAGGTATAAAACAGCTAAGCAGTAAAATACTCTCTTAACTTTAGACCTTAAAACACTCATCATATTCATAATCCTTATATTTGTAGCTCATATGTATAAGTGAACTTTTGCAAGCACAAATAATTTGCCAGAAATATGATGCATGCAGTTAAATACACTTCTGTCGACCTTCTTAATACTAATACTACTGTAGAGTTTGCAAAAAATTTCCAAATTAACAGTAAAGTGTAAGTACATATACAGTGTTGTACTTGATTTGTGGCTAGTCCAGAATAACAGATCTTTTGAACCTGTGTATAGGATAGGACAAGGCGTAATGGTTTTAAACTAAAAGAGGGTAGATCAGACTAGATAGAAGAAAGGTTTTACAGTGAGGGTGGTGAAACACTGGACAGGTTGCCCAGAGAGATGTTAGATGCCTCATCCCTGGAAACATTCAAGATTATGTTGAACAGGGCTCTGAGCAACCTGATCTAGTGGAAGGTGTCCCTGCTCATTGCAGGGGATTGGAACTAGATGGTCTTTAAGGCCCCTTCCAACCCAAACTATGATTCTATGTATGATTACGTTGTGTGTATATACTTGTGACGGCATATGCTTCAATTTCTGCAATGATTACATTTTTAAGCACTGAAAAATTAGGAAATGTCAGTTTATGACTGCTTGTCAAACTGCTTTCGTATGCATGAGGATGCACTTTTCAATTAGCTAATTAGGTGCTCTTTTCCTTCTCTTGTCTCTTCCACATCTGTTCTCACAGTTATACATTAAAGCTTGCCTTGAACATATGATTACATTCTTGTTCTTTTTATGATGACAATTTCCAAGCAGAATGCTTGCTATGTGCCTCTTGGGTAAGACATGAGAGTCTCCAGATTATCCACTTACTTTTGATGCCTGAAAAGCAGTGTGACCGGTTTGAGATACTTGGTATGCTATTTCAGGGAGTAGCAGTTTGTATCTCCAAATACCGTGCTCTCGCAATTTATGCTCTCTCCATTATGTGAGAAACTACATTACAAAGTAAAATAATGTGTGCAAAGGCATATAGTCCCAGAAGTAAAAATTGCAGCCTTGCATTTATGCCCTGTTTGACACTTCTGATTCTCTTCTCGGATATCTCTGGAAACTGTATGTTGGTAGCCTGCGTGGGTCAGTTCTTAGTCTTTAAGCCAGTTTCCTGTATTAACTGTGGTGTGTATCAAATCACATACCACTTTTAGAATTTATCTTTGAGTAAGACCTAATACACACAATAAAAAAAGTCAAATTTTACAATGGTTGATTTAAGAAGTTGTAATTTATTTTCAGCTGAGTTATATAGGTTTCAATTTCTATCTATAGGGATTTTGTACGTTTTTCAGCTTTATATCAGACTTCCATAATGTGCATATTTGGAAAAAAGGAAGGAAAAAATGAATCTCAGTGCTTCTCCATCTGCTAGATTACTACTTTCTTTCCTAATCTACAAGTGTCATCTTGAACTTTCTGTTTTTCTGTGGATATAGTTCCTTAGCAATCATCTTGAGAAATTTTGTTAAACTTATGACCGAATAATGCGTAGGAAACAGGATGAGCTATGACTATATGGTGCCTTTTGACTGTCTGTGATAATCTTTCTTTTTCTGTCTTTTTGTCTCACTTTACTCGTTCCAGCTCCTTAGTGAGTTCGGAAAAAGGAACTTAGTTTTGACAACTCAAGTCCATTCTCTATATCCCTGTATGGTTGGATGAAGTAAATGCATTTGTTTTGTATAAGTGAATCATATTTTCCATTGCACATATGTAATTTTAACCTATCCACTGGTGCTGAAGAATAGTGCATGAACTTTAATGCCCTGGTGCTGGAGCTGGTTGGTAAGTCTGTGGTAGAAAGTTCTTCTTCAGAAAGTCCCAACTCTTGTGGACTTGAAATGTCTCATAGAAGTACATCTAACATTTAGGAAACTTCTTGTGAGCAGACATGCCACAGTGTAGCCTGGCATGAAGGGAGTCATCTGCTGTTAAGAGAAGACACCTTGCTGTCTAACTTCTAGGCCGTTGATTAAATAGCTTTCTCCAAGAGGGTTCCACAGTTCATTTCTTTTTCCTTAATTACAAAAATTAAGCATCAAAATGTCAACACATTCTATACGATCAAACAGCTGTGTAGTAGCCATCAATGGCACCAGTCTCTCTCCTACCTACAAAGCATTCTTAAAACCAACTATTAGAGAAATTAACAAGCTATGAGAAGGAAGAGGTTAAAATTTTTTTTTTCTCTCTGTCTGTTAAACATGTATTTTAAACTTTTCTGTCAAGTTATTTTTGTAATGTGCTCCTTTAGCTGTTAGGCAATGACTGTTTTTGTTTTTCTCAGACAACTGAAATCAATGCATCTGTTTTGCTTCTTTTGTTTTAAACAACAGGCTACATAGTGTTTTATTCTGCAGAAGCATCTTCAGGTGTCACTATCTCAGCCTAGTTTAGGTAATTCTGTTGTAGTTTCACTGGCAATCAAATTTTGAGGCAAAAATGAACATTTTAAAGATAATACTGTCTATATGGTAATTCTTCAAATGAATGCGTCTGTCCTTGCTTCCTATGACAGATACAGAAAATGAAATTGTAAACCTCTTCAGGTGTTCAGCACATAATTTGATTTTTTCCCCCAACTTTATAGAAATTTTTGTTCAAGCATCTTCAGTGTAGATAAAGAGAACCAAAGCTATGCTAATAAATATTATTTTTATTGTAAGGGAAAAAAAATCTGTAAAATACATCTTGTACTTTTAAGCATAATCTAAATAAGAAAGAAATCTCATGATGAGGCTGTTCAGTCATTGCCCAGTAGATGTTCTTGGAAACCAGATTTAAAAGAGGAGATAAGAAAAATGACAGATCTGCTATGTTGTGCTGATGGCTACATTCCTCTTCTGCTGAGCTTTACATGTTGAGCAGTGTGAGAAGAGTATTCTTAGGAGCTTATGGTTACCATCTTCACCGGTACTGAAAAATGAATTGGAAACCTTTAAAATGAATTTTTACAGCCTAAAGAATAGAAAGCCTTGGCTGAGAGCTTGAACCCATATGTGCTGAGTACAGGAACTCAATGACCAGTGGGGAGAAATTTATGCCAGTACAAAAAAAGGAAAAGTGGGGAAAAAAATGGCAATCCTTTTGCTTTCTACTTGTCATAAAATTTACACCATCTTCCATAAATGCTTTTCACCTGCTTTTCATGTTTTCAGTTGTTCCGTATTTGTTATATTTAACCTGTTCAATTATTTCCCTGGGTTGATGGGATATTTATTTTTTCCATGGGGGATTTCTGCAGAAGTTGAATCACTTTGCTACATGCCGGATGCTATTTTCCTTCATGCCCATACCTTCTCATCTTCAGTAAATATGGTGTCAACCTCACTGCATGGGGTGTTTATACTTGTGATTCTCTTGCTGAATTTACAGGTGGGAAATTAATGGCAGCACTGCTTTGCTGTAGACTAAGTGCATTGTCTTCAGGCTGGGTTGTAACAGTTGTAATGGAAAGCCCCAGCATAATGGTCTCAGTTCTCCAGCTGCTTCCTGCTGGTTTTATAGTGTTTTTGCTTTCTTCATCAATGGTACCTCGTGCACATTCCAGGGGAGCGATGCACCCACCATTTATGGCCAGTTCTGCTGCCCGGGTGACTTGTTTGATGTGTTTTCACAGCAGGTTATTAGTCATATGTTGAGGTTGCCAGCTTCATACTGTAATTACTATCCCATTGCTTGCATTAGCGTTGTGGTGAATTAAATATTTGTTTCTAACACAATGCTCTTTCCCATATGATGCTTTAACACTCTGACCTGCTTACAAAATCCTACTTTGTGGGTTCTGGAGTTGGTTTGTTTCCATATTACAAGCCATATCCCTGTTGTAAACTCTGTGAAGGTGATGGAGGCAGTTTAAAGGAGCAAAGGAGGAGTGGATTTTTGAACATGTGCTGAGGAGCAGTAGACCATGGTGAGACCAGAGCTCTGACTCTGATGGCCTGTGGCTACTTGTTACACAGAATCAACAAGCAGGTTCTTTAGGATGTTGGTTTGTCTTGTGCCTTTCCTTGCATTGAGCCAGGATGCTGTGGCTGTGTTGACCCCTGGATGTAGGTGTGAGGAAAAGGAGGACAGCGCGGGGTTGAAAAAGCCCTGCCATTAAGCTTCCTGTGATTCCTCTTAACATAAATCACAGGAATTTGTACTGAGATGGTCCAAAACCCTTCAGCACAGGTTTTAGTTCCTTGGCCGGCAGAACAAAAAGTAATTGCTGAAACTGTTCTTGAAGTTTAACCCTTCAGCTGAGTGCTAAAGGGTGTCACAGCAGTATCAGTGGTAAAGCCATTCTGCACATATTCTCAAAGAAATTAAACCCAAGACACTGGTTGAGCACCCTCAAAAATTCCATCTGTGGCTCTGCCACCTCTGACTCTTCCCAATCACAAATATTCAGAGTTCCAACCGCTTGCAGTTGTGGCATTTACATATCTTTAATACACCTCCAGAAAGTGTGTATTTCTTTTAGCTTCTTAAAACAATTGAGTAGTTTCTACAGGACAATGTCTGTCACTGTTACATAACCTTCTTTGGGTTCTTTCCGAGAGAATTTTTTGTCTATGAATACAGTTATTAGATAAATGACAGAGCAGTAGTAGCACTTCCATTTCTGTATGCTTAGTTATTCCTTTTTAAACAAGTATGTGATTATGACTACTAAATAAACTACTTCAACTTTCATGCTATTTTCATTTAAAATCCATTCTAGATGTGAAAAAAAGTGATGAAATTCCAATGTAGGGAGGTCTGTGGTTAAATTTTTGAAGGCATAAAATAGATCTTGATAAGTTACTATTTCAACTGTGTCCCAGGAATCCAGGAGTCTTTTTATAACACAAAATCTGTGGGTTACTTCAATGAAAAGGAAAAAAAGCAAACTATTATACAATTTTTTGACATAAGTAATGTTTAAATCTATTTTTAAAGATACAGAATTACATGCTTTCTTATTTTAAAACCAGACTTAAAATATCAAGGTTCTCTTCTATTGAATTGCGTCCAATTATGTGTGCAGGGTAATTAAGCAGTTATTGTCTGATTTTAAGACACTTTTCTTGTCTGTTTATTTGATGAACAATAAAAATAGACAATAAATAGGGTAACAACTACAATGGAATTATTTGCTTTCTTCCTTCTGTGTTTCATCTTTTAGCAAATGATTGTGACCGAGGCAGTATGCCTGAGCTGTTAGTGCTCTGCCTCTAACATATGTTTCTGTGTAGGTTATGTAGCATGAAAACAGCAATAGTGTTGCTGTGTGGATAGCTATATGACTGTGATATTTTGAATGTGCTTAATGTAAAGCTGATATTCCTGTTGCCTGTTTCTGTGTGACTTGAGATTAGTCTTTTCATTAGACCAACTTCCTCTAGGTCTGCTTTTAAAAGTTGCATGTGTTGAAGACAGACATCAAAAAAAAGAGTAATTTCCTGCAAAGCATTGGTTTAAGTAGCCTGTGTTTCCTCTCTTTCCACTAAGTTCTAATTTTGATTTGTGAGTGAACATATCTTCTGTTTAAAAAAAAAAAAAAAAAAAAAGGAAGCATGGGACTATACAGGCTACAATCCTGCTTTGGAAGAAGAAAAACCTGCAAATTTTTGAGAAATAGCAGAGTTTTAGAACAAATCATGAAGGGAGAACTACAGCTAATGGATGAAGTAACTCGCTGGCTATTGACTTGAGGATACGTTTTTAAGGATAAGTAACTATTTTACTATGCTGTAGTTCCACTGATTCTTAGTAATAGCGTTTACTCATAATTCCACTCACTTCTCTGTATAACATTGTGGTGAATGGAAATAAGGGTCTAGGTTGAGTTGCTTCTCCAGATCCATGTTTCACATAGACTAAGCTTTACAATCTGTAGCTGCTCTGCATCTTTTTCCTTTTCTCCCATTTCTGATCTTTTTCCCACTTTCTACACTGCATGTTTCACCCTTGTCTTTGTCTCCTGATTTCTCATCTCTGTTATCTGATACTGTGGGAGAATATATAGATTTGTTTACCTTGAAGAGATTTCATTATTTGCTACCCCAAAGTCCTTAACTGTGAAAAAAGAGAAGAAGCAGTGCTGTGCAAGGCAGCTAAAGCTCATCTGCTGGTAGTTTGCTTCTGACCTGAAGACTTCACACCTCACTCAAAGAGTGCCTCTTTGATGACAATTTTAAAGAGGAAATAGCTACTTCTGTTTCAGGAAGACATTAAAACTATGAAGAAGCAAGAAAAAATTTGCTGTCTTCAGGGTAAAAATGAAAATTGATAATTTGTGGTATTAGCTGCTTGAAAAAGCTTCAGTACTTGTAAGAAATATCAGAATGAAAACTACGTTATCCAGGTTTGAGGTGGAAATTATCAATGTGATACAGATTCTAGAATAATCCTGGAACTTCACAGATTAGGTATTCTTATGACAAAAATAGCTATCAATTTTGAAGGGGCAAGGAAATTTTGATTTTTCCCACAACTAAAAGGACGACTGGGGGAAGATTGCTGGGCACAGACTGCCAGGAGGAGCGAGGCCAGTGGTAGCTGCAACACAAAGGAAAGACAGTGGGACTCTGAGGGTACAGTGACATCCGCAGAGTGTTGTCTGCTGATGTGTGTCTCCACACTGATGAAAGGATTACATGCTGGTGGTATCAGCCACATACGCAGCTGTGCTGCTTTTTGTTTGCTGAAGATTATGGATGTTTTCTGAAGGTTCCCATGTACTTCACCAAATATTCTGATGGATCCTGGTTTTCCCCGTATCTCTGATTTTTTAGCATGGAAAAAGGTTCCCATAAATCTCACTGTTCGTAAGATGCAAATATATGAAGTAGTTAATGAACTGCATGGGGCTGTATTTCCAGAGCAGAATGATGATCCCTCACGTGTTATATAAAGTTATATTAAAAGAATGTCTCTGACCAGAGATTTAAGAAGGCCTTTTCATACTGCTTTGACTAGAGATACTGAAGAAATGCTCAAGGCTCAGCTGTATATGCTAAAAATAAAGGCCTGGAAGACCAAGAAAGCCCAGGCCGATGGCTTAGGGAAGAAAGAAGTTATCCTGACTGGTTTGCGTTACATGGGAGTAAAAAATAGGCACTTCCCTTACGCTTTTACCCTTAATTTGCTGTACCATTATCCCTGTCTAGGCTTCACTATAATGTTACCTGGTACAAACACCTACTACAGAGAAACAGTTCAGTGGCTTCAGATAAAGGATATCTCATAGTCTAGTGTTTGTAATGAGCTACAGTTTTTGAGTATGAAATGCAGGGCTTTGCAGAGAAGTTCAGGCTTAGATACACGATTCCAGGTGCTCGTTTTTCTCATCCCAAACCACTATGGGACAGATGATGTCCAAAGCCATCAAAGGTCGAGGATCTGTACTCTCCAATTATTTTTCCATTTTCCGTTGTTTTTTTTTTTTAACAGAAAATCCAGAATAACTATGTTAGAAATCTACTTATCTGCAGTTCCTCTAACACTGAAGTGTCAAAACACACAATGGTTGAAAATAAAAAAAAAACCCACATGGTTATTTAGGATGCCAGCCGCTGACAGTGCAGCAGTAGCATGTGTGCAGGGAGAAAGGTGCTGCTTTCTGATAACAGTGTTTACAAATATCATACCTTCATTTTCTTATGAGATTATCTTCCGAGACAGGCAAATAGAGGATTAAGTGACTTCAAGACACATGAGAAAGTGAATTAAAGATGCCAGATATTCCATCGTGCTGGAGGAAAGCATCTCTCTTGCTTTGAGGCCCAGTGATGCCAAACGAAATGAATGTAATGCCTCCTGATTGCAGAGCAGTACTATTTAAAGGAACACCTGCAAGTCCAGGTAACAGCAAAACATCATCTATAAACTGAATTTAGTAGACTAGTCCTAACCATTCAGTTTGGAATTGTTTTTGCCAATTTTTAGGAAGGATAGACTTATATTTTTTTTTTTCTTCTTTTTACCTGTAGTAGGAACTTGTAACTCTACACAACCATTTTATGACTAGCAGGGAAAAGGGGTAGAGATTTTTCTGCTGGTGAAAGCAGTGACAACTGGATGGGTATCTGTGAGGAAAGCAGATTTTTTTTTGGTACTTTAAATTTCTGAATATCATAGCCACAATAGTGGGAAATTCCCATGAAGTTATGAAACTAATAAAAAACCTGCTGTTTCTTTGAAATATTATTTTTTTCCAAATTAGGAAAAAGTAATCTCTGACAGGAAATATGAGCCAAAAGACAACTGATGAAGTTGCCTTTGATTTTTTTTTTTCATTATTCATGAGAAGCCTTATCTTTAGTAAGAATGGTTTCTATTAGTGTCTTGCTGAGATGAACCTTTGACTTCTCTAACATCTGCAGTGCCATGGACAAGGAAGTCTATTAACTGATATGGAGTGCTCTGCAAGAATTCAAGCAGTCCTAAATATTAAACACACCACGGGAGATGTTGCAGGATCATGCAGTGGCTAGTTTGGTCACAAAACTGTTGTTGCGGCCTTTCTCCAACATCTTTAAAATAATAAAAGGAACCAACAACCACCTACAAAGAAATACATGTGCCAAAATAAAAATACACTTCATGAGAAAGGCTGCGTCCTGTGATTTTATTAAAGGTATATCAATTTAAAGGTATTTTTTAAATCATGTATAAACTAGAAGCTCTCAGTATCTGTTCTATCTAATTTAATGTTTGTTTTTTCAACAATTAAGAATCTAATCTCACTTAAAATACTTTTTCACAGGTTTATGTCAAATGTGTCCTTAACAATCATTCTATACCTCTGATACTTGAGGAAAATACAGGTATTGAAAAGGGGGGGGGGGGGGGGTGGAGAAAAAAAAAAGCTGATGCTAATTTATCTTAGGAAAACTGAAATAGTCATGTTAAAAATCTCTTGGCATTGTGCTGTGAGGCTAGGCAAATGTACATTCATTATAGTGATCTTAAACAGCTAGGTAACTATTTCGGGAGTTGGCCCTTTAGAGTAGTCTTCCACTAGAGCTAATTAGATGAAGTGCCTTAAAAAAAAATAATCCATTGAACAGTGAACTTTAGCAAGTGTGTTCTTAATTTTCATGGTGATGAAGTGTCTCAATTATGGATAAATATGAATTTCTTTTAAATAATTCAATATTAAAAAGTAAATAATTAGTTTTTCTTTAGTCTGATCTATTTCTACAGTGCTGAGGAAAGGCTTTAGAGTAACTGCGTATTCAGCCAGCATGAGCAATTCTTCCATCTGCCAGAAAAGCTGGGGATGACTTCTCTTGCTGCTGTTCTACTGAGTGTTTTTATATGGTTGGGGTTTTTTTGTAATTTTATAGTGTTTAAGTCAGAAAGCTGATTAGATCACTTAATTTTACCTTAGTTTGGCACACTATAGGCCATTATATTTTTTCCCCTTAGGACTGAATTGAACATAAGTGAGTAATCTTACTTTCTCAAAAATAAGAACAAAAACATGGGCCTGACTTCTAAATCTAATGCATGTGGCTTAATTTCCAGCCTGTGTTCTCATTTTGCTGGTCTCTGGCCCAGGGCACATTAGACTGGGCTTGGGGGGGTATGTTGCACACAGAAATGCTTGAGTGACCCTGTGGCTGCTGGATTATGGGAAGCAGGAAAGCATCTTCTCCTCCTGAAGATACTTGTGTCTTATTTTTGACTGACTTGCACAGATCGATCTCTAGAAGAGATCGATTAAGAGGTTTGGGGGGTGGGGTGGTGGTGGTGGTGTCTGCCTGTGGTGGGGGAGGGTCTAAGGTACCTTCACAAAAATCTATCAACCAGGCTGACTGCTCTAACCAGATACACCTCCAAAGGCAAAGGCTCCACATCTCTCAGGAGAGAACATGTGGACCAGTTCCTGCATCTGTTCCATTTATCTGTGCACATGCTATTTGGTGTTTGTCCAGCTCTGGGACTAGAAATCCAAAAGCAGACTGTCATCCTCAAGGTGGATATCAAATTACCTCTAGGGCAGATTTGCATTGGCTGAGTGCTCTGTTGTCAGGGCAGAAAATGGCTGAAGGTGCTCTTGTTGTGTTGGATGTGTAGACATCATACTGAAGTATTTATTCAGAAATACTTCAATGCTTTTAAATTTCAAAAACAAAAATGTTTTCAAAATTAGTCTCTATTATATTCAAAAGCGGTAACCAAAATCAGTGTGTTGAGCAAGTTAAATACCGACAAAAAGTGACTATGGGTGTCAGTGCACAGAGGCACAAAGGTGACTGACAAACCTCCAGGAGATGATTCCCTCCAAGTCCTGTTAGATGTGGTGGCAAAATGGGTAGATGGTGGAGAGGTGGAGTCAGATCTTCTCAAGCAGGGGCAGGAATTTTGGTTTTCCACTTTGTTTTGGAGTTTAATGGCTTAACTGTTATAAACAGGACTTTGGGACTGCATTTTTATATTAAGTTGTGGGGGTTTTGTGTGCCCCTTCTTCTGCCCCCAGCCGAAATTGGTCAACCATTTGATTTATCTCCAACCTTGTTCATGGCCAAGGTCACCTTGAGGTATTTGATGTGCTGTCAGCTGCTGGTCAGTGATGGCCTTTCTTTTCAAAGGACTGCTAGGTTATTTTCAGTAAATAAATAATTTATAAAAAATATTTTTCGGGTCTCCCCAGGCACCAGAAAGAACCAACTTCCAAGTTTCCTGTTACCCAGGCCTGTGGTTTAAACCTCTATACAGGAGGAGGTTTCAAACTTTCACAGTTGTTTTGTGAACAGTTGTTTTAGCTATCCTAACTCCCACAGAGACTGGAATAGTTGGTGGATGCGAGTCACTGGGAGAGGTCCTGGGTTTGCCTAGTGGGATGGCTGGAGTGTTGCCTAAAGAAAACCCAGTTCCCTGAGACTCCTTATGCTTTTCTTCCACTTCTGCTTCTGAATGCGTGTGGACCTCCACTATGTGAGTTGGCTTCTGTGAATTTATTTTATTTTATACCTATGTTGCTGGCTGTCCTTAGCATTATTAGTTTGCCAGGTTCTTAGCTTGCAACAAAGTAATTTTGAGAACTTAGGTCCTACTGACAAATTTTGCTTCCACAACCCACACTGGTGTCTCATTTGCAGTGAAGTGCTGTGGTGAGTATGTCTCTGCTAACTGGCTGCTACTGTCTGAAAGCTGCAGAGACTGAAGGTCAGGCTGGTTTTTGGAAAACGAGACTGGGTAGCTCAGAAGAGAGAACAAGATAATATTTAAAATCATATAAAAAACAATTCATGAAGCCTCTCAAGGCCTTAGCAAGGGAGAAAACACAAAGGGGATCAAAGCAATCAAGTCAGTAACAGTTAATGATAAGTATCACTACTTTTGGCATTTGTGTAGACATAATGATTTCAATACATCTTCAAAGGCATTTGTTGCTGTTGGTTCAGTAAACCAAAAACTGATTTGACTTCTGCTTTTCAGACTCCTTCATAACAGTATTTAACAGTCTTTTCAGGCTGGCCTTCTTGAAACGTGATGGGCATGATATGTCGGGTTTGTTGTGTTCCCCCCCCCCGCCCCAACTTGAAGCCACTTTTAGCCTTTTGATCTTTGTCTGATCTGTTTATGTTAAATAAAAGGATCACGTAAACATTTCAGTGCTATAGATAATATCAGGATTCACTCAAACACAGATGATGTCCCTCTGACAGCTGCTCCTGGAGGCAGAGGCCCCCTGATAGCTGACAAACAACAAGGCTTCCCACACCTTTAGGATTTGTGCCTAAGCAGGACATGATGCCAATGCTGTGAATGAGCAGTTGAGCAGGAGGTGGTGTACTTTTCCCCTGTGAGCATCTCTTCTGCTGCTGCAGCTGCCAGATGTGGAGAGATCTGCAAGCAGGTTATGTCTCCCACGACACTCACACTGTGGGAGGTGGAAAACATCCAGCACAACCTGAAGGGTTCCCAGGAGTCATGAAAGATTTTAATAAACATGCTTTAAAAAAAAAAAAAATCCTCTCAGATATTAATCCAGCCAGAGAATTTGTCACTGGGATAGCAACAGCCCTATTTAGCAAGGTATAAACTTCCCTTTTTCCTAAACATCCCAGGCGTTATGGAATTTGCAGCTTAAACAGCTGAGAGGAGAGGAGCAGGGCAGAAGTATTTGAGGAACTGCATTGCATAGACAAGTAGGGTCATAACTTATTAAAACATTTGAAAAACACATTCCAGTGAGACAAAGTTAAACAGCTAGAGCATCTTCCCACGTAAGCAAGGCATCGGGGAGCACATGGAAATCGGCTGCCTGGGTGCATTCCTCAGATGGCTGAACTCACTTTTGATAACTCTGAACTCCCTATAATTGGCTTGTAGGGCAAATTCAATTGGTATTACAGTGGAAGTGATGCTGGAGCTTACGTAAGACTTTTTTCCTTCCTACGTCCCACTGTATTTCTAAGCTGTATGTGATCGTAGGCTGCCTTGCAAGCATATGTTTGGGTCAGAAATAGTGTGCAATATACTGTTTTCTGAAAGTCTTGCATATAAATAGTACAGGTGGGAAAGATGAACTCGGTTGTCCTCCAGTTCAGTGGCAGTTTGAAAACTGGTCTGGCTGTCCTAGTGGAATGATGTAATATTGCCAATGGTAAGCAGGAGTAGAGCCAGGGATTTCAAGTTCATGCACAGAGCTCCTGGGCTGCTTCTCTGTGGCCCAACCAACATGCAATTAGTGCAGCTGCACGGTCATGACTCTTTCCCGTCATATCCCTGTTAACTATTGTATTTTGGGGGGCCAGAGCACTGGATGGTATATCCTCTGAAGAAGAGGCAAACTAGGTGGGAAGATTGCCCACCATCGCTTCCTAGAAAAACTGTGCAGTCACATGCGGTGAAGGTGCTTGGCCTGAACCTTTAATGGCAAATGTAATGTTTACGGTGATGCAGAAATGTGTCCTGCTGATGAAGATGAAAATAAGAAGTTATCTCTGCAATGTATAAAAGGCAAAACAAATACAAAAGTTTCTCAGAGGTCTCTGGTGAGCTGGAGTCACAAATCCCTTCAGAAAGCTTCAGGCACTGTTCTGAGGGCAATAAGCATGTTAGGTTTTATTTGTCTTGTGTCACAAAGTGGTTTTGAATATTAAATAATAATCACCATCATACTCAGGATATATCCACATTCTCCACTATTAAGCATTTAACAATGTACAGAAAACCAACTGATGTGCTAACTGGAGAAATCAAGTGCATCTTTGCTTGAAAGTTTCTTTGAGTAATGCTTGCACACAATAACAGTAAAATCTGCAGATAAATCAATGAATAGTGTAGCTGAAAGAACAATAAAGTGCAGATCCTAGTTGTCATTGGCCAGTTCCTTAAGAAAACATGCAGATTTAGGATTAGTTATTCTTAAATCAGAATCCACTTCTGCAAGGCTGAGTGATGATAAACGTCATATGTTGTATTAAGTGTAGCTCTAAGGCTAAATGCTATTAGTCCAAATGAGCTATAAAGGTGATATGATAAAGGACCTGTTGAATATTAATACAGAATTAAATTAAATACGCATGTGTTACTTGCTCTACAAAGAACATAAGGGAAAATATGACTAATACATAAGAGCAAAGACTAGTTTACTTGTCAGTTCATGATCATGATATAGATGGAATTTCCTTCCATAAAAACAGCATGACAAAGGTTCATGAATATTTTCATCAGTAGCTCATGTTTCCATTCCTGGAGGAGAGCTCTAAGCTCACAAACAAGAAAGGCTGCTACATTTAAGATTCAAGGAAATGTCATCACAAAATGTAAACTGTCTGCAAGAAACATTCAGCTTTGATAGTTTTATTGCATTAGAGACAAGTGCATCACAGCTATGAAGTGCATCATAGCACAGACATGACCCACATTTATAAAAATCTTTGACTAATATAGCATTTCATTATATTAGAAATCTGTGATGTCAGAGTGCAGGTCTGGACTTTGCTGAAAGCAATGAGAGTTTGTAGGTGGAGGGCAGTATCGTGTTTTCGTTTTGTTAGCATTTTCAGGTGACAGGTGCAGCTTTTACACTGCTACAAGTGTGAGGACATATTTTCAGAGGACGACATAATGAATATATATGCATTCACTGTCTGACATTTAAGTTTGTTCATAAATGTAAGAGTAAATTACAGATTAGTAAGTAACATGTAGGTGAAGCGTATATACATTTTGAATATGGCTTTATCATAGAAATTACTGGCCTTGTTTAATACCTTAAAAATACTTCTTCTAGAATAATGATAGTCCTCATAAGTGCATATGAATTAGTTAAACACTATCTGACTTCGAGACCTTGTGTAAACAGTTTATGTGCCAAGCTGATTTGAAATAGCAATATCAAGTATTTGGAGGTACATGACCTTCTGCCAAAATGAAACCTGTGCATCATTTTGGTCAATCTCCTGTACTTTTCTCAGCCTTTTTATCCTGTCCTCTTGAAACTGAGAGGGATAGGCAAAGGAAATTGGAAGGAATATTACCCAAATATGGGTAATAAAAAAGCAGTGCTATAGCAGATCTGCAGAAACAAATACCTAGGGGAAAGTATCCGTAATAGTAAATAAAGGAGAATGGTGAGGCTGAAGTTGGAACAATAATCTTAAAACTGGATACTTAGCAGAAGGAGTTAGAGATGCCATAGGTGGGGGAAATATTTTCCAAAATGTATTATGGGAAAAGGCTTGCAGCCTTCAAGATGTGATAATTAAAAAATCAGCAAGTTTCTATAAAGGGAAAAAAATCCACAACCATCTAGAAATATTTTTATTTTCAGTTGAGTGCTGTGACACCTTTTCCACAGAAGGAGTACAGAAATTCAGGAAGTTCTTATTATAGCTGTTGAACAAACCCAAATGGGCAAGCAGTTTTTTCCAAGCACATGCAAGTTCTAATGGCAAATATTAATGTTCTAAGAAAATGAGATAATTAAGTTACAGGATCACAGACATTTACTTCTAAGGAAGTCTTAAAGAGCATTTAACTACATTTTTATTGTTTATATTATTTTAACATCTCTACTTAAGAGACAGCTGGCCTATGTCTGTAGACCATGTAATAAAATCTTCTGTTTAACATGCAGTGTGGTCCAAGAAGCAGCCAGGATGTATCTGGAGTGGGATAGTGAGTGATGTCTTTCAATGCCTGAAAGCATACTGGGGAAAGCAAGGAGCCTCTGGTCTCTGCACCTTCCTGATGCTCTGTGCTTAGGGTACACACGGGGCAGACCCGGTGCTGCATTAGAGAGTGAATCCATGGTAGCAGGAACATATGTGCTGTGCAGTGTGTTGCTGCATGTGCAGTCATGTCCCTTATGCCCACTGAAGTTGTGCCTATTTGTCCAGGATTCCCAGATGTCCAGCATCCTACACTACTGAATATCAGGAAACACTAGCTGGTGGTGACTACAAGAAAGACTGTATCTCTCCGAGTAATAAAATTCTTAGTATTTTGCCCTCAAGACCTGTTATATAAAGTACCATTGAGGGAATATTTATCATAAAAAGCAGTTTATTCTACTTTTCCATAGAACTTGAGGGCAGTTCCACATAATAATGTGTGAATAGTCGAGGCTACAGGATGAAAAAAGGCTCCAGTTTACTGGGGGGAAAACAAGAAGGAAGTAGAAAGGAGCAATGGGATGTTTGTTGCAAAAAGAAGACATGTAAAAGGGAAGATACGCACATAAAGCAGCAAATGGAGTGCTAGCAGTCGTATGCTAGGAACTTCTCTGTCAACACAGAACTTGGGAAATTTAATGTTATGGAAAGATACCACAAAGGCAGGGGCAATCTGTCTGTCTTTCTAATACGCCTTATAAGAGAGAAAACTTTGGCTTGTTTAGGGGATGGCCAGGCACAAATCTACTGAGAAGCTGTCACGGTGCCCAGGAAAGCAGTGGATTTTCAAAGAAAATAGTCTGAAAACTCAGGAGTAAATTATCCCATTTTATAGGAAGCTGTATAATTCTGGCAAAAGGTCTACCTGGCCAAGCAAGGAGATTTTTGATAAACTAAAATGCAAAAAGGGAGCACATAAAAAAGGGAAATGATGACAGGCTGCAGAGCTATAGTATAAGAGCACTGCTTGGACATGTAGATATGAAATTGGAAGGCTGTAGCCTAGCTGGAGCTAAGACTACGAAGGGGCATAAAGAAAGTCTTTTACAAGTTTGTTCATAGAGAAGCTCAGAGAAAATGTGGGCTTTGGGTGAATAGTAGGAGACAACTGAGGGAGAGATGACACAGAGAAGGCTGAACTACTCATCACTCTTTTTTCCTCTTTTTTTTTTTAATTTCCTCACGACCCTCCTCCCCTGCTTAGTCTTCCCAGGAAAACTAAACCCACCAT
Organism: Strix uralensis; assembly: GCF_047716275.1. NCBI lineage: Eukaryota > Metazoa > Chordata > Aves > Strigiformes > Strigidae > Strix > Strix uralensis. The sequence continues at coordinate 130,918,390 of NC_133972.1, read as the reverse complement.
GGTTTGGGAAGAAGAGGGGGAGACATTTCTGAGAGTAACAGGTGACAGGCTGGAAGGTAAAGGGGAAAGGTAAATGGAGGATCAGCGGAGTTTTAGGCTGCCTTGCCCCTGTTCCTGGAAACATCGTGGATCATGTGCCTCACATGATGAGGCATAGCATATCCTCAGCAGATTTGTGGATGATACTGAATTAGGATGGACCTTGAGATAATTGAGGCTTGGGCTAAGAAGACCCCCATGTATTTCAGCAGGGAGGTGTGAAAAGCTCTGCTCCCCCAGAGATATAATTCCATGCATCAGCACAATCTGTGGCCCGACCACCTGAATAGCAGCTCTGATAAAAAATGACCAGGTCTTAAAGCAGAAAGCAGACTGAATATGAGTCAACAGTGGTCTATCATCATTAGCAAGGCAAACCCCATGCTGGGCTACCTTGAAAGAAGTACAGCCAGTAGGAAGTTTTTATTCTGTCTGACTGGCACTGCTGAGGCTGCTGTAGTATGTCCTCTTTGGGGTTCCCCGCTTCAAGAAGGATGTTGGACTGAAAGAAGGTCTAGCAGAGAGCTGCCAAGATAGTCAGAGGTACCTGACTTGTGGAGAGGGGCTAAGGGTGCTGAGGGATGATGGCAGGGAGGGGTTGTTAATGGCAGCATATAACTACTGGAGAGCAGGCTAAGGGGGGACTTGGTGGTAGCCCCGATTACGTGAAAGGGAGTTACAAGTGCAGTAAAGCCAGGCTTTTTTGGATAATAAAAGATGGTAAAGCATGGAACAGATCACATGGGAAGTTCGGAGTGGCCTTTCTTGACTAGGAGGGTGGTGCAGCACTGGAGTAGGTTGCTAAAAAGAGCTGGTATCAGCACTCTTTGAGGCTTTTGGGACTTTGTGGGACAAAGCCATGACTAACTTGCTTTAGTGCTGGAGATGGTCCTCCCACTCAATCTGGGGGCTGGACTGGATGGTCTCCAGAGGTGGCTTCCAACCAGCACTTCTATGATCCTATGAATTTGATGAGGATTTATACATTTTATCTGTATGGCTATATAGCAGCTATAGTTTTCACAGTTAAAACTAGAGGAAAAAAAAACCAAACCAAAACAAAAGACAACTATATTCCTCCTGATTCAGAACATGTCAGCCATGGGTAATAGAGAAGTTAACAGATTCTCACAGTATTACAGATGCATTTGCTTTCTCAGACTTGTTATGTATCAGATACACATTTTTAAATGTGGAAGGGAAACTGTTGGCCCTCACAGACCTCTGGCTTACTGTCCGAGTAGCAATGCCTGTGTCAACTTCTAGCACGGTCATGTCACTTTAGCAGAATTTACGAACTCTTCTATGGAGCCATGTAACTTTCAAACTATACTGCAAGCATATATGACACACCTATGGTTTCATTAAAGACATGGATTAAGTTACAATGGTATTAAAATCTCAGGAAAGGAAAGACTCATTTAATACATGAAAACAACTTAACAGTCACGAAGGGAAATAGCAATCATGAGCAAAATGATAATCTCTGAGTACTTCTGGCCAGGTTACTAGACATCAGTGGAAATCTCTTTTCTCTGTCTCAGTTTGGAGATATTTTGTTGCTAAATGGTGCGGTATGTTAGTGAGCAACAAGGACCAAAATCAGAACACAAAAAAATAAAACAGAATCACATTGATATGCATGAATACATCATATATTAACCTATTGTTCAAAATCAAATAATTGTAGTGGATTTAATTACATACAATTAATGACCACTTGAGGGCTAAAGCCTTAATTTTTTTATACATGAGAAAGATGTTGCCTTTTGCCTTCTTGAACAGCAAGAATGATCTAGGTCCATTGCGATTTGGTCTGCTTTGTAAACCCTGGGCACATGCACTGGAAATACACTTTATTTACAGAATCTGTATTGTTGAAGCATCTACTGAGAAAAAGCAGAAACTAGCTCTAAATGCTTTTTGTGCACTTCCTAGCCTAAACATAAAGACTGTTGCCTTTGCTGAGTAACAACATCTGTTACTCTGGAAAAACAGATGTGTGAAGTATACTAGCAGTCAGGAAATATCAAAAAGGTGAAGATGAGTCTTCAGCAGCTCCAGAGGCAGCAAGGAAATTGGAAGAGAAGACAGATGCAATATGTGCTTGCAAACGGGGCATGCAAAAGAGGAAAAAAGATATCATGTGAATTGTTTAATTTGGAATGATAAAGAAAAGCTCCAGGAAGAAAAGTGCAATATTGTGAGGGCCTCCTTATGCTTTTATTTCCTTTAATCACATTCCTTATTTATAACAGGGCTGCTGACTTAGAGGTTTCACAGGAATCCTTTCATAGTTCTGGATGCTGATTTATACTGAATCTGATGGGTTTCCTATCAAGGGGATGTTGGATTAGTTGAACAATAGCTGGGTATAATTCTTGGCCATGTTATAACAATTCACAAGATGAAAGTCTGGCTCCAGGAGATCAAATAGGAGTTTTTTATTTGATACCAGGACTTTGCCCTGTTTTTTCATTTTTTTCACAGCTTGATCAGAGCAGAGGAAAAAAAAGGAAAGTGCTGGCATGCTGTCTGTTTTGTAGTGGCATTAGAACTGAGAACTCCTAGCCCTTGTAATCTTGTGATTTTTTTTTTTTAAAGCCTTGAACCATGGAATTTAATGTTTTATGCGTATGTGTAAACATGGAAAAATAGCTTCTCTAAATGTTCTCATTTCAGAAGGTAAATAGATTGAAAGTTACTTATTTTTAAAAAGTTCTTATAGTTTTAAGTCCATGAAGTGATGTTTTGGGATCTGACCTGTAGTACTGGAATGCTTGGAATAGCCAGTCCTGGATCTCCCCAGGTTTCTCAAATCCTGATGTATTTCAAAACAACCTTTTTGACTCTGCAAAAGTTGGCTAGAGGTTTTTGCCCTTTCCATCCAAGTCCAGCATGAAAAAGGCAGAGTTGAGAAACAATGATTAAATAGAAAAATATAGTTCAGATAACACATCTGAACTTGTAAAAAGTTTTGCTCTGTTCTGTGTTTTCCCTGAATACTTGCTTCTTCCTTTACAGTGTTCAGAATTATGGAATGTGGGAGATATTTTGATAGTGTTTCTTCCCTGGGGAGAAGGATTCATTTCCTGACCCTTATATGATGCACTGTGTCACTGAGGGTCTTTGAGAGCATTTATTCTCAAGGTTGCAAGCTAAGACAAATGCAAGCAAGAGCTGTTTTGCTTCTGAGCACCTTGAAGGGGGTTAGCAGAAAAGCTAAAAGTAGAACTGAGTAGGCATATAGGAAATACCATCCTGGATTAGGTCCAAAACCCACCTAATCCCATACCATGTCTCCAGCGATGATTAGTGTCATACACTTCAGACGAAAATGGGATTACGTGGTCTTTGCTCCTCCACAGACATTTGGAGGCTTATTCTGAGTTGTAATCATTTGAAATTGGCTTAAATCCTGAAGGCTGTGGTTTAACATCTCTTGCACTGAGTCAGTTGTAATGAATTATGATACTGTGGATGTTTCTGTCATCCACAGAAATGACCACCCTGTCCTCAGACTTTGCAGACTTCTTCACAGCTTTTTGTGGCAGTATGTTACCTGCACTTTAATTGCACTTAGGGTGAAAACAGCTTTGGAAGTCTACTTTGTTTCCGTGTTAACAGGGAAGGAGCACAGAAATTTCTTGTCTCATTCTCTGGAACCCTGGTTATTTCTATGATAGTTATTTTGTATGCTGTCATCACAGCACCAAATTTTCATCAGCATTTCAGGCTACTTTTTGCAATCTCATTTCATATGATCAAGGTGCCTTTTTTTTCATTGTTGATCATTCTCAGGGCATCTGTTAGACTTCCTATATTTGGCCGTATCTCTGACACTGATGTTCAGGACTGTCTATGGCAGGAGAAATATGTTAAGCAAGAAACACTGCAGATAGTGAATTCAGAGAAACTTCCAAGGCAGAATAAGGGCTTTTTTGCTAATTGGGTTGAAGAGCAGCAAAGAAAATCTCAAAGAGAGAGAAATGGGAGAGTGTGAGGCAATTTCACCATAAACAAAAGCTGTCAGAAGTGCTCAGAGAAAGGATGTCTCAGGTGCTGGGAGGAACAGAGCAAGTTTGCAGCCCCCATCCGGGATAAAATACTGAAATGTCTGAGAAGAAACTATTATAAAGTGTGATGCTGAAATAAATTTTCATATACTTTACTTTCCTCCTCCTTCAACTGTTTCCAATTTTGTAATGAAAATTTACTTCTGGTTTTCCAAGAGCTGATAAACACTACAAATAATGTTTTACACTAGCAACACAGATGACTACAGATCACCAATTACAGAAAAAACTATTCTAAAACTACTGCATGAACTTTACTGACATATTTTTTAAGTATGGTGTCAAGAGGATGAAATCATCTTTTGTTGATTTGGAGGCATCCAGTTTAGGAAATGGTAAATAGCATCTTTGTTATGAAGAACAGTGGTTCAGGGAGCACCTGCATGTTGGTCTGTCATGTTTATTTATGTTGACTAAGTTGTATAGAAGAGTTTTTATTATCTGTTTCAAAACACAAGCATCAGTTAACTAAAACCAATGAAGGGATCATGACTGCCTGAGAGACTAAATGGAGCAATCTTGTTTTACTGGGCTTTGTAAACTGGAAAGGTCTTGGACTACTGCAGCTGTTGTGGGGTTATGAATTGCTGGCTAGGAATACAGGCCTTGTAACTACAGAGTAATATTGCTGGTTCGGGATATCCTACATGTATCTGCACTGTTGGCTTGGCAATGTTTTTATCATTGTTTCAGCTGATGCCATAGGTATATCAAGATTTTTTTGCTTTGAAACCCTGATAGCCTGAATGTCTGTGCAAGACAGAGGCATAAATTGGTAGATGTCCATCTCACTTGTGCTTAGTCTGACTATTTTTATGTGAGGACACAATTTAATGTGTCCTGGAGTTTGGGATTAAGGAAGCCTTTCTCTCGCAGTTCCCGCCCTCCTCCTTCCTCACTTTCCACTGGTCATTGATGAACCACAGGTGACCTGGTGGCTGCTAAGTTACTGGTCAGTGCTTAAACCTTCACTCCAATGCAGCCAGCTCCATTTCTAAGTCACTGAACAACTACAGGCTTGCCGTGTTTCTTGTTGGTTGAGATTAATTTTTCATTTAAGTGTATCAAAACCCATACTTCTCAGAGCATTGTTGAAATCAACAGTAACTACACATTCCTGGTCTAATCCGCAGCTGTACTGCAACCACATATTAATTCATGATTTTGCGATCCTTTTGTCCCAGTGAGTTAACTGAAATCTTTTATTGACATTCAGACCCTCACTATGGTGGCCAGGTATGTAGGAGGGCCTGGGACAGGGGAGAGAAATTAAGGGGCAAAATTCATGGTACCAAGCAAAACTTTGGATTACAGAAGAGGAAAACAAACCTAGGAAATGGACTAGTGAAAAAATTTGAGACATGGATGAGACCATATTTCCCTGGGAAAGGCTGTGAGGTGAGAGATGGGTCAGGTGCAGAAGCAGCAAGATCCACCCACCAGTTGTCCCCATGACGATGCTGAGGCAGCTGATGTGGAGGTTGAGTAAGGCACCAGATGGGATGGGCAGAGCATCCTGTCGCTGCAGCACAACCACACTCACTCCTGCACCACCCAGGGATGTGATCTCCATTTCCAACCACAGTTAAGCCTGTACTGCTTATTTTAGTATAATAGCTGCAGCTAAAGGGCTAGCTATATGCCTGGCAGTGTTTTTTCCTCTTTCAAAAGATCACACATGGGTACCTGGGATATCTGAAATTGGTTTTTAGAACATGTCAGGTTGTTTTAAATAATTTCTTTACTCTTTTGCAGTAGGAGAAAGCTATATTCAGCAATCCATTTGCTGTGTCTGGAACACTAGTCATGCCTGTCAAATTAGGGTAATTGCTTTGCAATACTGATTGCTTTGCAAACTGTTGTTACCAGCCAGGTGGGTGACTTCTTAGTGCCCAGTTGTGTGATGCTCTGGTGTGCCTGTGGGTGAGAGCAGCCTGTCTCAAAGGCTGTTGCAGAGCTATATACAGGGAGTGATTATTCACCGTTTTTATTGATACAAAAAGTGGAGCAACCAAGTGGAATTACTAGGCAGCAAGCACAAAGCAAAACATAGTATGGTTTTTTACACAAAGCATAATATAATTGTGTTGTTTACTGCAATAATATCTATCTGTACATGAAGGTACCAATGTAACTGATGGCTCAGGAATTCTCTAAACTTTGGGGTGTTGGAAACTGAGCACAGACACTGTTCACACTTAAACTCCTCACTTTCGTTACCAGCCAACACGAGAACTAGTTGGGGTAGAGCACCTGAGCTAAGGACCTTTGTCTGGACCATATGGCCATTCCCACTTTTTAGCTTGAGGAGGTGGAGGTTTGCAGAAGTTCAATTATTTGGCACATAGCAGTTCAAGAATTATTATTGGTTACTCCAATTTTTCACACATGTTCCACCAGCTGAGTACATGGGGTCCTGTATAAAGTAAGTTAAAACAAACCAACCAACCAACCAAACCCCCAATCCCCTCACAAAGCACCCTCCAAACGTGCAGTTGCAATAGTACATTAAATATTTTCTTGCTTGTGTTGCTGTGACACTAAGGGCACAAAAACAACTGCTCATCTGACAGTACAGGATCCAACAGTGTTTTCAAAGTATGAAAGCATCTGCAAATAATAGAGGGGAAAACTGGCTACCTGGAGTATGTAACTTTTCTCTGGTACTTAATCAGGTGCCGCTGGACTGGATGGTCTCCAGAGGTGGCTTCCAACCAGCACTTCTATGATCCTATGAATTTACCTTACCTGTAAACAATTCAGTACCAAGCATTTTAAAGAGGAAACGTTTTTCTCCCTTTAGTATACCTTTAAAAAAAAGAAGGGGAAAAAAAGAAATTATGTAAACAGTAAATTAAAATAAAATGTTTTGGGTTTTTTTTCTCTGATTAATTGTTTTTATGGCATTTTCAGATGACTCTCAGTGTAAAAATTGCTGCATCCATGTGCCCATCAAATGTTTTGCCTTTACTTCAGAGTCAGTCCTGGGGCAGCTAGAGCAATGGCACATCAGTGGTGTATTCAGGACTTTCAGACAAATGCAGTTTTGATTCTGTAAGGCTCCAGGCAGCAATGAAATGAGCTGAGTTTATGTCTATCCAGTGAAACCAGTGTAAGCCAAAGGTTCTCAGATCATCAGCTGAGAAAGCCTTGAAGATCCCATTGCACATGATCATTTCCCCTAAATCTTCAGAGAAAGAGAATAGATCTTCTAGGTTGTCTTGGTTTTTGTTTGCTTTTTGTTTGGTTGTTTGTTTGTGGTTTGTTTTTTTTTTTTTTTAATAAAAGAAGCCCAAAGGCTTTTGGGGTCATGTTAGAGAAGACTAATGTTATATTGAAAGAACAAACAAATATTAAGCAGAGTTTTTTCTTGAGATAGGACTTTGATTTATAGAAAAGCTTTGCAATCTTTCTTGTTTATGTCAATCATACTGATTCTTCAACACACGAAGATGACTTCTGTGGTATCTGAAACTGAATCACAAAATTGTTGGATGTTAAGTGTTGGTATACCAGTTCACCAGTTAGAAGTGCTGGAATTGTTCTTTACACATAAAACACATAAGAAAGCCCTTTTTTTAAAAAAAATGTGATTTTTTATAAATAATTTCTATTCTGATGTCTGTGAATATTTTTGTCTTCATGTTAGATCATGTGGGCAGGTTTTCAGCCCTTGAGTATTTGCAGACTCTTACCCCAGGGAGGGCTTCCCAGCGCAAAAGGAACTATGGGAGGGGAGCTCAGACAGGTGTTACAGCATGAAGGCAAGACCAACAACTCCACTTGGCTTTCCTCCTGTAAACACTGATAGCATCTTACTGTCCAAAACGCTGTTACAATTTAGTTGTGTTGAGAGGAACAGGACTTGATTTCCATCTGCTTATCTTGGGAGTGTAAAGAGAGCTAAGATCCAACATGACAAAAGGCTGAAGCATGTGGCAGGGAACAAAGTAACCAAAGGTGGTCCTACCAATTACCGGGCTGAAACCAGGCAGTGCTTGTCCAGTTGAGGGTCAATCTTCAAGTTGCCTCAGTCAGTCTGGACCACATGCACTGCTTCTCCCCGCTTGATATCAAATGCAGCAGCCATTTCCTCCACTGACCCATTACTAGGAGATATGATGGGCTCCCTTGTAGAGTCCTACTAGGAATTGCTCAGCACAACGCCTGCCTCTGTGTACCAAAAAAAAAAAAAAAAAAAGAAAAAAGAAAAAAGAAAAAAAACAGTGTTCAGAAGGGCCAAGTGCAAGACAGTGAGCACTGGTTGGTTTTACTCTATTGAAGCTTGGCAGCTGCCCAGTGAATCCAGACTCATTGCTGGAAGCAGTGGGATGGGGAGAGGGCCACTACAAAGACTGGGACCAGGCAAAGGCTTGTACCCAGCACCCCAGCATGAACTTGAAGCTCAGGCTAACAGGATGTCAGGAGTGAAATTGGGAATGAGCTGTGGATGAGGACTAGTGGGTAACTTTGGAGTTAACCTCAATTATGGCTGGAGATAACTGAGCTGGATGGGGAAGCTTCAGTCCTTACAGTAAAGTGTATTCAGGAGAGCTTTCTGAAGAGAAACACCAATTCAAATCCCAAGAAGTTTTATGCATCCTCTTCCCCATTCCTGAAAGCTTACCTCTGGGGTGGGTATAGTCTAACCAGCGGTGTTCGCAGATGGGACCTACTACTAAATTAAGACTCAGACCACAGCGAAATTTCTTCTGATATTTGAATGTGACAAAACTTACTTCACTTAGTGTGGTGAATTCATTGCATTTCAGTGGAATTTATCTTTGCCTTGATTAAAATCTTCATGCCTTGTTTTTCAGTTGGACCTGCACAGGACTGCAAACAAACAGCCTGGAACAGGAGGAGGAAACTGGTCTGTAACTACTGCAGAATGGTCCCTGGGTCATACCGTTAATATTGATTTTAAAATGTTGCAACTCTCTTTAAATAGTTGTGTAAGGTTGTATTTTTGCACAGTCAAGTGTTCTTTTGTCTTAGTTATTTAAATTACAGGGTATAATCTGTGGCTTCTAACATTCACACAAGCAACTATTAAAACACCAACAACCCTGTTAAGATGTGGGTCTGGGTTAGTGACCTTCTGGCTTCTCTGCAGATTTTACTAAAATTACTTTTGGACCACAAGGGTCTCATGAGGGAAAGATATTTGAATAGGCTTTTCTATTTTTTCACTGTGGGTATATTTCTATCTAGATTGTAGACCAGTTTATGCAAATAAAATAAATTGATAAATCAATATGTGCCAGAGACTGTTAAAATCTAAAGGGCTTAGTGATATCTGTAATAATGCTCAAGTTTTTACACTGTTTTCCCAATATTATAAACCTAAACTTTGGGATAACTTGAAAAAAACAAACTCAGAACAATTGTGTCTTTTAAGTTGCCTCTACCCTTCAACACAGAGCAAACCATTGCCTCTGAGTGAGCCCAACTTTTTAGAAAAAAGAACACAAATGAAAGTAACTGTGTAATTGTTTGAAATACAACCTATACTGCTGTTCAATTAAGTGTTTAATATCCTTCCTTAGCTGGTTGCCTGTTTACTTGTTGTGATACAGCATTTTCTGTGGGACTGTTCAAGCACTTCCATAGATGCAGTGCAGATCCGATGCTTAAGCCTTATGATTTATGAATGGACTGGAAAACAGCAAGTAGGCAACCTCTAATTGTTACCTTCTGGGCACTGCAGATGGTGTTTCAGAAGCTTGTTGCTCACCTTTAAATAGTGATTTAAGGCTTCTTTATATTTATACAGAGGCTAGAATTAAACCTCTGTTAGTTCTGATTGAAATGTTTTTCAGCTGTCATAGTAAGAGACAGATCATGTTAAAATTCAGCTGTATATTCTTAATTGAATAAAAATCACTTTGCTTGTTTTCAGTAGAGTTTTGGGTGCTGTCAAAAACATCCTCCCCCTAACCACCTTAAACTGTTCTTCTAGGGGAATTCAAATATTTATTGACAGTGGAAACCAGAATTGCAATTAAATTGGGAGAGGGGCATTCTTCAGAAATATTGGCTGGTTTTATGTACAAGTGAAAAAAAAAATTCAAACAGGAATTTATGATTTACAGAAAAAAATAGTAAAGTGTGGATGATTAAAGGAAGTTTAGTAGGAGTGATTTCAGCTGAGCTTTGTGTACTTGCAATTGATTGAAAAGACATCCTTTCTAAGGCAATCCTTTAGTATTTAAATTCTTTTATTTCTCTTATAAATCATAATAAACTGGGTAATTTCCTGCCATAGTCTTGGTTGGTATAAGCTTCTGAGTTCTCTGACTGTTAACTGAAGCAATTACACACTTTAGATTAATGGCTAAACTGACTAAATTGACATGTGAAAAATAAGTGTTTCTTTTCATATGGGAGTCATTCAATTATTTATCATAAGGATGTTCTTAAAATTATGTTTCTTTTAAGACCTTCTTTATCCTAATTGTTAAAACAAATAAAGTAGTAAGAGAGCAGAAATATACAAAACCCTGCATTTTTTGCAATAAGAAAAAAATGTCCCTTTCCACATATTAAAAATGAACAGAAAACAGAGGGGGTTTTAATTGCTGTCCCTAATGCTCTTCGGCTTGGTTCTGCAGAAATCTATTTACTGTATTTAAATGGACTCTTGTTCTAAAACTACTATTCAAATAGTCTTTGACAAGCAAAGAATTTTTGGTGAAACTTCTGTTTTGGCTTCTTTATCAAGAAATTGCATTTTATTCACACCATTTTTAATTTAACATTTTGTTGCTTTTTTAAAAGGTATGTTGGATGATGAGGTCAGTTTGGAAATGAGAGACTGCAAAATTTCCCAGTTGAGGTATATAAATCAGAGATATTTGGACGCTACATTCTGTCTTAAATTCCAAAATGTTAACTATTACCTAACCTGACTGCTGTAAGATCCACTAGAAATTGTTTAAAGGCTGATAACATTTTTTTTAACTATTGTAGATAAATCAGGGTGTAGCCAAATTTCTGAGCTTTTCCAGTACTTGTAAACCAACCCAGACTCTTTCAAAAAGAGTCCTGCTCCCTGATTTCAGTGCAAAAACATACTTTAGTCCTACTGGAAAAATAACAAAAAGGAAACCCTGAATTCTGGAAGATGCTATCTAGTTAGGGAACAGGTATAACATGGGAGAGTTTTGCAGGCCTCCTCCTGATGATCTTGGGAGCGTGGCTCAATTACAGCATAATGCAGTCAGCTCTTGGCCTTAAAGGATCATAGGAATCTATTTCCTCTTAGACAGTCCATTGTCTGTGTCAGCAATGATGTCATTTCTCTGCCTTGTCACTTCAAAAATGAACTGATCACCAAATATCCCACACCTTCATGGGTTTTTTGCCATTGCTAACATGGGCTGGACTTAATCAACATTTTTAGGACATATTCCCCATGTTAGTTTACACCTGATGATGCCCTTTCTGAAAGTCTTGTTCACATCTCTTCCTGATGACACCACTTTAAAGGGTTTAAAATTAATCTCACGGAAGTTTTAAAATTTAAACTAGTGCCTTGTTCCATTCAGCTGAAGGGTTTGGTGATTGCTAGCAAGCACAATTAGTTCCAGCACAGGAAGCAGGACTGTGAATTTTCAGCAGATTTTGTGCTCTGAAGGCCTTAGTAGTTTGTTGTCACTAATGCCCATTAATGTGTCTGAATTTAAAGCCTTTACAGTTCCATTTGACAGATGAAGTAGTGAAAGTTTAGGGTTCCTAAATTTGTTTGCTCTCAATTCAGTTGTGCTGATTCTTTGTCCCCAAAATGATGTCTTACACCAGAATGGTTAGCTGTAAACTAACCGGGCAGGTCTGAGTTGTCCTTGTTTCATATTTTGTAAGCTAGCAAGTATTTCCCTCCTGAAGTCAAATGCTGCTGGACTGGTCTCATTCACACAGACAAAGCCTGCCTCTGCACTACAGCACAGTCCCCAACAGCAAGTGTCAGTGGGTAAGACCAGAGCAAGAAAGGAGCACCTGCAAGCTTGCTGCACACTGTTCAGCCTGCTGCAGTGGATTTAGGAGATATTTAGGAGATAGTTCTCTGTTTCTTAGGTACAGAAATCATGTCTCCCCCCATGGTGGGAGTGCCAGAGGACCTCTGCAAGCACCAGGGACCAGAGGAATGAGGTTGATATCCTCCTGCCCAGCCACTCAGTAATGCACAGTGAACTGTTACGTGACTGAAATATTTCCCATTTTAGCAGTTCTCAGCTCCAGCAGGAAATGGTGATACAGACTGGTTTGAGGTTTTACTGACCCCTTAGAGAAATTGAGTGCTGCAGACTCAGACAGTTCAAGAAAAACAGGTGTATGTTTGTCAGCTTCCATGGAGAGCCTGAAAAAAGGAGGAGATGGATGGTGATTTCTTCTGCTCTGCCCCATCACACCTCTCCCAAAGGGAGAGAGCGAGTAGTGTATTCAGTTGAGAGAAAGTGTACTAGTATGAACACATTAGCTCTAACAAATGCTTTGAAATTACATGCTGAGAGTCACATCACCTAAACAGTGGAGGCCTAGACCTTTCAGAGCTTTGCCTTCATCAATCAAGGTCAACAGAAACGCAGGAGTATGGTCTCTGAAACACTGCTCAGCAAGTCAACAGCCACTTTCTTCTGGGAGGAATGCCACAAGCAAATGAGGGATAAACAAAAATGTTTTTATGTGTTTGACACCAATGTTAATACTCTGGAAAAAAAAAGGTTTTTTATTTAATTTTAGCTGCTTATGTTATTTGATTCTCTCTGGAGCATTTAGCTGATATCTGTATGTTGCTGACAAAACAGATGGAATTTATGTTGCTGGAATCATCACAATGAGTCATTAAAGTAATTAAAATGAGTCAATGAAATGAGTCATCAAGTGAGAGAGAGTTACACCTGCAACCAGCTCCTGTCCCTATGTTATGCAATTGTATTTTTGATGGTGGGCTTAAAACTTCTGACTGTCATGTTGATGTGTTTCTTAACAGCTCATACTGTAATCTGAGTTGTAATATTTAGTACTGCTGAATGAGTCTTTGTAATTGAATTAACTTGTTAGTCACAGAAAATAGAATCTGGCACACAGAAAGGGAACATTGTTGCTTGAAAAGAAGTGTTCTTTTGAGAAAGTTTACATAAGCATATCCTTGGGCAGAAATTATAGTTATATCAGGGCTAGCCTTTAAAACTAGTATATATTATGGAGATATAGCCTGCTTCTTTGCAGCTTTGAGTTTATTTACATCTTGGTTCTTGCACTGGTAAAATTTTCATTTATGTGAATTAAAATTGTTTGATTTTGGAGGAAAGAAAATTATATCTCACTGTGTAAGTGAAGCACTCAAGCTTTTTAAGGAGGGGAATTATACATTATGGGTATCTCTGTAATGGCTGCCATATCTGTTTCTCCCTGTTACAGTTACCTTTATGATTTAAAGGAAAAATACGAATCCTTATTTATTATGTATTGGTTATTATTTGCCAAATACTGAAGATCAGAAAATGGCTCAGAACTTCTAGTGATTGAAGATACATCACTCATTTTGAGGAGAAATTCAATGAGGGTATTATTGGTTTTTACTGATTATAAGATGCAATAGTTAAAGCCCAAAATTTGCAAACTTGGGTACCTAAATACTGACTTCAATTATTTTTCTTTTTCCAGATTTGTTGAACATTTGGCATGATTTCAGGTGCTTAAACATAACTTTTGTTGTCCACCTTTAAAGAACCATCCATGAAAACTTTGGCCCTAGGTATTGATATCAGATATTGGGCAGGCTAAACTAGAAGAGAAAATTTGGCTTGTTTTGACCACTCTTTTTTATGATTCTAGCAGCTTCTTTCCACTTTCCCCAGTTAGTACTCAGTGATATAAACAAGCTTGTAAGAAAACACATTTCCAGTTTTTATCTGATTAAGAAGAGATTCAGAACGTTTTCCAGAAATGTACTGATAATAATAGATCCATAATTCAATAACAGATTAATAACTCAATATAATTCCACTGAGGCAGAATATTTCAGAGTAAACTTATTCATCTTTTGAAAAATGTCATAATCCCATTGGCATATTGTCAATCTTTATTCTTTTTTTTTTTTTTTTTTTTTACCATATATATTTTTCCCCATTCATTTTTGGACTAATGTTTGAGGTTGACAGGGCAAATAAGCAACATGCCGAAGATGAAGATGTCAGTTGTAACAGGTACGCACACAGTATCAAAGGGCTAGGGAAGTCAGTGGCTTAGCTACTTACATCATGGGTATTGTAATACACAGAGGTTTTGCATGCCTGGCCTAGGACTGGGACAAATGCTCAGCTGCAAGTGGGGAATGTGGGTCTTAGAGGACCCCTGAGAAATAGCCCCTGCATCCCTTCCCAGGCACTCTCTAATTGCAAGGCAATATACAGAAAACAAGCAGCTGCTTGGAAGGAAAAGAGGTTACAAACTGCATTTTTAAAGACACAAAATCATGGTGGTGTGCACTGAGCATGCTGCTATACTGACTGTTTCACAGCCCTTGAAGAGCCCATGCAAGAGCTAGGTTCTGCTTCCTAGCAGGGCTTAGGAAGATGGTGAAACACAGTTATTTTAATTCTTCATCTCAGGAAAAAGATGAAGAAACCTGGTGGATTGATATGTTCTTTTTAGAGTTTGGTCTCTTTCATAAGCAGTGTAAGATGCTGGAGGAGGAAAGTCATACCTCTCTCCTGACTGCCCAGTGCTTTTTCTTGAGTAGGCTTAGAAGTTCACTGAGGAATTAGGGGGTTTTAGCCTTTCTTACAAGTTATCCAGTAGAAATTTTTGCCATGCAATAAAATGCCCTTTCTAGACAGATCACACAAATTTGTTCCATGAGTCTATTTCATAATCTGTCAGATCACAGAGAGGTACCGATGGGAACTGTCTTTTCTTCTGTGATAAGCCTCTATTTTAAAAGTGATTTACAATTTCCAGACAGAAAATCAGAGCAAAAGAGACGTCAAATTTATTATTGTGATCATGTCACCTTTCTCTATGGACATCTGAGTATTTAGTAAGTAAAAGAGAGAAAATCCATCTTCTGTGGGTAGTACATCATCTACACAGAGATGGCAATCTGTCATTTCACTTTGGCTTGCATGAACAGGGATATACCATTTCTATGGGAAAACCTCAATCCCTTTCCTCTTATGGTGACAGATACCTCATTTGGAGCTTTCTAGAGAGAGCACTGTGCTTTTAGTTTGTTTTTTTCAGCATACAGGAGAATGGAGGTTTTGTCACTAAGTAATGACTTTTTCTTCATGTCTGTTTGCTACCCAAGTGCATTGTTTGTAGATGGATATGTACTGACAGAGTTGTGCCTGGGATTGACATCTAATATAGTTTGGACAGAAGAGGGAAGGAGAAGGAAGGGGATTTTGAGACACTTTAGTTTTCAGATAAACCCTTTCAGTATGCCTCTTCGTGAAGCTAGAGTCAGATTTGCTAAACTAAGGCAAAGCAACACTAAGAAGAGCCCCAGATCTGTGAAAATGTTGATACTTTTACAGTAAAATTCCCCTTTTTTTAACTGCTGGAGTCAGAACATTTCAAGTAAATACATCCTCTAAAAAATAGTGCCTCCAGCTGAATTCACTGCCTTGCTTTAGCTTTGCTTTCAAGTTAAATAACACAAGATGAAAATCAAGAGTAGTTTTCTTCCTGTTCCTTTCTCAGTCTGAATGTTTCAAAAGTTTTAAGGGAAATTCTCCAAGGACTCTAATAGGCAATTTCAGTAATGCAGCAATGTTATAGATTCTTGGCTTTTCTGTAAGGTGGAATATGATTTAAGAGAAAGATCTTTTTTTATTGGCCTCAGTCTTCTGTTAAGTCATTTCTGCCTTCCTGGAAAAATGCTTCTTTCTATACTCTGATTGATGTCTTTGGCGAATCACAGTTTAAAAACTGGTTCAAGGGTTTGGTAATTCTTAGTGATATGATTTAATATTTCCAAACAATAATTTTTGCCTTTAAAATCTAAAATAATGACATATTTTAGGAGATGGTGCAGGCTTTGTTGTTGTACCAGCCATTCCCAGAACCAAGCCTGGAGCAATGGTCAAGACAATGATCTTGCAGGGAAAAACAAACAGAAAGCTTCTCCTGGGCTCCTACTATGCCACTGGCCCTCAGAAAACAAATAACCAGCACAGTCACTAGTCTTCCCCAGTGATGGGTGTTACTTAAGGGAAGTGAAGGTTTGAGGAAGACTTGATCATTCTCTTCAATTATGTTAGAGGTAGACATGGAAGAATAAGCACACTCATCCTGTTTTAAGTCGGACTAGAAATACTAGGTTTAAGTTATAATAAGTAACAATAAATTATATGGGAAGAAAAGTTTCTTATAGCATTGAAGTACTTTGTTAATAGAGATGTGAGAGTCTTCTGCCACTGTAAGCTCTTCAGAATAGACTGGACAAGCATCTGTCAGAAATGCCAGTGGTGTGTTTTGGAGAAGCGTGAGAGACTAGATATTATGTGATAATCACTTCCAGCTCTACTTTCCTACAAGAAGAAGCTTGAGAACTGCACACAGAAAGAGTAACACTGATCTCCTCTAAAAAGCAGACAGTGAAGAGTATCCTTACCATGGTGCCAATGCAGGACCATCAACCCATACATAGGACAAGTAGGAGAGTAGCATTATGACCTGTAATGGAAGGATGATGGGGAAGGCAGTGATATTTCTCTGTTGTGCTTGCAAAGAGTAAGCTGACTCTGCTATCATATTTGTTAATGGAAGAGGAAGCATTTACTAGCTGCAGGCTATGTCCAGAGGAGACACTGACGCAATTCCCTCACATGCAGTGTGATTTCTGCAGGCACCAGGCTCTGAGAACTCAGCTGTTGCTTTGGGCCTTCAGTGGTTACTGCTTAGCCTGAGCATACAAGAGCTGCACAACTTCACTTATGTAAAGTCTCTGAGCTGAGGGTCTCAGGGTGCTACTCAAGCAATTCTACCCCATTTTGCAGATAAAGAAAATGGGTCACAGAGTGACTGAGGGGCAGTTCAAGTTCACACAAAAGCAGTCTGGTACTCAGAGCTCCCTGTCAACCCTTGGTGAAACATAGGAGTTTTCTCAGTAGTTCTTAGCTGAATGAAACATACTGTTGTCCCTACTGCCAATGACAGGCACTGTATTCCCAAGAGACCCTCAAAGAAAAACTCTGAGACTTCTTCAAGTTTGAGCATTCCTTAGATGGGTTGATTATTTCAGTCTCGATAAAACTCAGAACAGTGAAAAGAGCTCTAGTAACCTTCCAGAAAGGGATGCTCTGTCTGGAACACAAGTCATGCTGGAGAACATGGCTAAAGGATCTTGCATTTGCCATCTTATTTTTTACCCTCAAACTAATAAACTCAGCACAACTCCAGTGATACCTAGATTCTACTTACTAAACCCCACTGACCTGACCTCTTTATTCCATGTTCTGCATCTCAGTCTGGTGAGTGACAAGCCGGAATAACACCAAAGGAAAACAGAAACACTGGAAGGAAGCATTTTCAGTTTCATGTCACTATCAATATGTCTGGGGAACAGCAAACCATTCACAACCACATGACCGTGGAAGAATATGTCAACAGTGAAGGGTTGAGTACTCATCCCAGGGTGTAGCAGCTAACAGAAACAGTGACCGTTTCAAAGCCTTGTAACAAAAAAAATATGTAAAAATCAAATCATCAGCAAGTGAAAGAAAGTCTAATTATAACTACATATCTAATATTCCAAGCTTACATGGCAAGACTTCTCTAAATCACAGAAATATCCTTAAAGAGAATTTTGTCTTGAGAATATATTTATTTTATAGGGATCTACAGGTTATAGCCTTGGGGTAAGAATGTCATAAAGAATATTCTGTTGGTAGAAACACAATAGAAAAGTCTTTATATCTTAACTGCTTTTCATCCTCAAATAGATTTTGCTTCACTTATGTATTTGTGAGATATTAGAGTGGTAGCCACTTTCTTTAGTGATAGGGCTAAGTAGAACTTCCTTTACACATTCTTTAAAGGATAATTACAGCAGTAACTATTTTTTCTGTTGTCATACCAGGTTAATAGTAAATCAGCAGTTTCTGAAACTGCATTCAGTCACAGGGGGTGGACAATGCTTATTGAGTTATGAGACTGAATTTTCTTTCTTTTTTCTTTTCTGTCTTACACAACATGTGTGGATACTTTCCAATCCCTCTGACTGTCGGATGATATCTTTCTACTCCCTCTCAGGCAGTATGCTTTTTTTCTCTGCTTGTTTTTGTCCATGATGTACATGTTTTATTCAACACACCAGTTGTGTTTCTCATCTCTGGACAAGGTGACTCTGGCCTAGAAAAGAAGGATAAAGGCAGATAGTAATAATTGTGTGTGTGTGTGTGTATATATATGTATATATATGAGTATTATACCTAGTGAAGAATGAGCAATGTAACAAATTAAATTAGTAGTTTCATGGGGCTGAGTTCAGCAATGGTACAAAATAATCAAACCCAGTGGAGTTACACAGATTTAATGCAAAGAATTTGGTTCATTCAGACTACTGTTTTTTCATGATAGCAGGTGTAGAATTGTCTGTGAATTCTGTTCTGATTTTGATTCCATTAATGTCACCATAAGAGTGAAACTGAAAAAATGCACACACTCTTTTCAAAGACAAGTCTAAGTTTTGTCTCCTGAGACAAACATATTAAAGAAGAATTCTGAAGACTCTGTAAGTGTTTAAATAATTTCTATCTCCTTTTGCTCAGGTGGACATCTTTGTTGCCATTTCAATTCTCAGATCAGTGCAAGGCCGTTTTCCAAGCCCATGGAAATGTGTTCACGTCTTATGTCAAGGATCCTGTTGGCTGAAATATTATAGTGGTTAATCTAGACAGGCACTCTGTCCAAACTTAATCATATTACTAAACAAAAAGCTGATGTAATAGGATTCTTTTGAGACATGTTTAAAGCAACAATGGAACCACAATAAAATCAGAGAAAATGGGTGATTTTATTTTAGTAAGTACTGAGTACAATGGAGTAATGTTGCTATAATTTTGAGAGATTAAATTTGTGCATAAATGTTCCACAACCAGGTTTCTCCCCTTGTATAATCCATTGGTCCCTCACTGTCTTGTTCCATCTTCATTTGTGAGATTTACGTTAACTGTGGTGGACCTCATCCAGTAAAATATGTGTAAATTAGGATTAATATCACCTTTAAACTAGAGCTGCATTAAAAGCTTTTGATGAAATTGAAAGAGTTTTTTTAATGAAATTGAAAGAGGTTTACAGAAAAGTTCACTCTGTGAATCCAGCCTGAAGTTCAATTGTCACAAGTCCCCTTTTTCCCTTGGGCATTACTGTAGACCCTTTCCTTTACGAGGCAGATTGAACCTTTGTTTCTTTAGGTACCTGCTGCTTGTGCTAACTCTGTGCCTTGCAGTCAGTGCAACAGGTAGTTAAATGGGTGTAATGCCTTTTCTGTTCTTGAATTTTATGTGTCTCTATCCACTACGACGGGTAACTGCTGAGAAGACCTACCACAGGTTCCTTTTGAAACAGAAGTGGCAAGAGAAGTGAGTCAGAGGGAACAGAATGATTGTGAAGCTTATTTTCCCAGCATCTCCTTCCTGAAATGAAGATCATCTGATTTCACCATCCTCTTGATTGGACTGAGACAGAGTTCAAAAGGAAGTGGATCAGGGATGTTGTGTCTCAAAGGGAATACACATATTACCTACTAGGGAATTACTTTTTCTCCCAACATCCTATTTAGGGCATTTGGATTCCCAAGTGAATGTTGGTATGTGAGCCATGTAAACTGTGGGGTTTTTTGCCATCAAGTTGTATATCCATAAGGTCTGTGTCTGTAGCATTACTGTTTTGACCACCTTTTATCTCTTTGCAGTGGCTCATACTCTTAATAACTTGGTTAACTCTAGCTCTAGTAATCTCAAAATTTAGCTAGAGCTGGTGATTAATTATTTTTCTCAGCTGAGAATCTTGCTTTGGTACTGTGAGCTTTATTACGTTTACTCTTTCTAAATTTTGTAAGTTAGAACTGTGCACAGTGTTTTAACAGAAAGTACTTTGAGTTTGTAGTCCCTATTTATATGCCTGAGAGCATGTTTATTACTCTAAGATTTAATTCCCTTTTATGGAGAGATTGTGTTGCATTTTAATACTTAACATGTTAACATGAAGTGTTTGGGGTTTACAAATGAGATTTTTCTAATTAGCATCACAGTAAGCTAGACAGAAACCAGGAGAAAAAGGTATTATGTATCTGTCATGATTGAACAAATCTATGTTATCACTATGATACTATTCTAGAACAGATCCTATATAACAGTTGCAAATTATGGGTGAGATATTAAAATGCATTTTTTTAATGGCATGTTGACTTTGATTTTTTACTGTAACATAGCCTTGCTATTGAAATTAATAGATTTAAACAGCCCCAAGTCTTCTGTAAACTGTCTTCTAGTTATGTGAGTGAGTAGAACACACAAGAGAGAGAAGTAATCTTTAAAAACCTACCAAAGAAGCCAACCACCTACAGTTAACAGGGTCAGCATCTACTGCAGCTTCTCTGTGTGACCTGGAAATGATCCTGACTGGTGACTGGCCAAGTGGTGATAGCACTAGACGCAGTTTGTATCACCTTGCCCTCTCTCCCATCCTGGTACATTTGATAACAGACTATAACTCTCATATATTAACTCAACTAATGTTTAAACTAAGTATTTTACCAACTCAAATGCAAATCAGAGAGGAAAATCAATGGACAGAGGAGCTCTGATCTTTGAAACCTGTGGAATGATTTGCTTTTCTATAGACAGATACCAACCAAGTACTGAAATACATTTCTGATGGTGACTAACTACTCTGGGTTGATTTTTCACTTTTAAAGGTCTGTATATTATGCACGGGACCATGAGGTTATATCTCTACTGAACTGCTGCTGTTGTGTTCTCTCTGCGGATCTCTCACTAAATTAAGAAGGGTATGGTTAGAGCAACAGATTGTTTAACACCTGTGCTCAACAAATAATCTTGATTTACTATTATTTATTATGAATGGATTGATTCTAATATATTAAGTGCATTATAAAATATGCTTGTTGTAGATCTCAGTATGGAATTAAATATCTAATGATGTTTTCTTGTTTTTCCAAGAATTCAGAATAAAAAACTGTATTTTCATCCTCTTAATGACTTCTACTCCTTTCAGACTTATGTTTGAGGACAGCAATGAATCTGGCACTGTGATCTAGAAGTCAATACAACCACAAAAATTCTGAAGCCAATGAAATGAAGAGCTTAAATGTGTCAGAGCTACCATAACAGATGGAAAAAAGAGGTAGGTTCTTATGTTTCTGAAATGAAAAACTCATGCAGATTTAATGTAAGCAGTAATGACTCTTGATTTATTCAGAAGCGAATGAGAAACCAATGAAACTCATAAACAGCAGTAAGGTTGTTCTGGCAACTCTTCTGGCACTGACTGGAGACTCAAGGAATCATCAAGGCAGTCTATAGCTGGAGTTCAGGAGTAAGAATTATGAACTCCTTTCTAAAAGGTCAAAGAGAAATTGTTAACACCTATCTAGGCTCACATGAAAAAAGGTGTTCTGATCTGGGAAAACTTCCTGCCACCTCATGTTGGCGGCATTAAGTTCTGTGTCATAAATTGCATTATTTATGGATGTCATGCACTGAGTCTGCTGTTGAAGTCTGGGCCACAGCTGAGTTAAAATTTTATGCTGGAATAAAATCTAGTGAAATACACACCAAAAAATGATCTATTCTTCTGTAGTCTAGGCTGATACTTTAGACTCAAAGCAGAAAAAAAATCTAATGCCAAATTAAACACAAATTTTTATATGAAGAGAAACAAGGCAATATATGTACACTCATTTTTAAAAGCTTCTTGGCTGATTAGTTTTGTAAGATAAGGCAGGAGGGCAGAGAAAATTCAATGTGTTTTCTTTGTCTTCTGTTTCACATTCTATTCTTTCTTTTCCATTCTCTTCTCCTTTTGAATAATATTGAAAGGGGAATAATGTTGGATGGGATGGTTTTGGTACCAACTACTAAACA
Source organism: Strix uralensis (assembly GCF_047716275.1). Lineage (NCBI taxonomy): Eukaryota > Metazoa > Chordata > Aves > Strigiformes > Strigidae > Strix > Strix uralensis. The sequence goes on along the minus strand of NC_133972.1, from coordinate 130,896,156 downwards.
GGTGCAACAGAGTAATGTATAACCTTTTTTAGAGGAATAATATAAACTTTTCACTGATAAAACTAGTGGTGCAAAGAGATGTAGTTAGAGGTATTTTAAAGGGCTGATCCAAACTGTCAAGGTAAATGTAGGCTGAATTTTTCTGAATATGCTGTCCAAATAAAGAAAAAAATTGAGATGTTTCTGTGTCTTACAAACTTATTCACAACTGTTTGAATTGTAGACATATTTGTGTATGTTTTAAGATGCATTTCTTTGTGTAATTAGAGACATTTGATTGATGCTTTTTCTGAGGGCTTGTTCAGTTTTCCTTTAAACTCATGGTAACTTTCAGCATCCTTAACACACTGTGACAAGGAAAAGCATAGCTCATATATCTCATGCATGGTGTATGGTTGCCTTTCGTTGGCTTTGACCTGAGTCCTTCTAGAAACATTTGATGCTCCCTGGTTTCTTGTAATAGAAGACAAAATGAACAATCCAACCTCTCTGTCTATGGCACTCATGAGTCTGTAGACCTCTGACATAATGTCCCACAATTTTCTCTTTTTCAGGCCAAAGAGTTCTTTGGTCCTCAGGGTAGGAGCCACTCTCTACCTTTGGCCAGCCTGGTTGTCCACCTCTAAATATTTTTTAAGTTTTACTTTGTGCTTTCTGAGATGAGAGAACCATAATACATAGACAGTGTATGTAAACTGAAGATTTGTAGTTGGCAGAATGGTAATTTGTGCTCTATAGCTTTCTTCTCTATTCCTTTCCTACTAATTCCTAACAACTGGTTTTGGTTTTCTCTGGCTGCTCTGAGCTCTGAATTGCAGTTTCATGAAGGTATTATTCACAGTTCTGACATCTTACTCCTGAGTGCTAACTGCCAGCTCAGAGCTTAATTTATAAGTTAGAATTATTTTTCCCCATGTGAATCACCATCCATTTATTTACATTGAACTTCAACTGCCGTTTTGTTATCCAGTCATGTAGCCCCCCCGCAGTTCTTCACAGTTAGCCCTCATTTTGCCATCTTAGATAACTTGGTATCAATTCGCCCAGATTTTCAGCTCACTTATAACAGGAATAATAATGTTGCTTCTCTTTCCAAGAAGAAATGTGAATGTGGTGAAAATGGGTAGTCCTGGTTTCAGATGGGATAGAGTTAATTTTCTTCCTAGTAGCTGATACAGTGCTGTGTTTTGGATTTAGTGTGAGAATAATGTTGATAACACACTGATGTTTTGCTTGTTGCTAAGTAGCACTTATCCTAAATTAAGGATTTTTCAGTTTCCCATGCTCTGCCAGCAAGCAGGTACACAAGAAGCTGGGAGGGAGCCTGGTCAGGAAAGCTGACCCAAACCAGCCAGAGGGATATTCCATACCATAGAACGTCATGCTCAGTATATAAACTAGGGGGAGTTGGCCTGGAAGGAGAATAGCTGCTTGGGCATCGGTCAGTGCATGGTGAGCAATAATTGCATTGTGCATCACTTGTCTTTTCTTGGGTTTTTAATAATTTCATTAAAATTATTATTGTTAATATTTATTATCATAGTTATATTTTATTTTAGTATTAAACTGTTCTTATCTCAACCCACAAATTTAACTTTTTTCTCCATTCTCTTCCCATCCCATTGGGAGGGAGGAGTGAGTGAGCAACTGTGTGGTGTTTAGTTGCCGTCTGGGCTTAAACCACAACATGGGGGTAGAAGCGATAAGTTCCCTATATAACACACATGCCAGCTGACCAACACTAGCTATGTTCTACATATTCACAGCAGCTGCCTTTTGAAGGCTGCCTTGGGGTTTCGACCTCACTCAGAAATATTTCACTGTAAGTGGACATCTGTGGTGGCATCTTCATAGTCCGTAAGGTGGTGATTTGGGACTTCGGAGACCTTGGATCAGTTTCTATTGCTCCTATGGGCATAAGTAAACCAGCCATTTAATCTTTTTGTACCTCAGTGTCTCATTTGTAAAACAGAGAGACCAACACTTCCACCTTTTGTCTGTCTTGTCTATTTATACAGAGAATCATTTTGGGCAAGATTTTGTTACCTATGAAAATGTCTAGTACAAAAGAGCTCCTGACTCACATGGGGAGTTCTTAACGCTACTTGGTAGGTGAGGAACCCTTTCATCCCTACTGTGATCTGTCTTAAAACTCCAAGATGTTCCCATCCTAAGATACTGAAACCAAAATTAATATAGAATGGTTGTCCTCACATATTCACTGGTCAATGTTAATTAGAGTACTGCAGCTGCAATCTGGAGAACCCAGTCCTTTGAGTGGAGGAGACTTTTGCATCAAGGGAAAATGTCCTGGATAAAAAATCATTCAATTGTACTAGAAATAAAGTGGAAATTCAGTTGGTACTTGCAGTACTATAAGGAGACATCCCTTTTGTCTTTCTATAAGGCTCTGACATGGAGCTGCAGCTATCACTAGTTCCTCTAGGAAGTTAGGAACTTAGCTGGAGGCTGGAAGGAGAGTACTTCTTTCTTATGGTGTTCATATCCATGACACTTACCCTGTAGTTAGGAAAACTTTCATGCAGTTCAAATGGTGGTGGGAAAGAGAAGGCAGCAAATGGAAGGAGAAAATGAGTTAATGGCTTGGGAAGTTTTTAGGAAAGGGGAGGAGTGGGTTCAGTCTCTGTTCCTGTGAATTTTCAGCTATACAGATGGGAGCAGCTGGAAAATTTCAAAACTTTTTGTAGCCTGCAGTTAGGGCACTCTCTTTCAGAGCTGTGGTCTGAATGGTTCTCAGGTAGAAAAGGGAATTAGCCTTGATTTTCTTCATTCCAGTTAAATCTGTAATCTCTGTGCTATTGAGTAAAAATGTGCTGCCACTGTTGCTTCTCCTTTGGGGGGTGTGTGTGTAAATACTGTTCTGAGAGTTGCCTTAGCAAGGAAGTCTTCATTTCTTAATCTTGGAGCTTTGGTACAGTACCGATGCTTGGCTGATTACCAAATATTTAGAAGACTGTATGGAAACAGAAGTGCCTTCAGACTACAAATGGAACCATGATTAGGTGACAGATTAGTGTGAAATTTTGAGCAGTTGCAGTTTGGACTTAGGTATTTAAGCAGGAGTTACATGTCTAAGTCCTTTAATGGATCTATGGCGATTAGTCAATTCAGAGACTCTCAAAGAATTGGGAAATGGTCGGGGAGGGTCCATTTTCCTTTAAAACAGTGGAAAGTAAACAACTGAGAGTGGCCATGGAAGTAGTTAAAAGAAAGAAAGTTAACTCCTTTACCAGAACCATAAGATGGTTTGATATGGACTGAAATGTGTTGGGGAACACACAGCTGTCAGAATAAGATTTGAGCTGAAGTCACCTTGTGTCTCGGCAAGCTGTGCAAGTGTTGGAAGAGAAAATTTTGAGTGTATTGCATATTGCATCATTTGAATACTCAGACCTTTCAAGGAGTTGGCTGATCTTTGTGAGGAGTGAACATGAATGTTTACATGTTCTGAGTCACTCAAGAAAATACATCCGCACTGCTGAAAGCTAAGGAGGGACTCAAGGCCAGTAAGTAGCATCTAGATCAGAAAAAGATGATCAGTGACTTGATGAAGATTTGCTTTTCTCTTCTGTTGCTTTCATGCTGATAGCATAGCAGTCCTTGCTGATTTCTGTTTTGGTCACAGGAACTGGAAGGAGAAATTTTGAATCTATCTCATACATCAGCTGAGGGGATTCTTTGCATCACCAGTGACACAAATCCATTTATTCAGACAATTTGCCATTGTCATCACCCAAAGATTATTGTCCATCAACTCTGCTTTTGAGTGCACCTTTCTTTCCAAAGACTGGTGACTGCCTGCTGAGTCACCCTTGGCAGCTGCCCGTTAAGCATGAGACATGTTGGAAAGCAGAAAGGGAAGGCTGCAGAGAAGAGATGCCTACAGACCATGTAATATATGGTAGCAAAGGAAGTACATCCATCCACTTGCCTCCTGAGAAGCGATGAATACTTCACTGGGAAGGCTTCAGTCCAGTAGGCTGATACCAGGACATGGAATTGGTTTCAAAGTAGGCATCAAAAGAGGTTTCCTTAATCCAAGGACTACCTGATACCGGAACATATGAAAGTATGGTAATATTCTGGTTAAAAGCACAATAATAATAACAATAACCCCAGGATTTACAGAAGGATCTGACTGAATACCTACCAGTCTCCTGACACCTGACTTTTGTTCCACAATTTTTATTCCTGCAGGAAACTGAGTGATCACTGCCATCTATTGGTAACAAATAAACTAACATTATTGTCCCACTAAAATAATGCACTAGAAATTACATAATTTACCTGAAATTGAACATGCTACATTGTTAAAGACGATGATATATCTTCTCAGCCTACTGACTCTCATGATGATTTTTTAAAAATGAGAGTATTACACCACATGAAATGTGCAGTCTTTAGCTTTTCTTCATATTACTTATATGTTTTTATCTCTTACAACACAATTCTCCATTTATATGATTCCTATGAGACTGCATTCATGATTTTAACAAAAAATACCTGCCTGGGAGAACTCCAGGGGATTAACAAATTGGAATTCCCAAGATAACTTGGTTGCCTGAGGGAGAAATTCCTTGCTCATGGCACAAATCTTCTGAGAAGTACCATGAGATCTTCTCAATAAAAGGCACTGATTGCCACGTTTTTGTTTACCATTATCACATTGGCCTTGATAGAAAAAAAAAACAGGGAAACACTTGCTGCATGAGAGTTCTACCCATTTAAATGTGTAAAGGAGAATTGTCCCTACCAGCATCTATGAAATTAATCAAAGTCAAAACAAAATAAGGGACTAACCTCTTATTAATATCTAAAACACAGACTTTAATGAGGGTACTAAGTGTACAGAGCTATCAAATGTAATAATGAACTAAGTAATTTTCTTCAACATCTTTATTTTGATTGTTCAGCATTCAGAAGATCTTCATACCTACAAATAAATAATTCAAAACTAATTTTAAGCAGGTCTTCAATGGCTCAGAGTCACTAACTTTATTAGAACTTGTAGCTATTTGTGCTAGAAAGATGACAACATAAAAGTAACGAGTGATGCCATAATTGCAGCTGTGTTATAATTAATACAAAAATAAAGGCTTTTACTGTGTCCAGCTTTATACTTCAATTATATTATTTGGATTCTAGATTAAGGAAATAATCATAACAAATTTGGAAGGAGGAAATTATTTTTATTCCATTTTTTTAGTAAATGGCTTATAGACCTTTCTAAACATGTTGAGAGAATTTAGGTCCTCTTACAAATGAACTGATGCATTTTTTCAGGTGCCTCAAACTTCAACCATGATATCTATGTTGCCAGTTATATATTGGAATTTGAATTACTTCAACTGCCATCTTTTTTCTATAAATAATCACTGTATAATTTGGATTCACCAAGTAAGATTAAAACTGATATTCTATGTAAAAGCAGAATATTGATTCAAATAGCCTAAAATTTAATTTTTCATTCATTAAAATGAGTGTTTCCTGAGTTCTTGGAGCAGTAAACAAAACTTTGGAAACTTGATGCCCCCCCCAAAAAAAGTTAAGACTAATAATGAGAAATAAAATATGCTGATTTATAGTTCAAAAAACTAAATGGATGAAAAATATTATTTCTGGCAATGTTAACCAGCTATATGTCATAGGAACACATGGGAAATTATTAGGGAGTATTTATTTTATTGGTTTTTACATAGGGAAGGCTGTTCCAGAAAAACTAATAGGCTACTTCCATGTATCTGGGGCATGTTTGACTCTTTTTTTTGTGTCCAGGTAGAAATGTGCTAAGTTCCTACTGTGACTCTGGGAACTGCAGTCTTCCTGGGGATGGGATCGAGGTGGCTTGTTAGAGCTACGGGCTGAGCAGGGCCTGCACATCCATAGTGGCAAAATGAGTGCAGGAGGTGATGTCACACTCACAGTTCAGCAGAAAAGAGATTTTGGCATCATCTCGCAAATGGCCTCAACTGTCCCCAGGAACTGCTACTCACTCGTGTCAGGAAACCACTTGGCACAGACCAAGGATTTCAGAGTCGTGTGCCTTGGAAGTACAAGGCAAGTAAAGCTGCCTGACAAGCTCTATGAATGTTTGTTTGAATTGTGTAAGAGAATATTTTCTTAAAGTTGTAATCCTTTTATCTCAAAAAGATTGCTGCTTAAATTACTGTTAATAAAATCAAGAGTGGGAGGCAACAGAGGCCTGCCAGTATTAAGAAGATCAAAGCATGCTGGCATTGATAGCTATATTTATGTTGCAGGTTTACCGTATTAAATTATTTAGGTACTTTGGAAGAGAAGATGCATTTTACTATCAATACAAGACATATTATATTGCTAACTTTAGTTTAAACTTACTTCTTTCATTCAGAAGAGTGTCTTTAATTTGCCATTATCTAATAAATAAGATTTGAAAAATTATTTCTTTAAAAGAAAACAAAATGTTATGTTTTTCTGTATTTAAGGCTTAGGGGAAGGAGTGGTTTCCACATCCAGGACAACCAAATCTTGAAATTAGGAGGCTTCCTGCTTCTTTTATACTTTGCTTCTTTCTTGTTATAATTTCCCCTTGTCATACATACAAGGGGAGGAGACCAGTTTTTAAAAAGCATTAACTGTGGCTTTGTATTGTTTGTCCTTCTCGTCAGTCACCTGTGCTTTCAAGACACCTGTGTGTCTCTGCCTCAGCCTCTCCTCTCTCCCCAGACTTCTCCCCGTCATTGGGCAGATGAAACCAAGACGGTTGGTCCAGCCAGCCAGGACTGCATCCTTCAACACACTACTTGAGCTTTTGAACAGCTGGAAGCAACATCCTCAGCAGATTCATACGGCTCTGTTGGCCACCTCCTTCAGCAGCTGTCAAGACAGAAAGCTTGCTCCTCTCTCTGAAGCTGTAATGTCCATACTAGACACAGTCCACAGTGTTCCTGCCTTTGCTGTTCTTTTATTTAACCTTTCCCTCAATTCGCCCTTTTGTTTAAAGAACCAGGATCAGAAAGTCCTCAGAAAGAGCTCAAGATCCTCTCAGCTCCTGTCTTATTTTTCTTCTGAAGACTGCCAAAATGAGGAATTTTTTTCTTCCAAAGTATAAAAGCAGGAGAAATGTAAGAACAAATCTTGCTGACGCAGAACCCCTACTTCACATACATATATATTTGTAAATATAAATATATTACTTATATTTATTTCCTCTTGGCTTCCTATTTTCCTCAGATTTAATAAAGCTTTAAAAAGCATTTAGTGATGATTGTTTAATGCAGGATTAAAAAAGCTACACTCTCTTAGCTTAACTCCATCCCTAGGATCATATTTAATTGTAATAATGTGCAGTGACAATGTCATGACATTTCCTTTAATCATCTGAGCTCCCTGAAATTAGCTTCCCTAATTTTAGCCTCTAGTTGCCTACTTAGAAACTTCATGGCAGAGGACATCAACAATTCATTACAGCTATCTGGAATAAGGATTTTGTTTCTCACAAAAAATAGCATTTTAAAATAGGTATACATACACATAGGCATATATATATTACCTTTTTTTACACATATATATAGGCACACATACACACATGCGTGTGTATATATTTCTTCCTGGATCAGGATGAAAAGTCAGGAACTAGACACTTTCCATGGGAATGAGATTCCTCTAATGTGTCTCTTGATTTGCCAGCTGCCAAACTCCTTTGCTTCCCACCCCTCTGATTGCTTTCCTGGATGCTCAGCTGCCCAGCTGCTGCACTGGCTTGTTGGCTGCCCAAGGAGCCAGCTGCTCTGACAGGGAAGTGGAGGATCCCAGGGAGCCGGCAACCTGCCCACCCTGCTGCCAGCCAACTGGCTAGTGCCTTGTCAAGGCAGACTGCCTGGAAACCTGTATTATTTCTGCTGAATTTTTTGATGGACTCCTGCAGGATCCATATGTCCTGTTTAATGAGTACTCTCTGATGGAGCCGTATTCCTTCAGCAGCAAAATCTAACGAGTTTCAGTGTTTCTGTGGTATGTAGAAGTGCTCTTCCCAAATGTGTCCTTGAGCTACGACTGCACTAATGCATGCTCAACACGCTTTCAAGAAGTGCGGATGTATCAGAACAGTATTCCAACAGGGTTCAAGAAAATGAAAAGAGACCCATGGAAGTACTGAAAGTTGATGACAGTGAAAGGCACTCAGGTATTACAAAAAAAGGAGCAAACAGAGCATTTCAGAAGGATAGCAATGATCTAAGAGAACGGGGGGGAATTTTTTTGGAATTTTTGATGAGCTAATGTCTTTGGCTTTTAGAGATTAGAAAGCTATGAATGTGTCATGCTTCACAAATGCTCAGAGTCAATTTATAAAAGCTCAAGATTGTTGCATGAATAGATAATAGCTAAAGAACATATCTGTGGTTATGCAACAGCAAAGCCAAGTTCATCATCTTTCAGTTACCTCAGCATCAAGCCAAACGCCAATATAATGCCTTATGCCAGAGAAAATGTTTTGCTTTGGGATTTTTTCAGCTAGTAAATAGCATAAAATCCAACTAACATACGAAACAAAATCTATTTAAGACAATTCATATTTGAGAAGAGTGTATGAAATGTATCTGACTTATCTGTATGTGTTGCAGGTATGTATTTCGTGACATTTTGACAAAAGTCTTTCTACAAAAATAATTATATTTAAAGCAATAGTTCTCCTGTAAGTGCCCCACCCCCAGTTTATAAAAGTTTGTTCGGGTTTTTTTTACTTCCATTTTCTGTTGTTCAATTCCAATTTAACTGTTCCTGTGGAAAGACTCCTTCATTTTCTGAGACAATAAGGTGAATATAATATTTAGATCAATACCTATATCCCTCAGCTTCTTCGCCTCCATATATCAAACATGTATTTTTTACTTTTTCTAATTTCCTCTCCTACTCCAGCTCGCTAGCCTTTCTTCTTTTCTGCCTAGTCTATTCCAATTCCTTACTTTCTTCTTAAATTGCTTCAGTTTCTTCACATTATAGAACAGGTGTGGAGTACAATTTCCTTTCTTCAGCTTATTCAGGATTTTTTCTGTCTCTCTGTTTCTTTCTCCTTGCCTTTCTGATTTCACTGTAACAAAATTCTTCCTTCCTTTTAACATGCAACTTTTTGATTTCTTCTTAATCACCTCCTCCTACTCTGCATTGACTCAGACTTTCTTTTCCTCCTTTCTTAACCCTTCCGTGCCTTGCATCTTTCCTTCTCCCTGCATCACTGCTTCTGCACTCACTCAACAGTCCTTTCAACAGTTTTTCTACCTCCTCCACTCAACTTATCTTTCCTACTTAAATTTTCTCCTTGACTCATTTAGTGTTATTATTGTTAATAATAATAGTAGAAAAGAAGCTTTCCACTGAGAGCAAAAGATAAGGTCTCTGCCAATGAACTCAACAATATAAAAAGAGACTATAGAGATGAAGGTGAGGTGAATAGGACTGAAAAAGGCAATCCCATCTAATGGGACAATGAAGTGCTTGTTGTTTAGTTCTTCATCATATTGTTGTTTAAGTAATCTTCTACTAGAGGAAAATTGAGCTAGGGATTAAAGTACATGTGAAGCTCATTTTAGATAGGTAGCTTCTTCGGATAAGCAAGTGGAAGTGCTTCGACCATGTCACTGGAGCCATTTGTCAGAGACATTTATATTTTTCTTTCTTTTCCAGCATTGTCTGCGGTATTTATTCTTCTGCCCTACAGAGCTGACAGTGTGTCAAACAAAAGAAAAAGAGGGGCTTGGTCTTTGTTTTTGTTTTTTGTTTTTGTTTTTGTTTTTTTTAATCTGAATTACTCTCCAAATATTTAGTAGGGCTTACATCCAAATAAGTTAAAGCTGTTCAAATCAGATTTATTAAAGGTCCTTATGTTGCAGGCAGGCAGTGTGAGAAACCATCCATACTCTTAGTCTTCTGCCTCAAACAGCTAAAGGTCTTTGTCTGGGCCAAGAAGACCTGCTTATCTTAGATCCACTAGCTTTAGTAACATAACACATTTTTTCAGTGTTTTATAAACTCTGTAAAGCATCATGTCTGAAATCTATTTTATAGTTTTTTATTTAGAAGTGGAGGGAAGAAAGGGTTTGGGAAATAGAGCCTTTGCCTGGCCTTCAGTCAGGTTTTGCATGTCTTGGTGCTGCCTAGCAGGTAAGTGCTAGCACAGCCGCTGCAGTAGCCTTGTGTAGTTTGCTCAGCAACATATTCAAATTCCTGTGATGATAATGAAATGAGAATTGTGGAGGAGGGAAAATAGGAGATGAGACAGGAGAGATGAAGCATTAGTGAATGCAGTACTAGGCCCACCTCCTGCTGAGTCAATTCTCTCTCGACCTTCTGGGAAGGAGTGCAGAAGAGCAGGGCATCCCTTGTAAAGCTTTTTAGTTCCTTTCACTCTCCATGGACTAATTAATTGCTCCCTATGCCTATGGCTTTTATGTTTAGAGAAATATGAGGATATCTTTATCTGTTATTACACACCTGTCAACATAGTTGAAATGGCCAGTGCACTCAAATGCTGTTAGGATGGGCAGAGGGCATCACAGTCTCCTCTGCAGCCACATATTTGTGAACATTGTAAGTCAGCATGGCTTCTGGAAGATGCAGTCCTGCCTCTCCCTTACTACCAGCTCCTCACTGACATCTCCATGATATCTGCTTCTTCATATCTACAAGAGGGCCTGTGAGCTATACAGTGGACTGCATGGGGAAATGCCATTAGGAACTAATTTCAGCTTGAATCAGTATCTTGACCCAGTTCAGCAAGAAACCACCTGAACTCTTGTGCCAGCCTAACAGAGGTGGCAGCTTAATGGCAAAATTTGGTGGCCAGAGGCATGCAGTGCATGGCATTGACCTTTTTGACAGCCATTCCAAATTACATTGGTTTAGGTTGTGCATGAAGCTACACACAAATAATGTAACTGGGTGAGAATTCACTGCCTCAGGAAAACAGGCCAAAGAAAGAAAGATTTTAACAAGGTATAATAAATGTTCATGCTACTTTCCAGTTATGAGGAGTGGAGTAGTGTTGAAAGGCAAAACTGAGCAGTGGGTAAATCACTGCAGGTGGACTTTGTAGGCTGTCCCCTCTGTCCTTCAGATCAGGCACATAACTGCCATGGTCATTCTGGTAAAAAAGCCTCTCCAAATAGGCATTTGTCATCCAAAAGAAGTCACCAATCAAAACCAATAAGTACCTTTTCCCAGTGTCTTGGGATGTTCAGGGCAAGCCTCCTCTATCTCTGCGCCTTTGGTTCATCATCTGGGAATCAGACGCCCTGGCCACTTGCCAGTGCCCCCATTTTGCTGTCAGTGCAGGGTCAGCAGCTTCCCTGAGTCTGAGAGGGGCCATATGCAGGTAATACTGCTTCTAAACATCTGAGCAAGCACCTTTAGGGCTGCCTTCATCTTTAATGCAGCATCACAGTGTGCCTCATAGTAATCCTGACAGTGATTGGGAAGGGTTGATGCATCTTTGTTGGTTTTTTTTTTTCTGCTCCATTCAGTCCTTTGTACACCAGCAGAGTTCCCTCTTTGTTACAGGATCTCCAGTTTTAAAACAGAGATGACACTGATGTAAAGTGGGTTACCTGAATTGAGGAGCCTCTTCAGGGGTGCACAAAAGGCATCCAGTGGAAGCTATTAGATAGGCACAGCTTAGTTCCCATAGGGTCACACTGCCAGGATTTGTGGCAAAAGATGCAATAATTCAGAACAAGGAATGTACAACCTCAGCACAACTTCCAGTTTTAATATTGGTTTCAACTAAACTGAAAATAATCTCCAACAACAATACACCATATAATTAACACAGCTTGATTTTCTGTCAGTCAGTCTTTATTCCCTTAAAAATGTCCAAGTCGATTTGGAAAAAGAACCCACATAAAAAAGAAAAACATCACCAACAACAATTAAAAAATTATTAAAATTAAAACATTAAAAAATATAAAAATTGTTATTTAGTTTGTTTATTAAATTGTTGTAGTTCAGGTACCAAGAAACAATTGTTTAGCAGAAATTTTGTGTGTGCGTTTAGTATGTTTTTTTCTTTTCCTTGGTAACAAAGAACTTAGTAAATGGCTTTCTGTTTGTTAAAAACACAAGGGATGTGTAAAAAACTGCACGAGTGAACTCGTTTGATATTTCAGCTGTAGTGTCATGTGTCATTTTAGATGAAAAAAAAAAAAGAACAGCATGGGGGATGGATGGCTGAAAAGAGGAAAGCAGGATCAACCAATGTATACCAAGGAGAAATCAAGGTAGTTGAAGGAATAGGTAAGGTGGTTATTTCAGATTTAGGATCAGCGTGGTAGAGAGGGAATAAGAAAAGAAGACAGAAAAAGACATAACTGAAAAGGGTTAGGAAGATCTAGTTCTTTTTCTTTGTAGGATTTTGGAGCTGAGTTCTTCAACAACCTAATCTTGCAATACAGGAGAAAGGAAAGCAAAATGAAACGCTTGTTCTTTTCAAACTTATCAGAAAAAATATATTTATATAATGTGTAATCTATTAGTGCCACGTACGATCATCAAGAGCTTCAGCTGGGACCGAGGATATGGCAAGGTTTTTAAAAGGATTTCAAACCTGAAGTTAACAAATTAAATAGTCTATTTCTTTTGTTTATAAGGCCCAAAGACATTGATATCATTTGTTATAAGGTGATTTTCTCTTCTCGTCTCTTTTCATTTGCTATAGACTTTTACAAATTAACTTTTATTAAAGGATGGACAGCTTAAAAAATAGGCAAAATCTACTGTCAAATATTCCTTCAAACCATTATTTAATTTTTGAGAATTAATAAGAAAGCTGGGGGGAAAAAAAAAAGATAAAGCCATTGATCCTACTGCCTATATTAACAGAACCGTGCTGCACCTAGAAGTAATCTGTTAAAAATAACCAGCTGCTGTACCCCAGTGAATTTAGAACTTATAGGATCACTGCTCACCTATTCTGTTTCCATTGCTTTAATTCCATGTTTTCACTAGCTACCTGATGAAAATAAGGACCATTCTTTAGGCATCCCTTTGATGCCTCATTTGCCTCAGGAGGGGGAGAGGAGGAAAAGATTGGTATTTTTCCCTTCCTTTGAGTCACTGGAGACTTTCACAGCTGGAGACAGTATGTCAAAAAGATCCATTAGTAATTCATTAAATTCTCAGCTGCTTGGTTAGTATATCATAATCACAGGCTCAGATATAAATCAGTCAACAGGTCTGGAGTCATCATGAAATTTTTCCTCTAGGTAAGGTAGGCAGAAGCATTCTGACATTCATAGCAAGGGGATGACCTGTTTCCTTGGGTTGGTCTATTTAAAAAATTCCCTACTACTGCAAGGTCTTAAGGCTTTGGCATTGTTCTTGTTTTTTTCCTTTATGTTCCTTCAGACATTATAGATTTGTCTTTTGGCCTGTCACAGGCATTTTAAATTTGCTCTAGACTATTTAAAAATATTGTGTCATTCAAAGTCTGTAAGGGCATGTGAAGTGCATGTTTTATACTCTTGTTTGAAGTATGTCTCTATTGCATTTTTACTAATAATTTCAATTTTATAGATTGAATGACCACGATGGTCTTTTCCAAATTCATGTTCCTAAATTAACGAGTTCCCTAACATCTGATTTCTGTTTTCTGGGTAGATATTTTTAGGCTAAGCTCAAGGTTCTCTCTGATAAGCTTGAGTCTTTTGCTTTAATATATTTTTTCCAGACTTAAAAATATATTCCTTATTTGTCTCCAGTTTTCATTATTCTTCTTTTTCCATTATTCTTCCATTTCTGTTATTCTTCATTTTTGTTATGAAGCTTCTCAGTAAACCAGCTGTTAATTCACTGAATTCAGGCCATGTTAACTTTCAAAGTTCTTGACTAAACTGTAATGTGGCGCAAAGTCAAATGCTTCTTAGAAATCTCTTGCATTGACACCATCAGTGTGCAGCAGGTCTGGAAACATTGCCAGCCTACTGAGAAATCAGACAAGAAATCAGAGGTCATCCACAGGAGACCACTGTGGAAATCTATCCTTGATGTAATACCTCATCAGAAAATGTCTTTGCTGTAGGGAATGACATTGAATGTCTAAAATTCTGCTCTGGAGATAGCATGAATCTGAGCTGGCTGACTTTCTCATTTGGGGTGTTCCCTACACTTCATTTTTTCTAAAACTTTTCAAGCCTCCTCTTTCATCACTGACAGAACATTTCCATCAAAATTTTATTTCTTTAAAGATGATTACTTCAGCAGAGGGGATCAGTGAGCTCTAGACACATGCCACTGATGCAGCGACTGCATCTAACTGCAGTGACTCTCCATCTGTGGTGAAGACTGCCATTGAACATTTTCCTCCAAAAATCCCTAAGTCCAGCTTCTCCTGATTGAAGGCTCTCATTGTGAGAGGAAACAAAACATTTTTTCTGAATCAGAGACTCCAGGATTTGAATGTAAAGTCTTCTGTTTGATATTGCCCTAGCTGCCAAGCCCTGAAAATGCCACTCGGTTTTTGGTTTTGCTGAAAGGAAACAGATCTGTCTGTTTAGATGATGGTCTTCATGCTGGCCAGACAGAGCTCCTCAAGGAATCCATGTCATGTGCACAGTTATTCTGGTCACCAGTCAGCTTTTTGGTGGTGGTGTCAGTAAGTTCCTGTCTGCTGTCACGAATCTGCTGTGACAAAGGGCGCATGGTGAAGACATCTTCCGTGTCAGGCAAGAGATTTATTTTTGACCCACCACATCTGTAAATGAATTCTTTAACAGCTATAATGACAGGCGTAATAAGCTGTCATTACCTTAGAAACAGGACTTGGTCTTCTGCGGTACATCTGACATAACTGAGAATTCAGGATTAGGTTCTAAAGAGAAAGACTCAACCCAGTGGGACTATTTGGTATCTATTTTTGATTTGATGATGAGGTAAGATAACAGCAGGTGTCTGCTGCAGGACTCTTGAGGGAGCTCTGCTACTTCCTTCTTAAAAGTAATTCTGGTCAAAAGCAGAAGCTGACAATAAACCAAGCAACTATTGGAAATTTTCTAAGATAAACTGTTAGTCTTCAGAGTCATTGTAACACAAAAATTACAAATACAAAAAAATACAAATAATTGCATTCAAATCATCCATGCCACAACGTCTGTGAAGGACTGAAAGGGTCCTTTGGTCAGACTGGGTATTGCTCAGCCCTTGAGACCTGTTCTCAGTACACCACTCTTGGGTCCTGCAAAATCTGTCAGGGTTTTAAAGTCTTTCCATTTTTCTTCTTTGGAAAATTTGCAAAAGATCTTGTCCACAGAACAACATAAAAGGCAAGCAATGTTCATTCTTGCTATTAAGTTCCAAATATCAATTGGTCTAAGAGAGAAACTATTTGGATTAGATTCTTGTGAAATAACATCTATACGCCCACACTCTACTTTCAAACATGGTAGTTTCTGCCGTGTGCCTCCTTCAGCTGAATAGTCCCAGCTGCAGACAGTCAGTCAGATGGTGCAGGAACAAAACCTTCACTACTGAAACTGTTTTGGGAAAAATAAAAGGAGGAAGAAGGACTTATTTCAGAGTTCTACCAGACTCTACTCCTCCCGCCTTTCTCCCCTATCCCCTATTTGCTTCCTGCTGAACAACTTCCAGGTTAGTTTTCTTCTTTTTGACCCTTGAAATATCTCAGTCAGAAGCTGCTTCATGTTTTCAGCTGAGCCTTCCAGAGCACAGGAGAGCCATAGGTCCTGCAAAAATTACTCATTTTATCTTAGTTGCAGGTGCAAGATGCCTTCCAAACCCAAATGGGGATGACTTCAGGGTAAAATTTCTTAATGGTGAAGCCAGTAAAGATCATTATAGCTCCATAGTAAAAAATATTTAGATGTGTTTGTAATAATAAAATTAATCTCCTATTTTTTAATTGGAAAGATGATAATCTTTATTTTATGGAATAAATATTTGAAGCCACTACCTAAATTTCAGTTAAGAACATCCCACAATTCTCTGCCGTGCTATTTCTAAAAAAAAAAAAGCTGAAAAAATAGCATCAAGTTATGAGATGCATTAAGTTTTAAGTCATGTTATATATATATATATGGCACACTGATTCTCATATCTCTTTTAGAAATACTGTTTTACTTTAACTGTATGGCTTTCCACTGTCAGGCAGTTCATTAGCATGCCTTAAAAGCCGCTTTACAAAAAATCTATAGATTCATAGAAATAAAGAACTGCAAAAGGTATTCAAGAGATCATCCGATCAAGTCCGCTGCACTGAGACAGGATCCAGTAATCATCCTCAACATATTATATATACATATTATATATACATATTACATATACATATATATATGTGTTTGCCTGTTCAAAAACTCTGATTTTAAGGGAATAGTGTGATCTGAAAACCAGCTGGAATCCTCTATTACTTATCAGAAATTACAGCAGCCATCTATAAATTACTGCCTTGGCTAATACATTCATTTTTTGAGGTCATTTTTCACTTCCTCACCCCTCCTTTAGTAACAACACTGCATTAAATCCTAGCTCAACACAGTCAAAAGGAAAATTCCCATGGACTTCAACAGAACCAGGTTTTTCCTCTGTTTTTCTTCTTGATTTACCTGAGTGGCCATGGAAATCTTTGGCTGACAGATTTATTTAGTGAGACACCTAAATTTTAAATCTTGCTTTAGCCTGTCTTTTATTTTAGTGTGTGCTTTGGGAATACATTTAGATAATTTTTATATTTCAGTGTAAATCCCAAGGTAAAATGTCACTACTAAACCAACATTTACCAATTGTTCATTTAACGGATTTGGGTTGAAGTGCTGAACTTGAGGGGAAAAATTAGGTTTCTTACTGAGCCCTGATGACATAGGTACAGTTACCTGTGCCTTCGGCAATGGAAAACACTAGATCATCTCTCCAGGTCCCTGTCGGTCCTATGATACTTTGATTTAACTAGTTGGTTTTAACTTCAGTCAGACACAGACTTCTGGCTAAGACAGATCAGAAAACAAAAAGGACATGCCACAGGAAAAAAATGTGATGTACTTGTTTAAATCCATTGGCTACAAGAAGCAAATAACCGGACTTATTTAGGCTCACTATGAACAGGTTTTCAGTTCCTAAGTAAGATACTGACTGCAGTCTTAAGATGCTCTCTTTGATGTAGATTTCATGCTGAGGTTCTTTCTTGATAGAATGAGGAGGAGGCACATTAGCGCTACTAACAAAAGGGCCAATGTAACTGTGACCTGAGAATGGGTTTTCAACCTGCCAGAATTGTCTGGTATTAGTAAAATGGTCATCTTCCTCTGGTTGCTCTCTGGTGGCCATTCTTTCAAATGCTCCCTGAAGAATTCAAATATCAAAACAATTTAAAAAGAGACAAGGTTTTGTACAATCATAGAAAACAAATATTTTTTTTGTTTGTTTTTAAATAAGTCTTTAAATCTCTTGGGCATAGAAAGAATCTGAAAAAGCTACTTAAACTTGTGATTTAGATGTGCTGTGGCTCTAATCAATTGATTCTTTTCATTTCAAGACTTGCCCCAGCTCCCACAGCAGTGAATGGGAATCATTGCAGTAACTTCAGGGCCTGATAGATCTGCCTCTCAAGCTGCTCTGCAGGGACACCTACTCTTCTTGTTTCCTTGACTTGTTTATTCTTTTGAAAATACACAAAGGAAAAAAACCCACTCCTGGTAACAAATGAAGCAACCAACCTGTCTGTTTGTTTTAATTTAAAACAGTAATTAAAAACCAGTTTATTGCCCTCTGGATGGGTATAATGTCAGTCCAAGGAAAGAAGGATTCAGCTCTTCCAAAGGAGGGAAACAAGTGGCAGCAGAGGTAAAGGACAAGAATAAAACTGGGTGGCTCATAATGGTAAAGGGCCTAGTTGGGTTCTAATTCAAAGCTTTAAAACCCTAAATACTCAACATATAAGTTAAAGAACAAAATTTAGTGGTCTTAGTATTTGTAATGGTATTTGTATCTTAGAAACCCACTGAATGTGGGTGACGTATTTGACAGTCTTTGCTCAAGGAGTCACAAACTTTCCCAAACTAGCAGCTCCAGGATGTCGTCCATCAAGACTGCATAGTCAGCTATAGCAGTTGCAGACCTCTTAGATCTTTTTCTGGGATGTGGGGAAGAGAGGAGGGACTATTCACCTGCCCTTTTCAATACTGCTTTTAATTCTTATGAGTATTTTGCTATCATCTGCCTTGAACAGACACCCAATAAAGACTTTGATTTTTTTATGAGCAGAAAAATTATTCTGTCTTAACAGTGCTACATAGATTTCCTTCCCGTGTGACCTGCTCCCAGGGCTAGAAGAAGATGGAAACCCAATCCATGACTAGTTATGAAGGTGGGCAGAGGAGCTTGAGTCAAGGTAATACTTTGGTCATTTCTAGGGGAGAATTCAGTCCCGTTCTGTGGTGGCAATATGTGTCTCTGAGGGCAAAATAAAAGCAAAGAAACAAAAAGAAAATGGAGAGAAACTTTGGGGTTTATTTTGGAGCTGGTAAATTAATATGCTTTGTTCCTCAGTTTATCACTGCCCTCTCTTTTCCTCTTCACTCAACCCAACCATCAGCTTGACCAAAGAAAACTCCTTAGACGCCCCAAATAAAGATGTAAAAAGCAGGAAATCATGTAGTGAGAAATAGATTGACACTTCTCTTCCATTAACCTGGGAATCCACAGGTCAGACCAGTGTATCTAGTGCAGTACACTGACCTCTAAAAAAAATTGTGTGTTAAAACCCTTTGTAGCCCCTCATTAGTTAAATTTGGTTTGATCTCCAATATCTGTGAGTGAGGATGGCACAAGAGTAGGAGGATGTGGGGAAGAAGCCAGCTTCTTCAACAGTGATGATGCAGCCCCTGTGATATACAGCCCTGAATGTGCTCTTCCTGAGACAACCAGAGAAGGGTACAAAGGGCAGTTTTGGGAAAGAGACAGAGTTTGTAGGGAAACTCATATGTCAGACAGATGCAGAATAGTTTAAATCTCTTTCAAATTTAAATTCCCCCTTTTCACATCTTCAAGGATATCTCAAATCCTTATTTTTCTTCCACTCTTATGAAGTAAATATCTCAGCAGTACCTTCCGACAAAGAGTTATAGTTGCAAATTCTGTCATAATGTGAAATATTGTCTGGTATAATTTAAAAAATTTGTATTGCTTTTCAATCTACGCTCAGACCACCTGTATGCACTGCTCTCTGGAAGTTCAGATCTTATTCACTAATTACTTGCGTGCATATTTAGGGGTCTAGGAGGCAAGTTTTTTAACCTGTGGGTTTAAAGGTTTCATTAGGTCAGTACCTTTTTTGCTAGCTTTTCTTTAAATCTCATTGTCAAAAATTAAAAAAAGCTGTTTTGGAGAAACAAACTTTTACAAGCTCCCTAGTTTGGGAAGTCACCTGCCAAAGACAGTCTGCCACTTTCCTTGCCATCAAAACAGAACCAAATTTATACACCCTTCAGACTTTGCTCACGGCTACTTTGTTCAATAAGGGGGGGGGGGGGGGGGGGGGGGAATAGTTCTCTTGCTGTATTCCCAAGGGAACCCCGCTAAGTCAAAGCACATTTTAATCTCTTGAGCCAGCAGCTTTATTAGTAAGCGTTTCCCAATCTTCAGGGAAATCTAATTTCACAAATAGATCAGAGCCACTTCAAACGCAGCTTTCAGTTGCCATCCACCGGGGGACAAACGGGGAGGAGGAAGTTTGTCAGAAAAGACCTTCTCTGAGCCCAAGAGTGATTACCAGAGGTGTCTCCATCGACTGCCACCCACCTAAAGTCGATACTACTCAAATGAGTACGCCGATGCGGACTATATAAGAGAAGCGCATGGCCCTGGAGGGCGCATCCCCCCTCTCCGGGCGCAGCACCGACCGCCCCGCTCCGCGTCCGGCGGAGCCTCCGCGGGGACGACGCGGGCTCTCCGCCGGCGGCCGAGGACGCCTCACCCCTGCCCGCACGCACTCGGCGGCCCTTGTCCCCCCTTGAAGGTAAGCAGCCGGCCCCCTCCAGAGAAGCCCCGGTCCCTCCCCGGTTACTCCCCGGGTTTGCCGTGCGCCCCGGCGGCGGCGGAGGGAGGGAGAGCCCGGAGCCGTCGGGGAGAGCCGGCTCCCGTGCGGCTCCGATTAACTCTTTCGCCCATGAGGATCTGCAAGGGAGGCCAAGTATCAAACGGTTTGTAAATAACAGAATTTTGCTCCCTCCCCCTTAATCCCAACCGTTTGCTATAATTAGAATAGTTTACTTAGGGGCATTAAGCACCGCTCGCGAAGCCTCAGCCTATTCTAATTGGTTTTGCCCTTTACACGCCGATTTGCAGCAGTTCCCGATGCCACTCGCCCCTAAATGAACTCCGTCCCGTTGCCCGTCCGTACGCTCTCGCCCGAAAACCGCCGGGCGGCACTGCCGGGGCGGGGGAAGGGAGGGTGGGCAGGCTGGCCCCACCGGGGCTCCCCCGCCGCCCCGCTCCGCCGGCGGAGGAGGGAGGCAACAGCGGGCGCGGGAACGCCGGGGGTGAAGGGAGCCGAGCAAACCCCCCCCCGCGAAGCCCTGGACCGCAGATACGTGCGGCGGGGTTATACCCTTCCCCTAATCCGGGGAACCGGGCGAGCGCGGCGGGGTCAGCCGGTGGCGGCCCGTCGGGTCCCCGCACCGCGCCGCCTCCGCCGGCGCTCCGCGCGTCCGCGCCCGTCCCGGGCGTTGCGGGAGCGGCGGGCGGGCGCGCACCGCCTCCGCGCCTGCCCGCGGGGGTGCCCCCGGGCGCGGCATGGGGGGCGGGGGGGGGCGGGCGGGCGGGGTGCGGGCCGGGCCCGGCGCTGACCGCCTTCGCTCTCTGCCTCCTCCCAGCGCCGCAGAGATGCGAGGGGCGAAGAGACGCCAGGCGCTGCCCGCCATCGTGCTCCTGCTGCTGGCTTCGGCCCCGCCGCCCCCGGGCGCCGAGGGCCGGGACGTGCCCGCCGCCGGAGCCGAGCGGGGGGCGCTCCTTGACCTCCTCCTCCAAGCCCTGGGCGACGGCGGCCGCCCGCTGCCGCCCCGCCCGCCGCGGCGAGACCGGGTGATCGCCCGCCGCTACAGCAGCGGCGCCCCGCCGCCCGACCCCCGCCCCATCGCCGCCGCTGCCGCCCCCCGGCCGCCCCCGGCCGCCGCCGCCCCGCCGCCGCCCCGGCTCTTCGCCGCCGCTCGCCACGGAGGTAAGAGCCACCGCGCAGCCCCGCGCAGGGAGCCCGGGGGATGCAGCCCGCCCCCCCCCGCCCCGGGTCCCGTCCTCGCCGCCTCCTCCGGCGCCCGAGTCCGACGGCTCCTCCGCCGAGGCAGCCCGCGGCAGGCGGGAGGGGGCGAGCGGAGGGCGCTCCCCGTCCCCGAGGCGGCAGCCCCCGGGCAGGTTTCTGGCTTTGCTGGGGTCGAGCCCCGCTGAGGGCGGCGCAGCCCAGCCCCGCGCCCCGGCAGGAGTTCAGCTGTGGGGGTACCCGAGACCCGGGGGAGGGGGGCCCTCGGGCCTCAGCATCTTCTGCCGGGAGGTCAGTTGCGGCCACTGTCGGTCTGCCAGTCCCTCCGCGAGCCTCCCCGCCGCCCCGCGCTGCGGCGCAGCCAGCACCGAGGGAGCCCCGTTTCTCCCCAAACTTGGGACTGCTCCTCTAATTCGCAAAAGGAGGAAAAATGACTAATCTGAGAGACTCATGTCTGGACTTGGTCCTCTAAACTTCCTCTTCAACTTGACTAGTTCCCGTGCGATGCGTTTTGCTGGGGCAGGCTCGGGAGATGCGGGCTGTGCTGGGCGTGGGGGCTTGTTCCACCGTCCGGAGGGGCTCAGGCTGGGGCAGGGAGCGCTCCCAGCACTGGCACAGGTCAGGCCTGGCCGTGACAAGCAGGGGCAGTTCAGGGCCGAGAGCAGCCGCCTGGTGATAGTCACAGACCGTGTTTGGCCAGGAAGCTGGGTGGCAGGTCACCTCTGCTGCCACTCGTTTTCACGCAGAGCCACGCAAAACATTTCCTCCTAGAGTGGAGCTGCCCACGGGATTTGTGTGGGTTAGGGTGGTGCAGTTCAGCAAGAAGGAGATTATAGTTACCGGCTTTTGGCTGTAGCCCACTAACATTTTTTCTCTTGTTGCATGCCAGAGAAGAGACCCTACTGGAGAGAAAGCAAGATGAGGGAAACTAATTTTCATTTTTTAGGTATTTGTGTCCCTCGAGAGCGCCCTTGGGGCTGATGGCTGGTAACAGATGAAGTCTAGATGCAGCCCTCCCCAAGTCACACTGGTAGACTCATTCTCTCTGCCCAGTGGTCTCTTTTAAAGGAAATTAAACCCCATTTTTGGAAAAACTTGGAAGTTGGGTGACAAGTTCAGAAGTTAGTAGGTGAGTAACTGATTGGTAGGGCAGGCACTTGCACAGTGAGATTGCTGCACAGTCTAAGAACGCTGGACTGAAAAAATACAAATCAAGCAAAAAAGTAATTAAAGTTCTGCCTAGGAAGCTTCTGCTGCGTGTGATCTGCGCCATGTACTGAGCAGTCCATCAGTGAGGGGTTATAGTGTCCCAGTGAACTTCCAGATACTCTTGCTTTTTCAGATCATTAAGTCTGTGGTAGTTAACAGAAAGCCAGCCCAAACTCGATTGCCACAGATTGTTTTGCTGACTGGAAAACATGTTGCTGGTTACCAACATAACTGGTCACGAGTGATTACTTAGTGTGGCGTGAATTCTTTATGTGCTGTGCTCAGTGTACACTTTTCCAGGAAAAAAAAATGTAAAAGGGTCTTTACATGAAGCCTTAGATGTGTCTTATTTTCAAGAGAATGAAAGATAGAAAAGTATAAACCTATGAGCAGTAGTTACTAGTATCAGGTGGCTTGAGGAAAAAGTCTGTTGTGGACAACGTTATCTCCTATTTGAGATATTTACTCCTAACTAAATAATTGTATTGAGCTATACAATAGAAAACGTAAATATTTAATAATATTTATAGAATAACTTTGAAGGGGAATTCTCTTGAATTCATCAGTAATATACATAATAAGGCTTTGTTTTCTATTAATTGTTAGGTTTAGTAACTATATTGTACACAAAAGGAGTGGAACTGCTGAACATCCTTAGAGAAGTTCTCGAGTTGTCCCTGCGGTAGGTGCAGTGTCCTGTGGGCAGCCACAAAGGTACTTTTCTCTCCAGCCTAGAAAGTGCAGATTACAGTCAATTTTTCGTATTCATTCAATTTTTTATAAACAGCAAGGATACAAATTAGAACCTGTTGTGATGGTATGTGTTTGGTTTTTGGGATAGAGAACTGTGACAAGGCTTTTCTTACAAGTCACCAACACTTTTCTCATAACTCCTCACCATAACTGTCACCAGCACATTAACAGCAGCCTTTTACTCCAACTGGTAGTACCTGAGTTTCAGCCGAAGAGAATAGCTCATCTTCCCATCACTCAGGAAAGGTGGTGTATTCAGCTGAGTACTCAGCTAAGCATTTAAAACCAGAGATGCATATTTGAATTGTCTGTTATTGCTGAAAATCAAACCCAAGTGTCTGATTTAAAAGAAAACTGAGTAGCCCAACTGTTTCCTTTGAAACAAAAAGCATTCAGAACAGTGCCGTATACAGAACAGAGCATGCAAGAAGTATCATCTCTGTGTGTTTTATCATTTTTCATTTCTGAGGATGCTACTCTGTATTATCAATGAACTGATTAGCAAGAGGGCTGAAATGTGATTCCCCTCCCGTTCTTCTTTCTTTCCCTCACTCTCAGCACTGGTTCCAGCTTTAGTCTAAGCATATGATGAGCTAATTCAACTCACTGAGCAGCACCTCCACACACACCTTCCTTTTATTTTATTTCATCTGGGGGGCTTGGTTAGCTATTTGTGTAGCAAAGAGAGCTGGCCTGGTGTGCCACTGGGTGAATTTTAGGAGCAGCACAAGGCAAGTGGCCAGAGGATGTGACAAGGGGCAAGGGATGAGAGGGGATGGGACGTCCTCCTTACTGTGATGGGGACCTCATTTAGCTCAGGCCATAACGGAAAAGCACAGCATCATAGGGTGTCTTCAATGAAGCTGGAAAAAGAAAGGTGAGACACTGTCAGACATCCTACATGTACCACTCATTTACAGATACATAAATAAGATGATGTAAAAGCAAGAGTGGTTGGTCTGTGATGCCCCATCTGGATGTGGCTTGCAGGCAGTTCAAGGGCAGGTCCTGGGCTAGAGCTATGTCATGGGAGTAACAGTTGTGCTCTACTTCATATGGGTTTATTGGGAGGCAAAGGGACACAACAGCACTGAAGTAGGATGGACACTCAAACCTGCCCTGTCTGTTGGGGCAGTAAGCTGCTGTGACCTGCCTGGAAATGACTCTTTAGGTCTTTTTTTCCCCTTAAAAGTCAGGGATATATTCCATGTCATGTGCTTCTTGGCCACATCAAGATTTGTTTCATGTGAATCTTGTAGAACCCAGGACACCCCCATATGCAATAAAGATAGCAGTTTCACCATCACTTTAGCTGTCTTAACTTCTTACCTCTTTTATCCCTACATGTTCAAAAGTCTCACCTCATGCAGATCTGTCCCTGTTTTTCTTGATGACCTGATTAATGAGAGTAATACTTATTGGAAGAGTATACTCGGAAGAAATAATTTCAACTAACCAAAAAGCAGCCTTCATCTTTTGCTAGGATTTCTGGTAGGATGTCACTAAAAATACAAATTGTTCCTTTGAATTATTTTATCTAGTGGGATTAAATTTTCTGTCACAACATCCTTTATTTGCCTGATTTCCATGAAGTTTCTATGCTTGAGTGTGGGGTTTTTTTGCACTAAGAAGTGTCTCATAAAGTTTTTAAGCTTAGTGATGAAAGGTCCTCAATGGGCAATCTTTTCCATACCTATTCCCTGCTTCTGATGCATAACTATGATCAGGTTTTTTTATGAAGAACCCAAATATGTATTGTCACAAAGAGGACTCAACATCTGGTTATTTTTGAATGTCACATTCGGGGAGCTAGAATAGTTTGTCAATCTTCTCAGATTTTCTTTGTTACCTTTATCCACACACTTTTCACAGAACCAAAATAGCTTCTATGTAATTAGATTTAAAGAAGTCTTGGGAAATAAAAAAAGTCTGCCTTAACTGTTCTTTCCTTACACATTCCCAACAACAGTGAAGAAATGAGCTATCTAAACTTACAAGGGGTAGGGGGCTGAAATTTGTCTTTGTGATGGGAGACCAGCAAGACGTTTTAAAACATTTTGATTAGTTATTTTTCAAGCACGAAGGAATGAAGATAAATATTGCTCTCAATTTACCAGTGTGTTCAAATTAGCCTCCTGAGCATATCTACTTCAGTTTTAGAATAACACATCAAAGAAGAAAATTTGGCCCTCAAACTATTTCAGCTTTGAGGTTAAACTTAAGAGTTGAGTTTTATGCCAAAATTTCTTATACATCAGCAGAAGAAAACTGAAAGTTGTCCCATGACATGGAGCTAATTTAACTATTATTCATAATGCATTAGATTTGAAAGATATGATTGAGGTTTGTTTTAGTTTACGGTTGAATCAAAACCATGTAGCCTTATGTAAGGCATAGGAAAAGTTTTGTTCTTTTTACTCACTTAAAAAGTCTCCTGTAAATGTAGTGATAGTTACAGCTGGAAGTCCCTAGTTCTGCAAGACCTGCTGTGCCTAATACTAAACTACTTCAGTGAATGTAATTGCAGATCTGGAATAAAAAAAGGAGACCACTGAGGAATGTAAACCTTGTGTCTAGGAAATGAAAACGTATGGTACGGCATAACACAGAGTTCTTTGTAATACTTATGTCTTGTCCAATTATTATTCCTATTAATAAAATAGCTTTTTTTTTTATTTTTTAGTATATTGTGTTAATAGGAATTGCCGGGCATTCGGGAGGCTTAAAAGAAGAGAGTTAATAAAAATGACGTTCTCCAAAATCACATGCTTACCAAAGCAGACATTACCTCAGAAATTTGCAGAATAGTGGATGAAATTGGTTTAAAAGAAGAATAACTATTACATTAAAAAATCAAAATAAATTCTGTTGACTTATAGTAATTACTCCTGATTCCACATCCGAAGTTTTTGAATAAATTATTTTTGCAGTGAAGTTGGTGTGTAGGCTTTTCTGGAACAGAACCAGACAAATATGTTCTGCTTTCAGAGGCTTAATATGATCCATATTCTGAATGGTTAAGGGTCTTATTTTTCTTTATTTTTATTGAGATGGACACGATAGGCAAATAAATTATAACTCTGCACATTTCAGATCTAGTAATTAAAAGAAAATATAGTCTCATAAATTAACAAACTGAAAGAATTGTCAGATATTTTTCCTCTCAACAGAACATCTATACGTCAGTCTCCATGGAAGGGTGCAACTGGTTTGGGTACTGGAAGCAGTAAAGATGCCGTAGGACAGTATGTTGCTCAAGCCAGTGGTTGCAGAGGCAGGAGCAGAGGGGCTGTGAGGATCTCGCCACACCATGATGCAGAAATGTGAACAGTCCCAGTGAGTTCAGTGGAAATAACCATTATCTCTAATTGTGCCAAGATTAGGTGTCAATTGTACCCAAAAAATATGAGCAGGCAGGATAAATTTTTGCTACAGTTTCATTTGAGTGAAAAGAATTATTTTTCGTTAAATATATTGATAGCATTTTGATCTCAAAGCCATCCTCAAATTTTCCTTGATAAATTCTCCTAAACAAGTTGATATTGGCCACTTTTTAATGACTCATCACATAGTGTTTCCTGTAATGAATATATAGTTCCACACACCGATAGATTTAATTCTGACAAGTGCATATTTGTACCTGTTTTTGCATTTGTAAGCACATTTTGCTTTTTCCACCATTTTTGCTATTTTTATAGAACGAGCCTTGACTTTACTGCCTTTCATTCAGGTCAGCTGTTATTTATCGCCAGCATTTCCTTCCAGAAAGTGTTGCCTTTGTGCTAGTTCCCCAAACTGTAAAATATCTGTGATCTCAGTGCCTCTACTTTGCATGCTGACTTTCTTAGTTTCTAATTTAATTAAGTCCCAAATGCTGCAGAGAGTGTATATTCCTTCAGCCTTCAGTTCTGCACAAGTGCTGGGATCTATCATTGTGTCCGGCTTCTTCATGGTTATGATGCCTTTATGACCTCTAACCCTGATGCTACATTTCTTTCCTTGACTGCTTGGGTTTTTATGTGTATTGTTCAATATGCTTTGTAGTAGCAATATTGTTTGGCAAACATGACTGCCAGGCAATAGAGCTAGGCCACTGAACAGAAGGCATCCGAAATCTAGGATAAGCCAGAAATCTTCCATATCATGGTGGAGAATGTCGAGCCCATGGACCAACACTGACAGCTGATGAATGAGTGAGCAAAGACAAAACGTAATTGTTATGTATATGGAGGTTTAAAATATAATGAAGTCTGTCAGAGTAGTCCTTCAAATGAAATGGTGACACTGGTTCTCCAAGGGGCTCTGCTCTCACTTCCATTAATCACAACGCAAACCGAGCGTGCTCGATACCTCACAGTACCGACCCGAGGTTGTGCGCTGCCCTGGCACGTGAAGGGAGAAACCTTGTGGAACTGCAGTTCACTGGGCAGCAAACATTTTGGATGTCAGTATGCCATGCCAGGAGCAAGATAGGATGTCAGCATATGGAAAAGCTTTTCTTTTTGAGCTATTGCATACAAAAAGTCAGTGACTTTTTCTTTATTCAATATGAGGAGATCTTCTGGTCTTTGCTTTAGTTCTGTTTCATATTTTTATAAAAATTATATTTAACATGACAAGAGACACAATTACTAGTGTGTACAGTTCTAGCCCCAGAAAAGTGACTGTTATAATTTTCACTGAATTACACCAGGACTGGGCCTGAAGTACACCAGGACTCGTCCAATATGCAGGGAAGTGAGTAACAAATAAAACAGAAGTTTCACTTCAAAGTAGATCCAAGTGTGTAACTGTCTGTAACTCAGGAACTATAACATGCATTTTGAATTAGTCTAGCTTGGCCCTGAGCCTCTGAGCAAACTGAAGAGTTGATACATTTTGTATTTTTTTTCTTTACTGTAGACACGATTTAATTTTTCAATCAAGGAAGAATGGCAGGTATCTGTTTTATTATTTCAGGTGTTAATCTGCTAGGGAAGGCCTCTGAGAGGTGGGAGAATGTAGTACACAGGTGTAAAGCTTTGCAAACATTTATTGTTTTGTTAGATAGGCTTTATCCTTGAAATACACTGGTCATGTCTGGAGATGATGTTGATTTTTAAATATGTATGTATACGGGGAAAAAGATTTAAAAATGAGAAGTGTAACTGTGCATACATACATATACATAGGCACACACACTCATCTTTTAATTAATGGCTTTTGGTCAATTTGAGGGAAAGTGATGTGGTGTTTCAGACCTACATGTGATTTGAAAGTTACAAAGGTGGCTTATAAATGTAGACTGAATTTTCAGAAGTGCTTAAAGCAGCATAAAAATCATTGCCTAGTAGTAAACACTCTGCAAAACTATAAGCAAAACCTCATAATCGATAAGGGACCTGAGAAAGTTGCACCACCTAGGAAAATAGCCACTGGAAGGCTGTGGAGAGAAAGGGTAAGTTGCTTCCATGTCTAAAGTATACATAGCGCCACTGTCTGCATTGGGATTCTTTTATTCTTAGAGAAGATCTCTCCAAGTGACCTGAAAGTAGTTTGTAGGAGGGGGAAAATATCCCCCTTATTAACACTTACCTGTTTTCTAGAGAACTAAAATTTTCAGTGGTGTTTATCTAGTACTTTTCACTAAAGTAAAAAATAAAATTACTTAAAGGTGAGCAAATCTTATGTTAGTATTTTGTAAGACTTGTTTTAAAACATACCAGATAAGTGCACTTCAATAGCCATAGTGAATATCTTATTTTTCAGTAACAGCATTCAGCTGATGTACTGAAAAAATTTTTTTTGACAATTTGTTGCTTACATTTGGTTTTTATGGTGAGGAAGAATATTAAAGCAGACTGTTAGAAAAGAATATAATGATTTCTGAATGTATGCACACATAAGCAGTGTTACATGGGACAAGATGCATGTTTTTAGTTGGAAAAAAATGTGTTCTCTAGGACATTTTTTTTTTGTTTTGACGCTTAAGCAATTGCATATACTCCTTGCTCCTGAGACCACAACTGAAACTTGACTCTGGTGAAGAAAATGTATCAAAATGAAACTTGCAAAATCACTAGAAATCAGGAGAAGATACATGATAGAAAGCATTTTGCTAGAAAAAGCGCAGCTGATCTCCTGTGTTAGCCTCAGCTGATGGTTAGGCTTTTCTATGCAATTTAAGGATGAATGCTTCGTTTTGTCACTTGTGAATTAGAGGTTACTACTTTAGTGGAAGTCCTACAGGCTATTCTTTCATGTTTTGAGTATTTTTAATGTCGGTGAATTGGAAAACAGTTGCTCCAGTGAGGGAATTGACAGACTATTGATTACATACCGAGGGTGCAATTCTTTATCTTTAGGGTATAAACAAGATTTAACACATGAAGGATCCAAGCATTTTATTGGTTAGTGGCCACTTTTATATTATCCTATGTTTTATTATATCTGCTGGGCAAAAAAATCCTTGATGTGCAATGCTCCACTGATTTTACTAAAACAGTGCATGACAATGTGTTTGTTTAATACAGTCTTTAATACCAATGGAAAATCCTGTTTGGAATTACAAATTGTGGCTACTTTTAAATCCTAATATTTTGTTTTTAAAAATACAATTAAAATGGTTTTGTAATCAAACAAAAACCACTTACAGTAAAGGCACAACTTTGCAAACTAAGCATATTTAAACTTTTTCTGTAAGTTTTTTTTTTTTTTTAAAGTCTATTAGGTCAATTCAAGTAAATTGGGTAGATTGCATTTTAGTACAGGTTCCTCTTACTACATGATTTAAAATCTGTGTCTTTGACTTGAAGAAAAACATTTAAGGTTGCATCAGGAAAGCAACTATTGTCATGTTCCTTGCATATATATTTTGGACAACTTCAGGGGTAACATAGAACAAATTAAATTAAGACTTTGCTACTTAAATTATGCCTTTTTTACTTAAGCCAGTAAAATAAAGGTGAAAAGTAAAATAAAACCCAACTGGAAGAGGCAGACACCCTTTTTTCCTTAACCCTTGCTGTTTATGATCTCAAGCTGTATGTGGTGTGTTTCAGTAGAAGGAACCTTTGAAATGAAGTGTTAGGAAATGCATCTTCATCAGTATATGTGGCAGTACTGGGTATATGCACTAGATTAGTAAAACCCTTAAATTGCATTGGATTAAAATAGCTGAGGAGATAGCTGTGATGTTATTACTATAATCGTGATAGAGTAATTACTTCTTCCTTGTCTGTTAGTGGCATAGCATGCCTAACATGTGAGAGAAATTTTAACTTAGGAAATTTAGGAAAAACTCTTCTTTTACACAGTGAACAAGGACTTATGGCCAAAACATACCAGTATGAGGATTTCTTGTGGTCTCTGAAGAAATCTTCTGGGATAGAAGACAATCTAGAGCAGACTAATCACTTTTGTTTTATGCTATGGGCCTAAAGTTTGAATGGGCCTGTTGTTCAGTACTAGTTTAGCAAGACACCCCATAAAATTTTTGTTTCCCATTATTATATAATCATATCCCAAGTCTGCATGTAAAGCTAACATACACAGATTTCCCCCCTTTATTTAGTAACAAGCAGCTTTTCCCAGATGTCAGGCAGTTTTTAGACTTTCAGAAAAGGGATTACTACAAAATAAAACATTTATGTAGATTAAGACCTGCACAGGTACAGCAAATTTAACACCCAGATGTACTGCTCATGAACAGGGTAACATCACCTGCATGGTGGAGTCACTCCATGCCTATGTTTGTATGTGATTCAGATACATGGGACTATAGAGGATTATTTAAATTTATTTAAACTGCAGTCAGGGCTTTCAAAATCCTTAAAACAGATCCAAACTGCGCATTTATACTGAAGTCCACTGACCCAGAACTGAGCAGCACCTCCAGAAAAACCTTGCTTCTCCTTCTTCACTTTGGTCTGGGATATTCCTGTCCTGTCAGAACAAGAAGTGAAGCAAGGAGTAAATTTGGAGATTAAATAATATAACAAGATAAGTGTTATTTTAGAATAGATAGAAAACCTCCTGAATATTGAGGGTAACAGTTCCTTTTTTCTTCAGTTACACTCTCCATCTCAGAGTACCAGGATATTATAACAGTGAGAGCAGTATTAAAAAACAGGAAAATTAAACTTGCTCAGTCCCAGGATATGGAAAGTGTTTTCTGTTTTTTATTTAAGGTCAGCAGTTTCTATTCAGCACATTTTCGCCCACTGAAATGTATGGTTTTCATGTATTTTACATCTGCTTATGGTCCTCAAAGATAAGACCGCCAATATCAGTATGTCTAAATAGCTCACTATGTTTGATACATTTATATGTAACACTTAAATAAAATATTTTGATCATTTATAAGATGTCTCCTTATGTAACTGTGATAGGGTAAAATGACCTTAGCCTGAGTATAAACATGGCATATGTTCACTGGGAACACCTTTAAGATAGCAGTTTGGAATAAAGTACTTATAAGGGAGAAATGATGGATTATTAATCTATTATGATAGTTCTGAATCTGTTCTAATTTGGAAAGAAATAGAAACATTTCTAAAATAAGCACAGGAAATGTAAAGTACAGTTAAACATTACCATTTGCACAGCAATCAACCTGGAACCTATTCATATTTCAAAAAGAGCAGGGTCTAATTAAGCCCTGGCAAACTCAATTCCATTTCCTTTCACTCTGATAGAGTTTGCCTATGTTTGTCAGTGCTAAGTTTGGCTTGTATGCAGTTAAGCACATGTCATCAGCTTTCATTCAGATGATTCAACTAGTTCATATATTGCTTTTGATGTATTGCAGCTGTTCTTGTGTT
The DNA here is from genome assembly GCF_047716275.1 of Strix uralensis. Taxonomy (NCBI): domain Eukaryota; kingdom Metazoa; phylum Chordata; class Aves; order Strigiformes; family Strigidae; genus Strix; species Strix uralensis. The sequence continues at coordinate 130,864,143 of NC_133972.1, read as the reverse complement.
TAATTTATGCAAATATTCTAGAATCTACATTTTCTAGCAGCCATGATAACTAAAACAGAATACTTGCATAGAGTGCTGCAGAATTGCAAGAAGTGAATTTCCTCTTCATATTTATCAATGTGTAGTCTCTGTATCTCATTCTAAGAGTGGTTCTGCCTTCAGTCAAGAGCTCTCCAATAACTTTCCAGGCATAATTTGGAGTCTCTGGATTCAGCTGAAATATATGACTTGAGAGTTTAGTGATTTCAAATAGCTGATGAATGAAAGGAAGTTGTTATCTGTTACAGAAAAAAAAGCTATGAATAGAAAAAGATAGCTTCAGTAAATTAATGCCTTGAATAGTTTGACCAGTCTACCTATATGCCTCATTATTTTCAGTGAATTACCCTTTTATAGTTTAATGAACAATTAGTATTGTAATACATCTTTCCTCTTGGAAAGAGTGAAGTACATATTCACAGCTTGGTATTCAAAATAGTGAGGGTTTCATAATGCCATAGATTTTCCCATTTGAATTCCTCGAGGGATATCCTCTGTTTATTAGAATCTCTTAGAAAAAAGAGACCTCTTTTGCATAAACTCATACATCAGCTCTGTAATTTTTTGAGATTTTTTCTTTTACTTTTCAAAATAGATATGTATTTCAGTGTTTTCCATATTCACATCTCTGACAGAGGAGAGAAGAAGAAAAAGGGTGCTTTTGAATTATGCACATAGTACTTATCTGTATGTCTGTGGTGCTGTTCAGGCAGCTCAGTGAAAAGTATAGTTGCTAAATTCTTTTTTACATTTCCTTTTCAAATGTAAAACTTGTCAGAATATGTTAATGTAGATCTATATCCATTCCAGTTCTGTTTTCTAGAGTGATCACTAATAATAATAGCAGAAAAGTAATCATATACATTACATTTGGCTTATTTCTTGATCCCACAGCATTTTCTGATGGAAACAGGGATTTAGAGAGAGGAAAGAAAAGAAATCCATGCTTCTTAATGTTCTTTTGCCAAACAAATATAAAGGTCTCCACAGGCAAGGATTAACTAATACAAATATGCTTTCTGAGCAGCTATTGAAGAATTACTAATAAACATCATTATAGCTGAGTTCAAGATATTCAACCTTGTAAATATATCCTGTTATAATTTCATTACAGTTGGCTGAAGCCCTAGGAGAAGCCGATGTTTCAACCTCTTTGTTCAAGTCTTAATGAATTATTGGAGAGTGGCTGATTAGAAAGCATTGAATCAGAAGGGGCCACTGCATTCTGAATGTTACTCTCTTTGATGTTGTTTACCTCCCAGGTTGACTCATTTCCTTGGCCAGAAATCTTGGTACATGAAGCTGTGAGCCTACTCTGCTGGGCATGTAATGCCCAGTGCATGTCTGGAAGTCATATGTGGTAGGTCACTATTTAGTGAACGTTGTAAGTGTTCGTTGAAGCTCACACCTTAGAATAGGATTCTGCCCAGAAGTGGGGCACAACTGTATTGTAGCTAAAGGGGATACAACAAAAGAAGTGGGATGCCCAAGTAGAAGTTTAATTTCTCCTTAGGGTAGACACATTTTCCATACTTACTCCCCTACTTTCTTTCTATTTGGTGGATCTGCTTGCTTCCTGCTTCCAGTTGCTTCCTGAACTCAAAGCCTCTTCAGCTGTCCAAGGCAGAGTCTACACTGTAGTGTGAAAACACCTGTTTGTGACACTTGGGCCACTGCACTCTGCTGGATAAGAGCTTGGGCCTACGCTATGTATCAGCATGTACTTGAGCTTTCTCTCTGGACAGCTCCAGATTTTAGGTAACGAAACATGAGCACAGGCACAGGCATAAGGGCTTAGGCTGTGAGTGCATCTCCTCCTCAGATCGAAGTCAGTTCCTTGACTAATTCCTTAATAATGTAAACATATTCAAAGAGGTGGATGAAGTTTGAGTAATTGGTGCTGTCTTCACAGTGGCTTAGCTTTGTTCCACTGCTTCCCACAGCATACTTCTGGGGCAGTCCCTCTGTCAGGATTCACGTTTCCCAGCAGATCATTGCCTAAATTAAACTCAAATAAGAGCAGGAATAAATTACATACTGATTTTTTCATCTTCATTAAACTAGTCTCATTTAAAGATCTTTTCATTGGGTGCATCACCTAAAATAATGTAAAAGGAGCAGCCATTAATCACAAGATTCCCCACTCAGGCAATGGTTGACAAACACTCAAACAGTGTGGTTTTTTTTTCAGTTGAACCTATCTTCAGGGTACCCCCTAACACAGCCTCTGCTCTCTTGGGGTGTAGAGGAGGGGTTTAAAAAATTAGCTTGCTTGGATTGAGGGTATTTTCTTTAAGGCTGAAGTTGCAATATGATTAAGTTCTTAAGCATGGTCTGCACAGATAGAAGTGACCTATAGTTTAAGGGTTCAGATCTTTTGAGAGGTCTTATTAGTAATGCGCTTTGGACAGATCCTCAATTGTATGTCTTCCGAAATATTGCAGAAAGAGCATCATAGCAGACTGTGTTTTCGCTTTAGTTACAATAGCCTCTGGATTATTTAAAATTAACTGGATAGCTTTAATTTGAAGAAGCAAGTATGCAGACTAAGAATATTTGAAGCATGGTAATGAGGGCTGTAGCCAGGCCTCTTACTTTTTCACATAAGAAGATGGCGAAGGTTCAGAGGGTGCAAATGAGGAAGGAAATAACATGAAAGCTGTTTTTGCCAGACAGGTAACGACTTATTTGTGCTGGGAGAATATCCAGCTGGGAAAATCCATGGTTGTTACAGCCTTTGTGCCACCAGAATAGAAAAAAGGGTTGGCTCAGAGAAGAGAAGAGAATCTGGCTCAAAGAACTTAAAATAAATATCAGATGTCAGAGCTGTGACTTAATTGTTTAGCTAACTAGATCATGTGAATTACACACAGATTGTGGACCTGTTTTTGCTTGTATTGAAATCAAGGAGAACAGAATCAGGCCATACTCTCCTTCCAGTGTCTTTCAGCCCTCAAAACTGTGTTATTTGAGAGTTTGACAGCTCCTAGAATCATTTCTAGTACCAGTCAGGAATCCAGAGAGCTGCTAATATATAGCTGCTTTGTGTTTTATTACGGTAGACATAAGCTAGGACTCTAAACAGAATGCATTTCCTTAGTTGCTGTTGGATTTTATTTCAAAATTTGACATGCAAACAATGGGTTCTGTGACTTTAACCATGGAAATTGGAACTCCGGGTGCAGACATTGATTTCTGACAGTAGCCAGTTTCACAGAGTTACATTGAAACTTACATGTATTTTCCTCCTTTTAATGCAGTCTCAGGTAACAGATCTGACAGTCTCAGAGTTAGAGCTATGCCCCAACACAAGAACATTAGCTTATAAATATCCCCTTGAGAAACTGTAGTTCTGAAAGCCTTATAACTCTGTAGTGAAAATTTATCTTTTTCTTCCTTAATGAACATGTAAGATATGTTTGTTACCTTTATGAATAAAAGGAAATCAAATATTTTCCTCTTATCAGTACACTATTTCATGTTTCCTTTAGCATTTTAGAATTTTCTATTAAATAAAAAAACCCCATGTTTAATCATGAAGGCTTTGCAGGAGTGAGGAAACTATCAGAAGAAGGACAGTGGCAGCTGAAAACTTGAAAGGATTATTTAGTTATAACCAAAGTTAAATTACCTGGAGCTGACTGACAATCTTACATTCAGGAAGATGCGAAAGATTCTGGGAGAAGGTTTCACATATGCAATTGAAAGTACATTTCTATTACATGGCTAACAGCCTTCACATAGTTCTACTGACAGGGTGAAATATTGGTAGATAGGTGACAGAAAGAAAAATATTTGTAAAAATCTACAGCCAATTTGCAGACTGACATGTATTTCTACAAATTCTTACTGGATAATGAATGGCTGTTGGTATAGCATGTAACTGATGACCTTAGAAATGAACAGAGCATAGAGAAATTACTTAGTATCATATTTCTGGACATACTTGGAAGATACTGCGGGAAATACTCTGATTTAGATATCGCAGTTTTTAGGTGCTGGTTTCCGCATTCACACTACAGAGGGCATCAGAGAGTGGCAAGCATCTCTGTGCCCTGGCCAGCTGGGGTTCAGCCTCTCCAGGCTCATGATGATAATACCATTGCTGCAGTCTTTTAACCAACATGTGATTTCTTTTTCTGAGAAATGAAAGTATAGTGTCTGAGCACTTGGCGAGCAATTACTTTCCCTTCACAAATGGTGAGTTAAGCAAAGAAAAATCAAAGTTTGAGGGAGAGAGGAGGAACATAATATTAGCAGTGTTGAAAAACCTGCACAGTTCATAGCAGGCAAACTTATCCTCCCCATCCCCTGTCAGTGTATCCTGACACTTCAGACATGATTAAACGCTTCTTCTGTAGCTCAAGTGAGTTAGCTCCCTCCAGCCTTAGGTTATGTCCTTCCCACAGTTTAGTGCCTAGGCTTGGAGGAGACAACTCTAGGGATAATCTGTTGCCCTTAAGAGGGTGTTGAACTGAAGGCTGGCAGCCCCTTTCAGGCTGTAAATAGTCATTGCTCTGCTGAGGTAGGAAGGCCTCCCTGGAATTACTCTTCGTGCTATTAGTTGTCTTCATAGCAACAATCGCTGCTAACTATTCCTGTCACTCTCTGTTCCCACTCACAGCTCAGCGGAGACCAGCCAAGGTGAGAAGGCCAAGCAGAGCACAAGGGAGGGGAGAAGGCAAAGTGCGATAGCTGGGCAAGAGTAGGGCATGGGCAGGGAAGAGTGGGGGTAGTGGCTGGCTGGGTCCTTCCCATAGGTGTGAACAGGTATTTATCATCCTCCCATGACTGCAAGTCAACCTTTTCTGCTGCTAAGAGTACTGGAGGGACTTAGTTACAGTTTTCTTCCATACCTTCTGAAGAATTGACCTAAGTATGGGTGAAGGTAGGAATGATAAGTAGGTGTCCTTATCCTGTGCCTTGTATCCTGTGTAGGTGCTCCAAGTGATACAAGATGAATACCAAATGCTTCCATGCCTATTTCCAGCCTCCTCCCTTGTGTTGTCACAGGTGCTTTCACTTTTGTACGATACGATAATGTGGATTACAGGGAATGGGAAACTCAGACAACATGAGCAGTTGTGGTATCTCAAAGATGGTCCTGTAAGTTCAAGTCAGAAAGTTGGGTTATAAAGGAGAGAGTTTCCATATCTTTCCAAAATAGCATCATAATGAAATGAAGAAGAGCAAACTCAAGTAAAATTAGCATATATTTGCTTTGTTTGCTCTTACTGTTTTGGTTTTGTGAAAGTTTCTGTTGAAGGACTGATTTCACCTGAAGCATAAAAAACCCTAGAGACAAGAGTTTGTCTCAGAGGACTTTGTGTCACTTCACCTCCCTTCACTTGCATGATAGAAGGCAGGTCTCCCACAGATTTTGCTTGGAACGGACTGTATTGGCAAGGGTGCCATGATAATAGCACATGAGCTTTGACCGGGGCAGTCTGCTTTCATTGTGTCCTGTGAGATCCAGTAGAGAGGTACAAGGATTACAGGACTAAAGGTCTTGCTTTCCTAAAAAAGAGGACAAACTTCACTTTCATTCACTTTCTACCACAGATAAATGGAGAGAAAACTGCAGCAGTGAAGAAAAGTTGGAATACAAATAAGTACAAATTTAGAGTATAAATGAGCACATAATGCCTTGAGACAGCATCACAGTTGTGGTTTTGGTGTTTTGGAAAGAGAAACTTGAGAAAAGTGGACTGTTTTAAAAGTTATCTGTCTCATAACGTACACCAAAATTTATTTACTTTTAATGAAAACAGCAGTGTTTACGATCTGAAATACCCAAAAGGGAGCAAGATAATGGACATACTTTTCATGAAAACTAGCTGAATCGGTAGGATGATACTTACAGATTTTCCCTGTGCTACAAATGTGGCAAGGAGCTTGGGACATTTAATTTCTAATCCCATGTACTCCTTTGTAATGTAGTAATAAATAAATTGAATTAATTCAGAAACTAACTCCATTTAATGATTTGCAGTAAACAAAGAATGATGGAGTTAGCAATAAAACACTATAGCAAACAAATGTATTTCTTGGGGTAAAAGAGCATGTTTTGCATGGCTCATCACCATATATTTACAAGCTTGCATAGTCTTTAGGTAAAACTTAGCATTTAATCAAAAGGACTCTATACGGGCAGGAATATCAGGGATTCTGGGGGAAATTCTTCCCTCTTAGGTGGGGGAGGCCACCTAAGCCATGACCCAGTGGGGATAATAGCACATAGAACATAACTGAGTTAGTTATTTGTTGAATTAAAGCTAGTATTTCACACTTAGAATCATATGGCATAAACCTATTTGGTTTATTAAGTCCAGCCATCTGCTATTTCAGGCAACATGTCCTAGAATCTTGTTCATAGCCTTTTCAAAGAACTGGAACGTGCCTAGCTAATGTAAGACTTGTCTTGCCCATTTATCGGTTAGCAGAGATTAATAAATATCCCTTCCTTCTTGAAGAAAAGGTCCAATTTGTGTTGCTATTTATATTAGATTATAGCATGTACAGAATCTTCCATAATATTTATAACACAGTGTTGCTAAAGCTTACTGCCCCATCGCTCAACTAAAAGCTATACATCGAACTGAAATCAAATGTCTAAAGTTAGTCATCTGTTTTGTTGGTACCCACCTGAATATCTCTCTAATAACAATACAGCTGAAAAATATTTGGGTCCAATAATCCATCCATAATTCCCTTGCAATTACATTAATAGGGTGTTGATGAGTGAGGGGGACTATGCAGCTGTCAGTGAGAGTGGAATTTGACCCTAGTCACTGTAAAAAGGCAGCACTTCGAACTATTTCAAGACTATTTTTAGAAATCCTAAAAAAAAAAAAAAATTCCATTCCAAACAAAGGGTGAAGAATTAGAAATTTGAAATACTTCAAATCTATTCCAGACTGTGGTACGCAGATGTCAATCCATCAAATAGATGTTATGAGGACATATAAACATGTAGTTCTACAGACAAAAACAAGGCATGCTGAATTATGCCTGTGCTCTTTATATGTTTTTGAATATGTTCATTTTCGCGCTCTACTACGATTTGTAGAAGGTGTCCTTATCTGTTTTTATCATCAGTTTTAGAAATGCCTTTATACAATACTTTGTGCATTTGTTTAAAACGTTCCGTATTTGCAATACTGCAAATTTGGGAGAACCAAATAGATTTCAGTTACTCTCCTGTGAATGCCCTGTGAATATTAATCCCCCTGAATTTAAGGGAGCAACTGGTGTAGATAAGGCTTACAAGGGTGAATAAGAGAGAGAGGACATAGGTGAGTAGAGGCTCTGGGATAAGAATGAATGGTTGTCACTACATGTGCTGGACTGGCAGAGGGAAGAGAGATAAAAAATAGAAATGGTGACTCAATGCCAGACTGAGATTTTAGAAGCTGGTGCTTCCTTTTATGTCCATCTTTAGCACATATAAGCGTTGCACTGATTTTTGTAATGTAGTGCTCTTGCCAGTGGTGACTGACATGGTAGACTTTATCGGCCATAATGAAAGTAAACCCTGTTAGGCTTTCTCTTTGAGGTCATACCATTGTACTTCTAAATTGACTGATGTCACAGCCCACTTTATTGATCAAGGTCCTGATCAAAGTTACAGAATAAAGACTTAATTTTATATATATAACACCAGATACTGTATTCGTAACTAAAGTTGGGAGAGTTTGAGAATATATCAATTACTCAACATTTAAAAGAAGTATTAATTGCCCTGCTCACATCAGAAAAATATTACTGGAATGAATATCAGGGAAAGTGAACATTCAGTCACTAGTTTAAGTATCCTAAGAAGCACCATTTCAAACCTGGACAAGTAAATAAGCACGGAGGCATTTATCTGACATGGGAATGGAACTAGAATTTTAGGACTTGACTAATGAGGTACAATCATATATCACAAAAGTATATTCCAAATATTATCTATAAATAAAGTTGAAATACTGAACAAAGATGTTATGGACAGCAAATACATCCAGAGAGATTAGAATGCTGTTTATGTCTTCTCTTGGAGAAGCAGAAGATAAATTGACCAAGTCATTCATTATAAATTCTTAATTGCACTCTTACATGTAACCCTTAAGCTCTAGAATACACTTTGTATTGCAAGAACTGAAAGGTCTCCTGTTAGATGGAGTAAATGGGAAGCCTAGTAAACTCCGCAATCCGAGTACAAAGGTATGCATAAATCAGAGTATTCTACATTCAGTAGATGGCAGTGGTATGCAGTTGTAGATTAATTCAGGATTTTCTCTTGAGCAGATGCTCTCATCTCTGTGAATCCAAGCAGTGTTGATTTGGGGGTTTATCTGAGATTTTTTTTTTTCAGAGAATACTCAGATACTAGATAATTTTTCACCTGCTAGAGCAGATAGTGATAGAAAATGCAAAAAAAAATTGCTACTTTATTGTAATCTTAATTACACAGCACTTGGAAGAATCTGGTAAATTTTGAATTTCAAACAGTGGTATTACATACAGAAAGGAATGCATCTGTCTGGAGCATTGACTCATTTTCCATCTATGCCCCGTGGAACTTAGTATGTACACATCAAAGTCTCAAAATAAAAACTATTCAGTAAGTGGGAACTGTGTGTGTTACTTAACAGAAGTAGTAACACAGTGACGTCTCGGAATACTGTGCACAAAAATAGATATTTTCCCTTGTCTAAAGGAATGAATTGCAGATCTACTGAGGTAAAGTGTGTGTGTGTGTATAAGCAAACAAATTACAAAGACAATTAGAAATTATTATAAAGCTTTTAATTATGGAAAACTGTAAGAAAAAGAACAAAACAGAAACAGAAATACAGTTTATGTGGTAGAAACCACAGATGAGGAGGCTAAGAGAATTAAATTACATCATTTAAGTAGATATTTTCTCATATGGCACTTATTTCTAACACAAATAATAGAAAATGTTTAATGATTTATGATTGTTAATGATGGAAGGAGTCCTCTGTTGCACAAAGCAATGTTTTTTCTTGCCTCCCTATGGGAAACTACAATAGAAAATGCATTAAATATATCAGCCTGTGAACTGAGTTGTAACACAACCACAAATGTGTCCTAAGGATTTCGAGCACTCTTGGACTGACCCCAGAATCAATTGGTGGTCCCTGAGCAGGGAATACAAATGTCACACATTTTCAACAAAGAACTGCATACTCTGTTTCTCTGCTGTATCAGGCACCACATGAGGATCCAGAGAAATATTTCAATCTATATTAACATTGCTATTGTTTGCAGAACAAAAAGTACTACCATTCTGTTAATAGAAGAGCAGCATAAAAAAATTGGCATCTCCAGGATAGCCAAAGCTGCTGGAAATCTTCAGTTTTGCAGGTAAGAACGTCGTCCAGTCATGGGCGCAGAAGAGTTTTGTGCAATCTGGTCACAGCCAAAGTATAATAATGAAAGTAGGAAATTAAGACCTTTTAAATGGCTAGGGTGCTGAAGAAAGAAGTATGTTAATTGTTTCAGCTCTGTGTAACATCATCTGCTGCTGAGGGCTGTGTTAGAAGCCGTTCTCCTGAGCACTGTGAAACTGCAGTGTGGCAAACGCCCTAGCCAGGGACTGGGATTGACTCCCAGTCACAGCGGTGACCACATATTTCTGTCTATGTCTAGCAGGAATACCTGGGTCAGAACTCTAGATTCATGCTTCATGCTCCATTTATTCATAGGGTATTTTATCATGCAATTCCCCTGTATGACACTGTAGTCAAAACACCTATGCTTTACTCCACACCATACTCTTATCAAAGTGAATGTTACCATTTTTTCTCCACTAGGATGCCTTATCTTCACACTGTTTTCTATTTTAATTGTTGATTTTGAGCAAAACTTGGTTTTGTGTTTTGTTTTTTTTGTTGTTTTTTTTTTTTTTAACAGAGGGTATACATCTCTTCCTAACATTTGTAGAGATCATTACATATGTAAATTAAGGCATACAAAGGCAAAATGGTTTGGATCATTAAGGTTTCTGAATATCTTTTGTGTGGTTTTTTTTAAAAGCACTGCTTTTGGAAAGTTTTCATGTATTTTTAAGACAATCATGCTGAGGATGCTTTCATCCTGGCGTTGCAATGTCATTTCATTCACTCGTGTTTCTAGTATATCACCTTACTTGGGTATTTTTTTCTTCTCCTATCTGTTTTCATCTCTGTTGCCTACGTTCTTCTGACACTTTATCAATTCTTTATGAATTTACATCTGAAAGATCTTGCTATCACTTTTATCACCATACATTTTATTTTTCTGTAAACTGAATCCATCTTGGCATTGCTGAATGTATGCAAACCTACTATTACTAGTGTTTCACCTTGCAGTATTGTCACAGTAGACAAGCGTTGCCATCTTTTAGGCACTATGGGGAGTTTCTAGTAAAGAAAGGCTCAATCCAAATAAATGGGACTTGTCTATTTTAACAAGTACTGGAGGCAGTTTTGCTGACAGTGTTCCAATATTTGTAGAAGTGTGATATTTCAACCACTGCAAGATTTATTCCTCTGCTATGAACCAATACAGCCTTTGTTTAAATTGAAACTTTGGAGACTCTTGTCCTTCTAAATGTCACTTTTAATTAAAACTTTATTAACACATACTGTGTTGTAAGCAGGTTCATAACATGAAATGGTCTTTAAAAAAAAAAAATAAAATCACATGCTATTTTCATGCCAAAACAACATTTTTAGAAACCTGCATCTGGGTTTATAATAGAAGAGTCAGCAGCATCTCACTGCTGACAGTCTTATTCTGCCATTTTACAGACAGAAAAAAGAAAATACACAATAAAACATTTGTTTTCTAAATGCCATAGTTATAAAATAATTTTAAACAAAATATGTGGGAATTAAGTTTTTCATAAGATTGTATGTGTGATGGTTACACAAAATCTAGATTAATCTATATTAGACTAGGAAAAATTGATTATAAGGTTGGTAATGCAAGACCTTCTGAAATGTATTGCTTTGTATTAAAATAAATTTGGCTTGAAAATGATTATAAAGTAAAAGAAAATAGGACTAGGAAAGAAGAATAAAAAGCAAAGAGAGAAGGGTAATTCTAAAGCATTGCCCTTTCTGAAGAACAGACAATTACATTATCTCAAAATGGCTTTACCAGAATGAATGAAAACCAGATCAGGGTCATATAACCATTATGTGATATAATAAGATGTATTACCATTGCTGTTGACTATATCTTGGACTATGTATTTTATTGTAAAAAAATTCTGGTGAGGTTATAATCATTGAAGTGCCTAACTCTGTTAAGTAACTTCTTGAAGTGCAGAACAACATAAAATCAAGAAACACCCATTATTCCATTGTGTGACATGTCATTTAAAGGAGTGTTGTACAAAGTAACAGTAGATATTCTGGAAAACGGATAATTATTAAACCTGTCTAAAGATGCCAGGCTTTAGATACTGTAATTGAAGTGTGTTGTGGAGAGCACTTTAGCACCTGCATGTAAATCTGGCAAATATCATTTAGGTGTCAGACAACGGTGTAGTGATAACTAATGTCATTTCTGGTTTTATGTTCTGTTGGATGTGCTTATGTTTTTCTGAAATATTTACCTGCTATGGAGAAGTTTTCCATGAATGGTTTAAGAGTTGATTTTCTTTTTATGTTTTTAGTAATTGATGAAAAATTGCTTTGGATTTTATTGGGATTTTTTTTAGATGTGTGAATATTCTTACAAAAAGAGAAGATTATGATTTGTAATGAAGACATTTTTTTCTTATGTAGAAAGGTTAAGGGACTTGGCCAATGAAACACAGCCTGAGCTCTGCTACTTCACATTTTCTGAGCTTGCCTGCAGTGAGATGTTGTAGATCCCACTGGTGTAGACCTGGACTAGGCCAAGATCTGGAGTAATTTTTGCTGTCAGATTTACACTGCTTCTCTGAATAAGCTAAAAATAAGCAAAGGCTGCCTATTGGGAGCATAAACAAATTGAGATCTTGATTTTTTTCTGCCAAGGCAATATCACCTGAGGATGTGGAGTTTTCATGCCCCAAGTCAACAAACTGTTGTGTGGATTTGGCTTATTTCAGTGTTGTGGGCACAGCTCTTCTTGTTATTTATACTACAACAGGACATGAATTTTCCAGGCATGATTATGGTGAGATGGTGCTGGAGACAGTGCAAACATGAGGTAAAAATCAGCACCTGCTGTCACAGCTTTGCAGCTGAACAGACAAAACACAGAGAGACTGAAGGCACAGAAGGGTGAAAAGCCTGATCTAAGGTGTAGAAACCATGTTTTATATTGCAGGTTAAGCATATGCCTGAGCCCAGGGCTGTGGTTATTTAGTTTTCTACCTCACTGTACTCATGTCCAAATTAGTGAAAAATTAAACATTCATGTCAGCTACCAGGTGCTGAATAACAACCGAAAAGTGCACAGAATAATTTTCTAGAGAATTAGCTTAACAACAGTGATTTAAATCAACGTTGGAAAGTTTACAACAAAATAAAGGGTGGGAAGCTGGAGCAGCTGTTGCTCACTGCTTCTTAGTTCAGACCTTGCTAGCTCTCCCCACCATCCCGTTTATCCCAGCATGGGATAAAACTCAGGCAGATCCAGTCATTTTTTACCCAAAACCACAAGACCTTCTGTGAAGTGTCACAACTTGAGAACATTAACAGTACGGATGGTTTAGAACCAGATTTGCAGTATGAACTTAACCATTCTGTCTGTGAAGCAAAGCTGGAACACCCTCGAAATTTATCTTGTCCCTAGATTTTTGCCATAAAAATTCTTAGTATTTTAGATGATTTAGTGGCAAATCTGTCCTAGCACCATTTAGTAGTTGTTCATGGCCAATGTAGTCTGCGGAAAGGGTGTAGGATGGGCAGCATTTTGCCCCAGATGAGTAGTTATCTAAGGACACACATAGGGGTTGTAATGTAAGTAAAAAGGAAATCCTTGAACTAAGATTATTTATGATTATAAACTGAGATTATAACCAGGACGAACCCAAGGTCAACAGCACAAGTGCCTTTTAACTCAGATGTATTCTCTCTGGTGAGCAGTGCAGATTCTGTAAACCTGGGCACGAGAATGCCATTGTCCGAATATTCTCCCAGCTGATTAAAACCAATCAGTTACTATACCCCATGTGATATATACTGGCTGTATTTTACTAGTTTGTGTAACATGGTCTTGAGGCAAGAATGGATTGAATAACTCTCTCCACTCAGTATTTCCTCTTCATGTGGGTTTTACACTTAAAACATTTTATTCTTTCATTTTCCTGTTTCTTTTGTGTTTATGCCCAGTGTGACTTTCAGGTGTTTTGATTTTAGTAATTCTTTGCCAGTTTGTCTTACTATATACATGTTTCTGCTTTTCCTTCGTGAAATTAATATGTCAGAGGAATTTAACTTGCATTGTGAGGATGTTAGCATAAATTGTGAGAATGGATATTAAGCTATCTGTCTCAATAGGTGATAGATACCACATGAAATATGACTGGAGTAACTAAGAGCTTGTTAGAAGCCAGGAAAAGCTGGCATAGAGGTTTTGTCATGATGATTTTTCACTGCTTTATGGATTTAAGGTCCTGCTTCTGGCTGCGGTGTGATCTGGTCGGGAGTCAGTGATACATATTCTATTCAAAAAAGATGGTCATTAGTTTGATTGAAGTACTGAATCCTTTGAGACCTCAGCTTCACAGCTGAGTACAGATAGGAGGGCTTGGCTATGTAGCTGGAAGACAGAAGATTACTGTGCTTGTGTTGGGCAATTCATAGTTCAGGCGGAGTTGCCCCTGCCATTAGAGCCAGCAGACAGAAGTGTTCCAGTAACCTGTGCTGCCCGTGATTTTTATACAAATGAGCTTAAGTTGTCTTTGTGGAGGGCTAGGGGCTCACTGATTGTGTTTTACCAAGCCAATGCACTGTACTATTAAGAAAATGAACACTTGAAGAAAGCTGAAACGTGGGCACATGTTGAAAAGCTGATTGCTGCCCGGAGGGATGGCAGCCACAGCAGGGGAGGAGCAGGCACGCAGTCAATATCATTCAGCCACTTTCCAACACGACTGACCTAGTTTTCCCTATTGGGACAGGCGTAGCTGGGCTGGTGTGAGCCTTGGGCCGATGTGGGTTACTCGTGGGAAGCGGACCGTTTAGTGTTCCTTCTCAGGGTTATCAACACAGCTACAGCTGCAATTTTATGCTTGCAATGCCTAGCCCCTTGCCTGAGCATCAAATATGTTATCCTGTTTTACCTTCTGTGCATTCAGGCGTGGGGTTTTGGCTGTATACTGTGTTACAGACTGTTCCTAAAGAATTTTATGGGGCAAAAGGCAGCTACTGTTCCCATAGCAAATTCCGTAGACTTTGAAAGCACCTAGGTCTAAATGTTCTTTGTCAGAGTGAGACTGGCCTGTTCCTAGCCCAACCTTCACCAGGCTTTGGTTATTCATCAGTACTAGTCCACTTAGGGCATCTCATTCAAAACTCACACAGGTTGTTTCACTGTTTTGGCTTTTGATATGCTTAATTCTGTGTAATTTCAAACTACCTGACATTTCATGTCAGTAAAATTCTAAGCTTAATGGAGAAGGAGTGGTATTTCATTTGCAATAAGGAAACAAGTTAAAACTGAGATTTTTGAGGAATCTTAAGTAAATTAGGTCCCCTAACGTTGCTGAGTTGCAGTAAGACTTGGGCATTTTAGCTTAAAATCCTAGCCTAAAAATACACTCATGTGACCTCTGAGAAACTGCCTAAAGCCAGTGGTAAGAATTTATTTTGGCAGATAACCAACATCTTCCTATGGTATGAAAGGAAACTTGCTCTCTTCTGAGAGTTGTTAATTCAGATGGGGAATTGAAAAGAAAAGTAGGAGAATACAAAGATTTAAAATGACATTAGCAGTAAGGAAATATTTCTAGTGAATAAATATGTCTAGCTGCAGGTCCTAATGCTGCAAGTTAATCATGTTCCTTGTATTAATTCTAAGAAAGGCATTTCTTCTGAATTTAACAAAACATGCATCTGTTATATAGTCACAGTCTGCAATAATAACTGCAGTTACCCAAGAATTTTTTAATACAGTTTTTCTGTGGAAAACTTTTGAGATTGAGGGGAAATGTACTAGTTCTGAGAATATTTACTTGCATCAAAAGTTTCTGCTGTAAGCCAGAGGCAGCATCCCACTGGAAAAAAAAAAAAAAAAAAAAAAAAGTGAGTAGTTTTTGCATTAGCTCCAATTTCTGTTCTGCCTGATTCCTTTGGCTGTTCTGGAACTTGTATTTTCTCTTATACTTTTTGGAAAAAATAACATATATGGAAAGGGAATATTTTAAAACCCACAGCAATTTTCACAGGAGAGGAGTACTATTTTTTGACTAATAATACAATGAAAATATGCATGGCTCATATCTATCTTAGATGATCTGTAGGAGACAGGTACCTGTTATTTCAAAACCCAAAATATGGTATCTAGTTTGTATTTCTCTAGGTATTTTACATATTCAGGTAAATATGTAATTTTTTGGTAAATATTTACATCTTCAGGTACACAAATACTTGTCATAACATGATAACTTATTTATATTATTTATAAAAAAATTATAGCTCATATCAGACCTAAGATGTGTGGAAATGATTGTTAGAAAATCTGGTAGAGTGTGTTGTAGGATGACCATTTGGTATTCATCTGTGAATTTCTTGAAACATTTCACAATGTTGTTTGTACACACACACACACACACAATTAATTTCATAGTTAATTTGGGAAGCTATTTGGTCTCTTTACAGCAGACATCTTGACATATTATGCTTTCAGAACATTTTACTGTAATTCCTATATTGCATACTTTTTTTCTTTTCTCCTCAGAAATTTTTCCAAGAGATTCCAGTCTAAAAGACAAATTCATAAAACATTTTACAGGTAAGGCGGCTGATTGCTCTTAATTTACCTACATATGCATATTCTAAGTAGCCACAAGAGTCATGCCATCAGCTTTTTTGAGGTTCTGCACCAAGTTTAACATTTGTGAAGTGAAATTTGCATTGTTTAGGACTAGAAGGTTTTACAGAACTCTAATTATGTTTAGGTTTGAGTCTCTTTTTGAATAATCTAGCCTAAAATAAGTTTCAAAACATGGTAAGTTAAAACATTCATGATTTAAACCCTATTGTTTGATTTTTATCATCCTGTTGTTGCTTGTTGATTTGCAGGTACACTACAAGTTTAATAATTGTAGGTACTGAATGTATACATGTCTGTATGCTGTAGATACTGCATTGTATATGTACATGCAAACAACTTGCAGTATGGTGTTAGAAGTGTGATATGTGTGAGTACCTATCTGCTATCTCTGGCAAGTAATATTTTAATGAGAAAACTCAGTACATTTTTTATTTTAATTATATGTATTTTTTTCCATATATTTTGTCAGTTCTACCATATTTATTTTCAAGTTCACCAATTTTAAAGCTTCTCATTGGACTGCATATATCTTTCAGCAGCAGACCTTTGTGGTCATGTAGGTTTTCACTTTACCAGGGAAACACGTTTGTCTTCTTTCTCATGATGTGTACGTGTGGATGCTTATTTTAACAAGACAAACAAATAGAACAAGGAAGGATTAAACAGTGTAAATGAATCAGAAAAATAACTTGCTATTACAAATATGAAAGTTTAATATGATTACAGTCAAGTACTTGTACTTGAAAACTGAGATGAAGTTGTATAATGCACTTACCTCTGGGACTCTATTTCGTAACAACTGGAAAAATGTTGTACCCTCTGAATATAAGCAAAAAGAGTTGCTAACAGTAAGATGCTTCTGCTGATTCTTTACTCTCCAGTTCCAAATGTTCTGTAATTCAGAAAAGTGAAGGTCTCAGAGTATGACACTGCAAATCTGTTGGTGTTTTTCAATGTTATTAGGATTAGTGAAACTAAAAACTAGAGAAATAGTTGGCGGTTAGAGCATGAGAAAGAGAATTGGAAATAATTACGCATTTCCTCCTTGCTGGAAATTTGAGACAGTCCTTGGCAAGAAGGGAAAGAATTTGTTGTCTCTTTTGCATGGGGGAGGGTGTCCTCAAATCTTTAGGATAAGCACAGCTTTAACGATCTTTCTGCCAACTGCTAGCTGCAGCCGAACAGCATCAATAGGGAATGTGGCACACCCAGCTGTCCCTTCACTCTTACAGTAAACAAGAGTAATTATGAACCTTACAATTTTCAGGTCATATGAGAAAGAAATGAAAAGAACATAAAGATTCCAACTATGCTATCCTATGTAGCACAGGAGTATTGAAAATTCCTCTCCTGGGGAGGACAGACAAGAAAGATTTGCTTATGTTAATACTTAATCCATTTCCTTTTCATTTCTAACTTTGGAAACTGCTCAGCTACCATAAAAAGCTTAACATAAGAATCTAGGGTAACTAAATAATAAATACAGAACAAGAACTCAAAAACAACAGTGAAAAACAACTATGAGTTTCACAGAAAGTATTCTGAGAATACTAAATCATAGAAAAGAAAAAGAGAAAAAAATACTTGAAGGCGTTTCTGGAGCCATTCATTAAATTAATAGTCCTTTTCTGCATGAGTAGTTGCCATAAAAATTGCTGAAATTATTTGACTAACATTAGCTGGAATGGATAAGCAAAGAAAGTTCATTCCAAAATTATTGAAGTTTATTTCTTTGTTTGCTCAGAATTTCTGCCTACATCTTTTTTTTCTTTTTTTTTTTTTTTTTTAAAATTATGCTAAGATCTTCAGTGATGTGTTTTTCTTCCTGTTTTTTGGTTGTTTTTCCACAGCTTTATTAGGTCCTGTAATCCGTAGGCATTTTCTTAAAATACAGCCTAATGTTGTTTTTCTTGATTCTGTTCAAATCATAATCCTTTTCCTATCAACCTTATTGAAGTAAACTGTTCAGATTTAGTCCTTACTAGTTCAAGAGTTAGAACATCCTAACCAATGAAGTTGTGAAAAAGAGGGGAGAGGAGGAAATCAACATTGTCTTTACAGTTTCGGGGTTAAGAAAATTATTGTACACTTCTAGTATGCCAAGAATAGTAGACACATTTTAAAGCCAAATAAAACCCATATGTAACAGTCCTCAAGCATAGGAAAAATCATGAATAATCTTCTGAGTCATAAAGCGATCTATCAATTGAGCTTGAAAAGCCAGCTGACAAAGTGTGCTCTGTAAGGCACAAATAAAATTTAACAGCCCATTTTTGATGGCAAAGAAGAGAGCTAGAAAACCATATATTATCTGAAGGGACATGGAATTTATTTAGTGACAAAAGCTGATGTTATCTCCATATATCTTGGATAATTTAAACTTACTTTGTCTTGAACCTAATTACTCAGATAAAAAATGGCAACAATCTTCCAGTTCAAAGTTGTAAAGGCTGCTTTGTCAGTTTATTGAAAAGCTTATCTGTGGCTGAAAAATCTCATGAAATCTACAAATCAGTGTAAAATATATCTAATGTTTAAGTGTGTTCACTGCCAGGTAGGAGTTTTCTCTCAGGCTTGTGGTAGTTTGGCTCCACTATTCAGACAGAACTGGCTTGGTACGTTTTACCAGGCTGATAAACCACCTTTCAAGTTCTGAAATAAATAGTTTTTGCCCAGAAATGCTTGCCATGTTCCTTTGACAGGAAAGTTAGTCAAAGCAGCATGCTTCATATAGATCCTTTTGTAGGACTGCTTGAAACAAGCTATTCTTATTCAGGGTTCCTATTTGCGCTGAATTTTGAGGATGCAAGTTAAATTTAGTCTTGTTCTGTTAGTGTCAATTTATGTCAGTGTTTTCTGTCCAAATCACAGGAAACTCATCCCCAGCTGTCAGTGGTAGTATTGCTAAGCAGGTTACATGATGCAAATAGTACATTTTTGCTCTGCTTTCAACTCAGATGCCATCAGTAATACCCTCCCCAGGCTATCAGCAGTCATGGAAGGGCTCTTTGGCAACTTGTTACATTTGAGCCATGTTTTGGAGACTAGTAGCTATATATTCTTATCAGATACTAATGTGGGCAGATGACACTGATATCTAGTGAAGGGAGCACAGGCTGGAAGAACAGACACACAGTATGGGCACACAGGGATATGGCTCACCCAAACGTTGAAACACATGCTGCCCTCTGCATATCTGCACGCCTTCTTGCTAGGACTACTTTAACAGCAAATCAGGTTCCTAGATGCTATTCAGCTGTCATTTTTTTTCCTCAACACCTACGTTGTATATTCAGAACTTCATAAACCATGTATGTGCAAATTAGAAGCATTAATACATGAAGATACTTCAACTTTCCAAGTCTGAGAAACTCATATTTGCTTAAAATGTTGCTTTTATTTATCTTTAGAAATAATATCTGCATTCCATCTACATTATTCTTTCTACATTAGAGTACTGACTACTGAGCAAAGGAATTTCTTCTGTAGTTGCACCATTCTATTTTTCACCATATAAAAAATTTTACTTTTAATTTTGAATTACTGGAATTTCAAGGCTAAGCCAGTCCTTTGTTTCTTGTTGTATTTTTCTGTTACTGAGATCATGAGCATAATAGAATAGCAATAGTATTTCTTTCCGTTATTTCATTAGCATTGTTATACTTGTGTTACATAATAATTGTTTAAGGTGTAGTAAACAATTAAATGTAAATTTGTGAAAACACATGGAAATTAATTCTATGTGTTGATGTCATTAATTGAAGCTGCAAAGCAGTGACGCTGAAAGCTTGTGGTTAACTCCTGCTGACTTTCAAACAGGGCCAGTCACATTTTCATCAGAGTGTAGCAAGCACTTTCATCGACTGTATCACAACACAAGGGACTGCTCAACACCAGCCTGTAAGTAGTAATTAAAGTACCTTATAATGCTAGCTGTGATACTTGTTTAAAAGCAACCTTCTTTTCCTACTGAGTGTTTGATGTGCTGGTCCTTTTGTAACTCTTGCTCTTTACTTTATCACTTTAATACAAAATATACCAACGGTTTTCTAATATACAAAGATTTTCTATTAATGTAATACATTTGCAGTCAGCAGCATATAATGGAGTTCCTTCAAAGTGAGACTAACATAAATGAGATGAGAACTATACTCTGAAAAACCAGTCAGGCATGCCTATGCAATGGGCAGATATGAAGCCATATTCTCCTTCCTGCTCCCTTTACCTCTACTTATTAACTTGTGCAACAAGATAAAATCTAAACCATTCTCAACCTTCTCTTATGTGCAATAGCATGGTTATATCTTGTTCTTTTAGTATGTTTCAGTTTGTGGTGATAATTTTATATTATATGCCCATTTTTAAAGAACATAAAATCAATTAATTCATCATTTTTGTTATTGATACATACAGTTCTTATCAAACAGTATTCCAGTATGAGATTGTCAAAAGTTTTGCTTTAACTCAGCCTGAATGTAATTTTGTCAGAGAGATTGAAAAAGAACTGTCACAGATGTTATTAAATGGATAAAACAAACAAACCAACCAAACAAAAAAACCCAAACAAAATATAAATCCCTTAAAAAGAAGTTACTTCAGCATTCTATATGCAATGGACAATTCAAATAAAGTAAGTGAAAAATAAGCAATACCATTTAATTAGAAAAGGTGAATCTCATTAGTGATGTGTAAACACAAACTATGGAGCAGAGTACTTTGGAAATTTCTCAGCATTTAACATGAAAAAATAATCACACTTTTTGTCTGCATCACTTACAAAGATGGTAAACACTTTTTGTGAGCAGCTGAGATGCTCTCTCTCCAAAGCTCAGTACCTTGGAGGATCTGGCTTCTGAAGGGGGCTGGAGCAGCCCTTGTCTCCATCTGCCCTTGCACTGATCAAAAGTTGGAATATAGAAATCCCTGGCTGATCCTCAAAGGATATACATATAGATTTGTAAGTAGGCATATGAGTAGACTAGACATATATTTATTACATGCTGCATAACAAAAATACCACGCATGTTGCATATTGCATACCTTGCTACATGGATCCAGAGTGTATGAACGTTATTCGGACTCCCCTGTATTGCCTGAGTGCTTCACTTTATTTATGAAGAAACACAGTCATAAAATTTCCCTTCTAATTAAATAGGTTTTCTCTAAATTTGAAAACAAGATTGTGGTTATGACTGTGTGAAGAACTGATTTTTAAGTTCAACTATCAAAACAAAATCTAAGATAAAAAATACAATTAAAACGAAAGGAGTTTCTTTTTTCTCCTTTACATCAACCAAACCCAAAGCAGAGAATGAGTTTCATTCAACCTAAAATGTTCTGTTGATCTAAAAAGGAGAGCTAAATCCTCACAACTGTCTCCACCTTATGCAGCACTCGGGGTTTAGAATAACTGTCAAGGCTGATCATAACTAGGATCTTTAGAGGAATTTAATGTTTTCTTTCAGGGACACCTTAGCCACCATAGGATGTCTGAGGATGAGTTACTTCTCCTGATGACATGCTTATATTCTATATAAACATTCCCTGAAGAATCGAACCCAGGTTAACATTCAGTCTCTTGCTGTTTGGCACAATTTCTATTAAGTTTTATTAAAATACTTACGAAGCAAGAGAAGAAGATTGCACCTAAGTATTTCTTGTTACAAAATAGTTAGATCTTTATATCAGAAAGGATGGCAGTGACTCAAGGGACCACTTGAACTAAGTGGTTACTTGAACCAAGGACACCAGACAGAGAGATAACAAGTGGGACACTAGTATCTCTAGCCTGATGATTAGGAGATGGACATGGAAAATATGGATTTCCATCAATGTTAATACTAAGTGGAACAATAAAAAGTTTTAAAGAGCTTGACCTCAAACTACCTCATAGTCTGCTGGTTAGAATAGCCTCCCAGTTAATGAGTTAAATTCCTTCAAGTAAAGTTGGGAGTTGAACCTGGTCTTCTACGTCTTAGGAGAAAACTATCTGGTAGAAAATTAGTTGCTACCATCACTCACATTTCGTCTAGAACCCTGGCTAGGTTAAGGTACAATCTAATTTTGCATCTTGCACACATAATTTCATAAATTTCCATCAGAGAATGGTTTCACTGTTTAGAGTGTCTGAATTTCTAGTACAATTCTACAATTCTAGTAAATTCTACATTTAATTTTATGCATTTTTTGAGGGTATCTGGCAAATGAGATTAATTGTTGCTGTGGGTAATTTTGTTTTATAGATTACAAAAGGTGTGCAAGGTTGCTAACAAGATTAGCAATGAGCCCTTTGTGTACACAGTCCTAGGATGTTTGCTATGTAAGTATCATTTTTCCCACTCATTTTCTTACTTGTTGAATGGCCTAGTGATTTACTTCATGGTTGTACCTTGTTATCAGGTGTGCATACAGAAATGTGATATTAACAGAGTGCATCAACATGCAGCTCTGGCATTGCTGTAAGGACAGACTGGTTCCTCATGGAAATACACAGAAGCACAGATACCTCTGACAGGCCCCACTGTAAATTCCTGCAAGTCCCTTGTGGCGCCGTAGTCCATAATTATGCACTGGCTGACCTCTTACTGTTCAGAATTTTAAGAAGGAGTTTGGTTGGTGAAAGAAAAATGCATGAGAACTTCATCAACACATTTATTTCAGGACTTTCAGAAGAGGGCTTTGTTGTTAATCCATGGAAAAAGCAGAATGTCTTGGTCTCAGGTCTGCTAGTGCAATCTTCATAGACACCCTGTCACTTTATTCATCTTTGGGACCACCTTTCATTCCCAGATTGTCTCCTGAGGATTTCTCTGAAGTTAATACCACTTCATGATGATGGAAGTAAACTGAACATAGAGATGTGACAAAGCTAAAGGCTTCAAGTAACAGGCTGTGGAAGGAACCAGTCCATTCTTGTTTATGAAGAGCATATTAAATGTGTTAGTTAAACAGCACTGTCAACTAAACAGCATTGTCACTGATAAAAAGAACATCTTTAAGTGAGCTGTTTTCTCCAGTTTTTTGAATATCAATGAGATGGTTACGCTTCTAACAGTAATTTTAAAAACTGCACTTGTTTTTATTGACCAATAAAATGCTTAAAGTGAGTGAAATGAATTTATTTAAATTTCCTCAAAGATGGTATCCTTTCACCACCTCCTCCTGACAAATACTGCAAGCTTGGAGTTTGGGGGAGTTGTGTATGTCAGTTCTTCCTGCATGAAGACTTCAATTCATACTAATCAAGAATAAGAAAGGAAGAGTAGGATATGAGTCAGTGTTAGCAGATTTGATTTCCAAGTGGAGGTGGGATTCATTTTGGTGGCTGTGAGAAAATGCTTTGAAGAATATGGCAATATTTCAGTGCTGAGAAGAAACTACATCATTTCTTTCTCTTTTTTTTTTTTTTTTTCTTAACAATTTTCAGTCTGTTTGGCCTTTTGTCTTCCGGGTCTCACAGATGGTTTTGAATATATCAGGGGCACTGAACCAGAAACTGCCTAGGGATCTCATTACTTTGCCAGGATCTTCTTTTTATGACTAAGGCCAGGAATCCTTTTCTGAATGCTCTTTTTTTATAAAGTCTTTTTTTTTTTTTTTTTTTTTTTTGAGGTGCCTAAATTCCTGTTTGTTTGTTAGTATTCTCTTTCAAATCTCAGCTTTCTAAAATATCCTAGCACTCTCTCATTTTCTGCACTTTCACCTATTTAGTGTGTTTTTCCCTCATCTGTATCCCTTTACGCCTCAGGGTTCATGGCTGAGGGCTTCCAGAAAGATTTCTGGGTGTTCTGATACTTTTTTCTCTTTTGTTTCAAGAGGATGAGTCAAAGATCTGCCTCCATATCCACAGTACAGAAGCATCTATCTCATCCTGTTTCCAACTTTAAAATACAAAAGGATCAAAAGTTGCTATGATTTGCAAATCCAGGTCTTCCAATTTGTCTGCCAAAAATACACTCAAAGAGATGACATATGGGGAAGGGAGGGTTTAAATGGTAAGCAATGTTAGCAGCTCGTGTGCACTATGTTCACTTAAGGTTTTATCTAGGCTGACTTTCTCTCTACTTTGTTAAAAACAGAGAAAACATTATAGGAAAAAGTAGAGCTACGATCTGAGTGTTTCCCAGCTGCTCTGTGCTCTCTCACACTGTTTCTCCACTGAGTAGATAAAGGATAAAGTTACCTCCACTAGAGGTAAGACAGGCTTAGGTCTTCATGTTTACTCATATCCAGTATCATTTTGGAATGGAAACATTTTCCTGAGCAGGATGAAGAGAGGCTTTCTCTCCCCTCCAAATAGACTTGGCCGCACAGGAGTAGTATATGTTCACCCCTCAGTAACACTGCATTTCTAGCCTGATTCTGTGATTGCTTCTACTTCATCTTTTGGCACACGGGGTCAGTTTCCTTCACCACCCTCACACTAGCTTGGAGAGGACAGGGTCATAGTTCCTGTTTACTGCAAGGGAATTTGCCTTTGCTTTAACATCTGAGAGAGTCTGGAAGATTCTTGGTTGACTTGAAGAAGGAGGCTTTCCCACTTGAAGGACCAACAACTATTTTTAAGCATTGCTCCTGCATGTACCGAAATAGGCAGCATTTTCCTCATAAAAAAGAACTGCAGTGCTATTATGCAAATATTTTCCTCCCTCTCCTGTAAGTACCCGCGTACGAAAAGGAGACGTGGTCTTTTCCTGTTAGAAATGACGTTTTGCCTGGGAGGCGCCGATCTTCCCGCGGGAGTCGGTAGCGCGAGCTGTGGCGGAGCTGGGGGCGCGGCGGTTTCAGGACCATGGAGAGGGGCGGGGCTGCTGCGCGGGGCACGGGCTGCCCCGCAGGGACCGGTCCTGACGGCTCTGAGGGTTCGGGTTTGGGTTGTTTCTCGGTGGGTTATTTTTCTAATTCAGATCCTTGCAAATAGAAGTAAAGAACTGGCTGAAACCCCGAATCTAGAAATGCGCGTCACTCTGTGCACGGGAAACTCGCTCCCTCGTGAGATGCGGCAGCGTGGACCACTGCGTGTTAAACCTCTGAGCGGCAACGCTGAGGATCTGCCGCGGCGGAACTCATCAGTGGTCACAGGAGGGCAAGACCCACTGGCATTCTGGAGTTAATCTTAAGATTTATGCAATCCACAGGAAACTGTGATTTATAAACAGAATTATACTAAGCGGTCTGCCTCTGTGTTTTGAAAGTAGTTATAAAATGGTATGTCCTTTTCTCTTGCAGACTTTCTACTAAGGAGAGAATTCTGATTTGCCAAGAAAGTGCCTTGAAATCTTCCAAGACAGAGAAGACATCTTTTACCTTTTTGATTTACAACATTTTGTTACTAGATGCATTTTATTTTCATATATTTGTTGGACATTCCATATTTGTGTGAAACATTATTTTATTTTAATTTGTAAATTTGTTGCCTATAGTTCAGACAAGCCAATTATTTAAATACGTTGTATATAAAGAATACTAATGATATACTGATTAAATGTTATAACCATATGCAGGGAGTTGGTAAAATTTTGCTGTTTCTCTTGTTCCATTGTATTTACATCATTCTGCTCAGGCTCTTACTTTCATTATTTGCACTAACTTGAAATGCAGGAGTCTATGTAACTGAACTCTGAATAAGCTGTAAGTGGGGAAGTTTTACTTGCCATGGAAGATATTTTATATTATGAAGCTTTGTTAATATATACATATATATTATTGCGCATCAGAAAAAACTTGCTCAGAAATGCACCTTGCTTTCAGGAACATTTGTATGACTATTCTGGACTTTCATCAGTTACATTTGTACTGGCACTTATGGAAGGAGTTGCAAATAATGTAAATATAAAGACTGGAAAACTGCAATGCAGTTTTGGTGGAATAAAGAACAAAAAAATAAACTATTTTCCAGGAGGGGTTATTTAAATTTATTAAGAGATTACTTATTTAATATATAAATTTAATTTATCTGGTGAACTTGAAATAGTTTTCCACTAAGAAACTTGTAGGTTTATTTTTTTGCAGCATTTAGTTTTCAAGTGGTAAATTTTATTCCGATATATATTATTCAGCTGAATGAGGTGCAAACAAAAATGCATCATGCACCCACTGTGAACAACAGAAGCTTTCTGTGAGGATGAAGAGAGAGTAACAAAATAGCCTGGTAGATGAGAAAATACTCTGAAGTATAATATCATAAAACCAAGGGGTATAATGAATTAATTTGGCTGGTGACACACCAAGCTTAACTATTTGGGAAGAATCCAAAGCACAGTTGCTGCATTTTTCTTATTTAAAATGAAATTGTGATGATAACATTTGCTACCCGTTTGTCCCAGCTCTTTTATTGCAAGCTTATATGATTGCTTTACAAAGAACCTACTATAAAGTGAGGTTTTTATGGTCAGGCCCAGGGTAGTTGATAATACACTTTGATTACCGTGCCCAGATTGCAGTTCTTGTGATTAACTGACTATTCAAACTAATCCCCTCAGTTTAGATGTTGTCTCTATCCTTTCCTTCAGTGTGGGCTTCATGAGCCCCTTAACTTCTAGGGCGAGCACTTTTCCCTCTACAGAACAGCAGGGAGGCTCCGCCCTGGGATTCCTTGTCAATAGCAAACAGCTGCCTTATTATCCAAAGGGGTTTTCTTTCTCCTTTCTCCATTGTTCAGAGTGTTTCAGAACCAAAGTTATGCAGTGTCCTATGATGCACCAGGCAGTGCAGCCCACAACTTCTGCAGGTACTATCACGTTCTGTCTGGGCAGCAAAACAATACAGGAGCTGTTTCTAACCAGCACCTTTGTCACAGCTGTTGAAGTAGTTGCTCCCTCTGTAGTCCTGTCTAGAAGGTTGTCCTGTGCCATTTGTATTTATGCTTCAAACAGTTGTTTTTCAAACTGTTTGCCATCATGTTCTTTTGGTAAGAGCAAAGTTTTCAAGCCTCATTCTAACCCATGTTGGAGACAGTATTCATACTGAAGAATCAGTAGCATATGGAAAATCCTGGTGGCTGAAGGGTGAGATGGGTAACCTTGTTTCTCTGTGAGTAACATATTTCACAGAGGGATTATCAGCCAAAACACTTCAGCCAGAGAATAAAGGATGAGGCCTAGAATAGAGATCAGAGGCTCCAAGAAAAGCATCTCTCTTTAGTCCTGCTTTTGTATTTCCACTCTGGTTTGTTTTCGTCTCAATTTTTAAAAAAGTCCCTCCTTTCTCTCCTCAACAGACTGAAAAAAAAAAAAATAAAAGAAGAAGCAGAAAAAGTGTTTCTTCTGACAATGACCTTTTATGATATCTGAATTCCAATGAGAAAACCTAATTTGGGTTACTTAATATAATTTGGGGGCTCAAATCTAATGTGCTAAATCAAGAGCTTCACCTTTGTAAAAATAAAGACATTCGCTTCCTATTAAGTAGAAAAGTGATCAACTCCCTATCTTTGAGAAGTTTCACAGATGCTACAAAGATACTAAGCAGAGATTAGTATGACAAGTTAAAATGTAGATGAAGGGGAAAAAAAAGTGCATGAAATAAATAAGAGGATAAGAAACCCAAGTTTTAATTTCCCAGAAGTCATACGGCTTAGGCTTTTTCTGGAGGCAAGTTATTCTTTGAGACAGCCATGGCGTGGATTCCTTCTTTCTGTTGGGCCCTAGAGACTTTTTGATGCTCAGTATGCTCTGAATGGCTGGAATTAAACCCAATCTTTTCTGTACCCTCCCTCTATACATTCATTTGTCACCATTCTTCATCGTAGTTTTAAACACAAAGCTACTAACGTTAATAGTATAAAAATCACAAAGTAGCACAGCATAGTCACTTTACTATTTAACCTGAAGCATACTTTGTATTCTTTCTATTCTAAAATTTGTTAATGACCTGCATTTTTGGAATCAAGTCTAGAGGGCAGTTATTTGGAAACACAGTAAAGAACCAAGTGACATAGAAGCTGAGAAGAGATGATACACTTCTAAGTAAGCTGTGGTTTTTCCTGGGTTAAAATGACTTCACACGATTGTTTTCCAGATTTCCTTTATTTTTTCCATATGATTAAATAATATTTTAGCTTCAGAAATAAGGTCTGCTTATGGCTTTTCCCATAACCATGTTGTCCTTGCATGTTCAAAATGTTCTAATTTCTGTCCTGATGGAGAATATTGGGTAGGGACAGGTGCTGCAGCTACAGTAGTGCCTCATCCCGATCTTTCACTCCAGTTAACTGATCACTTTTCTCAAACAACTTCATTGCTCCAGATGTCTGAATTTGTAAAGAAAACCACTGCAGGCAAATAATATTGTTCCTCCAGCCTATTACGGAGGGATTCACAAGGTCACCAGCAATTTAACCTGGATCTGGGTGAATGGAGACTATAAAGCAAAGTTCAATTTTTTCTCTTGATTGCTGAAACCACCTTGGATTTTTATCACAACACTGTAGAAGGTGTCCTAGTCTGTGTTTTGGGTTCTATGCAAATGCAGGACAAAGACCCTATTCTCATCTCTAAGAGGTTAAAGCCATAGAGTAAAACAGTGTGAGGAAAGTATATATGGAAACAATGACTTTGCGATGATCGGTGAGGTGGATAATGGCTCCATTGTGAGCTGTCTGAAGGCATCACTCAGAGATTTGACAGCAGAGAGCAAGACAACCAAGCAGAATTTTATAAGGAACTCTTCCCACAGTGAGGGCTCTGATTGAAGAGGGGCTTATTGGAAGCTTTTCTAAAAAGCAAAAAAACCAACTCTAAACCCACATAGGCAGTAAGTGGTGGTACAAAAACTTTGTAAGGGTCATAAACTGAACTTTCAGCATGGGATGAGACATTAGTTTTAAAAAGATAACAATGGAAGCCCTTGAAAGTGAGGACAAGCAAAAATATAGAAAGCAGAATCACCTTGGACACAGGCACCTGGTCACCTTTTGTGAAGACCAGTAAAAGTGGAGTAACTGAGATGTAACATAACAACATGAATATATGCTCAGATCATATGTGAAAGATTATATAAGTGGCTATAGTGTTTTTCAGCTGGGGGTTGGCAAACATGGATGAAGTTGAGTCTTGGTGACCAGATAGGTGAATACAGTGGGCAGAGGAGACTCCTGATTGTAGAGACCCTAATTATTTCAGCCTGGCCAAAGAAGCCAGCACCTCACAGATATCCCTTTCAATCCCACCTGATCCTTCTCCTGTTCCACCATGGGATCCCTAAATCACCTGGATCAGAAGCCTGCATTGGTCAGCAGAAGTAGAGACACTGCTCCCAGACATGTCAGAACAACCCAGCACAAGGTGGGTTAGCATGAGAGACTCTGAGCTGTGACAGCTGGTTGGTGCAGAAGGCTGGGAAAGAAAATATCTGCCTGACATGTGCCCCACTATTCTCACCATCCCATGGCCACATGCCACCTGCACTGGACCTGAGCTGTGAAAGATTGTTAGGAAGAAATAAAGGAGAGGTGCAAATAAAAGCAGTGAGGGTAGGCTGTGCTTATTGCACTGGAGTATGGGATTGAACTAACTAACTTGCTGCTGGCCTAGGTTTCATTTCTATCCTCCTCCATTAACCATCTAACAGCTGAGATTACCACCCAGTCTTGGACATCACCTCCTCATTGTCTCCATGAATACAAAAGCCTTACCACCTGCTCACAAACAAGTGATAAAAAAAAATCAGATGTAAGTTATCATTATTAAAAATCCACCAAGTCAAGATTTATGAGAGCATAAAAGAGATGACTTCAGAGGAAAAACAGGGTGCAAAGAATTTGTGTAGCTTTCATGTAGCTTCACTGTAATAAAATAACACTTAAATACCTTGACAGAAAGTTTATACCATTTGATAGCACGTGTTTTGCTTTTTGACCCAAAGATATATATTATTTTCAACCATATCAGCATCACTTTACTATCCCTATAGAGTGTTATTAATGTAATTACATTATATAATGTAATGAGTGTAATTAATTTAGCCTTGGTGCTCATTTGTTCTTACCACTCCATAATTCTATGGAAGTGCCATAATTCTGCCCTTTGCTTTAGTATCCAATTCATTTCCTTACTTGCAGTATCAGAAAATTTCTGTGCCCTCTTATTAAAGACATTTCTGCTAAAAAGAATGGTCCTGCATTGAAATTGCTGTCCATTTTTACAGTGAATATGGTAATTTTTACATTTTGTGTATGAAGCAACAAGTTCAAGGAATGATTACTACCTCAGTTACTACAAACAAAACTGGTATCTTTTATTTGAAATGTTCCTTGATGGTCATACACTCTTACTTATGAAGCACATTTTGCAGTAGTGGTCTGTTCTCTGCAATATGAACTCTATTTATCCCATTTGTATCCCTTAGAACACATTGTCTAAATAGTACATATATTATTCCAATTTATGTAACTGATATTCCTTTCCTAGTGACATTCACTTTGGTTACTGCTGAGCAATGAACTTCTGTTTTCATGGAAATACTTCACTTCCAGATCTCACCCTTTGGTAGAAAGACCGTCATTACATGTGTGCCTAAGTATGTAATATGACTTTTCTCATATGCGTTGCTTTATGATTATCCACACTGAATTGAATTTCTCATCACTGCCCTGTTGCTCAGTATCTCAAGGTCTGTTATCAACATTTTACAGGTCAGCTTTCATCTTTGATATCCAGAGTGACTTCTTATCAGCAACAACAATATTTATGATTGATCAGTTTTTGACCTTGCTTCATAGGAGAGGTGTATATTTTGCATTTGGCCATAAAGAGAGGGCTAAGAGAGAGAACAAACTTTCTTTCCTTTCTTCTCCCTTTGTCTTTCCTTTCTTCTCCCTTTTGAAGCCTACTTCTCCCAGTAAATATGCCTCTGCCTTACAGTGTTCTCCCTGCTCTGACTAGAAGGTATGAAGAGCCACATAACTCATGCATTTTCTGCATGATACCTTGACTGCTTAGGTAGAAATATGGGTGAACCTACGCTCCATAGTTCCTTTGCAGATTGCTCAGATGAAGGGATAGGGACATAAATATTGATTTCTTCCAAGCATACTTTTGGTTACATAAGACAAGCTGATGTTTGCCCACCAAAATTTTCAAAACTAATAGGTCCAGCACCTAAGCTCCCACATTTGCCATTTGCCTTCATTCTGTGCCCAGTCAGGACTGTACCAATATCTAAAAACTGGAGTGTGAAGATAAGCTGTGACAACTTACTTGCAGCTGATTGCATAGGGAACTCAACAGGACATATACCAGCTCTGCCTATGCTGCTGATAGAGCTCCTCTGTGCCACCTGCAATGGTGGGGGTCAGGGCGTCTTGACCTCAGTATTTTTTACTGTAGGTCTAATTTCCTGGGAATGTTGTAGAACTGGTACTCTCTGCTTTTCGGTAACATTTCAGATACCTGGAGCGAGACTGCAAGAACAAAAGTAAAAATGCACCAAAATGGAAGCTGTCTCTCTGTTCCTTTAGGATCTATGGAAATCAGGAACTGGCAGGGTTTAATGTGAATACTAGTTTGTAGAAAATAGCTTGCATGGGAAATTCCTATGGGAAGACCAAAACTGCTACTGAAAATGTCATTACACTAATGTATAGCATGCAAGGGGGATATCTATAGAGCACAGGAGGAGAAGCAAGGTGCTAAAAGAGACACAGTCACTGAACATTTGGGTTCCTGAGAGCTACATCATCCCAGCTGAGGCAGTCCTACTCTGCTGAACTGTAAAAGGACATGAAATTTGCATCTCATTCAGAAACACTAGTGTAGGGCAGAAGTATAGCCACAGGTGGTCTTTCCCTGACCATGGTGGGAACTAACCAGAGGAATCCTTATACCCTGCAGGGAACAGTATCTCATTCAGTTCTGCTCTTCAGTCTTTTTTCCTACTATCTGTGCCTTTTGGAGATGAAGACACCCATAAAGCTGTAGGTGTTCTGACAGTTTTTGGCTACGGAGGGAAGGGCTCAGACTGAGAATCTCAGCAGATGGTAATGATAGAGGATTTTAAAAAAAAATCTTTGTAGCCTATTCTTATTAAAAAGGTTAAAAAAGAAGATGGTCTATAATCACTTTGGGATGCCTGGATTTTTATCCTGAAGGGTGCAATGCAAGAATTCAAACAAAGTATAGAATAGGTACTTTTTCTGGACAACATAAAATTTCATGTGTTTTTACTTAAATCCATAAGTGGATGATTTTTAAACAGTCAGTACTCTTATAAAAAGATGTGTGAATTTATGCTACTAAAGAGGTCAGCTCTGTTTGTTATACAAAGATGTGTCAATTTATGTCACTTAAAGAGGTCAGCCTGGCCCTTATGAAATGAAGAGTATCTGAACTAACCTAAATAATGTACTGTGGTAAGGATAAAACAGAAATATCCCTCGTGAGTAATTCTGCCGTATCACTCTAATAGTAAGCTCTTGTGTCTGTCCATTGCATCATATACTATAAAGAGAATCGTTGGTCCAGCAGAAGAATGTACATCTTCATTATGCGTTACTGGGTTTCTACTGGGATCCTTTTTCTCATCTTTCTTCACTTAAATTATCAGCTGCTCTTGCACAATTAAGATTTTGTGTTTCTATGGGTTTAAATATTTAAAGCTGCAAGTTCTCAATAGTTGGCCTTGGAGACTCATAAGCAAGCTGATACATGTGTCCAGTGGAACCTTCTACCATGACAGTGGCTAATAGCAAAGTTTAATTTACTTTGATTTTTTTTTTTTTTGATTGGAGGATTGAAACATTTTATTGAACACTTGTGACAAAAAAGAAAAAAAAGATCTGAAGCAGACAAATGTAGGGGTAAAACTTTTACTGCACCTCATAAGGCTGGGCTGACTGCCATTTCGTGGCTCTGTCAGTTGTATATAATCACCACAGACCTAAAGCTGCAAAAATTTTCTGGAAGTTAACCCTCTCTCAGAGCTTCTGTATGTCTCATATACAGAGATAGACACAGCTATGTCTCTCTCTGTATCCATCAGCATTACTTCACAGTCAAGAATGTTTCCAGTCACAGTAAAATAAAAGTTGTCCCCATTCCTATATTTTGTCATTTCTATTTAAACTGTGCTTTAGCAACAAAATTGGCAATATCTGTTTTATAACACTTTAATTAAAAAATGAGACAGATTATTTCAGGGATTTTTTTTTTTTTTTTTTTTTTTTTTTAATTTGCTAGCTGTCTGCTTTTCTCAAATAGCTCTGCTAAGTATAGCTGAATACCTTGTTTCCAGATACTGAGGGGAAATACTTTCAGAAGAGCATAGGAGAGCTTTCCTGGGGAGAGAATTTCTCTGCACTTCAAAGTAAAATCCCCACTGAGCAAATAAGGTTATATGAGCTGACTCAGTCTTGAGGGTAGTGTATACTCAGGAATATTTTCCAATTAAAATGTCTTCATCCTTCCTCCCATCTGATATGTATATCAACATTTACCAAACAACCTACTGGCTTATGTATGTGTACCTTATATCTTATTCTGTTGATCTATTCAATCTATAACTTTTAACTTTATCTTTTAAATCAATGTACTTATGTAATTATTGTCTCTTACGTTGTAAGTTCATTCTAAGCTTTTATTAGATATTGTTTTCCAACCAGCAGCCAGTATTGCTTTGTCTTTAATGATCTCCTTATCTTTCATTGGACACAATAAACTTATGTTATACTGCTGTCACAAAAGCACTTTGAGAAGAATATTTTTGTCTCTCCTTATGTTAGTGAATGATGCAAGTCACTGTGCTATATGAAATGCTGCTTAAAGTTTTTGTATCTCTAAATTTCCGTGAACTTGAGCTATTTGGCACCTTCTGTGAGAATGATAGTTTGTCCTACTTCCCAACAAATCAATTCATAGTGAAGAGCAGGGAGAATGGGTATTTCTTATACCCAAATATTTCATGTAAGAATGCATTTGGAATTAAGGAAGTTTGGACATGAATTATGCAAGTGTTTAAGAGGGAGTATTTTGAAAATATATTGTAAAGTACCCAATTTATTTTTAAATGTGCCAGATGTGACCCATTCATAGATATTTCTTCAGGTAAAACCAGCCTGGATTAAGAGGTTCAAATGGTTGCCAGTCATCTTGCTTTCTATATCCTAGTCTGTGAAATACAAAATTCTTGAACTTGCTGGGATATGTAAGTATATCCCAAGTATTCTTTTACCAGGTTCTGGGGCTGAGACACTGGAGCCAAATATACTAGATAGCTAGAGGAAATCATAGTTTGCTTCCTAGGAAGTTATAGGAAAATACGTCATGAACATCATGAACTAATCTATTCAGAAAGGAAACTTCCTAACTTGTATCAATTATATCTAATTTATTAGAAGTTTTGGGTTTTATATTTCTTTTTAGTAAAACCAGAACCAAACTGTCCCTTTCTATTCAGTGTAACTGGGAGGAAAATGGAGTCCATTTTACTAAAATGGATGTATCTTCTCTGGAGTGCTCCTTACTAATCTTTGCTTGTGTTCATCTAGTCATTTGATAGCATTTAAAATTTTGAAGGATTGAGTTGAACTGAATTTGTCTCTTTCTTAGAAAGATGCAGAAACAACAGCTAAATCAGTTCTATAAAAATGAGGAAGCTCTTCAGTAATCACTCTCTTAAACAGTTTTAATACTGCAAAGCCCTTCTTTTTCTTTCTTAGTTATGGTTCTATATAGTAGTCTGTCTTTCAACCACACAGAAGTTCTTCATCCTCTGAACACCATTTCTTCTAAGGACAGTAGAATTTAATTGTAACATTGATGTTTTAAAATGTGTAGTCAAAAACGTACTTTAATTCTACAGTCCTTCAGGGCTTATTTAACTTATGAATAGCATTGTACAGTTGAATCTGCAAGTCCAAGAATTTAGATTAACTGTTGAGGTTTTCTGGACTGAGTAGGCAAAGACATTTTAAAGACAGAGCCATGAGTTTAGTAGACTAGACTTTCACTTTTGAAAACATATCTCACTGTTGTCATCATATCACACATGATCTCGACATCTTTACTGCAGTTCCTGTACAGTATGAATCACTAGCTCCCTGGCATAATTCACTGTCTTTAAAGTCTATATGGTGATGTACTCTATAGGAGTTGGCTATAGACAGACTTCAGGATGATGTTTAGAAAGTCTTAAGACCCTAATTAATTTAACTGTCAGATTCTGAAACAGCCTTCTAATGGCAGTTTTTAACATTTTTATGATGGGACTCAATATGTTTATGAATGAAAAGATTATAAGATAATATATAACAGCTAAATTGTGTGTCTCAAGAGGTCTCTCCCAATCCTATTCCACAAAGAAAGGCAATAAACGAAAGTACTGACATCAGAGACTGAGGTTTGCAAGATGGTGGGAAAAAGGTCTTAAATTTCATCTTCTCTTGAAGAGTTCTGAACACTGGAGGTTTGAACATGCCCAACCACGCACAGACCCAGGGTACATAGCAGACTGGCATACAGCATAAATCACTGGCTTATATTTAGTTGCCACCTGAATAACAGGAATGTGTTTTTAAGTTTATATGAGGCTGAACTGTTCTTGGTGAGACTGGATTTTGTCAGTTTATGGACTTATATTCTATTTTCCCAAACAAAGTAAGTGTAACCATGATATCACTTGAATTCTTGCAGTTAATCCATACACAGTCTCACGTCTGAAGGGTGACACCAAACTGAGTGCCAGACTTCTGAGGGAACTAGATTGTTCTCCACTGTCTGATATCCTCAGGCCAGGACGAAGAACAGTTCTTCAGGCCCGATGCAAATTTAATGGAGAGTGGCAGTCATTGTCACTGCTTTGCTCAAAGAAGGCTTTGGATTGAAAGATTTTTCTAGTAATTTTTCATTAAGACTTGAAGGTATCACTAATAATAATCTGAGAGAGTTTTCTTTTCCATTTTAATTATCATCCACTTTGAATAACAACAAGAAGCACTGATCGAGTCACACTCTTTATGGAGAAGAAACAAGGAACTTGGAGTCTTATTAGTATGAGACAAAGCAGTGTATTTCAGGCATGGCTTCTAGTTTATTAGACTAGAACTGAACTAGAATCTTCCTGGACTCAAGAGGTCCTGGACACCTCACAGTATGGTGAAGACTAATGTGCTTTGAAAGAGAACTAAACTTTGTTTTCGTATGTGTAAATTATTATTGGAAAGAAAAGAGATGAATTCCAGACTGGTTTATGTTTGAAAGGAGGGAAGGATGCTTAGAACTCCCAAAATTAAATCATATGCCTTTAA
Organism: Strix uralensis; assembly: GCF_047716275.1. NCBI lineage: Eukaryota > Metazoa > Chordata > Aves > Strigiformes > Strigidae > Strix > Strix uralensis. Next base: position 130,827,881 of record NC_133972.1, on the reverse strand, counting down.
ATTTGTAAACAGAAATGAAATGCAGATGCCAATGGAAAACCTTCTCTGGATAAAGAAAGAAACCTGTATTCCTGACAGAACAAGTGATCATGGAAATGACAAAAGCTTCTGGAGGTGACAAAAACGTAGGACCTAAATAGAAGCCATCCTAGAGCTCTGGAGGGAGAAATATAGGGCAAATTGTATTAAATCAAAAAGAGGGGAGTCCAAGATGTCATGAGTAAGTGACAAAATATATCATGAAGTATACATATACAAAATTTAGATCATACTTCACTCTTCCCTAATTAAAAAAAGGAAATAAATAGGGCTGTAAAAGCTTTTCCAGATATTCAAGGCAAGCCCACATGGGAGATGTCAGAAACCTGCTGTCCCAGGTGTAAGATTGGTGACATTCATCCTCTTTTGGTGGATAAAACACAGTCCTTTTGGTTTATATAATTTTAACTTTTCTGGCATAAAATAGTGAGCTACATTATTATTTAATGTTGGTCATACATGCAGTTGGGGGACAGAGAAGAGCAGAGGAAAAGGTATGTGATAGTTTCAGTAGACTCTCTGGTGGACTAGGGAGTGCATATTCCAAGGCATCTTTCCAGTTGGTGCTCTGCCCAGAATAGAAAACCCTAAACCAGAACCACAATACGTGAAGCTGCTTCAATAAATCTGGCTTACACAAGTGTTTTAAGTTTATTAAGACTTCACTGCCTGAAAGCTACTTGGAATTATTGCTACAGCTGGATTATAACATTCTCTCACTGGTCCAGTATTCTTTCCTCCATGGAAATCTCATAACTTATGTCTACTCCATCATGATGATTGCTAGCTCTGAGCCAGAGGAGGCACATGTACGATAATATTTTTGTCATGTGGAATTTTTATTTTTAAATCAACATAAGGTCTAATAATAGCTTGCAACATGATATTTGCAGAATATCTCAAGGAAGATGAGATCTAGTCAAAACTTCCACTAGAAGAAACTGTCTGTATGCTAAATCTGTCATTCCTAAATAGAATTCCTGTCACTTGTTAACTAAAGAAAATACAATGCTAACAAAAAGACTTGGAAGTGACCTTGAGACTTGACTCACTTTCTACAAGATTTAACACTCTCTCTCACTGATAAAAGTTAGATAAATTTATTTTACTTTCTGGCATCTAATCATAGGAAAGAAGGGATCTGGAAAATGGGGAGAAAGTTGAGACTTGCCTAGGCACAACAAAATCAGTAACACCACAGCTCTTAACCAAAATATTCCGATCCCACCACATGTTTTAGAAAGTTCATTCTGGTATCAGGCTGCTCTGTGTTTCTGTGGCTGTAGTCTTTGCTAAAAAATATATGCTCTCTACCTTTTTACCATCTCACAGTGCAAACTCGAGTATGTGAATAAGGAGAGAAGTGGAGTTTGTTTTAAGAGGCTACCAGTCTGGAGAAACAGAAGATTAGAAGTGGGAGGAGAGCATGTCTATTTACTTCATTGCCTCCCAGGCTATGAGATGCTGACTGACAATGACTATATTAGGGGCACAACATGAAGTAAGGACTCTTACTGGTTTGTTTTTTTTTTTCCCCCTGAATTCTAGGCACACATTTATCCATATGACCTTTATGTGCTAGACTGGGTGAATTCAAGCAGCTGTTCTTGAACAAGACAGTATGTGCTCTTTTCTTATTTCCATAAACTTTCTCACTTCGACAATCTCATTTATATTTTGTCTTCTATGTTTTATATATTTTATATTTTGTCTGTGTAGAAACCAAAGACACATTTAGACAGATTACAAATAGCTAACAGACTGATCTTTAAGGAATTGTCAGTGACAACTCATTAATTCAGAGATGTTGAAAAGGGGCTACGTAGGAATTAATGCTTTGAAAGCCTATTAAATATTGTTGATTTATGATTTGGAAGTATGAAGCTATTGCTGGTAACAGTCATGTTAAGTAATCACAAAAATGTGGTAATCATATGGATTATTTGATGACCAGACTGATTTATAAGACAGGCCTGCTTTATTATTGCTTTAATATTAGGAAAACTAAGGGTACACATCTAGAAATATGAAATACAAATCTAATTTATAGAATGAAGGATCATATCCTGAAAACTCTGGGAAGAGTTCTATATTCATATTAGGTGTGCCAAGAAGCTTTTTACTGAGAAACAAAAGTGGTACTACTTTTGTAATATGTTGCATCACAGTGTTTATCTGATCTTTATAGTTCCATATCTGTATCTTATCTGTACAGCTCCAAGGTATGTAGATTTGTTGCATAAGTAGAGAGAGAGCAGGGAAGGAATACAAATGTCTGGGAGTTGGAAAGTATACGTTAGAATGACAGAACTAAAGGGCTCAGTCTGCCTAGTTAATTTTTAAAGGCTACGAAGTAATGAATAGATTTCCATGTTTAATTACTTTCCCAAGGGAAAGGCACAAAGGGACTTCATAAATTTGTATGGAGAGGTACAATAAAGACCAAAAGCTGGAAGCTGGTGTGATGCAGATTCAAATTTGGCATGGCCCTAAATCACTAATCATCTGTTCAAAAAGTTCATGTATTGAGGTATGTTGGATTCTCTAGAAACAGCAGGAAAGAATTAAAGATGGAGGTTTTTCTAAAAGATGTACTAGGTTAATCCATAAATTATTAGGTTAAATAAGTAGCTAAACATATTAAGATGTCTTGGCATGCAACACATAAAAAGTTGGATAATCTAATAATCCTTTCTGGCCTTAAACCCTATGCTTTTCACTCTGCCTGTTTCTTTCTAAATAGGACTTCAGGAGGAGACTGGCAATTGCTATACTCTATAATTAGGTAGCCCTGTAAAACATGATAGACCTGTCCTTTTCCACAAGAAAATTCAGTTTTATTGATACTATACTTATACCATACAAATAACCTTGATGTATCTGAAACTTCAGATACAAAGGCACTTCTATCGGAAGCCACTTCGTTATTCTAGGGTAAAGAATAAAAACTATTTTGATTGACACTTCTCCTCCCCTATTTCCTAAACTATTAAAATCAAGGCTCTTTCCTGACAGCTTTGTTCTAGGCACAGAACAGACATGAACAAGACAAATATCCCTGTTATATGACTGAGTTAATAGGTAATGACACATCGTATAGTTTTGGCTTTTCCTCTTAGTGGCTGTGTATGTGATGGGAGATCAGATAGAAGAAACAACTGTTCTGTGTAACAACTTTTTCTGAAGTTGACAGAACACAGTGAATGTTTCTTTTTTATTTAAAAGTATTTAAAACACTTCCATGCTTTCCCAACATTATTCTAATGCTATACTTGATGTGTGTGTTTTGTGGCTGACTATGAGCAGCTATGTGAGCCTTGTACAATTGCTATGGAGAGAGAAATGGAAAATGCAATGTCTCTCTGGAGCAATCCAAATAACAAAACACCCAGGAATTCTTGCTGTACCGTGACATTAAATTGTCTGAGGATGAAAACCAGGCTATGATTAAAAATGCCAACCCGATACTTTTGTAAAAAGTAAAGTCTTCAGATATTTTAAAAAAAATTTCTGATTTTTTTTTCTCTGCCTGCCTTCCTCTAATATGACATACCTAAAAAAGAAATATAACAGTCTTTGTCTTAACTGGTCATTACAGGAGAGGACCACTGGCAACACTAAAATATTGCCAATGAATAGCAAGTGATATTTTATACACTGAATTTATATATGTCACCATCACATAGGCAAATGTTTCTGATGTCTAGTACAAAAATAGAGAAATAAGGGAGTCCTGCTAGCACTGTTTACTTTGGCTGTCATGGACTAGGCTATGCATCTTCTTCCATGCTGAACTCCTTATACATAAAGGTCTGCTAATGTCTAGAACAGTTCCCACAGTCTTGGCTTGTGATGAAAGTGACCTCCTCTCTGTGTCCTGCATGGCCTGTTTCCCATTTGGCCAAATATGAGTCCCTGCATGCCAGAGATCTGTGGCATATATCCTTTGTATATCTGAATCATGACAAGGATCAGCTGATATAAAACATGAGGAGAACATGAAGGCTGTGTTCGCAAGAGCCTTGTGGCTGCAGGGGGCAGATTTGCACTAATTCACATCAGTGGGGTATGTCTTCAAAGAATGTAAAGCTACAGTTATGTGAAGAAGAAGAATATCATTTATGCCATCTGGCGCTTAGCAGCACTTGTCCAAAATGTTCACTGTGCCAGATCTATTCTGCAATAGCAACACATATATCTTGACCATTTCATCTTAAGGATAATGGTATAGATCATCACTTAGGAAACTGCTCTATTCTGTAGCACAGATATGATTTGAAAATCAATTACTCCAGTTACACAGATTACTCCAGTGCTCTGGATCATCAGGGTTGACTGCATTGCCTTATGAAGAATATTCTGACATGTCAGAAAACTGCAAGAACAGGTAGACAGTCTGTAAACATTAGCATAGTGTGTATTTTAGCATGTCATTAAACAACCTTGTGTGTAATATATGAGTAGTTCCATATATCTCTTTTGGTAAGCTGCACAGAACTTGTGCTTTTCAGTTGTATTTGAGTCTTGTGTGGTATTGGCAACCAGAACTATTTGAGCATGCTACACAGTGATACTCATGTAAGGATCACCACTGGCCTTTCACTACCAACAGTTCATGTGATGTAAATTGTTTACTTCCTCAGAATAGATCAATGAAATGCTAGTGAGTTACTAGAAGAATATATAGTACATAAATTTAAGTCCTGTGTTTGCTTAACTCTTCCCCCTTATTTTTATAGTAAGGATTTTCTTCTTCTGGTGTAACCAGGCAATGCTAAATGTTCTAGCTGCTATTTTCAAATAAAATTCTGCCATCGGGTACCACTTGTCTTTCAAAGTACTCTGGATTTATCAGTCACCTCAGAGTACTTCCCTGCTATATCTTAGCAGAGATGGAAAGATTAGAGGTTACTTTGAAAATGGTAAGGAAGGTAAGGAAATTAACTTGTACAGTAGACAGAATTTAACACCCTAAGTCTTTGTCTCCAGATATCTATAATTAAGTACAGGAGAGCTGAGTCCTATATCTGTGTAGGAGAGTTACTGTTCAGTATCAAAAAGGTACCTGCACATGGTCTGAAAATTTCTTTAATCTGCCAGTGTACCTAGAAATTATTGTCAGTGTAGTCCATGCTATGGGTGCTCAAAAGGAAGCCAATTCTTTGGTAACTAATTTTCTGGAAAATACTTTGTATTCTTGTGAAAAAGAAGTGGTAGCATTTGCTTTTTGTACTTATACCACTCTGTAGCTTTTATTTTATCTGTTTGATAGTTCTCTAGCTATAGGCAATCTTTGAAAGCACAACTTTTATTTTCTGTGCTCTGGGTTACAAAAATAAAAAGCTTATGCAATTTGAGTGCTTTTTATTGTTCTCTTATGTGTTACTTGCTGAATAAATCGTGATGATTTGTAAGTCAGTAAAATTACTGTTTCCAAAGTCCCTAGATGGTTTAGGTTAAACTTTTGATAGTGTCACCTAACTTCTTGACCATCTTGAGAAAGCTGTAAATTCTGACAGCACTTAATTACTTTTGTCACTGCCTGCTTTGCGCAAAATCAATTAACAAGGCTGGAAAAATAATTTGAGTGTTTGTATACTCAAAAGCAATGCTTCAAATTTTATACACTGAATGTTTATAAACATTCTCTAAGTAGCAGCATTTCTGGAGTTGTTGAGTTTACTCCTGGGATTTGGTCATGTGTTTAGGGCTGAATGTATCCCATCTAAATTAAGAGTAAATTTGTCTGATTTCCCTACATAGTAAAAGAAGGAAGAGAGGTGGAGACATTCCATGAGTCCACATAAAACCAAAATCTACAATCTGACTCTAACTGGAGGAGCTTGTTCTTTCCATTGATATGTAGGGAATTTACAATGAAAACACTATTCTCTGAAACTGATGAAGTTGAATAGATAAATCCTGGTGTTGATGTGTAAAAAGACATGAGAAATTACTGGTATCATGAAGATAAAAAAGGAGGAGAAAGGAGGCTAGAGGATTTTGTTGGTTGCTGTGAAAGTGTTCCCTCCTAAGAGAAGGAAGCAGGGGACAATATCAAATGTTGTAAAATGTGGAGCAATGGAGCAAATTGTTTCCATTTGTAAGGGGAAGGTTATGTTAATATTGCTGTTTGATACAGTGGATTATGTGTAAGGCATGTTCCATTTTGGTATTCATGGGATTTTTTTGTGTTTGTTTTTTTTTTGTTTTTTTTTTCAAGTAGAACAGCAGCATTCAAGCAGGTAAGGAAAGGATGAATGTGTCAAAAGAGTGCATTGACAGTGGGGTGGGAGATGGGGAAAGCAGAAACTGTTAGGGATCTGAATGAGACTAGGGCATAGCACAAGGAGAGGGAAAGAGGAGCAGAGGACCATGGCCATGGAATTTGCTGAACCCATCTGGTAGACCAACCAGAAGATAGTTTCACTATTTATGGTAAAGAGGCACTCTCAATGTATACTTTTGGGTGAAAACTCAGAAAAAACAGGCAAAACTCTTAACTGCTAAGTGAAAAATTCATGGCTAACACATAATGATATTGGCAAAATACAACACTTTGCTGGATGAGGCTTGGCACTAACAGAATCAATGTGTTCTAGGTCAGTTGGTAAAATGGAAATAAATGATAGCAGATGGCGGCTCGGGCTAAGTGGGTAAGTAAAGCTCACAGAATTACACAGAATTTGATGTTTTTAGCAGCCAAGCAAAGTTGCATGGTGCATCTTGATGCCATTTTAGCCTGGAATTTCCAAACCCAGCTGATCTGGGTAAGTCTGCCCAAGCCAGAAGGTTAATTATTTCTTAAGGATGGAGTAGCTTAGAAAGAAATACTGCTTGTGTTTTTTATTTCTATTTTTACCACCAGAAAATATAAATGTCATTCTTCTGCCTGAAATTTAGTATTTCTTTCTGTCATAGTATTCATTAGTCTCCATCTTTTTCATATAACCTAATTTAAAAAAAATATATATAAAATGAGAAGTTTGGGTTTGGCTTCCTCAACCAAACAATTGCCTTTACTGTCGCCTGAAGGCAAGCACCCGGGTCTTCCAGCTTTCATGATTCTGAAGTGAGGACACAGCAGACAACCTCAGTCACATTTGATCTTATTGAAATTGTGATAATCTGCTGTGGTTGGTTTGTGTAAAAGTTTCTGGGATCTCTTCTGACTAGCAGAACATCACTACAGCCTCTTTCGAACTGCTGTATGGTGCTGCAGGGAAGGGGCTAGGTTGCTTGAAGCAAAGCCATTTGAACAAGACATGAAGAACTACTGGGTGTGACAGACAAGGTGAGAAGCCAGGAAAAGCTGCTGACGGCACCATGAGGGAGGGCTGGTTTTCACAAGTGGTGAAGGGGTGATATGAGAGCCATCTGAACCTACAAACAAAGCAAGGGGAGTGCTGGGGACCTGCTGGTGACAGCAGCTGACAAGGTCACCAGCATCCCAGCCTGTCCCACCACCCCATCCCATCTCAGCTGACGATGAGACTGCAGAAATGTCCATCTGCAGCACCAAGGGATGTTCCCCCTCACTTGACCAGCATGTTGTCCACATGGGAGCGGCATGAGAAATAGCCGTAAAGCCAGTCATGCCATCTCACTACAGCAACAGCCTTCCAGATTACCTGGGCCTACAGGTTTGTTTCGTATCCATAGCGTCCTTCATATCCTACTCCTTTCTCCTCTAGTTGTTTTCTGCATACTTATCCATGAGTAATCTTGCAGATATACATACAAATGTATATGCATATGTATACACAACTCTATGGTCTAGATCTGACCTCTATATTTACAGACCCGATTTAGTGTTGGCAATAACCCGGCTCTGAGAGATTTGACTAGACCTACAGAAATTTCTTCCCGCTAATATTTTTGCAATTTTTACATTGTCGTATGTACATCATTATACTCAGTTTTCATCTTGCTGGTATCACTTTGTGCAGTATTTCCTGGCAGAAAGTCCAGCTGCTCCCATAGAAATGCAGTTAATACTTTTTATGTGAACAACCTAGCTTTCTTACTGAGGGTGCTTATTCATTACAAATCAAGTTAAATGGAGAAGACAAAACTGAATCTATTTGCAGTACTTTATTGAAACATTTATTTTTTATTGTAGCATCTGAGTACTTCTCAGTTTTTAATTTATCTATCCTCACAATTAAATTTTGGTGGTAGAAAATCTGTGTTAACTGTATTATACCTCTAAGAAATGGAAATGAAGAGATAATGAGGACTTAGGGACCTATACTTGATCCTTAGATCCTGAGTCACTGTTTAGATGCTGCCAGCCCTGGAAATGAGTATATTTCTGAGGTACATAAAATCTCACCTCACAGTCTCTAGACTAAACTAGAAATCCCTATTCCTATCTAAAAAGATTGGTTTACCACTCCAGGCTTTACTTGAGCTCCTGGTATCTGAGCCTTGTTTCAATTACTAGGCAGAAGAAGAAATCACAGAACTTTAATCTTTCAGTTTACATTATATTTTAGAAGTGTCACAGATTTGTTTTCAGTGCTGTTAACAATATGGTAAATTGCAAGAGCAATATGTATAGGCCACCAATTCAACATGATTATATAGAAGGACAAAACTTCCTTGCTGTTGTCATAACCGTTTTATGTGATGGAAAGAGATTTGCAGATCTGGTAATGCCAGCTTATTTTGTAAAGCTCTCTTGTCTTCTGTGAAGTTTTTAAAGAAGATTATTATTTGTTGGAAGGCCCATTTTCTCTGACAAATTTCAAAAGTGTAGACTCAAGTCTCAGATATCAAGTTTGGAATAGTCTCTGGTGAGGGAAGAAGTTTTGTGTTGGGTCAGCAGTTTCCCAGGCCTTGTGTAGCACTGGGTCAAATCAGACCTTTCCTGAAGCTATGTGAAAGTCTGTTCTGGCCAGGTCAGGGAGGCCCAGATCAGCCAGGCCCTAATTAGCTGTTGAGAACAGGAAAAACTGAAACTGAAAAGCAGTTTAGGTCTGTGAAACAGCAGTTAAAATTTCAGTACTGAAAGGCTGTTTAAAAGTTGGAGTGTTTAACTTTGAGGATAAATGGTTTTGAATCCTGTTCCATAGCTTTCAGAATAAAACTGAATCATAAGAAAACAATATTTCAATACACAATTTTGAATTTTGTACAGTGGAAAACAACATAGACTTTGATACAAAATATAGTGTGTATATTTCAAGACTGATTTGAAGTCATTGGTTGTCTTCTAATTCAGGCATGGAAACCAGGCTTTGAATTAATATTGTTATAATTACTTTGGCAAGGATATAAATCTGAAATCTGCCTAAGTGCTGTAGGCTTTGCTTATTTCTCGGGGGATTAGTTATGCCACAATAAACATTTGAGCACGGAATAAGTTAATAAGATGAAAATAGGATAACAGTAATATTTTCAAATACAATAAAACCAAGATTTTTATTTTTCTCTCAGGGAAAAAAGTACTGTTTTTAAGTATTCAAAAGACATAAAATATAATTCAAAACAAATACAGTAAATCTGAGCAAACGATCACACATACAAGGCAATGGTCTGTCTTTCATTTTCCATCTCTTGTATGGATGTTTACCCATCAGTGCTTTTCTTCATGTGTTGCCTTTAATATTGTGTCACCAGTTCACATAACAGGATCTTCTAAATCAGCCTTTTCTGTGTGGCTAATGTGGGATTTTGCTTATGAAAATTTCTAAAATAATTTGAAAATACTAACTCTGAAGAAGAGTAGAAGAACACATGCCAGCAGCTTTGGCAGTGGTCTTTGCAGAATAATCTACATTTGCCACCAAAAGCAAGCTTAGGGACTGGGGAAGACAGCTGAAATTACAATCTTACTAGGTGAAAGGAGTATTACTTGAAAAATAGGGAGAGAATTATACTGAGTTTACTCTTCCTTTTCTGTTTTTATGTAGCTATCTTTTTGCTTATTCTATCATGGAGATGATAAGTGGGCACATATGCTGAAATAGACACATTTGCTTCAGTGTGAATAAGGAGGATGAAACATGTGTGTTTTTCCATGAGAGTGAATATAAATATTTGGGTATATTCTGCTAAGGCCAACCTTTCTTCTTGCCTTTTATTTTAGCCTTTTTTTCAGCTTCCCAGCTTCTCTGCTTGTACTGTGTCCTTTCTCCTTTAGGATATCATCTACTTTGTTTCTCCTGTCTTATGCAGATGTGTATATGCCTACAAATGTATCTGCACAGGAAATATTACCATGTCAGAAGCAGACTTTCTAGGAAGAGTCATGTGTTAAATCTGGCCCTAGAAGTATTGACAGGAACATATAAAGGGGCCAAGAGGATTTTCTCTGTTTGGCATTCTTCAGCCTCTTATTTCTCCTGCTTTGCTTCTCTCTTCAGAAACTGGCTTGAAACTACAGTAGATGGTGAAGTTTTTTAAAAACAATATAGCATTAAAATCATTGAGTGATACAGCTGCCTCCTAAATTTTTTAGCATTTGAAACAACCTTTTGTTTCAAACTGGGGAATGAGGAAAAACATAAAAACTAAAGGAAAATCATGAACTGAGTTCATTCAAGTTTTCATTTTGTAGAGACTTCTGTAGAATAATTTCCCAAGAAATACAGTGGAAGCCTTAGTGCTTGAATATTTATGTTAATTGAACAAATACTTAGAAAAGTATATTGTAGGGAACACTCTTGCTATCCAAAAATGAATACCATGACCTAAAAGCCATTGCTTCTGAATTAGAGTCTGCTCTCATCACCAACAAAATCTTGCAGAGCTTATCTCTGTTTGCTGCACCTGGTCTGTGCAGTGGACTTGAGCTGGGTATGAGTCTATGATCTGAGAGTTACTCAAAATGTAATGTATTATATACAAAAAGGTCTGTATGTGAGTTTATAAGGGGTCCAATGAACTGTGCATTAATTTCATTTAAATCTCTTTATTTTCTGTGTGATAGTCCTACAGCAGCTGATGAGTGGGTGACATGCAATGTCAAAAAATAATCAAAGATAACACAGAGATCAGTGAGCCTAGATATTAGAACTTGAAAGGATAAATGTTATTAGTATATTTATGATTTAAAGACAGATGGTGCAGAGATGAGCCGAGGGAGATTGGAAAAACACAGTTGGTAAGCAATGTCTCTCTTTATTTTGGTTAATAAGACATTCAAGATTGCACATGCTATTGCAGAGCCCAGTTTGATTACATAAGCAATGCAGAAGATGGATAAGGTTAAGCTGTTTCACACACTGGATTCACTCCTCAGCTGTCTCCACAGAGGCCTGGAGATAGATGCCCTGCTCTCTTCCCTGGCCCAAGTCCTCTTTCTAATCCCTCCTCCAATCCCCCCCAGTCACTCTTCCCAATCTGCATCAGAAATTGGAGCTAAAGAGTGATTGCACTTGAATTCCCTTGCCTAAGGGCAGGCTGAGGGGATCACAGGACTTTCTCAAGATTTCCTGGCCACGCTTTCTTCCCTGCCCAAAATGCAAACCCATTCAGGGAGTAATGGCAGGAAGGAGAACCTGCTGTTGGCTGCTCCAGGATCTTGTTTCAGTCCTGGGAGCACTTTGTTTAGTTTCTGTTCTGTAATATGGCCCGTGCTTTGCCCAGATTTGTAATCACCGCTTTTGTTCTAGGCTCACAGCTATTGTCTCTACAGTGCACAATAGGAGAACAAACACTTAACATATGTCTATATTTGTATCTTTCAAAATGTATTCTTTTAAGCTCATGATAGCATAGGAACATAAGAGACAGTAGGAGAGCAATGCTTTCTGTGGGTTAGTAGGAATATTTTCTTTAAAATATTAATTGTTCACTAATCTGTTTTGTTCTCTAAACCACCTCGTGTAAGTTTATGTCCCCGAGTCTGAGTAGAAGTACATTTTCAGTTGTATCTCACTACTACTGATCTCCTGCAAAGTCATTGTCATATTTACCTTCTTAGACTGCCAATCAACTCAATCATTTTAGTATTTCAAAGTCCGCTAGTCAAATCCCTGAGACCAGATATGTGAGTAGCTTCTGGCCAGCTTGATAAAATGTTTGAGCTGTATTTGTATCCACAAATGTTTATATTGCATTAAGCTTATTTGGCTAGAATAAAACAATCTGTAGCCCAGAAACTTGACCACTAGTATGAGAGAAATATGACAATAGAGTAGCAGTGGTAAAATGCCAGTGGAAACTAAGGTATATTATTATGTTTGGGTATATGTTGGTGGAAGGACACCAGTTGTTTAGAAGGCTGGCAGCAGATAAAGTCACAGAATAATGTGTTTGTATTACTTGCAGCACACCTATAATTAAGGATTATTAAAATCAAATAAGAATTAGTACCTGAATTGAGACTGTGACAGAGACTCAGACACAAGCAGTGACAAAGCTGGAGTTAAACTAATTACAAACTGGTCTAAAGTTTCCTGATTGAAGTGTGTTTTCATGTATATGATCAGGGGCAGCAAAATATTAATGCACTTCCATGTATGAGGAAAGAAGAAAGCAACAATGATTAGAGAGAGGTCTTGGAGGGATTGTGTGAAATTTTGTTTCTGCTGAAGTAAAGAAGAATCCCTACAGATTTTGTCTGTATTTCCTTCATTTGTTTTTCAAATGATATTTTACCAAGCCTACAATTGTAACTTAATAGCAACTGGCATGTTCTAACTAGCTTTTCAATTTTTATTTCATCAATATAATTGAAGCATTTGGAGCAATTTCTTAAATATTGAGATATAGCGGTTTCTATAGTGATGTGTATAAACATGATTCCTCTTCCAGACCATGAAGGAGGTGACTCAGAGACTGCATCATTCTAGACATCTTTGGTTAACCTGGTCCCAGATCCAGAAACATGAAGTTCCTCTTTCATATTTGCTAGCCCAATGCATATCAGATCCCTGGGAGTCTAAAATGGTACTACTCCTATTTTTAAAGCACTTCCTTGTTAGTGATACTAAGTTTGGATCAAAATCTGATCCACTTATATAGATTTAGTTTAGTGGTATGACTTGAATATCTTCACATAACCAAGATCAGTTTTGGCCCACTATATCGATTGCAACTTGTCAGGTTCTAATGAAATAGATAAAACAAAATTATATTAATTCTCCATGTTATAGTTATTCAAAATTATTTATAAACAGAAATAATATTTCATATTTAAGTAGGTTACTAGTAAAGCAATATTGAGTTTCATGTTTTTATTGGTTTTGCATGTGTATAGAACTGGAATCTCAGGTGTCTACATATATTGCAATTGTAAGGGAAAGAATGTTGTTTTCGCATAATAAGCCTGATGGGAAGGGCAGGAGCAATTCACCAAAGCAATCAACAAGAGCAATTCACAACCACTGAAATCCCTGGCCTAGGGCTAGAAGGCAAGTGATCTTTTTGTCAACTGTGATGACCCAGTACTTGGAACTGGCTTTAGATGGATGCAGATACCCAAAGACTTGGGGAACCTGAATTTCGAATTTTTCCATCTTATTACGCTTGCGTGATGAGCTCATGCATATTAACTTCTCCGCCCTGGAGAAAACCAAGGTTCATTTCCATGAACATGCGATGTATGAACACATACATGAAGGGGCGTATCGGTAGGCGGTTCGGGAAGTCTGTACACCCTGTAGTACTCAGCCAACGAGGAATCAGGGGAGGGAACTGGCGGTTGGGAGAAAGGGATATAAACCATTGCATGATGGCTGTTAGGTGCCTCCACTTGATGGGGGCGCCCGGTCGTAAGAACGTAATAAAGAGTGCTTCACACCGCATCCCGTCTGAGCCGTTGATAATTGGCAACTGAGCGTTTCTCACACTATGGCTAAATGATCCTGCCTAGTATTAAAGAATCCATATTCAGTAGCAACAAAATGAAAATATATTTCTGAAAATTTAATAAAATTCCTTTGCACAGTAAGTTTGGTCATTGTCCACTTATTAGTTATGTTTCGACATTTAATTTGACATTTAATTTATATCTTTAGTCATTTTGTCCTCAGGGAATGAACAAATGATTATGAATGGTAATATTTTCTTCTCACTTGGTAGTGTAAGGAAAAACACAATTTATCTTGTATTAGAGAACAGACTAAAACAAAATAAACATCTGTTGAAAACCTATGCTGTATCTATTTTAGGTAGTATGTGCAGATATGCTGCTTTTATGCGTATGACTATTTATCAGACATAGGAATATAGACAATGATGGAAAAAAATCAGTGAACTCCACTGAGTAATTTAAACAGTGAATTTTCAGATATTTATGGTATTACCCAAGTAGAGTTTGAGCATGCATAGACATTTTAAAATGTTTATTTTAAAAGGTGTTTCATTCTGACCCATCTGATCTGCATGTCTCATCATGCATGAAATATAAAGTGTCTGAATTGCTTGCAGTGACATCCTTAGAGGTTATTCAAAATAGAAAAGTGATAATGACAGCAATAGCTAATATATCAATCATGATATAGTAGCAGCTAGTCTGGATTTTTCCTCAAACACAGCACTAAGAATGGCATGTGCACAACTTAGATTATTAATACTGTCTACTCAGACATCTGAGATTTTCTGATACCCATCCAAACTTTAATCATGCTACACTGTTGCTACTAAATAATATACTTCTGTGATTTATTTCATTACTATCTGGTTAATATAATGTACCAAGTGAGAGTCATTGATTCCCATTCATAATATATATCAGGGCTGCAACACTTCTGTATAAGTAAATAACATTCCAGCAGTAATCTAAGGCCTATATGAAATGCTTGTGATCTACTAAACTATTGCACTACCATTCAAGTATCTGTAGGCATTGTTCTTTGTTTATTTATCCACCTATATTCTGAACAAATGAGCTACTGCTTAATCTGATCACTGACAGATTTGAACCTGAAACTTGCAACTAAAATCCCAGAATACTCAGTAGAACTGTCCCACCAGAAAAATTAAACATTTATTTCCTGTCAATCATGTGACTAGGATAGTGTGTTGACTTCATGCAATTCTTTTAAAATCAAAAGCAAATAAATCTCCCCCCAAGATGCCTCTGTATTCAGAATTATTTAGACAGTGTATTGGAAATGTCAGCTTGTCTTGTCTGGGAAGATTCTGAAAACCAAGTGCATTTCTATCATATGCAGTCTCTGAAGTATATGCAGTAGTTGTGCACAAACTGGGTGGAAATAAAACAGTTTTTGTTTTGTCTAACAACTTGACATTTTCTCTAAATTCCCATCATTAATAGCCTAATTAGGCTGAACAGAATAGTTTATAAACTGTATAAACAGACTATTTAGTCTAAATGCTATTCAAGGTTATAATGCATTAATGTGCCTTTAATCTAATACATCTACTTCGCAAGACTATGGACTAGAGGCACAAAGGAGGCAAAGATGATCTTGTCCTAAGCACTTACGTTGCATCCAAAACCTTTCCTATGCCTGGGAAAGACTAAATTTCTCTAGGTGTTAGAGTTTTCAGCAGACAATTCCCAGGGGTGCTGCCCATCTATTGCTTGGCATGTACACCACTGTTGAAATCTTGAAAGAGCTGGTGAACTCCATTAGCCTAAATAGTTGAGGGACTTGCAAATAGAGGTGTGTCTCAAGGAAACACCCAGGCAAGTGATCTTGTGCTGCCCATACTGCAACTGGCCATGTTTACCAGCTACAGTCCAGGAGCCATCTAGACATTAACACAGTTCTGCTGAGGGAAGATGTTTTAGTCTGGGCACAGGGCCATGCTAAAATGGATCTATAGCTCCCAGACCACAGCTGGCTTGTGTCTGTGAGCTTGGAGAGCTGGCAGAGGAACTCTCAGATGTCTTAGGCAAACGTGTGGGGTAGGTTTATATGTTTCTCTGGACCCTGCGGAGAAGAGAGGCATTCTGTTAGATAAATGTATAATGCTTATCCCCAAATAAAACACAGCAGGGGAGAAAAATACAACCTCTTAGGTCAGTTCTGATCACTCTAAGGCCTGGTCTGAAATCCCTCAATTTCTTGGGATGATTCATACTCCTCATTGCCAAGTTAGAGGGCAAAGTTGTATGTGGACAGGGTCTCTCAGCTCTTTTGCTTTAACCTCTTCCATTTAGGGGTGGGCTAACTCCACGGAGAAAAAACAAAGTCATTCAGTGATGTAACATCTAGAGTTGCTGGTGTGGTGTGTTAGGTGTTTCACATGAAGTGGGATAGTTTCAGTTAGAGATAATGAATAAGCCCAAACCTGGAAAAACTTGTAGCTTTTAATAAACTGCACATTTCTTCATACAACATGCAAGAGTTGCAAACAGGAATTTAAAAGAAAAAGGTGCTAGAAACCCAGCTGTAATTTTCTGTTAGTATACAGGATACTCAGCTTTCTTTTAATTTTAATGAAACAAAATACTGCATATGATTTTAGGAAAAATATTAAGAAATTCAACAGTTATTTCTCTGCCACAGGTTTATGTAGCTGAGTGGTAAATCTGTTTCTTTCCATTATACCAACTCTAGTTAATTGCCCAGGGTTAAATCCTGTAATAGATGTTTTAACCTATATCAGCTCAGCATTTTGCCCCAAGGCTTTCATGCAAATTTTCAGTATTTTGAGAACATTACGGGGCTTGACTAAAAGCTCAATGTGGTCTTTACTAAACAATGTAATAACAAATACTTACAAGAATGTTTGCCTTAAAACACTTCAATACAAAGAGCTCTCTAGCAGCCAACATGACAGGTCCAGTTCTACAAAGTCTTTAAACTGGTAACCATGTCAGTCCTATTGCCTTTCATAAAGTAAGGACAGCACGATCAACTCCTTTGTGAAATTGTCCCTGAATATAAAGTACCTGACACTTCTGACATGTTCAAACTTTCCTATGGAGCTTAATACCCTGCAGCACCACTTAAATCTTGAGAGCTGTCATTCTTTTAAACTCTTTCCCACCATCAGGAAACTGGCCTTCACATGGTAGCATGGTTAATTCACAAGTTTCAAATGCAGCTTTGGAACACACAACAGATTGGACCTAAATAGAACAGTGAACACTGAACACACTTGGAGGAAAAGAAATATTTCCTTTTGTTTTTGTGTTGAAAAAGAAAAAAAAAAAGAACCATAGTTTCACAAGAAAAATGCTCTCATCACAGACCTAAGGTACTGTTGCAAAGTGAGAATTTCTCTGCCACTAGCTGCACTTACACCTGAAGGAAGGGAAAGTGTTATTAAAACAAAAATAGTATAGCTTCACATTATGCAGCTTGACTAAAAATTCTTTTTCTGCTGGCATGAATCCATGCAGTCCTTTTCTCTTATGACATGCATTTATGGCTTTTTAGACATGAGTCATCTATTTACACTAAGCAGACATTACTCTGCAAAACCACCATACAGTGTTTATAAAATGTATTGTGAATTAAGCATCTGTTAAAGCAGGAAATCTGCAAGAAGAACTTGAAGAGTCTTGGTTAGAAGGAAATGAGTTTTTCTTTTCTTTCATAGTGTGTGGTGGTTGTCTGCTCTTTGAAGGATCAAGGATAGCCAGCCAGCACATTCCAATAAAACAGATTTTTGAAAAACATATTAATTCCTGGAATCCCAAAAAGCTACATTCTAAACTTTGTGTTGCAAGGCAAGAGTTGGAATGAAGTCTGTCTGGCAAGTTTAACTGATGTCAGAGGAAAAATAGAATCTGTCTCAAGCTCCATATCTGAAGCTCTCAGCAACACAATTGGCATTAGGGGCAATCCAGCCACCCGTGGAAACAGAAACTCCATGTTTCTTTATGTGGACTTGAGCTGTGTTTTCTTGATGTGGGGTACAAGTAAACACCATGTTTCAGTGCTGCAACTTACAACTGACTTTTATAAAGGCTGAGGGTGTAGTTCAGGGGAAATGGATGCTCATACAGGTGAAATTGGAACATGAGTCCCAGATAGTACAATCAGACTGTGAATCTACATAGTACAACTTTAGTTGCATATTCCAATTTAGAGAAAATAAACAGTTAATAAATGGATTTTTAACATTAGAAAAAAATCCAGGATATGTACTATACTGTAGGAAAAGTATTCTTTTACCATTTACTCAAAATGTGAAGCTGCATGTATTTTTGGACAACTTTTGAATGAGCATACAATTTGGCCACATAATTGTTATACAGGAAAGATAGGATTACTAAACTCTAGGAGGACAAGAGCACTGTGCTTCATATGAGAAAAATTTTTGTCACAGGGTCAAGTATAGCTTGGCTGCAAAATTCATATGTAGAGGAAGTGTGTAATTGCATTTTCCTAGGGATAGAAGAGTAAGCTTTGATTTTCTGTTTCCTCAGGCAAACAAACTGGAGAGGAGATGTAGGTGTCCATGGCGGTAGATGAAATCTGGGATGATATGCATATCCATAAACAAAATAAGCCAGCCCTTGGTGGGTTCAGTGATCATTCAAACAAGATGCTTATCAGATTTGTTTTATTCAAAATTTTAGTTTCAACTACTTCTGTGTTATAGAAGTAACACAGGGACTTGTTAACTATGTCATTTTCCATATATTAGAGTTTAATAAGATGATTATAAGCACTGTTTTTCAAGGTGTGAAATTTATTGATGTTTTCAGGATAGCTGAAGTTGGAAGGGACCTTTGAGGTCATATAGTCCAAGTCATGGTTCTTCACTAACCAGTTATGGAGACAGCAAGCAAGCAGGAAGAAATGGTCTAAGTTAAGCAAATGCAATAAGAATATTAGTTAAGTTTGAAAGCAGAAAATTAACCTCTATTGAAGTACCAATTTGTAAACATCATAACATTTCTTACAAGGGATAAGTAAAAGAAAAGCAGAGTTTGAAGGATAGAAAAGCACAGCTGTCTGCCCCTTATATGGGTTGCACACTAAAGAGAGGAAAATCTGTGTCTTAATAACAGGAAGAGGAAATAGGCAGCTCTCAGAGCTTTTTTGTCATGAGAGAAGCAAGAAGGTTAAATGGTCATCCTCACTTTTAGCCAAGATGATGAGGCGCTTCAAATAGCCGTGAATTGATAAACACAGGCTAGAATTATGTTTTCTTGTCTTGTGCTTTTCTTTTGTAATTGTTTCCATTGCAGGAAACACATTACAGTTCAAACTTCAGCAGAGCTAAACTCTTTTATCTTATATACTGATGATTAGTAAAATCATCTAGGTAACCTGACAACATGCAGTGCCATTCCCACATCGGCAAAGCAAACATAATTAGGGTGCATTGATTACTCCTGAATGACAGATAACTCAGATCTAGGAGACCAAACAACCCATGCATCCCCTTCTCCACTAAGCTGTTAAAATCTGCCTTTAAGCTCTTAAATTGATTGTGCCAGTGTCGTGGAGGAAAGACTCTCCCTTAGTCAAAGGAGCTGTTAAAGGAAAGCAAAATGATTTTCTGAGGGTAGGGGTAGGAGGAGTGTGTCTTTCCAAACTTTTTATGCATCATTCAGTATTTGTATGACTGTTACCCTTCAGGAAAAGGTGGATATTTTTATCCCTGGGTATACAATATTGGACTATATGATTGAAAAAAAAAAACAATAAACAGCAGCTTTTTTCCTGTTCCTGTGAGGAATACCTCCAAAATAATTATTTTATTGTCGTATTTTCTCAAAACAGTTCAAGCGTTGCTGGTATTTGAAGGTTCTTCCAATGTAGCATGATACATTGTACTGTTTAGGTCTTTTTCTATATTTTAAGTATATTACCCATATGCCTGCCTTTTGTTGACTGCTAGTGCATGCATTTTCCTGTGCTTATATCTGTGTCTTTGGTTTAGATAATTAGGCTCACCAGATCTACTTGACAAATATTTTGGTTTCTCAGTTATATTTAACTGTGTCCCTAATACTGTTAATTCCATAGAAATTACATTCTCAGTTGGATAATTTTTTATTTGTTAAAGGTTTTAAAAGCTTTTGAATTTCATGTCTCAATGTATTTTCTAAATACATACAATTTTTATTTGAAAAAATGCATAGTTCACAAATATGAGAGATTTCTCCTCTTTAATTAACCTATTTTTTCATTGAGGTCACATCTCATTTTTGTATAGGCTATATATTTCTCTGATTTTAGAGACACTGATTTTTTTAAAATAGAGCTACCTTCTATCTACCTTTTTGAACTCCATTGAGTTGCATTCAGAATTTTTTGGAGTTCAAATATTACCCAGTTATTCATTCCTTCCTCTTGGTAGTACAACATCAAGTAAACTCCCAAGGTGAGCTGCTTAACATAAATGCCTGAAACGTACTGTGGTCAACTGTTTCCATGTGACCTCTTCTGAGATCTTAAACTACTCTTCTTAACAAGTCATTTTCCTCATCCACTCACAAAGCCAAGGAGACTAAATCTTGGAAGCTTTTTCTTCCTTGCATAGGTGGTGGTGGGTATGTGCCAGCAGAAAGGAAAGAACTGAAATGGATCACACAAATACATGAAAAATTACTACAGGATTTCTCCTTTTATTTCTTTTATGTTTCTGAAATTGTTATCAAAACAGTTTGATTTTTCAAGGCAGAGGATGCAGAAATTTGGTTTTAAAAAGGTGCTTGATATGAGAGAAGATGACATACTGAGACTACAAATGATACCTAAGGAAACTTGTCGTAAGGTTTTGTAATTGTATGAGTTTTTGGTGGGAATACCTCTCCTAATCCCTATTTACCAGCTATTGAAAACAATTTGTAGGAAAAAAAATGTAGCTGCTAAAATAATAAAAGGTTTTCATTTTAGATCAACTGTTAAAATACAGTTTCCACTTGAAAGAAATGAATTCTAGATGTTCTTAAATGAAAAAATGGTGAAGAATTACACTTTGTCATCATGAGAAAGTAAGTTCTCTCATAACTGATCTTACAAGGAAAGAGAAAATTCTGGAATATTCAGTAGGAAACGTGCTAAAAATGGAAGTTAATTGTCTTTTTCCAATGATGAGGAATTATTTAGATTTCTGAGATAAAAATGTTCTTCAATCTGCAATTTACCATTTGACCATATATCTAATTTTTTAGCTCATTTCAAGTTAGTAATTTAAAGACCAGATAAAATAATTGATAAAATCTTTTGAACACAAACTGTAGTCTTAAAGGTGTTCAATGTTCTAATCTGTGTGCCAGGTGGAGTAGATTATGCTCCCATTTCTTTGAAGAACTTTTAAGGAGTGATGTTGACAAAATCACCAAGGTCAGCTCAATTTGATGAGGAAAATAAAAATTAACCTGGGTGATTTTGCCTGAAGAGATTACAAAGAACTCACAGTATGCCTTGCAGCAACACACTGTAGGTAGCAGAGGAGGGTTGGGAGATGGGGGAAGAGTTGAGAAGCAACAAGCATCTGGGGAATGTGCATTATCCAAGCAACACAACTGGACCTTGGAGAGGGTATGAGTCTACAATGTGCTGGCTGGATCTGTGTGTGGCAAATCCAGCAACAGCTGCTAAAGGTGCAACTACTGCCAGATGACACCATGGTCTAAGGAAATTGAATGTATGGGGTACAGGAATTTCTGCAGGAGGGAAGCAAAACTGAGCAGCAGGAGAGTAGCTGTCTCTATACCCTGTTCCAGGAATAAATATTGTTGTTAATGAGCTCATTCCTGTGTCACTATTCCAGGGAATTAAGTGCTAATCCACCAACAATTGACCCTTCAACTGCACAATATTTTTGTAGAATTTTATTTTGAGACTTGTGGTACATTCTTAGAGGGAGACAGAGCTAAACCATGGCTGAGTGCCACTTGCTGCCCCCTGCTACTTACTTCTGCTTGCTGACCAGATTTTTGTTAACTTGACTGTATAATGGATAGACCAGACAGGTAAAGGCAACCTAAATGGAGCACTCCAAACCCTGATGGCCAGTGGCTGATTTACACAGAAGCATGTAGATGAGTAGTTAATGTTCTTCCATGGTTTTGCAGATGTTACAGAGGCTGCAGTTAGGTTCTGAAGAAGACTCCATGACTTGTCTTTTTTTTAATAAAATCATGTTGTTCCTAATTTAGACTGTGAAGCAAGGCCTCTACTTTGAATCATTGAAGCAGCAAAATCCAGTGACTGATGGAACACTATGTATTTGTCCTTGAGAGACTGTCACATACGTGGTTTATGGTCTGACTGAAAAAGAAGCCATGTGTCACAATGGTTACCAAGATTTCATGTAGCAGGCCTCTTTTCAGCACATTCCCATCATAATTTAGCTGAATTAAACCTAATTTCCAATCACAATTGGTCTCCTCAAGAGAATTAGAACCTAACCACTACTGGAAAGTGGGAGAAACCAAAAGTTCGACTCTTCACATCCATCATCAAAACCCCTCCGATTCTCCAAACAAAGTAATCACTGAAATGAGAAGTCATTAATAAACAGCTATGCAGGTTATTGGCTTATTTGTTTATACCAATTCTGAGTCTTCTGAGATATTTATATGAATAAGCCATAAAAACAGTATTAAACTTGTGCATACATTCTAACACCTGTAGGCCTTGATAGTTTACTGGGAAATTTTTGATAAATCCTGGGCTGTTTTAGCACTTCCCAGTAAACTCTGATGGGAAAGAAGTGTTTGGTAGCTGCTGGCCTACAGCATAGAACCATCTGTAAGTAATTGAAAGGTAGAATCAGTAAACCTCATAAAGATGGAAATAGCAGGGATAAATGGATTTGGTTTTTGTGTTAAAATTTACAGCAATCAAAACTTTTGACCTGCTGTAGTGAACAGAAAGAATGAGGGTAACAAGAGAGTGACTAAGGGGGAATAAGTTAGAACTAAGAATAAGGAGATCTTTATTCTCAGTTCTCAGACTGCAAACATGCTTGCCAAGAACACTGTAAATTCAGCAGAATGTACATCTGAAGAAATAGTTTCTTCAGCAGATATTACTGTCACCTTGTGGCTTCAATTATTCTCCATTTTATAAATGCCATGTTTTAATTTATTCCAATAACATTATGGTTGTTTTACAGGGTGTTTTTCTATTTACTGTTTGACATTTAAGCCTTGCACACCAGAAGCCAAAGATATCATAATACCTTTAATGAATTTTCTGGATTTTATTAATATTTAAAATATGGATGATGACTTGTCATGGAGTGGGAGCAGGAGAGCAAGATCCTGCACTTACATTCAAACAGCAGCTTCAGAAGTCCTGTGGGTAGAAAATGATTGAAAAAACACTACGATGGAGAGAGCATCTCTGAGTGGTGGGGACACACCACCATGAATAGAATGCAAATTACAACTGCATTTGGAATTGTTTTATTATATTTGAGGATCTTAGAGTAGGAAACATAGTAACCACATAGCATAGCCAGATACTGCCACCCTAACTTTGTATTCTCCGTTTTAACTTGCTCATACAGTATGCCTGATAGACTGGGTGGAATTTTGCTTTTTTGGAGCTAATGATCTCTCTCAGGATAGTTAAGTCTTTGTATATAGATTAACAGAAAAAAGAGACAGAGAGCATTTTTTCTGCTGTTTCTCTCAGTTTCTCAACAATCATGTTTTCTTTTTTTTCCCCTTCTGTGTCTTGCAAACAGAAATGCCAAGCTAACATTAGCAGAGACACAGAAAAACTCACTGTTGTAATTTCAAGGCTTGATGAACCAATGAAAATGCTTAAATTTCTTAAATCAGTTGGTATCTTGTTAATGAAGATCCCTGATGTTATCATGATAAAAGACATATACATTCTTAAATAATATAGGAATCCAAATCAATCCGGCTTGATTGTATCAAGACACTTAACCAAATAAGTACTGACATAAAGTAGACCAGCACCAGATAGCATATATTCTTTTAGAGCATCCCTGTATAATTGACAGCATTCTGAAGCCAAAACATTAGCAAAAAGACAAATTTCAAGAGTTAACTGAAGGACAACATCAGAGATTAGAGATTCTGAAACTGAACAGCTCATTATTTCCTTCTGCATTTTCCACTTGGTCAAATTTGCATAGAGTTAATGTGAGCAGTTTAGTACACTGGAGTTCTTTTTAGTGTGATTTTTAGCCTTATAAGTATACGTGCAGACTGTACCCAAATGGTGGCATATTCAAACAGTCCTTTTCTCCATGATTTGCACTGGTAAGTAGTGGAGACATAGCTACTTTCCAGTGTCATTAATTCTTACTGCAGTGCTTTATCCTCCTGTCCTGTTCACCAGTCTCTACCACATATTCACAAAAATTACTCTCTCTCTCCCTTTTATCACTTCTTTCAAACACATCTATGTGGTTATCTTCAGAAAAAGAAGTGTAAGTCAGTTTATCTTAAGGCATGTTTGCCTGTGCTCCTACAGACCACTGAAACCTGGTAAATTCCAGAGCAAACCCAAGGCACACCTCAGTGGGCAAATCAGTTGGACAGATCCAATCCTGCCTCTGCACCAGTCTCATTACAAAGGTGGGGTACATCAACATAGCTTTAGTCAAACTTCTGAGCCCAACTGTGGCAGAGCTGCCCTCAGCATGCAGTGGCCATACTTCCTGAATTTCCCTATATCCAGCACATCCTCCAAAGCAGATGATTAGTGATTTTAGCAAATGGTTATTGAAATTTGTGGGACAGTTGGGCCTGCTTCCAAGTGAAGAATGCTACATGATATGGACTATATTTAACAGCCCAGTTTAACGCCTCTAATAAATTTGAGGATTACTACTCTTCTGCCTGTCAGATGAGGCATACTAACTAACCTGGTGTGCATGCTTCACCAAAAGGAGCAGCTAAAATTTGTCAAATTCAGTGCAAAATGACTCAATAGAACTTCCAAGCTAATGACATTATCTCTTATTTTCCCATGGGCTATATGTGTATGCATCATGTACTGTGTCTTGAATAATGCACAGATACATAATTATGCATCTTGGTCTTGAAGTTGCTGTTGTCAATTTAAATATCTAGTGAGAATACAAAAGCTGAAACTTCGGGATATTTTTTTTTTGTTTGCAAAACAAGTTTTCTAGTGTTGCTTAATAACAAAATTCAGGTCCCTGAAGTAGTCGTTACTAGACGATGTTTACCTAATATCACGGTTTTTAGCCAGACAAAGTGAGACATGTTCCTATATACTAATATTCAGGAGTATACCTTGTAATACACTTCTTGACTCAGGTATAGATATTTCAAACAAAAAACTGAGTCTTTTCAAGCACATTGTTAAAATATGATCATTCCCTCACAGGAATGCTTTGAAGTCAAGTGTTTATGCTTAGTTAGATTTACTAATGTCTAACACAAATACATCAGTTTCCAAGATGTATGTTATGCTTCAACAAAATGATTAGTTATGAAATTGTGCATTAATAAAAACAGTTGGTTCCCTTTGTAGCTCAACTCCCTTTGCCCTCACTCTATATACAATAATGTCAAATAGCTCTTTGCAGTACTTTTGAATGACTGTAACTATACTATAATCATAATATATAAATTTATATTATGCATGAAAGGTCATGGCTTATGAGGAAGTCAGTTTCTTTTCATGCATGTACTCCTTAAGAGTTAGCACTTACGGAAGTGAAGCAAAAGGAAAAAAAAACAGGCACTGCAAGGAGTGTGATCTAAAACCTTGATCCTGTAAAAAAACCCCAACATATATAACAGGACATAATAATGGAAAACATACATAGAAGATTCCCATAGATCAGGGAAAATATGAATTCCAGTACCAAACAGAGGCCTGGATCTTGTAACCCAAATGAAAAAAAGAACTATATCATACCTCTATGAGATTGTCCATATCAGACAGTGGAATTTACCTCCTTCATTACTAGTGTAAGACATGGAAAGATTTAATTTGCATGTCTTATTCAAAATACACTAACATCAGAACACCACAATACTTATAAAGAAATAGTAGATCTAGACAGGACAGTAATTTAAAAATTCTGGCATGTTGTAAACAGTGTAATTTTAAGATAAATATTACTCCTCTTGATTTGAGATGCCAGCTAAAAATTCTGTACAATGGATATTTCCAGTTTGGAAAACGAAGTGATCATTGAGTGGATATACTGGGTTTTGACAGTGTTGTTTATTTACTAGCAGTTCATTTACAGCTATTCTTGACTTCCCCAAGCACTAAATGAATAAAAAAGGAGACAGAATCCCTATTCATAGGAATTCAGTTCAAATTGTTTATCAGGGTCAGGTCCCCAAGGGTTGTTGTTATTCACTGCTGCTTCCTAACAATCTGCTTTACTTTTGCCATTTTGCCTTTGCAAAAGAGCCATGGGAAATCCTGGATCAAAATGGCCCTTTCATTTACCTTTATTTCAGCAGCAACATGAGCCTGTGTTTGGAATAAGGCCTAGTACTATTTTAAAAATTATTTGAAGTCTTGTTTATAATAATTTTTAATTACAGGGCAGCAGTTACACTCTAATGTATAACTACCAGTACCCGTTATCCTACTTAAAATAACTTCCTTCCCAGATACAGTTTAGAGAGCTTGACAGAGTTTGATAGATCTTATTGAATTAAAAGCATGCTTTCATGTCATTCAGAAATGTCATCCAATATGATTTTGTAGCAGGACTGCTTCTACATCCACTGTTGTAGACGTCCCAAACCTGGAAACATTCAAGGTCAGGTTGGGCTTGAATGGGGCCCTCAGAAGTTTGATCTAGTTGAAGATGTCCCTGCTCATTGCAGGAGGTTTGGACTAGATGACCTTTAAATGTCTCTTCCAACCCAAAACATTCTATGATTCTATGATTCTTCACAGGCCAGGAGGAAATTTTGCCAGATGACAACTAGAGATGAGATTCTTCTGAGCAATAACCTGAGACCTACAGAGCAGCTGTTCTCCTGGCAAAAGATATCCAGGTCAAAGTACTTGTGAAGGCTGAAATAACAGAGGAGTTGCAACTCTTTGAAATATTATGCAACTCTCCATTGAATGATGTGAGTGATCATGTTCACAAACCGAGTGATTCTCATGAGTAATGAGTGGCATTCTTCAGGGGTCAGTATTGGGGCCAGTTCTGTTTAACATCTTTGTTGCTGACATGGACAGTAGGATTGAGAGCACCCTCAGCAAGCTTACCAATGACACCAAGCAGTGTGGTTGACACTCTGGAAGGAAGGGATGCCATCCAGAAGGACTTTAAAAGGCTTCAGAGGTGGGCTTGTGTGAACCTCATGAAGTTCAACAAGGCCAAGTGCAAGGTCCTGCACATGGGTCAGTACAATCCCAAGCACAAATACAGGCTGGGCAATGAGTGGATTGAGAGCAGCCCTGTGGAGAAGGACTTAGGGGTGTAGAATGATGAGAAGCTCAACATTACCAGGCAATGTGTGTTTTCAACCCAGAAAGCCATCCGTATCCTGGGCTGCATCAAAGGAGCATGACCAGCACTTAGGGTCACCAGCACTTAACATGACACCATTAAGGGAGGTGATCCACCTCCTCTACTCTGCTCTGGTGAGACCCATCTGGAGTACTGTGTTCAGCTCTGGGGCCCCCAACATAAGAAGGACATAGACCTGTTGGAGCAGGTCCACAGGAGGGCCACAAAGATGAGACAAAGTTTTCATTTTAGCTGGTACTGGTAGCTTTTATACAGCAATCTCAGCAGTGCATTGCATTTTATTTTCTACAAATACCAATTATTTTGTAAACTATCAGGATAAGAATATATGCATTTAAAGCTAAGGAAGAGTTCTCTTCCAATTATATAAAAATACATGCCCTCTTGATATTTTGAATCTCCAGGTCATACAGTTTTTGTTTCAAGCAGTACCTTCTCTGGCACTTGCACTAATGTTTTAACCAAAACCATTAAAGTCAGGAAATAAATAAATGAAGGAAGGAAGAAATCATATTTTTACAGGCAAATATGCATAGATGCCAACTCCACAAAAATTAACTAGCAGATTTTGGGTCTCCCTGTAACTGTAAATGTGCCAGATAATTTGGCAGATAATGTGTAGGAGCAACACATCCTGCTAAGGAAGAGGTAAGTGATATTCATTGGCTAAGAAACAGAAAATTCAGCTTGTAGCTAGTGTAAAAGCTTACAAGAAAACACTTTTCTACAATAATTTTAGTTTTCAAAACAAATGAACTTCAAAAACTCACATTTATGTGCATACATGGATAATTCATGAATGGTTATTCAGTCATAGCTGAAAATCCCTTTACTTTTTTATCTTTAGATAAGTAAATATGATAGTTTTTAAATTGTTTCAGATAAACTTTGAATGTTGTTCCATTTAAAAGTTTATCAAAAATAACACATAACAGCACTAAATTACAGTGTTAACTAGATAATACATTTGCTGAATTCAACTGTATTTTTTTCTTTCTTATTAGGAAATGCACATATTTATGTGGTATAACATTATTCATGACAGCGATTTGACAAAGGTTCCAAAACAAATTATCATTACAATAATTACTAGAAAGCAGTATAATATTTATTTTTAGTGATAAATAAGCATTGGTAATGTATTCTATTGGAAAATCCATACAGGTACTCTAATTATTTACTCTATTCTTACTCTACACTTTGTCATCTCATTTTAATTATCTCCTTAGCTCTCATCCATCATTCTTCAAAAAAATGCTTTTCTTTGTTGTAGTGAACCCAATTCTTTACTGTTTTGATACAGTAGTTTCTCTTCTAAAACACAAAAGTAATGTTCACTTTTAAAATTCTGAATAAAATTCAGAATACATTTCCAGATTTTTCAGAATATTCTCTAGAATTTTTAAATGTAACTGAATATCATGCAACTTAGAAATGGCTTCCCAAGGGACTCACATGAGGCTGAAAACAGGTGAGTCCTGTATCTCCTGCGGTCCTCCTTCTTGACCTTCTTCAGGACAAGATGTGATGTCTGCATTTTTCAATCATCAGGAATCCCTCACAATTACTCTGACCTCTCAAAGATGATAGAGATACAGCAGCATCAGCCAGCTCCTCTAATACCCTTGGGTGCATGCTCATCTGGGTCCACAGACTTGTGTATGCCCAGGTGGGTTAAGTGATCTCTTTCTTCCTGTGGATACTCCTTCACTCCCAGAGATTCTGCTATGAGTCTCAAGTACCTGGGAGGCTTGAGCATACGCCTTACCAGTGAAATTTCAGGCAAAGAAGGCACTCAGTACTTCAGCCTTTTCCCAATCCCTTTTCAATATGGCCCCGCTTTATTAAGCAATGGACATATATTTTCCTTAGCCTTCCTTTTGCTAACAATGTAATTTTAGAAACCTTTCTTGTTGCCCTTCACCTCTGTTACAACATGGACTGGGAGTCCAGAGAGTTGTAAAAGTTCTGTGATCCCCTCAGGTTAAATTAGGGTGAAACAAGAACAAACAACAGGTTAAAATGTTTTACTTGTAGTAGAAACGGCTTAAACTTGGAAAAGGATAATAAGCAATGTGGTCTCTTATAAATAAAGAAATAAAAGAAAGGAAAGAAAAGAAAAAAAAGGAAAGAAAGCGAGTTAAAGAAATCCGAATCACCACCTGAGGATCCAGTGTTGTCTTAGGTCCGGTAATCTTGGGTGGTGGGTGCACACACAGCAAAGTTTTCTGCTGCCTTTTAAGTTCATCTTATCAGCTGATTAACATACTAGACAAAGAGAGACAGGTATTCCACGAACTCATTTCCATGAGAGATGGGGAAAAGGTGGAGCATGGGTTCTGCACATGCGTTGAGGGGGAATGGGGTACAATTTTGTCCAATTAAGTAGGTGGTCATGATCTCCCCCTACCACCTTTACCTTTTCCTCAGTTTTTGTTTCTTGGGCAATTATCCAGTCATTAGTTCCATCTGTGTTGGTTGTTTATCTCTCTTATCAATCTTTTAGCTCTTATTCGAGGCTATAGTCGTAAATTGAAGTGTAGGCATTAACCCGAACATATGGTTTTACTCAGTCTATGCCTCCTCCCTTCAAGGCTTATCTCTGGCTATACAACTCAAGGGAGCAGAGCCACGCGCTCTTTAATACATGCTACACTTCCCTAGGCAGATAATTCATTCCTTAGACTAATGTCAAAGGCTACACTTTGTCCTGGAGACTTTCCATGATGATGAGTGTTTGAGGCATTAATTGTTTCAGTTCCCTACAACCCCTCTTGCTAGTTTCAACTCCAGTTGAGTTTTGGTTTTCCTGACACCTGCAGGCAATGTCCTTGTATTCCTCCCATGAGGCCTGTTTCTGCTTCCACATTCTGTGTACTTCTGGTGTTTGAGATCAATGAGGGGCAACATGATCATCCATGCTTGCCTTTTCCCATGCTTACATGGCTTTGTGTACATTGGAATGGACTGTTCCTGTGCTCTGAGGGGGCTGTCCTTGAAGATTAGCCATCACTCCTGGCTAATACCCTTTGCCTCTAGGACAGTTTCTCATGGATCCTACCAAGTCCCTGAAGTGGCAAAAATCTGCTCTTTTGAAGTTTGGGCTTGCAACTCAGCTGCTCATCTTGCTTACCGCTCTCTGTACACCATGGCCTCACAGTCATTGTAACCAAGGCTGTCTCATGCAATAATTCTTCCTCATTTCTGTATGGCAGGTACATCAGAGCATCTCCCCAAGTCAGCACATCAAGGGATTACCTTTGATATGTTCCAGAAATCTGTATTGCCCTTCCAGCAGAAAGTGTGGTTAGAGTCACTCATGAGCACCAGGACATGTGACTGTGAGGCCTTCTCCAGATGCTGAAAGAAGGCTTCATCTGCCTGGTTTTCCTGACCAGATCTCTAGTAGACACCTACTACAATTTTACCTGCACTGGTCTGTCTTCTGATCCTTGCCCACAAACTCTCAACTACTCTGTCACTTGCCACAAGGGAAAGTTCCATGCATTGAAGCCACCCCTCCTCAAAGAGTGCAATCCTTCCTCCATGACCACCCACCCTATCTTTCTGAAAGAGCCCACATTCCTCTATTGCAGCACTCCAATCATTAGTTACACCACCATGTCTCCATAATCCCTATGAGGTCATACCTCTGTAGCTGTCCACAGATTTGTGATCCTTCCTGGTCATTCCCCATGCTATATGCAATGATATACAGGTATTTGGAATGGCCCCCAAAGTCATTCTGGTTTTACACTTGCTTTGCATGGCTCGGGCTTTTATCTTTGCAGATTTTCTGTAAAGACACTGCCAATCTCTTCACTTTCCCTGCACATCCCGCTCACGTCTCTCTGCAGCTCCTCCAGCTGGTGACTCACAGTACCCTTTCCATGTGAGAGGCCAATGTTTTTCCAGCCCTGGGGAGATGACCCAGGGCCCCCTTCACCCCCAGGGCCCGGCAGCAGCACCCTAGCTGGACTCAGCTGTGCTAACGGATGTGAGAGGGACTATGACTCTCTCTGCTGTTGCTCATAAGCATAAATCTCCTGTCAGGGTTTCAGCACCTGGATCTGACCTGACAGAAGCTTCTACAAGGAGCCAGAGCAGATATCTATAAATATTTTATTATTACTTGACAAAAACTGTTATTAATGACTTTAATCCATGAAGAAGTTAAAAACATTTTTAGGTTCAGTACAGAAGTCTTCTGTCTGCCTTTTAAACATAACTGTTTAATTAATATCTAGGGGAGATATAAGGCTTGATCCATACAGCTGTTGTTATACTCTCTTGAACTTAGCCAAAAATTTCTTACAAAACCCCATATTAAGGTCATTTTTAATTAGAACAAAAGCAAATAAAAACAAACATACAATTACATTAGAACATAACATTATAATCATTAAACTTCAACAAGAGCATAGCAGACTTTGTAAAATGTGTTTAGTGCTGATCAGTGCAGTGCATGGACTGGCATTTCATTTTTTATCAAGTAAAAAGGTAAAATTTTTTAAAAATTCTCTGATTTCCCTTTTGGCAAAGTTAAAACATCCCAACAAGTCAATGCTGTGAAGTTTGTCTCTGAGTCTGAGGGGAAAAGGATGCATTGTCACGAGGTAATAACATCACTAATAAATGAATGAACTGTAAGAGTTAGTGAGACCTAATCTTACCCTCTTTCAGTTGTCTATTCTTTCCAGAATTGTCATAGACAATAACTTTGAGATACAAACCACACTGTAGCTCTTGAGTATGTATTCTTTTAATTCTTATATGTATTTTCTTGCTAAATTTCCTGATATTGTAAAAAAAAAAAGAAAAAGCCAGATGTGATGTGACACATAACCAGCTAGAGACCATGAAGCTGAGAAGTGGGAACTGAAAAATGAGGTGATCTCCAAGCAACTAAGAATCATCAAGAGTAATTAGAATATATGCACATTAACAAGCCCCATAATTAAGTTGCAAGAAACTAAGCTACATTCATGAATCATTGCATTCAAAAGAAACAAACTAAAAATCTCTCACATGTAACTGCTTCTGTAGAATAGAAAATTGAATAAAACTTATAGTAGGTTGGTTATACATTTGTTCTTTAGTTTCTCCATTCAATTTCAGCTAGGTAGACTAGTGTGTGATTACTGTTTTCTTTGGATGCTTAGGAACAGTAGGTCAAACTAACCTTGTGAACTATTCCAAAAGTTTATAGCACTGAAACAGAGAAAGCCAGCAGTGAAAAACCAAACCTTACATCCTCTTTTCAGAACACATTTGGCTAGCACCTCAGCTAGTCAAACAGCTCTGAACTCCTACAGTTTAGTATCTCTTTTGAACAAGTTTCTGAATGACCTTCTGTTTCTCCATTCACCAGAGAGAAGTCTAACAAAAAAAGTCTATTAAATCACAGCTTGTCCTTGTGAATACCTCCCTAAATGAGTTACAACAAGGATTAGGCTTCCAAGGCATAAAGGATGGATCTGTAGAGGAAACTTGTGCTTCCATCTTGAAGGGAACCATGAAATAAATATCCATAACTGTATGGGTATGATAACATGACCCAGCAACACTGGTTTCAGCGGATAGTATGGTCTAAACAAAACACTGGAGTGGTGAGATACAGCCTTTTAGATCATCTTGTAGGGAAGTGATTTGGTGAGATATTCAGGTAAAAGATTTTGTACTTTGGAAAAATTTCTAAGATGACCAAACATGTTCTTCAGTAGTTGTAGGGATATCAGGTATTTATAAGATGAGCTAAGAAAATCAAAAGAAAGGCTACACTAAAATACAAAATTTATTTATTATAAGTAAATGCTAGTATTCTCTAGCACTTAAAAATACTTATGTATGACTTTGAGGAAGAAATACTGTTCACCAATTTGTCTGTAATCTGATTAAGAGGTGTTAGATGTATATGACCAATTTACTCTTTTGGTTTATAAAGAATAGGGCAGATGTTTAAGGTTCCTGATTTTCTAAGGAAAGGAAGTTTGTGATCACAGTGTCTGGAAGGGATTGAACTATCTGATGTTTAACTTTTGAACTATCAGTTTCAGTTAAATTCCCAGTTCAGTCACTGCATGTTTCATCTTCAGTGCCTAACTCATCATCAGTTTTTCACTTCATCTTCTTGTATTAAATTCATAATCTAAGACATCCAAACAGTGGTCTTTTGTGCTTCCAGTAAATTCTGCAAATTGAAGATACAAGTTTCTCTGCAAGGCAGCAGTTGTAGTTATTGCAAAAGATACTATAAATTTAGAGATACCACCAGGAAAGAAAATAAACATCATAGGTATAGTCTAATGAATTTTTTACTGATCAAAATTATGATTTATAATGCAGCAGCATTTTCTGGAATGATAAAGGTATCATCTGCTGCAAAATTCTCATTCAAACAAGTCTTACTGTTCAGTCAGTGACATTATGGCATTGTATCATTTGTGTTGACATCTCCATCTGTCACTGTGATCTTGTCTAGTCTCTTCTTACTCTTTAGTTTTTGAAAGATGTAACAACAACTTGGAAACTATTTTAAACATTAGCAGAAGCACAGACTGGAAAAATCTTTGATTTTTGTTACTGGTTATCTTTTTTTTAACTTCATTATCTCCCAGATTAATCGCTTAGTAATATTTAGCTTCCAAGTAGATGATCCATCAGATCTCTGACCTGCCTTGTTTCCTCAATTTAATCTCTTTCTTGTAGCTGAGAACTATTTCTCCTACATACTGAAAGCACCTTTTGCTAAAATTTTTCTCACCTAGTACTTTTATCTCTCATCTCTCAGTAACTCAGTTGTTCTTCCCATACTCTTTCAACTGCCTATGAAATCTTTTCATATCCTTTCATTGAGCTCCTGCCAGTACTAGCTCATCACTGTTAGAGTTCATTTTTTGCTCTGACTTCCTTTAATAGCCCACTCTGCACTTTCTTCCATCAGTACTTAGTGCAGTCATTTTCTCCTATAGTTAATAAGTGCAACAG
Organism: Strix uralensis; assembly: GCF_047716275.1. Taxonomy (NCBI): domain Eukaryota; kingdom Metazoa; phylum Chordata; class Aves; order Strigiformes; family Strigidae; genus Strix; species Strix uralensis. The sequence goes on along the minus strand of NC_133972.1, from coordinate 130,793,549 downwards.
CTTATCTTGTTTAACTCCCTCAGCATTACAAGTTACCTGGGTAAAATCATTACAAATTCACCTCTCATTACTATTTCTTCTCCTTGTTTTTCTTAACTTTGTGAAAAACACAAATTAGGTGACCTTGCTTTGTCTGTTCTTGAGTGTTGCCAAATTCCAAACCCAAACCCCTATTTATCCTCAATACACTTTTCTCTTTCATGGCGTAGAGGCAGGACAAGAGGAAGATTTGAAGAATGAATGTGTTTCTTTGCAGAAGACTTAATAACCATCTTCTTCCAATAGACAGTTGATAAAATGTTAAGTAACTTTCCTCTTCCCTTTGTTTTGCCTTCCTTTTCATCACAGTTGCTAATCTGGTATCCTAATCCAATCTCATGCTCCACTGATTTTATCCCTCCACCTGATCTCTCTCATGATCATTATTTCTCCTATTCCTTTCTCAGCCTTTCTCTCTCTCCTTTGCCTCAAAATAACAGCATTTTTAATCTCTTTGATGTTTTTATGCTAACAAGCTCTCCCAGTTCAGTTCCAGCTACCACTTCACCTTTCTTTTCTCGTAAAAAAAGTTGTGTAGAGTAAAAATGACATGTTAAATCCTCCAGACCTTCTGCAGCCTCCTGACTCCACTGAAACCACTCTTAACCAGAGCCTTGATTCTAATGACAGACCTAGGACTCCTTCATCAGTACCACCTGACTTTTTATTCTGTTGAATTTACTCTTTAAATATTGTCCTCCTTTTACTTCTGGTTTCTTTTCTTTTTGCTCATTTGCGTCACTGTCTCAATCACCAAAAAAAAAAAAAAAAAGAGAAGTATAATAACTAAGAAGCCAAGGAGACCTGATATATCATTTTGATCTAGCAAATAAGTGTGTGAAAGATGTCCTTGCAACACCTGAGAGCAGGACCAATCTTAGGAATGAATAGATAAACCAAGTCATTTTGACCTAGAATTTGGGAGTATGCCATTATTTCTTGTGACACCATGATAAAGTATGACTTAATCTTTACAGTGGCAGTAACATGCTTGGCTCTCCTACCAGTCTTTCAATCTTAAGTGGGAGGAGCTCATGGCCCTTCAGACTGAGGGAGTTGAAAAGGTGAGAGATATGGTAAAAAAAGTTGAAAAGGTGAAAGGTATGCTAAAAAAATAATGAAGAAACTTTCCAGCTAGCAGTGCCAATATTCTCCATCTTTCTTTGACTCTGCTACATTAGTAGAGGAGATAAAGGAAATTACCTCTTCTTGAGTGGTGAAGCGTATAAAATGATCCTTTTTTTTTTTTTTCTTTTCCTTTATAAGCTTTAAAACTCTGCTATAATGGGGCAACAGTGATTACTTTCTACATGATCTAGAGACATGCAAGTAGTTAAGGAGGCTTGTTAATATCTCTTAACATCTTTATATTGCATAGAATTATGGGGTAACAATCTGAATTTTTTTTTCCTTTGCAATGTTCACAGACTATCTATACAAGAATTGAAGTCACAGAGGTTTGCCTTTTTGAAACATGGCAGAATACCACCAACAGGCATCTTTCACGGCCTGCTTAATAGTATAGTGAGTCCCATACTTTACAGCTTGTGCATGGCACAGATAGGAGTTGTTGACAGTGGGTTATTGTTGGATTTTGTACTGTAGCACCTGCTTCCCACAACTTGAATATCTTACCTACCTCTTAGGCTGGGATGAGATTCTCATATTCAAGCTGTTCTGTGTGTGTATTAAACAAGCTGATACTGTTGCTTGCAGACATGCAAATGATACAAATGCAGCTATTTTCATTTTTATTTCTGTTTTCCCCACCCTCATCAATTCCTAAAATTTCCATTTTCAGAAGGGAATCTATACACAGTGGTAGTCATAAATATATATATATAAATAAATATTATTCTTAGTTAATATAATGCATTACAAAGCAGGATTGTGTTTGATATGCATGTTTTTCTTGGAAATCCTTGTGTTAACTAATATGTGTCATCACTGGGTGAAACGCTACTTATTTTTGGTCTCCAAAATTAATGTCTATCAAGTTCTCAGATGATTGCTATATTTCTGTCATAAAATAAAAAGGCTATTCAACACACTAAATTCTATTTGAAAACTTTTTGAGAGTCCATATTACTCAATTTACTTATATGATCTGCCTGTGTACTCTCATTACTGTTCTGTTTCCTTAGAAATGCTTCGTGTTGGGATGAAACTTGCTGTTGGCTTGCACTCATTTCCCTACCACTTCAATAACGTGTTCTTGGGGAAAATCCACAGACTTAATTAACAACCTCTCACATCACAAAAGATGAAGCCAAACCCTGACAAGGGGTGGTACTGGTCCTCACTAGTAGATCCTTTGTATCTACTTGTTTGTATCTCCTCCATCAGTTGTTTTGGTTTTGATATTTTTTTTTATTTGTTGTTGTTATATCAATTTACTACAAGCAATACTGGAAAACATATAGAAAACTAGAAAAATCTTGCAAACTAACTAAACCTATCTGCACAAAATCATTTGCAGGGAGGTTTTTAATATGACAATATAGTACTTTATCCTCTTTTAATTAAGAGATAAGCAAGGAAGATCGTATTCATATATATTAACTTCATTGTTTCATCTTCATGTACTCAAATGAACTACAGCATGGTTTCCTAAGAAAGTTCAAAAAAACCTGGAACTGACTAATTAAATCATTTACTTTCAAGTGATGCAGCCAAGTTTTCTATACTAGAACACTTTAGATGTTGTTGTTGAGTTCCAAATAAGCTTTCACTTCAAAATAATCTTGTTTTGTCATTCATTTTCTGGTTTTGTTTTTTGATGGTGCAAGAAATAGTCATATGCCCTAATTTCAACCCTATTTTTTGCTTCAAGAGAGAACACATTGCTAAAGCCTTGTTCATTACATGTTTAAGTATGCTAGAGACCTTCAAAACCAATACCACATATACTTAAACAGCTCTCTTCTCTGTTGGTTGACATTGATGAACAATTTTACAGGTCAGGTGGCCAGGCAGTCCTCTAGTGTCTGAGGAACACAGGGGATCTTTCTTGAAGTCTTTTTGCTACAGATCATTCTAATATAAAGATCTTAGCTTGAGTTTCTTACATGTAGTTTCCACTGTATGTTATGTGTGAGGTCTGATTCTCTTTAGCTCTTCTTTCTAATTGCTTTTCTAGTGGTCTTGTTTTTAAGCTTGCTATGGCTTATACTGAGTCATATTTAATAGTCTAAACACAAAATCAGCAGTTTTCCTAGGTCAGATTAACCTGTAGCAGAAACCAGAATCACAGAGTGGTTGAGGATGGAGGGAACTTCTGGAGACCAACTCATCTGCTCAAAACAGAGTCAGCTAGAGCAGATTGACCAAGCTTGTGTCCAGCTGGGTTTTGAATGTCTCCAAAGATGGAAACTCTACAGCCTCCCTGGGCAACCTGGTGCAGAGCTTGACCAGTCTCACAATAAAGAATTTTCTTCTTATGTTTAAATGGAATTTGCTGTATATTAATTTGTGCCTGTTGCTTCTTGTTCTGTCACCAGGTACTACTGAGAATAGCCTTACTCCATCTTCTTTACCCCCTCCCATCAGGTAGTTATATTCATTGGTAAGATCCCCCCAGGAACCTTCTGTTCTCCGGGATAAACAATCCCAGTTCTCTCAGCCTTTTCTTGTTATAACAGATGCTCTAATCTCTTCATTATCTTCATGTTCTTTCACTGGACTTGCTCCAGTATATGCAACGCTCTCTTGTCCTGAGGAGTTCCAAACTGGACACAGTACTGCAGATGTGTCTCCCCTTTGGAGAGGGCAGAAAACACTTGATAATGCTCTGGAAGAGCAGAGAACACTCTCCCTAATGCAGCCGAAGATATTGTGGCCTTACTTTCTGCAGGGGCATATTGTTGGCTCATGTTCAATTTGTCTACCAGAACATCTAGGTCCTTTTCTGCAAAGCTGCTTTCCTGCCAGTCAGCCCCCAGCCTCGACTGGTGTCTGGGGTGCAGTCCTCTCCAGGTGCAGAACTTTGCAGTTCCTTCTGCTGAACTTCCTGACATTTCTATCAGCCCATTTCTCCAGCCTGTTGAGATCCCTCTGAATGACAGCACATCTATCTGGTTTATCAACCACTTCTCCCAGTTTTGTATCATCTGCAAACTTGTTTAGGGTGCACTCTGTCCCACCATCCATGTCATTAATGAAGATGTCAGACTGTTTTGGACCCAATTCCAACCTCTGTGGGACTTGCTTGGACTCCAGCTGGGCTTTGTGCTGCTGATCCTTTGTGCCCTTTGAATCTGGCAATTTTCAGTCCACTGTCTGCTTATCTAGTGTCTACTTCCTCAGTTTGTCTGTGAGGTTGTTGTGGGAAACAGTGTCAAAAGCCTTACTAAAGTTAAAACAAACAACCACTGCTTTCCTCTCATTCACCAAGCCAGTAATCTTATTTTAGAAGGGAGAAAGTGTTTGGGGACAACTGGCTGTGGGAGTGAAACAGCAGATTAAGAATCAACAGTTAAGTGTTTTGGCTCCTTTTTGTGTCCTTTTCAAAAATATATATCAAGAAGACAAGCTATTTTTGAATAGTAAGACTTATTGGCTGAATTCAGCAAAAGAATGCAAATTATTCTATTTTTAAATTGGCTTTAAGTCTCCATATTGAGCTGTGGTTTTATATTCTTAAAAGTTCTTGCTGCTTACTGTTAAGAAATAGGCTACTTACTACTTTTAGTATTTTCATTCAGAGCATACTAGCAGTCTTTCTCCCAAAGCCTTTATAAATTGAGAAGGAAGAGAAAATATAACCTTGATTTTATTTTTTTTTTCCACAAGTGGCCTCTGATGCAGTAGTGCAGCACTTACAGAGATTTTACTGCTTAACCAAACCTTTGGTTTCATGTGTTTTAATGTACTCTTTTAAGAAAAGTACTTTTAAAATGTTTTCCTTCTGTGCTTGTCCACAAAGATATTTTACAACCTTTCTAAAGAGTGTATGGCTCCAAGAGGCAGGAAATGTGAATTCTGTAATGCTCAAGGGGAAAAATTGGATTCCACTGAAGTCACTGGCTGAAAAAGGCAGTTTTGGCTGTTGTTTGCTAATTAAACTAGATCACTTAGAAAAACATTAAAATGAGTGATTAAACAAATTAAAACCAAACAAAATATCATTTGCCTATTATTTATCTATCTGCATTAAATACACACAAATCAAATAGGAGAGACAGATACTAAAGATTTTTATTTATCAACTCTGATTAATGCTAGGAGCACTTCAAATACCTTCCTGCCCTTTGCTTCCTACCTCGGCTTTTACAGACTAGAATACAGGACTGAAGCTATCAGAGCATATCAGGTTATTTGATGGCTGGCTGGTCAGTTTGAATTCTCTGAGTGACAATGTGTTGGCAGCTGTAGTCTGATCAGGAATAAGACAAAAATATGTGTTGATAAAGGTTGCCCTGCCAAGCAATGTGTGGCATAAGCCTGACTGTTTTCATGAAGAAAACAGATCTGATTAAAAACCTGACATCGATAACTCTCCTGCTTTCTGAATCTGTTTATAGTTGTGTATTCTGGAAACATGCTAAGGACCTGATTTTAGGTATAATATTTTATTGAATGCCATTGGAATTGGGTACATAAAACTGCTAATTTCAAGATTCCAACTGTATCTCTTAAAAGCTGCAGGATTCTCTGCAGGTGGCAAGAAATCTGTAGAAGCACAAATTACTTTGTTGCTATGTGGAACCTATGATACAGGAACAGGATACAGACACAGTCCTCTCTTGTAAAGTTAAGGTTTTCTAATTTTGCAATTTAAAAATATATTTTTTTTTTTTATATATCTAGTAGTAGTTGTACCACAGCTGCTTATTCTAGTGTAAAAGTGTTTAATGGAATGTTTATAGATGAATGTGTCTCAGAATTCTCTGGCACATATTAACCAGAAAATGTAAAACGACTTTGAGTAGACATCAGGGAGATAGATCTGCAAATAGTTTTGCAGACTTAAGAGTTATTTAATTATGGGAGAAAAAGTTCTTGGAAATTTAAATGGTAAACTTAAAAATATGCAAATTCTGAATTTCTGCCAATTGAATCACACCTATAAAAGAAAAAGGTATTGTGAGAATCATAGAATCATCTAGGTTGGAAAATACCTTGAAGATCATCTACTCCAACCATTAACCTAACACTGACCGTTCTTAACTACACCATATCCCTCAGTGCTATGTCGACCTGTGGCAGGTTCATCCGCCCAGTGAAAGCAGAGCTTCTTGGCTGCTGAAGTGTGGCAGCCTCTGGCTGTCTTTGTTTTCAAGGTCTCGCGGTAGTTGAGACCTTTGGCCGATGGGAGCTGCTATTGACTACAGGTCAGATTCGGCCTGAGTATAAATGGAGTCCCCTGGGGGAGCCATTCTGAGCTCATCCCCCTGGAGCTGCACGCTGCGGTCGAGGACTCTCCCCTTGGGTTCGGGATGCCGCCCAAGGAAACTCCTCGAGGTGCCTTGGGTCGGGACGCTGCCCTGAGCAGGTCCTCGAGGTTGAGAGCCCTCACTTATCAGGTGAGTGTAGAGCGTTTTGGGTTGTCGTTAAACCCTAGGTAGTGAAGTTTTTTTGCGTTTGGGGTTGCCGTTAAACCCCTGGGGTGTGAGGCTTTGTTTTACGTTTTGGGTTCCCGTTAAACCCCAGGAAGTGAAGTTTGTATTTGGGGTTGCTGTTAAACCCCTGGGGAGTGGGGCTTTGTAAACTGTTTTGGGTTGTTGTTAAACCCCAGAAAGTTATTCTGTTCTCCTCTTGCAGACATCCAAATCTGTAACTTACGGAGAGCTGGTTGGTTGTTTTATTAAAAAACAAATTTATTTATTTTTTTTAAATTGGTGGCGGGTTGCTCATTTGGAAGCCTCTGTAACACGACCCAACTCTTAAACACCTCCAGGGATGGGGACTCCACCACCTCCCTGGGCAGCCCACTCCAACGCCTAACAACCCCTTCTGGAAAGAAATGCTTCCTAATATCTAGTCTAAACCTTCCCTGGCACAACTTGAGGCCATTCTCTCTTGTCTTATTGCTTGTTATGTGGTTAAAGAGGCTCATCCCCAGCTCTCTGCAACCTCCTTTCAGGTAGTTGTAGAGGGTGATGAGGTCTCCCCTCAGCCTCCTCTTCTTCAGACTAAACAACCCCGGTTCCCTCAGCTGCTCCTCATACGACATGTGCTCCAGACCCTTCACCAGCTTCATTGCCCTCCTCTGGACACGCTCGAGTAATTCAATGTCCTTTTTGTAGTGATGGGCCCAAAACTGAACACAGTCATCGAGGTGCGGCCTCACCAGTGCCGAGTACAGGGGTAAGATCACTTCCCTGTCCCTGCTGGCCATGCTATTTCTGATACAAGCCAGGATACCATTGGCCTTCTTGGCCACCTGGGCACACTGCTGGCTCATGTTCAGCCGGCTGTCAATCAACACCCCCAGGTCCCTCTCTGACTGGCAGCTCTCCAGCCACTCCTCCCCAAGCCTGTAGCGCTGCTGGGGGTTGTTGTGGTCAAACTGCAGAACCCGGCATTTGGCCTTATTGAAGCTCATCCAGTTGGCCTTAGACCATCGCTCCAGCCTGTCCAGATCTCTCTGCAGAGCCTCCCTACGCTCGAGCAGATCAACACTCCCACCCAACTTGGTGTCATCTGCCAACTTACTGAGGGTGCACTCGATCCCCTAATCTAGATCATCAATAGAGATGTTAAACAGGAGTGGCCCCAAAACCAAGCCCTGGGGGACACCACTTGTGACCGGCCACCAACTGGATTTAACTCCATTAACCACCACTCTTTGGGCCCGGCCATCCAGCCAGTTTTTTACCCAGCGAAGTTTGTGCCCATCCAAGCCATGAGCAGCCAGTTTTGCCAGGAGAATGCTCTGGGAAACAGTGTCAAAGGCCTTACTGAAGTCAAGGTAGACAACTTCCACAGCCTTTCCCTCATCCAATAAGCAGGTCACCCTGTTGTAGAAGGAGATCAGGTTTGTCAGGCAGGACCTGCCTTTCATAAACCCATACTGACTGTCCCACATGTGTTGTGTGATGGTACTCATGATGATCTACTCCATCAGCTTCCCAGGCACCGAAGTCAAGCTGACAGGCCTGTAATTTCCCAGATCATCCTTCCGACACTTCTTATATATGGGCGTCACATTGTCCGATTTCCAACCTGTCAGGACCTCCCTGGTCAGCCAGGACTGCTGGTGAATGATGGAAAGTGGCTTGGCGAGCACCCCAGCCAGCTCCTTCAGCACCCTCGGGTGTATCCCATCCAGTCCCATAGACTTGTGTATGTCTATGTGATGCAGTAGGTCACTGACTATCTCCTCCTGGATTGCGGGGGGGTCGTTCTCCCAGTCTCTGTCTTCTGACTGGAGGCTGGATTCCCTCCGTACAACTAGTCTTGTTATTAAAGACTGAGGCGAAGAAGGCATTAAGCACCTCAGCCTTTTCCTCATCACTTGTTGCTGTGTTTCCTCCTGTGTCCAGCAGGGGATGGAGGATGTCTCTGGTCTTTCTTTTGCTGTTGACCTACTTACAGAACTATTTCTTGTTATCTTTGACTGCTGAAGCCAGACTAATTTCCAGCTGGGCTTTAGACCTCCTGATTTCCACCCTGCATAGCCTCACAGCATCTTTGTAATCACTGTGAGTGGCTAGCCCCTTCTTCCAAAGGCTGTAAACTCTCCTTTTCTCCCTGAGTTGCAGCCTAAGCTCCCTGTTTAGCCAGGGTGGCCTTCTCTGCTGCCGTCTTTTCTTACATCACCTGGGGACAGCCTTCCTCTGTGCCATTAAGACTTCCTTCTTAAAGAGTGTCCAGCCTTCCTGGACCCCTATACCCTTCAGGACCATCTCCCAAGGGATCCTGTCAAGCAGGTGCCTAAACAAGTCAAAGTCAGCCCTTTGGCAGTCCATGATGACAGTTTTGCTGCCCTCTCTCCTGGCCTCTCTAAGAATAGAGAACTCTATTATTTCGTGATCGCTGTGCTCTAGTCAGCCTCCAACCACCACATCATCCACCAGTCCTTCTGTGTTCACAAAGAGGAGGTCCAGCAGGTCACCTTCTCTGGTCAGTTCACTCACCAGCTGTGTCAGGAAGTTATCTTCCACACATTCCAGAAATCTCCAGGACTGGTCCCGCTCTGCTGTCTTGTATTTCCAGCAGATGGTTGGGAAGTTAAAGTTTCCCACAAGAACAAGGGCAAGCGATCGCGAGATTTCTTCTAAGTGCCTATAGAATATTTCATCCACCTCTCTGTCCTGGTAGGTGGCCTATAGTAGACTCCCACTACAACATCTGCCCTGTTGGCCTTCCCCCTGATTCTAACACAAAGACACTCCACCCTGTCCTCACTATACTTGTGCCTGAAGCATCATAACAGTCCCTAACATACAGTGCCACCCCACCGCCTCTCCTTCCTTGTCTATCCCTTCTAAAGAGCTTGTAGCCATCAACTGGCACACTCCAGTCATGGGAGACAGTTTCTGTGATAGCTACTGCATCATAATTTTCCTGTTGCACCATGGCTTCAAGCTCCTCCTGTTTGATATCCATGCTATGTGCATTGGTATAGACACACTGCAGATGGGCCCATTTGCTGTTGGTACTCAGCTGCTTTTGTAGAGGGAAGATAAAGAACCTGGTAGTCAACACTATGAAATAGACAAGCAGTCACATTGAAGTCTAGTCTTGATAGAAAACATGACTTTCTAGATAAGTAAAACATAGTTTTCTATTGATGGTTGTAGCAGCTGTAGAAAAAGGACAGGTCATACAGACATAGGATACATAGGAAGGAAGTAGCACAAGCTTTAAAGACTAAAGAAGAAGGTAATAATGAATATTTTTTATGCTACATTAGCATCTTGGAACACCGTTTCTTACCTTGTACCTTAGTATTATACTTGGTGTATACTTGCACTACAAATACTTTGCCAAAGAATTGGGTTCCCAGAATAATCGAAATTGTAAGTATAAAACATAAAACTATGCCTGGATCAGGACTGATGGGAAATTCCAGTTGATAATGTTTGTCAGTGTAATGGGCAGTTGCCTTCACATTTAAACTAGCACAAATGAATATTGGGAACAGTAACTTTCAGAGGTGGTTCCACCATTTAATTAAGCTGTTGACATTTGCTTATCACGGAGTAGGAAAGAAAGTTTGTATGCCCAGGAAATGTTGAAGACATCTTGCCAAGTACAGATGAAAAATGCTGAAACTGTGTGATACTTAGGTAGGCTGTATTGAGATGTAAGATGAAATAATGCACATACTGTTACACCAGTACACGTGCAAAAAAGGGAAGTACTACTTATGACAGGAGGTATAGAACTGCAGAATTTAAGTTGTAAGTGTGATGGAAGGATGATGTTCATGTCTGTCCTATAACTGACTTGAGACAAAGTGACTTCTAACCACTTTCACAAAAAATACTTAACTGTTACTGGAACTCTCCAGATGGGAATTTTGGGCAATCCTGAAGATTTCCTCAGGCTGCCCTTGATAAGCCTTCCTTTACTTTTAAATGTGTTGCCTGACATCCTGTGTGGAGAATCTGGCAGTCCCAGCAGCATCCACAGGTGATTCCCGTTGATCAAACTGTACTTGAAAGTAGTCAGTTACAGAAACTGTAACTGCAGATGTAGAAACGGTCATGCAGGACAGTCTTTTGTACATAGGTAAAGGAGGTAGAAGATTTTTAATACATAGTTTAAGATAAGCGGAAGGAATGGATTATGAAATGATGGAGGACCACTGGTCAGCTGGGTGTAAGAACTGGGAGGAACAGCAATTTGGAGTCTCATCCAGTCCAGTTGAAGGTTAAGCTGTAAGGACCCTTTCAACAGAGACTTTCCCAAACCCAGTGATTTATCATTTAGTCATCTGCTGATGGTGATCCTCAAAGAATAAGTGTGATTATATATGATGACATAATGATTAAAACATCCTGTGCTCTTGGTTGTGAAGTATCTTGCAAAAGAGTGTTAGTTTGGCACATCTAGTTTTTAATCAAATTGGCACTTTCTCCAGTATTTACAGGCAGATATGTGTCCCAAAATCATGCAAAATGAATCAGTAACTACCTATGCATTGCTGATTAGACTGCAAAAGCACTTCTTTTTAGACACTGACTAAAGCTTCTCTGACATTTGTCTCCTCTAAGGACCTAAAATGTAGACTTGTCTAATGGATAGCATAACTGAAGAGACAACTTCTCTCATGTGTTTGCAATTTAGTTTCTTCCCTGAATCCTACTTCTAAAAAAATTGAGCTTCCAGATAGTAGCTGCTATTCCAATTTCCTGCTGCTGCTGACATTAGAAGTTATCTTTATTTGCTTTCCTGGAGAGGCATGTTCCAGTCTTTGAGACAGCACCACAGGTTATTCAGGGTTCAAACTGGCTCTAATGTTAGATACCTTCTCTTTTACATGTGACAGATTTATTCTACCTGTATATTATCTTTTTTGTCTTCTTTTCTTACTCTCCAATGTAAGTGGCTCTTCAATAACGTAAAGATTTCTAGTTCAATTCTTTGAATAAGACTAAGTAAAAGATGTGAAATAGGTTGCTCTTTGAGCAGTAAGAAATACTTGCAGGTCTGTCACTTTTCTCAAGTTGGAAAACAGATTTTCTACACAATTTACCTGGTAATTACATTATCAAATACCTTTTAGTCCTAATACCACGGGTTTGTTTGTAGACATACCACCTTAGAATTAATTCTAATATAAGTTACTTAAACTCCTGATCTATCAGCGATCTTCAATCTTCAGTAGTCAGCCTGGCTAACTGCAAAAGAACTGAAACAGTAGTTCTGTGTGTGTTGTGTGTACATCCTTAGAGACAGGGACTCTCAAAGTGTAGTGCAAAGTATAGGTTCGAAGCTTTTACATGTGCATTGCTACAGGAATAAAAAAAAATTTATAGAAAGCTAACCAGTACTTGTAGAAAAGTTTTAAAGATTCAGCTGCCACACAAATCCATCTAACCCTTCTAGCCCTTTTCCATACTGCCCAGGTTTGATTCACAATATTTTTTTACTGTTTTGAGAACTGGACCAATGTTTCTAAAGAACTGCTTGTGATGATTCGAAGATCTTCTTTTAGAAGTTACATTTTAAGTAATTAATTCTAAATTGAGTGGTGTGAAGTCTATATTTGGAGGTATAAGGGAGTATTAAGTTTTGTATTTTTTTTCTCATTTCTGTGAGAAACTTACAGCCTCTACTACTCTGGTTTCATGAACCAGATCCTTTATCCAATGACTTTAATAGTTTAGGGTTAAAATTCTCAGAAAAAAAACCCCAAAATAAAAGTAATGCAGATTAATATATTCATGAGGATACTTTCATATGGAGATAGGTGAAAATGAGCATTTTCAATAAAAGTATTGAACAGGGATTTATCACAAGGCAGCATGGTTTAACAAATGACCAATTTTCAAATCTTAAGAAAGAATGCATAAGAAATCTGATAGTCCAGGAAACCATTTGAATTATTGTACCTTCTTGTTTTATCAATAATATTGGGCTGGCTACAGAACTACATTCTTCTTGATTTTTAGGGATGAAGTATATTCCTTATTACATAGGTACAGTTGCTGTTGAAGGTCTGGCACTAAGAATCCTGGAAAGAACACAGAAAGCTACAACTGCGCTCATCTGCTTTAGCTCAAACGTATGAGGATCCTTCTGCACCCACATTGCTAGTGATACACTATTTAAGAGATTCACAATATATCTCTGTTTAAAGTTATATTTCTGTCTCATTGAGATGAGTCCCTGGTTTTTTGTGTTCCCCTAAGGCAGTGCATTGATGTAAATACATTGATAAGAATGCATAACATATTAATTAATGGCATAACTGACAGTACACCTTATACAAAGGCTAGCCTTTTCAAAACCATCCCTAGTCATGGTATTGATGGTGTAAGTATTAAAAGTTAATAAACGTCATATATTGTCACACTATGATCTTTTCTATCTTATAAATAAAATACAATCATATGATAAATGTCAAGTAAACTCTGGATTTCTTTAGCTGAATAGATTAGTGGAAGCATTCATTAGATGAATATTTGAGCTTTAATAAGCTACAGATAAAATGTGGTGCATGAAGGAAACCTGCAGACTTCTGGAATGCGTTTACATCGCCAGCCTTCAAAGCTGCATCTGATTTGTTGAAGGAGCTGGCTGGGGTACTCACCAAGCCACTTTCCATCATTTACCAGCAATTGTGGCTGACAGGGGAGGTCCCGACAGATTGGAAATCAGCCAATGTGACACCCATATATAAGAAGGATCAGAAGGATGATCTGGGAAATTACAGGCCCAGTCAGCTTGACTTCGGTGCCCGGGAAGCTGATGGAGCAGCCCTTCCAGAGTACCATCACACAACACATGCGGGACAACCAGATGATCAGGCCCAGTCAGCATGGGTTTATGAAAGGCAGGTCCTGCTTGACAAACCTGATCTCCTTCTACAACAGGGTGACCTGCTTATTGGATGAGGGAAAGGCTGTGGATGTTGTCTACCTTGACTTCAGTAAGGCCTTTGACACCGTTTCCCACAGCATTCTCCTGGCAAAACTGGCTGCTCATGGCTTGGATGGGCACAAACTTCGCTGGGTAAAAAACTGGCTGGATGGCCGGGCCCAAAGAGTGGTGGTTAATCGAGTTAAATCCGGTTGGCGGCCGGTCACAAGCGGCGTCCCCCAGGGCTTGGTTTTGGGGCCACTCCTGTTTAACATCTCTATTGATGATCTAGATTAGGGGATCGAGTGCACCCTCAGTAAGTTGGCAGATGACACCAAGTTGGGTGGGAGTGTCGATCGGCTCGAGGGTAGGGAGGCTCTGCAGAGAGATCTGGACAGGCTGGAGCGATGGGCTAAGGCCAACTGGATGAGCTTCAATAAGGCCAAATGCCGGGTTCTGCAGTTTGACCACAACAACCCCCAGCAGCGCTACAGGCTTGGGGAGGAGTGGCTGGAGAGCTGCCAGTCAGAGAGGGACCTGGGGTTGTTGATTGACAGCCGGCTGAACATGAGCCAGCAGTGTGCCCAGGTGGCCAAGAAGGCCAATGGTATCCTGGCTTGTATCAGAAATAGCGTGGCCATCAGGGACAGGGAAGTGATCTTACCCCTGTACTCGGCCCTGGTGAGGCCGCACCTCGATTACTGTGTTCAGTTTTGGGCCCATCACTACAAAAAGGACATTGAATTACTTGAGCGTGTCCTGAGAAGGGCAACGAAGCTGGTGAAGGGTCTGGAGCACATGTCGTATGAGGAGCGGCTGAGGGAACTGGGGTTGTTTAGTCTGAAGAAGAGGAGGCTGAGGGGAAGGCCTCATTGCCCTCTACAACTACCTGAAAGGAGGTTGCAGAGAGCTGGGGATGAGCCTCTTTAACCACATAACAAGCAATAAGACAAGAGAGAATGGCCTCAAGTTGTGCCAGGGAAGGTTTAGACTGGATATTAGGAAGCATTTCTTTCCAGAAGGGGTTGTTAGGTGTTGGAATGGGCTACCCAGGGCAGTGGTGGAGTCCCCATCCCTGGAGGTGTTTAAGAGTCAGGTTGACATAGCGCTTAGGGATATGGTGTAGTTGAGAACTGTCAGTGTTAGGTTAATGGTTGGACTAGATGATCTTCAAGGTCTTTTCCAACCTAGATGATTCTGTGATTCTGTGATTCTTTACCTGGATACATATTTGGTGTGATACATAAGAGAGTACCAACCCATAACAATCAGAGCTGAAGTAATTTTAAATTACAATGAAAGTAGAAATACAGATTTTGATGATAACATTTAAATGAAAAAGGAGAAGTTCTTTCTAATGGGTGAAGTTCTTTCTGATCTGTCTGTCTCTTCAGTGTGTGTGCTATGGTCCTTCAAGGAAAGTCACTGGTCAGAGGTGGCCTCTTAGCCTTCTGAATTTATAGCATTTTGATCATCTATGGGGAGCTTACTGTGAAAAACAATTTTAAGTGGGTGAATTTCAAACTTCTAGTTGCCTTTGGATTCCCTCTCCATCTCTGGATGAAGAATTTGTTTCTTGAGAAAAGTAAGATAAAACATACTGAGTAACAACTTAAAAAAAGCAAATAAATTAATGACAGAAATAGCATCAAGAAAAAGTCAAGAAAAAACAGGAGTATTCACTACATCAATTTCTGTGATAGGTATGCATTCACAGGCAAATTTTTAATGACAGGCATATTAATTGTGCTCTGCTGAGGCTCAATGCAAACAAATGGATTTATCTACTTGGATAATCGGTCCTTTATTCAGTTCCCATATATGCTAAACCACCAAGGAACCAACTTTTTAACTAGGTCTTTACAACCATTCATGTCTATGTAGATAAACAATTAAGAACTCGTACCTGTTTTTCATTTTATATACGGTTTCCTCTGAAAAATTTCTTTTTCAAGCAGGGTCAAGATGTCAAATTTTGTATAGTATACCTCTGTACCAATTTACCAAATAGCTAAATACAGAGATCTGCTGAGTAATTTAGGATTTTTCAAGTCTGGAAAAACAACATTTACAACTACTTCAGTCTGACAATGCTGTTCTTAAGGGAAGATTTACCTCAAATACAGTGGGCCAGATCCACAGCTGCAATTAATTAGAGATGTATTTGTCAGTAATTTGGCCAGTAATATGTCTCAGATGAACTCTCCAGCTGAGGATGTTCTCCACTGATAGCAATCTACCTATGATTCACCAAAATGATCCAGTAACATAATTGCTATATTGTAAGTTTCTTTCAGTTCTTGCAAATATGTCTCTTTTATCTTACATTTTTTTTTAATGGTATTTGTAGGCTTTCTTATATGTAGACCCTTGTGCAAGCACAAATATCTTTTACGTTCCAACAGAAAACTCATGTTAAATCTTCTGTGAAGGGGGAGGTGCTGCAGTTAATGTTGGAAAATTAAAATATTGGTCTGGTTGAGTTTTGCCTGGTTTCCTACCTGCGGACTTCCCTAAATCTTTCATGTATAGAGCTCCTCTGAAAGTTATGCAGGGCTATTGTCACATCTAATGCAAATTTTATCTTCAGTGACAACACAGGAGAGCTTTATAATGTATATAAGGGATACTTGAATAGCAATTTATATTGACAGTGTGCTTATGTAAGTTTAAATGACAATAGGGCAGTGTTCCTTATTTTTTAATAAGTTCTCCATAGTAAACCACACACTTGTGCAACGTTAAAGTATTACAGGGCATAATATAAGCCATATGCCTAAGCATTCACCAGGCAGCAACTTGTCCCTGACCAGGCCCCTCACTTCACCTTGGAACTGTTTTATTTTTCTCTTAATCTTGTTCTCTTATTTATAGAGATATCTAACACCAGTTTTGAACTCTGGTAGTTTTGATTAAAGTTAAATTATGTTAGAATAATATGAAACATGTACTAAAAGTGTGCCACTCCCCCAAATTGGTATAGTCTAATATTATGAACTAAGGCTTATATCATGCTGTAGAGTTGTAAATTTCTAGCTTTCTAAAGCACTACATCAATAGAGGACTATCCAGATTGTCTAGGTAAATAACTTTCTGATTTCAAAAAGTTTTTAAGGGCTTTTATTCAAGGCTATAAATATGTACCATTGGAAATCAAAAACTTGTTTCCACACCTTATTATATTAAATTCAAGTGTTCTTACTGAACATTTCTATATTTATAAAACAAGTGCTTTACAGATTTTTTTAAAAGATATGTTCCTTTCCAAGAATTTTAAGGTTGTCAAGTGGATGGAACCATAAGAAATAAAAGAAGGATAGGAAAATACGTTCTGAGAATTAATTATTGTGTCTACATGAAATTCTGCCTGAATATTATATGTTCACATGTTTATCTGTTCTGTGCTTTTTTTAAATGAATGAGGAGTGCTAGCATGGCAGCAAAGGACAACTCTGACATATGGTGATAGTACTTTGTTATATTTTCCTGAAATTTAGGGTTACTTGAAAATATATAAGGGGACATTTTTTAACATTCATATTTTCCATTAAAAATGTCAGTAGTGCTCCTCTCAGAGGGAAAGAAACAGGGCAGAATTGTGGCCTTTGGTAAACAAGGATTATATTTTCCCTTGAGAAATGCTCAAACCAAACTCTCTAGCTGTATCTGAACTTGAGTAGGTGTACTTCACAGACCTGATTCCCCGTTTGGTAGGAGCCTAAATGTGGTGTAGAGTAAGTTGTGCACTTTTGGATTTCATCCTAATGTGCAGTCAAGATACATTAAGTTGTTAATCCAGACCCAAGACTCTGGCAAGTTCTCCTTAGTCCCTTGCTTAAATCTCTAGGGGAGATTCTAGTACTTCACGATCACCACTGGAGTATCTAAGCACCAGAATGAAAATGAAGGTGTACACTGTGCTCTTCTGAAATTTCTGTTGAATGTAGTATTTGTATTTCACTTCAGTTTGGTGATTATGCTTCCCGTTCCTTTTCCTGAAATGCTTTCCTATAGCAGAAACAACGCCATGCATGTCAAAATGTTTAAACATGCATTGATCTTTCTGTTTAGACAGAACATTAGTGTTTCT
This sequence comes from Strix uralensis, assembly GCF_047716275.1. NCBI lineage: Eukaryota > Metazoa > Chordata > Aves > Strigiformes > Strigidae > Strix > Strix uralensis. The sequence goes on along the minus strand of NC_133972.1, from coordinate 130,775,944 downwards.
GAAGATTCTTTCACCACTTTATTCCTGCTGCAAATTTTGACTGTCTCAATGGTTTCGGGATGTTTTAGGACTTCCTACATCACAGCAAAGTGATACCACATGATGTAAAGTGGGCACACATTGCAAAGGCAGAAGCCACTTCAGCAGCCTCCGGTATGTTCTTAACTGCAGTTTGCAGAGCTGCTAAGCTATATGGGAGGCTTACAAGTGACATGCATCCTGTGGCATAGCAGTGGAACAGTCCCTCATTTCCTGCATGCCTTCTAAGCAAGTACGAGGCATTCCCAGAGTAAGAAGAACAGAGGCAATCTCTCTCCATAGACCATATGTAGGATAGAGTACCTTGTGGCTGTAGCTATAGTTAAAAAGTTCTTAGGTTAAATGTTTGATGTCTGCTATGGTTATACATGCAAACAGCATATTTCAAGGCAACCCCTGTTTCTAGTAAGCAGATTCCCCGTCTTGAACCTAGCTTGTGGAAACAGTCCAAGTTTAACAAGATTCCAGGCAGGTTTATGGAGCAGATTTTCTCACATAATGAATGTTAACTTACTTGGGCCATTTGGATTGGATAATGCTACTTACATTTCCAGTATTTATCATAAATGGCTAATCCTAACTCCAGCTTCTGTGTCTGTGATCAAAATGAAAGTTTTTTAATTCCAAATATGAAACTTATTCCTTCTGCATACAACCAACTGTAATGAGTATTAATGTACAGGAGTGATGCTTTGGCATATCTCCATATGCCATTAGTTTCCATAATTTTTATCCTAACATCCATCTTCTGTGTTTTATCATCTTTCAGGTGTTAGACTATCTTTCTAAGAATAAGTTCCATATTAAAGTGTAAGAAATTTATTGTGAACACTTAATAGGATGCTAAAAATTTAAGACTTTTTTCCCAGCTTCACAGGATGAAAAGATGTTTAAATTGATTTATAGTTCTAAATTGTACATTCTACAATTGTGTTCAAAATATATATCTTTTAACTTTTAGATTATTTATGATTTATGCAATGTCTATATAGGTCTGTAGCTAATCATTAGACTTCCATCAGATACACTTGTTTCCTCTTCAACCAAAATTGACATAAACAGTTTCTGGGGAAAAGTCAGAAAATATTAATGTAATACATACCACCTAGTGTTTTCATACATATTGGAAATGTGTGTGTATGTTTTTTTAAGTATGTATATGTATGCATTATCTATCCCAGCTACTTATAGATGACAGAAGCTTTTGAAGCCAGTTAATTTTAACATCCTCTTGAATAAGCTGCAAAACTGACTTTTGTTTAAATAGGTATTTCATAGGCTATTAATGATTTATACACACAGATTTTGATAATGAGTGGGTGGAATTAGACTTACAGCATCTATTTTCTTTCTAGAGGAGATAACTTTATGAGTATAGCTGGTTTTTAATGAGCTCATCAAACTATATGGATATTTTCTGCAGTTTTATTATATAGTATTAAAGAATAAAGGCTGTCTTTTTGTTTTAAAGGGATCCACTTCTATGTATATTGAATGACTCTGCTGTGTCAATAGCCATATACCATATATTTGTGTGAACAAGACATAAAATATGCCACACATGGAGAAATCTCATCAGATTTAAGAATAGCAGCATAAAAAGAGTTCTCCAGACCCTACAGAGCCTCTCCAAGTCTTCTGAGCAGTTAAAACTGTTTTTAATTGTTTAATAGAATTTTAAAGCAACTATGAGAAAGTTCTAAGATAAATTGTATCATATTTAATCCTTCTTGACTGTCGTTTGTCTTAATGTTATGAATTTTTGCAGTACTGTTTTTAGTATTCTGATTCAGTCCAAAACTTCAGTTTACTCTTGAAAAGCCTTTTGAAACTTCTCCAAACCAGGAATCCTGTGATTTAGCTAGCTCTAGGTGGAGATCTGTCCTTAATATCAAACTTCAATCTCCTTTGTTGCAAATTTTGTAAATTATTGCTTGCACTGTCCTTGGTGAACATAGACAACAGTTGATCATTGTCCTCTACAGAAAGAGCATTATACATATTTGAAGACTGTGATCATGTCCCAGTTCAATCTTTACTCTTCTAGACTAAACAAGCTCCATTATTTCAACCTTTCCTCATAGGTCATTTTCTGCATCTCTTATCATTTTTATTACTCTTCTCTGGACTCTATCCAGTTTGTTTACATCTTTCGTAATGACTCAAGCCTGGTCTGTGTCTGCTAACAGAAACACATTCTTCCCAATGTAGTTAAGACTTGATTTTAAAACAAACAATTAAGACTAAATGGTTTGATCACAAAGTGACTCAGGTGTAAAACATGTTTGTGTGAGAGCTCTCTCTTCCTTACTAGGCCTAAACCAATGCTTGTGTAATTTTGTTAGCCAAGACCAAAAAAAAAAAAAAAAAAAGTATGGTTTTTAACATATGGGAGTGATTAAACTAATTTGGGAAAAATCCTGAGGTTCATTCTGTCATTTCTGACTACCTCTGTCAGACAGGAGATGTCTACAAAATTTTACTTCTTTTTTGTGAAAAATGATTGATACGGTACTCCTGACCTACTGCAATGCTTAGGATCTGCAGCTTATATGCAGACAGAAACAGTCATTGTCCAAATGTTATAACAATCACTTTCTCCGTAGTGCTAGACGGTTATGCTTTGCTTTAAAAAAAAAAAAAAAAATCTACTATAAGCATTTAAAAACAATCATCAGTCAGGAATTTAGAGCAAAATCATAGACTTCACAGTCATGCAAAGTTAAGCATTGTCTTTGACCTGATATAAATGATAAGCAAACGAACTACAATTTGATCTGGCATTTGATATCTGTTCAGAAGAGTGAAATAATGAATTAAGGCAATTTGTGTCTACAGAACAAGTCTTATGAGGAGCGGCTGAGGGAACTGGGGTTGTTTAGTCTGGAGAAATGGAGGCTCAGGGGAGACATTGTTCTCTACAACTATCTGAAAGGAGGTTGTAGTGAGGTGGGTGTCGGTCTCTTTTCCCAAGTAATAAGTGATAGGATGAGAGGAAATGGCTTCAAGTTGCATCAGAGGACGTTTAGATTGGATATTAGGAAAAACTTCTTCACTGAAAGGATTGTCAAACATTGGAACAGGGTGCCCAGGGAAGTGGTTGAGTCACCATCCCTGGAGGTATTTAAAAGATGTGTAGATGTGGTGCTTAGGGACATGGTGTAGTGGTAGACTTGGCAGTGTTGGATTTACAGTTGGACTCGATGATTTTAAAGGTCTTTTCCAACCTAAATGATTCTATGAATACCATATTGCTGGTGCTCAAGAATATACAAGATTCTTTTATCTGAAATTAAAAGGTGACCTTCAACTTTAAGTGTTATATTGTCTAGATTAATTTTGTTCTTCTTGCATGAAATTCAGTTCTATATGGTGGGACGTTTTTCCCCTCGGTGTTATCCATTTAGTTTACAGTTTCTTACAGAAACCATAGAAGACTTTAGAATTTTATTGGATCATACTTGTTTAATGGTTGGGATTTAAAGCATGTCTATATTAAGCATGTCTCTACCAGTAAACTAGTTATGCAGAACTCCAAACAATTCCAAGACTTTGGTTTACCAGAAGTGAGCACACCTTGTGCAACGATGCAGCAGATAATACCTGGGTACTGCAAAGTATAACTGCCTGTGAACAAGAAGCTACTTTCGTTCTGATGTGCTGCTGTAATGTTGTGTGCAGTTTCATCTTGGTGCTCGGAGCAGCTAACTGTTGGAAATATACTTGTCTGCTTTCCTTTTTTGGTGACTGCTTAGTAAGAGCTGCTTCTAACAGCTGATATCAAACAGTGAATTTTTATCCAGGACATACACTTTGAATTGAGATATAGTCATCAGTCATCTTTCTTTCCCTCCCCACATTCCCTACATCCTAACTCCTCCTCTTCTCTATATCCATATCCCCCTGTTAACTTTCCCAAACAGCTCAGCTACAGACTGCACACTGTTCAACTACCAGTATCCTCTCTCCCAAAGACTTTTTCAAGCCTTTTTCTTCTTCAGAAGACTTCTGTGCACACAGAGATTCAGAGTACACTCGGTACCCACAATTCTGAAGAGCTGATCTGATGGCTTGTCTTCAGCGGGTTGCTCAGAATCACAGCCTGACTCTCCTAGGTTCTGAGTCAGTCTGTGCTGGCTAGTGAGCAGCTGAGGGGGTACCCACTCCTGACATACCTGCCTCAGGGAGGTGCTGCTCCCTTTCTGAATTTATTAGGAAATTTATTTCTGAAATGACAATACAGATTCAGATCCTCATAGGACACAGAAGACATGTAGCAGACCACTAGGAGTAACAGCAAAATGATTTAATATGTTCTTTAGACCTTACAACTAGCAGACTGGTCTGATCAAGTCCAACGGTCAGTGCAAATTGCAGCCAGGAGTTGGGGAGAGGGACAGAAGAAATTAATGATTAGCAGAACCAATAAAAATCATGGAAAAGGAAGGAAGGGAAGAAATTTAGAGATTGAACTGCATTGTGTTATTTTTTTAATACTTACTGATCACTTCTTGTTTAGTATTTCCAGTTTTTATCATTTTACTAATTCCTAAGTCTTTATCACTGTTTTTTATATAGGTGCAAGTGTAAAGAAATAAAAGATATTAATTTCTTAGTGTAACTTGGTTAGCATTAGCAGCTAAATGTGCTGAAGCCTTAGGCCCCAAGCTGTGAACTTTTACCTAGATAAGGTGAACTTTTACCTAGTTAACTGAAAGGAGGCTAGCTCAAGCTGGAAGATAAGGAAGCAAGGAAGGCCTCCTACACTCATCAGCAGAACCTTAGAGATAAGAAAAGAAAGGCCTGCCTAGAGTCAATGAGGGAACCCAGTGAGAAATAGGAAAACCCCAGGCCCTAATATTACTACTGGTAACAACTGTCACGAGAGGGGTGGGGAATTTAGATTGTGAAGGTATAATTGCCCAAGGATTTCCTTGTTCAGGGTCCCTCAGTGGAGGCACCCAGCTCAAGCTGTTTCTACTGCTGTACCACTCAAATAGATTACCTTATTGGACTTAAAGCCTGAGACTCTGCTACGGGATACCTAGGGTGGTGAAGCTTTAAGAGTTTGGCGACCCAGATGGGACCCTAGGCCACCACTGTTGGATCCTCTTGTCTCCAAACATCCAACTGCTAACAGCGGGTGAGTTCACCTGGGATTTTTGGAGTGGGAGGCATTGAGGGGTGACTGTTAAAATTCGCTGAGCAGATCTGGTGAAAATACTGTAGTGGGTTCGAGTCCCTCTCTGTATCAGAGTGGGTTTGAGTCCATCTCCTGCTGCATCTTACTTATGGGTGTGCAGCCTGATCAGCATAAGGTGCACATAGAAGGGGGTTCGAGTCCCTCTTAGTAACTGAAAATGATGAGAAACACACCTGACATAGAGAAGGGGCCACCCTTAGCCAAGATATTGGAAAAATGGAAAAAGGTTGATGGTACACCTGGTCTGTCAAAAAGATGGATGGTTACATTATGTCAGGAAGATTGACCATTTGCAACAAAAGAGGATAAATTAACAGAACGGTGGCCACTGCAGGGGACTTTTGACCAGCAGCAACTCACCTTTTTGTGATATCATCTAAAAGATAGATTCCCAGGACAGATGGATTATTGGTATGTTTTGGATAATTGAGCGTGGGTGAGGAAACACCCAAGCTGATGTTATGGGGAGAAAGGGACTTTACCTAAGGCAATGTTTGAGGTAGCAGATGCTAGTACCCCAGATAACACTCTGACAGTGTCTGCCCTGCCTTATATGCCTAATGCTCTTCTCTGTCACCTATTTCTACTCTGCTGGCTGCCAGACTCTATCCTATGGTCTCTAAACTCTTGTCTAATCTTTCCACTCTACAGCAAGGAGGAATGGATGGAGTCAACCCTCCTTCTGCTATTATTTCAGGTATTTACTAACCAACCCTGGAACCCCAGCGACTTAGCCTTGTGGGGCAGTAAAATGTCAAGGCTGAAGGAAGATGCTGAAAGATGTGCCCAATTATTTTCTAACATATGCACAGTATATAACCTGAGTTGGGGAGCTACTCAGATACTTTTGAAAGAATGGTTTTGGCAGGGTGAGAGAGATAAAATAATTAACAAAGATGCAGAGTTGACAAAACAGGCCAGTAGAAACCGAAACCCTTGGCCAGCAAATGACCCAAATTGGGGCTATAATAATGCAAGGTATAGAGCCACTTGTGAAATGGGACTCTGGAACTTAATAGAGGACATTAGGGTGTGTGGTGAGCTAGGAGTAAATGGGACTAACATGAGATTCTAAGAGTGTAGACAAAGACTAGACAAACACTCCAGTGATTTCTGGGGGTGGCTCCGACAAACCCTGTTAAAATATGGGGTAATAACCCCACAAAACTTCAGTGATGCACTTGCAATTCATGTCTTTGTGGATCAAGTGGTCCCTGACATATGGAAATATTTTAAAGAACATATGCCAGGTTGGCAAGGGGAGACTTTACAAAAATTTTAAGTATGGCAATACTCATATATGATGGGTGAGAAGAGAAACAGAAGGCTGAGCAAGTGAAAGAGAGAAAGAAGGCAGAAGAACAAGAAGTTAACTTACTGGGCGCAGCCCTTTTAAGGAATTTGCAGATGAGAGATAGGGGTCGAGGAAGAGAAAGGCCAGGCATGGGGGTTGGCCCAAGACCAGGAAATAGAGAGAATGAGAGAATAGAGAATGAGAGGAAGTGAAGAAAGGAAATGTTATTATTACAGGAATCTGGGACATGTACAACAAGAATTTTCCCTTTGTCTATGGGGGACACTGAAGGAAGAAAATTATCAATGCGAAGCACTACCCCATGAAATTAACCACTCACAATGACAGGAGGAAGGAGACCTGGTAGATCTTGAGGGATTAGAAGGGTTAGAAATGTTTAGTATGTGGGAAACCCAATTAGATCAAAATGGACATGTAATAGGTAAAGTGGAACGCCATGAAAGTTCCATTTTTGATAGCTAGGGGAGCAACATTATCCCTTTTGAATTTTACTCCCAAAGGATTTAGGACCACAGATAAAATTTTAATACACAGAGTCCCAGGGCAAAGAGAAAGGAATTTGAGTAAACCCCTCTTAATAACAGGAAACAAAAGTATATGGGAAAGATATTAGCAGAGGATTCTCCAGCATGCTTGCTAAGGAGAGATCTCTTGCGGGCCTTAGATGTGAAATTATGCTTGTTATCTGAAGGAATAGACCTAATAATCATGGGAATGAGTGTATTCTCAGAAAGCCCAAAGAATAAATCTAAAATACTGAAGGCACTAGAATCCGTACCAACAAAACTATGTAGTAAAACCAGCACTAATGTAGGATTGCTAGTGTTGGCTCAATCCATGAACATAAAAACAAAGAGAGGAATTCCAGTGGCTGTAAAACAGTATTCTAGTCTCCAAGAAGCTGAAAAAAGCATCCAAAAGCAAATACAGCAGTATTTAGCCCAATGAATTTCAAAAGTATGTGTGTCTCCATATAATACTCCTATACTCCTATACTTCCTGTAAAACAGAATAGATTGGATGAAGATGGGGACCCAGAATATCATTTTGTACAAGATCTGCAGACAAGAAGCCAGCACGTAGTCTCTCCTCATCCAGTGGTGCCTGATCCCTCAACCATACTTTTACAAATACCACATTGGGCAAAAGATGGGAATGAGCCAGTCTTGGAAACCTGCTCCTTGCCAGTGAGGTGCTGAGCAACCAAAGGCACTCTCCTATCCTGAGCCCTGCACACTGCCATCACAGGTATTAGTGCCTGTACATTAAATAGGTTTTGCCTATGTATCTCCTTTCTCACAAGCTTATCCTCTGCAATGCTTTTTATCCATAAATAGATGACAGCTGTGTATATGACCCAGTCAGCTTTAAAAGAAACAGGCACTCCATGTACTAGTTTACTCAATGTGAGTACTATTTAGGTTAAGAACAGTGAGTCCTTTCGTAGTACTACCAGCACTCCACAAGATGTCATACTATGACAAAAATGGCAATTTCTGTGTACCTGGAAAGTGCTGCAGTGCTAACCTGCCAGAAAGAGCAGTCTGTTCAGGCAGCTTTAGCTTAAGTTGTTCAGACAAGCAGAAGGCCACCCTTGAGCAAGAATGTTTTGAGATCTATTGTAATCCCTTGCCTAGCACTGAATTGCCAACTTAATTTCATCTCTAAATTATTTAAAGAACATGTGAACAAATTTGCCCTCAAGCTCTAACTGAGCTCTACACAAGTTGCAGACTCAGTGGAAGGGAAAGGAATTGCACCAGGTTGCCCAACTAGAAACTATTGTGTCATATTTTGAATATACTCTATGGTTAGCAAGAGTGGATTATAAATGTACCAAAATCAAGAAAATTTATTGCAAGTCTCAAACCTCTCACTTTATGCAATGAGTACTTCCTTGAATACTTCTAGAAGTTGCTGTTTTTTTTAAATAAAAGAATACTTACTCTGCTGCTGCACAATTTACTACTCAGAGCAAAATTAACTTACTTTACCTTTAAAGAGGTCATAATGTTTTTCCTTTAGTTTCATTTGTGCCCTGTGTTGTGTTTGTGCCCTTCATACATTTATAGACTTTAATTTCTGAGAGTTTTATTTCTTGTTTGAAGGAAAACATCTCTACATTCAGAATATAAATACTGGGTGAAATCACCCTTTCTCTAGGGTTTGTGAAGGGAGGGAGGAAATTTTGAAGTGGAGTTGCTAGACACTCAGGTCATAGAAGTGCTAAAGGAAGCATTTTGTGCTAGTTCAATAGCACAAAAATGGACTTGTGAAAAGAATCACAGAACCCTGTGACACTGTCAGCACAACGGCTCTGTCCATGCAAACACTCCAAGTCTGACTGCATTTCAGAAAATCTGATGTTCCAAACAGAAAGAACTATCATGCACTAACACCAGAGGCTTTAGGTAAGATTCATGCCAGTTGCGTGTAGTAGATTGTGAGTGAGATGGTAAAGACAGGAAGGGAATGCAGAACCAACGGCATGAGATTACAAGTATTGGCAAGACTGCCAGTATCTTGGGTTCCATACATACCAGTTTTGGTCAAAACTTAAGTAAATGGTGAGTATAAGTTAGTGTCAAATGAAGGAAAAGTAACTTTACTGATGGGCATTTAGATGCTTGGCTACACAAGAAATATATCTTTAGACCATTCTAGCAAACTTTGAAAGTTTTGTTATGCTCTATTGTTTCTTGGGGTTTCATTCCGTAATTTCTTAAGGTTTAGAATGAAGAACATGGTAATTAAATGTAAAATGAGATAAATTGAGTAAAAGCTGGGTTCTATGTTGGGATAAGATACTTAAAAGTCTTATTAAGAAAAACTATTTTTTTTTTCTTTACAAAGAAATATTGAATGTAGTTTAATTTGAATAAAATCAGATACCAAAGAAGAAAAGTAAATGTGAATCAACATAGCTACCTCCTCCTTCTTTCTATTGGAAAAAGCTTTCACCAAAAAATTTGTTCTTTAGCTGAAACTAGCAATGACGTCACCATTGCCAAGAGTGCAAGAACTCCCAATCAGTTTGGCAATAGGCTGGAGCAGAGTTGTGAAAACATGTAGCTGAGTTTTGGCATTCTGTAGAAAAAAAATCAGGTGTAGCAGAATTGCTGTTAGTGTAATTTTGGATCTATTGCAGTGATTATTGTAACAAAGGTTTAAAAAAACCCCACAATATTTGCAACATCAATATATAAAATTAAAATTATATTTATTTTCCACCAACTCCAAACTGGAAGATCCCTTACCTCCTCACCATCCTTCAGTATTTATTACCAAGTTACAGATGATTTTCAAAGCCATTATCACTTCCCGCCCCCCCCCCCCCCCCCCCCAAATTGTGAGCTGAAGCACTGCTCTTAGAGGATGTTAGTACTCGGTGTGGCAAGGGTTTTAGTAAGTCTTTATTCAGGTAACTTATCCATGAACTCTAATGGGCTTACCATAGATCTCATCTTCATTGAAGATTTTAGCTGTAGATTTTTTTTGTCCATTGTTGGGGTGAGAAAAGGGTAGAGGAGTTCTGGTTTGTGTCATGTTGCATAAAGCTACCTAACCAGACAGTTTGTGGCATCTCTAAAGGAGGCCACTGAAATTTGATTAGCAGAGCTTAGATATTCCCTGTTTATTCTGTTTCTATATACTGAATACTGCTGTAATGGCTGAGTACTAATGTATTGACTACTAATGCTTATTGACAAGATCTTTCGAAAAATAAAGTAAATGTAGAAACATTAGAATGCATAATTCTTGACTTCTTTTGAAGTGTCCTTCCTATTTACTATTGTGGAATATGATAGGGAGCAATATGGCTTTGAATGGGCTGTTTGCCATTTAAAATACTGGAAGTACAACATAAGAAGGTATGCATGGTAACTAATATTCAGATTTATTTTTGCAGATGTTTAAGGAATAATATCTTTCTTGGACTGCCTAACCATTCTAGAAGTAGTGATGTACTTATTGACTTAATATCTCTTTTATGTATTTTGAGATTTATAAATATCTCTGTCAGGACTTACTTACAAGTGCTAAAAGGTGTTAAATGTGACAAAGCAATGGGAAATAAAAATGTGCTCCTGAAATGTGAGTACCAGATATTGAAAGAAAACAGGAAAACAAACATGGTTAAATCCTGTTTAGAAGAACACTGTTTTGGTATGCATATGACTATAAATGAAAATAACATGTTTTCTCCTACAGACTGTCTCTCCTTAAAAACAAAAAAAAGAGAACCCATACAGTGCTAATTTGTTTCTTCCTTCAGTCTTTAACCTATCTAATAGTCAAAGGAATGTAGTATTTCATTGTAAAGGAACAAAACAGTTTACTAATGCAAAGCAAAATAAGTCTTCCTGTCCTGACCTCTCTTTCTCTCCCCCCCCACCTTCTTTCACCAAAAGTATCCTATCTTTGAAACACTTACACTATTCAAATGTTGTTGATAAGTTTATTTCACACTAAAGGAAATGAGAGGAGATAGGAATTTGTTAATTATGTAGGGGTCTGTGCAGTACACAGCAGAATGAACCTGGTTGGAAAAGGATAATGAATAAACAAACACTGTTGAAATAATTTACATTACACCTTTTATATATTTCTAACTAAATACTCATGAAAAGGAACTAGAGAAGTAACTGATACTTTGAAGAACAGTTCCATCTTTCTAATGAAAATAAGTGGAAAATTGAGGACCAAATTAGCTGGTTTATCTTTACCTTTTTATGTCAAGGAGACCATTTATTGTTTATTAAATAAATACTGACAATTTTACATACACCCTATGACAGTAATGGAGGGATGCAAGAGATATCTGCCAGTCTGAGTTGTGCTGAGGAAGGTACTATTTGTAAGGAGAAGTGGAACATATGTAATGTTCTATTGGACAAACTATTTATTTGGTGCATTTTGAGACACACAAAGCCTATTCTTTGAGTAATGAGAAGAGAAGCTTGTTTAGTCTATTCCTGAGTGTTGCTATGCTGGTGTTTCCTCTTATGCCCATGCTCAGATCAGTTGACTGAGTAAGAAATAGTAACCTTCCCTAAAGCCTTGTCTTACTACATTTTTAAGCTGCTATGGCCAAAACTTCAGTCTGTTATGAGAAATGACTAGTTAGGACAGAGAATAATAGATTCTTGGTAGTAACATGGTTTAGAAGCCAGCTAATGAGGAGGGAAAAGCTGGCAGTACTGAAAAATGAGTATTGATTTCAAGAAAAGGTGGTATTAAACAGAATTCTCAGGGAGCTTAACTGCTATTTTCACTTACTGAGTGTGCCAGTGACATTTGCTGAGGATGCAGGACTAGGAGGTGTGATCAATATAAAGGACATCTGAGATTCAAAGATAACTAATATCTAGATGATCTTGAAGCCTTAAGGAATAGAATTGGAGTAAAAGTGATTGGTATAAAATGTAATATTTAAGCTGAAAAGTTACTAAAAACAGATGAAAAGTAGGTGCTTTTTGACTTTCAACAACTGGAGAGAAGGACATGACACAGTGATTCAGTTATCTTGTGAGCATGAGTCATGTCATAGTGCTGTGAGATGGTAAATTCAATGCCTATTTGTCTCAGCAGAGGTAGGCACATGTAGAAAGGACAGATGTGAGTTCCTCTGAAATGCTCTTCAAGATTAGGGCCACTGGTATGAAAGATGAACTTGACTTGGAGTAAGTGCGGGGAAGGACTACTAAAATGAAGCAGGGAACAGATCTGAATGTTCTTGTTTGACCAGTTCCTTATCAAATTTCAGTTTTCTTAACTGTCTAAAAATACATTGGTGGAAAGAGAGGTATATGAGATAAGGTGCAATAGGTACAGCAAGAAGTATGTGCAAACTCATCAGAAATTACTTCAGCCTGAAAACTAGACAACACTATATAGTCATCACAGCAGTGAGGTTCCAAAACAATCTAATAATAAGGACAGAGATATTCTGTTTTGTAAGCATAGGGCTTAGAATATTGTTATACTATCCAGATCAGTGGTTTTAACAAAGGTAGATGTTCAACATTCTTTTGGATTATGCAGACATGCTCAAGGTTCTCCAAATTAATATTCTTAAGAATTTAGTTTACGTTTTTCAGTATTTCAGACACCTTGAGAAGTGTCTTGTGCAGAATACTAAACAAAACATTAATTGCAACATGCTTTCCTTCTATCCAGACAGCCAAAGTAGATACTGGGAAGAGACTGATTTAAATGAATGAATGGCATTCTTCCAAGTCACAAGGAAATAGAGTATGTGACTCATAATTTGTAGTTTACTATACAATGATCAGGATTAGGAGAACAATTACTACAGTACATTTCATTGGCATATGTAAATTCCTAAGGTTTTATTTTTCTGCCTTTCAGACTTTCAGGTTCCATATATATCCAAGTACTTGTCAGCCTGCAAAAAAAATATTATTTGATATCCTGTGCACTTACTCAGAAAAAACACCTCTAAAATGGTAGAGATGCTAATTGGGTGACCTGGTCACTTTAAAAATATTTTAAAATTTACTGGGAAAGATCTGAAACTCAAGTTTTCTACATCCTTGGCTGAAAGAAATTTTAGCTCACTTGATGTTTTTTATGACTAGTAACATCCTTGTATGGGGGTAGAAGGTCCAGGTCCCAGATGAAAGGGCTTAGTTTAAATTCAGGTTTCTTATCTCTGAGGTGAGAATCTAAAATCTGCAGTATCATTTAAGATCCTCCATAATTCCTTCTGTCTGGCCTATTCCACAGTGTACTCTTAGGAGTTTTATACAGAGATTTTGGTAACTGAGTCAGTAGCACTGCCTGAAAGCACTCAGCTGTCCTGTCTGATGAACAGGGCTTTCCCATGGATTAGTTTGCCACCATCTAACAGAAGGTGAACTCTGAGTTCCTGTGTTCTGTGGAGGTCTTTATCAGAAAGCTACAGTCTGAGGTGGAAAGGCAGTCCTACTTCCTAGTCTAAACCATGAACATTTTGTCCTTTGTATTTTTTGTTAAGAAAATGCCAACATTTTGGACTGGGAAAAAAAAAACACAAAACAAAACAGCAAATACAAGAACTTTCTAGTGCTTTAAATTAATGTGAACATATTTATTCCATTAATTATTTTGACTCTGCAAATCTTGTCACAGTCTCTATCCCAAATATGATTAGAATCTATTGAAGAGACTTCTGAGGAAGCAGTAAATTTGTTTTAACTGAAATGGCTTCCTCAGTCCAATGCATACTCCAAATGCAACTAGATAATTTAACAGTACTTTTCTGCATTTGTATTCAGCGATATTTTATCACTCCCATATAAGTGAAATTTCAAAGGCTGTTGATGTAATTAATTCAATATTTAAACACATAAAAGAAAGAAATTCTGTTTCTTTTATCTTGTGCAAAATCACATTATGAATCATTGTTTTGTTACCATGTCTTATTCAGTATTAAAAAAAAAAAAAAACAAACCACAAACAACTTATTTACTGAAAGAAAGGTACTGTACAGGAAAATGACTTAATGGTCTTTGATACTGAATCAATAGGACAATGTATTTTCCATTAGTTACCTTTCTTTTTCTCAAATATATTGGCTATTAAGTCTACTTTTTACAGTCTCTTTTAACAGTGTGGAAACTTAAACTCTAATTTATATACCACACTTCCTATCATTTCTGTGATGGAAAATATCAAGTCCAGGTTCCTTTTACATCATGAAAATAGGAAAAACTCTTTGAATAATGCTTATTTTGCTAAATTTTACATTTGTACTTTAAACTCTTGCTTAGAACAATTGAGAATCAAATAATAAACAATTCTTCATTAGTGAAAGCAATTTTGTTAGCAAGTGAGGTATTATTTTGTCTTCTAGAAGTTTCATGACTCAACAGCTGTGATGGCCTGACTGATGGCGACACTGCCTTCAGAGCTTTTCCCCCAATCTACTCAATAGTTATTTATTTTATTGCCAAAGCACAATGTAGTTACTATTTTTGATGGATCAAGAGATAGATAGAAATAATTACTCTAGCCTGTCTGCAGGTGAAAAAAGCTCTGGAACATTTCATTCTAATCTGTAATTTCTTCTGTATAATCCTTTTTATTGTTTACTACCTGCCAGTCTCTGAATGATGGTGAATTGGAAGAATTAGGCTCTCACAATTTTTTTAAAGAAAATAAATAAGCCTGAACTTCAGTATTTATAGGGAAGTCCCAATCCATAGGGCTGTTGGAATTAAGTTTTTTTGAGGAAAACTTTCAATGTTTAGAAATGTGATGCTGAATATAAGAAAACTGCAGTTTAAAAGAGCCTCCCATTTTAAAAAGAAAAGGTATTTCATATTTCTCATGATTCCTACAAAGAACTGGCAATAATAGGGAGATGGGCTGAAAAGCTGCTGAATTTCTAATGAGGACTAGACATTTAAATAAAATTCAGATCAAAGTTTTGGAGCAATTTAATGGGACTTTTGCCAAACTGCTTGCATTAACTAAATGTTATGTAAGTGGGTGTAACAGTGTATTTTTTTTTTTTTTTAAAGTGTGCTTTTAATAGGAATTCCTAGAATAAATTCCTGTTTTCTGTAATATTGTTTTATAATTCTGGATATTGTATCATGGAGACATTGACTGAGAAGGTCAGTCTGGCTTGTATGTTTAAATGAAGGTTGCAGTGACTTTCTTTGAGTCTAAAATGACACCATATGGAACTAAAAACCAGTAGTTGAACTCGACCACATTTGTAAGTGATTCTTTCTTGGAAGTATTCAAATCATAGTGGGATGAAATGGTATACGCATCAACACACATTTCTTTTGCTGTGAGGGACCTCTTTTAACAAGTGTAGCTATCAGTCACCCACTTGCATTTTGGGTACCTGCATGAAACTTGCACCTCTGGTGTGCTCACTGGTGTGAAGCTCTGCTGTAACAAATGACTGAAAACTTTGCTGGAACCTAAATGGGTCAAAAAAGTTTGTGCAGAAGTTGCTTTTGGCAGTAACTCTTGCCAGGCATTCATCAGCTCTTCCTCTAATTCAGTAACTCTTACATCATATGTACCAGGTAACGTTAACCACCTGCTGAACAATTTCAAAGAGCCAGTTAGTTCCTTCTCCATGTCTTTCCCCCGCTCCCCAATACTACTCTGTAGACACTTTGACTTTTGTAATAATCTTCTAAAATGTTTAAAATGTTCTGCTGCTATTTAGTCCATCTGTTCCTTGCTGACAGTTGTCTGACCCTCTCTGTTCACCATATTGGCAGTGGTTAAACTAATGCCCAAAATGGCAAAAACGTGTTACCTTGTTCTCTTGCATAGCTGTTTATCTTCCCCTTGTTTATCATTCTTTAAATTAAAAAGTGAAATCCTTGCTCCAGATGCAGCCAAATCCATCACTGATCCTACTAATAATGGAAAAAAAGTAATAAGGGTGATATTTCAGTAAACATGGATTGTGGTAGTGCTTTCCAAATGTATTTTGGAGTCTGTTCAGCAAAAGGGTTTAGTTTTCCCAAGGGCTGATATCACAGTAGCCCAGAAGTAAACTATACAAATAACATAAATAAAACATGAAATTTCAAAAGCATATAAATATTATAAATTTTTGCTTTTGTGGAATAAGATTACAGAAGGCATCATCAAAATCCTCAAACAATAATAACATGAATAGAGAATTGTCCTTACTAGTCTTGGGTTTTAATAGGAAAGATAGAAATACAGCATTTTGCTTTGGATCATCTTTAGGTTAATGTTTTTGTCAGTTTAAAAGCAAATCAGACAAGATTCTAATTTGGCTTTGGCTGAGCCAAAAATCTCCTGAGCTCTTTTCAGAAGATTTTGGCCAACTTGAATAACCAAAAGGAAAAAGATATTATTTACCTTCCAAAATTCTTAAATGTCAGCATACTTCGGGAATCAGATTTAAAAGAAAAAGCATTTTTATGATTTTATGATGGATTTCAAACTATATAAAGAGACAAATTCCACAATAATGATTTTTGTAAATGTAAAAATCAAAGGAACTACGGTTAAATAATAAATCATTCTTCTGCCAGGAAAGCTTTTCAGAATTTTATGCTAAAATATAATGCTTGATGTTAAAAGTGGCTTACAGAGAATGAATGATGAGGTGACATACTCTGTTGTTCTTAATATAGATTTTAAAAAGAGCAAACTTAAAAGCATGAAAAATGTACAAATGAGGAAGACAGTTTATGTGTTTTTTCTCAGAAGAGGTTCTAGGAAACTCAAAGGCTTCTGCCATTCAGAATAGCAGAAATAAATGTTGGCTTTTTGTGCTTCAGCAGTTTTGGGTTTCAACAGGACATCGACATTGGCATGGCTTTTTTGTTTGGTTTAGTTTTGGGGTTTTGTATGTGTCTTTCACCTGTAATGATTGAATACAATTTTAAGTGTGCAGGCTGGGATTGCTAGTTAGGAAGTGAGTATAATTTTAATTCTAAGTATCAGAGAATCCACAACTTCTCATCACTCTTTCCTGATTTTTGGACAGCTTCCTGGAAATCTCCATGATGTTAACTTCCTAGTGACCTTAAGAAGAGTGAGTGGCTGTTTGATCATTCTTTCTTCATTAGGAATTGTAACTTTTTTTTTTACCCTCTCCTACTGAATTTCCACAAGTATCATTAAGAGTTTTTCCTTCACTCATTTTTCCAAACCCAAATTCTTGCTTCCCATGACACTCAAGTTTCAACTGTTTCCTAAAATCAACAATCAGATGCTGACTGCTACACTACTCCCCCTTTACCACCATCTTTTGACCTGCCAAATAATAGCAAGAGGTATTCCTCAGGCATATACGAGAAAGAAGGGGAAGAGAGATTTTCCTGCCAAGGATCATTTGCTCTAATCGGGCAGCCAACACATTGTCAGAAGCAGAGGTAAAACCATTAGTGGGTTTAGGAAAATAATAAAATGGAGAATAATTATTTGATCTAATAATCATTCAACCTGATGAGTTTCACTGTGGTTTCAAAAAGTAATGCTGGAAGTAGGAAGAATGCTCAACTTAATGTCAATTCCTGGAAAAATCATGTTGGATAAAAGTATTGTCAGGAACCTAAGAAATAAAACTATGGTCTTATCAGGAAGTAGCTAGGTTAAACTAATCTAGCTTTCCTCCAAAACAAACTAATAGGCCTTTTGCATAGAAGATAAACAATACTTTGATTGTGAGAAACATTTTGACACAGTTGCTGAATATACTGTCATAAGCAATGGACACCTGATAAAAATAAAACCTGACATCTCTTATGCAAGTGCATAAATTGAGAGGGGGAAAAAAACTTTTGAAATTATCCATTGAATTTAACTTTGAAAAGGTCTCTTCTGCTGCTAGTATTGGTCAATACTTTCCACTTTTGACTTGGAGATGGAATTGAAATAATTACCAAATATGCAGTTATTAGGAATTCAAGCTCCCTTTAAGAGTAAAGTAGCATTTGGATGACCTTTCCTGTAGTGAACAGTATTTTCATTTTTTCTTCCAGCTACAAGTCAAATTAATCAAATGTATAGAATCACACTCAGGTAACAATAATCAATGGTCCATATAAAGGTTGCTGTCTGCATTTGGAGGCCTGCAGTTTAAGAAAGGTGTTGATCACTGAGAGGATGTTTTGTTAAGGAGCAGTGAGAACAATCAGGGGTCTGGAAATGGCCATCTGTAAGGACCATTTGCAAGAATTAGAATGGTTTACACTGGAGAAGACTAAGGGGAGATCTGATGATACCCTTAAAAACTTTAAAAGTTGCTAACAAAGAGAGAGAGAAATATAAAATCTTCTCCACAGACACTGTGGAAAGGATGAAGAGGAGTCTTGAGCTTAAATTACTCCAAGGAATGTTTAGGTTAGCAGGAAGAGAACACTTTTCCAGCACTGAGGAATATTAAACAGTGAAATAGGCTCCTGTGATCTCCAAACCAGTGATGTTCTATCCAGAAACTCCAGCTGTTGTCACTGGGCTTCTTAGGAACAACTCAACAGATACTTGTCAGGAGTGCAATAATCTGCTCTTGCTAGCAGTGCATGGAAAAGCTCTTTAAAGTCCCTCTACTTTTCACAGAATCACAGAATTGTCTAGGTAGGAAAAGACCTTGAAGATCATCTAGTCCAACCACTAACCTAACACTGACAGTTCCCAACTACACCACATCCCGAAGCGCTATGTCAACCCGACTCTTAAACACCTCCAGGGATGGGGACTCCACCACCTCCCTGGGCAGCCCATTCCAACACCTAACAACCCCTTCTGGAAAGAAATGCTTCCTAATATCCAGTCTAAACCTTCCCTGGCGCAACTTGAGGCCATTACCTCTTGTTCTATCGCTTATTACTTGGTTAAAGAGACTCATCCCCAGCTCTCTGCAACCTCCTTTCAGGTAGTTGTAGAGGGTGATGAGGTCTCCCCTCAGCCTCCTCTTCTCCAGACTAAACAACCCCAGTTCCCTCAGCCGCTCCTCGTACGACATGTGCTCCAGACCCTTCACCAGCTGCGTTGCCCTTCTCTGGACACGCTCGAGTAATTCAATGTCCTTTTTGTAGTGAGGGACCCAAAACTGAACACAGTAATCGAGGTGCGGCCTCACCAGGGCCGAGTACAGGGGTAAGATCACTTCCCTGTCCCTGCTGGCCACACTATTTCTATAATAATAAACCACTATTTTTTGTCTCTATTATTCTCCCAAATGTTTGACATAATCTAGACTGCACATATGTTTGTAGTGGTTTTATTTTTTAATTGGAGTTGTCTTTGGAGTCGAAGGGGTTTGGTTTTTAACTTCCACCTTCCTCATCCAGCCAGTGGTACCACTGAGCTGCACGTTGCTTGACAGTGTTAATAAATATGGTTAGCTCTCCCTCTAGTGGCGTCACTTGGTGGGGATTTATTTAGTGGAAGGTTTTCTTCTCTGACCGGTGAAGCCTGATACCCATAGGCACCGGGAATCTGGGGACAGATGTGCTATAATCTCAAATGAGGTTTAGCATTGCCAATCCAAATTCTCGTTGTCCCTTATACCGCTGCTGCGATCACACTTAGAGACTCATCTGCGACTTCTGGTTGAAGCAGGCGGTGTAAAGGGGACGGCTTTATGGTGAAATTTTCCAACGTTCAAATTCACGTTAGCCCTGATAGCAACAGATAGTATCTCATATTTTCTGCCTCAGTCTTTTTAATTTTAAATAAGCAATGTATCTAAAACTTCAATAGATTTCCAAGGAGTAGGCACAGTTTTTAAAGGGGAGGCAGATATTTTTTAAAAGTCAAATCACAGAAAAGGCAGTGTTGGTTAGAAACAGGGGAAATTGCAGATGGTCTCCAGACCCTGAAAATTAGTTTGCAAATTGATATTAGGGATTAAAATGGTTTGACAAGCTACTCAGTTTTCCAGCCACACTTGGGGTGGCAACTCCAGGTGCCTTGCCAGTTGCTTGTTCCTTCTGGTGCCCAACCTTGGAGGGAGGCAGTGACCTTGTAACTCAGGGCAAGGGGACTCTGATGCCACATGTACTGACGGAGTTAGGCTCACCGTACACACATGCACACCTCTCTACTTCTCAGTTTGCTCTAGTTATCTCTTGGGGAGCTTCATCTTTTTCACTGTTCTGTTCCCTGGGTCATAAAAGCAGGAAGTTTCATAGTTTGGCTCTTTATTTTCACAGTAAAAGTGTGGCATTGTATTTTTAAACTTGTACAGTATCATACACTAAAAGAATTTTACCCAGTACAAGGGCTTTGATCTGGATGACTATGTTAGACAAGGCACTTGTCTATGTTTGACTGGTGGTACTGATTCAGCATTTGTTTTGCTGTGGTTTACTTTGTACTTTTATTCAGATAATTTCATACAGATTTGGAGCGGGAAAACGAAACAAAACAAAAAATTCCAGCAACGTAATCATGTTTATGCATTTCTTTGTTTTTTGTAACAAGTTTTAGTGAAATTAATCTGTGGAAACATTCCACCCTCATGGAGAAATGTGCAGTTTAGAAACTGTTTTGCTACCAAGTTATTTTTTTATGTAGAAATGTAGATTGTTCCTGAAAATGCGTTTGTTCTATTGCTCCACAATTATCTTTTCTTTCTGAACAGCAAAACTGCTCTATTTTCAAACAAGTTTTTCTTTCTTTCTTTCTTTCTTTCTTTCTTTCTTTCTTTCTTTGGCAACAGCAAGTAAACTAAATCTAGGAGTGAAAAGAAGCTCAAGATGGAAGAGTAATGCTTTATAAATTGGATTGTGTAGATCAGACACTATGAAATTTTTACTAAGCTTCTCAAGGAAGTTGAGGATTTGATATTTTTAACCTTACTACTGTGAAAAGGTTTCAAGAAGAGTATGTTATTCTTCTTTAGTAATGCTTTGTGCTTTTAATGTTCATGATTATAATTTATAAGGGAAAAATATTAGTTTCATGCATAAAGTCAAAGTCTTGAAATATGTACATATCTGAGTCTTATGTTAAAAGCAAAGAAATGGTAGCATAATACAAGCCTTTTAGACAGGGGACCACAATAAATCTTAATGCAAATGTCTGAAGTATTTTATATTCTATTACTGAAGTTCAGCCTTTTGATTGAATTATTTTCTTCAATTTCACTCCCAGGAATTATTAATAATGAGTCATTGTAGGAGCTAAAATTGACCGTCCCTATACCACAAGCCAGAGTTCTGAGGCCAGCTACTCACTTCTAAATCCTTACAAACTTAGACATTGAACTATGTTAAGGCCATGACGGCAACAGAAATAGTGTTTTCTGGCTGCTGAACCCAATAGGGGTTTTTTTTGCATTTCTGCAAGTACAAATTTTCTTTTTAGAGTTCAACTCCTGGGTTGGGCTTCAACAGAAGCTGGAGTAATATTATGTATTAAAATTTGTTTACATTATATTTCCAAAGTGATATGAAATGAAACTGTTACAGCCCACATGTTGTTTAGTAGTCCATGTATATAATAAATAATGATTTTAAATCCTAAATTAGTAAATAATGCTCAGAAGATGATACAAAAAGATGTTTTGTAGACTGACATTTTGTTTTCTGTAAGAAAGCTCTTTGTGTTTAAAGTAGATGATAATTATAAATAATGTTGCAAATGAATGGTGAATGAGAGAAGATATAAAATGTTACTTACTTGTGACCGATTGTATTAGTCATGCAGACTATAAATTACTGATGATTAATGTGCGCCTGTTATGAATAAAATAGAACAACATTTTATCAACACTTGCCATAATCTTCTATTAGATATGTGGAAACATCCTTCTTCATTCTCCAAATGTACTTTTAGAGCACTTTAAACATTGCGATTTTAAAGCATTCCCAACTGCTTCACGATGCTACAGTATCTTTCAGTAATTACAGTGAAATATGCTTAATAAATGAGGATGAAATAACACTGTCTGTATTGTCTCAACACGATAAATGTGTATCTCAGCAAGTGGCAGTTTGATATGTGTTTCTTTGTATTTGGTTTGCATTAGAAATTGATCAGGATATTGCAGAGGCAAGGCAAACTTCAGACCTATTGCAAAAGGGCAAAATGTCAAGACTGTATGTAGGCTTTCAATTATTTAATTTAGTAATAGAAAATGTTTTAATTCAGAAGTGGCGGAAAAAGATGTGGTGGAGTGTTATGTTCTGTCTATGTCTTATTTATGATAATTATCTATGATTTAACAACATCTTCCAGTTTTGCATCTCTTCTTTAAAAATGGATTTTCAGCAATAGCAAGAAAGTCTCAGATACCAAATTTTAGGCTTCATGTTTACAAGATTAAGCCTTAAAACATGACCTAAAAGTTCAAAAGACGAACAATGGAAATACTGAAACTTTTTTTTTCCTTGCTTCCTTAACTATGATTTTTAAGAGATGGGAATGAAGCTAACCTCAGTTTTCTAAAAGTTGTGTGTTTAGGTTATATACCATGTATTTATAATTTATATTATGGTGCAATAAATCAAACATAAATCTAATTCAAATTTATATTACTAGAAAATCCCAGTAACTGAATTTAGATACACTAGGACACAGCTTGGAGTGCCTGGGACACTCTCCTTGCAACACTCAGGTCATTCTGATGAATATGAGGGAGCTTTCAGTGCCACTAAGAGCCACTGGAAGATGCTTTTCTCTGTCTTGACCCTTGTGGTGCCTGCCCATCGCCTGGCCTTTGCGTGACTCACACAGGGAATGCCGTTAGGCACAGTGGAGAGCGCACCAGATAGAGCACTTGTGCTACAGGCCTGGTTGAAAGATTCACCACAGCCTCAGATGAAGGACACACTTTGTTTTCTAATTTGAAAAATGGTTCTTTGTCCAAGTCAGGTTAAAGTCTAAATACATATACAAGCACTTATTTGCAACAATTAAAAGAGACAATGCATGTAACTTTGCAAGGTGATGCAGGTGGATAAACAGAAGAAAATCTGTCTTTAATTTGCTTGTACCAAGTAAAATCTTCCCCCCCCCCCCCCCCCCCCCCTTCATCCATCTCTTTCCCTCTTGGTCCAGTAATGCACAGGGTCACAGACTCTGCACTCCTCCTTCCTCTTGGAGGATATCTTAGCTTTTATACCCAGTATCCCCTTTCAAGCCTTCTAGGCAGTGTTGCTGCTGTTTTCTGCAGCTTACATAGGAGGTAAATGTTTTCTGCTATAGTAAGAGTCATCTAATGACTTTCCTGGTCAGTAAACATGCTTTTGCTTCTCTTTTTTATTAGGTGACTATTTGATATTCCTCACTGAAGAGAGCATCTTTCACTGGACCTTATATCAGTGTGTACATTAAAAATATACATGACAAATCCAGCCAGTTTATAGGTTGAAGTTCCTTGCCCTTTTCTGCTTTGATATATTGTAACATAAAGTTAGGAATAAACTGTTATTTGTAGTTTGATCAAATCATATTCTTTATCAGTGTATACTATGGTGCTTTATAACCTTGCTTTTCTCAATTTTTAGCATGCAAAATAGTAATAGCTAACAGAAGAACTTTTCCTAAAGGCTTTCCATGTCTTTTTTATGTACACTTTGTCATGTATAAACATATAAGGAAGTTGTAGGAAAATATAGCATCTGCCTACTCTATCCATCAAGAGAATGACTCAAGAAAAGTGGACTGACATCAGTATAAAACAAAATAAATGTTTTCCATTAGTAAGAATAGACATTTCATGTTTAATATTAGAACTTCATCCTCATTGAAAAAAGTCCATGGTAGACAGTTGCAAGATGTTTGATGAATATTGTCAGTGGCTCTTAAATAGCAGCCGGATATGCAAAACCAGTGATATGGTGAGCTCTCAGGTTTTGCATATAAGCAAAAGCCAAAACATTTTCCTGAAAAGGAACTCTGTGTACTCAGAGTGAAATAACCTGTGGAACTAGAAAGTAAATCTTCCTATTACACTTTCTGCAAGGTATGAATACTACTGTAAAACATTGTTAATCTTTGATTTACTACTCTTAGGGCTAAGAGTGCAATTGCAAAGAGTGCATCCGAGACAGCTTCCAGATAAACTGAATTTAGAAGAAAATTATAACTATGTGCTATTGCAAGGCAAACCAACAAATTGGACAAGTGCAAAAGGAGTTTCCTGAAAAAAAATGTAAAAATCTTGAGCTGATGTGAAAATTTGGGTATGTGTCTTGCCTGTGTGTCTCCTCATGAGAATCCTGATGGGGAACTTTGGTGCTGAGGTGTATTTTGAGTGAGTCTAAGAAGGAAATAATCTAGACAATGGAAACACTGTTATATATTCACAGCAGAAGAAGACCTGAAGATGAATTTTTACTATTAGCTCAAGTATTATACTAAACTCTAGTATTTCCTTCATAGTATAACTTACTGGTCCACACCAGGTATAATGTTAAAAATCAAAGATAAAAACACTAGTGAAAGAACATTTTACATTTCTTGTTATGATATAGTTTAATTTTCATTTAAAAAATAAGGAAGTGAAATGTTGCTTTCTCAAACATCCCATTGCTTTAATATTAGTGCTTAAGTACAAAAAAATTAAAAAAAAACTCATGGCAAAAATTACATGAATACTATAATCCAATTAAAAGAACTTCATTATGTGTTTGCAAATACAAACGAATATTTGATTTACTCCTTAGAAGTAATTAAAACTGAGTTGACTTTTTGTGAATTCTACCCAAACTGTGTCTGATATCAATGGAAATACTTCTACATTGATTTGAAAGGGATGAGCACAAAAAGCAATCCGCTTTTTTTTGTCAGTTTTGATCTTCCAAGGTTGTATAGAATCATAGACTCATAGAATGGTTTGGGGTGGGAAGGACCTGAAAGATCATCTAGTTGCAACCCCCCTGCCATGGGCAGGGACACCTTCCACTAGACCAGATTGCTCAAAGCCCCATCCAGCCTGGCCTTGAACACTTCCAGGGAGGGGGCAGCCACAGTTTCTCTGGGAAACCTGTTCCAGTGTCTCACCACCCTCACAGAAAAGAATTTCTTCTTTATATTTAATCTAAATCTTTCAGTTTAAAATCATGACCCCTTGTCCTATCACTACACTCCCTGACAAAGAGTCCTTCCCCATCTTTCCTGTAGGCCCCCTTTAAGTACTGGAAGGCCTCAATAAGGTCACCCTGGAGACTTCTCTTGTCCCGGCTGAACAACCCCAACTGTCTCAGCCTGTCCTCATAAAGGAGGTGCTCCAGTCGTCCCGATCATCTTTGAGGCCCTCCTCTGGACCTGCTCCAACAGTTCCATGTCCTTCTTATAGTGGGGGCCCCAGAGCTGAGCACAGCACTGCAGGTGGGGTCACATGAGAGCAGAGTAGAGGGGGAGAATTGCCTCCCTCAACCTGCTAGCTACACTTCTCTTGATGCAGCCCAGGATATGGTTGGCTTTCTGGGCTGCAAGAGCACATTGCTGGCTCATACTCAGTTTTCCATCTGTGAATACACTCAAGTCCTTCTCCACAGGGCTGCTCCCAATCCACTCATTGCCCAGCCTGTATTTGTGCTTGGGATGGCTTTGATCCATGTGCAGGACCTTACACTTGGCCTTGTTGAACTTCATGAGGTTCCCACGGTCCCACCTCTCAAGCCTGTCAAGGTCCCTCTGAATGGCATCCCTTCCCTCCAGAGTATTGATTGCACCACATAGCACTCAATCCCAATGTCCATGTCTCCAATAAGGATGTTAAACAGCACTGGCCCCAATATTGACCCCTGAGGAGTGCCAGTCTTCACTCCCCTCCACTTAGACATTGAGATGTTGACGGGATCTCTTTGAGTGCAACCATCCATCCAATTCCTTATTGCGTTGGATTCCTTATGTACCATATGTGCCAATTCCTTATGTACTAATATGTACTATTCTCACTCAGATACTTTGTATGAAGCTATTTCATGTGTTGTGATGCATAGTCTCCAACAATAGTACGTTGCACTGATTTCCTAGACAGGAAAATATGATTTAGCAGAGTCTGTTGAAGGCCTGTTAGCAGTTCATGGAAATGTTGATGACTGTTCTATTCAGACAAAGCTGCTTATGTTTAATGTCTTAGTTTCTCCTTTCTTATTATTACTAATAGTCTCCTTATGAAGAATGTGTTCATTGTATTTTCTGTGGTGCTTGTATCCCATGCAATATTTTGATTTATTACTCTGAAAGGAGTTAGGTCACAGACATACAATTATGATTTCAAAAAGGAATAATTGGTCTCACTAGGAAAATTAAAATTCAACCAACAAACCATCCAACAAACAACAAAAATCCTTTCCAGTTGGAATGTCTTAAGACTTTGGTTAAATGGAAACACCCAAATTGATTAACTCACTTCAGGCTACAGTGGCTAATATTTTGGTGTACCTCAAAAGTAAGAAATTATCAAAGCAAACTAGTTTGCAAAACATACCTTTTTAATTTTAAATCCTACACTGATTGATTTAACTTTTGACCCAGAGTTATTTCTCACCACATTCAAATTAATGCACTTGTTCTTTGGTTCCAGAGTTTTGACCCATAAGTTCTGTGGAAGTACACTGATGCTTAAAGCAGGAAAACAAGACAGCCAAGACAGAATTAATGGTCTGTTTATAAATGGTTCAATATTTATCAGCTTTTGGGGTTTGAGTTCACTACCTTTACTGTTTAAAGAGATTGGATCACAAGTCAGGAGATTAAAAAGTAATATATTTTGATCTGCCTTCTGTATGTCCCTTGATTGCTGTAAATAAATGCGTATGTGTGATTGGAAGAACTTCCAACATCTGCGAATCTTGCTGAACTAATATTTTGTCTTACTGTGGTGTGCTTTCCTTAGAGAACCCATCTGTACAAAGCCATAAGAAGAGAGTACCTCTCTTGAAAGGTACATAGAAGTGACAAACATGGTGACAAGTCTGTATCGTGGCTGCTGGAGATGAGAGGGACAATGATCTTACAGAAGGCCCAGCACACATCCATAAAATGGACTGCCTGGAAGAGATTTTATCACCAGTTGAAACATTTGAAAACTGTTATACTCTTTAATACTGTCCTAAAACTCATGTTGTTCATCCTTCTTCCTCTCATGTGTGCTTTGAAAATGAAAAAGAGTTTTTCCTAAATCAAAGTCAAAGTTTTATGGAACTCCTGTGCTTGGGTTGAAACGAAGAGTGAATCTGTGTATTTTTATGATATTCTTACAGGGACAATGCATATTAATGATGTATATACAGCAGATATAAAAGCAGATCTGTATTTACATTTAAATATCATGTTTTGCAAAATAGATTTAGCTATTGTGGACATATAAGATTTTTTCATCCCGACATTTTGTTACAGTTTTGGGACCACAACCTTTTGATACTGCAAATAGCTTCTTTCTTCTCTGGTGTATAAGCAAATACTGGGACAAAGCAGACAGTTATCCTCTGAATGAGCTAGCCCATTAAAGGGTATAATCAGACAGTCTAGAATACTGGAACAGAAATGAAACACTGGGAATGAAAAACCTGAAGAGCTGTTATGTTTAGTTATAACCCGCCTTTATTTTTGATCATCTGAAAGGATACTTTTCCATAGGCCTCTATGTTGTGATCAGTAGAATTCCTGTGTTACAAAATATTCTAGGATGGTGTGCTGTCAATTCATGTGCTGAGGCTATTTATTTTAAGATGATTTAACAAGATTAATGTCGCTTACCCTGAGAAGTATTTAATTGTTAAGAATGAGCATGATATCTTATGTTTCCTGGTTAGGATGTTCCCATGGAGATACATAAGGTTCAGACCTTTTGCATATGTGTTACTATCTTGCCACTGAAACAGAGTGCAGTCATCAATGCATCCACTTGGAAGATGGTTTTGCAAATCTTCTCAGCCTGAATAGGCAATTGGACCTTGGTCTTACCAAGAGCTAAATGTGCTGTCAAGCCATTTTAAAGTGGTTCAGGATAAAAGCAGAGTAGAAAAGTGCTACTGCTTTATGCAGTTGTTTTACAGAGCAGGACATTTTGACATTCCATGATCCTTCCACTGCTGCAAGAGAAACCACCACCTTTCCTTCAAGCACTTACTGTAGGTACTTCACCTTTCATGAGGCCCATAAAAATGAATGGTAGTATTTTAGGAGATGTTAAAGTAAAAAAATAGTTTCCACTCAGAAACTAATTCTTTAATTCTCTACTACTTTCCATGTGAGATGTTTTCTATAGTTGTATCAGTTTTTTCCTTTGCACAGTAATCTTTATACTGCCTGTGAGGTCTGGTCTCTTCATATAGTCAATCATAAATCTCTTCATTATATTTAAACTGTGGATTTTATTTCTTTTATTGTGGAAGCCATTAAGGAGTGTTTTGCCTTCAATAAGCCTATTGAAGTAATGTTTTATGGAGATTAACTTGTCTAAGACAACTGTGAGTAACCTTAACTTTTGTATAACTCCAACGGGATTTTCATTCCAATAAAAATAGCTTTAATTTCCTTTTGAAAAACCTCTGTTTTGTCCAGATGTAAATATCTAAAGCAAATCTGGGCAGGGGAAGTTCTGTCTTTAAAAGAGGTCCTTTTTTTTAAATTTGAAAATTTGTCTCTAAGAGGATCCTGTCCACAATGTGGAAGGTTGTTCAATCTCTTTTTTCTACACTACCAGCTTGGAAACTTAGTAGCATCTGTGCATGGAAGGGGTTGTAGGAGCTATAATGGTAGTTCTGCAATTACAATTAACTTGCAATTACAAACAATTGCCAGGCATCTGCAGAATGCAAATATCTAATGAATAACCTGTTATGCTTAAGTAACTTGTGTCCTGTGTATTACAGATAATAGCACAAGAAGGCAGTTAGGTGAAAAGTATCATATTTTTTAATGAAGCTTGCTTGTTCAAGCTGTACACACCAGTTCTTGAACACCTATGATCCAAAACGTTATTCCAGACCACAGTTCCCTTTGCAACCTCAACCTGCATGCCAAGGCTACCAATGTTTGACTCTAATTAGGAAGGCTGATGCTGGGAGTGAGCTGCCTTGCTGTTGCTCATAGCTGCCCTCAAGGAGCTTACACTGGCCCACTAGCGCCACAGAGTTTTGTCAGAGGCCCTTTAGCAATAACGTTCTGAGAAAATGAACTTGCAACACTCTGTATAATGGCACTCTCTGGTGACTATCTTGTGACTCCAGTGTCTAAATATACTAAACTCAACGTTCAAAGAGGAGTGACCAAACATAAGTGAAAGTATTCCTGCCTTGTTAAAGAGGTAGAGTTTGACTCTTAATTTCAGAAATGCCCACCTCATTAGATACAAGGTATAAAAATTCATTCATGTAATTAATTTATCAGTCTTGTTGCAGATTTTCTCACTAGGCATTGGTCCTCATTAAAAATAAAGGTTGAATTTCCTCAATATGACTTAGTTCCATTAAGTTTCAGTCTTAGTTATACTGTTTAAATGTATACACCCTACATCGTTGTGGTAACACTTGCATAACCTAATGTCACTCTTTATTGTGTGTTTCTGAGTGCTAGAGTGGCAGAAACAAATAGGAAGAAACATTACAGAAAATGAGTTGGAACTGTGCCAGGCACACTTTATTAGCAATAACAGTCATCTTGAAAAATTCAGAAACCTCAAATCCCACCCTACAAAGCAGAAAATGAATGAAATACTATTTATAATGTAGAAAGTTCAGGGAACAGAAGGCAGATCTTCAGTAATGCTGTATTGAGGAAAACAAATAGATGCCCCATGGAGAAGTTAGTCTATTTGAGAACTAGAAAAAGTTTAAATGTACAACAGAAATGTTGGCAAGTGATATGATTAGTCCCATATAAACTGTTGCTACAAGATTTTGTTTGCTATTAAGAGAGGCTTGTGATGTCCTTAAGAGGGATATAAAAAGTCAGTATTCAATATTTAAAGGTTTATGAGCCTGATTTCTTTACTGACATCAGGAAATGCATAATTCTTTGATTCTAAAAGTAAACATATATTAGAGTAGTACATTATGTCTATCTGTCAAGGAGCCCTTAGCTTCATTTTGCTTTAAAATCAAGAAAATACAAGACCATATCTTTTCTCTTTTGTATTATCTAATGTTTCCAGTGTTTCCAGATTATGTCTTTTCCTCATTAATTTTCTAATTAACAATTTTATTTTTTCTGTGTTTTTTTCTGGATTACTGATGAATATTTAGTATTTAGTTTCTATCTGACTTTAGTAAAGGAAGGAACTCTATTAAATTAGAGTCTATTCTTTTTTACAAATTAGGTTTTTTTTCTCATTTTTGAACTATGCTATACATTAAGCATCTTAAGAAATCTTTCAGGAAAAATTTTTGAGATTGTTACAATATACAATGGCACATAAGGTTAACCTTAAACTGTATGCAATCTTGATACATATGTGTAACAATTTTAAGAGCAGGTAGACTTTATGTTAGCTCTATATTTGATTCTTCTCTTTTACTCCAGGTTTCTTCTGAACACTATGATCCTTGAACTGAAATTAATAATTTGTAAATAAGTGTAGAAGAAATTAAAATTTGATTCTCAAAACCACAGTATGAGACTTGCCCAAGTTTGTCTATATCTCAACCCCAAATCAGGAACCTCAGAGCACTTAGTTATTAAACTAAACCAAGGAATTCTGTGTGATATTTCACTAAGGAAAACAATTTAGAATTACAGGCCGAAGAATAATTTATGTCTTAGAGAAGAAAATCTGTATCTCTACAATGCCTTCCATAAGCAACTCAGATAAATGTTCCATAAATTAGCAAAAGAACACCCCAAAAGGGCTGAGAGTTCCACTGATTCATCAGGCAAGCAAAAATTTTTTTGGCACAAAAGTGGCATAAAATTTTTTTTTTTTTTTTTTTTTTTACTGTGTTTAATCTGCTTTGTATTGAAAAACTTGCCTTCTTTCATGGGGCAATGGGACAAAGTAATAGGAGGGTTATCTGTTCTTTTGTTGTTTGATAATATCTGAAACTGTAGCTCTAATTGAACTAAGATTATGGAGCTGTGAAGGGGAAGGGATGGCCAGCCATGTATTTAACGTCCTCATTTTTCTGTCTATTTCATGGTCTCACAGGGACACAGTTAGAAGCACTGACATTTTGTATCCCTCTTTGGCTGCAGAGCTGAGATAATAGCCTCTCTATTTTAAACCAACGATGGAACACCAGCCTTTGAGGAGGGAGAATGGAGGTCATATTTGAGAAGACTAACTCAAAGTGCATACTTAGAAAAGAAGGAGATGTACAGAAACTTCTCCCATCTACATGTTTAAGTAAGTCTGGCAACAGAGCAAGTCTGCGGCAGTGCTGTTGCCTGACAGGTAAGCAAAAAGATGAAGCCTTCCTTTCTCCCTTCTTGTAAAGCACAAATAATTAGAGGTTGTGAAGAGGGTTGTGTGTTCCTTTTAGCCATGAGAAATAGAATATTTTATCTCCTCTAGTAAATTTTATTTTTAATTTAATCGTTTTAAATGGGCTAAATTGAATTTTTAATATCTAATTAATTTATCTAATTAGAATTTTGGAGGGGTAGGTGAATGAAATTGAAGATTCAGAAAATCTTATCATTTATTTGACCTTTCCATTACCCCATTTCCATGGAGTATTGCCAGCTCCCAAAAAAAAGGAAATACTGTGCCTGTAAGAAAGGGAAGAACTTATATGTGGTTAATGCTACCAAGATGTTCTGTGGTGCTTCAGTTAGAAAATATAATAATGCATATTTGATTCCAACTATGATTCTGGTAATGTAATTCCAGGCTGCCATTTTGAAATTGGTGAAGATAAAAACAGGACTCTATGTCCAAGTCCATTCAATTATCAG
The DNA here is from genome assembly GCF_047716275.1 of Strix uralensis. NCBI lineage: Eukaryota > Metazoa > Chordata > Aves > Strigiformes > Strigidae > Strix > Strix uralensis. The sequence goes on along the minus strand of NC_133972.1, from coordinate 130,744,073 downwards.
AGGTTCTATTTTTGGGGCTGTATGGGATAATTTCCCATCAGCAAGAAAGGGGATCTATACCAATGTATTTCTGCTCCTTTCTTCTCTTTTCAAGGTAACGACTTGACAGCTCCTGGTTCTGATCTCTGACATCTGACATCTTCCCAGCCAAAATCTGAAACATTTTTAATACCTGTGGAGGATATTGAACATCTTGTCCTATGATCCTAGGGTGCCTTTTATAAGTTGATGTAGCTTGCTACAATTTTTTATTTTTTTTTTTAAAGACACAGGAAAGAATTAGCATATTTCATTCCTCACTTGAAAAATAAATTCTTTTGGGATTTTTGAGAGGCAGTTCTGGAGTAGCTGTAGCAGGCTGGAGAATCTGATCCACAATTTTGAGGTTTTGTTTTGCACAGCTTAGCACAGGTAGTGAGGGTAAGAATACAATCTGCTGCTGACAAAGAGCCACTTCCTCCCAGAATAGCATTTCACTTCCTTCTTTCTCCAACTCCCACAAAAGCTTAGACATTTCAGAAGCTGTCAGTTACTTTCACAGAAATGGTCTAGTTCACCACAACAAAAAATCTACAGGAACATCAGAGGAGAACAGAAATAATAAAGCAGGCAGGCCTGTTTGTTTATCTCACAGTTTTAAAATATGAGCTTTTCCTAAACAAATTTAGGATTGATTTTAATAAAATTTGTATATGTTTGTTTTATGTTGATGAACGAATCCACTTTTGAATTCAAAGTTTAATCTTTGCAGCTTGTATTCATCTTCACATGTGCATGCCCCTGAGTTACGTAGTATCATTAGTAGTCATTTGTTGTACCTTACCTTAAAAAAACACCAGTATGAGTAGACTCATACCAAAAAATAGCTTTTTTACAAAAAAAGTTTCTGTTTAATTCCATTTCAAGAAATGTGTACTGTTTATAAAGAAACACTTGGGGTTTAAATGTTAATCTCCATTATACTGGTAGTTCTTGCTTTCTCCCATGTCCTTTCTAAAAACAAAATCCACAGTTGATTTACAGTTATTCTTGTTTCCTCATTTTTATCTTTCACTACTGTGTGAGCTTGTTTTACTTCACTACATTACTTGCTCCTCTTGTTTCTCACTCTTCCATTTTACTCACATAAGATTGTTTGATGTTTTCTGTTAATTTATTTCTGCAGCTGGTATCACTATTACTTTTAAGTATCCCTTAAGGAACTTCTATTTAATACAGATTTTCATTTAAATTCCACCCTTTCTTTTTCAGTGACTTCTAACACCCTAATTATGTGGTTATTACTATAATGTGCTCATTATGCAATGAAGCCTGTTATTCTTGTTTCTGTTTATCACTTCAGGACAGTCATTATTGCATGTGATATAAGGTAATCACAGTGATATATGCCAGCACTAATACCCATGGTATAAATATGCAGAGAGCTGGGAATTTCAGTTGGTGAAGGTTAGAAGAGATATTACCTACTGGTTTCCTTCTGTCAATAATGTGAATGACTTATTCTGTCAGTCATTCCCAGTAACATTATTCAGAATGTTGAGGTTTTCCCCCCACAGTTATTTCCACTGAATGTTATGTCAGTGATCATTTGGTCATAGCCAGCACTACACCAGGACTTTAATAATGATTTTTGAACAAGCTTTATGGAAACAAACTGAACACATATTCACCATCAATGCAAAACTCTTCATGCAAATATTCTAGAAAGCAGATGAATGTTTTGGCTGTTATACAAAGGAGTATTCCCTAATTCCTTGTTGCCATCAATTTTATTGTATTTGAAGTCTGTTTTCCAAACCTCCCAGATGCATGGATCTCAGTAAATTCATTATACACTGTCCCACCCTCGTCCTGATGTCCAGACTTCCAAAATGTTCTTCTGTCTTATAGGTTCATCTTCCATTTAAAGAGCCTCAGTGCTGAAGACTGGGAAGTTTGTTTGACCAGTTTTCTCCTCCCTGTTGCCTTCAAGAGTGTGCATTTGACAGAACAGAAGTATGCTGCATAATTCTTTCTTGGGCTAGTTTGGTCCCCCCCTTCCCCAGTTTTAACTAGCCTCCCCATTAATGTAGACATTATATGCATTTTAATACTTTACTCTTTGGGAGGAAATTAGAAGACTTCAGATTAAAAGTGTTTTCTAACATTTGGTATTTCTCAGTAGCTGAAACATTTGTTACATTTTTCTGTTAATTAACAGAGTGATTGTGGTACAATGGCACATAGTCATGATAAATTGTGCTTCTGGCATAGTCTATGGTTTTGTCGAGAATGCTGTGAGAAGCCTCTAACCTGTCCCTTATATTGTGACATCTTTTATTTGTGTTTGAGATAAACAAACACATAGATTCTTGCCTGAGATAAGCACCAAACTCCAAGTTGCTGGCAACGTAGAGCTTTTACCAAAACAGGGGGAACTATAAGATGATTGTTTTTCATGTGTTTTTCTTTACATTTCATTAAAAAATATGCTCAGAAGACCTGATGGGTGGTATGTTGGTCCTGCAGGATCCCCTAAATGTTTGTATTTAGAGATTAAATATTACTTCCCATATTTTATCTGTAAGAAACACCCTTGAGGGTGGGGGATAAGGGAGGGTGCAAAACCTTTTGAATTTACTATCTCTGTTTGAGATTTGTTCCAAAATTTTCCCCATTAAAAAAACTAATAACTTTATTTGTGTTGTTCCATGTGTAAAATATATTCAGAGTCTGTGTCCAGTATGACTAATAAGACACTAAATATAATCAGAATGCTGGTGTGAGAAGGAAGTAATACAGAATTTCAGACATTATTCTTCAAATTCTGCTTCTTTGTGTATGTCGCTTTCAGGAAAACAAATGTTATTTTAATTCTTCTATGACAATTTGTATTATTTGTTAAACAGGCTGCCTAAGATGCACAAAATCAAAGTGCTGAAACTTGTTTCTCTGCACTTTCAACATAAAAGTGAAGTTTTCTGGAAATGGAAACTCTTCACATGGAGCCTATTCCATCATTGTCAATGGAGAAATTCCTACCTATGTAGATATTATATCAAACTATAACAGATAAGTCATTTCTAAATCATCCTGAGCATTTATACATACTATAGAAATTTTTTTTGGACTAAATTGTTAAATGTAATGCTGTGTTTGACTATAGCTAGTTTTAGCTGTGGCTTAATAAGAAAATCTGATGGAGACAATTCTTGTTAGTGATATATGAATAAGGACATATGACTGTATATATTTTTTCCCCTCTAGTTATGTTACAGTATAGTCATACAATGTGTTGTGTTGATGTCTAAATTCTGGTTTAAACCAGTTTATAAAACAGAGATAAGAAGAGTTCCCCAAACCAGAATACATCATTACAGTGTACATGTGAGACAAATTTTGTACTAATAACTATAGATAGACATGGACACTGACACCAGCCAGGTGAAATCAGATCATAGTTCTATGACTTAAAAAAATGGACTCAACATATGCATAATAGCATTTAAAATTCACAGTTCATTAACCTTTTTCAGCTGCATATTTCTCTGAAGAGTATAAAATAATGAAGATAGGCTTGACAAGAAAAAGACAGTGGGAGGAATTTCTGAAGAATGTAACATGACAGGGTTTTCTGAGGGAAGATTTATATCTTGCATAAACCAACTATAAAATCAAGTATTAACTGAGCTATTAAAATGATAATTTCTAAAACATATTCAATATTGAATTTAAGATAATATCAAGGAGACATTTACATTTAACTTTCCAATTTCAAAGCCCATTTTTAAGGCAGTTTACAAGGATATTATCCCCGCAAAAATCTCATGGATTTTATCTTCTATTTTGCCAGGAATATTTTAATAAATTCACAGAATCGTAGATTCATTTAGGTTGGAAAAGACCTTTAAGATCATAGAGTCAAATGGAAAATAAATTTTCAATTAAGTAATAAAAGTTTAGTGGTGTTGCTTCTACTTTCCTAAAATGTAATCTCTAAAAGGCTACAGTTATTTAGGGGAAAATTCTTAGGCAAGTAGTGTACTGCATTGACGTATATAAGCATTTGTGGGGCTGGAGAACTAGAATTAAACAATAAATGTCACAAGGAGGAAGTAAATGCAAAGTAACCTACATGCAGTAAGTAAATCTGTGTACATTGGAGTGGAAGTTTTGAATATGAGTACATGAGAAAAGGAGAAGCTGCTGCTGAGGATAAAGTTGGTCACATGAGTTCAAAGTTTGTGGAAACTTTTGTGTGTGTGTGTGAGTCCGTGTAAGGGTCAGGTTTTAAGATCAGAGTTCTTCAAAAGTTTGTCATTATAAAATTTCCTTCCACATAATACAACCCTGCCCTTGGAGCTGTTTTTCTAACTTCTAACAAGTAAGACTTCTTTTTTCTTTTTAAAGGAAAAGAAATTTAGTGTGAAATGGTGTTATTATGGGTGTTTAAAAGAAGAAGGTGGGAGCCAAGGGAAAATGCTAAGAAAGGAGGGAAAAAAATAATATGAAACATAGCAACCTGGTGTTTTAAAATTACATGACAGAAACTTTAATACTGTCTTTGACTTTTGTAGGCAATTGTAACTAAAGGTGTTACATGGATCCAGATAGGAAATTTTATGTTTTCTGAATGAAGGGAATATGTCTTTTCTTAGATAATTAAACATGAACACATGACCTACGGTGCTGGAGTGATAACTTCCCCCTTGGATACCAATGAAGGAAAGCTGTACTTGTTTTAATTTTTAAGTTTGATGGGTAATAGCAGAAACCTTTCTCTTGGAATTGAGGTAGTGGTTCAGACAGTGTGAACTGAAATACAAAAGGATTTTTAAAAGTGAAATTAATTACTCTTTTTTTCTGGTGAATTTGCTTTTGTTACTGTGCTGCAGTCCTACATGAAAATTTGTGAATACCTGAGGAGAGCAAGTTTTTCCCCAGTCTCCATTTCATTCAAATAGTTTGAGAAATTAAAGAGATTTTTCTCACACTCAAGGTACAAGTTCTATTTGTGGATATCGTCAGAAAAGTGTCCAGGATGTCTCTCAGAGAAAACTAACCCATTGTCAAATCCATTGTTATAAGGAGTATTTTTAGATTGTGCTCTCCTAGAATTTTAATCAGCCTTCAGTAGAATTATCAAAAGTATTTTAATATATGATAACAGGTGAATGATTGGAGCTATTGAGGAACTTCTTACCACGTGTACAAAACATGGGGATGGTGAATTTTCTTAGGAATGACTTAGATGTTTGCTTTAAAAGTAATTTTTAAAGATTTTTCTTCTACAAGAATGTGTCCAAAACATTTGTAATTTCATGACTGGTTGGAGATGTCACTCCTGACAATTCTTGGACCAAGTGACTACTGAGGATCATCAAGAGCCAGTCATGGTTTGTATTCAGTTTTCTCTAATTTTGTGCAGAGGACAGTTCAGTTGCACAAGAGAGTCCAAAACTTCAAGTCTAAATAAAATGAGATCAGAGATACCTTGTCTGGGTTTTGCATGGCACCAGTGTTTTGCAAAACAAACTAGCCCTCTTTAAAAAAAAAAAAAAAAAAAAAAAAAAAATCAATTCTGAGTTATTGACTCTCCTCTCTGCACTATAACCAGAGATGAAACTATGTTCACTCCTTTGGCAAAGGCAGCTTTACAGATTTTACATTATAAAAAATCCCAGCTCCATCACTGTTAAATATGTGTTCAGTATGTTTCCTTCTCTGTTGTTCAAGCTACTTTTACAGAAATAGGCCAAGTGTTAATCTGTGTTATTAGTGCCCAGAGAGGTAGTACTGGGGTGAAATAAAGCAAGGGACTAAGGAGAAACTACCAGTCCTATGAAGATGGAAAATTTACCATGCTCTGCCACCTGCACGTGTTAACTTTTTTCCTGGGAAAATCTTCCTCATCATATGGTGCAGAATCTCAAAAATGTTAATTTTACTTGTAGATTAATAATGCTTCAGGACCTTGAAGTGGAACAGTGGGTACTGATTTATGATTTTTAAAATGATAATAATAATTATTCTAACATGAAGCATGTCTTTATCACTCCTCCATCCAGATCCATCAGATGATGCTCTTTTTATCACTTTACCTTTGGTACAGAAAAAAATGGGAAAGTGGCTGGAATAAAACTACATTCCCTATCCATTCTGATTATTTTTGAGAAGTGGGGGAATTACTATCTTTGTAATTATACCCTTAGACAAAATTTTCAACTCTGTTATGATCTCTTTCATGACATGACCCTGCTCACACATCAATCATTTATGTACAATCTTGTCTTTGCTTCACATTTTGTTATTGCTTGTGCTCTCTTAATGACCATGCCAACAAAATGTTAATGGACAGAATTTACGCTAAGTGCTAGTAGACTTACTAATATCAGAGTTCAAAACTAACACCCTTAGAAAGTTTAGCTTTTCTAAATAATCCCATAAAAAATGAAAATTAGCAGAAATAGCACATGTACAATGTCATCCTATTTGCAGAGCTATTAATAAGGACTTTCTTGTAGATGTTCTCATTCTGAACACCCACTCTGCTGAGAACACTGTCCTCTCCTGTCTGTTAAGGTGGAGTTGAGTCAGCTGGAATCAGTGTCATCCTACAAGATTTCACCACCATGTGCTGGGATATAGGGTTTTGGACAGTACCCTGCCATGTTATGGGTGGATCCACCTCTTCCACCTGAAGCCAATTCCCCAAAGAGCTTCATTAAACTCACTTATCTTTTGTCAAGGAGCAATCAGTATCTGCCCTGACTCTATGTGAAGTTGTAGATTTCAACAACTTCCATTTGTTGATGCAGGCAGATAAGTGGTGGCGTTAAGTGTCATTTTTCTTAGTGGGTGTTTGAAAGGAGCAGTCAGGAAATTCAGTTTCCCCTGACATCAGACAGCAGCAGAATGAGGTATTATAATTTGCCAGCCAGGTCAGAAATGTGAATGGTTCAAATTTGTATTCCAGGAAAGTAGCAGCTGCCTCAGCTCAAGGTCACCGCAATGAATAATACTTTGGCACCACCTGCCTTCTAAGGCTAGGCTTTGCTTTTCTACTCACACATGTATTTGTATCCATAATGTCCGTTGCTGCAGTATTTAATTACTGAGATTGTCTCTTTCCTTTCTGATTTGCCACCTGTCTTCACTATAAAAACAAGCATTTCAAACATCTCCCAGTCCTAACATCAGCTTAACTAAATTCTTCCTGCAGAGTTTAGTTCCTCTAAATTACCCTATTCCTGTAAAATTCAAATATTTTGTTTAGATATCTCACTGTGACTGTTGCAACAATTTTGGCTTCTGCATATTTTTTTTAATATTACCTGACTTTCACCTTATGTTCCTGTCTTTTGGGCCTGGATGTTAAGTGCGCAAAAGGAAACACATAACTGTTTTTTAACCTTGTTTCACAGGGTTTGTTATATGGTATTTGATCTCTTCATTCATTGGCAGTTGTTCTGGTAGGACTAGGTCCTGCTTAAAAAACAAAACCAAAAAGCTCTCTGCTTTTGATGACTTTCCTTCTTGAGAACTCAAATGAAGTTGATTGAGATTACAGGTATAAGCAAACTCCTTGAGTGCAGCTTTGTGCCTTTGATATCAAAACTCCTGTTGGTCTCATGAGAATCACCCTTTCAGAGGTAATCCTGATTGTGTTGAGAAGTTCCTTTGGAAAAGGAGTCTAATGCTGAGATGGGGAAATAAATGTCAAGACATGGTTGTTTATACTTTCCACAAACTTAAATGCACACTGCTGTATCAAATGTGTATTTATTTCCAAATGTGTTGAATTATATTCAGAATAACTCATTGCGCTACCTCCATCAGTTTATTAAGCCAGTAAATCCTGACACAGCAGACAATCACTGTTTTACTTGGGTATTTGTATAGTAAATGTACCTCGGTACTTTTGGCAGGTCCTAACTACTGTCACCCCTTGTACAATGCATATGCATGGCTTTAGTGGAGTGAACTGTGCCACTCTGGTTTGCATTCTTATCTCCCAGGTGTTATGTAGGAGAAAAGGCAATGAACTTGAATGATACAAACTTCTGAAGAGGTCAGAGGACATAAAAGCAGAGTTCTGCCTCACTGTTTAGTATTTTATTGTTCTTTATTCCTGAAAGGTAACAAGATATCAAGATTAGTGACAGGATAGGTAATAGACTGATTTTGTTTTGACAAATGATTCATGTTCTTCCTGTAAAGCAACTTTCATAGTTAATTTTCCATCTTGACATGGCTTATAGCTGTGCAACTTCCTCTTTACAGACAAATGATAGTGCTTTATTTAGGATCAATATATTGCAAATAATGACTTTTACCTCATGCCTGGGAGAAACATTAGCCTCTATATGGCATCTAAATAAAGCTGAGGAATTGTTCAGCTATTTAACTGCTGAGATAGTAAAAGTAGTATAACTGACAACGCAAACACAACAGACTATTTTTCATGGTGTGTAGAGTAGGTCCTGTCATCTAAGAAAGAAGCTCTGAAGCCATGAGAGAGCAAGACAACCACAGCTTACTATTACAGAGAAAAGCAGGAACAGTGTTGGGCCACCTCTATCACTGGTTTTCTTCTGTGCTTTAGACATGGATGATGACTGCACAGAAGACAAAGGTAAGCAAGGTCCATCCTTGTCTTATTGAGCCAAGAGACCCTATACAGTGCTCTAGAGAGAGGTTGTCAATATATTGGTTCATCTTCTCTAGGGATAAAAGCTTTTGTAGCTTCTGCTGGTGATGAATTCTTTTATATTTTTATCATTTTTATATCACTATTTCTTACTCTTAAGTATTCTGTTTAATCTGGGTTTTGATCTGTGTGCATTTAAAGAGCTAGATTTGGCATAAACTCATTAGAGAACTAGCATAGTCCATTTATAAACACATCTGCCCCAAAAGCACACTGCTCAGAAGTGTGATGGCTGTATATCCTGACTCTGGCAGGTATTTAACATGGTTTGACAAGGTGGGAGAGACACTGTGAAGCTGCTAGCTGCTTCAGTGGCTTCTCCCTAGACTGCTGGATGACAAAGTTGGAGACATGGCATCATGTGTTTGCCTGCTGCAAGTAGAGACATGCCTCCTATTTACAGCTAGGTTCTGTTGCATTTGGAAAATGTGGTGAATACAGGATTACCTACATCCTCTGTCCAGGGCAGATTTTGGAGGTGTTATCTTGCTAAGTGATTGCTTGGTCTTCTGGGCAATCTTTATGGTCAATGCAGTGGGCGATCCTTGCTGTCCGGTCCTGTGGGAAGGGGATACCTTATCTGTTCCCTCTTGCAGTATCACAGCTGAAGAGAAAAAACAGACAATTGTAATCTGTGCCTTTGCTGAATCTCTTCATGACCTGTTTGAGTCACTGCAATGTTAGTATTGGAGTGTGTTGCAGTTGCTCTAGCAGCTGCTTGGATGGGGAAGGGACCATTTCCTCCCAAGAGTCAAACAGATGGGAGATGCAGACTCCACTTAGTTACAGCTGTGGTGATGGAGGTAAGCATGGTGGACACTCCACATCTCTCAGCACCAAGAGGACCTGGCTATAAATGCCTTAAAGCTCTCTGTCTGAGTAAGCCAGGTTTTTCTATATTCCAGTGAACGTTTCTGTAAGTAGGTTGGGCCACTTTTATCCTCTCTCTTAAAAGACTTTTAATTTGTTCTCTGTTAAGGTAGGCTGGAACGAAAATAGTTTTGGTTAACATCTTGTAGTGAAAATCACTTTCTCACAAATTCTTCTGTAAAAATAAAATCAAAAATTGTCCTTTATATCTAAATTTCTCTGGAGACTCCCAGTGGGAAAGAAGTCACAGGGATCATTTATTTTGGAGAAATGCTTTTTAGATTTCTTCTGTTTGCAAGACGTTGCAATAGTGGAGATTCTTTTTTTCATATCAGACAGACATGTACTTTGCTATTCATGGACACCAATGTCACCCCCACCCCCCGATTTGGAGCCATGCTTCCATTTATTGCTTTCACTGTATAGTTTCTTGGGGATGACTTGTGGCTGAGAATTTTGCTAAGACCTCTGAAATTCATGTCTTTAATTTTGGCTTTGCAAATTGTTTTAAAAGTACTGATCTTAGAGATATTATGGCAGACAACTCATCAAGACCAAATTCTTCTTGCTTAATAGATATCTTTTGTTCACAGCATAACTTTAATTAAAGCTTAACTTTAAATCATATAACGAATTCTGATATGTTTAGTGCTCCATAAATCTCCAGTGGTACAAAATGAATACTACAGAAGTTGTAGTGTAGTAAGGTGCAAATCTGATACATAAACCTTTAAACAACAGAAATGTCATAAACCAGAGATTTTACTGACTCCTTATATTTTTAATTAGGTTTCTTTCCCTGAAATACACTTCATACAGTGTGGGGAAAGAAACCCACACACCAATGTATATTTGTTGATAGGAACTATTCTATGCAAACATATTTTTACAATATACATTGAATCACTAGATTACTCAGATATCATTTAGGTAAATGCTCTATCATATTTGTTAAAGAAGTACTTGATCTTGTACAGAAAGAACACATTTTTTCTAACTGCTGTTGTGAAATATGGTTGTGAACTATAATTAGTAAAATTTATACTCCAGAAATCATCTCTTATTGTTTGGTAACAGAAATTTTTTTAATGGTGGAAAACTGTTAAATGGCACAAAACTTTGGGGTTTTTTTTAAAAATCTAGTGATTTTTTAAAAGTTAATGGTGGTGTATTTGCATTTTATAGCATGGTGATATTTCTAGTTTTCTCAGTACTGAATCTTACAGCATTACAATGACAAAAGCCAAAGTAGCCTTTTCAAGAAGACAGGTGAATTTTAATTTGCATTCATAAACAACTGAGGACAAAAAGCACACTGAATGTTTGGGTTTTATTCTTTCATTTCTTCTGGGATGCCATTATGCTAAACAGAGTCTGAAAATTTTTTGTTTTATACTGGAAATTTTTATTTTCACAAACAACCCTGCAAACATAGTAAGAAATATTTTATGAGTGTTGTTTTTAAAAGCAGATGAAGTTTTGTACAGGTAGAGAGATTAAATTGAAAAATGTTTTGCAGTGAATTTTCTTCCAGATTTCTTAGGAATCTTGCAGGGAGCACTGATATGAAAACCGGTACAATGAAGAAATCATTTCCTTTCATTATCACATTGGCTATTATTACTGTAACATCAAGAATGAAGCGAAAACACTTCTCAAATTAAAATGCATTCCAAAGTGCTAGATGTGAAATTTCCAGGAAAAATAAAATTGTTAGATGCTGGATAGCAAATGTGGTGAAGTATTTGTAGTCTCCTAGTTGTTAAGATACCATCCAAAATAAATGTCATTGCAAAGCTCAGGAATGTCTTAAATGTGAACAAATAAACTAGGGAGTCTGGGTTAAAATGGTTGTTCACTGTTAACTAGGTTGGGTGCTCTCTGCAACCTCTGGAAGGAAGTATCTGACTGTGCCCTTAAAAGAAGATAGTCTGCCACTTTCCTTGCTGGTGTCTTCCTGATCCTTCCAAAGGCTCCATTTCCTCTGCTGGTTCTCTGACTAGTGTTAGCAGAGGTAAAGAAACACTAAAGGGTTTTCTGAAACAAACAACCCAAGAAAAAAAGACCTTGGATTTCCATTCCATGAATTCTGTGCTTGTTGTTCTTCCTTCAGTACAACTAAGACATGATCAGAAGGACAGGAAGGAGTAAAGCAGAATCACATGAAATGTAAATCTGTAGCTTATCTTGGCAGAGCATAAGTATCTATACAGTCCTCTGAATATAACCAAATTTTCTGTATTCTGTATGCCATCAACCAAAATTTGGCAAAGTTCCTTTTTTCTTCTGGGCCCTTTCAAGATCTGCATTTTGTTCTCTAGAGACATTTCTTGTTCACTTAGTTCTAAATGCTGTCTGAGAATATACAAGATGTTGGTTTCATTTGAGTGTTTTACTGTAAGCAGAAGTAATTACAGTCTTAATGAATTTTCCAGACAATATCTAGTATCACTACTCTTAGGCATGCAATTAGCCTTATCATTACTTCTTCCTCAGTAAAGTTAGTGAGATTTAAACAAAACCTTTTTTTCAATATTTCCTTAATACTTGGTTTTAATATATACCATATATGTTTATATATAATACATCATTCTAATGTGAACCATCTATAATAACAATTTTGATGTAGCCTTCTAAAGAACAGTAAATTTCTGAAAGCTTGTGTATGTGAAGGGGGATGCATACACATATTTATATCTGGTTTTGGTACTAGACTGAACTGAAGCCTCTCATCACAAGAGTCAAGTGTTCAAGGTGATTGTGACACAAAGAGTAAACTATGGCATAAAGACAATGCTCTTTGGGGACTGAGCATTACTGTTAATGGAAATCTGCTACCTTATGCACTGATCATTCATGGCTTTTAATTATTTGGCTCTGTGCTTTCAAAAATCATTTGTGCACATGACACAGTGAACTCGATACTGACAGGTCTGATGTACTTGCTGCCTTCAACAAACCTGCTTGGGTGTATAAGAGAGTATAAGATTTGCAGTCTCAGCTGACAATAAAAAAAAAATCACTGATATTTTGCTTTAAGTAATAGAATTTGACTTGAAGAATAATGACTAAAATGTTGCTATGTAGAAATGCATATAAAGTTTCTGTCGAAGGCCCAGTCTCTTTACTTATTAAGTAAATGACAAGAGTAGTTCTGTTTGTGTGAACCATCTGTAATTTTCACAGGAAAATTAAAATTCACAAATTCAGGAAGAAATCAGTCCACTAGTACTTGAGAACCTAGTGTTGTGTGGTCACTTGTGTTTGTATGTGTCTCTGTGTATAAATGCACCAAAAAAAATATCCTACCTATTTATGAGAGCTCTGAACATGATTGTGTATTAAACCAACACACTCCAGTGTGTTTTCTGTATTTCTTAATATATTTTCACTGGCAGAAGTGCCTTTATTACCTGACCATATTAATGTAAACATCTTTGTAGTGTCTCAACTTCAGAGAAGTTCATCATAAGAATATAAATTAATAACTACTGTCATGAAGCCCAGAAGTCATTGCCAGCTCCTTTGAGGGTGAAATTTAAAATGGCTACATTTGGCACCAGGTGTTGTATTAAAGGATGTAATTTGTCTTGGGTTGTAATTGGGATCATGAAAAAGATGATAATTCCTTGCTTCAGCTATTATTCTTAGGTTCAGCCCTAACCCCTTTCATCAAAGTCTGACTTTATTACTCTCACTGCCAGTAGCTTGTTTGCTGGGAGTTATTAGTAAGGCTCTAGTCACTGTCACAGCCTGTCAGTTCAAAATTATACCAACTCAGAGCTTCTACATTAGCAGGGCTTGCAACAGATACACGTGGTGGATCCACCAGTCAATTCTGAAGTTGTGAGAATAGATTTATTAATCATATGTCTCACTGTGGTCAGTAATAAAGGCATAAGACCTCTCTTCCCCTTTGACCCCCAAAGGGCACTCGAATCCTGCACTCCTATCTTGCTACTGACAGTATAATTCTGAATTCTTTCACTTTTCTGCTGAGGAGTGGGAAGATGGATATAAATTCAGCTGGGTCTTTGGAGTACTTCTTCAGACTTAAAAGTACTGCTGGTCATCACATGGGAAGGATGAGTATTCACAGTGGTTATGGGAATCTGTTCCACCCTACAGCCTTCTTCTACCTCCTGTGGATTTTCTATATATAGAGTATCTATTCATTTTAGATTTTAAATGTGCATACAAATGCACTGGCCCTGAATATCTGAGAGATGATTTCTAAAGCATTTTTTGTATCTGATGGCTTTTATTAGTAGACAATAAATTTCTTTCGAAATAACTTTTTTTTTTTTTTCTTCCCTCCCCACTCTGTTGTTCTGTCATTGGGTTTTGCTTTTGTTCTTGATAGCCATTTTCTTTGTTCAAACCTTTTGGCAGCTATGAGGGTAAAGGGTTGTGAGTTTTACCGGGTGTCCTGAAGATGGTAAAATTCTGCTGAGTGAGTGTTCAGAACTGACTATATTCTGGTAAGAAGTTAAAAGAGAGAGAGAGATCTGCAATCGAGGTCATGTTTTACATTTGGTCTTTGCAAAGAATGCAACCTTTGCTATCTTCATGTTACAAGACAAGACTGTGCCACAGAGAATAATGAAGACAGAAGTCCGAGGAGCCTGAAATTTCTGGGCAAGGCTGCTCAAGGTCTAACATATTGGCCTGTTCACAGAAATAGAGAAAAATGCTGCAGCATTTCCTTTTCTAGTCTTTTGACTCAGCCTGGCATCATTCATCCCACAATGACAGGTCCCTCAACATTGTTATCTTTTAACTAAATCAGTTAAGATATGCACATGGAGCAGTTGAATCACATCTGAATCATTTAATATATGGAGCTTGTCCAGCAATTCTGTTTGGGTTCTTCTCTTCATATGGGAAGTTATCATAGGAAAATTATCAACTCATGTGGTTTCAATCAAATCAGGAATGAAACATTTTCTGATAAATTAATGACATATAGTTAGCTGGAAATCAGTGAACTGATTCCAGATCAATGCCAGCAGTACAGCAGATATGCCTCACTTGATAGTTACAAAATATTAATGAACACTTACAAGGTTCTGAATACCCTTTTTAAAAATAATGCCAAAAATTTCTAATCTTGCACACATTTCTTCCTGCCCCCCACATACACACCTTATATGAATGGTTACTCACATGACCACTCTCACTGGAAGTGTGGGTTTTCCTGTTTGCCTACCCTGCTGGGGATGGGTTTGTTCCTGCTTTGTGCAGTTCCCTACAGTCTAACAGTCCGTGCACTGGTGAGATGACACCCCATGAGTTCCCATGTGTACCCTGAGCTGTGGGCCTTTCTGCCGCTGCACCCCATACTCCCAGCCCATCAGCTGGGGGCAGCCTGCTCTCTGCATGGGATGGGGACACTGTGACTCTCTCTGGTGCTGTGTCAGGCCTAGACAGGGTCACAATGGCAGCAAGGTAACTTCTGCCAGTGTCAGACACAAATTGACTGCTGCTCTGAGTGCTTTCACACTCCCAGATCTCTCCCCACAATCACAAATATTCATGCCTCTTATACATCTTGTCAACCTGACTCCTTTTCTTAAAAGCCCAAATAGGTACTGTTTAATCCACCTGATAGTTGTCTTATAAAGCTTCATCATTGTTCATTTCCTCTTTAAAGTTACCAGGGTTTGGGCAAACACCCTCTCAGGCAGCTCTGTTTGGGTATTTCCTTCTGGGTATGCCATCCGCATATAACTGTCATGCTCACATCCCTACTGTATCTTCTGGTGTTGCACAGGCTATGTTACCAAGGAACAGCTATGTGAATTACCCTGTAAAGAAGAAATAATATTTCAGTATAATGCTAATCAATGTAATAAATTCTAGTTTTACTTTTTGTTTTAAATATGAAGGCTTTGCTACAATGTATAGGTAGGCAAGAGTGCCTAAGAAGCTATATAGTGTTTTGACATGTCAGTGAAGATGTGCATTCCTCCAGTTATTAGATTTATCAAACTTTTGAACAAAATTTTATTCAGATAATTTGTTATTTTTAGATAGTTACTCACAATATTATCTTTCAAAATAATATTTCAGGAACTCTTTCTAAATAGATTGGTCAAAAAGATGTAAGGTCTGTCCTGCACAAAATTTCATTGTGAATGTCAGCCCAGCCTGGGAATCTATTATTTCCCATACTGTATTTTCTGGGGTACCACTGCATTACTATGCATTTATATACTGGGATAAAAGAAGATGTACCCATGGAATCCTACTGCAAAGGTGCAATGATATAGACTGCTAGATTTTTCTTAAGTGAGACAGTGATCGTGGTGGGTTGACCTTGGCTGGCTGTCAGATGCCCACTCAGCAACTCTCTCACTCCCTACTCCTCAACAGGATTGGGGGTGGGGGAAAAATAAGATTAAAAACCTTTTGGGTTGAGATAAAGACAGGGAGATCCCTTACCAATTACTGTCATAGGCAAAACAGACACAATTTGTAAAAAAATAATTTATTTAGTTCATTAGTCTGGGATGAAAACGAGCATTATAAATATTTTGTTCTGCTTTGCATTCTCTCAGACCCAGATTTTGAAGAGACACTTTTTGAAGAGGCCTTGGGAAACTTTCTTCAAGCTCAATGGAAGAGAAAGGAAACAAATGGCAGCTACAGCAGAAGTCTGGAATCCTGGGTCAAAAATACAGGTATAGTTCAACAACAACTAGCTTTATAAAAGCTGTGATAAGCCTCCCAGCGCAATCTTCAAAACTGTGCTTTTGTCGTGCTTTTTTCAGCATTCAGTATGCTTTTACTTTTCTAACCTATTTCTTGTGTTCAGCTGAGCACAGACTGGGTAGCTTCTTGGCAATAACTTGATATTCAGTTCCACTTATGCTGATGGTGCAGTAAGGAAACCTTATGGGTCATCAGCTCTTAATTGCAGCTTGAAGGATGCCTACTTTTGTTTATTTTCAGATGGTGCGGAAAGGCTCAGAGATTCTGCTAGATGAAAAGTAAACCTGATGTAGCTTGGAAGGAAAGTGGAAAGGAATATGAAATTATTCTTGTGAAACAGACCACTGACATATTTAAAGATAATCCATGGGTCTGGAAATACGTTATGGAAACCAAGAAAAGCCACTGTGGAAAACACAGTGAAAGGAAAGAGATTTGGGTTCTTCATAAGTAAAAAAAGGTGATTTCTAGGGTCATTAGGGGATTGATGTTATACATAGGGGATGTTGGCTCTTTTATGAGACTTCTCTTTCCAGAAAAATGCTGCCTTTTTTTCTGTTCACAGTTCCTCACTGCTTTCTGTCACATCTTAGAGAGGTTGTGCTTAAGATTTGCTGTAAATATGAATGCTTCTTGGTGGTAAACCAGGAAAAAAATAAAATTAATGGAACAGTCATTAAGGATTACAGGTATAATTTGTCTGTAATATCTAGTTATAGGCCTCAAAATCACATTTAAATTCACAGCTTTTCTCAGATTAAAATATTATAAAATAAAAGAAAAAAAGTTTTGGGTTTTTTTTCTTTTTAGAGGCAGGGTACATTTATGAAACTCACACTCAAGTTTAGGTTATGAAGAACTCGAGGATTTTGGTCATAATCCATCTATCGTCTCTCTTTTAGTTGGTATTAATTTTGGATTCTTTATAATTACTGTTGAGTTATACACCTTTGTAGTGTTTGTATTGTATTGTTTACACTACTCTAAATACTACTATCAGTTTCTACTGTAGTGTTTAGAAAGTGAAAGGTTTTTACAGAACTTTCATAAACATCATCTTAGTATTTCCATTGCAGGGATCTACCTTATTTGTCAGGTTGTCTGTTTAACACAATAAGATAGTAAGTGTATGCTTGCAAAAGCATTGTAGAGCTTGACTGAAATAAGTTTTCTCACCACATCAGTATTTCAAGTTTATACAGAAAAAATCTTCACTGCAAATAAAGATCTTGAAAACTTAACTGAAGAAGTTTTCTCTACACTGTTTTATCATCACTAGCTTCAATTTCAACATGTAAGTGTTAGGTTTCAAAACAAACCATTCCCATTAAAAAAAGTTGGTGTCTTGATGAAGCTACATTGCTTGTCTTCTTTCTCTCCTTCCCTTAATGTATTTCTGTCAAGACAAAACATCTTTTCATTCATCCCTCTGAGAAACTTAATTTCAACTTTTAATAATTATTGGCCTCTTTGAACTGCATTGCAATAACACTACAAATCCTGATGTGGAAATGACTCAAAAATCTGCAAGGATTTCTTTTAAGAGGCTAATTTATTTCACTGTTGACAAATGCTTTTGCAAGGCAGAGAAACTTATTATGTTAAGGACCTTTGAGAACAAGCTGAATAAATCCAGAGTTTATGTCCCTTTTAAAAGAAACACAGATGCATTGTATTCGACCTATAAAATGAAGGGGGGGGTTCTGTATTGAAATAATATACAAGACAAACTGCTTTTTTGATGTGTTCAAACATAAACTTGTTGAACACTGTCTAGTGTTAGCTGTGTGCTGATTTTTATAAAGACTATAATTCTCTTGAAGAACAGGGGAATATAAAATAATTTTAAGATTATTAAGCCCAATGTGATGACTGCAGGGAAGGGGCTGCCTTAGTTTCTGAATAACTCACATTAGCAGTGCTTGTTTTGATTTCTACCTTTTCTGCTTTCTGTTTTGCATTCTTCTTTCTTTCTTGTCTTGTTCTTTAATCAGTTTAGATTGTTAGAAATTACACAGATAGAAGTTTCAACAGCTGCCAGAACAGAGTACATACAGTTTGAATTCATATGCTGCTGTCAACACAGCTGCCCAATATCCCAGTGTTTCCTTACCTCAGTTTATATCACTATCAATACTGGTTTGCAAATGCTTCAAAATATGTAGTGCATCTTTTAATGTTTTGTGAAGTATTTCACAAAACTGAGATATAATGTAGTGCTGGAGAACAAATAGTGCTAAATTTCATTTGACCGGCAGCTCAGAGCAGCCCAGCTACAAAAGTGGTGAAGAAATTAATTTCAAGGCATTGAGCCAAACCAGATTTAGAGGTACCCACATGCCAAGTTAATATTCTCTGTTCTTGAAGATTGTAAATTGTTCCATTAACAGAAGTTTATGTACAAATGATTAATTATGAAATTTGATACCTATATTAATATAAAACAGCATCACCCATCTAGCTGAACTTATTTTCTCTTACAGTTACAGAAACACTCTTTCCTACTATGTCAGTTTAAAATACTTTCCTTTATGGATAAAATAAAATACTGGTCCCATAACTAATCTAGTTTATACAATAATAAGATTAATTTAATGGGAACTAACTCAGCTTTTCCACATCTAAATTCCTAGGAAAAACTTCTTCTAAGAGAAAATCTTAGAAGTTCATTTTTTGCATGATTTCTTTGGAATGTTACTTAGAATTTTCTTGCATATATCCTTCCTTGTACCTCAGTGAAAGTAATGTCCCTGTGTTTTAATTCCGTTTTCTATAATTTGCTGGTGTGGAGCATAAACACTGCTATGCCAGCCTCTTCAGTTCCAGAACTGGTACTGTGAGAGAGAGCAATGGGCTAGATAGCTTCCTGGTAAATGTCATTTACAGGATGTTAAGGCCTTTGGTTCATTTTTAATGAAGAAATTATGTGCCTGTGTCTCCCTCTTCTGGCATGAAAACATTTTGACCAGAAGTTGTTAATCATAACAGAATCATTGGAAAAGATCACAGCCTTTCCTGGTTTCAGATTTGCCCATTGTTATTAACTTTCTAATGCTCAGTTTGTGTGATTTAATTGAACTGTTAAGGATTCTCCTTGAGGTACAGTGAAAGCTTCAAGACAGAATTTTGGCCAGAATTAAACTCCCTGGGTTTGTACTGTACTGTCCCTCAAGAAGAAATTAGCATTTAACAAGGGTAACTTTGAACATTTTGTTTTCTTGCACTGTATTCAGTCCCAGCTTTTAAGGTCCAATTAATATGAAGACCTCCATTTTCTCAAAGGAGAGCTTGTGAGCTCTGTGTCATGCTTGGCAAACCCTGCCATCCTCTTTCTGGATCAAGGTGGTTTGTATGCAGTTTACTCTAATGTCTCTGCAACATTCCTCCCAGGACTTCTGTTTCCAGTGTCGCTGTATAAAATACCAAGTCAGGTCTCTGCTCTGCACTTGCAGCAGAG
The DNA here is from genome assembly GCF_047716275.1 of Strix uralensis. Lineage (NCBI taxonomy): Eukaryota > Metazoa > Chordata > Aves > Strigiformes > Strigidae > Strix > Strix uralensis. The sequence goes on along the minus strand of NC_133972.1, from coordinate 130,724,343 downwards.
ATGCGTTAAAGCTTTAAAAAAACAACCCATCTCAGACAGCTGGGCAAAACCCTTCAAAAATCTGATGTTTTGTTCTTAAACATTTTTCAGTTTGTTTTAATTTTAGCTTCTGGTTTTGAAGACCTGAAGACTCAATGGTATCTCAACTCATCAAGATCCATCAGTTTTGACTTGATTCTCTATTAGTTTTTACACACTGAGTGGTCCAAAGTGCTTGCCTATGTAAGTGAAGGAATATAATTTTTCTCAAGAGTGACATCTCATAGCTTAAGGAGCCTTCAGAAAAACTGAGGACTCTAACTCAGGGTATAATGGTATACAGAGACAAGTATTAGTGAAGATCCAGGCGTGTAAAAATCTATCTAAGGAAGTAATATATAGTTAATGTTATTAAAGACCATGTTATACAGAATGCTAAATGTCTTCAATCATTGTCTTGCAAAAGTGACTGATAAGAGATATGTCCTATCAGTAGTTTGATAGACCACATTCTTAACATAGTTACCTAAATGCACTTGTTCCCCAGGCAAACAGGACTGACAGTTACCAAGTATGTATCATATCTCCTAAGAGGCTGGAGATGAACATAAAGCACAGCAAAGACAAAAAAGCAATACAGATATCTCTGTTCAAAGTGGGCTCCATTAAGCACAACCTGTCTTTGGAAAAACAAGCCAGGTCTTAAGAAATCACTGCTATATGGCTGAATATAAAGAGTTCCCAAAGGTAATAAAATGTTTGCAAGTGGCAAGTCTATTGAAGCTGTTGTGCAAGCAGGAAGTATATAGTTCAGAAGGAAATGAAGGCACAGACCTGTCCTTCAAACATGAGGTTGATCAACATGCAGAATTCTTCAGCAGCAAACTCTTAGATCCCTAAATAACATCTGTCCTTTTAGGACAGTTATTAGGACAGAATAACCACATATCCAGAGTGGCCGGCGCAGTCACAGAATTTTAGTCCCTTATTTCAAAACAGCAAAGAAATACTTTGGGGTGCTGTTTTGTTCCAGACTTTAGAAAAAACACAGCAGACACGGTAAAATGTCCTTTGACTTTGGGCCTAAGAATTTTCTCTCTCTGTTTCTCTAGCTGCAGTCCTAAGGACTCAGACTGACCTGTTCTTTTTCAGCCTGAGAAAAGACATGTCCTCATATGCTGCAACTCAACCCAGAATAGATGCTCCAGAGAGCCATTTCTGGCCTTATGGTGTTGGGGTTTTTTAACTATGTGAGATAAGGGACATCCCCTGAATGAATGAGAAATGGACTTTAAAACACAATTCTGTCTTTAATAACAGAGACAAGAGTCTTAAGTTTCTGTGTCCCAGGTGAATGCCTCAACCATACAGCTATAAAATGGACAAAAATGTCATCTTCTCTCCACAATAATTATCATAAGTAGAATAGCTTTTAACAGCAGAGGATTCCTAGTCTGGTAGTTAAGGGCATTTCAGAGATCTAAACATCACTTGCTATAAGTCAGATAAAGTTGAGTTTTGGAAACAAGATTAATGCCTACGAGGAAAATGATTATTTGCAGTCAAACATAAAATAATTGCACACTTGTCAAACAAGGAGGGAAAAAAGTTCCATGTTACCAGAAGCATTCCATAAAATCTGAGATACCTGGCCTGAGAATTGGGATTTCCAGGACTGAGTACTGCAGGTAAGAGAGACAGGATAATATCTAAGTTAACATGAGACTGTGGGCCAGGTGTGAGTTATGCTGTGAGCAATTTAGGTGTTTAAGGAATCAGAACTCTCCTTTTCTGAGGATATTATAGTTATCGCAGCTTTCGTAAGCCTGAATACTCAACAGCTATTATAAGCATTCTTATGATAACTTATTTCTCTTCTTTCCATCTTTAAAATATGTAAGAAAAAACATTTTGTTTATGAGACCACAAAATATAAATTGAAATAAGCAGTTTTAATATGTCTTGTGTGGAAAGCTTTTTGATATTGTCAGTTTGTCCCCATTTACATCTTAGCAATAGACTACTTCCTTTTATTTTGTCCCTGGTAAGTTCTGCTTTCTGGTTATTGTACACAAGAAGGATGTTAGAAATACTATTTGAAATACAGTAAAAGATGTCTAAAAAGAAAAACAATCAGCAAGTAGGCTTATGCTAGTTCTCAGAGCAGGGCAGTATGCCAGATGGGAGTTACTAGAAAGAGTAATAAAAAAAGGATGTAGCACTTATATAAGTCAGTCTAGATGTTGAACTGTGCATAATTTTTCTTTAATTGTCAATACATGGGGATTAACAATTCTTTTTTATTTGTCCTGGAAGTACTTCAACTCCGATCTACATGTTTTATAGGAATGTCCTCTGTACTTTCTGTATATTTCCATGAGGCAGTGCATTTTTTGCCAGTAAAATTACATTGCAAGTGATACCATCTGTGTAAAAAACATATATTTGGTCATAAATAGCAATAAGATTGCCAAAGAAAGCGTAGAAGGAATGTTATATTATGGCTGAAACCATAATATAACAAGTATATTGACATTATTTGCTTAGGAAGTTTATTCAACAATGAGTCTAATTTTGTCCTAGAGAAGCTATTACTGCAGATATGCAAGACAAAATTTCAGTCTGACTCTAAGATCTTGGGTTAGCATTAGAAAATCCATGTTTGAACTTCTAGATGGAATATGTCGATCCAGAATAACTGGTGTGCAAGAAACAGTAACACCTTTAAAGAATTGCTTTTTCTGCTATTACTTGGAGAGCTACAGAACTGGCTCTCCTACTGTGACTGGGAGGCTGAATCTGTACAATATTGGCACCTGCCTCCACTGGGTGGCAGTCCAAGCTCTTCTCAGGCCCGAAAAAGATGGCTTTCTCTTTAGCTGAAAAAAACCCAGCATCACCCTAGCACCTCAGTGCTTTGTAAAACTCATGAGAGTTTTCTGTACATGTAGTGAGTCAGGTGTTGGCCCCTTCATCTGCAGGGACTCTCTGATTACCCATAGGAAGATGGTCTCTCTTCTGCTAATGGCACTTCAAAATGCAGTTCCCATATTGTGCTTTAATTAGATTGTAACTAGTTCAAGCAAACTGTTTTTTAAAATGAGGATTCCTGAAATGAACACTTTCACCATGAACACTGTCTACTCACAGAATTCTTTGGAGACATCTAAAGGGCTTAAGTAGCCTATCTAGAAATTAAGGGGAAAACCATGTACTCTGTGTCACACATAGCCTTATATTTTAAAGCATGATGAAGCACCACTGAAGAAAGTGGATCTTTACAGCAGTGAGACATAGCACTTTTGATCCTCTCTTCTAGGAGGCTCATGCCTGTGACTGCAGTGATTACTGTTGTCTGTTCAGCTTTTCTAAGTCTCAAAAGCATATTCAGTGCTTGGATGAGGAGTACTGACCCATCCAAGCAGGAGAGGGACCACTGTGTCTCTCCTGCTCTGCCTCACATGACACTGTTGAGGGTTGCATTGCTAGGATTCCTTCCTTCCAGTCAGCAAGAAACAAAGGTCATCACTGCTTCAGGTGGCAAGGATCCCATAGATTTTTTAGGATGGTAAAGAGAAATTGCAGTGTCCTGGCCATGCTGCATAAAAAGTAAATTTCCTTTAGGTACCTGAAGTCTTTCTGTACTCTCTGTTGGACACACATTCTTGTCTTTCCATTAATTTTAATGGATTTTACAAAGGATTGCTTGCCCTCACAACATATATCACATTTTAGTCAGTGTTTCACCACAAAACAGCACAATACAAGAAAGAAAATTTTATGGGTCTCTGGAGTACAGGCAATATTTTTTTGAATAGAAGTCTGTTACTTTAAGATACGTAACCCTGGGTTATTTCAGGCCTTTTCATAGATTCCTTTCGGAAAGATTGCACTGCTTGCCTGCAGAGGATAAATAACACATCCTTTTTTTTTTTAATGGACAAGCCCAGTAAACTGCATCACTAACAAGATGCTAGCTTTGGAGTTTGCCCTCATTTGATCTCAGAACTGTGAGTCAGTGTGCTAACAGCTTCAGAGCTGTCATGCAGGAAGAGGCATTGTACACCACTTTTCAAAGTCTTTTCCATCTCATATACTCAAACTCAACACCTGAGAGATTTACAAAATCAAACCCAGGCAAGAATAACCTGATAAAGAAAAGGATAATCTCAGAGAAACTATCTGTACCTTAACCTAGAGTGGTTATGGTACACTATCTCTAAGGTTAGTGATTCAGTTTGAGAAGGTTAGTGATTCAGTTTGAGAACCTAAGAGTCCTTGAAATGTTTTCAGTAGAGTTTGTTTGGAGACTTCCACTGAAACATGTGTTTCATGTCAGAAACGTATAAATGAAAATGAAAGTTATCTTTAGTTTCACGGGATGAAATTTCAGTTCTGAAAAAGAGGCCTTTCTTATAGAGCTGTCCTCAGGAGGTTTTTGTTTCTTGCTGCCAAGCTACAATGAAAACATCCTCTTGCACTACTTTCTTTCTTGGTTTTAACAGATGGGAAGTATCAAAATCTTCTGCATTACTTTTCTGACGTAAGCTGCCTCAGAGCCCAATGACTCTGGTAGTGCAAGCTGTTATAACTGATTGTAGACCACCAGGAAAGGTAGAGCTCTTCACACTCCCTCCTTAACTGCACAGCAGATTTCTCATACCCAGAAGAGGGATATGTCATTCTGAATTTCTAGGGCTGGTGCCATAAACTGTGGAAAAAACTCCAGCCAGAGCAAACTACAGACCATCCTCTCGCAGCAGAGGTCACCGTGGACATACCACCAGTAGCGGAATATACTGGCTCCCTACTGTGAATGCAGGACCTCATTTGGTGGCTTTTACTCAGCTTTGCACAAGTTATTGGGAAGTCTCAAACAGGCTTTCAAACAATAGGAGGATTGGTGAGGAGATTTCCTGAGACCTAGACTGTAATATTTGCTTCTAAGAGAAAGGAGAGTGAACATGGACCTCAGCTTTATCTCTGGATATTTCAACTGCACTTCCACCCAGACAAGTCACTTAATACCTGCAATTAAATAACGCAGCATGCCAAGTGGAAGAGTAACCTTTCTCCTTTCTGTGCCTGCTGCTTTGTAACATGTGTGTTGTCAAAGAATCTTCTGGTCTTCCGTGGAAACTAGCTGTACAACCTGGTCTCTGCCTGCATGCAAGTGGGTCTCTGTCCCTCACCTACCTCACGAAAGAGGGCTGTCACAGTTAATTTTTGTGAAGTGCTTCACAATTACTACCTGACAGATGCCTAAATATGGAGCATGGTTAGTATAATAGCGTAACTGAAAGGACCTTAACAGAACTGGTTTTCTTTAAAAATCTCTTCTCTCTCCCAGCACTCTCTATTTTAATGTTCCCATCTTCTTTCCATTTAATCCTCATCTCATACCTTTTGTTTCTTTTCATTGGCCCTTCTGGAGAACTGTTTTTGGGAAAGCCTTTTTATATATCTCTCTTTCCCTTGTTCTCTAATAGATACCATCATCTTTTAAAGAGCAGCCACTCCCTCCCTCAGCTAAGTACTATCTTGGCAGGCAACTGGGGAGGAGGAGTCTTCTTTAAAAGGCTTTGAAATTGTATTGTTAAAAAATATATAAATAAAGCAACAAACCTTTTAATAGGGCTTTGAACAATCATCCCTTTCGTTCCCTTATGGCCTATTGTGCTTCTGGCTTTTTTATTATTTAGTGTGCATCAAAAAAAAAAAAAAAAAAAATCCAAATGTTTTATGTTAAGCCATTAAGAGTTTATTTGGGTTGAAAATAAATAAATAAATGTGGTGCTAGCAGTTGGGACTGTGAGCACACACACAGTTGCCTGGCAGAGGCAACCTATAGGAGGCACATCAGAAGGCCAGAATAAGCTTCAGTGAAAGACCAGAACAAAAGCATCAGCAGCATTTGTTTCTGGTTAAGTACTTTTGCATGAGCCTGACTACTGGAGTGGTTTACCCAGCTTTTATCTGTTTCAAATTCACCTCACTCCCCCCACCACTCTCTACAGCATCACTCTGAACTGTAACTCATGGTAATTACATGGAGGAAGCATGGGATATTTTAAATCTTCTTTTGTTTTATTTTTTTAAACCACCTGATGGGAGCATGTGACTGGTTTGTATCCAGCATTGCTCCTGGAGTTATTAGACACCTAAATGAATGTTTTTTTGCATGGCCTGTCTGCATTTTTTGTGCATTTAGATTTAAGTGCTGGGTATATTTTGTGAATAGCCAGAAAAGCATTTTGTTTCTTTCTTTCTACCCCCTTCCACTTTTGTTTGCCAACTCTGCCTGTCATCCCCAGAGAATTCTGCAGCAGGCTGGTGACTGCAGCTAGGGCTCCTCTGTGTGCATAATTAGTATCAATCTTGCTTGGTCTCATTTCCCTGGTGGGGTTGTTGAGGAGAGACAGAAGAGTTTTTGCCATTAAATGCATTATTAGGTTCACATCTTAGCTCCCATGTGACCTACATTTGGTGAATCAACATCAAACCTGAACTTTCTAACCCTCTTTCTCCATGAGACTGAAGTATATGGTAATTTTTGAAAAACACGCATACAGACTGCTGTCGGTATTCTTAAAGAATTAATAGATTGCAAGAAGTAGATAGGAGGGACTTCTGAGGATCTGAGCTTGACTTTACTGTCTCAGTTTTGCGACCCATAAATAAAACAACCTGATACTCCTCACGAAGTTGAATGGAGCCACTGACAGTCCAGACCTCAGAAAATCAAAGAAGAGGTGTCCATCACCAATCAGGCTCCAAAGGAAGGACAGTGCCTAATGGGTGCCTTTCATTAAGTGCCATTTTATGTGTGGGACATGGAATGTCAGGTTGCAGATGACAAAAAGAGCTTCTAGCACACATAATCTCAGGCACATCAAAGACACCGGAACAGAAATGTACCCACAGCACAAAAAAAGAGAACATGAAACGACCTCTGTAACAGTGACATTTTCAATTTTGCTCTTTTGTGACACTATTGATGATTTTAACAAAAAAAAAAAAAGGGTTGTCTCTCTTATAATAGTATGAAAAAGGAATATGATCTGAACACAATTTTAAATGCTAAACTCCTTTAGCTCATGTAGTTTGGTAGATTTCCCATAAAAGCAAGGTGTACCTTTCAAAATCTAGTTACAGGATCAGACATAGAGAAGAGAAAATTAGTCATGTATTTGGGGTTAGGAGGCTTAAAATTCTGTAGACCTTGCTCTTGCATACAGCCTTCTGCATGCTGGTTCTGACCCATCCAAAAAAAAAATACTACAGCTCAGAAAAAGCTTAAGGGGAAGACCTAAATGAGGTCTTCCCAGTCTGTAAAACAGGGATTATACGCTTTCTGACCTCATACTGTTACTGTGAAAATAATCACCCTACTGTATACTGCAGTATTTCAGTAGGCAGCGTATGTGTTCCTGAGATACAGATAATTAAGTTGAACAGTGAGGTTACTGGGAAAGAGCAAGAATGTAAGTACACTGTTCTATAATATATTACCAAATGTAAACTTGGAATAAAAGTAAAATAGATATACAAAGATCAGTGGAAAGCTTCCTATTGGCTCCAGTGCTTTTTAAAGTCCACGTTAAAAAGCAAGAGCAACTGTTGTAGTATCTTCAGCTATTATGGAGAAGTGAAGGTTCACTTGATCTCTGTAAGTGATTACTTTTGGAGACTGGTACTGCTTGGCAAGGCACAACTGCAGACTCATACCAAAGACTGGGTGTTTGTTGAGTACTGAGAAACAATCACATTTTTTAAAAAAATCCTGAGAGTTACTCAGACAATTCTGCTTGCAAGATCATTCACCATTCATATTTTAAAGGTATTATTTTCAAGTACTGATAAAAGAAATATAGCTAGGTATTTTAAGGTTTTGTGTATCTCTAGAAAACTTTTATATTTTTAAAAGGTATACTTTTGTCATCCAATTATTGGTCATGAATTATTCAGCTGTTAAAGTATATCAGCAGTTGATTGTCCTTTATGTCATACCTGGAATGATCCTTATCCTTGGAATAAAGATTTGGAAGAACCTATGTCACAAACCTGTAAAAGCTTATAAAGGTATTTCACTTGGGATGAGATCAGAATACACATTTATGTTGCAGAACCAGAGCCCACAAAAGGAAAAGCAGACTAGTGTTTATTTTACAACATAATGTCACCATGTCTCAGATTGTCCTCTCACAAACATACACAGCAGGTGTTTTTAACACCTATCTTTTAGACCTTTGAAAGCATAAGAAAAAATATTTTTTAGGAAGTTGGAAAGAAAAAGCAAGTATGGGATGGACTGCTGTGTAGATAAGAAAGAAGGATGGTTTGGACTGGTTGACAGAAAGAGAATTTCAGTGCTGGTCTGACAGTTAAAGAATGAAATTACAAAGAGATCAATGAGAACAATTTTTCATCTTTCCACATCTGGAAATAGTTGTTGCCTGTGATTTATTATAAGTATAAACACTGGAGTGGCTTGGTGTGGGTGGAGACCAGTGGCCAGTACTGGAAGTGCTGGGTCTACATGGTACTTCTCTTCCTACAGGGAGCTGAAAAAGACATTTCTTCTCTGCCAAAGTGTGGCTTTGTGACTAGTGGTGTAAGAGTTTTCAAAGAATAGATGGGTTTAAGATAATGAAGTGGGTGGAGAGGGTTTATGATTTTAGGAATGCTTAAAATCACTGAACTGAAATGCAAAATCTAAAGTTCCTCTGACATTTAGAGCAATCCCAAACTGCTTTAAGAATTCACTTGTATAATAAGGCAAAGTCAAATGTTGCATCAGAATTCCCACTTTGAGTTATGGGAATACTAAACACTTGAAACTTGGGTATGGCTTTTATAATTGAGGCCTATATCTTTAATGAACCAAAGCAAAAGACTTGCCACAGGTGTTTTGAATTTTGTTGGGTATGAAGTAGGATAAATCATTGAGTTTCTTTGTCTGTTTCTGTGATGGGTCTGGAAGACTCTGAACTAGCTTCTGCTGCTTAACCTGACTCGAGGTTTCCAAATCTAGATCCTACACTAATTCTAGATGTTCCTTTCAAGTCTCCTCTGGAAGAAAGTAAAGGTTATAGTGAGGAAAATACCATGCAACGACTGGAGAAAATGCATCCAGTGGACTAAGCAAGTCTACTTGAAGTTCTGGTTAGATATGATAAAGCAAATATAGCTTAATGTTAAGACAGAGAAAAAGTAACACCAGCCGCCTCCTCCTCCTCCTCCTCCTCCTCCTCCTCCTCCTCCTCCTCCTCCTCCTCCTCCTCCTCCGCACACACACACAACTTGTTTACAAAAGTGCCTTGTAGTGACTGCTGGTGGTGTCACTCCGTCCCATGCCCCAGAGCTATCACCGGGCCTCATGGGAGTTGTGACTACAGCATTGGACATGGGACTGTTTGTTCACTCACTTTCTGTGAAGAGAGTTTTGAACTGTGTTTTGAATAGACAGCATTTTCTTTGTGTGGTTGGTAAATAACACAGAGCAAAGTTAGTCAGCAAGTTGCATAGCTTCTGCATTCTGATTCTTTGGAGCCCTTTTGTACCAAGCTTGACAGGATGTTTTTAACAGAATGTGACCTCACTGGGATACCAGAGGTAAGGAAAAAAGTTATTTGGGCTGTTGTGGAATATTTTGCACAGAGCTGACCGAAAGTACTGCTTTAAAATGTCTCTTGGAAAGAAGGTGGTTTCATGGTGATCCAGTCAGCACCTTGTTCAGTGAAAATCAATGTCTTTCACTCCTTTGTAAGTTATAGGAAATCTTAATAAGATTTTCTATTTCCCACTTATGGAAAAAGATGCTGATTTGCAGATCTCAGAATGATTATGTGCTTGCTCTAATGTGTTGAGCAAAGGCCCAGTTCTAGTAACAGAACATCAAAATATTTTCTTTCTAACACAGAAAAGAATAAGCAGATCTGATCCAGTTGTTCATCCAAGTCCTAGGAGCAGCAGTGTGAGAATCGGAGCGGTAGCAAACCCAGCAGGACCAGGCGACAGAGACCTTCTGGACACCTGGACCCAACCACTAGGTAAAGGTAAGAAAGAAAAAAGGAAAAAACCCATATCAGTGTGTTTTCTGAGTAAGATCATGTATGGGTTTTCATCACAGACATCATAGCTGAGGCTGCTGCTTGTAGTTTTGCTTGGATGTAGAGCAAAGGGGACTGTGGTACCTAGGGGGGTGGGGGGCTGGGCAGGCACCCCCTCTCCTCCCTCTGCTGGTCAGCACCGGGGGAATGCGGTGACAGGGAGAACCAGCACCTTCCTGTTGAGGGGGGGAAAGCCCCGTTGGTAAGCAGCTCTTCAGGGCTTCTTCAGTGTGCCACTCATGGTTCTAAGCACTGACAGCATAGGGATGTAGTGATGCAAGGTTCAGCGGCAGTAAAAAAAGGGAGAGAAATCTGAGTGTTCAAAAAGTCAGGGGAAGATGATTTTTTTTAAAAAAAAGCCAACACACAGATGTAGTTTAGATATTTATTTATACAGTATAAAAATAATGTAGATTCATGCTGAATGATCTGATTTGTTTATATTCAGGATCTAAAGAGATTTTTATGATAAATGAAATAAAAATACATTATTAAACAAAATAGCTTCATGAATAATAGGCATCTTGCTGTTCTGAAATTGAATTAACAATATGTGATCTGCTTTACTATGTATACCAACAGAACAAAACTTCATTGTTTTTGTGGTCAACAATTGTTTTTTTCCAGTCAGTACAGGTGACTTACAAAAAAAAAATTAATTGTTTGAAGTCACTGATAGAGCAGTGAGAGGAAATGAAGTTCTCACGATATGTAAAACTATTATTCATCATTAAAGACTTGCATAACAAAGAAATCTATATATAGGCTTTTAAAATTGGAAAGTTTTGTGTGCTGCTTACAATGAAAGTGTTCTTTGATAAAAGAGGATGGAAAAGTTTGCTCATTTACTTATGACTAACTAGAGTTGCTTTTACTGTAAGTCACATAAAGAACTAGAGATTTGTTTTTTCTTGTGATCAGTTAGGAAGTGGATGGGTTGAACTTCATTTAGTGGTATAAAAGATCCAGTGAGCATGTCACTGCTCCCAGTAAGACTGGGTAATGACTTTGGTTTGACAAAGCATTTACAGAAGAAACTTCTAGAGACAAGTGTGTTCTCTAAAGTAGAAGTCTGTCAAATGGGGAATAACTGAAGATGATGAATGTATATTCACAACTTTGGTATCTGTGTTGCAGTAATACTTCTGGTCCTCATCATGAGTCAGATGCTGGGTATTGTGCAATACAAAACCAGATTTTATATACCAAACAGCTAACGATGCAGACATGAGACAGCAATTGAATAAACCAGATGTGATAAATTATTCAGTCATAAAAAATAGACCCAAAGTGTTAAGATGGAGTTTTCTGATCTTAATATCTTTCTACAGCTGTGTATGTACTGTTCAGGTTTCTTTAACAGACGATTTTTTCATAGTGTCTCACCTACTGCAGGTAAACTGCCACCAGTAGTTGAAAGCTTGATCGCTTTTTGACCTTCAGTCAGAGAGAAGTTTGAAGGGTGGAATACAGTTTATGTTATCCCTGAATTTGAACAAGAGAGTGCAAATGTTAAATAAAAGTAATCTGTTTGATACTTAGGAAAGCTACGATGGAGAAACCAGTAGAGGTCAGTACAGAGTGCTGAAACTGAAGCAGAGTGCCAAGGCTTTGTGTATTTATGCTCTGTACTTTCCATCTTTAACTTTCCCTTTAAAATATGGTAAAGGCTTACAGTCAATATTTCTGTCCTCTTCGAAAGATAGGTTAAAAATACTTGGGATAATATGATAATGACAGACCGCTTAAACACAATACTTTAAGCAATGACATGCATTTTGTAGCTGGCAGATAGATGCTGGAAACCTTATTTCACGGAATCATTATCAAAATCAATGCGTAATACTTTTTACATATATTGCAGTGACAAATGCATCCAACTCATGGTTATGTAGCAAAAATTTAGGAGAAAGAGGATAATTTTTATGAAACAAGTTTTCAGATACTTTCAATTAAAGCAACAAAAGAATTTTTCTCATCTTAGGTAATGAGTTTGGATAATTATCAGTAAGTGTTGTTTTAAAAGTCTTTTCTTTGTGTATATACACATATATACAGAGAGAGAGGGAGAGGCAGACAGACTCTGTATATAAAGTTGAATTATCTTTTGTTTCACTTTTTAAAGCCGTTGTTTGCTCGTGTTTTCCTTTTGTGATTTAAAGCAAGGAAAAGAATCACCGCGTATAGTCTGTTCATGAAAAGATCCTTCAACATATATTAGCTGAAAAATCTCATCTCTGAAAAGCTTCTGTTCAGGCTGCTTTCTGTGGAACTAGAAAGAGCAATCTGCCTGTCCTCATTCTGTTTCCTTGCACTTTAACTAAGTACTTTGAAAACTACCTTGCGATTAAATTGCAGTTGTTGACTATTAAAGAATTACAAAAAAATTATTGTAAGATAAAGGTGACATGCTATATTTTGATTCCAATACCAACTTACATCTGCTGTCTGTGAGTTAGGAGAAATTACCTTCAGAGAGAATGGAACTATACAAACAGTGAATAATTTTGAAAATCCTCTTCACTTGTTCTGCTTACCTTCCATGTGTTTCTTTAAATTGGTTTTGAAGACATTGGAAAGTATCCAACGTCTCTGAAAAACATATTTTCTTTTTATTTGCTTTATCATGCACTTAAAAATGACAAGAACTAGACAGACTTTCTCTAACCCTTTCTCACGGGCACTTGTGTGCCTTTGGAGTCAGATGGCATAAGTGTGAATGCAGTTCAGAGGGCTTTAACGGAGGGTTACGGTAAGGGAGGGATTCCCTGATAACTGTAACAGCTATCATCAACAGTATAATCTGAAATGGGAAGGAGATGGAGGTATCATAAACTGCTGTTGCATATCTGACCTGTGACGTGTTTTTTCCACACTTCTGTCACTGTAACATCACATGCAGGTCTTCCAATCCAGTACAGCTGAATTTCCTTGTGAAAGATCTCCCCTCACACATGTAGTGTAAAATCCTGGTTTTGGCAAAGTCAGTGGAATTCCTGATGTTTGAATCAGTGTGAGACCAGGAGCTCTACAGGCTTGTTTCAACATTTTTTTTTTTCCTGAGGTAAAGGAAACAGAAATAATCTAATTTCTTTCATAACACAGGGTCCAGTCTAACAGTATGACATGAGTGGTGGCATGTTAAACCACAATTTCCATTTTGAGTCCAGATTTCTTACCAAAGGCTCGGATTCAATTACATTCAATTCAGTTCAATTCTTCTTCATTTAAAGGGAAGTAGAGAAACAACTTCTAGTACTGATTTTACTCTTGGCCTTGATTGTGTTTTGAGAAAATAGTCTTGAATCCGAAAGTCAAACCCACCTTCTTTCCCCAGGTAAACTTCTGATGTCCGTACCATTTTGACACACAATACTTTCCTATTGCCTTTTTCACATCTCTCTCATTTTTTGTTGGGTAGAAAGGGTGTGAGAAATTGTATTTTGCTGAGCCACAGTGGAACTTCTAATTTACAGTAACTGGTATTCTTCATTAGTTGATGTTGGGAGGAAACCCTCCTCCTCAGATATTTTTCCTGAAAAGTAGTACAAAGGTTCAAGCGAAGGTGGTTCTTATAACACCAAATGCTCTGGGTTTAGCCAGTCAGTGCTGAAGTCCAAAAGTCTAAGTATTTCTATTGCTTCTATTAAGTTTGTTTACATGTTAAATTTCATGAACGTCTGGTTTGCTTTTTTTTCTGTAACATATGGGATATAAACCCCCAAAATTCAGGGACCAAAATTATGTTGCTGGAAATGTGTAGTTCAGTCAAATATAATGTTATGCTAGAAGTTTGCTATTCTTATCTGTATCCAGACCAAAGATAGAAGATTACAGCAGAGCTGTTCATGATTAAGGAACAGAGGGTCTATCTTATTACTGAAGTTCTTAGTCTCTTGGTAGATTTATGTTTGGTATTTTCTTGATTATGGTATTGCATTTATACATTCTTACAGGTATAGTTATATTATCTTCTCATTTCATCGGTCTTTTCTGATGTCTTTGGATTACTTGTTTGCTGATTTTAAAAAGTTTTTCCCTGCAAAGTAACTATGCTTAGGTAAATTATCTTACCACTATATAGCTAGGTTTTATGTTTGTTTAAGTCAGAGATAAATTTCTCCATTGTTAGTGTATGTGTGTACAGGGGTGAATTCTAACATTTTTGCGTTACCTGATATAGAGGTATCTGTCATTTAACTATAAAGCTCTGTTTTCTGTTTAAGCATCTATCAAAAAATTGTGGACTTGTGCCCAGATAGGAATAGTACTAATTCAGTCAGTGGTGATCTGTAATTGAGATAGTGTCAGTAGTGAAATCTCTTCATAGAAAAAAGGAAACTGTGACATTTGCACCAGCAACTGAATAAATTAAGGTTCCTTACCTGTAATTACATTATCAATCTGCAGAATGCAAAATAACTTAAAATAAATTAGAGACAATAAATTATAATGATAAATGTAGGCAAATAAATTGTAATTTCAAACATTCCACAGGGAGAAAAAAGATAGTTTTTCACCCATTTCAGGAACAAAAGGACAGCCTAAGGGATTGGCATAATTTTGGGAAATGTTCTCTATATCACAAGAAAACATCAGTATAACAGTTTCGTTTTTGGTGGTTCTACCATTTTAGTGAAACCTATCTATGGAGGCAACTTTGCATCTACGGTGCTTAAGGGATCAGAAATGGTGGTTTTCCCTGATTATATTAGATTGGATGGTATAGCTGGGTTTGGGTTTTTTCACTTTATCCTGTAGTTCTATTGGGAATTTGTTACCTGTCCTTTTCACTGTGTAGTTCAAGTCAATACTAGGCTTTTCTTTTCCATTTCCTCACTTTCTCATATGTCAAGAAAAAACTTTAGACTCCAGTCTCTCCTTGGTGTTCTCTACCTCTCACTGTAATCAACAGGTATCTGAACCCAAGTCTTGAGTGTCTTACATATCCTGGTAATAGAAAAAAACTGGTTGTATGGGGGGTGGCCTAAGGCTGAGGACCTGTAGCCTTTATAACGTCAATATTAAATCTGAGGTATATGTGGAGTTAAGCCTGTCTAGAAACTCTGAAAATCACTTCCTTCTCATAGAAAAATTCTCAATCATTTCTCTTATACCTATGTATTTCTAAGAGGTCAATATTCACACTATCACCTTAACTGTAAACGAAATAAATGTGAATTCAGTTTTTGTAGTACATATTCATATCATAGAATCACAGAATGCTTTGAGTTGGGAGGGTTCTTTAAAGATTATCTAGTTCCAGCCCCCCTGCCATGGGCCGGGACACCTTCCACTAGAGACCAGGTTGCTCAAAGCCCCATCCAGCCTGGCCTTGAACACTTCCAGGGAGGGGGCAGCCACAACCTCTCTGGGCAACCTGTTCCAGTGCCTCACCACCGTCACAGTGAAGAACTTCCTTACATTTAATCTAAATCTACCCTCTTTCCATTTAAAGCCATTACCCCTTGTCCTATCACTCCATGACCTTGTAAAAAATCCCTCTCCATCTTTCCTGTAGGCCCCCTTTAAGTACTGGAAGGCCGCAATAATGTCTCCCCAGAGTCTTCTTTTCTCCCGGCTGAACAACTCCAGCTCTCTCAGCCTATCCTCATAAGGGAGGTGCTCCAGCCCACCAGTCATCTTTGTGGCCCTCCTCTGGACTCACTCCAACAGGTCCATGTCCTTCTTGTGTTTGGGGCTCCAGAGCTGGACACAGTACTCAAGGTGGGGTCTCACAAGAATCAGCAGCCCAGGACACAGTTGGCTTTCTGGGTTGCAAGCACACATTGCTGGGTTGTGTTGAGCTTCTCATCCACCAATACCCCCAAGTCCTCCTTCACAGGGCTGCTCTCAACCCACTCATTGTCCAACCTGTATTTGTGCTTGGGATTGCCCCGACCCGTGTGCAAGGCCTTTCACTTGGCCTTATTGAATTTCATGAGGTTCACACAGGCCCACCTCTCTAGCTTGTCAAGGTCCATCTGGATGACATCCCTTCCCTCCAGCATGTTGACCACACCACACAGCTTGGTATCACTGGCAAACTTGTTGAGGGTGCACTCAATCCATGATTATGTTTACAAGCAAAGTCTTTTCTGAAGACCTTTCTGTTTTTAACAAGTCTCTTTTAAAAGTAAATCTTATGTTTGATTCTACTCTACAAAAAGCTTTTATGAACAAATTGAAATGCATCAAAAAGATCTTCTGTAGTATATGTTTGTGATTACTCAATATACTACAGGGGGATATTAAAAATAGGCATCACAGAATAGAAAATATTCAACAAAAACATAGTCTTACTTTTTCCTTTGTTCTTTAAGGGCAAATATCAATTTCAATTGTACATGCTAGGTTTTACCAACACTGTAAAAATACAATGAATAGCAATGTTATTTGACACATTATTTTACTATTCTTTGGGGGTTCTGTACTGGTCCAGAAAAAGAAATGTACCTCTCTGAAAACTTTTTATCTATGTTTATATAGACTGTATTTTTATCAATACACTCATATTTTATATCTATATATATGAATATGAACATGTACAGAGCATTATGAAATTTCTGCACAGAAATACTACTTAGGAGTTCATTAATATTTTTTATAATTGCAACAGGTTCATATTGACATTAATTTTGTTCCAGGAATTAAGATGTTAAACTTAAGAAAATGTTTAATTAAAACTAGATGAAATATGGATAAAAGTCTTGAAAAATACTAACTGTGGCTTTAAACAGCACGAAGCAAAAACACATATCATTTCCCATGAACCTGACTCACAGAAATATTTTATCTATTTTTCTCAGTAAGAAAATTACGAGTAGTGCTCCAATAGAAGTGTTAATCATGTGATTGTATGTGTCAAAAATATTCCATTTTGCTAGCAGATTTATACTACTTCAGAGAAAATGTATTAGTAAAGATTTTCTGGTAACTTAATGTTGGCTGTAAAGATGACCAGAGAGAATATGAATTAGACCTGGTATGCTTATACCAACTCCTCTTGCAAAAAAGGAGTGGAGTACCATGGATTTTAATTCTTGACCAACGCAATTGTATTCTATGATGAGATGATTGACTGGATTCATGGCTAAAGGGGGCAGGGGATGTCATCTGTTTTGACTTTAGCAATGTTTTCAGCACAATCTCCCACAACATCCTCATATTCAAGCAGGGTTGTTATGAAGTGAATGGATGGACTACTAGATGAGTAGAAAACTGGAATGATTGGATGGATCATCAGACTCAAAGGGTGGTGGCTATTGGTTCATACTTTGCCTTGATGCCTGAATTTCTCATGGGACTGTCCAGAAACCCCTCCTGTTTAGTAACTTCATACGTGTCTTGGTGGACAGCGGTTTAAACATTGTGTGCTGACAGTGATGAAGGCTAACAAAATACTGGACTATATCAACAGCAGAATAGCTAGTAGATCAAAGGAAGTAGTTATTTCTCTTTATGGTACTAATTAAGCCACATCTAGAACACTGCATCCAGTTCTGGGTACCTCCATGCAAGACAGATGTTGATCACCTGGAGCAAGTTCAGTGGAGAGCTACCAAGACGGTTGGAGGCAGGAGCATATGCCCTGTGAAGAGACTCCGAGAAAACACAGATTGTCTAATCTGGAGAAGGGATGCCTGCAGGAAAAAAAATCATGTTTAGGCAGAGAAACCCTGAGAAAATAATAGTCTTGCAACTTTTGAAATAACATTTTCATGGTAAGTGAATAGTGCCTCCCACCTCCTAAGGAACCTCACCCATTCCCACACATCAAGGGGGCTTGGGTTGTTAAGTAGCTCTAACGAATTTCTAAATGTCACAAGAGGTTCCCTTGCAATTAAGCAGTAGATGTAGTTCTTCACTACTTTGTAAGGGTAAAGAGTTTTTTCACATGGGTTATAATGGAAAATATAAAAAATTGGCATTCCAGATGTAATCTGATGGCTTATCCAGGCCTCTGAACCTCCTGTGTCTTCTGGGAGAATTATTCCTGAGGAGCAGCCCTTGCCATCGCTCCTGGGATGTTGAAAATTTACTGAGTACAGGTGTTTGGCCAGGATGATGACTGCTGTTGGTAGGGAACCGATAGCCTATGGATTCTGAACTGTGCCTTGGTTTGGTTTGATGGTGCTTGTGTCCTGTTTTTGTTTTTTTCCCCTGAAATTTGATATGAATATTTTTGCTTAGGAAGAAAGTGTGTGTCAAGGAAGCCATAAGAAATCTGATACATTTTTTTTGGAAGTGAAAATAGTAGAACAAAGGGAGTGATTAGCAGATATTTGTAAGCTTATCTTTTCCTCATGCCAAATCAATGTGACTAACATTGAGGACAGGGGACTAAAAGGAAAAGTAAAGTATTCATGAGGTCTCTTGATCATTGGTAGAAAATACTCTACTTGGGAATGTGGAATCAATCTTTTACTATATGGATTTATACTCCAGAAGATATTGGAAAGTGGCTGGGAAGATACAAATGTTATCAGCCCCGGAATGGACACCAAGTGAGTGGTACCAGAATGTTCAATCTGTCTCATCCAGATGTTCTCCTGTTAGGCCAGGGAAAGCACCTCTCCCACACTCACTTCTTTCTGATTGCAGAAGGAAATTTGATATATGCATTGTACATTTACAAGTTTGGTTTGTTGTCCTGTACTGAACAAATGCAGGACTACCCAGCAGTCAGCACTGCTTACAGGATGTGCATAACTTTAAATCAATTTTTCTATTTCTTACTTTTTTTCCATTTCTACTTTTTGATACTCCTTTTCACCTCTCTGGTTAACTCTTTCCTGCTTCAGTCTCCTCACAAAAAACCAGCCTGTCCAATTGCTTTCTCCACACTGGTCACAGCTTTGCTGTATTTCTTTGCCAGTTCAGTATTTTTGATACCATTGTTGATGTAGTCATGGCCTTCAATGGAATTTCTGCCACAGTTGCCAGGGCACTGTTGGCTTTGCATGACTATACTCACCAGAAGGTCCCCAGTCCTTCAACTATGTGAAGTCTGGACATTGATCACATAGCTCTCTCTCAACTGCCTGTGAAATCCAGCCATTCTTCACTGGATTTATCAACTTCTCACTTTGTTATCTCTCAATAGTTTCTCATTCTCTGTTCATGTTTGCATGGGTAGTGTTAGCATGTCCTGTTCAGTTAGCTTTAACTCCAGGCAGGGCCCAGGCAGCAGCTTCATTGCTTTCCTGAGTCCTAACACCAATAACATCATCCTTAGTTGATGGTGTTGATTGGTGTACAGGAGCAGAAAAAGTAGGTAGTAAATCAATTAATTTAATAATAATCAGCATAACTATGTAGCATCTTCACTTTCAGAAAAGTAGTAACACACTTATATGACCTTTCTGTTTTAAATATTGAATTGAAAAATTAACAGTGCAGTGGGACAACCATACTTCAGGACTCTACATATGTGATTTCCATGACTATGTGATCACCAGCCAGCATTGCAACTAGGACAGGATGCAACCCGGAAATGAATAGAAGTGAGTGCACATTCCCTCTGATGTGTTCAGTCATTCCTGGCCCTCCCTGTTTCAAATCACAAGGCAGTGGTGATACCACAATGCAGATCAGCAGAGGGAATGAGGACAGAATATAACAGCTTTGGAGGAGCTCAGAGCAGTCAGGACCACGTGTGTTTCCACTATCATGGTGAAGGGAATAGGAGATAAGGGCATGGGTGATGATGGTTAGTGATAGATGGTTAAAATCTCCTTGGGCTCCTTTCTTATACCCTGGCACAGGAACCCGCCTGTCATGGCTACTCAGGAGTTACAGTGCATGAATGGAAATGGGAGTGAACTCTGCTTGAATTCCAAGCTAATAGAAAATGAGTAATCTAACATTGTGTGAGCAGGTGTCACTGCAGTGACTGTGATAAGTAAGCCTTGTTACAAGGCTGGGTATGGTATCACATTTATTTATTCCTGTGGTGGTTGTGTAAGAGTTGACTGGCTTGATATATGGCAGAGCAAGGTCTCATCTGATCACAGATGCACAAGCAGACCAAGAGAGTGAGAGAGGAAGCTTTCTTCTCATTGTTCCTGGTCACTGAGGACAGTGGGAAGCAAAGCAGGTAGGAGCAGCTGAAGTCACAGCTATCAATGCAGCATCAGGGTGGGAATAAACAATTGGAAACTGGATGCTGGAAAAGTGCCTAGTTCTAATCCATGGCTAACCCAGATTGTTTCAGGTAGTTATCTGTTAATCAAATGGGAATGTGCTCTAGTTATGAGAAATGGGACCCCTCCACAGCTGGAAGGCAAAAATCACAACTGGAAGACTATAATCCTCTGGTATTAGGTAAAAAAAATAGGTCTTTGAAATCACTGTTTACACTTTTTGATCTGTAAAACAAACAAACAAGCACTTTCCTAAATGCTTTTAATTCAGGACTAGGAAAATGAGATTGATGCTGCCCATTGTTATCTCTTGTAGAGATCATACTCAAACCCTTGCTTAATGGGTATGTACCTCTTAAAAACTGTAGAATTTGGGGGTTTTGAATGATTCTTTAATATTTTGGAAATAACAGTCAGTTGACTCACTTCTGTATTATTAAATCTTTACAGTACTTGGCTGCAAGTACAACAAAAGAAAAATATGCATAATCCTTTCTGTGATTACAGTGTCTGCTGCCCAGTTACAAAAAATATGTCCAGAAGAAAGAGAAAATGCAGCACATCCTATTCACCTCTTTATATAATCTTATGGCTAATACTATCACAAAGGCATAAAGCTTCTGTGATTTCTGGAGGTCAGATTTCATGAGCGAAGTGAATGAGGCACAATGGACAATACTGACTAAAGATGAAAAGATAATGCTTGTTCTTGTAGAGAAAAAAAAAGTTCTAGAGATTTTTGTATGAATAAAACTACTTTTGTTTCTGAAACAACACTAGGGTTGCCAAGAATGTCAATGGACTTATACAGTTGGAATATGATGATATCTTGGTTGGCTTTTGTTTCTTTGTTAAACCAGGGATCTAACACTATCCAACACTCCAACAAAGATGTATTGCATTTGGTTATAGTTTTAAAACTCTTTTATAAGTGTAACCTCATTTAATCAGCTGACAACCTGAGAAGTGCTTGTAAAAGTTCTACAAATGCATCAAAGAATGGCTGAAAAGGGACGAACTTGAAATTTTGATTTCCACAGGTTTGAGATACAGTTGATTTGGTAACTAAAGATAAAATCTTGGAGTGCCAGTGTTTTATCCGGGGACTCATTTCACTTGCATGGACTGCTCTTAGAGCCCTTTTTTTGGTGGTCTGCGCCCATTTAGGCCTGGATATTTGGTTACTAGCCTGTGGTGATTGTGAAAGAAAACTGTGACAGATAAAAGCCTTCTGTAAGGTGTTTTCTGTGGTTTATAGCCATCGTTATATACATAATCTACAGACATATAGTGAACATGTTAAAGATACTTCAGTATGAGAAATCAGTGTCATGTACATGTGTTCTGTAAAATGACTAAAGAGCAGAAATTCTTTGCTTCTTTTTGGAACTTAACAGGATGCAACTTTCCTTTCTGTTTACCTGGACTACGAGAGAGAGAAGCACATTCTCCTTCTTTTTGTTAATCTTTTTAGTATGGGAACATTCCTCAAACAAGATATACCTGGAGCCTAATGGATTTCATCTCCAAAGGGAAAACACATCCTATTCTCAACACACTAGAATGAGGGACTGAATCTTAAATTATTTGCCTTTTTGCCCAAATATCAAGTAATTTTATTTAACTGAATAAAAAATGGTCCTAAATGTTCAAAGTACTTTTGTGAAATAAAATGTATGTTATGCATGTAAAATGACAGAGGGAAAGGAAGAAGCAGAGATTGCCAAGGAGATTCTGAGAACATTTATTGATTGGAAACAAATCACTGGATTTGATTTGTTTTGTTTTGTTTTGCCGGATTTTTTTTTCTTCTCCATATTACATGAAGTGGTCTCTGTCTGGGTGTAATTTTTACTTTTTAGTGCCATCTGCACCTGTGGCCTTTGGACTTAATGTTTATGACAGATGGACTGGACTGTGTTTGCACCATTTAGTGTATAATCCTTCTGTATGTATCTATGCCATGCTAGGCAGTGGCACTGGCCCAATGGGCATATTTATTAGTGCAGACTTCCTGTCTGCTTCCATTGTTCTGTTGCAGTGTCCTTTGAGCCTAATGGACCTTGCTTTGTGCTGGGCCCACCTACAAAATATTGTTCCTGATTCATGCCAGATTATCTGTTGCAGACTCTAATATTTTTTTCCCTCTTTTTCTTTTTTTTTTTTCCTCTAACACATTTGCCAACTAGAACGGTTAAAATGGATCAATTCCATATTGTAAATGCTCTTCCTCTCCTCTCAGCCTGTGAGCTTGATTTTGGAACAAGCTTACTAGCTTTGTTTGCTAGTATTGAGATGCTTGATTAAAAGGAGAATCGTTTCCTCTGAAAAATGTCGCATCTCATGTTACCTGAGCTCCTGTTCTACTGGAAGCGGAAGCTGTTCCCGGCACAGTGATGGCACCTGTAAAACACGGTTTAATAAAGGCAGCCCTGGCTGCAGGAGCCTGCTGGCCTGTGGCTGGCAGCCCAGAGCTGTGCGGCACATCTCATTCCCACTGACTTTATCAGTGCTGTGTGGCGGGTGTGGGAAAAAGGACAGGCTACTGTTGCACAAGAAATGTTGCCTTCTGTACCAGTAGAACAGCAAAACAAATGCAACACTTTTAAGTTTTCTGAAGGTTTGTGAACCTAACAATCGACAGATGTGATATCATGATAGCAAAGAACAATTTCGTATTGTTCATTTTTCTCATGAAATCATGAGGTTGCCTCTCAATTTTTGTGCCTATTACAGAAATACATGAAATGAACCTCACAGTTTATCTGTAGTCACATCAAATTAGCAGCAAATTTCAAACAGACATTTGAGAATCAAAAGCACCCTTTCCTAACCATCAACATATATAATCCTAACAGTTAAGAAGGATTTTAAAATATTTGTCTAGGAAGTAATCATGCCCTTGTAAACCCTCTATGGAAAAATAGATCACCTATATTTACTTCTTGCACTACATAGTAAGACCATGCATTCTGTGCTCATATTGTCATGATCACGAGGAAAGGAAGCATATGACGTATCATAGACCTGGATTCCAACAGGGACAGTTTCTGGGGCGGGTATACCTGCCAATCAGATTTCTGCAGGATGAGAATGAAGACCTGGGAGGGAGAATTTATCATTTCATAAATAAAAAAAGCAATTATCAACAACATTTTTGTATCTAGAAGAGGTTTCTTTATGATACTGAAATAAAGCTCTATAGTAAAAAGAAAGGAGATTATGATGGTATATTCATGACTGAGAAGTAGAAAAGGCAAAAATTCTTTTCTTCCTTTAAGCCGTTTTACATTTGGTATTTTTGGTTTGCAGTAGAGACTTCAACTATAACATATCCATCTGGAATGTGTAAATGAGTGAGTTTGGGCTTGAGAAGAAAGTATGTTGAAGTCCATATACAAAGACTCATGTATGGTTTGAATATCTTCTTTTTCCATTCACCTTTAATGCTGTTGAATACTTAGTGCTTTTGAAGATCAGGTACCCAAACTGCAATGATGAATCTCCATATAGGCATTTTTGTGAAAGAATGTGTATATTTTCAACCTTGAATTTCATATTAAAACATATAAGTGGAATTTGAAAAATCTCATGGCAGTATGTTTGGCAATCATCTTTCACACCCCATGCAATTTTTTTTCTCTCCTTTTATGATATCTCCAAGAGTTTCATCAATTTATCCTCGTAGTTGCACATCTTGAAGGAGTATTTTTAAGAATGCAGTGTAGAAAATGTGCAAGCTAGTTGTGGGCAAATCCTGTTTAATACCCTTCATTTTGAATTAACTGTGTGACCATTCTGAAATTTTTTTCCTGCATTTGCTGTGGCAGTATCAAAATTTGTTCCTGATAGATTATTGCTCACCTACTCCGTGAAAAAGCAGTTTTCTAAGTTGCTTTTCTCCGCTGCCAGTCAGTGTGATGATGAAGTATCTTCTCGAAACTACCATAAAAGCTTTGGTACTTCTTTTTTTGTAAAAACCATTTTAGAAATGTTAAGGTGAGAGCAGAGGTTGGTACAGAAGTGTATCACAGAGGAGACAGGATATTATTGAGTGCTTCTTTTTTATTTGCTTTTCTTTCTTTTGCTTTATAGACTTCATAGCCACAGTTTAGTACAACAATAGAGATATTATCCAAGTTTGTCAGGAGAGAGAAGTAATCTTCTGCCACAAAAGTCTGTTTGTTACATGATAAGATTAGCATTAAGGTTATTGTAATGTTTGAGTTTCTGACTGGATCCCTCTGCAAATAATGACCTGAGGGGTTGTGTCATCATGTAGACAAGCTACATGACCATTCAGCTGTAATTATCGTAATTGCAGTGCCAGTAATGTACAGTGCCCCAGAACTGTGGAGCTAGGTATCATGTCCTGCAAATGGAATTATTCTGTTAATCATAGAAGAGCCCGGGGACTGAGCTGATGGAAGCACATAATAGCAAGGTTATGCCTATCAATGATATGCAGCCTAAACCTCCCAACTGTGAGGCACAGTAGAGACAAGTGTTATGTGATGGCCCTCCCTTGTGGATCATCATCATATCCCTTCCCTAGACATTACCTGATTACTAGCCAAGCCAATATACCATACTACCATCATCTACCCTTCCATCTGCAGGGTTGCATCTGAAATGCAGACAACCAAGGGGATTTTTCATTATCCTAAATTGCACATATCTGAACACTGGGGAGTCAGCCTTATCTGGTCTTGTCTGAATTCACACTTCTCTTAGAGGAACTGTAAGTCTAAAGAGCTTTTCAGAACATCCAGATTAGCCAATAACTAACTACATGTCCCTGGGGACATAGGACAGGAGACTGTGGTCATCCGCAAGCACTAGCTCAGGAATAGTTGCTTTCTGTACACAAGCCTCCTGACTCTGAAGATTCAGAACCCCCCTATTCAAATATTATTATGTGTATATGCATAGCCTAGGTAGAATCCTCAATCATTTTCTGTCACTGAAGCCACTCTCGCCCATTAGACCCCTGATACAGTGGAACTCCTTGTGCCAGGCCTTCCACATACTACTTTTTCCTATTACTATAATTTCTTCATAGCTATAGCCTTTTTCTGATTTCTCTGATCTACAGGAACGATCCATCAGTTTTCTGATGGAAGTGAAATCCACATTTGTTGTTCCACAGCAGGCTCTTCAAAAGACTTGTTCAACACCAGTGTCCACCAACCTCTGGTTCAGTTTTCTGTCTAGCTTTATGATTATCTGCATTTGCAAAGAAATACGACAGTGACCTTGGGATTTTCATCAGTTCTGTTCTAGACAGGACTTCCATACTGGAAGCAGGTAAACTGGCTTTCCCTATCCATGACTTTCCAGACTCCAACCAATGGATATAGCCACTATCTTCCTAATGTCTCTAGGCTTGTTTGATCTTTGGAAAGACTAATCACACCACCCCTAACCTGCTGGTGGATTCCACTGATGTAATTCATTGTAAGATCCATTCATTAGGCAAACCAGCTGCTGCTTTTGTCTGCTGAAACACCATTTGTGGCTGCTAGATCACCTGTGACTTCTGAAAGCCCCACAAGCAAAAGAGGCTGCAGGTTACTGTGTGTCACATCTGGCACCTCCTGAAGTGGTTCTGAGCAGTGACTGATGGAAGATCTGCAACTTTCTGCCTCTCCACCAATTTTCTTTCCTAATATGTCTGCACATATTATTTAATGCCATTACATCATCCTGGTTTTGCAAGTTATTTTTACTGTCAATGCATTTCTGATGCTTTATACCCTGATGTTAGGAGAAACTTGGTCTCATTTGTGTTGCAATTGAATCAGTATTCATATCTGCTTCTTACAAAACCAAAGAATTTCTTCGATGTTAAACACTAAATAAAAGGATGCAGTGATAAATTCATCAGATGTGGTAGGCAGAATAGAGCTCAAAGGGTCACATTTGGTTATATAAAATAGTCCTGCTGCTGCTTTCCTCTAAAAGTTAATCTCAGTTTGTGCACTCAGGAAGCATACTTAAAGTCTGAATAATTGCTCCTAGTTGGTACTGAAATAAAAAAATGCATTTCATTTATGAATAAACAGTGTATGACAATGTCATTTGTGCCTTTTTTAATATTTTAGAAATAAAATATTTTGTTTCCTATAATTTTTTTTCTTGTAGACTAATATATCCAAATGACAATATTTTAAAACTTATTCAAATTATAGAAAAATGATTTGAAAAATAAGAAAAAGAAACACCTGAAAACTGCAAATACTAGAATAACAACTGTTAAGAGAGTAAAATGAGTGTATTTGTAGAAAGCTTTGTTCAGAGATTCCTATAATATCCTTTTGTTTTGATTAAAGGTCTTTTTGCTTAAAGACCTTCAGTTTTCATTGGTCCTGTTTCTCATTTGTTTACATATCGTTGCTTCTTGCCTACAAAAAAACCTGTGCACATACATATGTTTACTTTCTTCCTTCACTAATGGGGGGAGTTCAAGCACTGAATAATGTGGAAGGGGAGACTGTGAACAAGTTGGAATCACTTGTGCCTTTGTATAAGGACTAATATAGACAGAGTTTGATTAGTTTCCTTAGTCAAACTCAGTAAGTAGTCCGATAACTGATTTTAAAACCTGTTCTTGTGGTAGTCTTCAGTGGTAGGAAAAGTAGTTTTTCACGTGGTTGACAGCCTCACTTGTGAACCTCACAGCACAACTTCTGCATATGACTGAGATCAATCTGGCCAGCAATGGGCTCTGTGTGGGATTATTTCATTTGTCCCCCTCACTGCTCTGAATCCTTTTCTTCTGTCTGTTAGTTGCATTTCCATTCCACCAGTTAATACTGCGATCAGTGCGGATGAGAGAGTAATCCATCCTTTGTACAGGTCTTATGTCTTTCTTCCATCTACCTACATGTTTTCCCTAAATCCTGTGATTGCTCGGGAACTGGCAACAGAGACAGATGGAGGATGTCACACCTACATAGAAATGATGAAGAAATGATGGCTGTTGGCCATTGACTTGCAGTGACAGAGGCATCTTTAACTTGTACATCAAAAGAACCTTTTTTAAGGATAGTGTCACTATCACCAGTTGCTGAAAATGGAAAAACAGATCCTCAGCTGTCATGTACTCTATCATTGATTCACTGTGCTACAGCAGCAAGCCAGTTACACAGCAAAACTATCACATAAAACAAGCTAAGCGAAAAAAAAAAATGTGAGAGACTAGGGAGGTGTATAGTACATATTGAAAGTGTCTGGCAAAATGTAATATTAATATAGAAATCTGAAATGAAACATATCTTTCAGATGAGATGATAAATTTTAAGGCAGTCATTGCTGTATATATGTATTACCAGAAATCTGATTTTGAGAATAAATGACTACCTAATGTTTCCTTAACTGAGGCTGATATCAAAGTCAGATTCTTTGTAACATTACTGACAGATTTTATGAAGATCTAGATAATTCAGTGAAGGTGTCTTCACAAAATGATAAGTTAAACCTGTAGATAAAGACTTAACCATGCTTGTGTAGCATAGAAAAAGATAGTTGATCAGGTTGCTGTGGGAAAAAACAGCTCAAAGCTTTGATTATAAAAGCTGAAGTGTTGACTGCTCATAAACATGCTAAGTAGTATCTTCCCAGATTAGTAGTTTCTTCCATTTAAAATAGTAGCTGCACTATGATTTCCCAGTGGAAAAAAAAAAAGAAAAAAGAAAAGAAAAAAGAGGTGTATTTGGGGGGAACAGGAGGGAAGGGAAGGTCTAAGACTTAGAATTTCCTTTAGTTAATCAACTTCATTATAGAAAAATAATGGGTGAAATAACATGAAAAATAAGATTTGTGTGTGTGTGAAATAAATGCAAATGCATTGAAAGATTGATTAATGCTAGGTTCTCAGTGGTTAAAACAGCCTTCTCTTTTCGGTACTCTGATATTTGAGTTTATAGAATATATATTATCTTCCTATTGACTACTCTCTAGTCGTTTCTGTTAATTATCATCTGAAAGACTATACAGTCCACTTCTTACTGACATAAAAATGCAGTAACTCTTAGAAATTGTCCCACTGATGCCTATGAAGCTATTTGCAAGAGAAACTGCTGGCCAGAGTAAGCAAGGGCTCCATTAAAGGGTTCAAATGGAAGATAAAGTTAAATTTATGTTTACTTGATAGATTCTTATTCTGTAACATTCCTCTTGTTTAAATCCTTATTTTTTTTCTACTTATATTTCTAACTCCTAACTCTTTCTCTGTTTCTTTCTCTTTTTTTTTCTCTTTCTTCTTCCTAATATTCCATTTTAACAAGATTTTGTGAGTCACACTGATTCCAGACAAACAAGCTGCTGTACTGTAAAATAAATAGCCTTGAAATGCTACAAAGTAAATCACTTGCCTTAAAGATTAAGCTAAAATGTTTGCTTCAGCTTCATGTCTGAACATCCTTCCTCTTAACCAGATGATAGCAGAATTTTTGCCAACAAAACGTATCTTTACTAAACCAGGGCCATCTTTCAATAAGAACAGAGCAGTATGATGCCCTCTGCCATCAAAACATGCCTCTAGCCCTATTTATTTATGAGGAGCTTTGTACTGGATACAAACTGATCATGAATGTTATCCAGCTTTATATAAGACATCACATGGTATTGGTAATCTGATACAGGGGTTTAAATGGATAGCTACATTGCCAGTTTTAAGTGCCAACATTTTTTTTCCCTTTTGCTATCAAGTGGTATAACATGTACTGCTAAGAAATAGTCTAGCCTTCTTTGAGTTTACGCTTCCTGCAGAAGAATTGTTACATCTTTATTTTGCTTTTTATTCTTCTGAACAAAATAAACTGTTTAGTATTTTCTGATGGAACATCCTGGAAATAGATTGTTGTAGGAAGAATAATCTACATTTTACTCCATGTTCTCAAATATATTTTTTCACAAGCTTGTGTTTCAACATCTTTTTGCTGTATGTTTATTAAAGTAGTTAAGCCTTACCGTTACAGGTGTGGAGAGTCTTAAGAAACAGATATTGTTTCAGACAAGAAATACTGACTTTTCTTGATGTTTATTCTTATAGAATTCTATTTGATCACCTATACTTGTATTTGTAAGCCTAGAGAATCAGCTTTATTTGTGGATTATGTATATAATTGACATTCGCTTCATTCAGGCATGGAAAAATCTAAACTGGTGTGAGAAACCTCAGGTGTGACTAACATCCCAAATCTTTGCTTTGAAACATAGTCTAGAGGATGGATGAGCATTAACATGGAAAATCTAGCCTATTTTTCCCAGAGGACACCTTTGTATTATTCCAGCTGAAATGCTTAATGTACTGCATCACTTTGATCTGAAAGTGAAAATCTGATGAACATTTGTTTTAGTATTTTAAAAGTAAACATAGTAGGTTTGATCAATCCTATCAATAGGACAAGTGAAACTAAGATTCTGGAGCTGGTATGTGCATCCTTAAGGGAAGGAAAATTGGCTAATTTGTGCTTAACTTACTAGAAAACAGATATGGGAAAGAACATGGCAGCAGGAACATTTAATAAAGTGAACAGAACCTATCTGAAAATTTTGTGAGCAATTTGATGGTAGTACAAGTAGAGACATCTCAAACTGTCATTTCAGTTTCAAATTATTTATCAAACATTCATTTGCGATTGAAATAGCTTAAGCAGAGATGTGACATGGAGGAGGGATGGAACTGATAAGGAGAATTGTACCCTGAGTATTTGTTTATATGTTTCTTCTACCATGAGAGACAGATCTGTAGTTTTGTATGCTTCCCTAACTTCATGCATTAGAGAAATTGAATAGCATGACTGAGTTTAGAAGGGGTGACATTAATGCGAAGTCTAAGGATTCTTTATGTGCATAAACCCATGATAGTTTATTCCGTGAACAGCTGCTAGCCAATCAGCCTTTTAAAAAGCCTTTTGGAGACAATGCTGAAAATCCAGAGCTCACACTCTCACTGCAGGATTTGTACACCAAATTTTCAAAAATAGGGCACCTCCAAATACATGTTAAAGGGTAATCTAAATACCTCTTAGGGACCCAATATTACATTAAATGTATATACAACTGTTGTGGTTTAACCCCAGCTGGCAACTAAGCCCCACACAGCCACTCTCTCACTCCTTCTCCGTGGGATGGGGGAGAGAATCTGAAGGGTAAAAGTGAGAAGACTCATGGGTTGAGATAAAGACAGTTTAACAGGTAAAGCAAGAGCCACACACACAAGCAAAGCAAAGCAAGGAATTCATTCACCACTTCCCATCATCAGGCAGGTGCTCATCCACTTCCAGGAAAGCAGAACTCCATCATGTGTAACAGTTACTTGGGAAGACAAACACCATCACTCTGAATGTCTCCCTCTTTCCTTCTTCTTCCCTCAGCTTTACATGCTGAGCATGATGTCATGTGGTCTGGGATATCCCTTTGGTCAGTTGGGGTCAGCTGTCCCAGCTGCATCCCCACCCAACTTCTTGTGCATCCCCAGCCTACTCACTGGCAGGGTGGTGCGAGAAGCAAAAAAGGCCTTGACTGTGTAAGCACTGCTCAGCAGTGACTAAAACATCCCTGTGTTATCAACACTTTTTCCATACAAATCCAAAACGTGGCCCCATACCAGCTACTACGAAGAAAATTAACTCTATCCCAGCCAAAACCAACACTCCAACATAACACTGAACTTATTAGAACTTTACTTAGTACGTAATAGAGAAGTTGTAAAATATTAAATATATTTAAACTTAATTAAATGTCAAGGTTTTGAAGCTGCTTTCAGTTAGTGACTTGCTTGTCCAAATGTACATCTGATTGAATCTGGCTCTTGGGTATTTTCACTGTAGACTGTGTAGGCTGCAAAACTATCACGATTTCTGTGAGCACAGAATGATAATAACTGAAGCCACTAGTGATGCTATGTTAAAGTTTCTACCAACAACCTTACACTGAGCTATCTATGTTGACATTAAGCTGTAAGTTTTTTGGGAAGACTCTTCATTTATACTCCACCTGTACAGCGATTCTGATTATTGATTAGTGCTATGGTATAAGAAATAAATAAAATCAAAGAATTTGCTTATACTTTGGGCAATTGCTG
Source organism: Strix uralensis (assembly GCF_047716275.1). NCBI lineage: Eukaryota > Metazoa > Chordata > Aves > Strigiformes > Strigidae > Strix > Strix uralensis. Next base: position 130,693,015 of record NC_133972.1, on the reverse strand, counting down.
AAGATTCCATAGTTCTGGCACATGGTAAAATGGTTACCTCTGCAAGTAAAAAAACACAAGTGTCTTCTTTCTCTGCACTGAATTTTAGCAATTAAAAATGTGGCCATGATATGCCAGAAGAAAACAGAAACAGCCTGTTTGTATGTGACTGAAAAAAATATATTCAGAATGAAAGTAAGATGTTAAAAAGTTTCCTTCTCTCTTTCTGTAATGTAAAATTTTCTAGGAGCTAGAGGACAGGACTGCCAGTCTCAAACCACCACAGGTATTGAACAGGGGTAGAACTGGCCATGGAAAGAAGCACCACATTTGAGTGTCTCTGTCCTTGAATATTCAACACTAAGGACTAAGGAACCAGAGCTTAATTATGGAGAGATGAGTGTGAGCTGGCAAAGGTACTACATCCACCTGGCTGCCATAGAAATATAAACACGGTCAATGTTTGTCTATACCTAAGCAGGATATTTTAAAATGTGTTTCATTTTTAATTCAGTTAAAGCTATTTAAATTGTAATGGTTTCTGGGATTGGTGTCCTACATGACCTGACCAATACATGGGAAGAAAAATTATATTCCACTTTAATGAAATTACAAAACATTTCCTTGAGATTTGATCCTGTTGCTTAATAGCATTGTCTCATCTTATGGACAACTTAGCTAATGCTGGTGTAATCAGAGATGACTGTTGTAGCACGAGTTGGAAATGTCAGTTAAGAATGTAACAGCTGCACCTTCTGCTTAAATTTTGACATTATATCTTGAAGTATAAACATTCAAAATACAGTTTAAAAGAGAATAGAAACTTCAACTAAGTGACTTACACCACTGAAATGAAATTAACAATAAAAATAATGATGGATATGCAACTTCAATTGAACTGACAGACTCAGTTATAACAACTTTATGCTGCACATTAGAAATTTGTCCCACTGTGTCTGATGACTATAGTTATCAGGGCAGGAGAGAAGACCTTTAATCACAGTCTTAAAACATTTCGTGGGTCCTTTTGCATACTTGATTTGCCTATTGTATGCAATATTATATTTATGCCATATTTTAAAAGTGTCTCTTATTAATCCGCATTGATCTTATTTTATTTTGCAGATTGTCTAATTTGCTTTGTGTAAATTACATTGAAAGGACAGCTTTAGTGGTTGCATTAGATGGTCTGTTCACTTTTTACAATACATTTTATTAGTCTAAATGTATGGTACCCAGGCTTAAAACCAATACCTACAGGTACCTTTTCAGCACAGTGCTCAGGAAATCAACCATGGAGCTCTCATTAACATTAATGGGTGCTAAGTGGCTAATTTACTGTGCACCACGCTTAAAATATACCCCCCAGGGTGTTCACCATGCTGTGTGGGAGATTCCTCTGTGATGATAGTACTGTAATTGTATTTTATTAGATCAAGCTGCAAATGAAAGATTTTGATTTCTATAACATCTATGCCTAACTCTGATTCAAAGAGAAAACACACGCACCTGTGTTCACTATAAATTAGCTGTGACAGCAAGATAATCCTGTCAAGGATACAGAAAGATACAGCAGGAAAAAAATGTACTACCAATACTTCTAATTTCTCATAAACCTGGAAGGTTATACAGAATATCTTATTTTTAAGCTAAATATTAAACATCAAAAGCATAAGCTTTCAAAATAACTTTTCAGAAGTTTTGAACCACTGTGGTAATTTTAGTTTAGTGTTATTATGAATGTATTTTCAATTACAAAGGGAAAACTTAAAGAGATAAAGATAAATCGACTAGAATCAAAAGCTCAGGAACTTATATCTCTAAGAAGTTAAAGTTTTCCCAGTCAGAGATTCAAAAATTCTCTTGAATTCACACTCCAGTCCAAGAAGAAATACTGTTGGGAATGCTTCCAAATTCTGTTCTGACAAATTAATTTTAAAAGAACATTAACTTTAAGCAGAAATCCTAGAAGGAATGGGGGAAAGAGAAAAAGGCAAAGAATTCTGTGCTTTGGTAAATAGAAGAGAGTGGGATAAGGCAAGACTTAAAATCAATCATCTGGCTTTAGAAAGAACATTCTTCATTTCTTAACAGAGGACAAAGAAGGAAGATGGTTGCCATGTGCTTGAAATTAGCTCTTACCTAGAACAGATTCAAAATTGATATTTGTTTCAGTCTTTAATGGGATGAATGCTGAGTAGAAAAGCAAAGGCAGGCTTGGTTTTAACCAAGCTCACTGAGCTCAATATATGTGTGTACAGGAGACAGAGAGAGAAGATGACATCCTTCCCAAAATATTGGAATATAAATTCACAATCAAACAGAATGTGTTAACAAATCTGAGTGGCACCATAAAATTGTGGAGTAATACAAATAGTAACTACATTGAAGACAAGAAAGAAAATAGGTAACTTAGGCTCATATGGACTTAACAGTGTAACTCAATCAGGCAAAAACTTAGAAAATATTGAAGACATAGAAGAGATGGAAGTAAACAGCATAAAACAAGGGGCTCATAGATCACGTCAGATCAATCTATTATCTATCTCAGGTAAGAAAATTAATTTTTTCAATAAAAGAAATAGAAGTCAGTCTAATTTTTCCATACTTCAGAGAAGAATGGAAAATTGTTGGTTATATTGAAGAAAATGTAGGTTAATCAGGAACTCTAGACTGAGAAAGGAACTGGCCAGAAGAAACATGAGTAGTTTTTACATAACAGGGAATTGTCATCAACAAGGGCCTTTGTTAGTAGTACATCACTCGTGCATTGCTGTCTGCCTGATAGTATAGATGACAAAATGGTATTTATCACACAACTTAGTGGCCAACCTTTTTTTTTTTTTAAAACATCTTTTTCTCCACTGTTGTCTATAATGCTGTACTAAAGAGTACCTGCTACAGAGTCTGTCACTTAAACTCATGTCATGAGTGTCACAGATTCTCATCATTCACAATGGTTGTATCATTCTTGTACATTCCACTCTTTAGCATTACTAGGCTGTGATACCCAACTATTATTAATTTTTTACACTAACCCTCTTCCCCCTTATTGCACAGGTATGTGCTGAAACATTTGCTACTGTAAAGTGACTTGCTTATAGTCTGGGTCAGCATCACATCAAAAAGGTACATCAAAAATGTTTAGGATAGTGCTTTGCATCCTAATACCTTCTAGGAAAGGTATGAATAAAAGTGAGCTTGGGTAACCTTGTTTAAGACAAGAATGTGATTACTTCTAGAAAAAAAAATGTCTTTTATTTGTTCCAGATATGTTTACAGGATATCTTTGTAGAATCTGGCAGCATATTTACAATGGATATCTGCCCAAGGATAACTAACAGATATATTACAATCTCCAATCGTGGATGAACTCTAACAGATGTAATGAAGTGAGTGGTGCAGGAAAAGCACAGGATAAAATATGATATATCACAGTTGCAAGGCTAATGTCTTTCTTTTCATACATTGGCTATATATAGTAGTTCACGGCAAGAAAAGAAAGGTAAACATGGTTTCACTTGAAGAAGGTGACTCCAAAACAGCTTTGCTGGGATGGGAATAAAACGGCTTTAGTAATACAGCCAGAGGAAAACTGCAGGTCTTGCCTACCCTTCCTTCCCCTAGTGTAATATTTGTTGCTGTGGTGTAGGTGATCATGATAAACTGTTTCAAAATTTTTCAAAAGAAAGAAGTGACTCAGTGTAGTTGTAGGTGTCCACTATATTTTATCTATTTGCTATAAAAATGCTGAGAAAGAGACCTCCTCCATTCATTTTCAGAATTGTCTGTTATTTAAACAATGTCAACCTATCAATCAATATTCCTTTGCAAAGCTGAGCCAACTTTTTGCACTACGAAAAATTATGACAAAATACATTAACTGTTTTAGAAGGTTTGTGCTGGTGTTCCTCAGTCAAGAATGTAATTTCCATCCCTGTATTCTTCACTATTAGCAGTTTCATTAGTTTATTTCTTCTTATCTTGAGGGAACACTGAAAATGCTTGTTAAGTGACTGAGGCGTTGAGTAAATAGCACTTGTAAAAAAGGGTAGCAGGCAACAGCCTGCTCTTAAACAGCCCAAGAGGACCTGAGAGGGGTCTGGTAGGGAATGGGGCCCACACTCACAAAAAGGTGTTGGACTCACTAGCTCATCTCAAGTGCATCTATACCAATGCACTCAGTATGAGCAACAAACAGGGGGAGCTTGAGGCCATGATGCAGCACAGGAACTATGACATAGTAGCTATAACAGAAACGTGGTGGGATGCCTCACACAACTGGAGTGCTGCAATCGATGGCTACAAGTTCTTCAGGAGGGATAGACAGGGAAGGAGAGGTGGTGGAGTGGCCCTATATGTAAGAGAATGCTATGAGAGCTCAGAAATCACGTATGGTGATAACGGGGTTGAGAGTGTTTGGATTAGGTTAAGGGCCAATAAAGCAGATCTTGCTGTGGGAGTCTGCTATAGATCTCCCAACCAAAGCAGTGAGGAGGATGAAGCTTTCTATAAACAGTTGGGAGAAATCTCGCCGTCACTTGCCGTTGTTCTTGTGGGGGACTTTAACCTCCCAGATATCTGCTGAGAATACAACACAGCACAGAGGGAACAATCCAGGAAGTTCCTGGGATGTGTGGAGGATAACTTCCTCACACAGCTGGTGAGTGAGCCGACCAGGGAAGGTGCCCTCCTGGACCTGCTTCTTGTGAACAGGGAAGAGCTTGTGGGGGAAGTAAAGGTTGGAGGCCGTCTAGGGTGCAGTGATCATGAGATGATCGAATTTTTGATCCTTCGAGAAAGAAAGAGAGGGGTTAGTAAAACTGCCACCTTAGACTTCTGGAGGGCAAACTTTGACCTGTTCAAAAGACTGATTAACAAAATCCCTTGGGAGGCTGCTTTGAAGGATATGGGAGTCCAGGAAGGCTGGACATACTTCAGGAGAGAAGTCTTAAAGGCACAGGAGCAGGCTGTTCCCGTGTGCCGAAAAATAAGCAGGGGGGGAAGGAGACCGGGATGGCTAAACAGGGACCTTTGGCTGGATCTCAAGAACAAGAGGAAAATCTATTGCCTTTGGAAGAGGGGCCAGGTCTCTCATGAAGACTATAAAGATGTAGTGAAGTTATGCAGGGAGAGCATTAGGAGAGCCAAAGCACAGCTAGAGCTCAACTTGGCTACAGCTGTTAAGGATAACAAAAAATGTTTCTATAAATTTGTTAACAGCAAAAGGAGAATTAGGGAAAATCTCCCTTTTTTACTGGATGCAGAGGGAAACATGGTAACTAAGGATGAGGAAAAGGCTGAGGTGCTCAACGCCTACTTCGCCTCAGTCTTTAGCAGTGGAACTGGCTGTTTTCTGGACACCCAGCCTCATGAGCTGGGAGATGGGGAGGGGAAGCAGATTGAGGTCAGCGCAGTTGAAGAGGAGGTGGTCAGAGACCTGCTACGCCACTTGGATGCACACAAGTCTGTGGGACCGGATGGGTTACACCCAAGGGTGCTGAAAGAGTTGGCAGATGTGCTCGCCAAGCCGCTTTCCATGATTTACCTGAAATCATGGCTAACTGGGGAGGTCCCATTGGACTGGAGGGTGGCAAATGTGACACCCATCTACAAGAAAGGCAGAAAGGACGATCCAGGAAACTATAGACCTGTCAGTCTGACCTTGGTGCCAGGGAAGGTCATGGAGCAGGTCATCTCGGGTGCCATTAAAAGTCATATAATGGACAACCAGGGGATCAGGCCTAGTCAGCATGGGTTTATGAAAGGCAGGTCCTGCTGACAAACCTGATCTCCTTCTACAACAGGGCAACCTGCTTATTGGATGAGGGAAAGGCTGTGGATGTTGTTTACCTTGACTTCAGTAAGGCCTTTGACACTGTTTCCCACAGCATTCTCCTGGCAAAACTGGCTGCTCGAGGCTTGGATGGGCACACACTTTGCTGGGTAAAAAACTGGCTGATTGGCCGGGCCCAAAGAGTTGTGGTGAATGGAGTTAAATCCAGTTGGCGGCTGGTCACAAGTGGTGTCCCCCAGGGCCCGGTTTTGGGGCCACTCCTGTTTAACATCTCTATTGATGATCTAGACGAGGGGATCGAGTGCACCCTCAGTAAGTTTGCAGATGACACCAAGTTGGGTAGGAGTGTTGATCTGCTCGAGGGTAGGGAGGCTCTGCAGAGAGATCTGGACAGGCTGGAGCGATGGGCTAAGGCCAGCTGGATGAGTTTCAATAAGGCCAAATGCCGGGTGCTGCACTTGGGCCACAACAACCCCCAGCAGCGCTACAGGCTTGGGGAGGAGTGGCTGGAGAGCTGCCAGTCAGAGAGGGACCTGGGGGTGTTGATTGACAGCCGGCTGAACATGAGCCAGCAGTGTGCCCAGAAGGCCAATGGTATCCTGGCTTGTATCAGAAATAGCGTGGCCAGCAGGGACAGGGAAGTGATCTTACCCCTGTACTCGGCACTGGTGAGGCCGCACCTCGATTACTGTGTTCAGTTTTGGGCCCATCACTACAAAAAAGACATTGAATTACTCGAGCATGTCCAGAGAAGGGCAATGAAGCTGGTGAAGAGTCTGGAGCACATGTTGTACAAGGAGCGGCTGAGGGAACTGGGGTTGTTTAGTCTGGAGAAGAGGAGGCTGAGGGGAGACCTCATCGCCCTCTACAACTACCTGAAAGGAGGTTACAGAGAGCTGGGGATGAGTCTCTTTAACCACATAACAAGTGATAGGACAAGAGGGAATGTCCTCAAGTTGCACCAGGGAAGGTTTAGACTGGATATTAGGAAGCATTTTTTTACAGAACAGGTTGTTAGGTGTTGGAATGGGCTGCCCAGGGAAGTGGTGGAGTCCCCATCCCTGGAGGTGTTTAAGAGTCGGGTTGACATAGCGTTTAGGGATATGGTGTAGTTGGGAACTGTCAGTGTTAGGTTAATGGTTGGACTGGATGATCTTCAAGGTCTTTTCCAACCTAGATGATTCTGTGATTCTGTGAAATAAAAGTGCTATATTCATCATTATTATGAAGAAACCCAGAAACAACAGACTATCAAGAGAGGGTCCTAAAATTGCAAAATAGTTTCCTTACATCTGAAGAGACATGTGTATGTTAAGATGACTAAAACTGTTTTCCAGAAGGGTGGCAATTCTGGAGCAGTCTGTGTATAAAGAGACATCTATAGCTCCTGGAATATGCCCACCCTCACTCTCACTGGATGAATAGGTCCTGCCCTCTACCAGATGTAAAAATTGAGTTCTAACAATGCCCATAAGAAGGCTTTGATCCTTCTGGAAAAAGTAATTCCAAAAATCCAAAGGGGAAAATTCTGACCCCACTGAAGGAAATGGAAACCTAGCCACTGTCTCTTGCAGTCTGACTTTTCTTTCTCATTAGCAAAAAGTGAACTGAAAATACAGATAAGACCTGATGTGCTTCTTAAAATTTTAAGATCAGGTCCATCTTCAACTTTTAAAGAAAGTGAGGACTGAATACACTCTTTGTAATAAATATCAATCTTTAACTGTGTAAGGAGATAGAAATGAGATGGTACAATTATACACAGGAAGATGTAGCATGAATCAGCATAGTTTGTACATTCACTTTGACACTGAAGAACCCTCAGGATCAAAAAACATTTAATGAACCTAGCATTGTTATACTTACTACTTGCAAATACAACTCTCTGTGATAAACTTTCATATTTTACCTATATATTTACATATAAAATATTTTTGATGAGTTGATCTGTTAGGAAAAAAGTTCAAATGTTTTTCCATCAGAAGATACTCATCTAATGAAATTGAAGCATATTGGGGGATGGATAGGTACATGTCAGCTAAATTTACGTATATCAACACATTGGTTTGCACTTACACAATATTTTTTTCTAAATTATGAGATGATAGTTCACAAAAACGAAGCCAAAATAATTTCACCGTAGTGAAAAAGAATAATATCTTTGACATTTCCCATGATGTTATTATTAGTTTTGACTTTGCCTCTTCTTTTTTATTTTCTCATAAATGGATTTCTGTTGCTCCTTGCAGTGTGGGCTTAAAAGGAAACTAAAAGTTTTCTGGGAAATGAGATTCTGAGTTTTAAGAGTGGTCAGAGTCTTAACTTAAAGGCTATTACAGTCAGGAAACATAAACCTATATGAAATTTCCCTTTCTTTTCTTCTTGCTCCCCTTTAGCTCTCTCCTCACCACAAAATGAATAGTAAGTACTATCTCGTAGCACTAAAAAAGAAAATGCCAGGCAATTTCATATTATGTCCATATAGCACATGTATAGTATATGGGCTATAGTCTCTTAACAATTTTTTGCTCTCGCACTGCATAAACCTCTGCACCTTTTACACATAACCACAAATTCGTAGTCTTCTTTCCAATGAGCAAGTGAATAGTGTTTTTCTGCTTATATAAACTAAGTGATGCTGTAGCTGCATGGTATGACACAAACATATCTCTTGTATATTTACAGGGAGCAAAATACAGGCTAGTTTAATTATGCAAAAATATTTATCTCACCCCTATTACCATATCTGAAAAGTATATTTCCCACTCCCATAGTTAAATGTATCCTCATATCAATTTCTCATATGTAGTGCTCATCACAGTGCTTTACATTTTCAAAGTGCTTTAGAAACATTAACTAATTAACTAATGCATGTCATTATGGGCCTGTGAATCTTGGATGTCAAAAGGCAAAAGACAAGGCAACCATAGTGAATTAAATAAAACACAGATTAAATTGCCGGCATAGCACCCCCAACATAGCAGATTTCTCTCCCAGTGCTTAACTACTTTCTGACCTCCACTACTGTTTCTTTCTTCTTTCTTCTGCTGTTGAGATAGCACCACTCAGTAATAATCCTTCCCTTCAATTTAGGTCCCATAATTCATGAGGCCAGTCCCAACCACATGGCACATATCTGTTCCTGCTTTAATACGTATGAGCATAATATTGTACTGTCCTTGAGATGTGGTTAAGATAGCATTTATTCCAAGATGTACTCATTGCATAGTTTTAGAATAGGAATGAATATAAATGCAGTAATCTTGACTTCTGATTCACAAAACGATCCTATTTGTCAATTTAGATCAGAATCATAGTCTGAAAGTTAAAAGCTAAATATGAGACTTAATGATAGGAGATATTTATGTCCTTTGATACAGTTCTGATTTCTAAAGGCTTATCTGTAGAAAGGTGTCTGATCTGTTTCCTGGGAGAATGTCCCTCATATACTGGATGCAGGCCACTAAAAAAAAAAAGTCTTTTGACCCACAGCTTATTCATCATCGTTCTCTTTCCTTGGATCTCTTCAGATACAGTCCGAGAGTGAATTGTGGTCTAGATGAATTTTTATGGCTGTTTTCTCCTGGCCTCCTTTTTCCAAAGTTCTTCATGCCTACCCCTACACATGAATATAAACTATGTCCCTCATGTAACCCAGCTACATGCTTTTAATTCAGAGAAGAGCTCCTGATACGTAATGGTGCTGTTGTGTTCTTTCATGGCTGGAACCATGTTCTTTCATATGCAACTGAATGCAAACTGTCACCTGACCAAAATACAGACCCTTTCACAGTGTGACTGGACTTTTCCAGTAACACTGAATACCAGCATTTTGTGCACAGGACTGATGAATTCATATTCGTGTGACACATGAGAAATGTGAGTATCCGGTGCCTTCATAAGGGATGTGAAGCCATTCTGCTTCAGGAGGTACATGGATTGTTCAGCACAATTCCACCAGGTTGTGTTCCTCCTCTGCAAGAAGTGTAAAGCATCAGGTCTTACATGGTAGTTTACTGATTCATCGAGAAAATCAGATTGTATATTGTTTATTAGATTCCACTTACCGGAATAGAAGACCCTAACAGCTTCACTAAGAGATAAAGCTGCAAAGGGAGAAGGGAGAAAAGCAGAACAAGCAGATTTATGAGTGTGGCCATTAGGACTATCACAGCAGGCCACTCTGCCTTTTGTAATGAATAGGCAGGCAGGTTTGCTGAACTGATGTGAGTTTCTAATGCAAAAGATTTGAAAACGACTTGCTGAAGTTATTCTTAAATTTTCTGAAAAATTAGAATTTACTTCAGTGATTTTATTATCTTCCATTTTGTATCCACAAGCCCAACTCTTCAGTACTCTTAGGGGGCAAATTAAAGTTGTAGGTAAAAGGTGTCTGAATAACTGCCGGATAATAACAAAAGTTCTGACAATTTAAATTGATTTTGTACCTCAGTATTAATAACTGCACAGCTATTATACAGCTATTAATGATGATACAGCTATTATAATTACAGCTATTGTAATAAATGAGGAAATTATTTCACTGGCTTAAGCAGAAGCATTATAGTATCATCTATATGAAATGGCAGTTTCCCCCCTCCTCCAGATACTTCATTAGCACAATCATACTTGTCTAGTAGTAGCACCTAAGCATCCCTTATTGGTATGAAAGCATTCCTGATAGCAGTGCCAAGTTGCCTTGCAGTTAATGTGAAGAGGCCTGAACTATAAATATTTTCATGAACTTTATGAATGCAACCAGATTGCTAATTTTAAATTATAAGTCTTTAAACAGGTTGGAAAAGCTGGACCATACTACTGAAAATTTGGTATTAACTTTTTTTTTTTTTTTCCCCAGAAATGTATGTTCAAGTGATTAATTACTATATGTTACACTTGTCATAAATCTCCCTGGTGCACAGTGCTCCCCTATCTGTCTGTCTCATCGCCACAATGTCTCTTGCTCTAGGTGTTAAGTATAGTTCCTTCCTCTCCAGATATGTCGCTAGATAGGCCACCAAAAGGACTTCTTTATAGAGAAGGGGTGCAGAGTTCTGTCTGAGTACAGTGTGCTGTCGATTGGGTTGTACACAACAAGCTTTTAGAGACAGGGATTGTCTTTTAATGGTATGCATAGTGCCTCATTAAATGGACTTTTCCCAGACTCCACTACCCGCAGCTGAGGTCTCTAATCTACTACAATACAAAAATAACTGTATTCAGTTTAGATATGTTCCTGGTTTTAATCTGTCTTTAACAAAAGTCCATAGGTGAAATCTGTCCTTTACATTATGATTAATAAATAGTGCCCTAGTGCAGAGGTTCTAAATAAGTTATTTTGGCTGCTAAGATGGAGACACTTTTTCCAGAGCTAATGAAACTTTTATAAAGCTGGATTGCTCCCTGTCTATCAGATCTTGGGGGAGAATTTTATAATCAAGGCTTAATGATATAAATGTCTATCATTGGTACATTCAAGGACATCTTACGCAGCTTTGTGAATAAAAGATATTATCACCTCATATAAAGTAGGAAGGAGAGATGAGGTACATGAACCCGAACTGTGCATCTGGGGCTAGTTTAAGGCACAGTGCTTTGTAAAATCTGATAGTAAAACTAGACTTCCCTGAAGCTTTATTTGAAAGTTTAAAAAAAGTCTGTTTTGCTTCTTAAAGTAATATATCCACATCTAGTATGTATCCATAGTCCAGTGCTAGATAGACGAGTGTAATTCACTGAAAACAGTTTGAGATTCTTACAATAACTTTTGTCTTGGAAGCACATGGGTAGATGTACCATTAGCCACATAAATACTTATTCAAAAACAACAACCCTCTTTTACTCCTACTGTATATAACTTGTGCATTCTCATTGCCTTAATCTTTTAAATTCATAATTAAGCAGTGATTTTGCCTTTTTGGTCTTGTACAGATCAGCAAAACTCTATCTTCCATTTAAATTAGTATGTGCTTGTGTATACAAACACTTCCTTAGCATACCGGCCGAGAATCAGTGGTGTTTCTTGTGGTTCATATTTTGGGTATAATCCTTTGGGACCCACCATTTTGCTCTTTCTCTCTCTTAATAAAAAAAAAAAAAAAAAAAAATCTGTAGTACTGTCTGAAGTGGGAAGTCATTTACAATCATGGCAACATACCCACAAAGCCCTGTGCTTCCCCCATCATATTTCTATTTTATTCCATTGAAGTGACCATGCAAACACATTTTTTTCCATTTTCTCCCTAGAAATGTTCAGTCTTATTCAACTATATAGTACGTACTGAAATGGGGTAACATGTAAGTAAGTTTTAATGACTTCTCTGTTCATAAAAAGATTAAAACGGGATACCAAATGTTTTGTCAATTGTTCGACTCTTTGATTAGATTCAATAGATAAATAGTTCGTTATTTTCATGAATTACTATCATTCTGGCAGTTTCCTGTTTGCTTACAGCATATGTTGTTTGCATTTATATTGTAATGTGCCTTGCAATTTGTGATATAATCTTAAGGAAACATTGAATGTTTCCTTGATATATAGGGTCCCCTACAGTTAGGTTTTCAAGAGTCAAGCTCAAATAAGCTATTTGGATTTAAGTGGAAGAAAGGAAATTAATAATAAGATATTAACTGGAGCTTTTTCAAGGATTTTTAGAACTTTGAGATGAAACTGTTTGAAATGTGTCTGTGTTGAATGCACCCACAGCTCATTATGACATCCCTAACGATTACACTCTCGAAGGCTGACTATGTAGTGTTTAAAATAGAAGGAATTCTGTCATTGACTACATTGGAGCAATAATGACAACTGATTACACTGGGTCTTCATGTGAGCCGCAATCTCTCACCACAACGTCCATTAAGCATGAGCAGGACCATACCTAGAGAACATCGGGACTTCTCAAGGACAGATGAATTGGAAAACAGGGATTTGTTGTAATGAAAGTTTCTGCTGGGACCAAAATTCAGACAATACTTTTGTCAGGAGTGAACTTTCCAATGAAAGTGGAAACACAGCAGACCCTCAACCTCAAATACCTAACATCCCCAAAATTAGGGAGTTCCTCATGGGTGTGTTATACCAGGTTTAGACCTCACTTCTGGCTGATTTTGACTGGAGACTGGAACCTGTGTCGTTCTGTGTTTCAAGCATGTCATTAACAGGGAATTACAGTGTATCTAACATGAAAAGGTATAAGCAGATGAGAGCCCCTCTGCCTGTTTACTAATGTATGAGAGAAGATGTATTCATCCTAGCTCTATAGAGTGCTATGGTAACAGTGAAACTCTTAGGCCAGAAATTTGTCTACATATATTGGTGTAGAAATACCCTGTCTGTCTTTTTCAGAAACATCTACTCTGCCCCGCTCCCATCCACCACCACCAAACTAGAATTACGAACGTGGTATAAATGGTTAAATATTCAGTTGCTTAAAGAGAAGCTGTCTGTTTAGTGTCTGGATTATAAAAGATGTTGCATCAAATTGTTAGCCTGAATCAGATACCAGCTTCAGGTTTCTTGAAGTATTTTCCTGTTCTCTCTGTCTATCCTATAAAGTCTTGTTTTTAATCTTTCATTCTTTGTCTGGTTGAGAATAATTCCATAACATCATTTGATATCAAAGAGAATTTTGATTTTCTGGCTAGGCAGTACCAAACATAGTCTTCATATTATGTCATGTGAGGTATCTGAAGTGCTTAGAGTCACCTTCTGGAGACTGACCAATAGTTGGCTGGGAAAGAGTACCTCTTCTTTGAAGTTCAGAGCACTTAACTAATCTTGCTTAAAAGTGAACACCTTCCTACCACAAAGCATAAAATACGAACAGTGAGGTGCTGCAGGATAATAGGATGTCCTGCGATATATATTGAGCTAAAGGAGGAACACAACAACCCAAAAAAGGAAGATAGCATTATAATTGGAGCACAGTCATTTATAGAGGCTCAAATAAAACCCAGATAACATCCAAGCACATTGCAGGAATTGCAAAAGGCAAAATTAGTAGCTAGAACTCAGGATATTTCCATATTCATTGACTGTTTGAGGAGCATTTGCTTTTACAATTTTAAAAATTATTGAATGTATTAGCTTTACTTTATGATTTCCATTGTAGGAGCATGTGTTGCATATCTGCCTACTTGTAGCTCTTTTCAGACAGTCAGTTCCCTCCTATTTACCAGCTTTTTAAATTTTAATTACATGATAAATAGTACAGATTACAGATTTTTCCTGATTAATGTTGCTACTAAGGCATTCACTCTTGGAATACAATTACAAGAAAATATGTATTTACTCCATCTTTAGGATTGCTTAAATAATAAAAAAAAACCCTTGTAATTTTGTAAATCTCTTAGAAAAACATTTTTGTTTTGCCAGATCTTATGTTTCATACAGACGGCATGCACCATGCTAACAGTCAAAATACAGTATCCCTGTAATATCAATATTTTATACACAACCATTTCATAAGCTCTAACCTTGCAACTTAAAACAATGATTCTCTGTCATAATAAAGATAATTAGGGATGAACATCCCATTCTGTTCATTTTTTATCTCTTCCTAATCTCTGTAAGTAAGAATATTAAACTCCAGTAATGCATAGATAATATGGTGGGAATGACTCACCGCAGTTGTGTACTGTGATCAAATTGGTTCCCTCAGAGACATTTCTTTTCCTACAAATGAGAAAAACAATCCAGAAAAGGAAAATAAAATAACTGGTTTGCTCCCCCCACATTTCTCTGAAAAACAACTATTTGTAACAACAAATCTAAGTGTAGTTCTGAATGCTATTTGAGAATTTGAATTAATTCTATCACAAAGGAGAAATTAATAGATTGTAGAACTTTGACAAGTCAAAAGCAAAATTGAAACCTATTTGGGCAATTCTATTCTCATCTATTGAGCATGTAAGTGGGATTTTTATATAGATTTATATATAGAGAAGAGTTTTGAAGATGTGACATGCATCCTTGTAGCTGTGAGCCTACACACCAGTGACCTGTACTGAACTTCTGAGGGTATTGTCTCACATAAAACCTGTAAAACTCCACCAAATAACCCCCACTCTCTGAAATTTCTCAATTGTCCAGATGAAGCATTCTCACTTTCTTCAATCTTTATTTCTAAATCATGTTTTCTAAACCTAATTCATTGCTGTTGCTTTCCTCTGGATTCTTTCCAGTTGATCCACATCTCTCTGCCAAAAACTCCATGTGATACAGCCAGAACCAAGTAGAGTGGAAGGATGACTTCATGAATCTAACATGACACTTCTATTTGTACACTGACTTTCCATCATTGTATTTATGTATCACAGTATGATGTTTGCTTTTTCTTCACACTGCTGAGGTGCTTTTAAAAAATGTTCATCTCTTATTCTCCAAACACTTACTCATGTGCTTCAATTGACTTAAGTGGACAACTCACGTGTGTAAAGCAATGCACACGCTTAATCATTTCAAAGGTCAAGGCCAAATATTCCTGTCAAGAAGTTATAAACCAAACTGGTCAAACACATAGTAAGCCAATAGCAGTGTTCTCTAATGTAATGAAATCTTTTCTGATCTGCACTTCAGATGTGGGATCCAAACGTACCATTGTATGAAGAACTAAAAACTAATATTAATATTCTACATCGCTCATGGAGAAAGGAGAGAAAGGATTTATTTCTAATTCAGTTTTGGTTTACTTTTTCAATAACTGGAATATATTTTGATTCACCAACTTACAATGTTTTATTAAGATATACAGCCACATTTCCATAGCCAGGGTGAAAATAGACTAACAAAAATTTTACAGAAATGCTTCTTATATTCTGGTAATAGATCAAGCAACAATGGACTGCTCAAATAAAATGTGTTTAATACACTTCAGGAAAAACATATCAAAATAATATCTGGTGTTCCGTTTCCTTTGACTTTGTCACAATGCAATTCAATAGTTAATAGAAACTTTAATTACGAATTGATCATTTTTTGGTTCATGCTGTCAGGTGTGCAAATTTGGTTGTTTTTTCTTCTTCTTTGTAAATATCTTCTTACCATTTTTATAGACACTGTCAAGAAGCTTTTCTTTTCATCATTGATTTTCTAAATAATTAATTCAAAATGTCTTCTAAAATGGTATTGCTCTTTTTTTATTATTTGGATATTTTTACCTACACGATTATGTAAATAAACATTTAGTTAAAGGTACCATTATTGAACTGCTTTTAAGGATGTTCGGTACACAACAGCTGACCCATCATGATGTGATTACTCATGTTGCCTTCATTTTCATTTCAACCAGAATGCAGGGTTTTCTTGGTCCTATTGTAAGAGCAGAAAAACAATTATTTTATGCATGACTGATGATAGTGATGGAGACTCTATATGGGACACAGCAGGAAGCTGAGAACTGCTTGATGCTTCAAAATACCGTATACTTAAAGCACATTCAAATGTTGTAAACCCTAAGTATGAAGCTTTATTTGTAACTTTTGAATTTTTTTAATTCTAATGGCACACTGAAAAAATAATACTTTTCAAAAAATGTATGATGCATCAGCTTTAAAGCACAAATGAATTCTGACTAAGTGGATGCTTTACTAGGCAAACCGGTGTTAGAAGTTAATTGGGTTTGACTAGCAAGTCCAGTTATTGGCACAATTTATAAGCTTTTGCAGAATTGTGACCATTCTGCTATCATACAGTAATATGCACAATGTGAGGCCTGACAGTAAGTGCTTGCTATCTGACAGTAAGTAATGAATCCTAGTAAAAAATATCCTTATAAAATAGACCCCTTTTTGAAATGAAATGTAGTACAAGACTATTTTTCAGGATGCCTGAACATTTATTACATCAGCATATAATTAACTTTTCATTGTCTTTGTGTGCTTTGCCAAATCTGTTACAGGAATGGTCAGTTGTTGCTTCTTTGTTGAGAAAAAAGCTTCCTAGTGGAGAAAAGACTTGTTAGAAAATATTACTATAATTATAATAATTATTCTGTTATTTTTTTCTGTTCTTTCTGGAACACAATTCTATAACTTTAAATCCTAAAGTAGCATTTCATAAATCCTACTATTTTTTTCTTCATGTGATTGAAATAATTTCTACAAATGTTTAGACATGCAACTGATTTAATCACTTCAGTAGTTCCTTTAGCATCTAGCATAAATTTGAAATCCCTGAAGAAAATCATGCATATGTGAAGTGTTGTGTGATGCATTTTGTTTTTATTTAGTATTAAGTGAGTTAATCTGAAGAAGCATTTAACCACCGTAGATGTAACCATTACTGTGAAGTGCATAAAGTTTTGCAACTAAAAGCAGTTTCTTCTAGGAGAAAAATCATGTAATTTGTCACTACTTGTGTGACAACAGCGTTTCTAATTCTATGTGGGCATTGTGAGTGTTAGAGGTTTGTAATACATCTACCCCATTTTTCCTTTAATTATCTGAAGCCTGGAAAAACCTACCTCCCTTGAGAACTTAACTATTGTTAAAATCCCTGTTTTCCTGAAGGATAACCAACTCCTGGCAATTGCCCTGGAGCCCAGAGTTTGCCTTTGCAGGCTCATGCGTGCACATCACACCACCCGTCTCTTCCTCTGACTGCCAATTCCACACCAATGAGCTGGCAAGGTGCTCAAATTCACATCAATTCTGTTCTGTGATATTTTCATCAAATTGCCAAGCCTTAATTGCATAAGTGGGCTACACATTTTTTTTGTGCTTGCACACCATTGTAAATAGGACTAGCTATGATGTTGTCTGTAGGATACTTTACATTTCAACGTTTTCATTTTTTTCTGGGGGGATCACTTTCTGTTCCTCCCTTCATAGGCTGCTTTTCTAGGTTTCTCCCTCATATTCCAACCAGAGAGTTTATTTTGTCCTTGACTTTACATCTTGGAGAAAGCTGATTTTGTCACTTTATCAGGGAATTTAGATGATTCTCACAAAATCTGCAGAAGGCCAAGTCATTTATTGTCTGCTTTCACTGGCACTTGGTGGATCAGGTGAGTCAACCAAATGCTCTTATAGAGAGGGACTTATTTGCCATCCACAGATGTACCTGGAATCATGGTATGACTTCTCCTTCACTGTGTGCACTCAAGCCTGAAATCAGCTGCCAAGGTGATGTCAACAGCAGTTTTGGTACCACTTCAAGGCAGAGGGTTTGTGAAGTGGGAAGGAGGGGAGGGAGGGGTCTAACTGCTGAATGGGAGAGACTTGAAGACTAGGTATAGGGCTTATGTTCTTTGTTTCTTTTTCTAGTTGGCCACTTAGTTCCAACACCGATGTTGCAAAATGTGTTACTGTGATTTTTCTCTGGCACAACATTTCTAAAGCAGTAAGGGAAGTAGCCATATTACAGTTACAGTTCAGGTGAGGAAATTAGTAGATGTGCAGATTCAGGTATTGATGTTGAAGATGAAATCAAAGACAGTGTTTGCAATTTGCTTTTAATGCACATAATAATAAGCATTTAGTAGATCCTCAGTGTAAAGTTCTGAAGTAGAATTATTTCCAGCCATCTGTAGAAACATACAATCATCAGTCACTCTTTCTATGCTACACAAAACTGTAATAAAATATGAGGTGGGGGATTTGTTTGGATGCTGATCTAATAGGAAGACTACAGGAAATTAGCTTATCTAAAGCTTAAACACAAGGCTTGTTTATTCAAAATTTTTCTGATTTCATTACCCTGAAAATACATCACTAAAACATGAAGGGTCTATATCCTGGTATAATGAGTCCAATTCTTGATGACAAACTATAAGTATTCCTAGGGAAACTTTTTATTTTGCATCAGAAACAATCAGTTGTATTTTGAATCTGGACTTCTGAACAACCAAAGGTCTAGATATGCTCCCTTGTCTGCAGCTGGCTGAGGGTGTAGAAGCTATCGCTGTCCTGTTACCTCTGGTTGCCTATCACTAGCCTTGTCAGTGAATATTGTTACACAACCTCAAATGAAATCTTTACTTACTTTCAACATGATGAATGGAATGAAATGTTGAGCTGAAACACATGCTTCTATGCTGAGTATTGATTTTTAACTGCAAGGAATTGTCAATTGGTTTGTTTCCATGGCAATATACAATAGTAACCCATAACTTTTCAGTGGTTAGTAACTGTTCTTCTTTGTATTTCTACATTTCCCTGAAGATTTAACTGCTGATCACAGTTCAGTGTTTACAGATCAGTCATCACTAGGTAGCTTAGAAGTCCAAAGACCCCATCAACTGTCTGGTTTAGGCAATGATATTAGACACCTCATGAGAAGACAATCTCCAGAACTGTAAAGAAGCACTCAGCTTCTTCAACAAGCAATTCAGTCTTATATAGTAACATTTATGCCATTTTTGCTTTCATTCACTGCTTAAGGAGTACTATATGGACCACATACCCAGGAAGTACTGCCCTAAAAAAAAAATCCTGAATGTTGATCTCATAACCATATAGCCAGATTATTTTCTTCTTTTAATTCCCATCTGTGCTCTTGGAGACCTATCTTGAAATTTTGTTAAATGGAAAGCATTTTATTCTGAGCCATGCATGGAGAACTCTGTGCCTCTGGACACCTGAACATGTTCAGAAAAGTGAGTATGTTAAAATGACGAGACAAAGAAATGAGACTGAAGAACCCAACTAGACAGGGTAATCCTTTGTTCCTCTGCAGTCGCTGAGCAAACAAAGTGCTGTGCAAACCAGGAAGTACTCCTTTACTCAGTCATGTTTTAAAATAATTATTGACTTTTCTCCTTGTTGTTGTTTATGTGGAGGCACATGGCACTGTATTTGTATGGTGCATAAGTTGTTTTCATGAAAAATCACTGTTAGCTTCTTTAGTCCTGTGAGGATAGAAGAATGACCTAGCAGTGGCAGCAGCTTTGAATAAATAGTTCATTCATTTGGATGGAATATCAAAATGTACAGTAACCTATACATCCACCTGCATCAGAGGAATGCATTTCACATGTCCATTGGGTATATCACATAGCACTGAAGTGATCAGAGTGACAACCACTGACTATATCACTTGTCCTACTGTCACATAAACGTATTCAGATTATTCAACAATTTGCTTTGGGGGTTCAGGTAACATATAACAGTATACACTCATGCTATAGAAGGTGTGTACTAGAAGGTATTATTATGCCCCTTTCAGGTAGCATTCTTGTCAGTGTAATGAATTATAGCTCTGAGTCAAGTAAAGGTACATGTCTTAACATCAGCTCACAATTAAACCTTTAAGTAAACTCTATGTCCTTTCTCTCAATGATTTATCATGAATATCATGGGTGTCAGCAGTAACCAAGGTTTGAATGGTTCCTGCATAACTAGTCAGAGACCAGCATTTGGGGTTTTTACAAGACTGGCTGGATGCCCAGCCTTCCCTCTCTTTTCCTGGGGGTTGGAACTGTCAGGGGATTCCCCAATAACAATCAATGACCTGCTGGCTCTTCTGGCAGTGAGCCACCAAGTTGTGAAACTGCTGAGAATTACATGTCCTGATTCACCCTCACATATGCCAGGGAGCTTCCAGCCAGGAGAATATTCTAACCTGTTAAACAAAGATAATGCACATATTCTACCTCTACTGAACCATTCCCCCTCCCCACCCCCTCACACCCCGCCCCCCCCCGCCTTTAACATGGCGCAAAATACGTGCTTTGGTTGTTGGACTCATATGCAAGCACATGCTGAGGTCTCTTTTTGTGTTATGTTTTACTGATTCAATAGCGATTTTGTGTAATATCTTTCACTCCATTTTTTGTTTCATTTTCATGTGAATACCAATGAAATCTTAATTCAGGCTCCAGCTTTTTGTATTTTTTTTAATGCTAAACAGTTCTTGGAAGATTTTAATCAAAGGTGATGATAATGATAGCATTTATTTTATCTCTATTTTACTATTACCTTCAACTGTCTTTAGGCTACAAATACCAACTTGTTCCACTCCGTGTACAGCTCTTCTTTGCACTTTATTTTTTATGCCACTTACTGTGCAGGATTAGTCTTTATGTAAATGAGAGTGTAATGAAATATATTACTGGGACCAGGACTAAGATTCCTATAAAATCTGATTTGAAACCCTTGTATAGCATATGTTCTGTGAAAGTGTTCTAGGAGAAGACTGAGCCATAGGAGTTCATAGAGATTTAATAAAACTTTCTGCTGCGGAAGTTAATATAGTCTCTTAGAGTTAATTTTATCTGAGGCCTAGTTAGGTACTTTATCAGGGTTCCCAAAGATTTTCTTTGATGAATCATTTTACAGTTTGCTAACAAAATTATAGAAATCTTTGAGCCCTTTTATGTGTAGTAGCCACAGGTTATAGATAAAGCAGGATATCATATATAGGTGGATCAATACCGTAGTCTCGTACAGGCACTCAGCCACACATATCTAGTCCTGTCAAATAATTCCTTCTTAAATCCCTTAGAAGGAAAATTCTCCAAAAATTTCTAACATGTATTTTATTATGGGTTCATTTCTGGTACAATTTTGAATTTTAACACACAGTTTAATATTTTTATTGTTTTTTAAATTACTGCCAACTGCAAAAAAATTTTTTGAGAGACTCTTCAGTAATTGTAATCCTGCAGAACATTGCTGTATTTGTTATAAATGGAACATCATGATACCTCTCCATTTTTAGTATCATCATAGGTACAAGAATCGACATAGTAACCAATTTAACAATATATGTGGAGTAACAAGGCCTCATTATCTAACTTATAGACATGGTCATAACAGTGTTATCTTGATCAAATATACCTGATGCCAATTCAGGTTCTGAACATTGAATCCATTACTGAACATGATTCTGTGGATGGTGCTAAAGGATGAGATTCTTCCCAGTGTGTTCTTTAAATGGCTGTTTTACATCTCCCAGCTATTGCCAAATATTTACTTCTAAAATCATATCTAAAGCAGTTCCTGTCTGCTTAAATATAATTTTACGACTTTTTACAACAAATGTTTTAAAACTGATCTAACGGCAAGCAGCAGGTGATCTTACACTTTCGGTGTATAAAAGATAGTTAACAGAAGTTAGTTTGTGCCTCTAATGAAGAAGCTACCTACAGGTGGATGAACAAGACATGTATGTGTAATCACATCTTTTCTCTTTCTGAACCACAGAATGACTAATTTCACCTTTAGAAAGGGATGATAATTTGGATAAAACCTTATTGAAAAGTCTGAATAGTGTAAAACCAATCCATTCAGTTTAGTTAAAACCATATTCTTAGATTAAAGGAAGCATTTGTCTGAAACTGTTCAAAAGCTTTCAAACAACTCAGGTGATTTTGTTAATCTTTCAGGTTTTTTGCAAATATGCCTGTGTGTGTACTTTGCCTTTTTTATAAATGAGTGAAGCAAACACTGCATTTCATACTTTTTAAGAAACTAAGGTGGAATTAATCAATGTAACCACTCCACCACTTTTATTATTCTACTTTATTCACACATCCTGATTAAAAATCTATGAAATACATAAATTAAAATATAAAAAAACCACAAGCTGTGTTTCTAAGTGGTGATAAAAATGTGTATGTGGACTTTGCAAGGAGTTTCCTTCAAATCTTTCCACTGTCATTGTGCTAGATTATGGCTAGCCATCTAGTGAAAAGGTAGGTTTGTAAAACCCAAAGTTCTTCTAACATCCTGATTCATGTTGCAGACGTCAGACTGCCTGCTGAAGTCTGATGAGGAAGAGCAAATAGTGTACTCTGCACCATATGTTTTCCCACTGGCCTCGCACCTTGTTCCACCCAGAACAGAGCCTGTGAGTGCATAGGTCTGTGACTTCACTCTCCTCCACATGGCAGAGTTGATCACTGGTATATGGCAACAGGCCTTTATAGGTTGCCAGGCTTTTTTCTTGCCATACATGCGTTGTTGGACATGGATTTGTGACTCCTTTGAATTGTACTTCCTTCCTGGTACTCTTCCTCTTATGCAGATTTTCCCCAGGTGATCTCACATTGGAAGATCCACTGCAGAAAAGTTCTTAAAGATACCTATTAGCTAATGCAGTAAAGCAAATGGTATCTATCTTTACTTTTTTTTTTCCACTTATTATTCTGGCAAACACTCACACACAGAGTTGAAATTCACATTTGAATTGAGATTTCATGTACCTGCTTTGAGACCAAAGCGAATGATTAAGATCACCTTGCAACATACTGAAAAGAGAAACCTTAATGAAAATCCTGAACTTGTCTAACGTACTGTGACACACACTACATTGTAATAATTGGGTGTGTGAACAAACTGAATGCAACTGTATTGCTGTTTTGCTGTCACTAACAGAGATGGCATTAAATACCTCAGCAGCTTTACACATTGTATCTCTGTTACTAATACTAATGATATCTACACAGCAACCCAGAAGCATAATTACTTTGCCATCACCACTCACATTATACTATATGAAAGAAAAATGAGACCCTAGCTTTTCTATATTCCAGGCATCACAAAATCATGGACACGAAGCATAACTGTGAAACTGAGAAAACATATTGAATAGAATACAAATCAAGAGCTCAATGACATAAGCACAGCTCCTTCATGTGCCAACAGAGGATGTCCTCTGCCATGACTTGCACATGATCTGAACAAAATGCACTTTTATTTTCAAATGCACTTTGACGAGCAACACAGAGGTGAATGAGCCTGACTGGTGATTATCTGAAGGTATGTGGTGTTTAGTGATGTATCATGGATATTGCCTGTCTAGCTTGGACAAATTTTTAACACTTTTAAAACATCTACCCTAGTATCACATACTAACTGCATGTCATGTTACTCTGTAAATATGCTATTATCTATTCCAAAAGCACACGTATGCCTAGTAACTAACATCCCAAGTCACACAGCAAGGCTGTTTTGCCATTATAATGCTAGGGCACGCACTTTGTTGTTTATGATCAGATGTGTAATTTCTTTTGGCCTCACTGGGCGTTCTGTATGCATGACACTTGATGTAACTTTTCTTACAATGGTAAAAGATCATATTTTCTGCTGAGCAATGTTACCTTTGCACTGTGTGTTTGTGTATGTGGGTGTGACAATCCGCCTCAAAAATTCAACTGAGAGCTTCCTTGTTTGCACAGGAAATAGTATAGGCGCAATGTAACATAATATAACATATAGCATAACATGTTATGCATAGTAGAATTTACCATCAGCCATGTTAGAGGCCAATGCTAATTAAACAAATTGCTCATATCTGTAGTTAACTACTGTAAAGGCTCAAAAAAACCAAAGAAAATATTTTATTCCTACCCACCCACCCCCTTTTTTTTTTTTTTTTTTTTGAGAGAATAAATAATATTTCTGGTACAGCTAATGCAGTGACAAGGACTGTCGAGCTGCATTTCTTCACTTATCATGAGCCCAGGTGTTAAACATGGCACATGACACTGGTGCGCACCATGAAGTGAGGCAGGGGCACTGTACGCTGACAGAGAATCAATAATGAAGTGGAAAAGACAATGACGCTCTATGGCGTTGTCTCTCTTCCTGACAGATCTGTTCAGCCCCAGAAGTATTAATTCAATTGCTTCAGTAACACCAGACTCTGATTTCATTCAGAAGTCAGCACTCATGGGGAGACTGAGAGCAGCATCTATAATGCATAAATATGTTTCACGGTCCTTTCTTTGTAAATATAGTTATCTAAATTGCTGTTACAACTGATGAAGTCATATTGGGTTCCAATCTTTTATTCTCAGATAACCATTTTTGAAGTAGAAATACAAATTTAAGTCAGAGCTCCCCCTTGGTTTGACTCCATACTTAGCATTTTAGGGAGAATTAATGTCAGTTTAGACAAATGAGATAAAGGGTGATGTACAACAAAAAAAAAAAAAAAGGAACTATGTTACTAGCAACTATATAGTAACAAAGAAAGTTGCATTTGCTCATTTTTCTCTCTTCTCTCCCTATTCATTTTAATGACCATCATAAATGTACAATGTTTTCTTCTCTTTGTTCACCACTACAAAGAGAGCTACACTTAATACTAATTTACTTCCACGTCCCTGTTTCCCCCAAAATGACAGCATCCATGTATTGAGAAGTCTCAATCATCATATCCAAACCAGGGAAGAACTGAGTAATACACTGGTAAAACACTTCTGAAGTATGTAGGCTGGAAGAGCTTAGGCAGCTTCTGCAATCAATGTTTACTTGTTATACAGATAAATAGAGATCTTGAGTGTATTCTTTTTTAGCTCATACAATTTTCAGAAGCTAATGTTAATTACTTAAGTTTTAAATCAATGTACCTAAACTACATTTAATTTTCATTTATTGAATTTTCATTCATTGTAATGGACATTGCATGCTTTCAGCATTTTTTTTAAATTAAACTATTTACACAGGTTACTTAATCTTTATTTGTGTGTCTGGCATTTAAGGATCATTCTCTGAATATTTAGGCCTCTATTTTTATGTGGATATGGACAGAGAAATTAGAATGCTGAATTTAGGCTACTTCCATATCATCAGATCCCGTAGTGCTTGTGAAGTGCCACGTCTGGATTGAAAATACAGTGGGCTTGAGCTCCATCATCCATCCTCATGGTCCAGTTTCTACAGGAGGAAAACTTGGACACATGGGACAGGTTACTTTTATGCCTTACTAGAGTTTATGGCACTAGTGTGCTTCCAATATTAGAAAGTAAAAAATACCAGCACTGGAATTGTATCTTGGAAGGTGTACTCACAGGGAATCTTTTATAAATAATCTGGGATATTAATGTAATTTCTGATAGTGAATCATACAGGACATTCATATTGTTTGCTTGAAGTACCTTGTTACATTTACCTAAATTTCAAAGGCCAAAGTTGATGAAAAGGTGTATAAAACCAGCATACAGCTGCTGGTACAAAATAAATCTGAAAAATGTGCTTAAATGAAATTCTGCTGAGGAATCTAGGGAGGTAATGTGAGTTTCAGCCAGTCATAAAAGCTTTATTTAAAGTTAAAAGGTCAAACTGATGTTCTGAAGGCAAGTTAAGATCCTGCCTCATTGCTGTTTTAATTTTAGTTGAGTATACTTATTTTCTGTATTGAAAGACTGTTCTAATGTGCAAAGAGAATGTCCACAGAGGGACCTGGTTGGAAATAGTATTTCCACTAACGGCGTTATTGGATGTTTCTCTGAGTGCAACTGCCTTACTGAAATCCTGTTCTGTAGGAATTAAGAGTTCTTAAAACCTATAATTCTCCTTCTCATGCTAAATAAGGAACCATGCAAGACATGCCAAAATAAGATGCCATTTTGAAACATGAGTGAGTATGAGAAGTGAATGTTTTCACAATTTTGTGAATGTGACTCTATTTAATGGAGGAAAACAAGATCACTTTTTACATCAGTAATTTCTTTTTTAAAAATCATTTTGCCTTTATCTACTTTTAAAGGAGTCTCAAAAAATGCCTTCAGCATGACCCAGTGATAGGAAGAATTAAGATTACATTGGAGACAGGGAAAGAGTTAGAAGGGAGACAGGGAAGAAGTGTGACCTGCTATCATTTTCCTCTTTGAACAGATAGTTCATCTTTTCTTTCTGTATTCATATCTTTAACACATAAACTATTGAATATTTGAAGTCACCTTATGAGCAAGCATGTACAATCTTAATTCTTGTAACAGAGAAACAAATAGTACTTACAGCATCCGAAGGCTGGGTGTACTATGTATAGCCTCATGTTACTCTGACAAGGGTTTCATGTCAAACTGGGGAAATTACATTGTCCCAAATTTTCTCCAACAAGACATCACAGTAGATTATCTGGCTGCCACCACTCATCAGGCTGCAGCTGCTACCCTGCTCTGTTTGAACGAGCTCCCTATATCTGTGCTGAAGTCAGATGGGATGCAGACCATGCTGGGAAGCAGGTTGGATTAGTAATAATAAGGAGGCAGACTGAGCAGCCAGTAGAGTCAAACATGACTGGTGGTGCAAATCGAGGCTCACCCAGGCTTTTGTTTCCTGCTTTGGTACAAGGACTGGTGGGGTTTATCCATTACAGCATTAAAAATGTGCACATTGATGGTTTTGACCTCAAAATTATCCCTTTGGTTTAACTTAGACCACCTAATTTTGCACCAAAGGGATGTGGTCCTGCTTAAGCTTGCCAAGAATTGAGAATTGTAGGGAGTGTTAACAAGAATTTTGTGGCAATGTGTAGAAGCAGTGTATTGCTGGGAAAATGCTATAGACTCTCTCTACTTCAAAAGGTTTCATAATTCTTCAGCTGTATACAAATGATCCATTTTGTTAATCTGAATTCCTAGGGTCATTAAAATTTTTTTCACTCCTCTCCGAAGTAGTTTATTACTTTGAGAGAAAAAAAATCAGTTTAAAGCCAGGTAAGGGAGGAAAGCTGACAAAAACATAAATTAGAGGAAGAACTTAATTTAAAAAGTGTCAAAAAGGATAGATAGTCTTAGTTCAATAATAAAGCCTGGTTCAAGAGCCTTCTATCTTTAAATAAAGCATTCGAGCACTCTATTACCTGTATACAACCAATCTTTGATTTCCAATCTAAGCCTATTTTTGCTTCTTATGTGATTAGCATACAAATGCAACAACAAAAAATGTGGCTACCCTGGTGACACCTAGGACATGTTTTTGACTTTCATGTCAGCATCAGTGAGAGATTTTTGTGTGATTTTGAAGTTGAGTCTTGCATAAAAACCTCTTGTTTTGCTTGAATCAAAATATCATCACCATTGAGCCAGGTTACATCTACACTTCCTGGAGTATTTCATGCTCTACTTTGTGCTGCTTTACAGAGACACCAAAGAATTTTTAAGGATTTGACCTTTTCTGGGCTACCATACTGTGAGCTGATTGTGAATACATACTGAAGTCACATGTGTACAAACCAGGTACATGTAAAGTAGAGACATTATTCACAATTGCATAAGCAACTCCTGTTTTCCATACAATTTAACGCTTCCTGGGGTTGTCCCTGATAGAATATCCCTTAAGGCAGTACCTGTAAGTTACAGTCTATTATGGGACTCATATTTCAAGATATTCTATTTAGCAAAATCAAAGTGCTACAAAGTTGAGGAGAGAGTTGTATTTTGCATTATTTTCTGATAAACATTTTGCTGCTTCTGATATTAAAGACTAAGCCTAAATTTGCCTCCCAAGCCAAAAATCATCAGCAGCCTGTAGAGTCAGTGATCACAACTACTATGCCAAGACAAGTCTGGGAGTAACTCTATTAGAGTCAGTTGATTTCCTTTGAATATATATATTGATTTGCAGTGAGCGCAGTATGTGACTCAGTACATTTATCATAATCAAAATAAGAAAAATAATCCTTTTTGTAATTCCACAACTTGGGGTTGGGAGATGATGGTAGCTTGAAAGTCAGATGTGTTGTCCACTACTAACAAACAAACAACACAAGTCAGTACAGATAGTGAGAACTGTGAATTCCTTCTTCCTGATCCATGCCATCAGCTTGCTTTTCACATAGTGGGACCAATTGTAAGGAGGAGAGGTGCATAATTACATCTCTGTGGTTTCTTTTGGCTCTCTGCTGAGATTGGAAACAAAGATGCCTGTTATGATGGTGAGATTTGTGGGGTCTGTCATACTTTGTTTAGAACTGGACTAAGCAAATACATTTCACATAGATCATGCATTACCATTGTTCCTTTTTCAGCACTGAGAGCAGTGGGGTCTGAGGAGTTTACAAATAACTCTAATCTTCAAATCTTACAAAAAAAACCCCAAAATTAAAGTTGTTGGCTATTTGGTTATTTAATTATCTTTATAGCAACAGCTGCATCATTTGCAAACACTCAAATCTGATTAAAATTAAAGATACTGAATTTACTAGCCAAATATTTCAGACTAATGATCACTGCAATGGCAGTTAGCCAAAATATTTAACAATTTAATTTCTGGTAGTGCATACTGTTTGAGTTCTCTAGGATCCACTGCCTCATTAATATTTAATTTGTGATGAGTTTCTGAAGTTCTCTGTAGCTAAGTTACAACATCAGCAAGCTGGTTGCTCTACATTTTTTCTCATGAAGGAAATTGTCTCTTCAGAGATGATAAATGACTACTTGAGTTGATCTCTGAGGATGTTTAAGGTCTTCCAGGTTCTTTACAAGCGGCTTGGTGGTCAGTCATGAGTGGTGTCCCCCAGGACTCGGTTTTGGGGCCACTCCTGTTTAACATCTCTATTGATGATCTAGACGAGGGGATTGAGTGCACCCTCAGTAAGTTGGCAGATAACACAAAGTTGGGTGGGAGTGTTGATCGGCTCGAGCGTAGGGAGGCTCTGCAGAGAGATCTGGACAGGCTGGAGCGATGGGCTAAGGCCAGCTGGATGAGTTTCAATAAGGCCAAATGCCGGGTGCTGCACTTGGGCCACAGCAACCCCCAGCAGCGCTACAGGCTTGGGGAGGAGTGGCTGGAGAGCTGCCAGTCAGAGAGGGACCTGGGGGTGTTGATTGACAGCTGGCTGAACATGAGCCAGCAGTGTGCCCAGGTGGCCAAGAATGCCATCCTGGCTTGTATCAGAAATAGCGTGGCCAGCAGGGACAGCCTGTACTCGGCCCTGGTGAGGCCGCACCTCGATTCCTGTGTTCAGTTTTGGGCCCCTCACTACAAAAAAGACATTGAATTACTCGAGCGTGTCCAGAGAAGGGCAATGAAGCTGGTGAAGAGTCTGGAGCACATGTCTTATGAGGAGTGGCTGAGGGAACTGGGGTTGTTTAGTCTGGAGAAGAGGAGGCTGAGGGGAGACCTCATCGCCCTCTACAGCTACCTGAAAGGAGGTTGCAGAGAGCTGGGGATGAGTCTCTTTAACCAAGTAGTAAGTGATAGGACAAGAGGGAATGTCCTCAAGTTGCACCAGGGAAGGTTTAGACTGGATATTAGGAAGCATTTCTTTCCAGAAGGGGTTGTTAGGTGTTGGAATGGGCTGCTCAGGGCAGTGGTGGAGTCCCCATCCCTGAAAGTGTTTAAGAGTCAGGTTGACATAGCGCCTCGGGATATGGTGTAGTTGGGAACTGTCAATGTTAGGTTAATGGTTGAACTAGATGATCTTCAAGGTGTTTTCCAGCCTTGCTGATTCTGTGATTCTGTGAAGTTGCCATTTGTTTCTCTTTGTCATTTTTGTTGTTCTAAGACAAGCTGAATGTCCAAATGGACTTCTGCTCTTAAGATGCTCAGCTGCAGTGAGGTGGCAGCTCTCTTGAGGGAATGCTGAAACCCACGCTTCAGAAATATGTCCCTTGATATGGGGTTACTTGCTCACTTTGTCTCTAGTTCATCTGTTTACAAAATGTAAACTTTGTACAACAAAATGTAAACACTGAGAAAGTGATTGCCTGCTACAAATATCTAGGTCAAAACAGCCTGTATAGGTTCTACCTAAGTTTTATTTAGATGGTTGTATTATTGTTGCTTTCTGCCTTTACTGTGTTGCATCACTTTCCTTGCCACAGTTTTGTTCTTTATTTTGTTTTGACTATCTCTTAGTTCAGTTCTTAGATCAGGAAATTTGTGTGTGTTTCTCAGTGTGTGCATAGACCTACTAGCATTATAAGATGTCCTCAGAAAGAAGCAAATAAGTTTTATTAATATAGAATTCTAAATAACAACTAATGACCTATCATCTCCCTTCAATCCTTTTCTTTTTTCTTATTTCATACACTATTTCATGTCTCATAGTTCCATTTTCAGAGATTGTAATGTTTAACATTGTTACTTTCTTTCATTGTTCCTGTAGTGCACCATAATAATTTTGGTTGAAGAAACTGATGTTGACAGATGCAGAACCACAAGTTCTGTATTTGCAATGACAGTCTAGCAAACATGTATGTGGTTTTGAATAGACTGAGTTACGTTTGTACCTTGAAAGCACTTTATTGCATGCACTGAAAGTAAGATCTTGCAGAATTATCAGATCCTGACATGATATTTCTTGTCTGGCTGCAGGATACTTACCTAGATTTTCTCTGTATATGTCCAATTCTGTTGTTATTGTCCTTATAATTTTATAGTCTTTGTAACCTTTCTGTGTGAGGAGGAAGGAAGAGAGAGAAGAAGAAAGAGCACATATAAAACCAGTAGGAGAAACAACTTCTTCAGTATGCTTTTTTCTCTCCACTGTTTCTCCTCTGTTTTTTTTTTTTTTTTTCCCCCAAGATTTTGGTTATGGTGGTAGAGCAAAATGCTAGCACATCCCAGATAACCTGTATGAAAAGGATGGAAATTAGTTTATCTATTGTGTACTTGGGTGGAGACAATACTTTTACTCTGCTCTGTTCTTGCCCAGTATACTTTTTGAGGATACACTAGGTGTTGTTTGGGGCTGGGAAGAAATTTTTCCCTCAGCACTGAACTGGTAAATGTAGATGAGTCTCCTCTTTTCTGCAGGACTTAGAAGTGTGAATGGTAAAGTTAGGTTCAGATTAATAGGTGACAATGTCTAGCAGAAATTCTTGTTCCTCTCTCTAGTATGCTGTAAAAATTAAAAACAAACAAACAAACAAACAGCTGGGAGAATACACCAAGAGTTTGTGATGTTCATACCGTCAAGAGAAAATCATAAGCAAACTTGCTACAGTGGGACTTAGATGACTTTACTCACATCCTTCCCTGAGCACGAGCTCATAAGGCATTACCTGATATAGCAACTACCTAGCTGTGTAATTCATGTTTCCCACCTAGGCATGTCAACTTGTATCTAACTTGGAAATTTCCCTCTCACTAATATCTTATAAACCAAGTCCATAAGTCAAATACATTCTGAGAGGACTGGTTAAGGAAACAATGTCTTGGAGGCTATGGATGACATCTGGGTGGCCTTCCATGATGCATTACTAAATTTAAGGCTTCAGTAAGCTGCATTCTTGGCATCTAAAGGTGCTGCATGGTCAGGTTTCTAGTTGCTTATCTTGTAGGATCCTGCATTGTTTGTGGAGACCACCACTTTTTACTGCACAACAGCAAGAGTTTCATCTCTCTATTAATTCAAAAATAAATGTGTCCAGATTCCTAGTAGTGGAATATTTTAAGCAGAATAAGAGCCTACTTTCAGTCTGAATAGCTAAGTTTTATATTGAAGGCATAGTTAATAATAATAATTTCTACATTTACAGTAAATAAGGCAAGTTTGTAAATATAATAACCCACTGCATGAATACAATACTACCATGAATAGAATGTAGAACAGAAAAGAGGGTTAATAAGGTAGACATTATAATAAGTATAGTTTTATGTGTAAATCAAAAGATCTAAAATGTAAAAAATTACCATGCATGAGAAGCTGCAGTAGAAACAACAGAGCTTTAATCTAAAGTACACTAATGCAGCTCAAGTATAATCAGGGTTGAATAAATATTCATCACCTGTACTTTATTATACTGTACTGTGAAGAGGAAGGTACAGAAAAAGGTACAGGGCTATATTAAAATTCAGTTTTTGGCTTTGCAAGCTAGTTCAAGTCATTCATTTATATGCAGCTTTATAGCTAAGGGCTGACCAGTATTGCTGCTCAGAGAATGTGCAGTTCTGTCAAAGTCAAAATGCTTCACTAAAGTGGCCATTTTTGCATTAATTCTATTTGAAAGGGAAAGGTGTGGGGGGAAATTCCATTTCTGTCAGAACAAAAAAGGTTAAAACATTAACTTCAGGCTGATTTTTCTTGTTGACATTTGGTATTGTGCCTTAATACAAAATAACGCAGTTGCAACTGAATTCTGAATAATCAAAAATTAGCATCTGAGTTTTTGGTTGTGTTAGCCTTTGCTTTCATTTGGAAAAGAGCTATGGTTACAATCTTAAATTTATTTACATAGTTTTAGTGACCTGTTCAGATTAAAATATACAGCCATCTGACCTTACAAGAATAAAATTGGACTCTTTCTCAAGGCCTGAGAAACAATTTATTTTATTTTTATTATTTTACAACAAAGTTGCTCTTTTCATAATCCTGGTTTCATGCTGTTGCTCCAGTATCCTCCTTCTGCTGAGTAACAGCAAATATCTTGCACCTTTTAAGTTTGCTTTCTGCTCAGGAGCAGAGAACATGGACAATAGAACTGAGGGTGCTACAGAGAATCAGGCAGGAATCCTTTATAAGATTTATCTAATAGCATGCCCTGGAAAGCTTTTCTTATTCACAAGTTGGCTCACAATAATTAGTGATGAAGTACATAAAGAAGAGCTGAATGCTGCTCATCCAGAGTAAAGTTGTTCACTGTTTTCCAAGACCCTACAGATAATGTTCATAATGAAAGCACGCTGCATCTTCCAAAGACTGGCATTTGCTCATAGGTAAGGACATTGGGAACTTGGCATTTCTGATAAACTGAAATTCTTGAAGGAAGGGATTTTTTCCCTGCTGATTCATCACCTTGGTTCCTGCACTGGCTAAGTGAACTTGAAGACTGCGTAAAACACCAGCTGAGGATGGTTTTCAAGGCTTTACCTTTGTGCTTTCAACCACTTTGGTTTCATGTGTTTCAGGCTGATTTTTTTCATAAAGTGTCAAGTAACATCAACAATTGCTAAAGTTATTCATGCTTAATCATTGGTTTCACTCACTGGTGAAAGCTCCCCTCACAGGCACCCTTGAGGAGCTGAAGTGAGATACCTTGCAAGAATATTGTTTCTTTCAAGCTTCCTATTCTTTTGAGCCTCTGTTATACCCATGTTACTAGAGTCGCCCTAACTCAAAGGTAGTTAGGGCTACTCAGTTATTCACTGGACTGTGAATAAAGCTCATAGCTTTTCCTAAGGTGAAAGTAATTAGCTCAGAAACAAGGAAATTCCAGGTAGGGAGGTGAAAATCCTGTGAAAACAATTGACGATAAGACTATGAGTAGAAACCAGGTCATCTAGTTCTTGGTCCTCTACCTAAAATATGAGATTATTCTTCTTTCTGTGCTTTGAAATGTCATCCCATTCATCAAGTTAAATATACAGTGGATTAATGATACGAGTGTGTTCTAGCCAAATTATTTCCCTTTTGAGGTTCTGTCATGGTAAATGACAATATTATTTCAGTAAGCTTTCATATTCTTTGTAACAATAACAGAAATTTGGACAATATTATGGATATTCATCAGATCCTTTTAATGTAGGTCTGATTTACAAATTGTTTGTTTCCTTTCTTCTGTAGATAGATGAATGTATTATTGGTGAATAAATGTTTCCATTATTCAATTAGTTGCATAGATAGTCAAATAATGTTTAATTATATGACCTATTCACATTTTTCCATCAATTGATACTAAAATACTCATGAGTAATTATTTTCATTATTCAACCAGCTCTTTAAATGATCAAATAATATTAAGTTATATTCAGTTATTATCAGCAAATGAAGCCATGAGTATTAGAGCATTGTTTTTCATTATTTGCTTCAATGTATTTACCTATTCCATGAACCTGTTTTGAGATGTTTTCTGTAAAAGTAAAATCTTTTGTATGTTCACACCATATTTCATCTTCAGTTTAACACTAAGACAAACTCAAATCAAGGAATAAACCTAATGGGCTGGAGGAGAAGAAAAGTACTGCAGTCCTCACTTCTCCACTGTTGGTATGGAGGTTGACCATTTCCGCTGAACCATTATTCTGACAATGGTTTAGCATATGCTCTTTTTTCTCCAATATGAAGAACTGTAGACAACCATTTCAATAAATAGACTCCCAGTATTTGTATTTTAGTGATGTTAACACTATTAGTTGGAATTCATTGTTCAGCCTAACGGCAGATTCATTTGCAAGTTACAGTCTTTTTCTTTTTCAAGACAGTTTCCTGCATTTTTCCACCTCTATTTTTGTTTGGTATATTTTGCTTTCAGTCTGACATGGTGTTCAAAAACCACTGCTATAAATATGAAGGAATATTAGTATAGGCACAAGACTGCTGCAGTGCACTTGACAGATGGAAAAGGTTTACAGTGAATTTATCATTGCCCTATGGTGGAGAACAACACTGTTCATAGATTAATGTTCATTTTATTACAGCCATATCTTACCCTCAATCTGTGTGTAGAACTCTCTCTGAAGTCATTTTGATCTGTGCATCAATCAAGGGTAGTATATGATACTTAGGGCCACATTTTCAAATGTCGGCACAGCATCTGGAAATCCTGTATCTTGTGTGTCCAAAATACTTCTTTATCTGTGCAAATATGGGTAGTTACAGGACATTTTAGTAAGTGAGATAGTTAAGCTGGTGGGTTTGAAAAATTCATTGATTAACTATTCAAGTTAAGTTCAGGCACAGGCTTAAACCAAGTATGCCTGATTTAAACCAGCTCTGCAATCCTTCCATCCACAACTGCATTGACAGCCATTTCTACCTGGCTCTATCATTTTACTAGGACAGTACAATCTAGCTGTGTAGTTCAGGATAATACCTCTTGTACAGCAGTTATATACATATGTGGTTATATATAAACCCAGTTAGTGATACCACAGTTCTGAACAAAATCTCTGAGCCCTGTGAAGGCTAATGTTAAAATTATTTCTTAAGAGTTTTGTAAAATTTGAGAATCTGACTATTTGTATTGTTTAGATGCAAGTAACTGCTATTTATCACCACTGCTGCTAACTCATACCTAAGATAATATCAGTAGAAAAGGGGTCCCTGGAACAAATCTGTGATAATCTCATACTTCATAGTATACAGTCAAATTAAATAAATAACAGTTTTGTTCACACTTGCTCAGTATGACCTCTATGATTTGTGAAATCAACAATGGCATAGGATTGTATTCTTCTAAATTGATATTATTAGAAAAGTCCTCTAACTGTTGAGATTTGAGAGAAATAATAGACCGTCAATATAATTTCCTGTATCTCCCTTTGTGATGCTGTAATGAAGTTATTATAGTTTGGCCCTTCAGCCTATGACAGATTGAATTTTCCATGACTTGATGATGTGACAAAGTCATTGCTCAAAGGCAAATATACTTTGTAACTGATAAACTAATGTGAATTAATTTATATTTCAAGTGAACTTTATGAAAAGATATCTTCATTTATTTTTTAACTCAAATTGAAATCCAGGCAATATCATAATTTAGTGGTTTCAAGAAAGCAATAAGTACAATCTGTGATGTGAAAAGAAGTATGACTGCAGGATTAGGGAAGTTTCAGAAGTTTAATCTTTTTTTTTTCTATGCTTTTGGACTGTGATGATGACCAATGTCCTTTTAAGAAACTTGAGCTGTATCATAGGCTGATTTAGGACAGAAGGAAGAACTGGATGCAAAAGTAATTTTCTCTTGTCGTGTTCATACGAAGAATATGTGAATTATTACTCTCAACAACAAAAGCTTTACCCAGATCATCAATTCACTTATTTCATTGCCTTTAGGCCAGAACTCTGGACAAGGGTTTGGTGCTGTCACATATCCTTTTCCATCTCATTTAAGTGATCTGGCCTCTGTTTTGGGAATGCATTTTTATTGTGCTGTTAAGCCCTGTGTCCCCTACATGAATATTTCATATATCTACTAAGTGCTTTTACTGAATATATTAGCCCCTGGTTTTCTCTTCTTTTTTGTTTTTTTGTTTTTTTGTTTTTTGTCATGCCTGTTGCCACAAATAAAATGGTAATAGTGGCCTAAATACACATGAATAATCCTTTATGGGATGGGAATTTTCAGATGCCAATAATAGCTACTTTGTCAGGTTTTGGCTAGGCTATTGAAAATGTTTAAACAAAATGTGTCCGTCATATTACGTAAGCATTTTGCTATTTATATCTGCCTTTACCAGTCCACAACAAACATAATGAGCAATAAATGAAGCAGTGGCCAAAAGACACGTTTATGACTCATGCAGATGCCAAGGGACCATCCTAATATGGGCACTGCCTGGCATTTCTGCTAGCAACAGACCAGGGTGTAACTCTTATTTGACAGTATTTTTTAAGTTTACAGTTAAAGTCCATAGACTTTACTCATCTTAATCTAAAGTAATGTTCAAATTTCAATTGACTTATTCCACTTAATATGACAGATACCAAGGGGCAGGCAACCCTGGCAGTTCAAACTAATATTTTACATCCAAAGCATGATATAAGCAAGAACAGAATTTGTCCTGAACTGTGGTAAAATGAAAATATGTAAGTGTGCCCATTTGCTACTATTCAGACTTCATCCTTTCTGTTGGAACTAAACTAAATTAACATTGGACTTCAGCCACACCTATTTTCTAAGAAGTAAACTTGGCTATGGTAACGACAAAGATTCATTGCATCATTTCACTCATTCTTGTGATGGCTATGATATTTCCCAGCAGTGAATCTGCTGATGGTTTATGCAGATTGCATCTATTGAGCTGAAAATATATGTACATGTCCCACAAGAAATTTTGAGATAAGGATGGAAATGAAACAAAGAATGAGTTCCTAAAAGGACAACAAGGATGCCTTATATTATGTTAGAGAGGAGATGGTCCATGTTTTTCTACCTATGTAGAAACCTCTTTCCCAGGTATGCTAACCAAATGTTTACAAAGAATGTGCTAGGGGACTTTCAACTCTTCTTTTTCTCCCATTCACACATTGGAATAGCAAGTCAAATATACAGGTGCTCCAGGGGATGTTCTTGGACTATCTGGATGTGGACCACCTGACAGATGAGCAGATTTACAGAACCTTTCTATCCTGTTAAATATTTCTTATTTCCTAATCATAGTTACGTGTCCTTCTACTGCTTGAAACAGTGCCAGTCTCCATCTTCAGAAGGTGCTGCAGGAACCAGTTTATCATAATTTAAAATCATGGTAGTCTTCTCTGTAAAATGAAAGATGTATGTGCAAGGCTTAGAAGTAATACAATTACCTTAATAATGTGCAGCTCTGAAATAATGTATTTCTTTACTTCTTGGCTACACAGAAGAAAGCTATGCTAACATTCTGAGTCCTCCTCTATTGTTACAGAACAACTTCAGATGAAGTCGGTTATATGATAATACCTGTCTGACAGATAAAATGCGTTGTATAATGTCCACTTATGCTGATACAAACTGCTTGGTTGATTCCCTGTTCTTCCAATGAGACCAGCCTCCTTTATTTCACATACAGAACCCCTTCAGCAAGACGTTTACACGAAGCTGTACAGTAGGATGTGATCTTTTCTTAGACAGGGAGTCAACTAAGTGGGATTGTTTGACAGAGAAGAGGAGCCCATATATTTACCACCATACATGTTTGGAATTTATTGACATCTCTACTTCAGACTGGAGTTTTGCAGCCAGTTTATACTAAAAGCTTGAAGCATGCTGAGTTCAATGGAAGTTTTTTTCATTAAAAACCTAGTGTTGTGTCTCAAGCCCTAGGTGTTTATTTGTTGACTTTTCAGAAATAAACACAATAAAAACTGGTTTTAAAGACAAAAAGAGGCTCCAAATCACCAAATGACATTTTCATCTATATGTTTTATTTTGTATTTATTTTTCAATCATCTGCATATTAACATTTGATTAGCAACCGCTTGTTTAAGAGAGCATATCAGGTTATCTGGCTGGAGATAACAAAGCATGTTTTCCATAGAGGCTTCCCGACTAGAGGCTACACAGATGTGCCTGAGTTAAAAGGATCTCACTGTCTACTTTGAGAAGTGTAGATGGCTTCTGTATTTAGAGAAAACTCATCTGAAGCATCATAAAATAAAATGTACGGAAAATATAATATTCCATAATTAAGATTTCTAATGAATTGCCTTGTTAATCCATACAGTGTATGCATGTTGCAAAATTTTCCTGGCTTAATTAGTGCACTTGATGATTATGTTTATTTCCTGATGTACACACTGATTAAGCATTGTCCATACACTGAGGCTTGAAGCGGGATCAGTCTACAAAATAGTACCTAGTCGTTTAACTGGAGACTCAGAATGCAAATAGATCAACTTATGTAAAATTAAATTAGTTCTAATAGAACCCATTTTGACTGAGCAGCTGGTGACACATTATAAACAGAATTCTCTTGTTATGTGAAATAAAAAGCTTCTGCTAACAGATGCTTATATACTTTTAAGCCACAAAAAATGTCATATTACGTTTAAGGTCTAAAGTTAATGAAAGAAAATAAATTCTGAGCTTGTTAGGTAACACTTCTGCACCGGGTCCCAGCACTGTTATTTGAATAGTGTGTAAGGTCAGCTAGCCCTTTGCAATGCTCCATGTGGGAACCTAAAAGTGAATAACTGCTAAATCATTAGTCTCACAGCTAGCACATTAAACCTGTTCTCTTTAACAAGCAGTGGCTATCAGCTGATTTTTGAAAAAACTATTAAAATGTTGGTACTGTCCCTTAAATCTTAATTATTTTGTTCTTCTAATAGAAACTGACTACTATGACTTTATTATTCTTTGGGAACATGATTTCAGACTGGTTATAACGCTCAAACTAGACATTAAGAGTTCATGGTGTGCTGTTCCTGGTCAATACTTGACAATGAACTGCACTTTTTTCCTAGGAATGCTGTCAGCCACACTGAAATGTGTTAAAGTCCCAGTGACAGGCCTTTTCTTAGTTACAGAAGGTCTAGTGGATTGTATGAATGAGGTAGGTGTGTTTTACACTCCTGGATGTGCAATTTATTTATGGAAAGTTTAAGCCTCTGAGACAAAGAACAGAATAATTTCAACACAATTAAGTAATTACGCAAGTGAGTAAGACATTAAAGGCCTAGATGTGCATTTTCTGGCTTTAATGGATTTAACTCTGATCATGGATTTAATTGAAGATGTCTTTTTGTGAAGAAATTATACTGGAACTTATGGGCTCTCTGGTTCCCGTTCTGTGTTTGTCAGTGCTTACCCCATCAGAATTTCTGCCCTTAACTGACTTTCTAAATACAGCAGCATGCAAATTAATGCATGCAGGTGCTTTAAAACATAACAAAATTAGTCATATCTTTAGTAAGTTATTTAGGAAAACAATCAAATTCTCCATTTTTACTCCATACCTGGTGCGTTTGTGATTTTATTTTGTTTTTCAGTCAATGTCACCTACTAAGCAGAATTAAAAATACCGGTTGATCCATTCACAGTCTAGTAGCTTTTTCTGGCCTTAGTCAATTTTAATTTAATATCAGTAGACTCTATGGAGTTAGAGGTCTACAGAGCTTAAATCATAATATTTTAGGCAACTCTTGCAGAACCTAGACGAGTATAGATAGATGCAAATCATAGTGATTTAAATCTCTAATTCTTACCATCATTTGAATAAATGAGCAATAAACCTTGATTCAAAGAATTGCATTTGTACTTACTTTCTTAGTGCGGTGTTGCACTACAAAGATGTGGATCTTCAACTAGCATGAAACTTATACTACAAATGCTGATTCTTTCTGACAACCTGGAAGATACACCAGCTTCACATTTAAATAGTATCATCTAAATGTACACTTCTTCAAATACTTATTTTGTGCTTTTTTTTGAGAAGGGAAAATGACATTTATTTTTTATTTAAGGCTCTTAATTTTTTACCCTCATAACTTGGATCACATTTTTGTATGGAAATGGGAATTCAATGTGGAATATATAAAATCAGACACTTCTTTTACATTTGTTACATAAAATTATGTTTTAGTTATATTATAAAAAGTGTTGAAACCTTCTGCATATAGAACTGATGTATTAAAAAATATATATATAATGTGGTCCATGTGTGTTTTAATGCTATATGACTAGTAAATGGTCTTTCACATGTTTAATCACACATAGATTTGAAGAGAAAAACAAGTTTTACTCTTTGTTCATGACCTGATAGATTTTTTTTTTCATTGAATGCCTAAAACAGAAAGAAAATACTCTTCTTGGATATGCAAAAAAGCATGATTCCAGTTGTCATTGCTAGTGATGTAAGAGCACCCTTTCGAAGTATGAAATGCTACACTCCTGTTTTCCAAACAATATTTTTGAACAACAATATTATTGTTTTCATTAATATTTGGAAAAGATAAGTTTAGCATGAAAGACAGTACTCTGAATACACGGTCACAAAATACATGTGTTACATGTTTAGGCAGTAATGTTAGGAGACACTATTTAATCAGGTGTCAAAATGCAGTGTGGATTATCTTTCAGACCTTTTAGATGCTAAAATCATTTTTAAAGTACATTTTGTCTTCAGATACCGTTCTTTATTCGATCATTTCAATTAATGTGTGTGTGTGAGAATTAAATTTTTAAACTAATTTCCTCCACAGTCACTTAAGATTTTAGTATTGCAGAAAGGAATTAAAATGCATGAGTCTTTCAGCAATACTCATTGGCATATTATAGTTCTGCTCCAAAGAGTCTATGATTAAAAACCCTGTCTTTTGTACAAGTGAACTTTTTGCCTAGTGTCCCTAAAAAGGTAAGAGACTTTATACTCAGTAGGTGTGCTTGCAAGTATGGTAGACTCTTAAATTTAATGCCTTAATGCAAGGCTCTTAAATTTGGAAGGATGCTCTGACCTATCAGTATAATGAAAACATTTTAAGGTATTAGGTTCACTAATCATAGACATAACACAAATGTTAGCGTGATGGGTTTTTGCAGATATTAGTAGCAATGGAGTAATAGATAATGGAGTTGAATCTACATCAAAGTTTTGGAGACCAGGGTATATGTCTGGATTTATATGCACTTAAATCTTTGCTCCATGGATGTCCATTTTCTCAAATTTTATCTCTTTTGCACTCATGAAGACATTAGGAAAAAAAATACTTTTAAATATTTAAAAACAATCTAAATTTATGCTTACATAATTCATTATTTTACATAATTTCATTCTTTTACTTGCTGTTGGTTTAGTTTTTCAGCAGCCTTTAATGGTGGTGAAGCATCCAGGCAACTAAAAAACATTAAATGCTGGTTAAACCTTTATGCAATAGAAACCGAGGCTAATAATCTCATACCTGGGCACAGGTTATTATGATCACAGTTTACATTCCTGACACTGTCTCTGTGGTCTCCCCCATTTTATGCCCAGAAAAAAGAAAAACAGCCAGCACTCATTCCAGACTGAAATTAAAACAGCCAAAAATCATTCTACCGTTAAGCAAGAAGACAATACAAAGCAAGCAAACTAAATCCAAATATGTTTAAATTGCTGCTTTAGCCTGCATGGTCTTTTCATATGATTCATACAAAAAGAAAAAGAAAAAACAAACTAAATTAGGATCACAGATCTGACAAAGTGCAAAACTTCATATTTTTTTCCCCATTTCTAAAATATATCAACTGCAAAATGTTGGTGTGCTAGATCAAAATTAAAACCACATGAAGTGAGATATCAAACTTCATGTGCAAAAGAACTAAGAAAGTTCCCAAGACACAACCTTAATTTAAAGAAGCAAAATTGCAAGAAGTCATGCAGAGCAGCATTCTCCTCTCTCCTTGGAAATGCACAGCTCTTTATTATGGAAAGGCAGTAGCCCCTCTGTAGTTAGGGTTGTAATCAACTTCTATTATAAGCCCTATTTTAGCCCCCTGTAACTTTGGCTTGAAAAATTGGAATACAAATTACCATATTTTCTCCAAAAGAAAAGAAGAATAGATGAGGATTTTTTTGTTTATTTGGTGAGGTGGGAGGATTAGGTTTTAATTTTAATTTTTTGTTCAAAATTGAGAAAACATTTCTTTACAGTTACAAAGTTTAAGTCACTAAGACAAAATGTTTCCTTTTTATTTTTTTGCTACCATATCTGCCCTTAGTAGTTGAAATTATTTACAAATAATTTGACAAAACAGTCCTATTCCTTTTTTTTGTCTATTAGGAGGGATGGGCCTAATTTTTCTCTTGGTGATGACAGTAACAACATTTTGCTGGTGACTTCTTGAGACATAGGACTGGGCAATCTGATCAACATTTTCAAAATCAATTCATATCTCCTAGTGTGGTATATACCTCAAAGTGAAGTATAAAGCACATGTTGATCTATCTGGATTTTTTG
Organism: Strix uralensis; assembly: GCF_047716275.1. Lineage (NCBI taxonomy): Eukaryota > Metazoa > Chordata > Aves > Strigiformes > Strigidae > Strix > Strix uralensis. Next base: position 130,650,263 of record NC_133972.1, on the reverse strand, counting down.
GGTAAGCGTTTAGTTTCTGGAGCTGTCCACATATTCTTTGTTGAAATTTCCAGCACAGAAGGAATGACTGAGTGTTAAATGAAAAGACTGCTGTTAGAAAGGCCAGAAAAAAACATATACTAAGTTACTGAATGCTACTGACCGCAGTGTAGAGATTGCCTAATGACACTGTGGTGAACACTAGCCACTCCCAGCATTCAGCCTTATTTATCATGCTTGGCTCATTTTCTAGGATTAGGTCCAGAATAGCCTCTGGCCATGTAGGCTGTTCAACAAACTGTGTAAGAAAAGAAAGCAAGCATAGTCCATGGAAACATACTTCCCTCCTTTTTCAGATAGTTGTTATCCCATTCTGGATCTAAGCATTTTAAATTCTTTATGATTAAAGGCCTGGCATTCTTGCAGATCTCATTGATTCATTGAGGGGGAAAAAAAAAAAAAAAGAAAAAAAAAATTATGGCTATCCCTTACTTTTGTGTAAACTGTTTAGAGAAGGTTTATAGTACTATTTCCATTCTATTCAAATGATCTCTTCAGTGTTAGAAAGAACAAATTTTTTCTTCCCTGAAGGCTTCCTTGTATTATGTATAGAAAGTTGCATATGTGCATTTATGAGTTTATATAAAAATGCATTTGTGCATAGATACTTGAAATCAGAGATTATTTTTCATGTACCTATTTATAGGGTGTTTGGACAGCCCAAAGTTTGTTGTACACTGCTATAATATTAAGAATTGTAATTATTTAATGTATTAATACAGTACTTTTAAATGCTGACAAGATGCATCAGAATGTAAACTTAGATGCAATTGTGACTTTATATACGCAATATTGCATACACAGGTGAATCTGACTGCAGGTTTTTTTCATGTAATGCTTAAGATGTGCATGTGTGATCATTGCGTGTCTTATGGTATAACTTGATTCTTTGAACATACTATAGTAAAGTTATTCAAAGTTTTAATAATATTGCAAGACCATTGCATTATTTTAAAAAATGCACTATAAATTTAGAGATTTTAACAATGAAATCTAACAAGTTTTTAAAAATATAATAGAAAAAACTGTACTAGGAAGATGGTTCTCCTGAACAAATCAGACTGTTTTCAGTAGGTTATATCTATAAAATAAATCCTAGAAATTTAGGAGCAGTAGGAAATGTATTACTCCTGTGCCAAAATACTTGAGAGCAAAAGAAGTAAAAAGATGCTAATATTTTATCTCTTTATATCCACACAATATACTTTAAAAAAATCTTTTTTTAACTAGCTGTTTTCATTGTGATAATTAATGTTCAGACCCTTTTGAATTTTGCTTCGCCATTTGGAATTATTAAAACCCAGGAACACTAAGATCACTATTTCTACAGTGTTATTAAGCTTCTCTTTGCATAATAAGTATGTTCTGCACATAAGCAGAGAGAACAGAAAATGATGAGCAGGGTTTCCCTGAACGAAGCAGCTGTCAGGGATCAGGTAAGACATTGATGGCAATAGTTGGAGTTTTGTGTATGTTGCTGAGAAAGCAGCAGAAGAGGTTGCCTAGACACTTTCCCAAAACATGGCTATCAGAATAAAAAACCTTTGGATAACCACAGCTGGAAGCCTAGGGAGTTCTGAGGACAAGAATTTATGCTGAAAGGCAGGTGTTCAGTGGATGAGGTTTACCAGTTGATTTCTCTGTTCTGGAAAAGGGTGGTTGGTATGTGAGCAACAGGAACAAAGTCAGGATCTTGCCTGCAGACAAGTCCAAATCAGAGAAGGGATGTTTCCTGAAGAGAACCTGGAATGCTGCTACTCGGAGGGCCATAGGCGGGCTTCAGTGAAAAGGCCTTAAGGAAAGTTATGAAGGGAACTGAAGTAAAGACACAGATGCACAGCCCAGGATATTTGTACAACTGAGTTTTGTACTTCTCAGGACTACATGGACAGTGAGATAAGTGAGCTTTTTGTTAAGATTTCCAGGGCTCATTTTTCTCTGTTGGAAAGAATGATTTTACCAAACAAGATTTATTCTGATGCTTGAAATACTCTCATGATACAGTTTTCAGAGGCTAACACTGGAGGTGTTAAAGGTGTCACCCCTACTTCTAACAACATTCGTGATGGTGTCCGAAAGCTAGGAATGACACATACATACATAAAATAGGCAGAAATCAGATCAGTAATTTAGAAGTCAAAAGTTCTCTAATATAAAGTTGACCTAAAGCAGAGTCTTTTTTTTGCTTTTTGAGTCAAGACTTATATAACTTGAAAACTACTAAATTATGACATGAACTGACATTGTGACTCAAAAGAATTTTTCTGTCTGATCAGCTTTCTAAATAGCAAATGAAAATCTGGTAGTATCCATAATCAAAAGTTTCTTACCACAGCAGCAATATCATTATTGGTTTTTTTATTTATGCATTTAATAATACGATGATTGGAGAAAGATGTGTTTCAGGGCTTTTTTTAATTAGCAGCAAGAGCTAGGAAAATTTGTTACTCTTAATATTTAGCCCTATTATGGGATTTTTTCTGAAAGACTTAATCCATATTTGACATCACCTGCACCTAATTTTCAGTGCTTATTAAATAACTGCTTTCAGTTACTTATTAAGGCTATATATTAAAGTAAATAAGACTGCGAAGAGAAAAATATTTTCATTTCTCAGTTTTAGATCAGCCTGAATTTCATAGAACTGTAACTCAGAACAGCAATATTCTAATCTCCCTTTCAGTGATGTACAATCCCAACAACAAAATCCATTAAGAATGACTTTTTTCATCCTTTAAATAGAGAGTTGTCCACAGTCCCCTGAGTATTTTTATAGAAAGCCTAAGAGAACTGGGTGCATGCCTGCACTACGAGGCTTTGAGAAAACTCACCTGAAATATCTGTTTCCAGCTTTCTGTGGTAGAATCAACTAACAGGAAAGGAGTACTCCAAAATTCGCTGTCTTTCTCTAGGGTACTGTTAAATAAACACTTAAGAAAAAAGATAACTAGAGAGAAAATGAAATCTTTCTGTTATTTCAGTGAATGGAGTATTTCACAGAGAGCATGCTGAAAGCCTTAACATTCCATGAGCCAATATATAGGTTTATTTGGATAATCATTCCCTTGTTAATATTAGGTCAGGTATCTTTTCTTCTTCTTTCTTTTTATTCCTCTAAATTGACACTTCTGAAGTAATATGATGTACAAACATGGTTAGCACATTTTCAAAATGTCATTTCAAAGTTGAATGCTTAATGACTTGTAGTTTTTCTGCTATGAATGTATTAGGCAGTTTTCCTCAGCACAAGCCTGCTAACATAACTCACTCCAGGCTGATTTATTATTTTTATTCAACCAGGTGCTACATGGGTTTGGCAACTTTGCCAACACTATTGTCTATAATGACTCTGCACTTGGTGCTTGATGATGCCAACACATGCAATGAATTTACTGGCACCAGCAGAGAATATTTCATTCCCTTATCTCTTTGTGAAGAATCAAGATTCATCTCCCATACTGCCTGCTATCCAATACATCTCATGTAGTCTCTTTTATTTCTTTTACCTCTCTGTTTCCAGACTGTTCAGTTATGATTCTGCTGAGCTAATAGCTGTTCTTAGAAGTAGAAATATATCTGTTATGTTGAAGTTTCTTTATAATTGTGTTTACTGTTTATTTTTCCTCTTGTGAGGTCTCTTAGGCATCTCTACTTTGTTCAGAAGTCTGTATCATAAACAAGTTTTGTCTTTTTAAATTAGATCTGGAGTATCGCTTGGCAATATGTAGGAATACAGCGAGTACATTTATTTCTGCAGAGGAATGAAAACTTTCTTTTTTTACTGTAGCAGTCTCTTCTTCCTAACTGTGAAGATAAGCTAAATTCAGGTGAAAACATTCACAATTTTAGTACTATTCAGTACAATATTCATAGTACTAATTTAAAGTTCCGTGCTGTTTTTGAAGTTTCCCATGAACTTGAATAGCAGCCAAATAACTGCTGTACAGTCTACAAGGAAGTTTTTTCTGTCAGTCTTTGCTGTGTTTTTTCTGGTATATTACACCATTAATTTACAATTTTGTTTATACTCTTTGAAGAGTATTTTATTTATTAATAGAAGACTATAAAGTCTGGTACCTGAGTATTAGTATTAGATCCACACAAATTCTTACCACCACAAGACTGAATGGTACCTAGTGCATATTGAAGTGCACATTTATTTCATTTGTGTTTCTGCAACAAGTCATCACTCTCCTATTAGATTTCATTTTTTCCCAGGTGAGTAGTTTGAGGGATAATTTAACTCTTTCTGTATCCTTTTCTTATTCTTGTAAACTTTGAGCCTCTTATTGCTTAGAGGGTCAAGATAGGATGACTTGCAACTGAAAGTTTTGCTAACTTTGAAGCACTTACATCATAAGTACATATTTTGTTATTTAAATGAATTCTCAACACAAACAATCCAATCTTTACCAGTTTATCATTACTTACTGGATTGTAAACCATGCAAAAAGCAAAGTTCTGTTAAATCTGAACTTACTTAGGATTGATTTAATGACAAAGGGGTTTTTTTTTCTTACTTATGTGTCTCAGTGGAATGTGAGAAATATCTTCTAAATCCTTTTTTCAGCAAGCAGGTTTTAATATGCATAGCACTACAACCATATAGATAAGAATCAGACAGGAAAAGATAATCTATATCTACAAATTTTACTCATTCTCTCATCACATGTTCTTCCTGTGATGTGAGAGGATCTGAACAGCTTCGTTAAATGAGTTCTACCTTTAAGATGAGACAGTTCACAATCCAGGATGATACTTAACACTGGAAAATATAAAGACAGTGACCTAAATGCCAGTCTCACTCCATGATCAATTAGGCCCATGCACAGCAGATCACAAAAAAAAAAAAAAAAAAAGAAAAAAAAAAGGAAAAAAAAAGGAAAAAAGCTCCATCTGGTTCAGAAGACAGTGGCCAGTCCCATAAATAACACAAGCTGTCAGGAAAACATCATTCCTATAGTACTCTGTGTATTGGCTTTCTGTCCAACTACAGATCCACTAACAAGGAGCTTCAGAGCTTTGCATAGGCTTGGACCACACTCATGTCTTCAGCTCACCATAACAGCCACATTCATGAGTGGTGCAGGGTGGAAGAAGGTAAGAGTGCTGGGCACTGTTTAAGCATATGATAAGTAAATAATAGTTCTGGAAGTTTACAATATTGGTGCAGAACAGAAATTGCCTGCATTTTTTTTTTTACGTGGAGGATTTGCCTTCACAAAAATTGAAGACTGGAAATGCTAATACAGAACATGAGCAATGCCTAGGTGTGTTGAGCCCTCCCAAAACAGGAGGAGGATCCACAGGCCCATCACTGCCTCTGGAATTTTCTATCACTTGCCTCAAGTGTTGTCTCACCACCCGGTTTTCCTCCGGGGGGTGTAATGTCACTTGGTGCCTCCTCTCTGGCTTCAAATTTACACACCACTTCTGCTCAATGTGTGTGGGTTCCAAGGAAAGGAGTGCAAATTATTTCAACAATCTCATCAATTCTGAGGAATTCTCTCATGTGAGGGGTAGCAAGTTTCCTTGGTCCAGTTCTGCACTAAATCTCTAGCACATGATGAGGCCACCACTTCCCAGAGTGTTTTGTCAGTTTTACTTAAACATCCTCCCCTCTACTGCAGAGGGAGACAAAGGATTCTCTATTTTTCTAAGGTCTCCCCTGGGGAAAAGAACAAAAGACATACCGTTTCTGTACATATAGTTTCTTAGTTAAACATACAGTTCATAGCTGAACTTTATTTCTCAAGAATCATATGGGTACTCGCATGCTCAAAATATTAAAGGATGTGGAAGTTTTGGCATGAACTGGGTGATGAGGGGCTGTGGATATTTTGTTTGCTCAGAGGTAAAATGGTGATCCCCACTATTTCCTGTTAATCTGTTGAAGATAAATAGTAAATTGCTGCATTTATTTCTTCTCTCTGGTTTGCATTTCGAAGGCACACAGAAAATTCACTTTGAAACATTTCCTTAAAGGCACATGATAAATCCCTAGGGAGAAATTCACAGCCTGAAGAGAGCCTTGTGCTTGGGTTTGATAGTGACAGATAGCAGTGGAAATACAGTACTTGGTGCTCCGAACTCAGAGACCATTATGTGTGCAACTCACAGTGAGACCATGGCAGAATAAAGCTTCCCCCCAGCCCCACCCAGAAGTGTGGCTGCCTTTGTAATTTTAATTGGTCTGTGTTTGTGGAGTGGGGCCTCTATTTACTTATGGCTTGGGGCTTCTGTTTACCAAGCCTGGTGGAGGCCAAGTGTCATATCACTGAAGCTTAGTTCCTGCAAGCTCTCCTGCTATATCTTGAGGCACTTTTCTTTTCAGTATCTGTGCCTGTCTAATTCGCAAGCTTCTGTGAAACAAGCACAGGAGGGTACAAGGCCTACAGGGAGGAATTACACCTAATTACTCAAATAATTGCTAGGCTGTTGCCTTCTTAGTCACTGAAAATAATTTCCAGGTCCCTGGCTTTTATAGATAGTCTTCTAGAGGCAGGAGGACACAGCCCCCTTTTTAACTCAGCCCATTCACTCACAAAATCAGAACACTCGAGCCTGCAAAATTAATAAGCACCACTTCCATTACATATATTTTAGGTTGTTGTTGCCGTGGCGATAAAGTCAGGGACATTGAATCTCCTCTGTTGAGCCATTGTTATCATCCCTGGCCATCTGCTGCAGAGGAGTGATATTCCATCTCATTTGCATGATGACTGATATATGGGAGGTTTGGAAGGACATATGCCACAGCAATCATGTGATGAAAATTAAAGTGAAAGTTTTGGGCCCAGAGCCGAAAAAAATCTGTGTATGCGCATGAGGCTGTTGATGTGCAAATGTGAATCATATTGAGAAGGTTTGAATAGGGAGGTGTGACGTAAAGAGGGGACACAAACGCAGGTGCTTATCTCTAGGCAGTCAAAGGCACTGGATGTCATATCATGGGAACTACCTTTCAAAGACACAGCTTTAGTGCACAGTTCAGCACACAAGGGAGGAGAAACATATAAGTTTTGGAAACAAAAATAAAGTAAGTTTAACAACTTTTTCACACTATTCTGAACCCATTGATGTTTAAGCAACTTGTACTATTAGTAACTTTCTGTCTTTTCTATTGTTTGTGCTCTTATTTTGCAAAAAACAAAAAATCCTGTCCATATATCAATGTTGAAAGCTTGGGAGATTTGTATTAAGAAGTTTGAGGGTTTTTAATCCATGTTTAAAATGCTCTTTGAAAACTTTTCTTTTTGTTTAAATGACACTAATACTGTTTCTTCCACAATGTATGCTTGGTCATTATCTTAAATGCTATTTTGGGCCTCAATTAAAAAATAGCTACTTGTAGCTGCTTTGAGAAAGCTTTCTGAACAAAATGTCATGGTGTAATTGCATTTATACTGCCTCAGTAAAGCCTTTGTTCATATACATTTTACAATTGTGCAAATTTGCAGCTCTAGCTATTTGATTTGAGGAAATGATCACAAGAACACTTTTCCTCTCATTTTGAAAAGTTACTGAACTTAAATACTACCATTGAAAAAAAGAGAGGGGAAAAAAACGAGACGGGAGAGGGAGAGAGTGGGACCAATGTATTTGTAGAAACTGTTCGATAGATGCAGGTTCACTTGCAGTTATGTATTACACACCAAAGAGCTTTCTCATGATGTTTTAGAATGCTTTAAAATCATGCGTAATGTTTTTAAAATGAAGACTGTTGATCAATATATTTAATAGCATTACTCTAAGTGAAAAAGGGTCCTTCAAAGCATGACATTTCAGTCTTTTAAATTATTTGGGATTCAGAGAGTGAATTGAGAGCTTCTGATTAAAAAAGCAAATACTGTACTTTAGAATGAATGTCTGTGTCAGGAAAATCTTTAAAAAGTTAAATGACAGTAATATCAGGCAAGGTTGAAGAATGAAATGGACCTTTTGGGACAACATTTTGCAGGAGGATGATTTTTATGAAATAGCATTTGATGCTAGAGAAAGTCTGTTTAACACTCTGATCAGCAATAGCTCTCTCTCTCTCTGACTTTCTTTTGTCTTTAACAAAGCACTTAGTTCAGATGTTTGTCTTCCTTCATATGTAAATAGCAAGACAATCTTCTGCAAGGTGCTGTTAATTTTTCATTTAATAGACTATAAAAGCACAAATCCCAGATTTTATCCTTAAACTATATGGGGTGAACTTTGTTAGTTAAGGATCTTTTTAAAATACAGAATGACCATTTATTATCTCTTTTGTCAATTAAATTAGTTAAGTTAATTGCGTAGATGTGTCTTCTTTGGTTTCACTGTGCAATGGTTTTGTAATTCTTGGGGAAAATTACAGCATTTGTGATGAAAGCCTTCTCTGAGACAATAATATATTTCTGTTATAAGGTGGCTAACAGATAATCCAGATTCAAAATGAGGAATTTCTAAATATAGGCTTTGCCTCTTAAGTTCCCAGTTTGGAGCATTTTATTTTTACTTGTAAATATCATCTGCGTATTATAGTACTTTCATGCCTGCAGGCTAAGATTACCAGTCTTCCTTTTTTTCCTCCTCCTTCTAAATATTCAATTACTCAATGGTAATTATTATTATGTGGCCTTCTTGGCTTACTGCATTATTAGATTAATATAGATTTCTTGTGCCAAATTAGCGGAAATCACTGTTATACACAACAACGAATCACTTTTTTTTTTTTTTTTTTTAGTTTTATTTACTTTGTTAAATAACAGGAAGACTTTGACATCATGAGATTTTATTCTTGAGACTTTCAATATAACATGTCTTTGAAAGCTGAGCAGGAGAGGGCGTATTTTTGTTTTGCTTTTTCTTTTCTATGTTTCTAATAAGTAGAAACTTTCGTTAAATTATAATTTAGTTTGTTCAAAGACCTATAAATAGGGACCTTTGTGAATGAAATTACAGTTGAAGTCCCTTGATCTCTGGTTATTGTTTCAGAGGTGTGTAGCAGAGGTAAGAAAACCTAAAATGAAAGAAAAGGAGCTGTCCAGGGTACTGCAGCTGATTAATATTTCCTGCTACTGTACAGAAAAAAATGTTTGCTGAAGTGTTCACAAAACTTCCACCATTTGCTACTGTTTTTTTTCTCTTCAGAACTAGACAAACCTTATGTTGATGTTAACTATAAAAAATATGTACACAAAACTTATTTTTATGTCATGTTTCTGTGAATAGCACATACACCCTCAGATCACAATAACTTTCACAAATTGCCTATTAAAACTAAATTTTTATGTTAAGGTTTTTGTCAAAGTAACAGATAATAAAACTTTTCCAGTCTAAATCAATCTTTGAGTATAACACAAATGGTTTCTATGGTAGTGCCATAATGTAAACAAAACAAACAAAAAAAACCCCAGATCCCAATCTTGCATTACTTGATTGCTTTTGAAATGAATTCTTGTCCTTATGTGACCTGAAATGTGTGGTTACAAAGCTATAGAAATCCAAACGATCATATTTGTTTGATATGAAATGAAAAAAATAGTTAAATTGAAAGTTTAACATCATGAAATTCAAAATCCCAAGCGGTATATAAACATTAAAAGAAACTTTGGACTGCTAATCCTAGGAAATGAGTTTTATGGATTGAATTCAACAAGGCTTCAGAAATGGTTCCATCTGCTGCCTAGCAGCTGGTGAAAGGATAAATTTAATTCATTAATTCATTTGGAAAAAAGGATCCAAGTAGTAAAGACTTCATTGCTCATAATGCACATAGGTGGAAATCAAAACTGAAATTAGGTCCAGTTGATCATCTTTGATAATGAGGAACATTTTCTTTGTTATTGTTATAATGATCTTGATCGTGAAGTTGACAGTATATTGACTATATGCTGTTAACGGGTATATTTACGTTTCGAAAAGTTGATAACAGTTCTGAAGTTCTCTTCTGGGAGGAACATCCCTACTTTGGAGGTTACAGATTGTGTAGGTTTAAAAAGCTGGAATGTTTCACTGAAACAATATTGCTGTCTTTCTATGAATATCTGCAACTTCTTTCTAATTAAGTCAGTTCAGGAAAACAAAATAAGGTACCATTAAAATTAGAAAATGAACTTATTCACAGTTAAGTCACCATAATAATCCAAAACCAGAATGCCAAAAGTAAACAGTTTATTACTTTCTTTTCCTTTGCTATTAGAGTCACAAGCTTCATCTCATCTTTGCTGTTTTCACCCATTTTCTTTTCATAATAAGTGTTAAAAACTTAAGAGTAAGAGTAAGAAGAAAAAGTATAAACTAAGGACTGAGAAAGGGCAATATTGAAATACTGAGTTTTAAAGGCAAAATTAATTGGACAAATGCTTCAATAACAACTTGACATTTAAGTCCTAGCTATAAAGTTATCCAAATTATCACAACCTCCAGATACAGATTTTTTTAAAAAAGTAGTTGCCTCTACTTCTTTTAATCTAAATCACAAGCAGTGAGTGCAAAGTTATCTACCATGAGATAGTCAAGTGACAAAGGCTCTTGTTCACCTTATATCAGGAACACAGGTAAATGTGCACCTCATTACTTGCTGAGGCATATACAGAACTGATGAACCTGTTATCCTGAAACCAGTTAAAAATCTGCCAATGCCTTTTTTCAATGTTTCTGCTTGAGATGGTGATTTCATGAATGATATTTGGCTTTTCCCATTTCCTCTGTAGCCCATAGCTCACTGTGGTGGGTTTGTTGGATTTACTATAAAGGTTCTGTTCGCACCCTGTGGGTTGGGTTAAGAATTAGGATTTATGCATTTACTTCTACTGTTGCATTGTTTATACAGCTTTGGTTTAGTTTTGATCCCTTTTTTTTTGCCTTTGAGGCTCTTCCACAGTGTCAGCTGCTGACTGATAGTAGGAGAACGGCCTCGTGGTGTGAATGAAAGGGACCTAGCGGTTGGTAAACAGAGATAAGGAATAAATAGAGCACAGGCAAAAGGAGATAGTTCTGTGGGAGCCCAGATTGCCGCCAGTCTGTTCAAGTGAGATGCAGTGCCTGTCCTTTTCCCAGATTAAATTAGTGTGCGAAATCTCCAGTGACCTCCTCCCCTTCTCCCCATACTCTTTAGCCAAGCTGAACAGCCTCTGCTGTAAAGTATTCATTTTACCCAGGGACAAGTTGGACAATAGAACTCTCCCTGTTACTTATGGACAGCTGTAGTGATTCATAGGGCTTTTCAGCATTTAATTTTTCATAAGAGTTAAAAGGGTTTTACCTTGTAACTGACGAGAGTTTAGAAATGCAAAGACGCCAGCCCTGAGGTTGCCTGTCGTAAGGAAGTTAATAAATAAATATCACCCCACCACACACACACATATCCCCTCCCCAATGTGTGAAAGGCTGTGTATTTTGTTAGTGCTGCTCTTCTTATTTAAAGGGGTTTAATTGTGATAACATGATTACACTGAAGCATGAACTGCATGGAGAAATTAACAAGCAGAGACACAGCAATATGCAGGGCCCCCAAGGTTCCCTAAATTAAAGGTGACCAGTGCAAACCCAGTGAGTGCCCTTTTCCCTCTTTGCCCTTGCTTTTGCCTACAACTCCTATCAGTTTATTACCTGCAAATAACTCCCAGGAAAGAGTAAACCCTCATGAGATACCTCTGTGGTCCCGTATTTTTTTTTTAGTGATTTACTGCAAATATATTCAGCATTTTGACTGATTAAATAGACCTTCGGCAACCTTGAGGGTCACTGTGTAGAGTATGTACATAGAAAATGCATCAGCCCATTGTACCCTGGCAGCTAATGAGATTGGTCGTTAAGTAAATGACACAAAGCCTACAAAAAAAGCTTAGCAGCTCACTAGAGTATCACAGAGTGTCCCTGCACACCACACAACGACACAAACAGTGGACTAACCTAGCCCACCCCTGCTTTATTCTACATCACTGCTTCCCTGATGTCAGCGTGAGAGGCAGAACAAAGGCTAAAAGGCACACGGTAAGTCAGTCTGACAATTATGCCCTAGGGAGAAAGTAGAGCAAATCTTAGCCTAACCATGGGGTTGAAAGTCCGTTTCTAGACAAGTAGGTCATAATGAAAGGATTTTTTTTTTCCCCCCTGTCACTTCATGAAGGGGAGAAAAATGTCTCTAGAATCAAGGTTGGGTTTGTTTCTTGTTTGTTTGTTTCCTTTTCTCTCTGTCTGATTCGCCAGCTTACAAAAGTTTCTGGAATTCCGAAAGTAACGTGAAACAGTATGTTTTGTGAACTGGATATTGCAATTACAGCGTAATGAAATATTATTTGTAAGAACTGCCACACAATAAGCACTGCCTCAGATGTACATTAATGTCTGATGAACTTTACAGACAGAAAGTTTCTTTTTACTTCTCTGTAAAAATCTGCTGAAAATGTGTTATATGTATGAATACACATTTCAATCCACTAGCCAGCTACTTACACCACTAAATACCTGGTACAGTTTTTATAACTATGCAGATATAAATGAAATTGTTACTATAATTTTGGGGTGTTTTTTAAAACAGGTTTTTACATGATATCTCTCTCAGTGTCGTCTTTTACGTGAGCTGAAATTAAAGAGTTGAAGATTGCTGTTAAACAGTTACACAGTCATTACCTTTTTTCTTTGCACAGCAGCCAAATATTCAGCTGATACAAAAGCAGGTGCCTGCCTGTGTAACCAATGATAAAATCTTTTCTAGCAGTGTTTCAGTTTAGTATCTCAGGACCCTTTATTTTGCTGAAAAATGGCAACAGGAAGTTGCCAGAAAGTCTTGTTTGCATTGATAAAATGTTTCTGTCTGCTTTGCACTTTGGAGCTCAGGGGATGTTAGGTTCAAACCGACATGATATTATTGCAAGATGCCTGTGTGAATTAAGTAATGCTTCTTCCCACCCCCCCAAAACCACTGAAAACCATATGTTTTAAGAATGCTTTCTCAAAGAGACAGTTAAAGAAGTGGGGTTTAGATATCAGCCTGCATTACAGTTGTTTTTTTGTTGTTTTGCTTTGTTTTGGAAGAGTTATTTAATTTGGGAAAACACTTATCAATATATGTGTATTTAGATGTGTCAGGATAACCTGTTCACTTAATTAAAACTCTGCATAGGTCACAGAAGTCAGTTCACTACGATATGTCGCTTACCCAGGGACATCTTTTTTACTGCCTGGACAATACAAGTATCATCACACCTTATAGAAACTAAGACAAAATGTGATATTTTAACATATGCATTTGATGATTCCTTGCAAAGGGTGTGTGTGTGAATGCATATATATGAATCTGCATGTGCATATTTATATAAAAAGTGTACATATGCAAAAAACTATGTTCACCTATATAGTATCCCAGTTCACTGAAACTCAGTATGTATTAAGTAACAGTTATGTTTGCTTTTGCATTTCCCAATAATTCCAATTTAGGAAATTTAATGAGGAAGTAACCGGACATGAGTAAAACTTTGTATTTAAATTTATTTTCCATATTTTTAAGGTGTATGCATCTCAGCAACATGTTTTCTTTATGTTATCTCAGAAAATATGATATGCATGCATCAGAAAACAAGCTTGCTTTCTCAGCTAAATCCTGTAATTTATACCTAATTGAATTGAACAGCAGAGATTTAGTAAGCTACAATGGTACAACACAGTTTTGCTCTGAACTTTGCTAATTGATATTAAGTTTTCAGTTCATTTTAACAGGTAAGATTTGAGGATATTTTATATTCAGGTGCATCAACACAGCTTTTAAAAATGAGCACATCCCTATCACACAGTCATCATGCTTTTTACATACCTATGTGAATGAGGGTGAAGGGTATTTGATATTTCAGCATTCACCACATCAGTGAATAATAAGTTCAGATGTCCTTTACCCTATTAAAAGTAGAGAGTGATTTCATAGGGGTAATGCACATGCAGCAGTGCTACAAAAATCATACTGCTACTGTAATCCGACAGGTCGAGCCACAGTAAGTTTCAGTAGTTTTTCAGAGCTACACTTTTTTGTTTTCTCTTGTCTGTCATTTCTTTGGTACACCTAAGAGAAAAGGAAAATAAAACATGATTTCTGATAATTAATGTCTTTCATCTGATCTCCCTGATAAACTATGCAGCACACCAGCTTTTTAGAAATAGACTTTTTTGACTTTACAATCCAGCATAAGGCCTTTGTCCATATCTTTGTGCACAGTTCCAGGGGACAAGAGTGTAAGTTGTGCGTGTCGTTCTGAAAAAGTTTATGGCATTATACAGTTGATTTGAATAATTCTAATTCAGTTTTCTGCACGTTTATAGATTTTCAAGCCAGTAATCCCAACATATCTGATATTCCTCATGAGCAGATATCTCCAAGGTCAATCACAGACAATCATCCCGAAGGCCTGGTTCTGTCACTCCAAAACAAAACATAGCAAATAACATGCAGAGTAAACTTTATATTCTACTACATCCATATCTATATGGAGCATCTAGACCAAAATCTATATGTTACTTAACAGATTAATTTTGGAAGTATACATATATGACTGGGACTGTGTCACGCCTTGTAGTTTATGTGTGCAGAGTTGTGGATTATTAAAAACTGCATAAGCAGAAGCAGTGCTTCTGAATTTTAATTATCTTTAATCACTTCAGACTAAAGATACTGTTTAATTAGAGATAAAAAATATTGTCTCCCTCTTAACTTTTTTTAGTACTTGCATAAAATCTCTTTGGAGGAGAATTGCTCTCATTTATGTTCATGGAAGACTTATAATATAACACTAGCAACTTTCTGGTTCAAAAAAGGTGAAAATCTAACAGCAAAAGTTACTTTATAATGAAAATGGGGCTTACCTTCTTGGGTAGGTCTACAAGCATTTGTACACACGAGTGATTCCACGGAGGTGAGGTTGATGTCTCACTTCAATACAGTAAAGCGGGTGTGTAAGTATTTTGAAGACGAGGGGTTTATTGATTTGCTTAATAGATTTAGGTAACATTTGCTAGCTCATTTTTCAGGTTTGGCTTCATATGTGAACTTTTCCCTCCATTAAGGAACTTTGATTCAAAGGAGATAGCTTTTAATTTAAAGGCATGTATTTGAACTCTGCTTCATGAGGCATTAGATTTTAAAAAAGTGCTTTGGAACTTTCCAAAATATCATTTCATGTGAGGATCAGAGATCCCAGTTTCTTCTTAACTGTGTTTCTTCAGGTGATAGTAAGAGTCACTAGGTCAGTTCCCTAAATCTCAGGAGAAAATTTGACACCTTCGGTGCCCACCCCCCCCACCCCCCAATTTAGAGCACATGTACAGCAGCTGGATTGCCACAACAAAGTAGTAATGGCTCCAAAGGCACCGTTATGGACTATCAGGTCAATAATCCTTATGCTAAGAAGGATTTACATGATACAGAGTAATGGCTCTGTCATTTCTGAAGTTAAAATCCACTTTTTAATGAGCATCAAAACACTGTTTTGCACTGTTCACATCAGAGATATTAACGTAGTTAAAACCCCCCCCCCACATACCTTCTTCAAATAAAAGTTCACATTTAAATGCTTGAATAAAATAAATGATAAAATACTATAGGTAGGCAGCTACAGTATCCCAAACAGACTTTTTTTTTTTTTTTTTTTTTAAATGTACTTATTACTGTTCTCAAATGTTTTCTTCCTTGTTATATCAGAAGAGTATAGGATATTTCCATCATGTCTTCAAATAACATTTTTATGATGCAGTCCAGAAATAGACCGGGCTTAGAGGACCTTTTGTTTGTTCTGTTTAATTTTTCTACTGTGTGATTTTCTCCTACTTCAGGCAGAAGTTTGACACAGTCTAACACATACAGTCTAGGTCTTGTTACAAAAGTAACTTTGAAAGTAAGGTCATAGAAATCCAGGATTGTAATTTTTGTATTAATTTATTTTCGTTTATGTAATTCAATTTCTCGTGATAAAAAACAACAACAAAAACACAAACACCACAAAACATTTAATACATTTCCCACATTTTGGGAAAACACATTTTCTTCCCTAACAATGTGGTAAACTCAGCCTCCATACAACACATCGAAAAGCACCAAATCTTAAACAGAAAGAACTACCATCATGATACAAATGAAGAGACTGAGTACACTTGACATTTTCATTGTATCTCTAACATTTTATAAAATTAAACACCATTTTGAAGCATGGGTCTGATGAGAATCATCCTATATATAAGCATTCGACATTTAGTGAACAAAGTGCAACTGAACACATAAATCACTCTAAATAACATTGACACTTGGTCAAAAGAAACATATACTTAAGGCTCAAGTGTATGGTCAAGCTACTTTATGGAGAGCTTTCCCATTATTTTTGTGAGAAACAGTACTGTCTACAAAAAGGGTTAAAGAAAATGCATTCTGTTGCATCTGCTTACTAAATCCCTTACTTTAGTAGAAATTCAAATTTTGTAAAGATTATTCGTTTTATTGATGCATATAATTATAATCACAAGCCATCTGCTGATTTGGCAGGCATGGTTAAAATTCTCTAACTCTCATAACCTTTCAAGTACAGTGCCCTTGGGACTCTATTTCACTTTTATATTTTGGAAAACATGTAGGGACAAACAAGAGAGGTCATCCGCCAAAAGTCAGACCTGTAAAACATTAAAAGAATAAAGATCGCGATGACTGCTCTTATTTTAATAGCAAAGAAAGTAATTTCTATTTTATTTCTGACTTCAGGAAGGATTATACTGGTTTCCATCACGCACTTTGGGAATTTGAATTTTTTCAAGGGATTAAAGCTCTCTCCTAGCACTCCTGGGATCTGGGTTCCAAGTCTAAACTAAAAGAACAAATATTGTTCAGTTTGGTTGTCACAGGTGAATTAAACATATTTGACCTTGGCCTTAATTTTCCTTTTTATGCAATTCCCATTATATTTCTATCTGAAATGTTTTAATAAACACTATTCTCCTTTTTTTTTTTTTTTCTTTAACTTGGTCTCACTGAGTTTCACAGACAGGCATCTATCACATATCTAACTTTTTCCCATGAAGTTCAACAGAGCATTTTAATTTTGAGTGCCACATAAAATAAGGTATGAGCGTTTGCCCTAGTCATTTAGAAATGCATGCCTTTATTTATATTAGCTTACCATCAACTGGTGGTTAGCCACAGTTACAAATGTTTGGTCTTTCTTGTCTATGAGAAGTCTTGTTCTGTGTTTTCTTGTGTCCACCATGTTTAGCCAAACTATTTTATACTTGACAATTCTTTCTCTTTTTTTTTTTTTTTTTTCCTTTGTTGTTGTGTTATATGTGGTGTTACTCTGTTGCTTCTAGCAGAAAACATCCACAAGGGAAAAAAGTAAATCTAGGAGATGCTCTCTCTGTCATAATATAAAAATAATCACATTTCCCCATTGTAGGATATTGTCAGTGCTCTGAATTGGGAAAAATGGTGTTTAAGAGAGAAAATACATGAAGGTGGAAAAACTTGGTACAGAATGGGATAGTCCAGTGACTTCCTTGTACTAGCAGAAGGCAAAGACAATCACCCCTCAACAGAAGTGTCTTGCTTAATGCTGTATTGATGTGTATCTCATAGGAACAAAAGATGCAACTCTCACTTCTGTTTAATTAGTGTATCTGAAGGCCTGTATGCAGCATGCATGCTGCTTTACTCCTTTTGGAGGTTTGATTCTCACCCCACACCCTCATTATGACAAGCAGGAGGGAAATGCACATGTTTGAAAGTGTCTTCACAGCTGAAACTAGGGAAACAGGCCGAGAGTAGCTCTGGTTTATTTCACAACCAATTAAGTATGACATCTGTTGAAACTCAGGAAATAAGTCTCCCTTCCCCCTGTTCATATACTTACTTAAGCTGCCAGTCTTTTGTTTGGATATGATGAATTTTACTCCCAAGACTTCTTTTCTTTGGAATAAATACACAAAATCAAGAAAACAAGACATAAAGGCTATTTTTTTTTTTTTTAAACTATGTTTCACTGAGTTCATGTGAAAAATTCCTGGTTGACACTCACAAATCAAGCAAATAATTGCGTCAATAATTCTCTGCCTAAACACTCACCTTACATGCTGAAAAAAAGGGCATGTTTGTGGTAGGCAATGTAGGCACAACATTTTCATTTTTGAAAATCTGGATCGTGTTGGCTCCCAAAGGCCAGCAAAAGTTGCTAGAAGAAATTTGGATTTTAATTTCTTTAATTTTATGGTTGA
This sequence comes from Strix uralensis, assembly GCF_047716275.1. Classification (NCBI taxonomy): domain Eukaryota; kingdom Metazoa; phylum Chordata; class Aves; order Strigiformes; family Strigidae; genus Strix; species Strix uralensis. Next base: position 130,632,014 of record NC_133972.1, on the reverse strand, counting down.
AAACTTGGCACTGAACAGAAGACACCAAATAGAACAGGGCATGCGGCATTATGTATGATTAAAACAAACCAAAAAAAAATTAAATGCAGAGCCACTGTCACTGGTGACATTAGGTTTCTCAAGTATACAATAGTTCACAGGAAATGAAGCAACAGATAAGCTTAAATAACAAACGTTGACTTAAGAAAACTACTGTATTCAGTATCAGATAATAATAGTTCAAGCTGAGAGACACTGTCCATTTATTAGACACTAATTCATGTGACATATCTATTCATCAGGAAAACTTTTATTCCTTTATAAAATATTGTCCATACTAACTCTTAGAGTTCAGTTTCCCTCTGTTGTGCTTAGAATTTGTCTTCATTCTTCTACATCTAGATAAAAACTATTTGTTATATCTTGCTGACCTTTTCCTTTCTGTGCCTCTTGACACTTGATTCTCCTGTGTCTCTGAAGCCACACTGCTCATTTCAAAATTGTGGCTAATTCTCCTCTTCTTCAATTTACACCATTCACTAGTGTTCCCTGTTATTTTTTCATCAGCTTCATTTTGTTTGCCAGTTCTTTCCTACAAGGACTGGCACTGCCTTCATTCCCGGAGGACGGTTCCCGACTCTATTTCTCTTGCTTTTCATCCCTATTTTAAAATACAGCTCAGAGACACATAGTGTACGTGTTATTTAAGCTGTAAGATGCTGCTGAGCGATTGCCATAGGTTCCTTGGTTAGGAATTCTCTGGTGAAATGTCAGTGTGCACAGTGGAAGCGTCTAAACCTGCGCCAGTCATCCAGATTCCTTTTAGAGTCAGTGGAAAGAAAGAGACATTTCTTGGATGTAATTCATCTCACCCTGAAGTAGATGTATGAAGTAAGTAAGGTACATCACACATCTACACAGCGGCAGAAATGCTGCAGGTTGTCTACAGGCTACCCAGAGACTATGTGAAGCCAATGGTTACTACCTACCCCAGAAATATATATCTGCATTTCAGGCACGTAAAGTTAAGGAGGTGAATCCTGTCTTTCCTGTCCAGCCTACAAACTGGAGTTGAATTTTTCTTATATCTTGTCTCCACATAAACTTACTATTTCTCACAATTTCATACAAGACAGTGATATGAATAATGTGGTATACCTTAGACCAGGAGTTTCCTCTTGCATATACACAGCACTGATGAAACTCAGTGTGTATTCAGATATTAGTGAAGAGCAGAATAGCAAAACTGAATATTGCTGTGCAGCTCAGATGACCAAATTTTCCCCCTGAAATGTGATATTTACAAAGGGGAAGGGGGCGATTCCCTGATTTATTCTTAGAAGTCATTATAATTTCTTTCAAAAAAGGTTTTATTTTCTCAAAACTAATTCTTAAAAAATAAGAAATAAGCTGTAAATATTTGACAATATCCATTCATTTCAAAATACAGTAGAGATTTCTACCTTAAACCAGATGGATTTTTTTAAATACTGCTGATAGAAGCATTTCCAGACTCAACTTCACATTTTCTATCTCCCATTGGTCACTACTCGGACTGTGTAGGCACTATTAGGGGTGCCTCTGTGATTTCTCTCTCTCCTCAGGCTTTCAAGACTCTGTTTTTCAAACTTTGAGGTAATAGAAGGATAGATTAGATGATGGTTTTGTGCTATTTCTGTGCATGATTATAGTCATTCAATGCTCCTCATGTTATCTTAAAAACAACAAGCAAGCTTTCAGTTCAAAATTTCAGTTGCTGTGCATAGTTTGCATAGATTTCAATTATGTTTTTCCATGTTTGAAGAGATTTGATGACACAAATTCTGATTTTTAGAGGATTATTTACCATACCCATAGCTTTAACACATAGGTGTGGGGTTTTTTAAACAGATCTTCATCCTTTAAAGCTCTAGGGACAGGTTCTCAAAGTTTCTTCAGATCAAGGCAAAGTGCTTAAATTGTATTTCTAAGTGGGCAACTCAGAATTCCTTCAGGGATAAGAGCTGGATGGAGCTTCACTAAGCTGTGCTAACCCTTATGTAGTGGATGGTCCCTATGGAACAGCATGTGGTTATACACTACCTTAATCTATAACATGGGAGGCACAGGCTGGCCTTGGAAGCAGGGAGCCATAGCTGGGTCTCTGACAGTCCTTTGCCTTTTCATACTCTTTCTCTGAGAGGAGGATAGCCACAGTAGTAAACTCTGCTGTAAGATTACACTCAGCTTGATCTAATTTTGTAACAATGAGTTTTACAAAGGGTTAGTAACTATGTGTCTCCAGTAACACTTCCACAGATGAGACTCAGTCAATGAAAATCATGCCCAAAATCGTGGGCATGCAAAGTTCATTATTGTATAGATTTACAACAGTTCAATAAACATAACCCTTTAGACTGATCTAACATTCATCCTGAAAAGCTGAACCTGCTCACATATAATATTCTTATAGTTTTCTTCACCACAATCAACATTTTAGTGGCTGTTATTAAAAAGTGTTTTCTTAAATATCCCTATCTCATTTTGAATAGTGTGAAAGAATAAATAGCTTTAGCTCTGAATGCTTTGGGTCCAATGTTATTTGTAGCAACAACATTAGTAATACCACTTATTTTTATTGTTATTAATGTGAATAATATGCTACTATTTTGTAATCACAGGGAATAATACTGTAATATTGAAGAAGTGCAACTTGCTTTCAACCAATGATTGCCAGCCTTCAAACAGCATTGTGGATACCCTTCAGGTCATATAGCTTGCTTCCTTATTAATTTGTGGGGGTTTTATTTGTTAGTTGCATGATCATCCCTATCTTTTAAATTTAGAAGTTGCATGGCTATTTTGATGATATTTTAAAAGTAAAGAAGTCAAGTTTTTAAGTGGGCACAGTATGGAAAATGTAATGATTTTTGGCCCTAAATTTTTCAGAGACGTCATTAGGTATGCCTCCTCCCTCCTGAACCTCCAAGAGGCATCCCCACAGTAGGACTATCATCAACCCAATAGGCTCTTTAGAGAAGTTGTTTTCTAGCATCCCAGATGCTTAAGTGTACAGCATGAAGTCTACTTCTAGCAGAGAGCTAGTAAGCCTTGTTACTGATGGAGTTCAAGTTAAGAAGACTGCATATCAGGAAAGGGTGAAACTCAGTCCAAGGCATTAGGTTTTCCTATTCACCAAGTGGAGAGGACTTGTCCCAGTTTTCCTGCCTGTGGATGAAGGCAGCATAATGTTCTTCTTGAGTACTCAGGAAAAGACAAGCCAGTAACAGGTGAAGACCTTTGAGTAGATGGAGAATGCTAACGCTATCCCTAAGAATTGCTTTTAACATTAGGAGTGAGTGAGATACAGTGTGATTGAAGAAGGAATAATCTCTTGAGCAGAGGGAGAATCTGAGACAAAATGGGCATTACATAATGACAGTTTTCCCTGGCCTGACCTGAGTGATCAGAGGTTTCTGTGAATCATTAAGCCCAGTTAATGCACCTTCAGGAAATTCACTTTCACATAAAATTCCCAAACCAAGCAGAAGAATTGTTTCTAATAGAGCAATAAATAAATATCTGCCTTTTAAAAGACCATAACCACACAGCTCACATTTTCACATTACTCTGAGTGTCTGAGGCTGTCAATACAGCTTGCACAACTTAAGGTGCCTGAGAGAAAGAGGTGGTTCATTACAGTAATGTTCAAAGGAAAGTATACTAATTTCTCAGATGACTATTCAAGTCATCCCTTGGAATCCCACAGTGTTTTTACCTTGGTATTTTCAAAAGCAAATTTATCATATTTTGAGCTGCCAAGCCTGCAAGGTTAGTCCTGACCTGGAAAGCTTAACTTTCTTCTTCCATCATCATATTCAGATGACCAAATTCCTGCCTTAGATTTGTCAGTTACCATTATCTCATGTGACAGATAAGCAAGGAATTCAGCCTCCAAAAATATCTTCATGAATGGGCCTTTTGCAGAACAACTGCAAGTAGTTGAGCTCATTCTCACATAACACGTACTGTGTGGTGTCCCTTTGGTGTATGGTGAAAATTTACTTTCTATGCTAACACCTACAGATCTTACCATGAGGAAATCTGCCCAGATCAAGGCAATCTGCATATAGGCAGTTTTAGCATAGAACTGTGTTTTGAAGACTGTGCCAGCTTAGAGTCCTGTCCTCAGTTATATGAAAAACAAACATTTTTTGATTGTTGACCCAAATGGGACTTGAGTTCTGGAAGCTCTGTCACAATGCCTGTCTTCAGACACAGTCTTTGTAGCTTCCCATGAAAAGGATGGAATAACTACTAGTGACTAAATGTAGGTACTCACTCCTGCAGTGGAGGAGCCCATACCCCTTCTTTCTTGACAATAAAAGGAAGACAAGTGTAAGTCCCCTCCCTGTTATTACAGTTAGCCTTTCTAAATACCCCCCAAGTTTTATACAGTCCTTAGAGAGGGCATATAAAAGTGATCTATGAGCATCACTCTTTATCTTATATGGCTATAAAGAATACCTCCTGTTCACCCCAGCTAGAAAATGATGTGTTCTATTTACTTGCTATTGAATTACCTTCTAGAATGATGCAAAAACATTAGCAGGTTACTGAAAGCCTTAAATCATTGTCTCATTAGAATTTGCCATAAAAATAATACAAACTCTTTCTTTAAGTGCATTAATTTTTGCACTATTATCTATTCTACTGCTTAAAACAATATTTTATAAAGAAGTTTTCTAGTTCATAGACCAAGAAGATATAAATAAACATCCTCACCCAACAATCAGGTAAGACAATCTAGATAGCTACACAGATCTACTCTTCCTTATATAAACTATTATGCAATATTACAAAAAATTAATTTTTATTAGTTTTCATGTCCTTAGATTTCTATTGATTAATTCAGTAACCTCGAGAACATGGTGTTGGCAATTGTTTTCATGAAAAGAGACATGGGAATGGAAGGAGTTTTACGTAATTTTTTTTTAAACTGCTTTGCAAATTCTTTGCACAACAAACCTCACCAATATGTAAACAGGGCTCTAGCTACTCTGTTTGTCCACAGCTAGAGCTACAGATGAACACAGTGTAGTTGTGTGATGACAGGAACAGCTGACTCATTAGTAGAGAGCAGTGAAAGGTAATTAACCCTGGGAAAAGTACAGCTGCCATGCGAGCTGTTCCTTTCTGTAGGATCTGATTAGAAATTAGTGTTAAACCACTGATTCTTTAAAAAAATGTCATTGATAATTCACTTTCTCTCTCAGGTGTGGCCCCTAAAAGGCGCCTAGGATAGAACTAGTGTACAAAAGGTCTATCTAAAAAGGCCTTTTCTGAGAGAAGTACACACCTGTTTGGCTGCTTCTGGACTTTTCTTAACCATGAATATTGTCCCAGCTTTGAATGTTTTGAGGACACCCTCCAAGTCTATAGGCAGCACAGAGAATGCATTGTCAAGATGATTTAAGGTAGAACATTGTTGGTTGCCATAATGGTGCCTTTAGTGAGGCTGATTATTTAAAAGTCACAGCTACCACTTCTTGTATCAGGACATAGTTCTGATGCAAAATGATGCAGACCTCTTCAAAAGAAAATAGAAATCTGTCTCCTGGGGTAGGTGAACACAACATATGAAAAAAGGATCATGCCCTGAGCACAAAAGCCACCCCCCAGCCCATCCCTTTTCCTGCACGAATCTTGGCATTTAAGGTGTCAACAGATGAGGCAGAACCCATGATTTAATGTGACATCCAAACAACAAGCCAGTCTATTACATATATATTCAGACACCTGATTCAGGCCTACTTATCAAGAATGACATAACCATCAACTAAAATAACAAAATTTCATTAATGTGCTATTGGAATTTCTGAACTGCTGTTTATTATTTACAGCTGTCATATCCAAAATAATTTTTAATCATCTTTGTAAGATCTTCTGGCCAGGAGTGTATCTTTGTATACCTGTGTGATTAATACCAACGGTATGTGAGTGCTTTCACATGCAAATAACATGTCTTATTGAGATCCACGAGAGTGTTCTGGTTGTTTTCAATGGAGCCAGGCTTACACTAAGGAGTCTGAAGGCTAACTGTGTTTAAAGTGATAATGTTTGTAAAGCATGTCTCCATAGGATGATATTTTTTCATCTTGTTCAAGTCAAGCTTGCTGCAATAGGATGAATAATGGGCTACTATTATTTACCAATAGAAAATAATATTTCAAAGATACATTTCTGTAGTGTTATTTTTAACTCAGTATTGTTTAGTGGTACAATGGGCCATCTTCTTAACAGACGTCTAATATGTTCACATTGAAAGAAACTTTTCTCTTTCAGCTTCTTTTAAATTAAATATAGTACTTGCTGGGTATAATATTAAACTTCATGTTATCACAAACATAAATAATTATGCACATAAATTTATATATATATATGTGTGTATATATATATATATATACACACCTTACTGACACTTTCAACATTGACAACAAAAACATTCAAAGCAAAATGGTTAAAGATATCTCCTAGGACAATGTTTCTCTTTAGAGGAAAACAAACAAAACTGATTTTTAAGATAAAGACTTGACATGCCAAGAGTACAGTTACCTCTGGATTGCCTAATATGTTAAGAAAGAAGAGAACAGAAATGTGTTTTAAATTATTTTGCCATTCATCATACATTAGTTAGTACCCATTTTTCTCAGAATTGTTCTTTTTTTTTTTTTTTTTTTTAAGTAAAAAAGCTTGAAGAGAAATTTGGAAATACCAAATAATAACATACTCTTGAAGTATCAGGTTGAGTTTCAGAGGAAGTGAAAGAATGAGCAGCTATTAAATTGATGAACGCATGAGGATGAAAGTAATATTCACTACGTTAAAGCATGGTTAGATATGCACAAAAGCACTTCACAGCACTCTACATCGTTATCCTCATTTAGCTGAAAGGTGAAGAGACTTGCTGAAGGTCACAGAATAAATCAGTGGCAGAGGCAGGAAGATTGTTCCAGAATCCCTTTTTTTCCAATTATTTGCTCAATCATGGTGCCTTCTGCTTATGTCTATGACAGAAGACAGGTGTCATTTTAGGAAATAACCTTCATCCCACTCTAAAATCATAGAAGGCTCTGAAAAGACAATTTAAACCACCATCTCTGGTGCCACTGACCTCTTAACATAACTTTGAACAAACTGAACACCCTTTTTCTTGCTCCAGTCACTTGGACCAAACATTTGCTGAGTGAAACCTTTCCAGATAGGAAGTTTGTCCCAGTGAAGATTTTACATGCACATTTTGGTATCTGACAAATATGTCTTTTTTTTTGCATATTCTTTGATTTTCAAGGTCTTATTTTTGTTCTTGATTTGTTTTTTCCTGTGCTCTTCAACATGTTCCCAGGATCTTCAGGGCAGTGCAGTAGTGCAAGCAAGCCCCATTATCTTTAGCAGTTAGGGTCATTACAAGTCTTTTAGGTGGTGGCAGACTGTACTTCACATGGCCCTCTTGAAGTTAATGAACATATGTGATTTGCATGTTGAGGGAAGGCACACTTCTTCCCTTTGTGAGACTTATCCTTTCTTGGGACATGTCTGTCATGCTTAATGAAGAGAGCTTGTTGTTCAGAAAGAGGGGGATGAATGTATAGGATAGCAGAATAGTAGTTATATTCCTTTTTATAAAAACAGTTCGTATTTTTAGGTTCATTGTTCCTTTTGACTCCATGTCGGAGAATGTTCAATGAGCTAATTAGCCATGGGTTTTGTCCAGCATAAGAAGTGTGATGTCCTAATTCTGGCTATTATATCAGTCCCAAAAATTTTGGCTGGAACAGTCAGAAATCACGGGGAAGGAATAGAGTAACCTAGATTAAGCCTGTAAGTATTTGAGGGGTGACCACTTTTACTGGACCTAATCAGGTACAGCACTTCTGTAGAGGTTCAATGCACCCATAACAGCACCCCCATAAAATTGACCTTCAAACCCATTGATTCCTAACTAGTTCACTGGAGACCATGTACATTACAAGGACTGTAACAGTGGTGGCTGAACAGCAGGCATGTAGCAATACTAGAGCAGGACCAGAATCTTCCTGATGTTGAAGGAGGCTATAACAGAGTAATTAAAACAACACAATTTCGCTGCTCTTAGTTATACTGATCTGTAAGCTCAGGCGTCTCCCACTGGCCTCAATCCTGCAACTACTAAGCACCCCTTCGATGAGCAGAGCATGGTCATCTCTTGCTGAAGTCAGTAGCTGTCCCCCCACACAGTACCTCACAACAGAGATGACTCCATGCAAGAAAAGTCATGAAGGCTGAAAAAGAGTAAACATGTTTTAAAAGAAAACAAACCCTGTGTTCCAGATTCAATGACGCATGCTCTTTGAACTTTCTTTTAAAATTGCTCTGAAATCATAAGGTTGTTATGGTGTGGCTTTACTCAAAATAATGCATATTATTGTAACACAAGCCTTGAAGTTAAGTGGCTACTTTAATGAAACATAGTTACCATAGTTACGGCAGGAGAACAGAGAACAACTTTTAGTTCTTTTGAAGCTATGAATTAGTTTAAAAAGAGGAAAAGGAATAAACAAGCATGCAGAAGTTTATTATTCAGTGTTTCATGCCTGATCAACTCTAAAAAAGAAAAACTCTCCCTAGACTAGAACATTAACATTTTCCAGCTGAAATCTATAATTGCCCATCAACAAACACAAAATTACATTTCAACTCTTCAGTATGTCTGTTTCCATGTTTTTTTCCTGAGTCAGAGAAGAAACAGATTTTTCCAAAATTCTGCTTTCAGCATTTTGTTAATAACTGACATTTTACAGCATCTTGGTTGCTAAAAAAATAATCTCCTAAAGGCAATAATACATTGCTAAACACAACTCATGAAATCTATGGTCTAGCTCTATTATTCATTATAAATACTATCTTAAGGCTGATGAGAGGGAAATGAGAATTTATCATAGTGAAGATGTCTTCTAGGACCAGCTTCATTGTTTTTCAGTTTAGCATTGAGATGTGCTCTATCCCTGAAGTGTTAATGGAGGTCACTGCTGTTGCTCTCCTTTACTGTGTCAAAGCGAAGGAGTTCCTACATAGTTGACTATTGAGAAACAAAATGATGTTCTTTCCAGTATATCACCTTCAGCTTATGAGCCTCTAGAGCAGCAGTGATTAACAGGACTTTTACAAAGTTTCTGTGTAGTTACAAGGACAGCTTCAATCTTCTGTCATTTTTTTGCATTAGCTATGATTATGCTTTTACCACCAAAATGCATTTATTTTAAAGGTAACAATACAGACTCAGAGAATAGCTTATGTTTCATCTATATTTATCAGCACTCACTGTACATTTGTGTCTTCATTACCAGGAAATATTAAGGGACATTGTGCCATCTATTCCTGTTTACAGTTTATTATGCAGAGATAGGAAACACTTAGCATGTAAAATGAATGTAGAAATTATTCCTGGATAGAAACACGGACATTTCCCACTCGTTGGCTCTTTCTCCTCCATCACCGGATCAGAGTGTAATTGTCAGTAATCAGGCCTGCTTGCTGCTGATAAAACCACTCTGAATGCTAGCAGCCTTCTTTGTGTGATGACTCAATTATTCCAGAAGTGCCTCATCAAATCTGCCCCATCAGCTGGGCTAATAAATAAGGAGAAGAAACTGGCCCCCCAAAGCAAATTATAAATCCATTTGCATTAACCATTTCGCTGGTCCATGATCTAGGCAGAAATAAGCATGGCAGATTGTGTTAAGCTTATTTGAATATGTTTATAATGTTTACAGCATGCAACCTTTTTTTTTTTTTTTCACAAGGTGTTGGAATTATCGGTCATGAATAGCATCTAAATGCAGTTATGTTAATTACAGCAAAGCCTCAGGCATCTTTGAGGGATAGTTTGTTGCTTAAATCAGGTGAAAGTTAAACCCTTCTGGTAAGCGAAATATGATCTTGCACATGGCATTGGAATTACTGCCCTGTTTAAAAGAGAGAGTGAGTGCAAGGGATGTGTTTTTACAGGTAGTGGAAGGACAACTGTCTCTGTTACTAGGCTGTCTTGCACTGGTAACATGACCTTCTGTTCATCTCAGGGTAGAACTAAGGTAAAGTTTAGACTTACAGTTGAGAAAGAAAATGCAGTAGTTGAAGCAGCAATAATTCTGTTTCACGTGTACCCTGCACTTAATAAAACAAGTGCAAAGAGGAGTGCTCTGCCCCAAGGAAATTCCTTTCTGAAGCTCAAATGTTATAAAAATCATGTTTTCAAGTAGACTCCTTCAGATTTCCAAGACTGCTCATGTGTACTGCAGTGAGGGTGTTAAAGTGAAGCATTAGAAGGCCAAATGAAATTCATTTATTTACTCATGTGTTGAATATTACACATGCGCTTAAGGGTCTCACTGAGATGACCCATAAATTTGTGCAGAACTTAATGTGTAAAGTTATGTACTTCAGCCTGTGCAGGATAAAGATCTGTCTGCAGTCAAGAGCTCAATATATTTTCATTCATTTGTAATAGCATCTTCTGCTTTCACATATTTTTTTCTCAAATACTAAATATGTTGTGTTATTTTATCTTGAGAAAGAGAAATCACTATCACTGTAGAAACACAAAAAATGTTCAGGGGTCATAATGGTGAGCACATTGGATTTTATTTCCTTAGCTATTATTTCCATTCTGAGCTAACAGATCACAAACTGTTGTGGTTATTCATTTTCATATTTGCAATTTATCAACTAGTGGTGTGGTAAATGAGAGAAAATCAAATTCATCTGCTGGAAATGATATCCATTATGCTCAAAAAAAGTTTTTGGGGTCTTTTACAGGTGTAGCTCAGCTTTGTGTACTGCAATTCTGACAGAGAAAACAACCTCAAACTTCTGGTGAGATAATTTTTGACTGTAGAATAAGTCTTTTCTCATTATTAAACCCTCAGGAACTCTAGTAATCTCAGCTGAATGAGTGGACTTTTACCCATAGACAATGGGTCAACTAGAATGGTTGCTTGAAGGAATTTGTCACACACATCTGATCTTGAGGATCAGGGCCCAAATGGTGATTCACATCAGCATCCTGGTATGACTCACGGATCTCAGTAGGATGGCGCTTCAGAGTCAGTACAAAATCATGTTGGACTGGAAATGACTATAAAACAAAGAATGAAATGCAAAGATTCCAGGTGACTTCACTGAACCATTACACTGACAAATCAAGCAACTCATTTATTCCATCTTTGTGGGTTTATAAAGTTTATTATTCTAGTTGAATTGAGGTGCTGGTTGAAAAGGGTAAAGGTTTTCTTTATAGGCAGGTAATCTTTACCTTCAGGATTAAAAAATTCTGTTCAGACATATAGGGAGTTGAAGTGTAGGCATAATTTGCCATCTGCAAATCCTTTTGAATTCTTTACTAAAAGAGACAAATAAGTTAATGGAATCTATGAATAAATTGGGTCAAATGAAGATACATGTGGACTTAAGGGAAGTGATCCCACCAAAGAGCTTTGGTTGACCAATAAATTAGTTCTACCTGATTTTCATTTGCAATTATCTTATCATCAAAGTCGTCAATAACCTAGATAGATGTTCTTTATGGGCTCTTGTGTCTGAGATCTTAATTTTTCCATTTGGCATTGTAGAATTTTATCTGCATTTATTGCAATGCCTCAATATTTGGCCCATGATTAATTTTATAATTCATAAAATATACTAAAGAGTTTCTCAATAACATATTGTATAAGATCTTGATGTTACTGTGAAATCAGCAGTAACTCTTGTTTGTTACCTGCAGATCCCAGCACTTTGAAACGTCAGTTACTTCTTGGAGTGTGGACAAGGGTGACGCATAGTTTACATTCCATTAGGGGTATGTCACATCCCATGACACAGCATAATCCTACACTCCCTGTTTATAACATGACAAATGCATGACATTGTATTAGACTTTTAATGAAACACCATATCTTCAAATGTGGGTACTCACCCACGAATCAGCTGTATGGCAGCCAGTACCCTGTTATGTGAAAGAAATAGAAAACAGTACATTTAAACTTGCTAACCAGTAACTTCTGTAGTGATTAAATGCAGAAAAGGGGTTCAGGTTTTGTGTTTTATATAAAAGTTTTGCTTTTGTCCTACTAAAGCACACTCTGCTTTACAAAGATAGCTGATTATGTCACATGCAAGGCAGATGGGAGTAAAATAGCAAATGGCACTGTTGCATGTAGTTTTCCAGTACAATTTTGAAACCTGCCTCCCAGCCCAAATCCAGCCCAGACTCATTTTCTTAAAAGAAGAATTTTCAGTGTATTAGCTTATTATGTAAAGTTAAATGTGTAAAGTTTTGTACATTTTCCTGTCCTTTGTGCACTTTTTCAAGTGGATCTCAGCTGTGCTGTCTTAACTCTTGGTCCCTTAGGACGAGAGAGACAGCAGATGGGGTTAGGGCAGAGGGCTGATGCTTCTGACAGCAAACGGCCTGGTTGTTGAGTGGAAGCTGTGAGCGTCAGGAAGGTCCTTTTCCCCAGAGAACCAACTAACCACTGAAGAAAGTTGAAAATGAGCCCTTTGAGAAACGCTATTAAAAGTAGTAAAAAATTGCAATTGTGCAGATGATGTGCTGCTGTGTGGTTATTCGGATGCTAATGAGTTTGACATTAGGGAACTCAAAGGGTTTACAGCTACTCCCTTATGTGATTTAGTTCTTTATTGACAATCTTTGAGAAAATAAATGAAAAATATATTGCTAATAAATACATAACATGATAGGATTTTAGACAAAAAGCTGCTAAGTTTTAGGCTTTAGAAAGAGCTTTGTTCACCATTGTAGCTATTCTCAGAGATCTTTTGTTTTAGGTTACTGTGTTCTGAACAAAGAGGAAGAGGCAGGTAGAAAGCTGTAAGAGTCCTTTTGTTTTTTTTTCATGGATGTTGAAATAGCATAACAGGGAAAGCAGCCTTTGAGGATAAATAACATCTTTTTCCAGCAACATATTGGCTAGAAAACTGCTTAAAAAATCTTTTTGGTATTGGACTGTTTTGTTCTGGGTTTTCTCCCTTCTTTATCATCTTGCATCTGTTGTCTATTTTTCTATTTGATAAAAGCATATTTATTTTAATTAAAAGTTATTGATGGGATGCAACTAATATTCTATCTATTGAGACTCAAGCAGAAATTAGTCACTCAATAAACTTTAGCTTCCCTGAGAATCCCTTTAGAATGAGCCTTTCCAGTTTCAGAAATGTAACATTACAAATTTTACTGACAAAACTTCATATGATATCATTAAATGAATAGTTAAAGTTTGACCTTCAAGTTCCAAAAGTTTTTTCTGCAAACTTTGTCATAATTGGAATACATTAAAATAATAGATCTATTTTAATAAATACACTGAATACTATTTGAAAAGGACTCTGAAATCGCAAGTGATAGTAAAAGTTTTATATTTTGGTCACTAGTGGCAGAAGTGATATTAAAATAAAACCTGTCCATAATAACTGCTCACAGCCAGATTTTCCTAGGTTGTATGTGCTTACAACTTTAAGTGTTTGAAGGGTTGGGGTATTCATTATTTCTGAATACAAGGCCCTCAGTATTGTAGACTCAGACATAAACTTCTGCAGCTCTTCTTCCCTTGCTGTTACAGTTGATTTAGCGGGAGTTTCCCCACAGAAAGGAATAAACATTGAACATGGAGAAATGTCAAGGATTTCCTTCAGTTTGCTTATGATGAGCCTATCAGTCTGACAAACTTTAAATTCTGATATTCAAAATAAAATAAAAAAAAAAAAAACAACCAAAAAACAAAACAACAAACTGAGGGGTTTTTGCTATTATTAAAATATTTTTAAATGCTTCTCATTTATTTTATATCATGTATTGAACCATCCTACTCAATCAAAGTGTGCAGTAACTGATGCAGTAAAAACATTGAGTAAGGATTTCTACATATAGAAACTTTGTCTGTGCAGGAAGAAAAACTTTTCTTAGAGCAGGTCTATTTCATAAGCTATCAGAAAGGGAATTAACAATATAAAGAAAATATCATAACGGAAGAAAAATTGTTATTCTTTCTGCCTTTTAGAAGCATCACTGGTGCCTCTATACCACATCTTTGAAAAACTGCACAAGAAAACAGTGCACCTGGATTATTTGCCCGTTTAATTTAAAGAGTGTCTTGTTTCATCTACGTTTTATTTAGTATAGCTGTTTTTTGGTTTTCTTCTCTTTTGTTTTGTTTTGTTTTTTTTCCAGAGAATGAATTTCAGGATTATCTATTAAATCAGGCAAGGCATCTTGGGCTGAGTGACGAATTTGGTCCTTTGGAATCTGCACATATTTTCACCGGGAAACACACAAAGGTGGGATAACTTATTTACAAAAATTAATTTGAGCCAAAATATATCTATTAATAGTATAATACTATGTGGTTTCACGTGTAGTGTCATGTACACTAGGACTTTTTCTTCCATAGCATCTGTTATTTTAGGAACAGCAGTCTTCAACAGTCAGGTATAACAATACTGAACAACTGAAAAAGATGTAAATCTTTGTAAATACCTAGAAATTCTAGGTTTTAAGTTTCAGAACTACACTCTGTTAGCACTACATACTGACAGGAACACAACTATCTTTAAATCTATATGACTCCAGGAGTGAGAATGTATTTCATAATGTACTTAAATTTAATCTGTGAGGGATAGTTTATTTGTGAAATTTATCTGATAATGCTTATTGAGGTTTTTAAACTATATATCAGTTGGGTGGGATAAAAACTTTGGTGTATTTGTAAAAGATCTCAAGGTGTCAAATAATTTTTTTCTTTTTGAATATTCACACTTTCTTTCTTCGAAAAAAATATATTTAGTACTTAGCAACCCAGGAAGTAGTGACAAGACATTGAACTACATTGAAAATAAAAATACAGGAAAAAAAGCCTTCAGAAAGTGGAATCACACATCAGCTTGTGTTGAGCTGCATTTCAGCATGGTAGACTATATATTTTTTCTCTAAATTTAAAAAGCTAGCAGTTGCCCCTTAATTTCATGAAGCTGTGACTCTGCCCTCTAAAGCCTTGGTAAAGCAGACTAATAGAAATACTTGGCACACGCTGGTTACCTAAGGGAATAATAGAACTATTTGCTGTAGTCGTTTGGCAAAAGGACATAAACATATGGCTTTGGTTTATATTCAGCACTGCCAGTTGTGCAAAGTTGCATGGATGAAGTATACAACAGCAGTGACAACTCAGAAATCAGAAGTGAGAATCAAAATAAATCATCCTCATTACAAAGCTATTCAAGCTTGCCTCTGATTTAAGGTTTATTTTGTCACTGCATATTTTCAAGTAGTGACTTCAATATAAAAAACAGCTACTTCTCAAAAATACATATACCATTCAACCACACTATAAAATGCTAAATTGTTGGTGATTTATGTGTGTTACAAACATGCTTTAAAGTTTGTATCCAGTAGATGTACTTAGTTATTTTAATTCCTGAGAAATTAATATATCTGACCCAATTATTTTAATGTTATTCAACTTTCTCCTAGATAAATCAGGAATAGCATTGTATAAACTAAATCAAAAGTTTCAAAAATGAGGTGACTCCTTGGTTAAGAATAATGAAAATCACAAAACAAGGCATATTTTTAGTAATAGTCTTTAAGAACACCTACTTTGTAAATATTTTTTCTCCTTTCTGGCCAGGAACATGTTATTAAAAAAAAAAGAGAAGAACAAGAAACTTTAACCACAGTACAACAATGTTCCTAAAAATATTGTCTTTGGATTTTGGATTTGTTTACTGCAAGTCATCAGAATACATAAGCTTTGTCTAGAATTTGCTATATGTATACTTCACATTTCTTTCTCTCACCATACTTCTCACTGTCAGTCTGCCATTAATACTTCATATTAAAAAAAGCTATCGTAGAGTAACAGAAAGATGCAGTCAACACACATATATGCACAGGCAAACAGTGATACATACTTCAGCACAGGCTATAGGAAATCTTCTTGTTTTCAGATTTATTTTTAAAAATCTTTTTATACAGAAAAACATGATTCTCTTTTTATGTGTTAGATTTTTAAATGAGTTATTGAAAATAAACATTAAAAAATGAGTACCAAAAACACTGAAAAGCTTGCTCTGAGGTAATTATTTATTGTAGGGAGAGGCACACACGGTGTCGTGTTACCTCGGGGCACAGTACAGCACAGATGTGTTTGTAGTGCTTAGCAGTGTCTGACTTCAACTTTAAAGTTTGTAGCTTGTCTTTGAGACTTGAGGATGGATTTGTATGTCTTAAAAATCATCAAGGTGTTTGGGGCTTTTTTTCTGACTAAGTTCATTAGTAGTTTTGTGACAGATGTAGCTGTTACCTCTGTATAAACTTAAGTAGTTTACAAATTAAAAATAGTAGAGAAAAGCTATGATTTTTTTTTTCAGACTTCTCAAAATCAGTTAAGGTTTGTCCTAGAGATGTTGTTTGCCAAATTTCATTTTGAAAATCAAAGGTAACTTTTAGTTGGAAAATCACAACAAAATGTCCACTTTTATACTCCTTACCTCTAGATAAACTGGTGATTTCTTCTCCTCTAGCTAGTTACACAAAAGGAAACAGACTGCTACTCCAGCAGTGTGAAACCACTATGGGGAAATTGTGCTTGTACAAAGATCACATTAAAAATTAGAAAGTGCATAGCTCTTACATTAGCTCTTTCCAGGAGGTGTATTTCAATTTTACCTGTGTCAGTAGAATTGTCTTCCCCAAGTCATAGTTAATTTCACAGTAATATACTTTAAAACTCTCTTACCAAGATAGTAGTTTCAATTTAGTTTTTGAAATTCAGAATTAAAATTGTGCAAGTAAACTGAAATAGTAGTTATTGTTATTATTATTGCTATTATTATCATTTATTGCACATGCCCTATTTTCAGCTGTTAGTCATATTCTTGGATCCCATTATAATATCAGTACATGCACATGTGCACAGATAGACTCCAGGCACACAAAAAACCAAACTCAGAGCCAAATCCTGATTCTCTCACTCAGGGAAGTATTTCCAGGTGCTGCTCTTGAGTCCGCTGACTGCAGTGGGATGGTACAAACAGAAGAAGTAACATTTGGTTTCTGCAGCCAGGAACTCTGAAATAGTTTGCTCAGAAAGTATGATTGCTGCTATTCCAGTAGTTAATTCATTGGGAGAAACATGAATACCGTGTAGCAGTCATATAGCAAGTTACTCCAGTTTCAGCCAAGCAGAATTTCTGGTATCGTCGGTGACTCCAGTCAGTTTTCTGGGATCTAGTTATTGACTTACTCTTAAGTCTCAACCAATATTGAAGGAAAGGTGGGGGAGGATCAAACTGAAATTCACAAAGTCAAACAGAAAGCATTCATAAACTTAGGAAGATTTTTAGGAACGTGCTTTCAGAAAATAATACAGTGTCACCATCATCAGTAAATTTCCAAATCACAGAAATAGGGTGTAACTGAATCAATTCTAAGGCAAGCATTTATTTTTTACCTTGCTTGCCTAACGACTGGGGACTGCATAGCTGCTACCCCTTTATCGCTGTGTTTCTGACTGTGTATCTGTCACTAATTCCTTTTGAGTCCATTAGCTAGTTTCAACTAATTTTGAAAAGAAAATGTTTAGATGGGTTTTAAGCCCATCAAATCCGAGAATCTAGTTATAAGACACAAAGATAAAGTGGAATTAATTCCACTATTTCCTTGTTATTATTTTTGTGAAGCTTGCCCTTAAAAAATATGGGACTATAACTCACAATAAAATTTTTCTGGCAAGCACTTAGATGTTATCCTGATGGTCCTGATGGCTAAAAAAATTAGTAATGAGACATTGTGTGAGGATGTTGTGCAGGCATGACCATTCTATTTATCCCTTATGGCTTCTTGTCTCAAGACAACATACATACTGGGAGGGACGGCTGACCATCCCCAGCTTTGAGAGCATGAAGCACCTTCCAGAATCCAACCAATCTTCACAGTACATAGCAGTAATAAGATATGTCTCTCAAATTAACACCTTGATAACAATTACCTCTAAAAGCTTTGAATGGAATTTCTCACTTAGAGTTTAATTCTTTTGTTGTTCCATGGGTGATTTAAAAGTTTGAATACTTCTTGCTGACCATTTGTGGCTGTAATTTCATGTAAAACAATCATTTTGTAGATAAAAATCAGAAGTGAGAAACTTTGTTCACTTTTTTCAGTATCAAGGAGTCTCTGAAAGAACTATCAAAACTCAAAGATATTACATTTAAAATTTGAGCAAGAGAGGTCTTCTTTGCTGACACACTTAAAAGATTTCAGTTTTATTCAGTTACTTTTGTATAATTTTCAAGTTAATGCATGGGACTTTTTGTAAGTTAAGGGTTTTTTTATGCAACACATATATGATAATTATTTTAATATGTGGTATGCACCAGGCCAAATAGTCCTACAAATTTTAGGTTTGAGTTGATTAAACATCTCTCATAGTTTCAAATTATTACAAGGAAAGAAAATCAATAGAAAAATCACCTGCATTGATTTTATTGTTGGTTTTCACTCATTGTGCAATTTTAAAATATTCATCAAAATGCAATGTGCTATTTAGACCAAAGTAACTGCTGTTCAGTAGAAGCAGTGGACACTTTTTGTTTCATAATTAAAAGAGCAGCACTGTGATTGGTGTGGTTTTTATTATGAAATGATGACAAAGGAGTACCAGTGGTTTTAATAGTTTTAGCTTACAGGAGCTGTTGTTAATTTTGTCTGTAGAGTTGCAGGTGAAATAATGCACAGTGGATAAATAGTCTATATTGGTTTAACTGAACATAATATATAGTGTGTTCTGGAGTTGTTTGTCTCAATAGACTATAGTAATCAAAAGTAATGAACCTATTATGTGCAGGACCTTGGAGAGCATAGAATGGCAGTAAAAGTGTGGCACATAAAAGGTTTATTAAAGGAAATTAAAGTCCATCATTGCCACACCTGCTCCCCTATTATAAGTCTATGGCAGGTCAGTGCCTTCAATCACAACTCAGCATCAGAGAACAGAGCCATGTTTCCCATTACCATTGCAGTCACATTGCAAAAACTCGTTCTCCAGGTTTTAAGGATAGTAACAAGTAAAGGCTGCCATCGGCCTCACTATGTAAACACAAGCCACTTACGTTCCTTCCCTGCTAATAATCAACATCAGATGTAAATTTAAACAGAGAAAAGATACCATTGTCTGGCTTTGAGGTGGATTTCACTCAATTTATGCTTTCATTTCAGATATTGCTAACCTGTGTTCTAGAATTAGGCTTCTTCAAGTACATGAACACCCTTTCCAAATGCTTGTGTTCTCTCCTGCAAATAGGTATTTTGATTCCAGTAGCTGTATATAATGTGTAACCATATATAACAACAAATAGAAAAAAACCCAGGAAATTAAAGAAATGCTTTTTCTCCCCTGGAAAGGCTGACTTTACTTTTTCTTTCTCAGGTCAATTTTGTTAAATTCTGCAGTGTTCTTTCAGATAAGACCTTCAAAACATCTCAGTTATCTGAGTCATATAAAGCTAAAAATAAAGCATCCTCAGATCTTCAAACTCTATAAATGGAAAAAGGCTCAAACAGAGGTTCTTGCATCTTCCCTCAGTGGGGCAAATCAGTTCTGCTGATCCTCAGAAAGGAAGAGTGAAATAATAGACAGGATCTTCTGTTGACATTGGTTTTATCTTGTGACCTTTTGGAGGGAAAGATGCCAGGCATAGGCATCCACAGAATGGTATCTACCACATAGGCACCCACAGAATGCATTTACTATTGCCCAACACAGTTATATAACGCAGATGTTGGCGTCTGAGTTTGTTCCTGCATATTGATCTGCAGAAGCACATAGAATTTGCTTTGTCTAGAGTATGTTTGATTATTACTGTTTTACAAACAGGGAAACTAAGATTCAAAGCAAAGATATTACCAGAGACTGAAGAAGAATTCCAGAGTACCTGATATTTTGCCTAGACAAAAAATCCTTCTGAGAGAGTCTTCCTTACATAAAAATTAAGAGCTACTTTTAGAAAGAAGAGTTTGCCTCCCTGGACGTCATCAAAATTACACTGTTGTACAATCTGCTGTATGTCACTGCAGCTCTCCACACCAGTACATGAAATCTTAATCCCTTTGAATTTCAGAGGTTTGTAATAAAATCCATGGATTGAAAACCTGCCCCTACAATTATGGGTCTGGGCCAGATCCAAGACCAGAAGGTGCATATTTCCAGTGCTGGTTTAGATGTAGCCAAAAGTGTCATGAGAACAGCTGATCTTGAAAGGTCTCTTTTATTTCAGTTAAAAATCTTACATCAACAGCTGACTTTTGGGGTGGTGGTAGATTTTTTGGTTGTGGTTTTGTTTGGGGTTTTTTTATGTGAAATACAAACTGGGACACTACCTTCTCCCAAAACCTCATACAAATCTGTAACTGTCTCTTTGACCAAAACTTTTGTAAGAAGTAATTGATTAAGTGGTGAAGTACTTCAAAGCTGTACATGTGCAATTATGCACATTCAAGCAAGAGGGTTTCACGTTTTAAGGATGAAGTTGTCAGAAATTCAGGTTCCAATGCAGCTATTAAGATATGCTTCAGTTACAATAATAATGCAGAATGCCTCTGGGCACTGTGGCTTTCTGGGACCTTTTCTTGCAGGAAGTGGATGCTGATAGCAGCACTCATACAGCATTGCTGTTTCTAACCTTATGTCTTCAGCTAACACCTGTAGACCTTGTCATTAAACCTTACAGAGTCACTCATAACCATCACTTTATTAAACAAATCTGTATCATTAAAGGTATCTCCTAGGTATTTACTAGATATTCACAGATGGCTTTTTATCTCTTTGACAAGATTAATAAGGCATGATTATTCTTCTTTCTATTACTGTCTAGCCTTTGGAAATGTGAAAAAAAAGCATTGGAGACTTTTTTTTCTCAATGACAAAAGGAATGAATTAAAGACTTTGTGTTAATATTACAGATGGATGCAGATGGGGAAAATAAAAAGCTGCGCACACGCTCAAAAGGAACCAAGGGTGAGTTAGCAAGCACGTTCCACGACCCTGTGCCCAGCACACCATGAAATATGATAGTTCCTGTGCATAGTCCCTAATGTGCAGTAAGAGAATGTGTAGCTTCCTTAGGGCTGCTTTTTTAATCAAGGCAGGACACAGACTGCTGGCATTAAGAGGCACGATGTTATTAGCTATGGTTTAAAGAAAAGCAGAAAAAAAATCTACTGTATGCTATTTTCTTTGAGCTATTTCTCAAAGAAAATAAAGGTTATGCTTTTTATTATACAAACAAAGATTTTCCATAGGGAGTAGAGCAAGACAATACTGAGTGGGTGCTTTCAAAGTAACGTATAAAACTTTTTCTCAGACAACTGAATGTTTTTCTGTCTATTGCCATTAATTATCTGTAAATTAGCTGTGTAAATGGTACAGAACTAAATTTACTTTAATCAAAAGGTGCAGGTGTGTGTGACAGAGGAGAGCCCTGTGCTTTTTTTGAATACTGGTGCTCATGTTTTATTTTGCAAAGTTATGACATAGTTGTATTTCCCAGCTATTCCTCTCTTTTTGTAAGGAACAGATGGAAATGCAGTACTGAGAGATAAACAGGCCCTTAATGATCTCAACATCTGGAAAACATGATTGACTAGCAATACAGCCCTTCCAGGAAAATAACTTTTTATTTTAATTCATAACACTTTTTGTGACTATTGATAATGAGTGAAAAATGGAGATATTTAAAAATAAATGTCAAAGTTTTGCCTGCCCTGTGAACATTTTTGCTTATGACTGTTTTCAGAGGTACAAAGTACCCATTCTTCACTCTGATTTTAATGTGAATTGTGCACTCTCAGTGTTGTGCAAAACAGGCTAATTTGATTCATTGTCACAACTCGGTAGTTCTGCATTGTTAGTGTTGTGCCTTCAGCTTCAAGTTGTGGTCAGAATGGAAAATTAAAGTGTTGTTTGCCTTAGTTCTCTAGTTTCAAATGACTAAAGGGATGAAAAGTGCTAGACTTCACTTAGGAAAAGATAGAGGAAGGGGGTGGGAGTGCCAGAGACTGCCCACAGACAAGGGGTTAAACACAGACAAGCCTTTCTAAAAAACATAATCATTGTCATATCAAAACTTTGATGCATCCCACAGTAATGTTCTCTGAAATTAATGTGAAAATCATATATATTTGAAAAGTGCCAGAAGAGAGGACTTCAACAAAGTTATTGAATAGGGAAGTTATTCACAGCTCAGCATTAGAGTATGTCTTCTCTGTTGGTCAGAACTGTGAGTTAAAACAGTCTGGCTGGCTTAGAAAATTTTAATTGTATTTAGTGGGGGATTCATATCCTTTTTGCTCAAAAAGCTAATAACACATTTTAAATCTTATGGATTTTCTTTCTCTATACTTTTTATACACATGCACACATATCTACAGGAATTAAAATATCAGGAACATTTTCCACAAGTGGAAACAATAAAAGTTGCCTGTGCAGTATGAGTAATCCTTAGAACCACCTGTTGGCTGTGTCAATATGCTGTCTATCTTTGTGTGGGTAGGTATTTGTAAACACCAGCCTTCATCATTCCCAAATTGAATTAAAATTCAGAAAAAGTAGAGATTTGTCATTCAATTTTCAGTAAAAACAAGTGCCTCCTCATTCACTTTTATTTTTTCTTATTATTTTTCTTATTGTTCTACTGAACATCATACTCCAGTTTTTATGCATCCTAAAATAACTGTGAGAAGTATGTGTTCAGTTAACATTTGCACTAGTATCTACAATCCTGTGGTGAGCATGAAATAATCACCTGTGTTTTGATAGCCACTCTGTCATCACAGAGAGGCAGGTGTAAGTTTGCAGAAAGCACAAGCCTAGAACTGTAAAATAATTCATTCTTTCCTTCTTTTATTAACAGTTCAAGTGGACTCTATAGCGCAAGAGCTCAGGTAAGAAATCACATTGTTTATTTTTCCAGTTTTATTTTCTGATCATATTGATAAATTCATATCAGTGGTATTGCTGTAAAATAGAGAATCCAGCAAATGATGCATTATGTAGAGATTTGGCATAGACCAGAGAAAAGGGTACTTGATGCAGATTCACTTTTTAAATATACCAAAAATAAAAGCAAAATGTTAGCAATAATTATTCAAGCAAAATCAAAAGTAATGTAAAGTGGGCAGGATTCTGGTTTGCTGTCTTTATCTTCAGCCTGTGTCAGGGCACGCAACAAAAGAGTATATTTTCTGATCAGTCCTCAGTCTTCTTTTTCCTATAATAAGTATTATAGTATTTCAACATCTGAACATTCTAAGAGATATTAACATTTGCAAATTTTTGTTACATGGCTTTTATAAAACTGATAATCTCTGTAAATTCTAAATGCACTAATGGCTCATTCTTCCTCAAGTACTCGCTGAGGTTTCATATTTTATTGAAGTAGCAGGGAGTACTTTTAACATTTGCATAAAGCACAACAGTCCATTCAAACCCATAAATTGTACAAGGTTATTTCAGATCACAAATAATCTAGTAAAATTTTAACATTAGTACTTTTACTAATGTGTGCACCAACTCTGAATAACTGGTCCAAGAGCTTAGAACAAACTCGAGAAAGACTGGCATATTATTCAGTACCAAATCTTCAAAAAATAACGTGTACCATTAAATTCAAGTTTTCTCTGGGACAAGATCACTCTTCATGTTCACCAAGGAAATATTTACATGTAGCTGCAAATTCCTAGAGATATTATTCAAAATTACATGGGCTGCAGCTGCAATATAAATACTGAAAACATTTTTGCAAAAACTCTTAAGAGTTTTTCTTAAATTAACTTATTTTGCCTACACTTGCTTTTTATCACATGTTACTGAGCTGCTTTCTAAACCACAGCAGGCATCTGGAGTATGTGTTTGTGGGTTCATCCATCTAGGGAACAGAAACATCATGTGATTTATTTGATCAATCAAAATGCCACTCTCTCTTAAGATAGGACATGAGATATTGACAGCAAGTTATTTGCAGTGAAGACATACAATATTTTAAAATTTTGCTTTATAATACAACCGAGGAAATTACAAGCTTATTAGAGATATTCCATGAACAGAAGTGGAGGCTAACTTTTGGGATAAATTATTCATGGTGAGTCACTCATTCAGCTCTACTGTGAATCTCATTTTTCTGTATGGCTTCAGTTTCCTGAGATTTAGTGCTTCTCCTTTTTCCTCTGTGCATCCCTAATTTATGCACCAGAAGGATGCATTAATCCAAAGAGGCAGTCATCCAAAAATGAGGATGGTCCATGTGTTCCTAAGAGAAAAATGTTTGAAAAATAGAGGATGTGCAAGTTTCTGCAACATCAGGGAAGCTGTAATTTATGCATTATCAATTACGATAGCTTTTCCCAAGCAATTTTGCTTTTCCCTGTGAAATACATGCTATCTTAGGAACTACTGTGTAACAGATTACTTTCTCTGTCAGAAGTGTTGACTACCTCCATAAGGAAATATACATTGGTTTAAAACAGTGAGCTAAACAGCCAATAAAGCCATTGCCCAGCCCTTAACTTAGTATTTCTGATTTCTACAGTACCAGATTCCATACTGGGTGTTTCTGCAGTCAAGTGACTTTACTGGCATACAAGTCAGGTGATCAACTTTTATGAATCTCTTTGTTTATGAAAAACTAGACGAAGAGAGGCAGGGGCTGCCTTTTTAGAAATGTAGCCTACAAACTGCATTCCTATTACTCATACCCATATTATTGTGGAAAAACTATTGAACATTCCTCAAGAATTAAAGACCAAAATAGTCTGTTGTGTTCCCTGGATACAGATATTGGAACCAGTGTCTTTTCTGACCAGGGTTCTAAATGATGTGTTGGCTGAGAAATTTAAATCCATGTTTAATTAATTTCCCCTTTTCCCCTGGCTTATCCTATCTGACAAAGCACTTTTGCACTCCTTATTGAGTTTCTGTTACAAAGTGCCTTGGGATACTTCTACATGAAAGGCACTACATAAGCTTACATGCTCATATTGTATTATTATTAGTTTCAAAACATTGATTGGTTCTAGAGCATTTGTTAGCCTCTTCTTATTCTGCAAGTTGTGTTTCAGAAAAGTAGAGAATGAAATAAATAAAAAGCAAAACAAAGAGTTGCAATCACCAATTAGATTCAATAATGCATTTTTCTTCTAAATTTCATGGGTTGCATTCTTGCTTAATGGAATTCAATGCCAAAAAAATCTATTGATTTCAAGAAAGCCAATATTTCACCCAGAAATCTGGCTAATAGTTTTGCTATCATCCATCTTTGCCTGAGAAATAGGACCACCTTTCTGCATAAAAAGTATATTTTCAGAAAAACATCATCTTAAGGGCCAAGCCAGGTTTTAAATTTTTTTCTGTTTTGGAAAATAACTAAAAATTCTCTTGCACTATACTGAGTTTTCAGAGGACAGTACTTTTCTTCCAGATACTGACCACTGATACACAACTCCTATTTAAGTGTGAAACTTGCACTGATTTCATGTAATTATATGTTGAAGAAATACCAAATATCAATATCATATAAATAATTGTCTTTATACATAAATATTATTAACACTGCTGTGTTATTAGTTCAGATTTATAAGACTTTTATTTTTACTGTAAGTACCATATAAGTTGTAGTTTTGAAGTATAATGTGCTAAAGTCCTTCAAAACAGAACCGTTCCTCCTTCCGTCTTATTTACTTATGAACTACATGGTTTAATTTTTCATTTAGCACTGTAGTGCTGTGGTGATTTCATTGGTAGCAAAACTACCCACAGGAAGAGAGGAATCTTTTATCACAACCTAAACATAGCAATACACAATATGTGGTAGAAGTGAGTGCTGAAGCCTGGAGATCTCTGTCCCATATATTCAGGTTTGAATCTGACACCTTTTGGGCATAACAGCTCTGTTGTATCCATCTTCTGCAAGAAGCAGAAAGAAGAGGTCTTCTCTTAGATGATTTAGTCATGGACCACTGAAAGGACCAGGACCTTCAGCTGTGTTCAGGATTAGAATGAAAACCAAAGGGAAGTGAGGAATATTGGTGTGATGTGTTCTCATTACTGTGTTCTATTTAACAGATGGGATACAGTACGATGAACCATCTGTAGGTTATGGAGTGGCATCTGGGTCAGACCAAGGAAGAGCAAATTGGATCGATCCAAGCATGGGATTACAAAAGCATAGATCAGTTTGGCTAAATCCATATCTGAATAGAAAAGCTACCTTTTTGGGGTTAGATACAGGT
This sequence comes from Strix uralensis, assembly GCF_047716275.1. Taxonomy (NCBI): domain Eukaryota; kingdom Metazoa; phylum Chordata; class Aves; order Strigiformes; family Strigidae; genus Strix; species Strix uralensis. The sequence goes on along the minus strand of NC_133972.1, from coordinate 130,605,667 downwards.
GAAACCAAGTCTTTCTTGCTTCTGTCAATAATGACTAATGAAGACTCCACAAGGCACTGGTGTTTCAAGTCATGGAGAACAGTCCTGCTCTTTGGTGGGAATAGTTACACTTCCCCTTACTCTCTGTAGTGTTGGATCACTTCTTCAAAAGGACCATTTCTTCAAAAGTAAGGCAAGTTATTTTTTATCTGGAACTCTTGTTCCAGATGTTGTGAGACATTTTAGATATCCAGATAAGTTGAACTGTTCAGTGTGAATGTGTAGAAATATGAGTATCTTGAATGTTTTAACAGAGAGAGAAGTAATAGAACAGAGCTGTCTGGATGTCTCCTTGATAGAAGGAGTAACTGGACCTTTCACCCTTTGTTGCTGTTTCTCAATTAGGAGGGTGAGAAATCAGCAAAGCAAGCCTGCAATCACTGGTACTGAAGTATTTCAGAAGGTTTATGTTATTAAAATGTATTCCTTAACTTTATCCAAAATGTTTAAGAGGTATGTCAATATAAGTAACAGTACCGACAGCATACTAAAAAGCATTTTGTTGACTGAAGTAGTTATTACTTATACTAAAATGCTGAATATTTTGCTGGTTTCCTCTAAGTACTGGTAGATGATATGTATTCAATTATACCTGAACTCTATTTTCAGACAGTAATGGAATGAAGGTAGACCGTTTTGTAGATAGATGATTTGACCACTCAGGAAAATTTCATGGCAGGAAAGAAAAGGGCTGTGCAAGCCTAGCTGCATTTAGAAAGGAATGCTTCATTGGTAACTCCTTTTCTGATCTTCATAAAATAAACAGCTTTTAAAGAAGTATTTGCATGAAAAGAAAGCAGTAGTCTGGCAGATGACCTGAGAAAGCGGTGAAAGCCATACTTAGATGACTGAAGAAGTGGGTACATGTACTAAAATCACACAAAAAGGCTCAAAGACATTCCTCAGTAAGAATTGAGATTATGATTGATTTGTGTAGCCATCACCTTCACAGTACTTTTATCCCATAGCACTGCTTAAAAGTGAGACAGAGACTGAGAAAGCTGTTTGCTCCTACCCTACATCTGGAAAAACTGTCAGGTTTGTCCTTTGGGCTTGGCTTCTGTTTTCACAGGAGATGGTCATAGACTGATTTTCTGGAAACTCCTGGGAAAAAAGCACATTGGTCATAATCCTGAATAAGAACATTTGGAATAGAACAGGACTCTTGCATTTCCTGGTGACTCATCTGTCTCCCACTGACAGAGAGTGTGGGACCCTCACAGTCCTTAACATGCTTTGCTGAAAAAAAGTGTGTCCCTGAGTCCAAGTAGACTTAGCAGTAAATACTAAATTAAGATGGTCAATAGTTATATCTACTGCCAGGATATTTATCCTGATTCTGTGCAGACATGTCTGATCTTGAGAAAAACTCTTTTTTTTTTTATAGAATCATAGAATGGTTTGGGTTGGAAGGTACCTTAAAGATCATCTAGTTCTGATCTCCCTGCCATGGGCAGGGACACCTTCCACTAGATCAGGTTGCTCAAAGCCCCATCCAGCCTGGCCTTGAACACTTCCAGGGAGGGGGCAGCCACAACTCCTCTATGTAACCTGTTCCAGTGCCTCACCACCCTCACAGAAAATAATTTCTTCCTTATATCTAATCTAAATCTACCCTCTTTTAGTTTAAAACCATTACCTCCCCCATCCCTCCCCATGTTTCCTGTAGGCCTCCTTTAAGTACTAGAAGGCTACTATAAGGTCTCCCCAGAGCCTTCTCTTCTCCAGACTGAACAATCCCAACTCTCTCAGCCTGTCCTCATAAGGGAGGTACTCCAGCCCCCTGATCATCTTCGTGGCCCTTCTCTGGACCCGCCCCAGAGCAGGACACAGAACTTCAGGTTGGGTCTCACAAGGGTGGAGTAGAGGGGGAAAATCACCTCCCTCAACCTGCTGGCCACACTTCTCTTGATGCAGCCCAGGATATGTTTGTCTTTCTGGGCTGCGAGTGCACATTGCTGGCTCATATTCAGTTTTCCTTCCACTAATACTTTTTGCAATTAAAGACCAGGTGTTGACAGCATACATTCTCAGCTCTCCTCCCCAGTATTCCCTATGATGGTAATTGGCTGGGATAGAGTTGTGCCACCTTGTCATTTATATATTTCTCCATGACACATCTAGATGAGGCATTTCACCTGAGACAAAGATCTGTATCATGCTGTTTCTATTGATAACTGATCTTCAATTAAACAATGGGCATTAATCTTAAGAGTACCTATTCCCAAGGTCTGCTAACAGAATGATCAGTTAAGAGTATCTACTGCTTGCTCTCTAGCTTGGAAAAGGAACTTTGTCCCTGCCCGAGTCATTGTAGAAATAGAAATGGTTATGGGGCTTTGAAAATATTAACCTCTGCTTCTCACCCCATGATTTCTGGTATAATCAAGTCTGTCATGTTGTCATCAATCACACTTTTTTAGATTCCCAATAAATCTTGTTCATTTCTTGTTATTTTCTGTCAACACTGTTAGGTTCTTAAAGAATTTAGACTGGGGTGTTAGTCAGTACTGTCCTTAAAGAATCTGTGGAAATCTATGTTTTTGTAATTGATGTTTCATAGAAAACATTGAACAGTCAAGCATAAACACTGAATAATCAGTATGTGATGCAGTTTATTGTGAGGCAAAAGTAAGTATATGCTGGTCACAACACTAATAAAACTAATAAAGTGCTGGAATTCACCTATCCTTATTATATCCTGTATGTCAACCATTCTCATCATAACTAATAAAACAAGCATTAACGTAAATTGTAATGGCAATCAAATTTATAGGTCTGTTAAGTCTACATTCCTCCCTTGTTTCCTCCTTCATTTTCCAGTCCTCCTCTAATTAGCCTTCAAACTGTGAAATCTACAGTGCTGTCATTCCTCCTCTCCCTTTGCTCTGCCTCTCCCTCTCCTCTCCTCTTCTCCTCTCTCTTTCCTAGAGCTCTAATTAATTGATGGACCTCAAGCTTTTTGCATTTTTTTGTAGTCTGATATGCTTTCATACTTCAGAAACAGGTTGTTCTTTTGGTACTGTTAAACCCATAAACAAGAAACAGTAAACAAGAAACAAATAAACATGAAAATAAATTCAAAATTCAAACACTTTCCACCTCAACTTTTCTACTTTCAAACATTCATGTGAGTGGGTTAAGTGTTGCATAAAATGTTTGGAACAGGTATACAGAGAATATCAAATAAAAGATCTTTCTTCTATTAAAATGTCATTCTTTGAATGAGATTCTAAAAGTTAATAAGAACTTCCCTTCTTAAAAACATTTTCATTGTTTCTGTGAAGAGAAATAATACCATATATTTCTGCGTGACCACAAGTAATTACTTTAACATTTTGTAGGTAACCCTGAGGTTGACAGTTATTTGACTTAACTATTTGGTGAACTGTTCTGAATAACCACTAAGGTGGTTGAAATAGGAACTGTATCTCATACTCCTTTCGAGACACCTGTGGTTGGAGTTGTTAATTGCAATGACCAATTTACCTAATTCCTATAGGTATTAAGACCTTTTGATCTATGCACTATGACCTCTACTTTTTCCTCCTGGATTTATTTAGAACATTTAAAAGCTGTATAGGTGACTTTTATAGCTTTCTTCAATAACAAATGCATTAGATAGATAAGTTTCTAGCATATTATAGGTCTCTCTTAATATCTATGTTCATTTCTAGCCAACACCTGCAGTCTTAGTGTCTCTTTTCTCTTTGTTACTTTATTTGATTGTGGTTTTGCAATTTTGCTACTTAAAGCCTCCATTTAATATAAAAAACCCCAATGATTAATTAATTTCAATGTATGTTTTTCTGTAATAGTTTTATAATATATGTCAAATCCACATCACTTTAATTGTGGCTGCTAGACTGGCAAATAGTTATTTTCAGGTTTTTTCTACCTGAGACCCTGTTGCATCTTAGAATGCTACTTGCCCTGAAGTAAAACATGTACATTATTTAATATATTACAGGAGTTGTTGTCTTCCCCGTCACAACTGTCTCCATCAGCACACAGTAAATGTTATCCTCCCAACCCTATACAGGAGTTTAGAGTTGCATATGTCTTAATGCCTTCTGCTGTGTGACAGAATGTTATCAGAACAGTATAACCCCAAATGGTTATTTCCTCTTATGGCAGATCTTTTCTCTGTAGATGACCACAAGCCATATAGAGATTGAAATGCCAACCGGTGACTTCTGCCTTATATATATCAATCATGAGTTAAATATTATGGCCAGCTGAATTGCTCTGTCTGACTGATGTCAAGGGTGGATTCAGCCAAGCAAAAGCAAGCCAAAACAGACTGTGGACAGCCTGGAGATAGCAAGGAAAGGAAAAGAATGCAGCCATGGGACCTCCTTCTACATTAAAGGGAGGTACTGGCTCCTAACAATCAATTGCTTACAGTCACATTGTCTGTTGTCAAAAAAAAAAAAAAAAAAAAAAAAAAAAAGTTTATCTTCTTTACGTCTTCTCTAACCAGACTGCAGTTACCAGTATGCTTTTTATTTAAGCGTTTACTGGCGTTAGCAGGCTGACCACTCACGTGCAAGGCTTGCTGGATGCAAAGGTTATGTGGATGATCTGTAGATTTGCCTAGAAACTTAATCCATTCTAAGCCAAATTCTTGGCTTGGGTCCCACTGGAATTTATTGACCTACTGAACCTGGACAGATTGAGCGAGTAAATGAAAAAGAGGCTAGCAGGGCTGGATTTGGCCCAGATCTTGGGCATTCATTCATATTACTGAGTTTAAGAACTTCTTGAGCTCCACACAATAAAATTTGTTTCCTTCAAATTGTCTTTACTAAAAATAACTTACCTGTTAGAAAGGGTCCAAATATATAATGCTAGCCATATAGAGTTCTTGATCTATGAGCTATAGAATGACACCGTGAAGAAGTCATCCATTTCATTAACATAGTATTTCAATTAGAGGGTTTATATACGTTATTTTTCAAATGATCTGAATATCTTTATGATCCTACAAGCTTGTGAACTGAAATCAAGAAAACCAGAGAAGAGAATTTAAATCTGTCCTTCTCTGAGTTGCCTTTCTTGTGGTGAGAACCCTGCTAAAATGGTAAATTAGAGTTAACAAAAAAAAAATAAAGGAAGAAAAAGAGCTATCTAAAAAAAAATGTCATTTCATGAGCCTATTGCAGCCTGAAATCATTGTCCTTTAGCCTCAGGCATCACAGTGAGCTTGAGGCATGGGTAGATTTCACCATAACGGCATGCCTTTTCCTATGTTATTGCTGACTTACCATTGCTCCACTCTTTTTACGTGTTTCTTTTTATTTGCTCAATCATTTCACAGTCCAGTTGTTCTTTTTGGTCAGGTGGCCTATAACATTTAGTTTACTGTCTGAAACATCTCCAGGCTCAGTACATAATGACTCAACACCATTATCCATTTCTCCCCAGCCTCTTCTTATGGGGGCTAATAAATCCTCTTTCACCAACAAGGCTATGGCAGCTCCTTTGCTTTTCTTATATGTCTTTTTTAAATAAAATATATCTTTTAATATCATGCTCCAGCCAGCTTTCAGTTATGATACCATATTTTCTCAACATTATTATCTGTCCAGTTCTGATCCTTTTTTCCTAGCTAAACCTTTCATTTGTGTATATAGACAGACACTTTAATACCCTCAAGTTAGTGAGTTGATTTTGCTCTATATTAGTGTTCATAAATATGAATTTCCCTTTTATCTTTCTTCCCATCTATACCCCATGTGCATTCCCTTCATCTTGGTTCGGCCCTGGACTGAACTTCTCACAACTCTGACATTTTAGAAAAAGAGCATTGCCCATGTATGGCAGTAAACTTTTCTATTTGTAGCAGGCCCTTTAATGCTGGAATGATTGTTACAGTGCACAGGAAAAGCCCCTGTCCCTTTCACAGATACAACTTGTAAGCCAAGTGTATGGGTTTCTTAGAAAGGGGTGAAATGCATTTTTTTTTTGTATTGTGTGTGATGTTAAAAAATAAGGAACTTTCAGACTGTCTTTAATTATCATCGGAGTAAGTCATGCTAGTTCTATTTCTCTAACTTCTATTACAGCCAATTCACCAGGTCTAAATGACTTTTTTTTGGACACATTTTATTGGTTTAAATTCTTACCATTTTAATGCTTAAAAATGTTGATGGAAGGAAATTACTTCTACCTGATGAATTTTCTCCCAAATGTTTTTTCAGGAATTCCAAGATGGAGCTATTTACCAGATTATTTTTCATCACCTAGGCTGAATCAGTGAAATAGAACACACTAAGTCAAGGAGTTCAAACATTATAGGTTGTGTAAAAGTTACTGTGGCTCGACTTACTTTGTAAAATACAAGAAGACATTAATGTCAATAACTCTGACTCCAGATTAACAACCAGGGTAATTAATGTTTAGCTTCTTGTCAGTGATGAGAACACAGTGGTCCTTTCCAGGACTAGCCTGAAAAATTTCATCTGTAAAAACTCACATCAGAGTCCTGTTAACACATGACCTTTTTTAATATTTTCATATAAAGCCATAAGTTTTTATCAGCATAATGTTTGAATATATTTTAATACTTATAAGAATTATTTAAAAGAATTAGGAAGATTTTGTGGGTTTGGTTTGGTTTTGTTTTTGTTTTTTTTTTCTGGTTTAACTCAGTCTTAGACTACCAATGAACTGTAACTCATACCTTGATTATGGTTTTCTCAGTTGCACAGTCTTACTCCTTGAAGTTCTTCAGCTAGTCTGTGTTGCCACCTATAATTTGCAAAGCAAGCAGTTGCTTCTGGACATGTGCAATTTCTCCACACCTGACAATTTGCAAATATTTCTCACTTTTTATTCTTTTAGGTAGGTAGAATGGTCATTTCAGTTAACCCATGCTCCAATGTGTTCCCCTATTCAGGGAGAAATTCATGGACATGCAAAACTTCTGTAAGCATACTTTCATATCCCATTGAGTAGAACAGACTTTGGAAATGGGAAGTACATTTCAGGATGAAGCATCAGAATACAGTTCTGTAGAAATCCTAAGAATGTATGTAGTCCATACAGAAGACAAGATACAAGGTATTATAAAACTCGCAGATCTTTCTAAGAATGAGACTTGAAGGGTACAGAGATGGGATGAAGTCATTAAAGCCTCCTCTTGAGCTGCCATTCTTATTGATGTAAAGTATGTCATCAAGTATCTTCCTTAAAAAAAAAAAAAAGAAAAGAAGGGATTGGTCAAGAAGTCCTTATTCACTATACAAGTCATTTTCTTTACATCCTTTGATAGACTTTACTTAGTTTTACATCTAGCACCTATATGGATTTTAGAACAGAATGTAGTAAACAGAATTAATGTTTAGTTGCCCTTTTTTCCAAAGACATAAACCTTACAGATTTTGTACTTTAGTATTCATGCTACTGATGCAATTTACTGTCTTTCTTTTAGGAAATATTCCCTCTCTCTATGTATAAAATCCATGACTAATCCATGTCTCTTAAAAGCAGTTTCTATCTAGTTTTCTGAATCTAGGATTTGTCTTTGTATATAGTCAGAATATATAATTTCTTTCATATTCAGTAATCTATTTCATGGCACTGGAATCACCATACTAGGCCTTGGATGTTGAATAGTTCTTACAGACCTGACTGATGCTGTGGATTTTTAGTCTTTCTGTGGAGACTGCAAGCTTCTGGCTATGATGAGTCGGTGTGTTAACACCATCTTTTTGTCCTCACTTTTAGAGCAATCTGAGCGGAGAACACTAACACTCTTGCTTCCACTGAGCTATAAAATTTACATGCACTCTTTGCAAACAACGAGGGTCAGTTAAGGAAACGAACATAAATCTCACTGTCTTAACCTGAAGACAAAGTAAACAATTGAGTCATAATCACTCTCCACCTTCCCCCCCAACCACTGTTCATCTGAAGCTGCTGTAATTAACAGCAGTCATTTGGGTTTTCAATTGCAGTGATCAGACTAGCAACTCTTTCTTTGGACTCACATTCCAGCTCCTTTCATGAACCTCCGGCACTCATGATTGATGTAAACAATAACATCAATGTCATTTCAATGGACATGAGATCCGTACTAGGAGCAGATCATCCTCTTTCTGTATCCAGTGCTAGTAATTTCTCCTGTTCATCATCAGGTTATGAGGAGCTCAGGATTTTTGTGTGATTTTGGGGGATCTGATACTTTCAGCTGTAACCTAAAGCTTTGGAAACCATTGTGCTAGAGCCTTAGACAGAATCCAGTTCATCTGTTTCTTAGAGAACAAGCATACATAGAGGAGGACTAAGGTGGGGAGACATTAAGAATTTTTGTTCCTTTTAGGTACCTCTTATTCAGAACAGTCTTAAAGCCTCACCATGACAGACATTTGTAAACTCCCGGTTTATCTGTGAGTGGCAAGTGTCCCTGAATCTTCAAACACCAACTTTTCCCTCCTGTAAGGAAAATGTAGTATTTGACTTACACAGTGACCTATGGTATCTGCAAGTTTGTGAGTAAAATCCAATCAAGGTCTAAAGCAGCAGGCAATGTCTTTACTCACAGTATGATTAAGGAGTAGTTAGGCTAACTTTCTTTTAACTACTGGTGTGAAGTTAAATGATTCTTCAGATCAGAAGTTGATGTCTCCTTTAACTGTAATTCAATAACACTTACTTTTGTAGTATAGTTAAGCAAACAGTCAAAAGACCACTCAGGCTAAGAATTTAGAATTATTTTCTACACAAACTAAAATGCTTCACTAATTATTCTTGCACAAAATCACATGAGGACTGGGCTCCTTAAATAGCATTAAGCAATAAATGCAACTGCTTTGATATTCAGAGACTTTTATTTTCTCTCTTGAAGTTAAAGAGTGTACATGAGATGCAGTGTGTTCTGTTCTTATTATTTTATATGGCATCCATTACTGGCATTAGTAAACACCAGTTGTCAGGTTGAACGTACCCATGGTTTAACCCACTGTGGCAATTCTTAGCTCTGTTACCATGCTTTACCAACCTGCAGTCTGCTGTGAATAAGAGAAAAATCCCCAGAGATCTGGAAATCTTGCCAATAGATTAACAAAAAATCCTTCCTGGCTACAAAGTGGTTAAAGGTCGGGTTAAAGGCTTGACAAACACATTACTTAGATGAACCAATTACAAAAAAAAAAAGGCAAGCATGACAATTTTCAGCAGTAGGAAAAGCTGTATGTGGTTAGGGACTGCTTAAAACCTCTCTCTTTCTTCTGAGGCATTGCTTTGTGGTGGGGAGCCAATGCACTGTTCTGCCTGTATGCTACCAGTGTCTGCCCACACCATTCAAGATATATTCTGAGCAGAAATAAAGGAAAGAGAAGAACCTAGTAAATAAATTTTTAAAAGTATTTAGGTATGAAATACATATGAAAGATCTATCATGGATTTTTTTCCACACATGCAACTAGGTCTTATATGTCTCAGATTTTAACCATCTTGGCTCACTCTATGATAAATGACACAAGACTGGTTTTGGTAACAGAGTCATTGACTAAAAAAATAATAATAAAAAAGTCTTCTCATTATATATAGTACTAAAATGATTTATTATTCATAAAATTTAAGTACAGTTAAATTGGGAAAAGAAAAAAATGTATTGGCTTTAGGCTCATAACAAAAAGAGCTTCTCCTTGTTTTATGAGCCTCAGATTACCAAATAACCTTGACAGCTGAATCAGTGTTCCATGACAACAAGCAGGCCATTGATAAATAGCAACAAAACTATTAGACATTGAATTTATGAGATGAGTAATAGAGAAGCTAAATTATAGGTTTACCATTTGACAAACTACAGCTTGACAAATCTGTGCTAACGTACGTGTGTGTATGTGTGAATGTAGACAAGCAAAAGAGAGACATAGAAACTTTTCAAGACAAAGGTGAAATCGCCATGCCATGAATGTTACAAAGGCATAAATACATTCTTTTCAAAGTAGTTAAATTCCCAGTGTCCATTATCAAATACTTAACAAATCATGTGTAAGTACTTGAAAAATCTACAACTTGTGAAGTGTTTTTTCTGGTTTTATTTTCATTTTTACTTTTAAGCACTGTAAGATAGAGAAGAAGAAGAATTGCTGGTACATGCTTTAAACTGACTCTTGCAAACTAATAGATTCCAGTTAAAAGTCAAACCCAGCAGTTTAAAAAGTCACCAGTGAAAGCAAGAGTATATTCTGTTGGAGTTGAAAAATCTCTTTTTGGCATATGGAGAGCAATTTGCACTTCTTAGGAAAGAAGCAACGACTGCATTTTGTCATCTTCCTGTAATCAGAGTGGAAGGTGTCAGAAATTATTTTACTTAATGTTGAATCTCATGTATTCACTTATTTGAAAATGATGGGAACTATAGAGGAAATCTGGGTAAGTGTCCTCTTGTGTACAGAAAAGGATAAGGACAAGCTAATGCATCAGTCTTTCATAGAGGAGAAACTTTCTAACATGAGCAATGTGCTTCCGGACAGATTTGTGGACCTCCTGTCCTGACACTGATGCCGCAGCTTTTGATTTACCACTGTAAACCGTGGTGGTTACAGTCAAGTGGGATTCTTGTGCTCTCATTTCCCGGAGCAGATCTGCAGGTGGCAGGTGGCAATAGTACCCCAGCCCTGGTCTTGACTGTGGTCTGCTATCTGAGTTTGACTATGTTTCAGAGTTGTGGTGAAAAAACAACATGTTTAATAGCTGTTATGCCAGCCCACAGTGGTGAGCTTATAACATAATGTTACTAGAAAAAGATTGTACTTAGTGAGCAAGAATACAGAAATCAATTTAACGGCTTACTATGTTTTCCCTTAACTCGACTGGAAGATACACAATAGTCAAATTACAGGATTAAAGTTGAAGAGCTAGATGAAGTTCTGTGACCTGTATTGCACAGGAGGGCATACTAGATGATCTAATTGGATCTTCTGTTCTAAAAATCTATTAATTATGCTTGTGTAAGAAACAGCTGTAGCGTCGTCAAAGGGGAATTAAACACTGGAAATTCATCGTGTCCTAAACACTCTCACAGTAGCTACTGGAGGTAAACTTGAAGCTTGACAAATAAATGAGAAAGATCAAAAGTAAACCTAATGAAGGTTTTGCTTGATAAAAACAATTGTGTGAAGGGTTTTCAAACATTTGTCATTTATTCAATTTTCCTGAAATAACATGAATGGTATGAACTGCCATTCACAAATATAAATTAAGAGACTCTTGATTGTATTTTCTTAGAAATAAATTATGCATATTTGTCCACACTAGATCCATCCCTGATGTCTGTTATATGGGCATCATTTCTAAGGGGATGCTTATACTGTTGTGATTCTGACCTTCAGTATGATATTCATGTTATCCTCTATTCATAAACAGAGAAATAACACAGAAGTCATAATATATTCAAAGACAGCAGGTGCTTAGGATCCAGTATTCCTGATGCCCATAGCATTTTAGCTTTCAGGAGATCAAGAATATCCACTGTGTTTAAGATGCATATGGTAGAATTTTAACATTCCCCCTAAAATGCAGATCTTCATATTTCCATGTCCTTCATGTTTGCAATGATGGATTGCCAAAAAGGTGCTTGGCCAAAAATGAGTATTTTTTTTAACAAAAATCTCAAGTTAGTCATATGCTTTCATCCAAAACAATCAGAACCTGAGCCAATTTAGGGCACATAAGATACCTTGGAAGGATTAATTTATGCCGTTGAGCTTGTAATATGTGTAACCAATAAGAGTTCTCTGCATACACAGATTTTTTGCAAATCTCACAGCTAAGTCAGTGAGCCAAATGCAAAATCCAACACTTAAGGGCATCATGTAGATTTGTAATGCACCCTGGGGGTGCCTAAGGTCGAGAAACCATTGAGTGGATTACACAGATTCATATATGTAGTTTTTTCATCTCTGACAGATATAATATGAGCACTATTATTCATACTACATAAATTTCTTAGGATACTGTGTGTGAGAGAACAATGAAATCATGTCAAATCACTTACACAAAAAGTTATTTAAAAAAGAGGGTTGAAGGTTCAAGACTCTTGACTGAAGTGTCATATGATGTAACACCTATATGCCGTGCAAATCAGCTGCATGGAGGCAAAGGTTTTGCTAAATATCTGTAGAAGCAAATTAATATGCAGATCAATACATAGATCTTATAGGAGCTGAAAGAAGTGTATTAAACCTGCTAAAAATCTTCCTCTTTAAAATACTGCCCTCTCTTCTTATGTAGGTCATCTGAAAGTTAGGCATCTAGACTGGGTAAGGCCTTTCCCCGTGGGATGACTCACCCTGTTTATCAGATAGATCTAGTTTTAAGTGGGATGAATTGCCCTCTGGAGGAGCCTTTTCGCAGAGTCTATATAGAGACCTAAGAAGAGCTTAAAGTAGGCATTTATGGCTGGAAGTAATAAAATGAAACCAATGCTTGGGACTGATATTGAAAGAAGGACCTGTATTACAAAATGTTCTGAGGGTACAATGTGTTTCACACAGGTTTTATGCTGTTGAACTCAAGGTGCATGATTGGATATCCATACTGATGTAAAAGTAGTGGAGCCAAAGGCTCAGGATGTTTTGGTACAACTGGTGGTATATTTTTCCCTTTAGCTGTTTGTCTGGATTAGCAATCCAGACTAAAATTTCGTTCATCCTTTCCTGGGTGTATTTATTTTAGTACCAAGCAGGCTTTAGATTAGCATATGCTTATTTAGGATTAAGGATGTTAGGTTATGGGTTTTTTGGTTTGTCTTCCTCCTCATTCCCCTTCACCCAAACAGATTTTGGCAGCAGTGAAAAGAAGTGGGACTCGCCTGTGCCCTGAACTTTGAGTACATGAGCTAAAATTAAATATCCACTAAATACAACTTGCTGAAACTGCAAGTGAATTAATATTTTTCCAGTCCTCACTTTTATACTTAGAATTAAACTAGAGGATGGTGCTATTTTTTAAACAATTTACCCCTCACTTCTCCCACTTTTTTCTCTATCATTGGCTGTTGATCATTGCAGTGCCTACAAATGCTCCATGGCTAAGAAGAGAAAAGCCGAAGAACAGATATCAGGCGTTCCCATCAACAAAAGGAAGTCCCTGTTAATGAAACCCCGCCACTACAACCCCAGCTTGGAATGCAAAGAAGAAAATGAAGACAGGACGGATTTACAGGAAGAGATCAGTGTCGTCGAAAGCAGCTCAGCTCCAGGTAGTCGTGCAGGGTGGCTCTGCTTGAACTTGAATTCCACAGGAAGGGAGATATGAAACTGTATTTTCAAAAAGGATGCAGAATGTGTTTGACTTCTAACAGAGTTGGAATGGTGCCTTTCTGTCTAGGTTTAACTATCATTTTTCCAATTATTTTGTATAATAACTCCTCCTGGGGTCTAGTAAATGCTTTGTAGGTCACACAGAGAGACAACTACTGCAGCAGGTCAGATATGGAGCAGCATCTGCTTCTCCACTAGCTCTGTCAAAGAACAAGGTTAAGCCCACCACTGAGAAAAACACATTTACGAAGAGCAGATTTTCACTGGAATATATAGAGCTCTTAGGAAGAGAAAAAAAATGCTTAGCAAAACACTGTTGACTTTAACATTTAGCAAAGCAATTTCATGCATGTGACTGCTACGTGTGTTCTGCTTAACACGATTATTAGACTCAGCACTTTTGTACTTGTTATTCCAACTCTACTAAACCAAACATCCAACAATTTATAGAAACTTCTACAACATGTATGCTGGAAAATATGGAAGAGGATGGGGAGACAGAAAGATATAGCTACAGTATGTCTTTATTGCTCCTTCTAATATATGTTTAGATATATTCAAAATGAACAAAAATATCAAACTAAATTGGCTGCCACATATTTGATTAAGAAGTTCTGCATAAATCATTAATTGGGCAAGTGAGAAGATATCAGTGGAATACATTCTGAATTTGTTTTAAAAGGAGGAGTCATCAGTAGATAGCAAATGTCAAGATAAAAGCCAGGTGATATGGCATTGGGAAATGAGTTATCATTGATAATATGAAAACAGAATGAACTTTTATTCCACTCAGTTACTGGTTGCTACAGGAGTTTAAAGGTAATTTATTTTCCACTCAGTTTCTTCTTATCAAATATTTTGGAAGGACAGGGTGCTAAATAATCTCATCTAGGTTCCCTTTCCCACAAAAGGTTGAACCAGATGATCTTTCGATGTCCCTTCTAACCTAGGCTGTTCTATGATTCTATGATGTACTGAGAGTAGGAATTTATGTCTTTATTCAGTCAAAACAGAATTTCCTTAAAAAGAAAACAAAAGCCCCAAATTTTATACATATGAATGCCAGAAAGCACAAGGAAGAAGGTTGTCTTTCAAATTAAAGACACAAATCCTCATTCTACTGAAATGAGTGGAGTTCTTTGCGTCATTTCAATACAACAAAGATTTCAGACAGTTGTCACTTGCAAGTCATCTAGGAGTCTCTTCCAGAGATCTGCATCCTATAATTGTGAAAGCCTAGAAGGGAGCTCCCTCTTCAAACAGAACATTAATTAACAAGGTGATACCCGATGTCTCTGTCTTTTGGGTGACATTACTAAGCTAAATTCAAGAAAAAAGCTCCATGGTTCGCAGTGTCTGTCTAGCCTGCAAGGAATATTTCTACCTCCTAGGAGCATAAGAGAAGCTGTTTGAGTAAGAGTTCCTGTATGTTTTTGGGGTTTCCTTTGTTGGGTGGTTAGTTGGGGTTTTTTTTGAGATATATAGGTTTTAGCTAATTTTTCTTGTATTGATTCAGCCTGTTTCCTGGCCATCCAGAGCTCCCCTCAGTAATGTGTTTTTCTTTCCCTTGTGTCTGTCCTCTGCACAACTTGAAGAACTACCTGAAGGGAAAGTACTATGATGGGTGTAAAGGTAGAACTTTTGCCATATGTAGATGAACCTAAGTTATTTAACTGGTTCTTTTTTTAAAAAAGTGCAAGTGTTGGGCCAAGTCCATTCATGTAAATGTAGGTGAACCCTACTTGCACCTAGCCCTTCAGTCAAAAGAAGAAACCACTTGATCTCAGAAGGATTTATTTGATACTAGTGAGATTTCTCCCAACCTGCTTGTGTCAGTGATAATACAACCTATCCCTTTTGCATGAATTTTGCCAGCTAGAAAACAAATTTCAGCTAAAACATTTCAGTTGGGTATGTAGGTTTATTTGTAATTTCTTAGTGCTCTTCTTATTGCGAACTCATGATTCCTGAGCGTTGATCAGTTAATTTTTCTGTTCATGGATTGATGCAACTGTAAACTAAGCTGAGTTTTGATTATTTTTAAAGTAAATTTACAGCCTGTAGAAGTGAAAAGCAAAGCTGGGACAGCTGAACCATTAAGAATGGTTCAACAACAAATTTTTAAACATTGCATATAAAAATTGCTGATTATTTAAGGAGCAAAAATCTGTTATGCATTTATATTATTTTTCTTCTTTCACACAGAAAAATAACTGAAAAGACCTGTTACTATTATCAAGTTTTGTTTGTTTTGTTTTATTTTGAAGGGTGGGAGATTTCTTGTAAAACTAGAACTTCTCACTCTGAAATGATCCACTGATGGGATTCTGTTATTTTCCAAATGGCAGAAGAGCAAATAATAAAACCCCATTTGACTAAAGTTGGTTATAGAGCCAAATCATCATTCTTACTTGCTGAGATGTGAAAAGACAGCAGACTTCTTTATTCAGAACACTGCAATGTGTGTGGTACTAGACCAGCTGCTAAAAAGTTACACTAAGGTTTACAGACATTTTTTTTAAACACAACTTTATGCACACAGTGCACAAGGCCACCTCTCCCTGCATGAGACCAATTTTCTGAAGAAGAATAAGAATTAATCAATATTTTCTTTTAACATATAACAAACAGTTGAACCAAACAATTATGTAAACTGGAAATGACCCAAAATGCTAACAGTTTGGCAGCAGTAAAGTGAAATGCATTGTGGTGCACATGTGCATTTTTGTCCCCCTTTTCCCCTCCACAATAATCTGCACTTAATAGGAATATTTTAAACTATGTAGCTAAGCAACAGAGGTAATTGTTGCTTTCTAGAGCTTTTGTTAGGCACTCTAACACAGCCCAAATATGCATAATTAGGTATAATGTCTATAAATCATTATTGTACACATGTGGGTAGTTAAGTGGATTGAGAGAATAGTTCAATGAATTGGACATATTCACTGAAAATGCTTTTTATTTGTTTTCTGTAGTTCATAATACTTTAAAATTATCATAACCCTTTACACTTTCTCTTAATAGCTTGCTGTGTTATTGAGAGAAACTTCATTTGCATTTTAGACTATGCTTAATTTATTATTTAAACCTGGAGTTCTTCTGATTCAGGAGAGGACAGACACATCTTATGAAATACTCTGTGCTTGTTTATTCATCCTCCTTTCTAGGAAGTAAAATGTTAAATTTTTCAGTTTATGTTGAATAGATCCCAACAAAAGAATGTACCCTATAATCAGCATTATTGAAGGGGCTAGTGTTGTGACTAAATTCTTCCCTTCATCCAAAAATGCTTTTAGTTACTATGGCAATATTTACTTGATCCTGGCAAACCAGTGTTGATTTTAGAGAGATAATTACCAGAAAGGAAGATGATGGAGATGTATTTTTGAGTGTCCTTGTCAGAGGAAATGTTTATAAAAAATTAAATGAGATACAAAAGGCATATTGTCTTCCACACCGACAACCTCTCCTACATGCAGCCTTTATTACCTGCTGGCTGCTGCTTTTCTTCTGAAGAAAGATGTTTATAAAGACAGGATGCACTTCAGTGGTGTCTTTAACAAGTCCTTTATGAGACTGTACATAACAACCATTTCTGTTTGCCTGTGCATGACCTGATCTATCACTTAAAGCGGCAATTGCAATGGTGACCAGGAGCTGCCCTTTGTGAAGTATTGAGGGTTTTTTCCATCAAGGTCTTTCACGGGATCTGGGGTGACTGGAAAAGTAATTAGGGTCTATTTTGAGAAAATATTTGGGAATCTTGGATGAAAGAAAAGTGAAAATATATTAGAGAAATTTTAAAATGTGTGTGTTTGTATATATATATGCATATATGACATAGACTGTGTGTATATATATAGAGCATCTATCTATATATGGCATTTTATATGTATATGAATGTATATGAATGTGTATGTGTTCTAAGATAATATATGTCTTTACCATCAGTCAAAATTGGCAACACATTTATTTCTCATATAGCTTTGGAGCTATAATATAAAGTAGATATAATCTTACAAGGACTTTTCCTGATGTTATAAGTAGTAATTTCAAACACAGCCTTGGTGTGAATTCAATAATTTCAGAGTACCTTTGAGTAAAGAAATGGCAATTGGTAAGTAAATATCTTCGTATCACTTCTGCAAGATACAGAAGTCACTTATCCTTACATATTTTTATCTTGTTTTTTTCTCATGCAGAGGAATGTACTCCAAAATCATCTGAGGAAACCCCTCATTCAGATGGGCAAGAAAATTCCAGTCAAAGAAAAGATAACTACTCCAGCTATCAAGATGCCATAGCCAAATCTTTGATGAACATGGGAAAATTAGCAAAAGATGCACCCACTCAAACAGTGGCAGAAAATCTAAATGATAGCGGTATTCAATCCTTAAAAACAGAAAGTGATGACACTGATGAATGTTACATGATTAACTCAGCTGAAGGAAAGGAAAAGACTGTTATTTCTGACCCAAAATATTGTTCATCTGAGGAAAATGAAAGTAACTCTGAAATTATGGACAATGAGTGGGACAGCTCCTCAAATTTCTCAGAAGAAACTAGTGTAAAGCCCCATGTAACTCAGAAGTATATTATAGAGTGTAATCAACCTAGCATCCTGGAAGTCCCAGAAATTAAGAAGGAAGAGGTAGAATTTGGCCCTTGTGAAACTCTTTGTGACTCAGAAACAGAGCTAAGAGCACCCCAGGAGTCTCACCCAGATCCTTTTGAGAAGAGAATTCAGAATCCCTTCCCTGAAAGTGAAGAAGATGACAATGAGTGCCTGTCAGAAACCACAGAAGTGTCGGTTGAGCTGGACAAAACAAAAGGGAACTTGAGTTTGCTAGAACAAGCAATCGCTCTGCAGGCAGAGCAAGGGCATGTGTTTCACAGCACCTACAAGGAACTGGATAGGTTTCTTCTGGAGCATCTAGCAGGGGAAAGGAGACAAACCAAAGTTATTGACATTGGTGGGAGACAGATATTTAGCAACAAACGTAAGGAAGTATTTTTGGCTGTTCTTACTGGCTTAAGCATTTATCCTGTGACTGATAGAGGATTCTGAGCTGGGTTTTATAGCAACAGTAAAGAATCTGGAATTTAGCTGGTAATTTTGTTAATTATGTACCTTCACACTAGTGCCTTACATCTAACCAGGTTAAACGCTAGGTACTTGGCTTTCTGCCAAGCTGCTATGTGAAATGATCGGTAATGGGTACTAAAAGGGCTGTGTAGTTGGCACTGACACTCCTTCTCCTCCTTTTCCTCCTCCTCTGCCTCCTCCTCCATAGGGTGCTAATATATACCTCCTAAATTTCAGCAGCCAAAAGAGAAGGCATTAAAACAGTGCTTAAGGAAAGGTTAAGGTGAAAAATTGGCCTCTTCCAAACTTACCACCTAATTCCTAAGCCATGTGTTTTCTGAATTCAGTGTACTTCACGTATCAACATTACATTTTGCTACAGCCAGCACTTCTGAGCCAGGAAAGCACAAGCCATGCTCTTCTGCCTCATTCACCATCAGCAGAATTACCAGTAAGTTCCAAAATCTTTATTGTTTCTGATGGTTTGTGACATCCTACAAAGCTGTAGGAACATTGCTCCATTTTAGGTACTTAATCAGCCTTCCAGACGTGGAGATTTAAAAGATTTGGGTTTGATTGGTAAACTGGGCTGTCTTGTATGAAACTCCTCAATTGAGGATAATTACAGAACATCAAGAGATGTCATTTTATAAACACACTCCCTGCAGTAGTAAGTAACAATACGTTCATCTGTCCTTTGACTTTTCCTTTTGGGCTTCCAAATATACTGAGGTCACCCCATCATTGCTGCAATTTCTGCTTTTGATAAACAAAATTTGATAATTTTGATAAATTTACTTTGGTAACTCTAGTGTTACTTTAGTGTAGTCCCTGTGGACATTGCAAATATTATAGTAGTTTAGTTATCAAAAGCACTTAGTGTGTAAGATAACTAAAAGTTATTTGAGGAGTTGCAGCTATAAAATATTTCCTGTAGCATTTGGGAAGAATATGCATGCATCTCATTTTTCTGTCTCAAGCAGTCTTCTCATTAGCATGTCTTAAATTGTGCAGGCATAGTATTAGTCTACCTCCTTGCTAAATTACATGAACCTTTCTTTGCTCAGATGACTATGGTATATGCAGGAATTTTACAGATACCTTTTCTTATCGTGAGACCATCTGTGTTCACCAGGTTCACATTGGTGTCAATGTGACTTTCCCACAGCACATATAGGAAGGAGCAGTGATGGTAAGCATGGCAAAATCTGGCCCTTCCTGATTTACCTCATATTATTATTAGCTGTAGTTTGCAGGTGAGTTCAGAGGCAACACTCATGGAGGAACAAACTAGGCTTTGTTCAGGTTGTATAAACACCATATGATTTTAGTCAATGTAGTATCAGGCACATCATAATTTTTTCACTTTACATAATTAACTGGTTTTTATTTCTAAAAAATCCATCATCAAATCCATCAACTCTTAATCTTCCTTCTTGGATGTTACATCAGAAAAACATGGCTTAAATATATATTTTTCCATCCTTTTAATTATAAACCTTTCTAATTAGTGGGGGGAAATGAAATCATATTTCAGGGTCCCTCTTTATTTTTTGTCCACTATTGCAGCACTTTCCATTTGCAGTGATTTTAAAAAGCATGTGCTCTCCTGTTGGTGCTCAGTGTATTTTCTTTCCACCCTATTTCTTTTTTTTTTTTTTTACCTAAAAACTTGCCAGGAAGTTTAACCCTCAGCTGTCTCTGGCGATCCTGTCCCTAAACACATCCTACCTCGCAGTCCAACAAAATGAGCTTGAAGGAGGCTGCTCCCTGTGCTGGCTGCAGCTGTTTTCTCCCCCAGCGCAGAATGTTGTTGGCAGCCAATCACAGATGGAGCTAAAACCATCCTCAGCAATTTATGCGGCCACTTCCTCCAGATTTCTCACAAGAGAATTTCTGGACCAGAATTCATTCCTTTCTCGCCCAGACTTTTGATCCTGCATTGGAAATCAAATAAAAGCTTCCTGACCAGTGCTTCTTGCACAATTCTAGGTGCTTGAAACAAAAATGGGAATGCACTGCGGCCATTACAGAGTGGTAGCTGTGGGGCTGGGCTGAGACCTTGCCTTTGAAAGGGTATCGGCTGCTCCATGTTTTCACTGTCATTGTGGGCTGCTCCACAAAGCCGCATTGCCATGTGTACCAGAGGGAGCTGCTTGCCTTGCCTCTCAAATGTAAAGTGGCATGTATTCAGTTTCCTAACAAAGAACCTACAGCCTAGAGATCTGCGATATTTAAGGAATGGCTTCTGGTTGAAATGCTTTTTGTTTGTTTGTTTGTTTGTTTCACACCTCAGCTTTTATTTGGTTGTCCCAGCTTCCTGGAGTCTGACATTAAGAGAGTAAAAGATTGTTTCTGCTTTTTTATTTATTCCTTTATAGATCTTGCTGTTGGCTGATGCTGCCAGTTTTCTGGCTTATTGGATTGTGGCTTCTGTCCTGTCTGAGGCTCTGAATGGAATAAATGACACTGCAATCCTAAAGCTATATAGATTAGCACATAAATGGCATATTGGGAGGGGGGAGCCATTGTTTAAAGGACACTGTGAAAACCTAAAGTGATGTTTAAATTACATACGGCTCTGATAAAACTTTGTGTAGGAATTACATCTGAAGTACAAAATAGAGTATCACGCTGCTAGGATCACTCAGCTGAGTGCAGACAGGGGCTAAAACCAAAAAAAACCTTATCTGATTTCTCTGCAGATTCACCCAGGCCTGAAAAGAGAGAAACCAAATGTCCCATCCCAGGATGTGATGGCACAGGGCACGTGACTGGGCTGTACCCTCACCACCGCAGTCTCTCAGGCTGTCCACATAAAGTTAGAGTGCCACTAGAAAGTGAGTATCGTCACCCTGCAGTCCAGAATAACAACTGGATCTGGCTCAGTATTGTGGGTAGTGTGTGCTCATGCTGGAGAAGAAACCCACTTTTTCTGGGTGAGATTGCAGAGTGAGGCTGAGAGAGGAGCCATCACACCTTCTTTGCCCTCCAGCTCTTAGTTTCAGTCCTACTTTCCACACTTGTGGATCTCAAGTAGCATTACAAACAACAGGAGGCTCCTCAGGTGGCCTGGGAAGAATAAGTTCAGAGCCAAACTATCCCCACCCTGCCAGCAGATCTGCACACTGTAGTCTCATGAATCTTCAAGATCTTGCTTGCCCATGCCTTTGCTAAGGCATGCAGCACAGAAATCACCTGCTTGTTTCAGAGCTGCAACCTGATTTGCCGTAATCACACACCGAGACTGCTGGTTTTCACTGCCAATAACTGAGAGGCCTGGGCATGCTTATTCAGAGATGTTTCCAGTGTTCCCCTTACCACTGAGCTCAAAAAGGTTACTTCCATCAGTACATCCCAGCGTTGGTCCACAGCACGTCCCGCTTGTATGACTGTATCATGCTAACCCTTTTATGCCCAGTCTAGCCTGAATTTCCCTGCTTATTTCTAACTGTGCTGAACTGATTACATTAGTTTGTGTGTGTGTGTAATCCTGCAATGTGATGCAATGAAATGCTGCATAATAAGCCAAAACCTAATGTGAAACTATTCATTTAAACAACCTAGTTAGTCAGATTGTTTTTTGTGGTGGCATGCATAACAACAAATTAAAAGGATACTTGCACTTGACCAGCGTCCTGTTCCTAACTATACCTCTCTCTTTTTTAAATCTGGTACTAAACTGTATTTATGGAAACATCTGCTGAGTTAAGCAGGCTGCTGCATTTGGAAGGCCTCAGCACCATTAACTTTCTAAAAGTTAAAATTAACAAGTCCTTGTTAATTATCTCACTTCCAATCAGATGTGTTCTGTCCTGCTGACAAAAAAAAAAAAAAAAATTTGGTTCCTAACAGAACAAACCAGTTGACTGAACAGTCAGCTTTTTTGAAGCACTGTGCACCCAAAGAGGTAATGCAATACTGAAATCATGAGGGCAGATGTACAAAGATGTATTCTATTTAACACAGACATACAACTCAGTCTTAGTAAAGGTGATCTACTTCAAAGGTCATAAGAAATGTACATGCAGGAGTTTGTAACCACTGCTGAGAGTGTAAGCTGCTGCTTGGGAGCATGACCGATTGGTCTAAAGTAGTTTCAGCACAGCTCAGATGACCAGAAGTTATCAGGGTTCAAAGGGGACATACTCAGATCAGATCATCTTACTCAGGTGCAAGACATAAAAATCCTTCCTGTACCTGAAAAGCTTGCCCTCTCTGAGACAGAGAAGGACTGCAGCTATATGTAGCACATCTCTGTGGCCCAGGGCTCCTCTATCAGCCCCCTTTTCTAATCTGTGGTAATGGTGTATGAATCAGAGGGTAAAGGGTTTCATGACAACATCCTTGCTAACTTCCACCTTTGTTCTTTTAAAGTCCCTAGAAACAATGATGTGCATGTGGGAAGCCTCACTACAGCAATATAGGGATAAACTGGTATATTTTGGAGGCACCAGCCTTCCTGTGTTGTAGATCCTTTGCTTCTCCTTTTCTTTTGTGGTCAAAATGTCACAGAATTGAGAATCTGAGTCTAAAGAAGAAATGTTCATATTCCTTATTATATGAATTTTTAATTGATGCATGTTATTATCACCTTTTTTTTTTTTTTTTTTATTCCTGTTTAGTTCTTGCCATGCATGAAAATGTTTTAAAATGCCCCACCCCAGGATGCACTGGAAGAGGACATGTCAACAGCAATCGCAACACACACAGAAGGTAGATCAGCAATGTTCCTGTCCACTTAAAATCTAATATGTACTCGGGAGTAAACTGATGGACACATCTTGGAATTAGATGTTAGGTACTACATTGCAGAATGCCTATGAACTGCAAGGGTAACCTGTATTATTTATAACCAAATAATTGTGTTTAATTTTATTATATAAAGAATCACTGCAGCACTGAGGATGGCAAATTCCACTCGTATTTTTCACAGATGAGATTTCAAACTACAATTTCATTACAGTCTTCCCAGTGAAATATCATCATGTAAAAGGGGTAGAAATGAACAAATACATTATTGCTACAACTGGAAAACCCAGTGGAAACCAAAACCTCTTCACTTTGCACCACATACATGGCAGTCCTTGGCAGGAACTTTGCATCAAGGCACATTCCCTTTTAGCAAAACAGAAAATCTTAAGTGGAATATTTGAGAATTCGTGTAAAAACTAACTCCATTTATTACCCTCATGAATGTCATCTTCCTGCTTGGAACACTCCTGTCTGTTTTACTTGCTGCCTGCAGGGAGAAAGTAAAATTGAGAAAAGCTTTCCAGACAGGCAGCTGGGGAATCACAGCTAGGCTGCAGGTGAGGCAGAGAGCTGACGCGCTTCGTCTCCAGCAAGCCACTGCTGTCAGCATGACTCTTGTCAGGGCTGCTTTCTGCTGGAAGCCAACAAGCCAAAGTATTCCATTATAGTGCTTCTGGAAACGTATAATGTCAATCTTACAATCAAACTTGGGACCTAAAAATTTCAAAACCAACTTTCTTTGTTGACCTGAACTTTTGTGGGATTTTCTTTTTTGCTGATGATTGATTGATTGGTTATTGGATAAGTGCAACAAAATCAAAGATTATCATACTATGTTACTATCTTTAACACAAAATTTAGTCTTTACCAGTGAGATTACAAGCTCATCTACAAGAATATATAAGGAACCAGTAAATATCTTTTCATTGTGTTTCCTGTTTTAAATCCCCAGTCATCTTTGCAGCATTTCAGCTGTATCATAAGCAACCCATGAATAGGATAAGAAAACATGTTCTAATCTAATAAAGCAAATAGAAAGAAAAAAAAAGAAAGCACAACTAGAAATGACAAAATATGTTCTTTGGTAACAGTCATTCACATACCCCTGTTTTTTTCCCAAATTCACTTTCTTTTTAATCATCAGGAAGCTTATATGCATGGTTTAGCTGCTAAAGTAAATGTCATTTGTCAAAAAATATACTAGTGACTTGCCAGCCACAAAACATCAAAGCTGAACTGTGGAAAACTCTTTCATGATTCCATTTCCAGATATATCACCTCAAATACACAGATTTAACAGTTTTGCATTAAGAACTGAAAAACAGATGAATTTGGGCTATAACACCAGCAGCTCCCATAGATGCACAGGGCACCAGAGAAGTCATTGGGTTCCACAGCACACATTTCCTTTACTTAAGATTTCATTTTAATGTGTTTTTTTTCTTCTTGTTTCTTTTCTTCACCTTGCTTTTAAACAGCCTTTCTGGTTGTCCGATTGCTGCAGCTGAGAAGTTGGCAATGTCCCAGGAAAAGAACCAGCTCGAGTCTCCAAAAGCTGGGCAGTGCCACGATCAGACTCACAGGTGGGAGCCCTCACAAACTAGTCTCTCCAAAGTATTTCTGCACAAACCCCGTTGATCAGTTCTCAGGTCTTTCCCCCATTTCAGATTTCAGCTACAGGGGTAACTCGGTTTTTCAAGATGAACCTTGGCAAAAGCTAAATAACTTGACTGTATCTTAAAATTAACAAGCGGCTTTCTGCTTGTTCTTGTGCATGTGGCTGACTTTAAATACAACAGACCTATCTTTTGAAAAGCAATCAAATATATTCTACTAACTCTTACATCAACACAAATAGCCTAATCAACAGTTCTCAAATGTCTTTTTCCTGTAAGACAAATCTCCTATCTTGTTGAAGTATTCTAAACAATTTTCAACTGTTCCTTTGCTAATATTTTGACCGCTGAAAGTTGGTTAAAGATCTCTTTGACCTTACTGTACTTTTAGCAACTCAGTTTTTTGTGATTCTTTTCAGAGGAATCTTCCACTAATCCAGTAAGTAACATGTTATCTGAAAAGGTTGAGAACTCTGCTCATTCTGTTTACTCACCACTGAATAATTCATATTTTGAGTTTCTTTATTTTAAGTTTATTGGTTTAATTAGTTTAATTTATTTTTTATACAATGGCATCAAAAAGGGGAAACATTTTTTATTGTAATTGTATTTTGTTTGAGAGTTATATGGACCCTACAGACATGCATAATTTGCACATCATTGGCACCACGACCATTACAACCTATTATATTCAGGTCTATTTGGGGACACTTTAATTTGTGGATTATTGACATGATCAGCTCTAATGGTTCCTTCAGAGCCATTACAGAATATTATGTCCATGTGTCTGCCAACTGCACGTGCCTTAACTCTACATATGAAAAGTCCTTAGGAAATTACTAAAGACAAGTAGTTACTGAACAGTAACTAAATGGAATAACACACCATAAATCATTCGTTCCTCCCAAATAACAAAAGCAATTATTTTGGATCATCTTATATTATATTTATACCATACTCATTCACAGCAAAGTGAGAACAATAGTGATCCATAAAACTACAAGTCCTTTGAGTAGCAAAAAATCCAGTCGATTTTTAGAAATAATGGACGCACTATGTACAGTGGTAATCTAGAAATAAGTCAGTATCTTTCTTGTAAATAGCCCATACTGTTACTAGAGAATACTAGTTTTTTTATGTCCTCGGCTTTGAACTTTTATGAAGTCAAAGCACTCTTTGACTACTAGGTCAGCCACCATATTTATGTTATTTATTTCTTGTATACACCTACTAGTAAGTTTTATATGTGATAACAACACACTTTCTGATATTGAGATGCAACTGTATCTTAATTTTTCAAGAAAAGGTTATTTAAAGATATTCTTGTCTTTCTCCTTCAATCTTTTCCTCCTCTCTGCAGGACAAACTTAGCAAAGCAGCCTGAGGTATCTCAGTACAATTACAGAACTTCACAGCCAGTCACCTCCTCCAGAGCCACCCTGGCAAAAGAACAGGAGAAGTTTGGGAAAGTACCATTTGATTATGCCAGCTTTGATGCACAAGTTTTTGGCAAACGCACAACAGCACCTGTGGCACAAGGACGAAAAACACCCCAGTTCCTTGAATGTAAGCTTGAAATTCCATTATCTCTTGGAAAATGGGCAAAATGTCAATGACCTTTTTTTTTTTTTTCTTTTTGATTGTTCTGCTTTCAAACCTCTAGAATTCAAAAAATTCCTGTAGGAAGCATCTTTAAACACTTGTGGTCAGAATGCTAAATATAACCACTAGTTTGCTAAATATGGAATGTTAGAACACTAAATATCACTATAAGGTTTACTTTTTTGATATTTCTTTTAAAAGCAACTGTCGGGGGAAAAGAGGAGTAAAAAGGAATGGTTTATGTCTTATTTATTACCTTCTTCCTTGGCTAAACTGTGATATCTTTATGTGATAGGATGCTGCCATAAGAAGTCCCATGGAATGTGTCTGCACAAGACGTAATGAATTGTAGTACAGAGAAATTCAAGTTAGGTTTTCAAGGCATTTCAGATACCCTTTAGATGCATCCATTCAGGTATTATTCCTCCTAGATAACCATGTGCCTCGGTTGCATTACTTCCAGGCCTGGATTGAATTTGGTTTGATATCTCATATTTCTGTACTACATCATATTTGTAGCGCAGATGTATCCAATGCATCAAATTGTTATCAAAATTCCCCTGCTTGCATCACTTACTGATTTGCTGAGGTACTACTCTGTATAAATGAGATACCACAGTGTGAATACTGATTATTGCAGATACTCTTCACAATCTGCATGGGGAAACTTCAGTAAGATTCTGCATTGTATTTGCCATTATAAAATACTCTTTATTTCAAAGAAACAAACTATTCTGTTGCCATTAGGGAAACTGAAAAAAAGGGTTTCATTACACCATATTTGCTTCAGAAGAAAATAGATCCAGAACAATGTGACAAAAGACTCTTTAGTTGTTTGATTTTTTTTGTTCATGAAAAATAAATTAAGGAAAGCAAATTGCATCCCACTTATCCCAACAGAGAAGAACATTCACAGCAAGGTGAACAGAAAAGCAGAAAATTTTATATATGTATATATAAATATATAATATGATATGATATAATATAATTTAATAAAATAGAATATATAATTCTAATACTATATAATATTATATACAGTTTATACATTTATAAAATTTGTGTGTTTATATTTTTATTTGCATATGTGAGTACACACACACACATATATATATGTTTGTAGGTATCTATGTCTTTGTGTACATATATATATAAATACCCTATTTAAAATTGCAAATGAAAAGTAGATATTTATCTGGCCTGGAAAATAGGCTTGTTCAAATGAAAGCAAATATGTACATTGCCAGCTTCTTGGGTGGCAGATTTTCCAATTTTGTTTGTAAAATTGAATATTCCCTATTAGCTGTCTCTTTGCGCAGATGTATGTCTATTTCACAGGTTCATTTCAAGGAAAATATGACTGAAATGTTTTTATACAAATGCAAATACATACATATGCAATTTATGTATAATATATATCAGGGCTGAAGTTTACAGCCGGTTGTTCTTGCAAAAGACTGCAGTGTGCAGCTATTATTTTAATGGAAAGGTGAAAGTAAAAGAGCAGGTGAGTGCTTTAACTATGCAGATATACAGAAGTTGGCAATAAGAAGCTGATGATGCAGTGATTGGTTCAGCATCCTATGTAAATCTGTAGCTAACCAAAAGACCATCATTAGCCCTCTGTGGATTCTGCACTTTAAAACTTTATTTGCTAACAAAACATGCACCCTCCATAGCCTGGGTTTTTTTTGTTGTTTTTTTTTTTTTTTTTTTAATCTTTTAGGGTCAGTAATGGAAAATGCACTTTTTTTCTTTTTAAATATAATTTGAAGTTAGCTGTAGTAACTGCTAAAAAGGTAGACCCTTTTGCTCATGCTACAGTGTTACAGCAAGGTAGATAAATCCTTTTTCATTTGCACTGGAGAAAGGGAGAACTGAATCATGAGATTTTATGTACTGCACTGCTGAGATGCCTCCAGTACTCAGAAAAACTGAATACGGCATTCAGCTACAGTCAGTGCACACAAACAAGCATTTCTCTTAGAGCATCCCAAGTTTGAGGAAAGATGAGTTCTTCAATGCCTTGTGTAGGTCTTAGCATTAACATGCACTCAGCCTAAGCTGTACATCCAAAGGGATCCAGAGCCTTGGGGCTCAGATCTTTATGGAGTGAACAGATGGTCACATGCAGAAATGTTCTTGGTGTATCTGGGTGTAGGCTGAGAAATTGGATTTTGCTTAGTTTATCTTTGTAGGACACTGTGAGAGCTACAGACAAAAGAAGTGATTATTGCTTCCTAAGAGCTAAAATCATGGTGCTGTGTTTTCCCTGCAACAGTTAATGACATGTCAAGCTCCAAAACCCAGAACAGAGAGCAGAGTTCTTTCTACCTGTTTTAGAGTAAGTGCTGCTGATGGAGCAGAAAACAAGGAACTACACATGCAAATTTTGTCTGTGAAAGTGCTTTTCTGTTCACCTGTTAGATTTTCATTCTCAACTGACCTCTTTGTGCCTAATAAATCTGTGTATTATTCCAAATGGTAGCCAACATAAGACAGTGAGCCAAGATCAGTTTTATTCTGACTGTTCATTACTGTAATTATTTTTTTTTTGATTGATTAAAGGGTAGACTTGACTTTCTAAAAATTTCCACAAAATTAGGACTCAATATTCCTAACAGGTAATGTTTTTATCTGATTGCTCTGGTTCATTCAAGAGCCTGGTCTTGTTCTCCTTACTCACATAAGCAAAGCTATTTAAATAACAGACATTCATTTAAGTAGAGTAAGCAGTGTTGTTTTAGCTAAGACTGGACAAGTCACTGTTGTTTTTTTACACAACAGAGCTTCAAGGATACATTTGTAATTGCTTTTGCCCACCAATGAATAACACACTAATGCTTGTTCAGTCTTTCCTTGGACATCATTGCTTTTAATGCCTGAGTAAACAATGAGTAAAATCTGAGTAAAACTATCAGATGCTTTGTTGAAAGATGTGTATTTTTAGGTAAAAATCACATTATCGTGTTTCTGAAGCCATTTTAACAGCAAACCCTTATTGTCAATAGGAAATGGATTGTTTTAAATGTATTCTTTGAATATTTTAATGTATGGAATTGTAGTGTGAGAAACAAAACTATTTAATGGGAAAAATCTCGTACGTGCAATTGCTAATCAAATCTCTCTTCAACAGCAAAGCATTTTTCAAATCCAGTGAAATTTTCTAATCGACTGCCTAGTGCTAGCGCCCACACACAGAGCCCTTGCCATGCCAACTCTTATAGCTACGGTCAATGTAGTGAAGACACCCACATAGCAGCAGCTGCTGCTATCCTGAACCTTTCCACCCGCTGCAGGGAAGCAGCAGAGATCCTCTCCAACAAACCACAGAGTCTGTCTGCCAAGGTAGGGTAGTCCAAGAACCTGGAGGGTGTGCTAGCTACTGAACTGTGCGAATAAACTGTCTTTCATGTTAGTGACTGCATTAAATCCCCAAAAAGGAGGCTTCTGTTTGCATGCTCTTTTGAAGAGAGACAGAGAAAAAATCAGTAATGTAGTGACCAGTTCTGGTCATAGAAATAGCAGGAATTATGTTGTTAACTCTTTTCATAATTAAGCCCTACATACAAAGGGGGAGTTTTGTGGAAGAAAAAAATAAGGTTATTTGAAATCCAGCAACAATCTGTGGTGGATAATGAGTTAGATCTGTTCAAAGAGGAAATTCTCCTCCCTCTGAAACCTGCCATAAGTGAGCATTTTGGAGGCTGATTTAAAAAAAAAAAAAAAAAAAAAAAAAAGTGGTTAATCAAGGTGATACTTTGCTAGCAATGGAACAGAACTACACCTATTGAGCCTCTTGTGTTTGGAGCTCATGAGTTTGAAAAGGTGCAGGGAGGGAGATAACAATTGACTTTGGTAAAATTCTCTTTTCGGCTGGCAAGAGAGGAGAATCAGGCCCACAGCGTTTGGAGATAGATAATTTGGGCAAGTCTGTCATAATGGAAAGCTGCCTAATATCGTAGATGTTTGTGTGGCTTTCATGTTTTGGTTTCTGCTCTGCATTTCCTCACAGATCTTTATGATTTAAAAATGGTACTATGTGAGCTATGAGCCTTATTTTCTGTGTCATTACATAGTATTATACTGCTGATTAAAATAGACAAGATTTTCTTCTGATGACCATGGTTGTGGGAACACCGTCATTTATTATTTGTATTAAAGTCACATATGTTCTACTGCAATGAAACTTTTGAAAGGTCTGTGTAGATGAGAGGGTGCCATTACAAGAACTTGAGAAGAAATCACTTGGGAGTGAGAAGAGGTACTTGTCAAAACACAGAGTGGCAGGTGTGTTTCTGCTGTGGGACTCTGAGTCATGATGTGTGCTCCAAAAGACAGATGACCTATTTCTCTGCAAGTCGGTGTTGCTCTACCTTGTCTATTTTAGCATCAGGCTCAGTCTGGCTAGAGGTGGCTTCCACAGCTGCTGGTCTACATTTTGGTTGGGCCTTCATTCACCATTGCTAAGAGGTTAGCGATGAGTTATTCTTTGAGTGGAACCATTAATTTTACCACCAGCACAACACCTGATTAGGTATTCCAAGCCTTGTGCCTTTGCAGAGTGGTATCCCCTACTTTGCTGCCTTTGATTTCTACATGTGAAGTCTTGGATCTTGGCACCAGTGTTGGGAGATGCCATGGGGCAGACTTTTTAGAATGTGTCCACATGCATCCCCTGTAACTCAGACATTATTTTCCCCAAAGATTACTCAAAGAACCCTTCTCAGATGACAGATCCATCCCTGATATCTGCTGCAGAAAGATCCTTCCAGCAGTCTTCTATAGAGACTTCTTCTAGTAGGGAAATGGAAACTGATGCCAATGGCTGGATTAAATTGCTGCCACAGCCTTTGGCTGACCTCAGCAATAGACCTTCTTGCCAGAGAAGAGCAGTAAAGGGACCAGGCATAACCCAAAGATTTTCTCCTCCGTACCTGTTTCACAGTTGCCAAATCATGGGAAAGGTTTGAATGGAAGTGAACATAATAGTAACGATATGGAGGGACACTTGGGGCACATAGCTTACTCCTTTTTCACAGCCAGGAATCCAGCCTAAAAGAAAATCACCTGCATACCTTGCTATCTGCCTGCCTCCACTTTTGCCAGACTTCCTGGAGGGCATACTGCTACAAAACATCTGACAGAAGAATCAGAATTAGCTTCTGGCCAGAACACAGGCAAGTAAGCCCCAAAAAGATTTGGTGGCCAAAACCACAGTAAACACACTTTTATTTGGTGTTGGCTATTTATTACTTTTATCAAACAGGATTCAAACAAAAAAATGTGGAAATAAATCACCAGACTCTATTCAATTAAGATGCTTTCTTATTTTAAAATATGAACAAAAACTAAGGTTATTTTTAAAGAGACTACTATCTATTTATCTATGTTTCTGAATTGCTTTGTGGTTGCTATTGGCTGCAAAGGTAAATGTTTAGCTGCTAGAACATCTTATAAATTTTTAGATGATAAAAAATGTCTCTTGAGACTTTATCAGTGTTTGGACTCAAATAATGCAACATCAACAGACATCTACAGAGTTAGTGATTTCCTTTTTCTACTCTTGATAGCACACACATTCACCAGGTCTGAAAATACATGTGTGGGGTGCCTGTGTTCAGAGCCCCATAATATCAGAGCTCTCAGCCCTGTCCTTTGTCACATTCCTTTGTTCCTTTGCCTAAGAAAACCTCATTAGCATCGTCCATACTTTAGCAGCTCAAAGCTGCCGACTTGTAAAGGTGTTTGGTCTTATATGAGCATCAGGCAGCATCCCAGCAGTCCAAGTCATGACACTTTGCAGGTGGGAGGCAGTGTGGTGGTAGAGCGAAGACATGTGGGACTGCAGAGGTTTTCCTGGACTTGCAGGAAATCCTTTGCAAGTTACACAATTGTCAGAGCTATAAAAATATTGTGCTTCTAAGTTTTAAAAGCAGAACTTGAACTTCAAACATTTCAAGCAAGTGTCATTTTCTTGTCATTTTCAAGCAAGTGTCATTTACTCAAGGCATGCATATGTCACCTTGCTTAAATAGGTGGGGAAAACACCAAAACATTTTTTATCACAAATGTATTCCCAAAGTATTTTTTTCTTTCTGTCTCTTAAATTTTATTTCTTGACCTCCAGAGTGTTGTCCATTTTTTTAGTAAGAGTTGGATATGTTCACCAGTTTTCTGTAAATATAGATAACATTTAAATAAAAAGTAAATTTTTTTACAGCACAGTTCCAAATTTCATTAATTTAATGGATTTTCAAATATAGATCTCACATTCTCTACATATCAGTTCAAAAGGGAGAGTCTAAGCCAAAAGTAAGAGAGAAGGGGAGCAAGGCTAGAGAAATCAGATTTCACATTAACAGTGTCATTGGTAAGCAAAACTTCCAAAGACACCTAATGTACAAAGGCGATCTGCCACATATCTCAAGATTAAAATGATGAATTTATATTAATCAATTTAAAGAATAAATTTATTCTAAAATGAGCAGTAAAATGGATCCTAAGTTTTCTCTATGAATTATCTACCAGCTGCATGCAAAATACCTTGATGATACTGCTTTCAAAAATAATTAATACTACATTAGTGTTACATTTTCTGAGCCATTCAACCTCCACCTGGGGCTTTAGTAAACTGTTCCCCTGAATGCGATCCTGATCAGGCAATTCTCATGCAGTCAGTACCCCAAAACAGTCTCCTGGTTGCATTTGATTTGCAGTTTATGTAGCTTCATTCAACTCCCACTGAAGTTAACAGGTCTCCCCTAGAAGGATTAGCCTTCAGTTTCTAGCACAGTGAAAGAATCTACATCATCATAACATCTAGGGATCTTCCCTGTTTACAGCCCTCACCACATTCACGTCTCACAGAGGTAGCTGCAAGCAATACAGTTTATCTGTATCCTCATCACTACTGGTTGCCAAACATTTTGTTGACTGTTTTGGTGTTTTTCCCACCTGTTTAGACAAAATGGCATATGTGCACTATGCCTTGAAAGAAAACAAAAAATGACACTTGCTAAAAATGTTTAAAGTTCAAACTCTGTTTTTGATCAAATTATGTCATCTCTCCATTCTTGGATATTGATGATGGTGATAATTACATCAATTATTTCAACAATGTAGTTAGTACTCAGCACGTTTGTCAGGCAGTACTTTACTCCAAATACCTTAAAGGCTAAATACAGGATGAAAAATCAGCCAAGAATATCACTAGGTACCATCCTGTTATACTGCTGTGCATATTGCTTCTTGAGTACATTCTTGGCTAGCTTTTTTTAATTTGTGAATTGCTCTGGGCTGAAATTGTGACTGTTTTTGTCTCTGATGTTGCTGGGCAGTTACAAATTTTCTTACTTTGACCCAAATTATTATTTTAATTTGCTGCAGAAGAACTCAATTGCTTAAATTTAAGTCTGAAGAATTGAGGACTAGGTGTGTGTATTTTTATTGGCTGGGAATAGAAAAGATTGTACTCTTTTTGGATGGAGTTGTATTAAGAATGGTATTCATATACATGGCAAGATACTAGTTTCTGAGTTACTTCCAATACCAGAACTGAGCTACTCTTTTGAGTTTTCCAAACTAGACTGAACTGCTAGTTGGAATGTAAAATCATTGATAATGCTGTTTCTTCGGACTTACTTAGTATTAAGTTGTATGGCTGGCTGATGCCAACCAAAGAATACATAAAATCCCTTATATGCAATGATACAATCTCCCTAAGGTAACAGGTTTGAAATAAGGTTCATGCAGACACAATAATTCACTCTTTCTGATCCAGCTATGAGATAAAGCTTAACTTGTAATCGTTACTGGAGACACATTGCAGAGTATTAAATGTTGTGAGTGATCAGATGGACCAAAAGCATATGAAAAAATGCAGGGGTAATTTATCACAAAAAACAACATCCTTTTTTGTCCTAGCTGATGTAGTTCGGTTCTAAGGACAAGACTTAATGATGTACTAGAAAATATTCAGTAATATTTATGTCATAAAATAAAGGAGGCTGAAAAGCTTGACTTTCAAGTACAAAGCACTTGAAGAGGATAGAGACCGTTTTTTTGTTTACATATTTCTATTGGTATTCATTTTAAGTAGATATTCATAGTAGAGCACTACTTGTACCTTATCTTTTCACTGAGTAGATCCTGGAATAAAGAAAATATGCTTCAGTCATTTTTATCTCATTTTTTATTCTGGAAACCTTTTTCCAGCTGCTTATAAAACCTGTAGGGGTGACTACACTTGTCACTGATGTGGGAGTAGATAAGGAGTAACCTGAATTTAATTACCATGTGTATCCTCTCACCCTCATTGATTTTTCTTCATTGCTTCAGTGGATTTTTTCCTGGTTTACACCAGTGTAAATGTAAATGTAAATAAGATCAAAGTCAGTCTCAAAGATTTACACAGCTGCAAACTAATATAAGTTAGGAAATAATAAGATACATTTGTATCTTTATTTTGTTTATATTTTCAAGGAAGAATCAGAAGAGTTTACATTGTTTTGGTAGCTATATTTTAAATATGTCATGATAAATGGATAAATATAGGCCTGCTCACACATGCACTAGAGTCGACAGTAATAAGATCTTGCCTTCACTG
Source organism: Strix uralensis (assembly GCF_047716275.1). Taxonomy (NCBI): domain Eukaryota; kingdom Metazoa; phylum Chordata; class Aves; order Strigiformes; family Strigidae; genus Strix; species Strix uralensis. The sequence goes on along the minus strand of NC_133972.1, from coordinate 130,570,687 downwards.
AAGAGAACACAGCCTTTACAAGTCTGAGCTAAGCGTAGTAAGTGCCATTTTCTGTCAACATGTCATAGCACTGCTCTAGCATTTTTTTGCCATTTGCCATTTTTGTCTTTTTAGTTCCATTTTAAAATTAATGTAAAAATAAATGTGGTAAAACAAGCAAAGGAGACATATTGAGAGGAGGGTGGGATGAGAGTAGGAATGAAAACTGGAGCAGTATCTCCAACTATCCCCTCTTTTTGCTCTGCCATTTGGAGTTTGCTACGAAGGCAGCAAAGTGATAGCGCTTTTATACCATTCTGAATAAAAAGCGATGCTGTAAACGTGTGATCCATCCTGTGATGGGCAAAAAGGGATATTTTTTCCATGACTATATTTAATTGTTGTGTGCATCTGTGAGCTCACTTAAACCCCATCTGTACGCTACTTCACAAACACACAACACAGCCTTCCCGGAGCAGAATTAGGTGCATGTTGGACAACCCAACTTCTAGATGAATTTCAGGAAAGTGCTGAGGAAGCTTTAAATATCCATGTTAGCAAACGTTCTGCTTATCAGCGAGAGCTCCTTGTTGTGGCTAATGGTATCTGTTTCTCAGAGACAATATGTTTCCTGATAATTTTCTATGTACAGTTTCATCTAGGAGGGGAGCTTGATTGATTTTGGTCCTTTTTGTTGTCGCTGTTGCCTTCTGAGTAGTTGATATTTTGTCAGTGACAGAGAATCTGCACTATTTATGGGTTTTGCACTATAAAACTACTGCAGCCCCGTCACATGGCTTCCTTTCCTAAGCCATCTGTCACAGAGGTCTGGAATTTTATGTGAATGTTGGTTGTGCAGACTTAACCCAAGTTTTTTTATTATGAAAAATGTCAGCAACTACAATATTTAGCATTTTACTTTACATTGGTCATTAAACTTGATTACTGTAGCTCTGTTTCATTGCTATAGTTACATATCAACTATGAAGCCAAAAAACACTGGGGCGATCATGGCAGAGCTATATTCAGATCCTGGAGTGTGCGCTTGGCACTGATATAGTTAATATCTTGGATTTTTGTAACTAAGGTTTATTAATGCTAGTATAAAAATGTATTTGATATTATACAGATGGCATAAGATGTTGTGGTTACTAAGTTATTATCCAGGATAAGCTGCACTGTCAAATTCAGGGCTTAAAACTATCACAGGAGATTAAACTATTTACTAAAAAGGGGCAGAAAGATATAACTAAAGCGTCTTAGTATGAAAATATTAGAAGTGTATTTACTTCCCATAAATATAATAAAATATCTCTATCTTTAAGCTGTATGATTGAAAATGTGAACTTTGCTATGCAGGAGAAACAAACATAAAAGGTGCCTGAGTTTCTGAACTGGGGGCAACCAGATGGCTTGGTAGTGCATCAGTCTAGGTGGGCATCTGTTTTAGGCCTATGGATATGAAATGGAGTCAGGCTGTCTGAGTGAGGAGAGATTGTTGGGCCCTAAATTTTCATCTTCTACCAACATTTTCCTTCTGATTAAAAAGATTTCATCAGACACATATTACCTTTAAATGAGTCACCACTGGCAGTGGTAGAAGACAAGGCTGCATGAAGGAAGCTTCTGCCTTCAGTCAAACCAGGGTGACCATGTCACACTTTCAGCACAGGGGAAGAATTCCCTGTTTCACCACAACTATTTTCAAGATGTTCCAGCAAGGATAAGTTTCACTGCCCTATCTTTAACCATTAAATGCTTGACTAATCATCAAGCTCCAGCAGTAGTTAATGGGAAGAAAGAGAAAGGGACTCTTTCTGTCAGTGTCTCATCCCTTCCTAAGGAAGAGGTCTAAGAAAGATGGAAAAGCTTGCCCCCTGGACATACCCATTTACAACAGAGCATCTAGGTGATTCACTTATGCTACGGGTTTACTTTTATATTACTCAAGGTAGGAGGTTTCAGTCTGGGTTTATACAACTGCCTCCTACAGTTACACAGCACCTAACAAATCTAGCCCCAAATTCCTAAGTAGTATCTGAGCTTTGTGGTGATGTAAATAAAAAATAGTAGTAATGACAATAACAGGAAAACACAGAGCAGTGTTAATTACAGCATTCCACATGTGTAAATCTATGATGTTGTTATTTATAGTCTTTGAATATTTTTCACCTTATTCAGGGCAACACACAGAACTAAACTATCAAGTGCTCCTCCAGAAGACACCTCTTTCACCTCTTCCCCCACTTGACTTTAGTAATTGTTGGCAATAGCAAGTACTAGTCTTATACTCAGCCTTAAATACACAATGTGTCAACATGCAGTGTTTCATATTGAGCATGAGGGAAAAATTTTTGTAACTTCCGTTAGGAAGTTGCACTTTCAGGAGCTTGTCATCCTTCCAAGAAGAGGAGTTTGTACTGTATTTTCTGTGGTCAGACAGGGTAAGGCAGAACAGCGAGCTTTCCTTCCCTTCTTCTTGTACAGCTAAGCAGCACTTGCCCATTCTTGTGAGCAGGAGCTGCTCTGAGAACTTCCAGCCTGAGAAGCAAAGTCGGGTCTCTCCCCAAACTGCACACACCCCTGCAATTAGACACTGCTCTTTTCTGTACTTTCCAGGTAGCAAAGGCTTTCTTAACTCATGCTGAAGGTCTCCATCAGGGAGAACTTCCTAAAGATCCTCTGATGGCTCCCAGTCTAGTGGTCTCAGTGCAGACCTGTGCCTTAGTGGCCTAGTCAAACTATGATCAAGGCAATATGCTATTTGAGTGACAAAACCATAGTGAAAATTTCTCCTACTGTGCTACTTCTGGGCATATTTCTTCCCCCCTCCTTCTCTTCCCCATGATGCAGATGTTGTAAAATTTCTGGGGTGTGGGGGGAAGGGAAGATATGTAATAATAATGCTGTTGATGACCTAAACAATGCATTAATGCTTTTAACTGTGAATTGGGGTCATAGTTCTCTGTAAGAGTGAAAAGATCAAGAAGATTTAAAGCTAAACTTTTTTTAAATAAAACTAGATTTAGGGTGTATGGGTTATGGTTTAGAGGCATCTTATTTAAATTCTACTTACTATGTTTAAGCTGAGATGCAGGGATACCATTACTGAAGCTACTCTTAAGTCTGCCTAAGAGTTGGACATTAACTGATATAAATCGAAAATCTGGTTTTAGATTCAGATAAATTTAAATAAAAGCATGCATTTATATTTATCCTTTAAAAGCACCACATGGTTATGTTGCAACCTCACCATGTCCATATCTAAACATGTCTCTTGTTTCTTGTTGCATGTCAGGGAGCTGAGATAGAAGTGGATGAAAATGGCACTCTGGATTTGAGTATGAAAAAGAACCGAAGCCAAGACAAAGTTATGCCTCTCACTTCTTCCAGCACAGCACTTCCCACTCCTTCCTCTTCTCCTTTCAAAACAAGCAGCATCCTGGTAAATGCAGCCTTCTACCAGGCTCTTTGTGAACAGGAAGGCTGGGATACACCAATCAACTACAGCAAGACCCATGGCAGAAAAGAAGAAGAAAAAGAGGTATTTTTTCAGCTTCTGAGTGACTTTTTCCCTTGGATGAGTGGCTGTCTGGTCGTCTTTGGGATGACCATTCTACTGCAGTTTAAAGGGAATCAATTTCCACAGGTAGAGGTTTGTGAACATTGAGCTGGCTTTAATGCCCTCTTGGATGTGGCATAAAAAATCACTACTCAGTTTGAAAAATCTTGCTCTCAGAGCCTACTTGTGAATGCCTATAAGTCTCTAAGATCTAAGGTATCCACCATTAGAGACTGCTTTTTAATTTTTTTTCCTAATGGCTCAGTCCTGTAGCACATACACCCAAATGACCTAAGGATCATTTAGAAAAAAAAAAAAAGGCAACATAAAAAGAACCAAAACCCCAAAGCAAAATAGTTTTTTTCATGCTGAAACAAAAAGTAATTTTTCCACACAAACTCTTTATAATTCCGGATAACTCATTATCTAAGCATACAATCACATGCTTAGAATCTTGCCTGCAATATTCTTTCAGTGGAAAACTTTTTATTTTACATTCACCATACTTTAAGAAATGTCTGCCAGTGAGTCTTAGATCTCACAAGTGAGTCCAGTGGTCCAGAAGTCAGTCTGAGAGCACAAATTTGGAAATACACAATTGTTAAGAATTTCTGAAGGTTTTAGTTACAAGTAGCACAAGAGGATATGTACATAATTTCCACCAGTTGTGATATTTTTTATCCCATAAGGAAACAGCATAGAAAAACTAGATGAAAGTATAGAGGTGTCTTCCCATTTAAACTTGTCCTAGGAAATGTAAAAGCCCAAACTTGAAAATGCAGTTTCAGGAACAAAGATGAGCAACTAAAATTTCAGCAAATATTTTTATTTAGTAATTTTCCAACTTTTATGGCTAATCTTCTAGACTGCCACTTCCAAGCTGATATTTGTCTTGATTTTGGTTTTGTTTCTGTTTTGCTCTTTCATGTCTATTTATCCTGTCTTGGCAACATGGCAGCATAGTCTTTTCTTCGTCTTTCTTTCCTATCATTCTATTTTGCTTGCAAGTTTGGTTTTATTTTTTTTTCTCTTGAGCTTGACCATCAGAATATGGATTGCTTGCATTTTTCTTAAATCAGGAAAGGACCATCAGCACATTTAAAGGCTAATTAAATAAAATCTTGGTAATTAACATAGACAAGCTTGAGTGATAGCTTTCTGAACCAGAATAAAAGATGTTGCACTTTGGAGTTTTTATTCAGCTCCTAATACATCTCCTCCCTATTTGGCTTTATATATTAAATAATAGCATTTGAACATTATATTTATTACAAAATCTTTTGTTCAAATATCAAAATTGGCACTTCAAGAACACATAGGTAGGTGTAAATCTACTTAGGGCTGAGGTTAGGAGATCCAGGCCTCCAGTTCCAAGAATACCTGGAAATAAAAAATAATTCAGTAATGTGAAGAAAAAAAAAGTCAGCACTGTGACCTGTCATAATGAGACCAGAGACAGTTTGCACCATGGTGGATCATTTCTTGGAGGCTGGGTTGTCCTGAAGAGCACTTTGAGGTCACCTCTATAAGGGCTGATGATGCCCCGTGCCTGAGCAATGAGAGAATGATCCTTGTATCAGGGTTTTAGAGTGCCTTTGACATGAGGCAGTAGGCTGAGGACTCAGGCTCTTCCCCATTCATGCCGCATAATGAACAAGCACATCCAGCTTTGAGAGAACCGCCTTGCTGCAGGGGATCAATCGGTGTCGCAGACTTGGCAGGGGGCCTGTCCTGCTGCTCCTCCTCCCTGCTGCCACCGCAGCTCAGCAAGAGCTATGACAGGAGCACCTCGATGTCCCCTGCAATCTCTGCTCGACTTTCAGAAGGCCATGATGGGTGGCTGGCTATTTCCCTCTCCCTTACCAGCACAGGGAGCTGGAAGCATCAGCAGACTACCCAACATGACATAAAGGTCTGTGCTCAGGCACTCTTGCCCCTTACACTTGGTGCTTTGACACTGTGCAGTTTGTCCCTAACTAAGGATCTGGCCCCAGACCTCTGCTGTGAGCTTTTGCGATCCCAGGGAGCCTTGACATGTCCAGTGATCTCAGGGCCAGAGGCTCCGTTTTGCAAATCGAAGACTGGCAGTTATCCTTATGCAAAGAAAATGACTGATTATATCTATTCCTAATTCATTGTTATCTGGTTCATATGCACAACAGTTGCTTAATTTTGGTGGTAATTTCCAGAAAATATTGTCTCTCTCTCTCTCAGTGAAATAGCCTGTCCAGATGCCCCCTTAAAAAAAATTTCTGAATTTGGAAAAAGCTCAAAATCTCTCCAAAAGGAAAGCGCCGAGAAATAACTAGAGCTGTCAGTTAGTTCAACTGTCAGTTCTCCAAAGATTTCAGGGCTTAAAAATGTTAAAAGTGCCAGATGCTATTATCTGTTATTCATGTTACCATTATGTTCTGGTCTTTGCTGAAATCAATATAAACTTCCATCTGTACATTAATGGAGTTTCATTGCTTGCTTTCTTTCTGTAGTGTGCATGCGTGAATACACACATGCCCTTTGCAGAAAATATTAGTGTTTGGACTGATTGGGCTGGTTCTGATTTTCTTTTTAGTTTGGAATTCTTTTTAATTTTAATAACATTTAGTTAGAAATCCATTCAAATGGGAAAGGATAAATTATACATATGGCTGGACTTGACAAGCTGTGATGATCATCACCTAACAGACCAAAAAGTGGGAAGTGCTAAAGGTGTTTTCCCAAAAGATTATCTCTCCCTCTAAAGCTAAAGGTCTGGAGAAGCACACAAGTCAAGGCAAGATGCTTTATGCTCAGTCCCAAATGCAGAGGACCAAAAAATATTTGGTCTTTAGGTCTGACCTACTTATTTCAGACAGATGCACACCCTTTTGGGCCACATGTACTGATGTAATGTCCTAGAAAGGCAGAGTTCTGGTATTCCTTTGTCTGCATTCCCTTTGCACTGTCTTCCTTTTGCAGTTCCTACCCATCTGAAGTTTTCATGCTGCTTGAATAATACCAAGTGTTCAACAAGGTGCTAAGACAATGCTGAAGAAATCACCTGTTTAAATGTCTATATGTCTCCCTTATTCCTCGGAAATATACTAAGGGATGTTAACTAGGAAACAAACTTTATTCCCACTTTGGTCCTTATTAATTTTTTTGTTTTTCAAAAAAGCAGTTACTATGGAATTATAGTTGTTCATATATGTATGTGTGTGTATAGCTTTCAGTGTAAAAATATTACATATCTTAATAAGTGAATTAAGGAAATTCACAATTAAGATTTGAAAAGAATAAATTTTTCAAAGATAGAAAATGAAAATAAGGCAATTCTAAACCCTCTAGTATGAATTATGCTGGCAGCTGTAGATGTACTCAACTTCCATCTTGCAATCTTATTTTTGTTAAATGATTCAGTGAAACATCATTAAATGAAGCTGTGAATTGTAATACTGTAGTATTTTGTCAACCCTTGATATACATAATTCTTGATCAGTCCTCTCTTTGCAGCCGGTATCAGACAGTGACATGATGAATAACTCACACAAATTTCTGGTCCATCACCAGCAAAAGATCAAGAGATATCTTTCATCTGAGATAAAGAACACAAGCTATATACATTAAAATATAAATAAAACCTGCAGCACAAACAGTTACAGCTACTTTTATTTGCTGCAAGTGAATCCTGAGGTACATCACGCTGTGCCAGAGTGGTCTTTCTATCGCCCTCTACTTCAGCATCCTTTCAGTTGGACCTTTGACAAGAAGTGGAAGAGGCTAATGTGTGCCCGGTCTTGATACATAGTTAGAATTCAGCCAAGGCATGCACTAAATTATTAGAAATGCAGCATTGGTCCTCAGTTCAGTGATACAGATGTAGAGTACCAGTTAGCTGACAGAGAGAAAACTGATGAGCTAGTCTTCTTCAACCTTCATTATATTAAGTGGAAACCACTTTACCTGTCTTTTCTGAAATTATTTTGACATCTGACCCCTTCCAGCTGGCCACAGAGGGTCACCATTTTGTTGTTTCTTTTGGAAGCTTTTGATTTTCCAGTTCCTTACACTGGTGATACCTGTAGGAGTTGCATTTATGTGTATGTAAGAAAGGCAGGTCAGAACTTGCAGACAAAGTCAGGAACTCAAATCCCCATTCTGCAGATTGCAGTGGCAAAAACACCCCCATATGACACTGGAACCAGGATTTAACTCAGTGTTGGAAAACAGTCTTTGAAGTTTCTTGAATCCTAGCATTCATTTTTCACTTTTGGTTTTCAGTATTTTAGATTCCATGTTTGGAGGACTTTCAACTATTTATTATTTCTAACTTTTAAACACTATTTATTATTGTCTTTAATGTTCTCTATTACTCCTTATCTGAAGTTTTGCTTTAGAAATAAAATTCTAAACTCCTGAAATATATCAGGTTTTTTTTATTATTTAAAATAATTACTCAATAATTACTATGAAAGTGTTTAGAAAAGCTGAATATATGTATTTTTGCTTTCTATATTTGTAACAGATGAGATTATTCCCAGACAAACTAACCCCACAAATGTGGTTGCAAAAACCAGTAGTAATTGATATAGTAATAATATGGCATGGTTTCTATATGTATATGTAGTGTGAGTTTCAGTAGGCAGTAGGTAGCCAGTACCAGAAAGCAGAAGGAAGTCATATTGAGGATCCAGTCTCCAAACAGGCAAAGATGAGCTGCCAGAATTGAGGACCATATGGAAGCTTTATCAGAAGAAACACCCCCGCAGAGCTTACAAGTCCCATTAGGCAGAATCTCCATTTTCAGTCCAGATTCTCCTCAGCCCTCCGCTCTGTGTTAACAGCTCTGCAGACATCCCTGTCCCTCTGTCCTGGCATGTTCATCAGCTGAACAAGCCCAGAGCATCTATGGCACCAGCCCCATGAGTTTAGCAGAAGCTGGGAGCTTCTCCCCTCAACCACAGGCAGCAGTTTCTGCTCCTACAGACAGTAATCTCTGGGTGATACCTACTTGAGTATTGGAATTAAGTCCCAAACCCAATATGAATTCCCAGAAGGGATTAATAGAGATTTGATAACTGATGCTATGAGCTTTCGAGAAATCTTAAATGATACAATATCCACAGAGCATCCCTCCAGAAAGGAAATACTTATCCTTCATAAAAATAATAATAACTGAAGGCATTAATTATCAAAATAGCATAAACCAAGCTATTTTGAAGAGATGAATGAAGACTTTTCAGAAAAAAAAGAAGTCATTTCCTTTCAGGAGTCTAGATTTCCAAAATGCCTTCCCAAAGAAGTGAATACTCATGGTCCATACCATCCATCAAACAGCACTGTAGCAGTGATGATTTTAATCTACAAATAATAGAAATCAAGAACTACCCTTAGCAGACTGCTAGTAAGAAATTTTCAAAGTGGTTTTGTTTTTATGATTTTTACTTTAACAAGACTTTGCTCTTTGCATACGATAACAAATCATTCCATTCTACAGCTCTAAAAAGCTTTGCATTTACATTTGTTTATGTACAATAGGTTTTTTTAATTTATGATTATAATTTTGTAATTCACAGTACAGTGGTATTCACATCAACTGTATAGAAAACTCAGTCATGCACAGAAAAAACAAGAACATACTTGCTCAAGTCTCATTTGGCTCTATATATTTAAAAACTGCTTTTATTTTTCCCTATGTATTTTTCTTTGGTCTTTATCACCATCTTATAAATCTGAACAAAATTTTCCCTATGTACAGCTTAAAACAGCATCCACCTTCAGAAATACTTTCACAAATATACAGTTCAACATTTTTAAAAGTCTAACTATAAGATCCAGAAATTATGATTTACTAAACTTTCTTCATCTCTCTCCATCATTTCTTAAGGCCCTTTTTTTTGTTTTCTGAGATGCTCTTCTTGCCACAGCAAGTTGTTTGTTGAATATATGGGAGGCCTTGAAAATAGAAACCTTTTGTCATATTCTCATCTAACATTTCAGAAAGATCCAGTGAGCTCTCCAGAAAATATGGAGGAAAAGAAGTATCCAGGAGATGTCTCCATACCAAGTCCTAAACCCAAGCTTCATTCAAGAGATCTCAAAAAGGAACTCATCACGTGAGTCACAAAAAATGCCACGTTTTCCTCTACCCTGCTAAAGACTGACTACGCTGTTGTTCTGAGTGATGGTTTGGAGTACATTCACAGGAGCTGAGCAGGCAGACCTGCATGACAGCTCACTGCAGGTAGTTAGTTCCCTGTTGTGTCTATGCAACTGGGTAGATGTGAGGTCTGGAGCTGAAACAAGCCAGGGTAGACCTGGGGGTCTGGACAGAATCATGACTAACGTTATACTGGGTATCACGCCTTATTCCTTGGATAGATAGGTAACAAATGGGCAACAAAAACCCAGTTTGGTAGTGTGCTACAGATTGGCTGTGCTCATGCTTACATAATTAAAAAACTTTATTTGGACAATTATTATTATAGATACATTGTTGAGAGTTTTTGGAGAAGTGCTGGGGATTTCTCAGATAAGAAACATGCAAAATTCATAAAAAGATAAAACACAAGACAGGAGCTGCCCCAGGGTTTTCCAACATGTAAACTTCATTCCTCCATCTCCTTCTTTCAAAGCGGAGTTAGTTATTCTGTCCTGCTGAAAATCGAGTGGATGCACAAATTCACACTCTGGGAGAATAAGCTAATACTCTCTTTTCCCATGTACAGAGACTCCCTTGCTCTATCTTAAGCTCCAAAACTTTACTATCTAAAACTGAAAACAGGATAATTCCATTAAATCTTTCTGCATGCAACAGCTTGTTTCGGTTTAGAATCCTCTCAGTAATATTGTCCCAACCAGTTCATAACACTAGTCACTTTTTAAAATCTTATCTAGGCTCTTCACAGAAACCCTTTGGATTCACATCAACACCATTTTGATATCAATAGAGTGTTTTCACTGTAATAGTCAATTAGGATTTAGCAATCATTTATATGACTTTTCTTTCTGTCCCGAACCATAGTAGGTCTCTCTAGACAAGTGCACTCTGTATCGTTTAGTGATGAAGTCCATAACAATCACTGCAGGCTCACCCATAAATGAGTCATATCCCATCACCTTGTGTCCTGCTCCCCAGACTCAGTGACACTGAATCAGTTAGATCCACCTCTGTCTCTAGAAATTACATTTCCCTGGGGCAAGCTGCTGTGAAGAGTGATTCTTTCCCCTCATGCCATGCAGTCTGCATGTTGTCTACTCTTCACATTATATCTGCAGTTGTAGTTCATGACCTAAATTGCTACAGGTCAGTTTTATTTTGCCTCTTCTAAAACAAATGCACACAAAAATCACGGAGAGTTTATTTGCTGAAGACTAACAGTTTTTCTTTTGTAATATTTATTCCTTTGTGATATTGACCTGTTGTGAGATGTCTGTAAAATACTTTTCTACTCTCCTAAATAATAATATCCAAGTATTTACTAGGGCAATGATCAGCTTATAGCAGTTTTAATGTATTATTTTCAAACAGTGAGTAGAAACAGGTATCTAAAATGTAGCTGTCCAGAAAATTAAATAAGAAATAGAAGAATCTACAGGTATCATAAAGATCACACTACATTTCTGTGACCACATTGAGCTCAGGACACGTACAGAACAATTCAATACAGGTGGCTCCATCATGAGGAAGTTTTTAAAATGACATAAGCACTTGCAGAGAAAAATTTTCTGACATGGTTAGCTCAGTTGCAGTGAACTAATTTATAAATAACACCTCCTAGCATGTGCTTTCTATTTTCCCATATTAATTCTCTTGCCCATAACTTCATTGCTCAGGTTGAACTGGCCTGTGAAAATGAGGCTGATGTCTTCCTAAGGCTCCTTTATAGATTTGAAAAAGTTCCTAGCACTCTGCCAGCTCAGACAAAATAGCCAGGTGAGGATCTCAAGTACACCTTACTCATTACTGTGGAACACCAGCTAAAAGATTTTGTAGGTTCTGCTTGCCCTTCTTATCCATGGGTCCAGTGAAAGACACAGCCCTTTATAAGGTGACTCTGAAGGGATGGTGTTAGTGTTGTAAAATACTGTAGAAAGGTATACTTAATTCAGCTACCCCTCCCCCCCCTTCAACAAATTGCATTTCTTGATATCTTTGCCCTCTTGCAGAGGACTGTATCCCAATTTGATAAATGAGCTCAGTGCTATGACTGAAGAAGGGCTGAGGAAAACAGAAGCTACAACACCTTCTCCAGGTCAAACATACTTTCGTCTCTTGGCATAAAGGGACATATTTGTTGTGCTAAATGTACACCACCTATGTACACCACCTTTGTATCACTTCTCTGTTCAGCTGAGAAACATCTTGGGAAACTTTTGTGCTGATGCTGAACTTCAGCTGTGTGAGCTTGATATGCTTTCTGTTCTGCAAGCAACCGTAACAGCTAATTTTTCACTTATGTCAGCAAATAAAGATTGGATGTGTTTCTAAAGAAGGTGCCTTATTTTAGTCAGAAGTTGAGGGAATTAGTTTGAATATTACTGTTTTCTGGCCTGTGTTATACAGGAGGTCAAATCAGAAAATTCATCCCTAACATCTATGAATTACTGTGAAAATTTGGTACCAGTAATGAAACTGTCCTTTTAAGAACCCAAGACATAACCAAAAAATCTACACAAAGCACAGTGATTTCACAATTCATAGAATAAAAAATTAAGGTTTTGACTCATTTGCATGGTGGAAATAGGAAAACTTTTTTCCATCTATACTTCAAGTAATAATTGAAAACTAGAAGTGTTGTATAAGTTTTGATAGTTTTCTGTAGCATCATGATAGTGTTGAGATGCGCAATGATGAATGTGGTTGTCCTAAGGATCATTATGTAATTTACTGCAGAGTAGGGTGAGCTATGTGGTGTATTATACATACTCTAATTTCTTACTGCATCTTCTTTGCATAGCTGTCCAACTCCAGGATGTGATGGTAGCGGTCATGTAACAGGAAACTATGCTTCACACCGCAGGTAAGAAACAACAGGAAGCCTAATGCAGGAAATAGAGCTACTTTTAGCTATTGTCATCTTTCAACATTTTTATACTAACCATGCATAAGTATCCAAAAGTAATTTGCAGAAAATAATCCAGACAGAAATGTGGCTAGATTTCCTGGTTTTGCTATATTTTGTGAAGGTCTGGGCTCAGTAGACTGAGTTAAGCAGCATATGCTTATTACCATAGCTGCGTATCTTGGCTGAGACCTGCAGATAAGTAATTTATTTAGTAAAGTTTCCATTTCCCTAACTGTACAAGCACTCTCTGTACAGATGCTAGTGCATGAAATTTTAATGAAGTTTTTGCAGATACCTCTATGAATGGCTTTGAAATTCATAGATCTGTTAACATAATCTGAGGTTGCTAAATATTTTCCTCAGAATAGCCCACTGTCAACCTAGGGGTTGAAACAATAACTTCCTGTCTTTCCTTTTGGGAGCAGGATGGAAGCAGTTTCTGCCTTTTCCCAGCCACATGGACCATATGCTCTACCTGCCCTTCATGTAGGCTACATAAACTCTGTGTACCACTGCCTCCCTATGCAAAACTTTACAGGGGCTTAGAAACTTTTGGTCCTGACTGTGTATCTTTCCAGTAATTTAAGAACTACAGCCTGATATTGGCTGCTCCTCGTCTGCCAAGAGCAAATATTTGAGGATCTCTTTTGTCCCCATTCTAAGTCATAGATTGTCTGGAGGTTACTGTTTTAAGAAAAAAATAATGTTCTGTTTCAGTAAAATATTTCACATCATTCTTTTTTCAGTGTTTCTGGGTGCCCACTAGCTGATAAGACATTAAAATCCCTTATGGCTGCTAACTCTCAGGAGCTTAAGTAAGTATTGATAATAGCACAAATGTTCTTGTTATTTATCTTCGACCAACACGTCCCCTTTAATGCAGTTGTTCATTTGAATTGCTCTGAGTTGTGTCAAACCTTTGTCCAAAATTTGAAGTGAATTGGTTTGAAAGGTTTTGAGTGAAATAGAGTTTACTTTTCTCCATTTGTCTTTCTTCATTTTTGTTCCACTTCATTTTCATGAATTAACCAGGACCTAGGGGAAAAAAATGTAAACGCTAAGAGAGATGCTGTTCTCTCAGTATTTCTGAATCAGAGAGACATAGAAAATATCTAACATGTAAGACAGATCTGGCAAATAAACCAGTCTGATCCTGTTAGAATAAATTAGAATTATTTAGTTAGAAATAAATTTAGTTAGAATAAATCTAAAAACAAGACCAGAAATCTGCAAATCATTTTTTATCATTCACTACCATATACTATGAGTTTAATGTCATTGAAGCAGACATCAAGTCATATGATTTTGTGCTGGCATAATTCTCACCATGAAATGTCACTTATAAAAGGACCGTGCAGGCTCTGCTATATAGACAGATGTATAGGGACATATGAATATTTCAAAAATCTGTAGTCAAGAGAGGCACTGGCAACCAGTCATCTAGTTATTGAATTGGCTTTGTCAATAAGGATGTGGGGAAGAGGAAAGGATAATTAGAGTTCTTTCATAGCCTTCCCTCTGCAACTTGTAAATTGGATCCCATAATAGATGGCTTGGAAAAACTCATGAATGCGTGTAAAAAGGGGAGAATCCCGTGACTGTCCTTTCTGTCCTTTAGGTTCATTCCTAGTCCAGATAGATAGAAGAAAATAAAGTCTGATCATGGCACCATTATGCTTTTCTAATGATATTAATAGTAGGAGTGACTATATTTATGCTTGACTCAGTGTTTAGTCACAACTTCTTCAGACCAAATGTTAGTGATCTTATCTTCTAGTCTGACAACTTGAATTATAAACAAAATGCTGAACCAATGGTAGCTATGGAGTTGAACCTGCTGGAGATACAGCAAAATGTCAAAGAAAGGCCGTTTATATGGGCAACTGATCAAAGCAGTTCTCAAAGTCAGTAGGTAAACTGACACACTGGCACAATGCTTCAGTTTTTCCATCTCAGAGTCTCAAAGGTATAAAATTTAGGTTTAGTTTGTTTTTAAAAGAGCAGCACAAGAAGCAAGAAACTGATTTGTGAAAATGCTGACAAATTTGAAATCATTTGCTGAGTCATATATATTTGTCCCTGCTTTTGTTGGCTTTCTGCCATACATAGACAGTCACACAAATATTTTGAATAGTTGCGCCTCATGCAGCACCCCCCCCCCCATATTCATGTGTGAATAAGGAAATTTGCATACCAATATGGTTATTTTTCCACTAAAGCTTCTAGAGTTTTGGTCATGCCATAAGGAAAGAGGAGCAACAGCATATGACTTAAATGACAAACTGCACACTGTACGCCATGTATAATAAGTGAGTTGTGAAAGACAAAGTCAAAGTTCATGAACATTTCACAGACAGAAATATGTTGCATAACGCACTTAGCATTTAATTTCAATTAACTAGAAAAAGAGCAAAAATCAAAATCTGTTCACAGACAATTTGCAAAAGGAAAAAGGGCTCAAGAAAATTATTTTCCTCAAATGTACCACCTTATTTTAGCTTTCTGCAAACATTGTTCAGGTGAAATTTCAAACAAACCTCTGCTTTTGATAAGTGTTGGCTAAATCAAATCACACACACAAAACTGCAATCATGCCTACACTGGTATAATCAATAGTTAATTTTACTATTGCCATGTGAGCAAAGGGCATAAATGGTCATAGAATCAGGTCATGAAAGTACCCTCATGCAGTTAGGCATGAATATGAAAAAGCTGTGTATTTTTTCCAAATGGTACTCACGTTTAATTTGCCAGAATCAAGATAAGATTTTGGCTTTAATTATGAAACTCTAAGCCAGCAAAGATACAAGGCTTCCATGTGATTTACAGTTTGGAAATAAGGAAGATCTGTTCATAAAGTGAACCTTTCAGTCAGATTCAGAAAATTTTCATCTGAGGATTCTTGCTTGCACAGAGCAATCTAAGGTGGCAAAATTAAAACATACTAAAGTTGATGATGACGCATCGATTTTAAAGCTATAAGGGAGAATTATGACTGATTATTCTATTTCACCAAATAGCTGCTTATCAAGCCTTAAAGAATTTTAAAAGTGTATTTTAGAAAGATATTTACTTACAGTTCAGAAACTTTAAGGAATAGGTAGTCAGTCAGTCCTATCCTTAGACAAGTTGTTTCAGTGGTTATATGTCAATTTTAGAAGAGATTCTAGCAGTTATTCTTGATAGGTTTCACACAACACATTGGTACTGATCCATATTCCACAGGCAGCATGATATATTTCAGTCAATACTTTTCTCAGATGACCTCTGTGGGTTTGCCTTAACTAAAGTTCATATCCAACCATCTGTGAGCTTTCCAGGGAGTAAAAGTACCAGAAATGCTCCTAGATCTGAAGCTCAGTGTATTGATTTTATGTTTCATTTACCTAAACATAAAGTAACCCTCTTGGAGAAGGGATCAAAATAGCAGGTACTCAATGTATACTTATAAGAATTTGTGTGTGAAATCATTGAGAGATTTGTTCTTGGAAAACAAACTTGATGAATTGCAAAAGAATCTGTAAGCTACACCCACTTGAGAGTTGACATCTTTTAGTTTGATCTCCTGAGGCCTCTGGCCTTCCAATGTAAATCTGACTTTCTTGGCTCTGCACAGGAATCCAAAACAGACAATGACTCTCTAAGCTGGGGCACCAGTCCAAACTCATCAGCCAGTTAAAAGCTGATGACGATCCACAGTATTACTGACTGTAAGGCAATACACTGTTGGTGTATCTTGTACTGTGGAACTTCACAATCCATGCAAAGATATAACCAATATTTTAAAAACCCAACCCAGTGGTCAAGCTTAGGAGTCTTGCTAGTGAAGCTTCTTACTAATTTGTCAGTAATCCACCTGAAATATCATTTTATGATTTCATCAGTATCAATAGTGTCTCAGCCTCAAATCTTTAATGACCTCAAGAATACCTTGGACTCAACTCTGATTGTGAAATCCAGATGCTGCGAGAAGTGGTAAATACATATGGAGAGATATAAATTTAGTTCAGTGTCTTTTTTAAGTCCATAACTCTCAGACTCTCAGATCTGAATGTCTCCCACAAAGAGCTCTTACTGAATTAAAATCCATGTCCAGTCTATGCGGACAGCTCGTCCATCTGTGATCATCTGATAAAACAAGTAGCCAAAATTAATACTCATAGTATTTGGCAGGTGTTCTGGATTTACTTGTGAGCATTCACACTCTCCAGACATCTGCCCTTGCTGCCTGCTCCACATGACATTGTGCCCAGTCCTTGTCCCACACTTAGACAGGTCAACATTTAGCTCTACACAGTCAAGCATATCTGGCACTCTGCAGCCCATACCTCTACCTTCACTGTCAGTGTGAGGCATGTCATTCTGCCAAAATATTTTGTTCAGAAAATATCATCATGAAATGTTTTGACATTGTTTTTAAAGAAAAAAAAGTCTCCCCTTTCTTCAGTTGAAATTATTTGCTGAATTCTACTTGAATCAGTGAATTAATTTGGTCATGTCCAATAATCACATTTTTGACAAATTAATTGTTCGCAGAAAAATAGTTTTAAATATTCTGTGAAGAGATACACCTGCACACTCAGATGTGATATTACAATTATATTTTTAGGTGTTTTCCATGGCAGCCTACCAATGACTAGATTAAATCACCCATCTCCTCACCTCAGGAAAGATTCAGTAACAATTGAGACCCTTAAGAGAGCATTGAACAATGCAAGTTTCCTTAATGGTTCATTACAAGATTACTTGGCACAACCCCTTCTGTAATTCTGATTCTCTGTAAAAATCATAGCATTCAAAAGGCCCTTAGGGATGCTTAGTAAAGAACTTTGTGCTGTATAATACAGAAACACAGAAATAGCTGACACAACTTCTAAAGGTAAATATTTTTTGTGTGTTACTTTGTGTGCTGAGGTGTGTTTCTCTTCTCAAAAAAAACCCTCAAAACCAACAAACAAAACAAAATTAAACAAAAACCCACACAAGAAATACAATACCCTCAAATAAAAAAAAAAAATCAAATCTCTGAACTGAGATGGAAGGTGTCACCTTTCTGCTTCAAACCCTACAGAACTCAGAGGAAAGACCTGCTAACTCCAGTAGGCTTTTGAGAACATTCTTCATGTACAACCAGCAAGCAAGAAGCCCACCCTCCCAGACCACTGGCAAAAACACAGCAACAGCCAGATTTGTTTCCTTTCATTCTATGGATGTTTTAGTATTAAATATTCATACTTGAAAAGGCTTGTTTGTTGCACACACACAGAGACTATGTGACATAAGCATAATCCAATGGCCAAGCTGAATACCCAATTGAATCTAGTGGTAGAAAGTTATGGTCCTGTTGTATACTTACGGTGCTAGACTATACAAATTATTAATTTCAAATTCTAGTTATCATCTCCTGATGCCCAAAAGTAAAACTGCTTCTCTGCTTCCATTTCTCCTTCCGTAAATACTGGCAAAGTACTTATTTATATCTGTACCTGAAAACATCAGGTAACATATATGTATATGTTACATGTGTAACAAACAAACACATAACAGTAAATTTATAAACAGATCTACATCAAGCCGCTGGGTTTTTTTATAATGTTGATCCTGTACAAGGAAAAATGTTTGGTGCAAACAGTGTTATAAACTAATTAAATCTACACATCAGATGCAATATATTTCACATTCCTTACTAAAACTCTGTTATAAAATAAAAAAATAATATGAAAGTATAAAGGATAATATGCTCATTTAAGAAAAAAAAATATCAGCAAGAACTAGTTCTAATTATTCAGCAAAAATTCTACTGTTCTTTCTTCTACCCTAGACAAAATGCAGAAGGTACATGTTATTTAGTGTGTACCCTTGAAGCCGTATTTTGTAAGCTCTCTGTATTATTCTATAGGTGCCCGACACCTGGCTGTGATGGCTCTGGCCACGTGACAGGGAACTATGCATCCCATAGAAGGTAAAAACTGTCCCATCGCACGGGGCTGCAGAACTCGGGGTTCTCAGCAAGCAGCAGCAGAAAGAGGTGGCTTTTATTCTGTGTGTTTCTTTCAGCTTATCTGGTTGTCCTCGTGCCAGGAAAGGAGGTATCAAAGTGACTCCTACCAAGGAAGAAAAAGAAGACCCTGAACTTAAGTAAGTACAAAAGCAGCGGTCTACCACCAGTGAAGGGGGGAAAAAAGCCTGTAAGAGCTCAGGACTTGAGGCATCATAGGAGAAGCTCCAGTTCATCTGAGCCATGTGATGATAGGGCCTAGAGCTGGAGCCAAACAAAGTGTTTCTGCTTGAAGAGAAGCTGGTTGAGTCCTTCACCAACTGTGGAGCCTGAATAGTAAGAAAGGATTGCTGTATCAGCTTGCATTGGTCCAATTATTTTAAACAGTGCTATGAAAGAGCCACTTGGTTGAAAAATTTGGCAAAATGAAGGAAAACAAAATATTTCTGCTTGTGGTGAAATCTTAACGTGTCAGTGACTTAAATTGGAGTGACACTTTCAAAATATGTCTCAGAAAAATTAAAAATATGTAAATCTCATGTCTTCCCTCTATAAGAAAATTAAAATTTCACTTAAAGTGAAAACTGGAAACTCAACAGAGATTCACTACATTCCTGACTTTAATGCATATTCCATTAAAATAAGTAAATGATAACTATCAGAATATAGATATGAAGATTTAGTTGCATACAACGTTGTTCTTAATAGTGGGTAAGGATCTATGAGAGGCTGCATAACACTGACAGAGCAGCACAAAAAACCCCAAACTTTTCTTTGCAAGTATTTGCATGAGATGATACAAATTTTCCAGGTACAGGAACCCATCCTCGGCTTCATGCCAAAAACCTAGATAAAGAGGAGAGAATGTTGACTTTCCATACAAGTACAAGTGTGACTTATTGCTTGTGATAGAATTTCAATTTTCTTTTCTGGTAAAATACTATCTAAATGAATGTTTTAGTTTCTTAGGCTGTATGACTGTATTTGAAATTGTCTAATCTTAAAATCAGCTGAACCCAAATAACTCAGCTTGACATGAATTGGATGCTCAGGTACAGTGTGCCTCCAGGGACTAAGTCTTAATCCATTAATGCAAAGTGGCACAGGCAGCTGAAATTATTTTCTCAGACTTTCTTGAGACTGCCTTTGCCTGCTCTCTCCAGTGAAAATGGGGATTCCTTTGCTGTCTTTCTGTAGATGTCCAGTGATAGGCTGTGATGGCCAAGGTCACATATCAGGTAAATACACTTCTCATCGCACTGCTTCTGGTTGTCCTTTGGCTGCCAAGAGACAGAAGGAGAGTCCTGTCAATGGGTCTTCACTATCCTGGAAACTGAACAAACAAGAGCTGCCACACTGTCCTTTGCCAGGCTGCAACGGGCTGGGTCATGTTAATAATGTTTTTGTCACCCACAGAAGGTATAACTTTGTGTTTTCTCTTTTCATTTTTCCTTAACATTCCACTGTTGAATTGGCAACATGCGAAGTTACAGTCTGAATAAATTGTGCTGAAGTCTCTTAAGTAACAACATAGTTTACATTGCAACTGAAGTAATATGGATCAGAATAACTTGCAGAGTTAGGATCAACTTTTACCACTTTTTCTATGTTCCCATTGCATCTTGACTTTCCAAGGTCTTTTCTTCCAATTAGCACAGTTTGTATATGGTTTAAAATTTAATAGAGTTCTTTCCTAAGCAAATATGGAGTTGTATCTATATATCTTTTACAGAAAATGCAAATATCATCAAAATGTCACCAAAAAAGGTTTAGCAAGACCAATGGCTGCATTTGTTTCATCTTTCTACCAGTGGAAAAGCTGTTTTCATAAACTTTGTATTTAAATAGCTAGAACCACACAAAAAAGTAAACACGTAGAACTCATATGGATTACCCAAGTTTGAAGTTAAAACAATCTTACAAAGAAAACTATACTTACAAAGCAGGAATCACATGTATAATGAGTAAAAATAAACACCAAGATTTTATATGTCTCTGTAAAACCACTAGTATATTTGACCATGTTCAATCAATATTACTCAAAGAATCTGGCTATAGAATCTGAATTAGTACCTGGCAAAGTTTGGTCTTCTGTCTGTAACAGGAATTAAGTCCATATTCCATGCCTCCTTTGCTTTCTTTCTAACACTCGGAACCAACTTCTCCAACACAAGAATGTCCAAGGTAACTTAAACAAATTCAGAGTCCAGTGTTATCTTAACTTTATGATCTATATCCCATGTTAAAGTCTCTACATTAGGACATTAGTGTAAATTGGGGCTAATGAACTCATGCTAAGCAATATGATAACTTCCAGCAAATAACATAAATAGTATGTTAGCTGGTTGCAACTCATACTACAGATGATTTCTGTCCTACCTAAGGCTGGATCATGCTCAAGATCATGTTAGTTAAAATGAAGTTGTAAATGTACTTTTGTGATACGATACCTTTCCCTAGCACACTTGAAACCTAACAAGTAACCCATGGCTTTGAGACATTCTTCCAGTTAGTTATCTTCTCTGGGCAGAGATATTAAGCAGCATTTTCTAACTGGAGAACCGGCATGTTTCCCTTTATAGCTTTTAGCTAAGCAAGTGTGAAGCTAACTGTTAAAGTTTTTTTTTTTTTTATATAATGTGAAAACACCATGTCTGTTAGGATTTTTATTTTTAATTTTCACACACACACAAAAATCAACCATTTTCCTGTGCAACAAAATTTTTCTTCGTTCTTTACTTGGCTACATCTGAATACAAATCCTTCTGCCAGTTCTTCAGCATATGGGCATTTCTTCTTTGTTATTTATAAGGATAGTATTAAGACAGTGCAATTCATCTTAGCCCTTTAGTGGGCTATAAAAATTGCCTCAGATAATTACCAGCTGATGAAATTGTAAGCTTTGAAATAGCAAAATGTAATTTAATGTGAACAGTGGTTAAAAAGCAAACTGACTATATAATAGAACCATTCAAAAAAGCTATTACAGTCTATAGGGTATATCCAGACTTATTATTGTATTGATCATTATTATGTATCAACAAAATGATACAATACTTGTGCACCGTGGAAATCATCCCATTAACTAATTTTTTTTTTTCGGATACTAAACTTGCCATTTTAAATGACCATACTGCCCCTCTCCTCTGGACCACAAGCCCTCAATAAAAACAATTGAGAGTTTTTATTTATAAGTGTTGGAACTTGAAGAATTCTGTAAATGCAACTTAACATAACTTAATAGTAGCTGCCACTGCTATTTTAATTATTCTAAAATATGCTTAAGAGTTGTTTACTTATAGGTTGAGATTTCTGTGCCAATTTTCAAACTGGAATATACAGTTAAATGGCTCTTTATGAGTTATGTCATTCCCTGAAGCTATGCTATAATGGAGATACTGATGTGACCTTAGGTACAGAGGTCTGTCCAAGTGCAAGATAATATTGCCTGAAAGGATTGTTGCCATTTTCAAGTGGGTGCTAATGTTTTTTTTTCCTATCTGTTTCAGCCTGTCTGGTTGTCCTCTGAATGCACAAGCCATAAAAAAGGGCAAAATTTCGGAAGAATTAATGACTATCAAGCTTAAAGCAAGTGGTGGTAAGGAGATTTGTAAAAGATGATGACATTTATTTAGATAGAAGGGCCTTGACTCCCATTTATACTTATGCCCCTTTCTGCCGTTCTGGCATTAATTCTCACTCCTTTCAGTTGTCTCTAGCAATAACAATCTTGAATAACAAAAATCTTTGCATGAGAGATTATAAAATTCTTCTCATTTACATCATCATAACTCAACATGGAGGGTATGCTCTCATTTTCTCTCAGAGCATTATTTTTTCATTTGGAGATGCTTTTAATATTGCTATTACTAATAAATTATTAGTTACAGATCAGGAGGACTTAGGTATCTGATGACTAAGGTAAGAAGGGATAAATATTGTGTGCAGAAATTGACTCTTCTCGCTAACTTGAAAACTACATGGTTTAGTTTTTGTGCAGTACTTGGACAATTTTGCTAACCTGTGTAGTAAGTGTAAAGGAACAATTACCGAATTGATATACGAAGAAATATGTAGGAGTCTCCTTTCTTATACAGCATGCTTTACTAAGTTGGGCATTGGTCCAGGATTCAGGGAACTTAGTCTTTATGCCTCCAACTGCTGAGGAAAAGGGTTGTGTTATGCTGGGCAAACGAGTTGTTTGCTTCCAAGTGTCCATGTTATCACTGGGGCAGGGACTGCTGCTTACAGATTTCCCAACCTGATTCCCCAGTAGAGTTTGTTCAGGGCTATAGGTTTTAAAGCAGTAACAACAACAGTGGCACAAATCTCCAGACAGAGCTGGTCTCAGAGTGATACTGAGCAGAAAGAGGGCAGCAGCTGTAACTGCTCAGTATTTTTCAGGACAAGGCTTTCATTAAAGGCCTGAAGATTTTTTTACTTTGCATCCCCCTAATTTGTGGGGATGTACAAGTCTTCCTTCTTTCTTTTTCTGTAATGCTTGTTGGCTTCCTGACAATTTCTCTTTTGCTGTTATTTAAATTTCACTATTTATTGCATGTAATTAAGGCTGTGCTTCTTGAAGTTATTCTGCACAGAGGTTTGCTCCCACAGAACTTGCAAGATCAGAAGCAGGTACAGCTGAGCTTACTAAAGTCAGCAATTATACTGGTGGAGATGTTACACTGGGGTGTTCCCTGCAAAAGAAGGGTTGCAGTTACATTTCTTTTAAAATGAAGAAAAAAAACACATTGTAAATACCCCCTCATGTTTTATGATAAACTTTCCTCTTTCTGGACAATTTTTACTTTCTGTATCCTCCAGCTTGTAGTTGCATGTTGCACTGGAAAGAAAGAATTGTGAGACACAAAGACTTGGAAAGCCCCTTCTATGTTTCAGCTCATATAGATGTTTTACAGCTAGGAAACAATTTTGTTAGTGAAAGCAAAATAAGAGGCAATTTAAGGATCAATCATTTGATCCAAAGCTCGTTATCTTCCTCTTGTTCGGTAACAGGTAACGCAGCTTGTTACTCATATATCCATTTACATGTGGACACTTTAAATCACATATTGGTATTTTCAACTATTTGTAGGTATTGAGAGTGATGAAGAAATTAGACACTTGGATGAGGAAATAAAAGAACTGAATGAATCCAATCTTAAAATTGAAGCTGACATGATGAAACTTCAAACCCAGGTATGACATCAAAATTCAAGTTTTACCTTATCTTATGCTATGTTTAAACACAATAAATAAATTAAATGCTATGTAAATGCTATGTTTAAAGAAAGTTAGTCCCCTGTGCACTTGTTTTCCCATCACTCTGTGGCACTTAAAAGTACCAAAATCCTACATGCTTTTTTGTCAAGTTTTGTTTGCTTGTTTTCTGTAAATAAGCAGCAGATTCCTGGGTATTGTCATGAAGATCTGTTGAGTGACAAATTCAGGGCAGTTTGGAGCTAATCTTGGCAAGCAGGAAATTCATATTTACCAAACAAAACATTAATTTTCCTTTGTTGACCAAACCTCTGTTGACCAAACTGTGAAGAATCCTATTACTGTGGTCAGAACCCATTTTAGGGAGGTTATTACCTCTTACCAGAACACTCTAACTCTTAATGGTAGTTGATTTTGTTCTTATGTGTACCTAAAAAAATCTCCGTAGTTCAGTTCACCCACTGTCAGTTATGCAAATAGTTTGAATTTTGCCTCCAGGCAACACCTGGTAAAGAATTGATGCCTTTTGCTAATCTGTGTAGCAAACAATTTTGACAGGAGCTATGGAAAAAAAGTCATTCTCTTTCATTCTTTTGTATGCTGGCAAAATTAAATTAGCTTTAAGATGCTTATAGTCGTTCTATGGAGTAAACTGAATATGTTCATCCCTACACACTACTATAAGTGCCTGGGAGTTCACCTGGGCAGACTAGGTAAAAGCAAGAGCAGAAGCTTGCTCAATATTTTCGGAATAAGAGTTTAAGAAAAAAGTTCCTAAATGAGATCTGGAACCTCAGTATAAATCTAAACTGATCTAAATCAAATTGGGTGTAATCACACCCCTCTGTAATTGTACCACACCAGAATGTATACAGTGCTGATTCATGCTAGTTTTATAACCACCACTATGTGTATAGTCTAAATAAGGGTGAAGGTTATGCCACCTGTGCTGGATCTAAACAATCTGGCTTCACACTGCAAAGGTTGTGGGGATATCCATCCCACATTGCATTGCAGTGTGTGTTTGTGTGTTTTCAGTGTCTCAGGACACTTATTTCAGTTCTCGCTGGTGATCACTGTGCTGTCTGCCCAATTTATGCAGTCAGATTTCTTCTCTGACTTGCTCCCTGACGAAGGCAGCCTGAGCAGCAAAGTCCGAGCTGAACTACAGCTGAAACAGCACATCACCTATGTGGCTTGCTCTATCTCCTTTTAATCTAGCCTGGCCAGGGCTTAGGCTGCTGCGAGCACCCTCCAGAGGAGAGGCTGTAGTGGATCACAGGCAGGCAAAAAGGAGTTCCTCCCCTGGGGACAGCATGTGAGGAAGGGAAGTAAAGCCACAGCAAGAGACATTTAAGTAGTGCAGAGATGTGCATCCTAATGAGGAGAGGGTGGGCATAACAGCCAAGGACGTGACTCCATCACTCTGTTCCTTGTGGAACCATGGCCAGGTGCAGGGGTGGCAGCCCTTGGTTCTGACCTGCTGCTCCACTGTAGGGCGAGGAGCTGGGCAGGAGAACCAGGTCCTGCCATTGCTGCCTTCAGTTCTTCAGCACTGCCTTTGACATATAAGCCGTCAGAGCTGAGTATATTCCCAGCGCTCTCATGTTAAAAGGATACCATTTTGCTATCTCAGATGCTTTTTCCTGCTGTCTCCAAAACCCCTGTGTTTCCATTCTGTTGGTCAGGGATCATCTTTGCGATGATCATTGTGCAATCAACCTCTGTTTCCTTCCCACTCTGTTTTTCTCTTATTGTTTCCAGTGCCAGCCCTGTCGCTAATCCCAGCATCCCACAGCTCTACCCTCCTCCCAAGAGCAGGGCAGTAAAGTAGCACAACAGCTAATACCCATGCCCTTGCTTTTGTGGTCGATCAGCAGGGATGCTGTAAGAGCAGGACAGCAATGTAAACATCAGCCTCCTTTCCCCTTTCCTCTGCCAGCCCTGCAGCCACACTCTCCACTCCAGCTCGACATTGACCTTCCCCTCTGAGATCATTTCCCTCCTTCTGTCGCAGGGCACCCTCCAGTGCTTCGCTGCCAGAAGGTTTCCCCATGAATCAGCAGTGAAGTCCATCAGTTCAGACCAAATACGACCTCTTCCTTGCTGTGAATATTCTGTGGAGAAGTTATGTCTACTCTAAAAAACCCCGTACCTGAGTTTCAGAGCCCTCTCACAATCATGCAACTGCGGTTTTGTGTTCAAACTGCACTTATAACACTGCCAAGGGTCTGTCTGTTTGTGTTTGAGCCTGTGTGTGTCTTTTAGATCACATCTATGGAGAGCAATTTGAAAACAATAGAAGAAGAGAACAAACTCATAGAGCAGAACAATGAGAGCCTGTTGAAGGAGTTAGCTGGCCTAAGCCAAGCCCTCATCTCCAGCCTCGCTGACATTCAGCTTCCACAGATGGTAAGACCACAACCAGCAGCTTCGCACCTTCTTTGAGACTGTTTTGCCAGCCTTGAAGCAGATGAGCAAGCTCAGGGACCAGCAGGAGCACTAGAGTTGCATTAGCATACAGCTCTTTTAGCCTAATTTACTTTGCAGAGATGCTGGATCATGACATCTGTGTGATAGCAGGCACAGTTGCTTTCAGGATGGAGTGAGCCCGGGTATCACTGCCCTGTACCACACTGTGCAGGACAGGCTTTTTTCCCTTGTACCTCCCTCTCTGGATGTCCACCCTGCACAAAGAGTGAAAACTTCACACCAAGATTCTTTATTTACTCTGCCCCTAGATCAAAATTTTAACCTGTTTCATACAGGTGATTTTTCTGGAGCCAAGAAAGCTTTACCTTCTCAAAAACTCCACGTCCTTCATGTCTTACTTGCAAATGCAGGCCAAATCCACAAAGGTACTTGGGTATCCAGAGCTGCAGTCCCCTTTCCCAATCTCAAGAGTGCCCCTGGGAGATTAGGGGATGTCAGCCACAATCCCAGAGTCAAACAGGCCTCAATAAAAAAGCAAGTTACACTGATGATAATATCTCCAACCCTTTTTCTTGATTGGAGAGTGTATGGTTCCTCCAGCACATGCAGCTTCCTTCATTTCTACAACCCCTCCATTAATTTGGATGGCTGCCCTGTTTACAACTTCTCCCCAGTTGCTATATCACTGCTTTTCCATGCTTTGGAGTTGGGTGTTTGGGTTTTTTTGGCCTTAATTTTCTCTCCTACAATTATAATCTGTTTTGTCTTCATTTAGGGGCCAATCAGTGAGCAGAATTTCGAAGCATATGTAAATACACTCACAGACATGTACAGCAATCTGGAACGGGACTATTCCCCTGAATGCAAAGCTCTGCTGGAAAGTATCAAACAGGCAGTGAAGGGCATCCATGTGTAGGATGTGAAAGCTGCTGGGCAACAGAAATTACTTAACAGCAGTAAACTCCAGATGGATCTGTTAGGAGTTCATGTACTGCTAAGGGGTGTAGGTTGCCATGCTGCATTTACAATTGCAACATTGCACTAATTTTTTCCCAGCTGACATAAAAAAAAAGAGAATAAAAACACAACAGACTATTTGTATTAACAGCAATGCACTCTGTTAGTATATTGTATTTATTTCAGTACAATTCCTTTTTTTTTCTTCTTTTGCACTCAGTTTTTGTAAAGTGAATGTAAAAAGTGTGTGCGACTATTTTTTATATTTTTTATTTATTTCTAATCAAAGAGTTGGTTTTTTTATCTTTTAACAGCATTTTTGCGGCCTGCCATATTTTTACAAATATGTTTATTAATTTATTTTCCAATGGGATTTTAAATAGACTGAAAAGTTATACTGTAAATTAAATAACTTGCTGGGTTTGTACAGGAAGAAAAAAAACCCTATGAAAGTAACAAATGACTGAACCGTGGTTCTAGTTTTATTTTCCTCACATCCTGCTTTTTTATAATGGCTTTGTATCAGAAATGGGTTTGCGGTAACATGAGATGTGAAGATGCATGGAATGAGAAGATAAATGGTGCCCACTAGTGGGGAACTTGGGCTCTTAAAAGCACATTATGCTGGAAAACAGTGTGTTAAAGAAGACGTTAGCAATAATGAAATATAGCAATCAGCAAAGCACTTGACTTGGCTGTGTGATTTAGCCTATGCGAATGATTATTTAAAATGTTTCAAGAGAACTTCAGATTTATTTTACCACTGCAGTTTTTTTCAGAGTTAGCTCATGGAGGGAAATGACAATTATCTCTAAACAAGAAGGATAATTTGATAGGACTGGTACTTTTTTAGTACGAGATGTTGAGGTTTTAACCAAGTGACCAGTATTGCTATGGATTTGGATTTGAAAAACACAAACACATCCCAGGCTGAAGGCTTTGTACATAATGAATCAAACACACCTCCCCTGAAATGGCATTTAATACTGGTTTGAACTTAACGGCAGCTGAGAAGGCAGCAGTCTGGAGAGGAATAATACCACTCCAGCACAACGGTGGTTGCTTTTCTCTTTGAACGAACGGTAGCAACACCGTGACTGGTTTCTCCCATCCTTCTTCACTAAGACTAGGCTGATACTGAACTTGTTACTAGTCTTTCGGTAGGGTACCAAGTGCTACAGAGCATACAGACAGACGGAGGTGCAGTCAGACAAGCACTTGCGCGGAGGTGCTGGCGTGCGCCTCGGTATCTGGTTAGCCTGGGTGTGGACCTTCTGAATCTGTCAGAAAGTAGCGGTTGCTATAACAGAGGCAATGTCTATTTCAGGGATTGTAAGTAATTAAGCATTATTTCAAAAGTTTTTTTTATATTTATTTTTTTTAAGAAAAAGGTATAAACAACCAGCTAAACTGCCTTTTTTGTATGCACACACACCTCATGTGCATATGTGCCTCAGTGTAAATGTATACATGGATCTAGCGTGTGTTTAATTTTTCCGTGCTATAATGAAAGTGTTTATTTTTATTAGCCTCATTTATATTTAGATTGAATATGATGGCATTCACAGGCTTGACATATACAATTATATTATTACTGTTCCTGCACAAAAGTACTATTCAAAAGTGATTCAACTCTCATGCACTGTGGTCACTGTTCTGCATTAGGTGGGGCTTGCTTTTTGTTTGAGGGTTGATTCAACTCTCCGATCTTAGTTTAGACAGGGGAAAATGTATGTTCTTAGGAGCTGTGTTTATTTTTAAATCGATTTTTCAAAAGCTACCATATGTGCTGTCTAATATAAATAGGAGGACACCAAACAAAAATTTGCTATTAAAGCTATTGTTCTTGCTAAAAAAACAAAAAGCAAACATTTGTTATACTTGTTAAATGCATACAAAATGAGTTCACTCATTACAAAGACTAAAATTTAATTTACTAAATATTTTAACAAATTTGTTATATATTTTATTTAAGTAAAAAAAAAATCTCTTACTGACCTATGTATTTATTATTATGATTTACTATGGCTTCAGGTTAATTTATCTGTGTTTGGTTGTTTGCTCAGGATGTTCTGTGAAGTATGTTTGTATTTATTTGCCTCCCTTGTACTTGATGTGTTTTGTAATGTGCACTAATTTTTTTCTTTTTGTTTTTCTTTTTTTGTGTTTCAATGCATTGATGAGCTATACTGTAAATTAGACCTTTTGTAAAGAGCAATGATGTATGCATTTTTTAATTTGGAGTAGTTTGTATACTGTTTCTTCATACAATTAATATTTCTTACATCAAAACAACAAAATTGTGTTCTGTGCTGTACATTTGGTGTATGGTAGGAAATAAAATTGATAATGAAACATTGCAGCAAGTTTGTTGGGTTTTTTAGCCTCTAGATGCCAACTTGTATTACACTTTCTTAACTGCACCTGGCACTATACAATGTGTCATATGTTTAACTTGCTTTGTGTACAAAATGTGTCATCCCTGTAAGTAAATTTCTGGTATAAATAATTTAATTAGTGTTTTACTTTGTCAATTTGAAATAAGGAGGAGAAAAACGGAACTGCTTAAGAGGTCTTTTTCACTTCTGAAGGAAAAAGAAAGATAATAATCACTGCATTATTTAATGCATTCTTTTCTTGGCAGTTGTAGACTTCATTTATACTGATAAAGTACAGGATTTGTGCTGACCTTTAACAGCTGCTAAATGATGTTTAAACATAAAAGCCATTGTAAAGTTTCCAGCAATTCGGAACCGCCCACTGTTCCAGTGCAATTTTCTGCTGAGATTTGCAGTGCTTAGACGTTGCACAAATAAAAATCTACTGGTTTTAGAAAGACAATATTTCCAGTATCTAATGGATTTTCTTTTGTCACTGCTCATTGTAGTGAAAACAGGCCAGCTTTATTTAGGACGAATGCTAACGGCTTGAGGAGCATTTCTTGTCTCAGATTCCAACTTCCCATGGATAGACCAAGAATAATTTGCATTTAGAAAATAAGGTAAATTTAAAGGCCATAAATTAGCTGGTAATTATTTATTTGAATAGACGTAGTCAGATAAACCCAAATGGACTCTGACACTAGAAAAACTGATGTGTCCTGCATTTAAATGGAGCAGAGGTTCAAAATTGGGATCATGATGTGAATCCTGGATACTCACAAATCTTGCCAAGTTTCCATCTTCCCAGCAAAGAGTTGGGATGGAGACAGACCTGTCCTGGCAAGCTCTGGCTCCACTGGGGTTCAGAGTTTTCTTTGCTCTAGGACACTTACCCAAGGACAGCATGAACTGGTTCTTAATTAATCAATAGTTACTTAAGTAATATTTCTTAATATTTCTTAATGAATATAAAATGGTATTTTTTCAGGGTCCTTTAAAATTACTGTTTAGCTATAGACCTTCAGGTCAGCAGACACTAATGGGATAGTCTCTTCTCACACATCACAGATGAAGCAAAAAGAGGTCTCCCTTATTTATGTGCCTTAATGCTAAACAGATAAAGACTGAGGCCAACATTTTCATTTTGTCTGACTGCCTAAATTCAAATTATAAATTTAGAAGGCCTTATTGTCAGATAGGCAGCTCCCCACAGCTCATTTTTTAAAGATCTATACTAATTCTGATTATCTGCTGTTTATAAGATTGGGGGAGGGCAGTGGTATGAAGACATTAGGCTCTACCTTCACCTAAGAAAACAATGTTACATTCTCAGATGTTGCCAGTAATCTGAGACAGGGACTGTGAGCAAAGAAACAGTTTTCTTAGTGGTTTTGAATAGGTTATATGATATCCACAGTTAATTGATTAAATTATTATTATTTAAAGACTGTTCCTCTATTCATCTTTAAACAACTTGCTTTGATAATGTTTATTTCAGTGTTGAAATTATGGTATTTTTCCATTCAAAATAATAATACAAACAGTTAAGCCATATTCATTACTAAACTAACATATGCAACGGAGGGGGAAAAAAAAAAAACAAACCAACAAAAAATGTGCTTGAAATAACCTTTCAAACCATTTCCATCTTCTGAAGTTTCCATTTTTAATAATTGTTCTGTATCTATGCCTATAGAAGGGGGGAAAGTGCTCAATACAGTAAAAATGTATAAATTCCATTGATTGAATTAACTTGAATGGAATTGAAGCTTTAAATATCAAAGAGAAGGAAGGGGATCAAGAACAGTCAACATTTGCTGTCCTATTGGCTCAGGAAGTCTATCCTGTCTCTTAACTAATCAAGATGAAGTTTTCTGAGACTGAAGGGTAGAAAACAGATTCTGTTTTCTACTGTAATCTTATTTCTATTTACTAATTAAGCACCTCTTCTCTCCTGCTGGCTTAGTGTATCTATCTAATTATGTCACGGCTTTTCCATTCAGCGCCTGTTCATCATATTGGACTTTTTTTTTTTTTTTTTAAATAAGTCACAGGATTTCTTGATGGGAATTTGTTATCACGCAATGATGCAGAGTTATAACAGAAGACACACCATTTGTTTCCTCCCATGTTCCTTCAATGCCATACATTCTACTTGTCTTGGCATTTCTGTTATGCTTAAAGTTTTTTTATGATTTGTGCAGCAGTATGACTTGGATGCTGCTAGGAGATTTGCACCAAAGTCCTTGCTCAAGATTCTGTGGGATGACAGAGCTCCATTTAGCTTTTGTGTAATGTAGGACAGTGACCTAGTTTCAGTACCGTTCGATATCTCATTCTGGCTTGGTTTTCTTCTGTCTCTTTTGCTCTAGTAAGTCTTAGACAGCCAAGCTTACACATAATTTCATCAAGGATTAGTCTGATTTCCTGTCTGACTTCATGGTACAAATTGCTTCAACTGCATTTCATTCTTAACAAATGTTCCCAGTCACATTGTCCAAGTAAATCTCAGGACTTTTCAGCTATGTGATAAAAATTACTATTTAGGTTGCTGCTATCTTCTCCTAAAACTGTTACTGCAAAGATTTTTCCAAACCAGGTTTTGGTACCCAGCTTGATGTTCTTTGAAGGGGCCTCATTTTTAGCAGATGAATGCATAGCTATTTTTGCCAAGAAGGGCCTTTTCAAAACTCCCTTCTCTGGCCAAATCAAATGATTAGCTACTAAGTTTTCATATCACTGTTTCATAGAATTGTTATCTACATTTGTGAACACCTATTTGCATGTACAGTGCACCATAAAATTCCAGGTGGGTATTTGTACTCATTCCAGGTATTGAAGAATAAAATATCATTGATATTACCCGAAGCCTAATTCTGACCCTTACTAAACTCCTCTTTTACTGTCTGTGCACACCTTTTTTAAGGTTCTGATGGAAAATAAAACAAGAAGAAAAAACAAAGGACTGAACATTCTTTTTTTTAACTGAATATATCATCTATCCAAACAGTTTCGTGTCACTGCTGCTGAAGCTGGAGATGGGGCTTAAAGTATCTGGCCTGCAATCTTCTTTAATTACAGTCATATGTAGCAACTCATGTGTACCCCCTGCTTACTTCTGACACAA
Organism: Strix uralensis; assembly: GCF_047716275.1. Taxonomy (NCBI): domain Eukaryota; kingdom Metazoa; phylum Chordata; class Aves; order Strigiformes; family Strigidae; genus Strix; species Strix uralensis. The sequence continues at coordinate 130,537,986 of NC_133972.1, read as the reverse complement.
TAAGCAAAATCTGGATTAGGAGCCAGGTTCTATGTTGATTTCAAATTTATTGGGATGAAATTCATTTGATCCTTTAGAAGCAGGATGAGCTTAATTCCCTTGGGAGGGAATTGCCTAGAACTGGGAGACAGTCAGTTTCTTTAATCGTGATATCTGGTCAATAATATTTTTGAGAAGGAATGAAGGTTTTAAAAAACCTACCAGGAAAATCTGTGTGAATTGAAGTTCTTTGGAGAAAAATGTAGTGCCATCTCCACAGACTGAAGAACTGAGCTCTTTGCAGACACGTGTGGCAGAGGCACCGTACATAGACCATCAGTGCTGAAGGCTGTGAGGGGACATCTTTTGTGTTTCCCTGATGGCAGAGGATGATACAGCACCTCAGGAAACCCTGCTCTAGGCCCTGATCAGCCTTTTGGGTTACTGGGCAAGACACTTGATTCGAGCTCTGTTTTCACATCTGTGAAACAAGAAAATGAGCCACATACTCTGAAGTGTTTTACAAATGATCAATGCCAGTCTTACATAGAGCATGCAGCACATGTGTGCATGTACAGCGAGGGAGAAAGAGCCAGAGCACATGTGTAAAAGCATATCATAGCTATTAATATATGACTGGCAGGACACTGTCAGTTTTACAGTAGTAATTGCTGTGTTTGATGAGAGATATCTGCAACACCACAGTATATATTAAATGCCTTGATGGCTGACATTTTAACTCTGATGCGACCACTTTGTCCCCTGCGTTTCAGAGGCACTGCATGGTAGCAGCTAAGGCATTCAGATCTGCTGCCTCTGGTTTAGTTCCTCTGCCTGTCAGAACTGGCTCTGCTCTGTACGCCACAGGTTCACCAGAAATCCCCGCATTTCCTATTTCAAACACTATCAGCTCTTAGGCACAGCCCATCATCTAGGTTTAGCTCTTTTTTTTCCCCTCTTAAGGCATTATTATGGTCCTCATTTTATTCCTATGCTTCTTACATTGTCTCCCTTGAAGATATCTTCCAGTTAGTGCTGCTGGTCAGTCTGAAACTAAATTTTCAAAATGCAGAAGCTAGATTTCAAAAAAACAGAAGCAAAGTTTGTAAAAGCAGAAGCATTTTTATTGAAATAATGGAGGTCCTACAGATTTTGTGAAAAATCAGCTGATTGCCATGAGAGCAAAATTATGATTCACGGTAAGAGAGAAGAGGAGGGAGGCTCAGCTGTTACAGATTCTGTTTGTCATGGGCCAGCTCTTGATCAGCACGATACACAACCCAGACTAGCATCAAGAGTTAGTGCAAGGTTCGCCAGAGAATTGCACTCTTGTGTCTGGTGCAGTGTCAAAGGATGTAAATGGTACAAGTCTTATGTGTGAATATAAATAATTGAGCAAGAAAGCAGGTAGGCAAGCAGTGTCTATGGCTCCTGTGTTTATAGTGACAGTGATGGGGTCCAGGGCACCAGACAGAAATTCACAGGAGTCCATCATGTACCAGGCTACATCAGCTCCACCCAGTGCAGAACTGGTCTGTTTTCCAAACCTGGGTCTCTTCCCATTTTGTCAAACTAAATACCATCTCTAGCTTGCTCTGGTATCATCATGAACAGTGTTACTAACTCTGCTTCCTGGGGAAACACACACTACCTCTGAGTTCTGACTCGCCCGGTGATGGGTTTATGTCTGGAAGAATGAAAGTGAATATTTCTCACAGCACCTGCTGGGCAGACAAAGCCTTGTTGTGGAAACTCCCCAGCAGTGCAAAACTCCAACCGCCAGCGCGTCTGCTTTCGCAGGCTGAGATTTCGTGGGGGTGGCTGGTGATGGCGGGGGGGGGGGAACCAAGGTGCTTGCTGCCTGTCTTTCCTCCTCTGCCTCTTAGTACCTTCCGGGTGCTGCAGTCCTCAGCCAGGTAGCAGCCGCTCAGCAGAGCTTCCTCCCTTCTCCCCCCTCCCTGCCCAGACCAGGCTGGAAGCAACCCTTGCGTTTTCTTTCTGCAAGAGGCTTAAATCTCCTTTCACCATCTTGGGAGCGTAGCGTGACTGCAGTCATCGCTGGCTGGCCTGGCTGCTGCCGTTCATGATGCCCTTTTTATTACCAGATTAGGGGACATTGTCATGATGCGTATGAGGCCTTTCAGATAAGGCGCTGTACAAGTTCCAGCAGGTTCCAAATACAACAGCGCGGCTTTCGCATCCAGCCTATGGGATCAGAGTTTATTTCCCCAATGCAGACAGCTTTGCACTGCCTTCCTGTTAATTAAAGTATTGATTACAATACCACACTGTTTACATGCAAGATTTTGCATGGTCTTGGCCATTCACATGCAAATGAACTTGTAAGCCTTTCTGTGCCCTAAAATCTGCTGATGTCAGTCTTCCAATTCTAACTCCACATTGTAGGACATGTGGCTTTCTATAGCTTAGCTTTGATGCCCCCAAGTCATATTATCTCAATTCTGAGGTTCATTATGATAAATCTTTCACTGGTTTTAAATCAAAAACTTTAATTGTACCGTACTTATTCAGCTTAGGTTTTGGCTCCTGAAGGCAGCAGTTTTAATTGCATCATTTGTATAGTGGCCCAATATGTTTTGGTGTGAAGAGTGCATTATCACGTTTAATTTTGCATTATTTTTCCCATATGTTTTAGTTACACTAAAACTTCAGATGGGAAGTGATGAGGCTTTCCCACTGCTCTCTCATTCTCTCTTCAGTGTTTTTTAATGAGCTAAGACCACACTATTTTCTTTTGTTCTCATCAGTTGAGGTTTTAGGGAGCTGTTTATTTGTAGGGTAATTCTTGTATTTATGTAGAGCAAGGCATTAGACATTTTTATCCTCTACTTATTAACAAGCCAGATGGTACCGGCTGCTACCCACACAATTCCAATTATCAGATGGCAAACTGAAATATACGTGGGGCAAATGAGAAGATCTATATTAAAGAAGCATCACGGAGAACTGGCTTCTCAGGGATGTTGATTCACAAAGGGGTACTAGCAATTAGGGTGTGACAGCCTGCTGCTGAACGTACAGTGTTGGCCTGGGGGCACAAGCGTTCAGCCTCCAAAATTTTAATACTATCTCTCTCTTTCCACTATGGTATGAATACTTGTCTTTGAAATCTGATTCAGGTCTTTCATCCTTTAGATTTCTTGTCCACTTCAGAGTGATATGTAATATCAAAGCCAGTCAGTAAATTAAAGTATCCCAGAAAGATGCAGATGAGCTGAAAATTGACATGAAGTTTGCGCATCACCTCTCCTAATACACCCTCATGCACCTCTTGGCCACACACGAATAGCTCTAACACTGAAATGTAGGATCCAGCAAAGTATTGCTCTTCCAGGTCTCAAGCTGACCTAGAAATTACAATTTACACATGGATTTTTTCTTAAGGGTAACTTTCAACTAAAGGTTTAAATATAAGGAGGTCTGGTCACACTTATTATGTTTGGCTTCATGGTCTTTTAAAAACAACTTCTGTAAATTCAGAACCTAGACCCAGTCCTTACGTAGGGACTCACCGTACATCAATGACACATGGTAATAATAAAGAATGAGTGTTTTAAAGGAAGGTTTTATAATGTTTTTAGTTTTTTCTGGCCAGAAGGCACAACCTCTATAAGAAATGGTTTTGGGTAAAAATTTGGTTCTCATGCTTCCTTTATTTTGACATAGAAATCATGCACATGAGTTGGGAAATTATGTGGGAAACTTTTTGTGTGGCATTTCTATTTCTTTTCCCCACTGGCTCAAGCTGAAAGCGTTAACCTAAATCGAACTGTGGAGAAATTGATGTCCTCAGGTCAGATCAGCTAAAGGGAAAAGTTATATAAGCTAAAGTAACGGCTTTCTAAAGTCCTTCAGTTGTTCACAGGGCTTACTAGGAGGTTAAACATCTATGTGGGTGGATTTTGCAAAAGTTGTAATATGTGAAGCATTTCAGATTGTCTCTAGTTTCTGTTTATAGCATCCAATCAAGAGAACACCTTCTCTTTCAACAGCTGCTCTCACAATGCCAGGGAAAAGGTATTCTCCTTGCAGCTGTTCCTGGCTCTAACACTTATAACCTACAGATCTTGGGGAAGTCTCTTAACAGGATGAGTGAAAAACAAATCTGCATGGTTTAAACACCATTTACACTTCAAACAGTTTACTACGTTCAAATGGTGCATCTGCAAATTCTCATTCCTATTCATGGAGAAGGCATTTGTCTGCCATTTGGTTACACAACTGCATGAATCTGCAACTGTGAAGAAGCTGGTGCTTCTTCTGTCTCACCTTCCATCTGTGAAATGGAAGGACTAATAATGTTCCTTTCATCTTGCTGTTAGCAGTAGACTTGAGCAAGATTTTCAGTGGTCTCTAGGATGCTCTCAATGAGATCCTAAGTGTAAATCAGCGATACAGCCATTCACAAAGTCTTGGGGAGTTCAGACAGAGCTTTTTCACCTGACTTACCAGCTACCAAAAAACCCCCAAGCCATTGTCCAGTGCTTGTTCAATAAATGTTCATTCCAGTGAAAGCAGCCCATTGCCTACTGTGTGTTACTGACATTCCTCAAAAAGGTTAGGCAAAGTAGAAAGATTCAAAATAAGCACCTCTTTGAAGCTCCAAGGTGCAACTGCCAGTCTCTCCCAGACTGCACAATTGTCACGGAGATTCACTTTTTGCTTCAGTTCTTTAAAATCCACAAGGCCAAAGTTTGATCTGATTTCTCTAAAAAAGAAAGCCAACACTGACATCCAAATTATTGTCAGGTCTGGATTGCAAAGAAGTGATTCAATAGCTGAACATCTGTGTACTTGCTCACGTAGAGTTGCTGTTTCACCCACAAGCAGCTGTGGACTAGATAGGCAAAATTCTCTACACAGTGATAATTACAGAGTGCACTACAAAGGAGGCATAGTCATAAGAGCATGCAATCAATTTGGGTTTTTTTAACTTTGGAACAGGGCAACGCTGCTGGATCCAAGGCTAATACACATAAAATAGGTTTCTCAGCCAAAACAGAGGAACAATTACTCAGATCTGAACAAGATTAGGAAATTCACTTACTGAGCAGGAAACTTTTTCCAGTCAGGTTTGCTTCTATAGAAGCAATGGATAGAACTACTCCAGGCACACAAATTCTTCCAGAGACTGAAATACGATTGATTCTCTATGGATTTGCAATTTGCTTTAATACGTTTTTATTGCTTGCTACATGTGCCTGCCTGCTCTATCTTAGACAGTGGCATTAGCCATTATATTATCATTACTTACCACCAGGTTAGTGGTGGCAACTGAGTATCCTTACCAGAGCTCATGATCTTTTCATTTCTTATCTTATGCTCTTTCAGTCTCTTGGTCGCATCTTTATATGAACACTATTGCAGCTGGAAAAAAAAAAAATCAATAACAAAACAAAAATATTAAAGCTTACAATGAAATTTTCTCTCACCCAAGGCAAGCAGCTATGCACTGCAGAAAGCCTATGAAATAGAGCTTAAATGAGATAAAGTGGGATTTAATAAATGCATAATCCTGTAGGCTTGTACAAGACTGCCTTTTCCCTATATTCTAGATCTCTGAGCTCAACTTTCTTTTTCACTGCTAGAAGCTGAAAGGCATTCAAGTATGAAAGAATGCCTTCCTTGAGTTAGTTCTGAAACTTTGAATTTGTTGTTTCAAGTTTCACATGTGAATATGAGTGTGCTAGTGTGACATTTTGGGGATCACTGCCCACTCAGCCAGAGAGAACAGTCTCACCCCAGGTAAACTGAGCAGCCTGGACTACGCCAGGAATGAATATATCATAAAACATACGAATTATGCCAAAGTACAAGAAGATTAAACTATGTTGGGAGTTCAATCCTGTATCTTACTGTAAAACGGCTGTATTTTATTACCACAGGAGTTTCTGGTACAGTAATGACTACACAGCAAATTCCCTTTCTAAGCAGTAGTTTGGTTCATGTGTTTACATGACATCTGTGGTGAAGTGAATAGAAATCAAGTTACTAGTGTTCTTTTACCAACAGCAAGTCTTGTTTTTGCACCTGAAATATTCAGTAACTTAACAGGTTCCAAAATTTCACAAATTTTTCTCTGAGGGAAGATACTAGGCACAGCAAGATTTGTGAGGTAAAAAAATGATAGGTCACTCTATAAAAGCAAACCAGCTGTCAAGGTTTTGCTTGTTCCCTTAATAGGTAGCTGTGGAAAAGCATTGTTTGGATAGAATAATTGCAAATCCAGGATTGTGGCATTACATGATGTGCACAGGAGGAAAATAAGGAAATGGAAGGTTTAATTTAAAGTAAAAAAATTAATTTAAAGGAAAACCCATTGGAGAGAGAAGGAGTGAGCTGAAGAGTGGTAATGGGAGCTCCGCTCCTGCCTGCACTCAGGGCCAGGTAGATGACACAGGCTAAGGAGAATTAATTGGTCCTTGCTGAGCCTAAATACAATTTTCTGACATACCTGGCACAAAAGTGTGTGGGCAACGGGAACAAACTGATGACTCTGGGTGCTTAAAGAACAGGATATCTGGCACTGACGGTGTTGCAGGTCCCCTGCTAGGAAAAGTCTGTGGGGTGGGTGCAGGCAGCCTCTGGCTCCTGGGAGAGGCAGGCTGAGTTTGCTGGCATGGGGGAAGATCTGCGGTGCCCAGGTTTGGCCCGGATGGCAACCCCCTCACTTAAAGCTTGCAGAGAACTGCTGGCCTATCATTGCCTGTGCACATGGACGTGTCCCTGAGTGGCACTCGAGACTCTTATGGAGACAGTCCCCAGGGCTCCAGGGGGCTTGTAACAATTTATACTAGCTGGGATTCATCTCCATGTATTTTGTATCCCACAACAGAGAACAAAAATTCAGCAAGATGCTCAAACGTGTTAGTGTGAGTTGAACACAGTTGTTCTGCTGACCTTAATGGGGCTATTCACATGCTTACTGCAAGGCGCGTGCTGAAGTACGTTGCTGAATCAGCTCTTATGTGTGTACTAAAATATAACAGTGATTTCTGCAATCAAGGCCAGTGCCAAGCTCTGTACATCCCTGCCTAGAGTCAAGATATTAGACCATTGCTGCTGTGTGTAGTAGCTGGCATTGCAGCTCCTTTTCCTAGGCCTGCTGAAGATGAGCAGGAAGCATCCACACAAATTGGCTCATGCCGCTTCTTTAATAATTCATGTATTTTTGCTCTCTTCTATAGTTAATGAACCTCCCCCACTCTCACCCTCATTCTCTCTCCCTCTCCCATTCAGTCAGTTTGTTGTGGTTTCATGTATCTAATCCATCTGTCACTCGATTATAGCTATCGAGCACCTGTTATGGATTTCTAGAGTTTCATTCAAGCTGTTGACAAGTTATTCACAAATTGGCCCTTGTCACACTGTCATCGTGTGGAGTGCACTTTAGTGAATTCTTTTGGGTACACAAAATAATGAACAGAAGACAGCAAGGCTTGTGAATTAAGCAGTTTCATGTCCCCAATATTTAAAGAACCGTTAACAGATTGGAAGTTTCTTGTTGGTGATATATTTTTCAAGCCCTTTTCTTAAAATATTTTGTCTTCTCCATCCAGACCTTTTTGCATGAATAATCACAACACAACTTGCTTGAGTTGTCAGGGCAAGCTATGTTGACAATGATGCCTTATTTTATACAGCCTATGTTGCAGCTGCGACAAGTTGATCTTTGCTTCCTCTGCACAATCCTCCCTGCATACACTGCTCTGGTACTAGTAGGGAAAGCAGAGGGCTGGCTGGCTGGCTGGCTGGATAGCCCTCAATAGCTGCAAAACTCTTCTCCTCAGGTGGTTATTTGTTTTATTTTGCCCTGGAGGACACCAGGGAGAAATCAGGTATTAGAGGCAACAAAGGTCACTATCCAAGAGCGAAGCATCTCCTGAACAAAGCCTTAAGAAAAGTTAAGGTTAAAAGCAGGTTCAGCTATGTCTTGAAAAAATCTCACTTTCCTAACAAAATGTCAAAAATTGCAGTACCAGAAGGTCTAGAAATATTTTTTTTCATGCAGTTTTTACTTCTGTTTCTATACAGTTGCTTACTCCTTACTCCTTAGACTTTTGTCCTTGCAGTGCTCGTGTATCTCTTAGCTTCTGTATGTGCTCTGCTGTCATTCCTCAAATGCTTTTGACATTATAAATAGTTTTTGACTCTGTGGAATGACCTTGAAAATAATGTGGTACCAGGATAACATAAGCCAAAAGAGAATTCTAAAATATTCACACAGTGCAGCGTGTTGGTGGTGTAGAAGAATGCATTTACAAATAAAGGCAGAGTGATTGATCTGTTTGCAGCTATGAAATAAGTTATTTATGTGCAGCTTGGCTCAAAACAAGTAAATGTAGTGCATGCATATCTGTATATTTAAATCTATTTTGCATCAATAAACATATGTACATTTTTCTAGTGTAGTCTGCGAATCCTTTGAATAAGATTCCAGGACTTCAGTGTTCCAATCTTTGAAGAAGATTTTTTTTTTTTTTTTCCCCAAATTCAAAAGGACAGAAATTAAAGTTTAGCAATTGCCATGTCCATATGGGGTGCTAATATAGCACTAGAAAATTATCTGGCAATTGCAAAGGGTCTAAATTACTTCTGATCGCTTATTAGATTTCTTACTGCTTAAGGGTTTGGTGTTGTAAGAAACATTTTCCTTTGTGGTTTCACAGGGAGAAATCCAGCCAGTCTGATCATTGCTCTGATAAACCAATAGGTGGCAGGACTTCAAAGCAAACTGTGAAATAATAAAGCCATGTTCCATTAAAACAAAGCTTAAAATGGAAAGTGCAGATGTCTCAATAGTTAATAGCTTAACAATTAACTCAGAAGTTCTTTTTAGAGATTTTGACTATGTTTATAATTATTCAATGTCCAGTCTGCAAACTCCAGTTCAGATATTCACAGAAACTTCCTTCCAATTAAACAAAACAAAGTTTCAGGAGAGTTGTGGGCTAAGTTTGTAAGGGCATTTAGGTATTAGAGGATGCTGATAGGCACCCATGATTTTTGAAGCATGTGAGATTCAGACTCACAGGAATACTTAAATACCTAAATATTTAGTTACTTATGCTGACATGATACTGCTCACCTTTAGGGATCCCAGCATAAATAGGTTATGATAATAAATCCCATTTTCAAAAACAATCCATTTCATTCAAGCCAGATCATAAGACCAAGTTATGCACCTGAAGAGGCTTCACTGAGTGTTTTGAAACCACATCACAGTGAAACCATCAGTGCAAATCAGTAATAATACTTTCCCACCTGCTGCTATCCAATGCATTCCAATCAGCCTAATCACAACTTCAGCACTACAGTAATAAGCTGTTCTGAGCCCTCACTCAAATGGAGGTCCTGCAAGCCCTGACACCAGGGTTTTAGCCTGGATACCAAAACAGTCCTTTCATTAGTGCCTTACCCATCCAGCAGCATCCTCAGCACGCCCGAGGCATGCTGTCTCCCAGGACCCTGGCAGAAAAATAAATAGAGGCCACCTCTAGATGGAAGGAAAGCCCAACTCCAATCTACGTGACAGCTAAGGGATAATGAGAATAACAGAATAAGCTCAGCAGAGATGGCCTTCAAGACAGACAGAGGTTTTGACAACTAGGGAACAAGCTGCTTAAGCAGTTGACTTGGCTGCGGTGCCTGTGTCCAGCAGAGAGCTCGCAGCCAAGGATCCTGAGCAAGGGGAGCCACCTCTAAACTGGCATCACATCAGTTGCTTAGACACATAAGCCCCATTCTTCAGCCTTGCACTATTGGCTAATTTAGGCAGCTCCCTGCTCAGCTGTTTGCCTTAAAAAGCTGAAAATCCCTTTCTTACAAGCTTAACAATTCCCATATAGGGATCCCAAGCTGCAAACAGGCACTCAAGTAGGTACTGAAATTCCAAGCTGCGAGTGGCTGAGGAGTTGTGTTGTGCTCCTCTGCCAAACAATGCTGAAAACCATCTAAATAAATCCCTTCAAATCCTAAATCTTGCTGGCTGTGAGAAAACTAGGCTAGGGGTGCTTAAATCAGTTTTGAAAATTATGTAGGATCCTAAGTCACTTATGACTTTGAAAAATTTACCCTTTAAAAGGGGGATGCTGGAAAGTGATTTCCTTCCCAAGTACCACTGTTAACTTTGTGAAATTATTCCTGAAGTGCACATGAATAAAAATTATTCATAGAAATAAGGGTATCACCATCTGTCTAAATAAAAAGAAAGCATAAACCAGGCCCAAAACCATATTGGTGTTTGGGCTTTCCCAATGAATCACTTTAAAATGAATATGTTTTCATTGGCTTTATAAAAAAACATAATGTCTTCCTTCTATTTTTTTAACATATAAACCCAACATGTTTTCTAAGTATCTCTGATAGGTGGTCTGGGCATTTGATTAAAGGATCCTGGTAATGAGGATATCTTGGCCCTTTGAATTGTTTTCTTGGGTGATACTAAAAAGTCTCATGTGTTTTATAACTGCTGAAATATTTTACTGTAAGAACACTACCAACACCCCAAGCCTTATTTCTGTATGAAAAAATAATAAAGATTATACAAATTATATGTTTTACCTCCATTTCATTTGGTGCTAGTCCTTCGTCTTCAATGATATGATGTAGGGGTGTTCCTTCCCACTCTGAAATGGTTGAAGGAGTGAACAGTTTTGAGGAAAAGAAGTAAGTATCATTCCCATAAGTAGCTGTTGAAGATCATTGACAGAACTGGATAAATTTGGGCTAAATTCAGGTGTTCGTTATACCACTAAAAAATCAGCATAACTCTAATTTTTATGCATGCTTCTGATGTTGCTGCATTTCCATGATAGGCACCTGCGGTGGAATATGAGGCTGAGCAGAACACCTTGTCTTAGTATTGTTTAGTTGCCTGCTCCCTTGAGCAAAAGCAGCCTTTGCATATCTACTAATTTCTTTCAAATATTTTTCTTCTCAGCAGCTCCCAAACATTTTAAAACTGGGCTTTTTTCTTTAATAATTTGGCCTACCCTTATGGTTGCTGATGTGAATATCCTACATGTATTGTCATCTCTAGCATGCCCCAAACTCTACATCCCAACCTCCACCTCACTTCCCATTTTCATGGTGTCTATTCCCCCTAAAAAGATTATTTTTTCAGTACCTTAGGAAAGCCACCACTGCCAAAGCAATGTGCTCTGTTCTCTCCTGCAGTCCACGTGGCTCTCAGCAACCCAACCCAGAGCTGCTTCTGAGAACGGGAATCTGTGAGAAGGTTGGTAGTACAGAGCATGAGGGCAAAGTGAGCCAAGACAAAAAAAGACAGACAATTTTTCTTAGATCTTCTCCTGCTCTGAAGATTTATTGAGTCTTTCCTGTACATCACCAGTTCAAGCTGGTGATTGGTCTAAGTTGTTGTCTCTTCAAGCCATACAGGCAGTCGTGGGGCTGAGGTGGTTTTGTGGCAGGCAGTTGTGCTATTTCCTCCACTTGACAAGTACAATCTCCTGCCACGTCTTGTTCCATTTACTTCTCTTGTGACTGAAGAGATGCTCAGTCTCATAAAAGCCGACATGCCCTGAGAAATTTCGTGTACTCTTTTCTTTTACAGAGCCTGTGTGTGTAGATCTCTGAAGGCATAAAGTAGATGTTTGACTTTGCATAGAACAAAGGCTCCCAAATTCATTGTTAGGGAATATCTGTGGGGGAAAAAAACCCCAACAAAACCTACGTGCCTTTTGACATGTACTATAAAAAGACTGAGTTAGTGAGAAATAGCTTATGAACACAAAATAAAAATGTGTTGCATCAGCTTTTTTCTTTGGGGATTAGCAAAGAGAAAATTGATTTATTTTTGGTGGCATTTCCTCACCTCTGCCCAAAGAAAACCAAAATTCCAGATTATGCTCAGGTAAGGGTTTAAAAAATGTGTAGACATGTAAATATCTTTTTTCTAGTTAATATTGCTAAATGTAATGCTTGCATTAACTAATTGCTAAGTCTTACATGTAGACTACTTGCTCACAAATGTCTACAAAAATATTAGCAATCTTATTAGCACTTAAATAATCATTGAAATAAATGTTTGTTATGGTGCTTATTTTTCCCTCTTTCCTTCCGCTATCAACCACAGACTTAGATGGAGATGTTCACAGTAGTGCAAAAATGCAGCAGCTCAGGACTAGAACTATTTCTATGCAGATGGCAGGGTGGATCACTGCTTACAAATATATGTATATACATGTATATATTGGTTGAGAAACTGTCATATATATTAGTTATGGTAGCTTCATAGCTTTATATATAAATATAAATATAAATAAATATATTTCGATTTTGATGAAAATTATTTTGATTACCACTGTACCTTAGACAGCTGTCAATATTTGCACAAATAGGACCAGATCAGAATGGTAAATTCTTGCCCATTCTGCACAAGGGTGTATAAAAAATATCAAAACCCACACGAGAATGATGAATCAGGCTTATCAGAGGAATTGTGACTCATCAGTGGGCCAGGTATACAGGAGGACAAGTGCATTTTTCTAATAAAAATTTGGTGTCATTTAAAGCCACTGTATAAAGTATTTATTCTAACTCAGTTGCATAAGTGCACAACATTAAAATCGGTCAGGTAACGGTAAGATTCTCTTTCAATGTCTTCTCATATCAAAAAGCTGCATTTCTGAATAAATCCCCTTGCAAAAGGCTTTCACTGTCTCTACACATTGACCTTTCAGCACACATAGGGTGATTTGCCATTAAAGGTTTTTTAGGACATTATTGGTGAGTGCAATTTTTTTGCTTTAATTTTCATGCTACTTTGCTTTTGACTATGCACTAGGGATATTTTTAGATTATTGATGACTGCACCATCTGGCCGTATTCTATTAATACCAATATAACTGAGTTTCGCAAACTCTTTCTCCTTCAGTTCAAACCCTTAGGCAACGTATCCTTCCACAGCTACAGCAGGTACTCTAGAGTGAATGACCTTGGTTGCATTAAGCTCAGAAAGTATTTGCTCATGTTTTAAGCAGTATTTCTACCTGTACTTTCTGACAGTTGGGAATATAAGGCTTCAAAGTAAGACGATGGAAACAGATTTCAAGGTTAATTATCACATATCCTCGACTCGTGAATCCATCTGGATTTTGCTGAATGCAGAAACCTGATGGTTGGGTGTTTAGTGGTGTTGTCATGGTCCAAAGACATGCTGAAGGATCGTGTCTGATATGAAGATCTGCAAGAGAGCCCTCACCGAGGAAGTGGAAGCTCAGCATCAGATTTGTCAGTCCAGTGGTGGAGCTGGACATGGAGAAATTCCCTCTATTTTAGAGCCTGGAAAAGTTCCTGCTTGGCCTTTAACAGGTTGACCAGAAAGCAGTGAAGAGGGTCTGGTTTGAGTTTTTTGTAAACTCTTTTCCTCATGGTTTCCAACCTTAAGGATTCAAATATTTCAGTGTTTACTGCTTTGATTTTAACACTAGCTTGGGCTAACCTGCCTGTTTAGTTTTTAAGTTCTGGCTACTTTAATGCTATTTTCAGTGCTTTCATAATTTTTTAAAATAGTAATTCAGAGAATTCACAAGAATCACGGATTAAACACTTGACAACGTAGTTACAATAAATGTTGTACTTTGTATTCACTGGTAATAATGCAGCCGTTTAATTATGATTTTATAATCCTTGGAACTGTGATGTTTTCCTGACTTTTTTCTGAGAATTAATCCTTGAAAACAAAAATTGGTTGACACAACGTGTTTTGATACTACAATGCTGAGTATCCATGAACCTGAAAACAAAAGCTAGTTATAGAGTTAGAGAAGGTGAATTGCAAAGTGAATGTCCTGCTTCTGCTGCAAACCACAGGCTAAGGAATATTTTTTAAAAAAAGAATCATTTTTTAAAAAAAGAATCATTTTTTTAAAAAAAAGAATCATTTATTGGAAATTTATTAAGAAAGATAATGATGAATTAAAAGTTTTTAAAAGTGTCATGAATTATTTGCCAAGACCAACTCAGAACAAAAACCAATATTGTAGTGTCATTGTCACCTGTGCATCTGTGTCAGGACATCTAGATATCACAGAATCACAGAATCATCTAGGTTGGAAAGGACCTTGAAGATCATCTAGTCCAACCATTAACCTAACACTGCCAGTTCCCACCTACACCATATCTCTCAGCGCTATGTCAACCCTACCCTTAAACACCTCCAGGGATGGGGACTCCACCACCTCCCTGGGCAATCCATTCCACTGCCTAATAACCCGTTCTGTAAAGAAATACTTCCTGACATCTAATCTGAACCTACCCTGGTGCAACTTGAGGCCATTCCCTCTTGTCCTATCGCTTGTTACTTGGTTAAAGAGACTCATCCCCAGCTCTCTGCAACCTCCTTTCAGGTAGCTGTAGAGGGCGATGAGGTCTCCCCTCAGCCTCCTCTTCTCCAGACTAAACAACCCCAGTTCCCTCAGCCGCTCCTCGTACGACATGTGCTCCAGACCCTTCACCAGCTTCGTTGCCCTCCTCTGGACACGCTCGAGTAATTCAATGTCCTTTTTGTAGTGAGGGGCCCAAAACTGAACACAGTAATCAAGGTACGGCCTCACCAGTGCCGAGTACAAGGGTAAGATCCCTTCCCTGTCCCTGCTGGCCACGCTATTTCTGATACAGGCCAGGATGCCACTGGCCTTCTTGGCCACCTGGGCACACTGCTGGCTCCTGTTCAGCCGGCTGTCAATCAACACCCCCAGGTCCCTCTCTGACTGGCAGCTCTCCAGCCACTCCTCCCCAAGCCTGTAGTGCTGCTGGGGGTTGTTGTGGCCCAAGTGCAGCACCCGGCATTTGGCCTTATTGAACCTCATACAGTTGGCCTTAGCCCATCGCTCCAGCCTGTCCAGGTCTCTCTGCAGAGTCTCCCTACCCTTGGGCAGATCAACACTCCCACCCAGCTTGGTGTCGTCTGCAAACTTACTGAGGGTGCATTCGATCCCTTCGTCTAGATCATCAATAAAGATGTTAAACAAGAGTGGCCCCAAAACCAAGCCCTGGGGGACACCACTCGTGACCGGCCTCCAACTGGATTTAACTCCGTTCACCACCACTCTTTGGGCCCGGCCATCCAAACAGTTTTTTACCCAGCGAAGTGTGCGATCATTTAAGCCTTGAGCAGCCAGTTTTGCCAGGAGAATGCTGTGGGAAACGGTGTCAAAGGCCTTGCTAAAGTCAAGGTAAACTACATCCACAGCCTTTCCCTCATCCAATAAGCAGGTCACTCTGTCGTAGAAGGAGATCAGGTTTGTCAAGCAGGACCTGCCTTTCATAAACCCATGCTGACTGGGCCTGATCCCCTGGTTGTCCCACATGTGTTGTAAGATGGTACTCTGGATGAGCTGCTCCATCAGCTTCCCAGGTACTGAAGTCAAGCTGACAGGCCTATAATTTCCCGGATCATCCTTCCTACCCTTTCTTATAGATGGGCGTCACATTGGCCAATTTCCAATCTGTCAGGACCTCCCCGGTCAGCCAGGACTGCTGGTAAATGATGGAGAGCAGCTTGGCGAGCACCCCAGCCAGCTCCTTCAGCACCCTTGGGTGTATCCCATCTGGTCCCATAGACTTGTGTGTGTCTATGTGATGCAGTAGGTCACTGACTCTCTCCTGGATTGCTGGGGGGTCGTTCTCCCAGTCTCTGTCATCTGGCTGAGGGGGCTGGATTCCCTCAATACAACTAGTCTTGTTATTAAAGACTGAGGCAAAGAAGGCATTAAGTACCTCAGCCTTCTCCTCATCACTTGCTACCAAGTTTCCTTCAGCATCTAGCAGGGGATGGAGACTCTCCCTGGTCTTTCTTTTGCTATTGACATACTTATAGAAACATTTCTTGTTATCTTTGATTGCTGAAGCCAGATTAATTTCCAGCTGGGCTTTGGACCTCCTGATTTCTGCCCTGCATAGCCTCACAGCGTCTTTGTAATCACTGTGAGTGGCTAGCCCCTTCTTCCAAAGGCTGTAAACTCTCCTTTTCTCCTTGAGTTGCAGCCAAAGCTCCCTGTTCAGCCAGGGTGGTCTTCTCTGCCGCCTGCTCCTCTTAGAGCACCTGGGGACTCCCTGCTCCTGAGCCATTAACATTAACATTAAGCGCCCAGCCTTCCTGGACCCCTATACCCTTCAGGACCATCTCCCAAGGGATCCTGTCAAGCTGGTGCCTAAACAAGACAAAGTCAGCCCTTTGGAAGTCCAGGATGTCAGTCCTGCTTAGCCCTTTCCTGGTCTCTCTAAGAATAGAGAATTCTATTATTTCATGATCGCTGTGCCCTAGTCGTCCTCCAACCGCCACATCATCCACCAGTCCTTCTGTGTTCACAAGGAGGAGATCTAGATAGACAGATAGCAACCCTTTTTAGGGAGGTGTCAACAGTACCTGAAATAAGGATATTTCTGCTGTGTGAGCTGCAGAACAAAGTCCATTATCTGAGAGCAGGAGTAGGACTTTACCAACTTTTATTCAGCCACAGTAGAGAAACAGTTGGCTAAAAACATAGTATACTATTTTTGTGTGGGTTATCAGCCCCTGACTATAATTCTTACAGAAATTATTTTTATCTTCTCCAAAGGGAAAATGTTTTGGAAACTCCCTGTGGGTTTCTCAGACTGTTGGTTCATTACATGGATTACTGAAGTGTTTTGGGCTCCCACACTCTCGACTGAGTTGTGATTCTATATCTGTCTGCATTTCTTTCTTTCACTGCCTTTTTCTTTCTCCAACCCACATTTTTCCCCACTGGGAAGTAAATTGTTTCATATTTTTCATTTGAAGCTAAGGCTCCTTAAATGACTTCCATTGAGTTTTTCCAAATCAGGTTCCATTAGCAGAACAAAAATGAAAACAATTCCTGCTGTGGTGAGACTTAAGAAATGGGTTGTATAATGAACCAAGACAATGGGTGATTGACAGTCAAGCATTTAGTTGGCTTTAGCCCATTTAACTAAGCCAGGATACATATGGAAAAAAACCTCACTAACAAATAGACTCCCATGTCTTTCCTAATGTCAGCAAACAGTCAACCTTATATACCAAGGTAAATAAATACTTAGGTTTAAGGACTTTGATAGTATATGTCCCTGACAATGAAAAAACATGGTTTATATTATTTCTTGGGGTTAAAGAAGCAAAATTAACCTCAGAGCTACTATTGCCAGCTCTGTGATTTTGGACTAGGGCACAAGCAATAATGGCATGGGGGAAGAGCTAATGTGAGCAAGGGATCACAGAGTACTAGGATTGTACTGTAATAGCAGCACAACTGTATACCAGGAAGAGTAGAGATGTCCAAGAATTTATGGGAAAAGAAGTGGCATGATGCCAGCTGGGCTCTTTAGTGCTGGCTCACTGCCAGCGCTTCAGGACACCAGTGGGGTCCTGCAGAGTCACTTTGGTGTGTGGTTCCCATAGCAGCTGAGACTTCATCTTCAGGGGTAGACTGACAGGTGCTGCTGAAGCACAGCACCTGCACAAGGAGCAAGTTCAAATCATGTGCTGCCCTGAAGGAAATAATCCTCCCAGAACGTGTAGGGCTGCAGGGCTAAGGCAAACCAAAGGCTCTTCAGGAACTGGGCTTGATCCAGTGGGAATTCAGTAGTTTGATGCATCTCATACTACTAGCTCTAGACTATCACCAGTGACGGCAGGCAGAGGCTGGCTCTACAGAGAGCTGCTCTAATGTGTCTGCAGAAGGCTCCCTACAGCATTACCAAGGAGCTCACCTCATTCTGCTTGTCTTCCTTGGACGTTCACTCTTCCAGATCTGCAACACTGTAAAGCACAAGGAGAAACAACAATTTTGTGAGTTATCAGCATGGGTCTACTGCAGCCAGAGAGTAAACCTTGCTGGGCCATATGCCTAAATGATGCGTTGTGAAATGGTAAGTACACCTTGCCACTGTGCTGTTTATTGTAGGAATGTTTCAGGAATCTCACTGAAAATGTTCTGAGGTAACTGAAGTAATCCATTTTAAACAGATCTGACTTTTTAGATAAAAGGTTGCCATTTTCTGTAAGTCTGTCTTTGACATGTCTCAAATAGTCACTTAAAACCTGAGGTGGCAATGACTACTAGATAGCTCTGAAAAGTGTGGTCTGGGCTTTATGAAATGCCACGGTCCTTTTAACTAACACATAATCCATTAAAATGATGATCATCCAGAATATGGTGTATGGGATTTTTCAAAGTCATTTTAAAGTATTTGATAATTATTTATCAAATGAGAATATAGTATTGCAAGTGGTAATCAGTGTTTGAATAAGAAAGAAATGATATTTGGAAGGAGTGCATAGACTTTTAAGACCAGAGGGTTCACACTCAGTACCAAATCAATTATACTATCCTGCAAAATGTTCCCATGGTATCCCAGAGTATGATATCATAGGCCCACTTATCTTTTCTAGGCAGTGAACTCTTGAAGCTGCCATAGATTTAGGGGGAGCAGAAAGCTTGCAACATTTCATTTAACAGGCCCTTTCATTTGCATTTTTCCACCCTAAAGTGTAAACCATTATCTGCTGTGTTTTGGGGTGTTGGTTACTGGATTCCTCAAGGTTCCACCTTAAAATCTGGAGAGACTCATTATCTTAGCATTCAAAGTCAACCCTTAATTATCTCACAATCAGGGAGGAGAGAAGAAGTCTGATCTGCACTGAAAATTACCTGGTTTTTGCTTTTTGGTCATTTTTTTATTTTAGAGTAAGAAGTGACTTTTTCAAGCCTGATCCTTCATGTTTTTTGACGAAGGCAAGATGAAAACATTCTGATTTGGGGAAAGACCAATGAAGTTGCTATGTCGTGAGCTGGTTTGGAGGGAAATTGTGTTTTCTACTTAGTCCTGAGAAAAGTTTTGTGTTGATAGCACTTTTGGATAGCTCTAGTCTGGACAGTTGGACCACAATGTCTCTAGGTGGAAAAATCAAACGTTCTTCTCCTTTCCCATTCTCCTTCAAAGGACTGCTCATGGGTTGATGAAAAATTAGCTCCTCTTTAATAAAACAGAAGTATTGCCACAGGAGCCTGTGCTATGGATAGCAGCATGTGTTCTTCTCAGTCTGGAGGTTGTGACCTTAAAGAAAGCTGCAGCACTTGCTTTTCAGGCACATAAGCTAGTTTAATAGAAACCAGGACCAGCAATCAAAAGTGGGACTGCAAAAGGTAAACATTTGGGGACCACCAACCTAGGTTATTGAAACATTAATTTTTTGCCTAATAAAATTTTTTTACAATAATTTATACTCAGCCTCAGAATCTTCTAATTTGGTAGCTGCCTACTGTAAGATAAAAGATTAATAAGTAGTTTATACTTATAAAGTTTGGGATTAAGGCTTTGTGGGAAGCCATAAACCAAGCATGTTTCTACTTCGCATTTGTGGTATGTCTTAGGGTGTGCAAGAGGGCATTAGGTTTTTTTGAGTCCTAATAATTCACACACGTCTCATTGTCAGGGTTAAAACTAAGGCTGCAAGATGTGCTCATGCAGATCTTGTTCACCACAACTGTATTTTATTCAGATTACTGGAATACTACAGCTTTTCACAGGGAGCTACTCCACAATCCAGTAGTGCTGTTGGAAAATGTTTGATAAGCAGCCCTTCTCTTCCCTTGCTCCATTTCATTTCACTAGGCTTCATATGTAATTCTTCTAGTCTCTAATTGCTCTTTAAAATTTTACAACCATATTTATTTGGGGAGAAGTTGGGCAACTGTAACAGGTAGAGAGTCTCCAGCATAAATCATGCTAGAATTAGGCTGTAATTGAAAAGAAAGCCTATCCAACAGAAAGGAAATTCTTGCTCTTATTAGACCAGTGTAGTTCAACCACCAAACACTTTGATCTATACCTGCCACCTGTATCAGGACTGGAGGAAAAAGCTTTTATCCTTGTAATGCCAGGGGAGGGGATAGTTCCCTGTAAAGAAGGTGTGTGGCTGTCACCTACAGAGATGATCTGACCTCTAAGCTTTGGTACAGCTTTTACCACTTCCTCCTATTTGCTACATAAAGGGATCACAGCTGGTTTTGTGGGAACATCCCACATGCAAGACTTTCCAAAAAACCCAATCAGGTTGACAGAATCAGGGTGGAGTCAAACTTAATTTTTGGATCCTAATAGTCTGAGCAGAAGACACACTGCATTACACAACTAAAAGCATTTCTTGGGACTAGAAGCAGAGGTCCAGTTGCCTTGAAAACTTCCAAGTCAAACAGGGTTGCAGCTATCAAACATAAATATTTCCAGGATTAGGGAGGACTATTTCAGGTGTCAATTTGGGATTTGGGAATCCTTCATTCTAGCCAAGTCCTTCTGGAGGATTTCCTAAACACCATAGCAGGTATTTATTTCAACTAATTACAGACAATCTGTTCTGGAGAAAATGAGTATTAGTACAAGACTGAAATGTAATAGAAAACACATCCGAGTGTCTGTGAAACATTCCCGCTTCCAAAAAACATCAGAAATTTTTGCTCATTATTTTAAAAGGAACCTGAAGTCATCTGATAATATAAGTAGCACTTCTTCAAACCTTCAAAACCCACAAACAACTGGCTTCTGGCTCTTAGCATCTTGACCTTTTTGAGAATTTTCTATGATTCTTTTTCTGCTGATAAATTTCAGCTCACAAAATGAAAACAAGGCAACGATGAGAGTGTCCCTGTTTCAAGTGGCAAGAGCAATCATGTGCATCCTGCAAATTTCAGGTTGCAGTGTAGGATCTACAAAAAGCCCATCCAACAGATATGAAGGAGTTAGCCTAATCTGGGAGTATTACCCACATCATGACTGATGCTTCTGTGCTGGTGTGCTTGGATACAAACTGTTAATATTTTTAAAGTCTCTGCTCCATGAAGTCACAAAAAAATATTGTGATACAAATAGAAAGACTAAAATGCCACTTGTTCTTGAAAAAATCTGTTGGAAATTAATTTTATACCACTAAAATAATTTATACTAAGGTAAACACAAACTAAGGAAAGAGATATAAAACCAAAGCACAGACTAGTGTTTTAATAGTCTTGTAGCACATTACATGAAATATCAAAAAATTATTAAAGATAAGAGTTGACTACAGCAGCCTAAGCAGCCTAATAAAACTTCAGGACTAAATTTTAAGGAATCTTTACAAATGTCATCAGACTGCATATTGTAATGCATTACATAAAATCCTCTTCAGCTCAGAGCATTTACAAGCACAAATAATTACTTGGAAGGAAGTGAAGCAATGAAGTTTAAAGCACCAGATATTGGAACACTATTGTTTCCTCAGGCATGCTGCTACTAAAGTCTCCTAACCATCCTTAGGATAACAGTGTACCATAGACTGCAACAAGTAGTGATAAAATATGCAATCTTGTGTTCATGAACTATAAGGTAGTACTTGGGAAAAAAAGTTAACACACCAATGTGGGATGAGAAATATGATGAAATGGGGAGAGACATTGATTTATTACTCACAAACAGAAATTAGTAAAATTAAATCTATAAATTATGCCCATTAGTTACCTTCTATGTTTTCTGTAATATTCTTCAAAGCCAGGTGTGAACTTTTTAAGTGCCATATAAGAATTACCCATGTGACATGAAACACTGAAAGGTAAAGAACGATCTTCATTTTGATCTCCAATTTTCATCCTGAATTTCCTCTCTTTAGTGAACTAAATAGACACAGAGTTATTCTGCTATAAGAGGATCAAAATTTTTTGTTTATAAAAAGAAATTGTGAAATATCTGTATGTTGCAATGCTAGGCCATGGTGTATTTCATTTACTTTGTTCAATGAAAGGTGTATCTGTGTCCGAAGTACAATGCAAATAAGCTAAGAGCATTCATACTAGAGCAGCCAAGGACGAATAAAGATGCATTTTACAGGAGACGGGAGAATTTCCTTACCATTCCTTGGCTGATCTGCCAAGTCCTTCATCCAAAGTTGCATAAAAGTTGTCATCTTACCTTTAATACAGATCCTCAGTCATTCAATTTTTTCCTCTCTCTCTCTCAAATATCCTGAAAATAACCTTCAGCTTCTTTAAAACATAAAGCTTTGGCGTTTTGGAGAAACTGTAATGAGCCAATAAACCCAATTTGGAGGCTGGTTAGTATCACATAAATTAATTTCCCTGCTAAATGATCAGAGTCACATCCACCTTTTTCACTACCATCTGCCTCACAACAAAGTTGGCACTGTACTCCTTTGAGAGGTGGACTGTAAAAGTGTCATTTAGAAAAGGCTTATTAACAAAATCCTTTCTAAGTTCCAATTTTCCTGTTCCAGGGTAATGATCACAGGCAGCATATATATACTGTAAGCAGGAAGCACTCAAATGTCCATATGGCACGCACTTAAAAAAATAATTAAAAAAAAATATGGAATGTGTGTACAGATCTATACAAATATTCACCTTCATTTTCAGGGATTTTCCTAGGTATTTGATCAGAACAATTCTGCCAGCTGGGGTATTTCCCCTTCTTGCCTCTGGACTACATAATCAAGCATTCTGCCACACCTATAAAATGGCCCTGGAACAAATAACTTCTCCTGAGCTTGCTCTTAATTCCGCCTCCCCCCCTCCCTTCTGCTGTGTGACAGACATTTGAGGTCACTCACTCAGCCATCTCATTTCATTCCTCAACACAGCCAGGTAGTTGACAAGTACTTTGAGATAGTCCAATGGCAGGGGATATTCAGAGAAACAAATGTATGCTTCACCTCTGTGCAGAACGTCTTCTCTGCTTCTGAAGTTCTCATTTCTAAGTTATCAATGTCAAAGACCATTCCTAAGCATAACAATGCAAAGCTCCAAACGGGCTTTCCCCAATCGACAGACCTTGTCCAGACTTTGCCAAGGGGAGATGTGGCACATTCACCCTCCAGCCCAGAGGAGAAAGTGATGTACCCACACAGGTGAGGACTGCAGTCCCTCAGCAGCTTCTGATGGAAAAGGTCAGGGGACAGACTCAACTCCACTGCTCTGCAGCATGGGAGCAGTGCTGCTGGGTACTACGGCTTCGGCTGGACCTGCTCCTCACCCCCTGGGACTCTGAAGCACCACCCGCAGGTAGCAGGGCCAGGGCAGGCTGTGCCAGCTCTCTGGGGAAGAATCAGTTCAGATCATGCACGCAAAGACAGAGGGCTCCCTGAAACCTATTTGGCTTTCTAGTGCCCCTATTTCTCGTTTGGGTTTGTCTGCCATTTCCTGACTATTTTCTTCCCCTCACCACATAAACGCTTTTGCTTTCTCTGTGTAATGTGGAGAAGCAAGCTGTCTTTGTAGTTCACAAAAGCCACACAAACTCTCCAAGCTTAGCTTAGACCTTATGTTTACCAACTGTTGTAAGGCAGGAAACCATTCGAACATGGTTCTTAAACTCAGATTAAAAACATCTTTCTGGAATTTTTTGCTTGTGGGCAAACATACATGGAGGTTAAGATTGTCTCTATATTGAAAAGCCTGCAGTGAAGGTAAGGGAGTTTTAAACTTAGGCAGGGACTTTGATTGTCTTTTTCTAGTAAAGAAAAAAATGTGGTGACAAAATAGATTCATAGGACAGTGGGTAATATGTTTTTCCATGTGAAGGAAGTGAAGAAGTTGAATACCTAACTTAAAATGTGTGTGTATATATATATGTTTCCCTTTTATGTAGCAGTCAGAATTTAACAGTCCCATCAAATGGAATTTTACCAGTGTCATTTATTTTGCAATGAATGATACTATCACACAACCATTATGTTATGTTGTTCTCTTTTACTAAATATCCCACAGCATGCTATTGTTCTACCATATACAATGCAGACAGTAGCTTTGGTTTATTTTCAGGAATAAGATGTATTTTTTTCTCCAAATTTTGAAAACCTCTTAACACTAGCCATAAATCCTGATGTAGTAACAGGAATTAGTTGGGTTACAATGATCTCTCTTTTTTAAATAACTGGAAAAGACACCATTAAGATGGTTTCCACAATTTTCTATCTTATTAAATGTAATCAGATTCTTTAGTTTTATTTTTCCCTCTTAATATTTATCTCCTCTGGTTTGTTTTTATAGGTGTTCTAGGAAGGACTGGGTTTTAAGAAATTATTTTCAATAAATCTACTTATTGAGGAAACTCTTCAGACAGTTCAAGCAACAAAACCAGTAGCAGTAACATCATGAGTCAAATTTCACTTCAAAGTTTTTGAAAGCACACTGTGTATTTCTGATCTGTTTTCTGTTCTCAAAATGGAATCCAAATTACTTGAATGTAAATTAAAAATAACAAACTGTATGATCGTAAAGGTCAAAATCTAGGCCTCAGAATTACTAAGAGTGTTTCTTTCAGTTCTATTGTCTTCTCAAATTTAGAAAGAATTGAAAACTTCCTTCTTCTCCATTGAAATTAGCACTGCCAGTAGAACATCTAGAAAACTTAATATATTAAAGTCTTTCATTCACCTTTCTCAAGATCTTTATCATCTGAAAATGGATTTATTTTCAGGAAAAGAAGCATACTATATAAAATATAATTTCTCTGACTTTCCATTTCTGTATGCAACAGAAAGAGATCTAATATTGACCAGGCTGCTGAGTTTTTTTCCTTTTAAAATTACATATTAAATAATAGTCTAAGACTTTTTGGAGTCTGGACGCTGAATGTCTTCTTAAAATACTGGAAACTCCAAAGTACATGCATGTTGCAGTATGGCAATACCAATATTAGGTAATAATAAAACCAACATATCTGCATGTCTCAGATACAGTAAACTGAAGAGGCAGATGCTTCTGTTTGCTCCTGCCAGCAGCTCAGGAGGTTCTTCTGTAATTCATCATTCTGCAGGTCAGTGCACATTTTCCTCTTCATTATGGGAGAATATTCCTGTTCTTACCCTGTCGTGGCTGCAATCTGCCTCTCAGATCCTGAAGACATGGAGATGCCTATTTTGAGCTAGGAGAGGTTGCTCAAAAATCATCACTGGCACTATTAGCTAAACCCTGTGGTCTAGGACTGGGGTTAGGTCCTTGAGGTCTCTTCAGTTTGGTTAGGTCTGAAAATTGTCAAATGAACTGTTCTGCGTTTCCCAGGAATTCCAAACAATTTCCACTTGAATGAGGTTTAATAAAATCTCTGAACTCCTCACAGCTGGTTCCTGTTTCTCCACCTGAATTATGGAGACTTCTAAGTTCACAAAAACAGGAATTTCTCCTGGGGAAGAAAAATTCTGGGTAGATTTCTGCCTGAACATACAAAAAATGTGAAAAGTGCTTTCAAGTAACAAAAGGTAGCTTCCTTACTGCAGGAAGCATGGCCAGTCTATACCTGCATTGCAGCCTCTTCATTAACTGCTGGGTGGTTTAGAGAGCTGCGTGCTAGCTGGCAGCAGCCTAATTGCTGTAGCACAAAGCTGCTGAGCCAGATTTCTTCCCCTAAGAAACAGGGCATGCTGCACTACTTAAGAAAGTTTAAAAATACGTTTTCCTTGGATTTGTGTTGACTTTGGGTATAGGAAACATTCTAGCAATGCTTTACAAGTACTGCTTGCCTTTCTCTTATTTCTATCCTCAACATCCTACAAAAACAGCCTATATTTCATTCCTGTTTTACAGGTTCAGAGCCAATTCACTGTCAGCTAAAAACATAGGTTTTGTTTACACTGGTCATTAAAACACCTATCAGTGTACCTGAGATCTCAGCTTGTCAAGTGAACGTTAATCTGGTCAATTTTCCACCATGTATATGGTCACAAAAAGCAGAACCCTGCTAGTCCTTTGTGCAAATAAGATTATGTACACAAGACACATCGTTAGTATTATCACTGGAAGCATACTGTGCATTCACATAAGGCTATTTTAATGTGCTTCTGATGTATCATACCTTTTATAGACATGATTGCGGATTTTAAAATAAAGCCCTTTTTTTTAGCTCGCTTGAAACCAAACATAAAGCTTGGAAATATAGTTACCATTTCTGTGTACATGTTTTTGGCACAAATACAAATTTTTAGGGTACACTATTTGGTATTCTGCGTATGAAAATGAGCCTGGTCACTTTGTGTTTTCAGCTGACTGGACACAAATTTTTGAAGATGCAGAAGTTGCATAACAATATTTAAGATGACATTGTGCTTGAGGTGGCAAGCCCTGCTCAAGCACAGTAACATACTATTTGGAAAGCTTGCAAGGTTTATTAACATGACCAGAGCACCATGCAAAATGTGGCTCTGCCATTTCTTATTTTGCTCTGAGCATATCCAGACATGAGACACCCTGGATAGCCTCATTTTGAAATAAAATTGTGAATACAAAATACTCAGCTGTGAGGAAGGCGTAAACAAGTAAAGTACAGTTCAAGTTGTTGTCTGCTCAGTTTCTATGGTCAACTGACTTCAGTGAATGAGGAGCAGGATGAAGACACAGAGCTCAAACCTGTGTCCTCCTTCTGGAGTACAGTCAAATGCCACAATGACCACCATCAGACAGGACTGGAACTGTTTAGATGCTCATCCTGAATAAGCCACAACATTGAGGCAGATCTGCATAAATCTCTTTCTTGGAAGTAATTATTTCCAGAATACTAAAAGAGCTTTTTTAGATTTATAAGCCAGTTTTTTTCAGAACAGAAACTAAAAGAACCATGTCCAGGAGCTTCTTGGGAAGGTAGCATCTCCAGGAGGCAGAGGAGGACCCAGTGTGCTGCAGCTAGGACAAGGCAAGGAGATTTCCTTTCTGATGACCTGTCATACACTTTTGAAAGAAATTAACAGACAAACTTCACACTCCCCATATCCCCTAAAAATACCCCAAAGCTTATCATAAGTGCCTTTAAATAAAAATTAAAATATTTTAAATAAAAATTTTTAAATTTAAAAAAATAAGACTGCCATCTGAGATACAGAAATACTCCAAAGCTTAACGTAGCTGAGCAAATGTGTCATTGCAGCGTACTCTGGTACATCGAAGAGTTTCCTTCTCAGCTGGAGCACAGAACAGATGAAATGAATAGGCAACCAGCAAAAGATGACTCCTTTCCAAGCATCATTACATTCCTCCTTTCCCCCCATACATACTCACTCTAAAGCAGTGTTTCCTGGGCTGTGCTCATGTCAGGCTCTGCAGGTCTTTAAGTTGGCATGTCTGCAGATCCCAAGCAAGATACCAAACCCCTGGTGCAGAGGGCATTGAGATATGTTCCACATTCAGCATTTCAGTGGTGCCTGCTCAGCATTTTGACACACCGATACCCCACCAAGTGCTCTGTTCATGCAGTCTGTGAGCAAGTCCTGGGTCATACCACTGTGGCAAGTCACCTATACTGAGTGTTACAGCTCTGAGCCTCAGCCCAAGGCAAACAAAGAAATAAAACCTTTGAAGCTACCAGAAACCATCTCAGCTTTACCAAATGTAAGGACACAGTCTTAAGAGCTAATAACAATCTTCCATGAACAGAAGACAGCTCAACTGTTTAACAGCTATGTTTGGGAAAATCTTGGTAAACTGTGGGATTGGAGACCATGTCTAAAAAGAGATTGAGATCCTTCTTCACACATCCAAGTGCACTTTCTTCTGTATTCTGACCAAAGCAAAGCTATCCAGGGCTAAAAATAATATATCTGCATCAGTGCAGAAGTGGACCTGGATACCCATGTAAGCAGGCCTTGAAAGACAGGACTAAATACCACAAGTGCAGTAATGAGCAGGTACCCCCACACAGAGATCTACCTGGCTTCATGTCCAAGTCTGCCACTGGCCCAGGGCACCAACCGAGTAAAACCACCATTGCCTGCTCCCTGTTGGTCACACCTGAAGAGAATTTGGCTTGTTTAATCTAGAATAACAAAGGCCAAGAGAAGATTTGCCTTCTAAATATATCAACTATGTAAACACTGGGGACAAACATCTGTTTAGGTGTAAAATTAACTTTTGACTGGAGAAGGCATTGATTGGGCTCAGATAGACTTGGGTATGGACATGTGAACTGTGAGGGTGTGAACCAGCCTTTTGGTGGGAACTGCAGGCAGCTGTGGAGGTGAAGGCAGAAAAGGGCAAGAGGAGGATAAGGCTATATTACAGTTATTTATTTAGAGACTGTAGTTAGTGGTGAATCAAGAGCTGTGAAGGAAAACAAACCAAGCCAAACCAACTAAAATAAGCAAGAAGAAAGTGAGAAGACCAACCTGTTAACTGTTTACAGTCTTCCTGCTGTAATCAATACATATATATTTTGCTGGGATTGGAAGACTAAAGTCAGAGAGACACTGTGAATGTATAAACAACATCAGCCTGCGGGAGAGTGTGAAATGCCAATGACTGTTCAGGGAACAAGTTATTCAGATGCTGTTACCACTCAGAAAAAAAAAAAAAAGCTTATTCGGCTAAGAGATGAAGGTGGTGTTTTCTGTATATACATGCTGGTTCCAACTATTTTACTATTCTAAAACCCTGGTTTCCTTAGGGTATTCAGGGTTTCATTGCCTTGAAAAGTTTCAGTGGTTAGTTTGTAAATACCTCATCTGTGGGGAGGGTTTTGTTATATTTTGGGTTTTTTGAGGTGAAAGCTTGAATTTCATTGTGTAA
The DNA here is from genome assembly GCF_047716275.1 of Strix uralensis. Classification (NCBI taxonomy): domain Eukaryota; kingdom Metazoa; phylum Chordata; class Aves; order Strigiformes; family Strigidae; genus Strix; species Strix uralensis. Next base: position 130,509,424 of record NC_133972.1, on the reverse strand, counting down.
AGGAAAGAAATCAGAGCGGGGGCAACAGTGCAGCTACCCTGTTAGCTCTGACAACCTGGTTCTCCTGTACAGTTTTGTGGAGCACTTAGGAAAATTACTGTCCCTCCCCCAAGACACATGACATACCCAAGGAAAGAAATTCAGTGGGGATAAAAGTGGAGAAGGGATTGTTGTTGCTCTTGCATCAGGGTTTCACTTGTTTCAGACTTATTTTTGCTGGTGGCGATGAGTTCCGGGGTTTACTGCTTGGGTTTTTTTCTTTAGATTAGCTTCCTGATGCCAGCTAGGGAGTGGCAGCCTTCCTCATTGCTCACTGTAAGCCAGCTACTCTTTCCAGTGGTGTGTCTAAAAGTGAAATCAAAAGTGCAGCTTTAGAATAACTGACACTGCAATCCATCATTGTGCTGCTGCTTTTCAGAAGAAATACTCTTAACTGACAAGATAACTAGACCATCCTCGTTTCGCAGAGCCTGTGGACATCTGGAAGTGGGTGGGGGCACTTGGTATGGGCACGTGGATCATTTTATGTCAGACACTGTATTTTTTGAAGTAGCCTTAAGATGATTATCAACATCACTGGACCAGCACAGCTACAAACCTGTCAAGAATTTGGGAAAAGAATGGGAGAGGCTTTGCACTTTAGACTCAGAGAAGTGACCCGTGAGAGTGCAGGCAGGATCTGTCTGAAACAACAAGGAGGGAGAGCTGGAAAGATGGGGCAAATATGTCCAGACTTGAAGACATTTTTTTTGTCTTTGGCCAGATGGTTTGACAGTTTGTAGCATGTCTGTGAATGATGAAGTGCTTGGCAAGGTGTTGCTGACCCCTTACTAGTCCCTCCAAAAAGGAACAAGTATCTTTATAGGTGCTAAAGGCCTCCAGTGCATCCCAATAATCCACCTCCAGCTGGGATAGAGATCCTCAGTGAAATAAACTGTAATTGGCCTTTCTGCACTGGGAAGAGGAACGCTCTCTCAGTCCTGCTGACTTCTGCAGTTAACCCAGTGCTTACTAGATGACAGTGGATATTTTCCTGAAATATATTACCATTATGTGTGTCTGTGATAAGAAATATTGCTGTTGACCGGTTAAGTGCTCCTCTCCGATTCTCTGTACAGATAAGAAATATTACTGTTGACCGGTTAAGTGCTCCTCTCTGATTCTCTATACAGATCTATCCTGATGTTGAACTGCCAGGTACTGAAGGTGTGGTGCTTAGATATTACAGTGGTAGGGAACTTAAATATCTAGAAAGATCCCTGATAAATGACACGCTCTGCAGATAAACCTCTGCCAAATTCTATTCAAATGGCAAAGAGATAATGTGAATATGACTCTAATGAAGGAAAGCTAGAGTTGCCATAATGCATGCAGGTGCAATTGCTCCAAATCTCTCTTAAAATCCATTTTCCTGCCAGTGCTCATTCTTCCTTTAAACAGAAGTTAATACTCTGCTGACATTACTGAACTCCATCATGCTCATTATCTCAGGCTAGCATTTAGATCAGGTTTTTGGAGGTGAAAGACCAATTCATTAACTCTATTGTGTCACTCAATGACTTCCTGTAGAGAGATCATAAGTCAGATGGTGGGTGTCACTGCTGGAAGATAAAAGACAGCTATAAAGTAGGAAGACAACTGGTATAATTCGCAAAAATTAAAAAAAAAATACTCTATAGCCTTTAATTTCTATTCATAGTTCAGGTTTTAAGTATGTTATTTAGATAACAGTGCATTTGAGGGATTTTTTTTTTATGAGTTTCAGATACAGAGTGGAAGAGGTTACAGTTATTTTTGACTTAAAGAGAAGAAATAATATAGGTAACAAATAACACAGCAATTCCTGTAAAAAATGAATTTAAAATGGGTGTTTTAAAGCCATGTGTGTTGAAATGCCCATATATACTAACTTGTCTTGGCTTAAAGGGAAAAAAAGTGTGTTTGGAAAGTTATGACTTTGTCAAAACAATAATGTTATGAAACTGATCTTTTTTTTTAAGAAAAAAACAGTTGCCAGGAATCAGAATCCACTTATTTGATAAAAACAAAAACAAAATTCCCACACTGCTTCCTCAGAGTAAAGAAAATGTTTATTTTTAGAATACTCTCCAGGATGAATGAATTTTTTAAGACTTTTTAATGTAAAGTAGGTTCCTACTGCTACTGGTTATCACCTGAACATGAACCTTCTCAGTTTGCACACAGGAAATAAAGAAGCGAAAATACTTTTCATGTTTGTAATTGAGTTTTTCTAAGAAAATTTTCAAATACGAGCCTTTTCAAGCGTAATTAAGAACTACTCAACGTGAAGAAGCAGTGTCAAATAAGGAAAGCCTTTGCCAGAGAGCTTTGCAGCCTCTCTTCAGCTTCTCTCTACCTGTTGCTCAACAAAACCGCGCGAGATAGTTTGAGCGACTTTTTCCTCCCTAAACTGTAAAAAGCATTGCGGGGGGGAGGGGCGGAATTTTAACAATTCGGCATGTTGCAGGGGTTCTCTATGCTTCAAAGCGCAAAGAACAAGAGTCCGGCTTTGAGAAGGGGCCGGGCCGCAGCGCGGAGAGGCCCGGGGCCCGGCGGGGGCCGCGCGGCGGCGCACGCGCTTGCAGCGGCCACCTCCCGCCAGCAGAGGGCGCGCTGCGCCGGCCACAGCGGCTGCTCCCACCGGTTGGGACTGGGCGGTACTGGTTTGAGCCTCTGAGTCAGCGGAGATTAAGAAAATCGTCCTTGTAAGAACAATGCCAATATTAAAACAACTAAACATATTATCGTGACGGTTCGGTGAAGTTCCCACTGACTGGAAAAGGGGAAAGATAGCCCCCATTTTTAAAAAGGGAAATAAAGGAGATCCGGGGAGCTACAGGCCACGCAGTCTCACCTCTGTGCCTGGCAAAATCATGGTGTGAATCCTCGTGGAAACTACGCTAGGGCACATGGAAAATAAGGAGGTGACTGGGGACAGCCAACATGGCTTCACTAAGGGCAAATCGTGCCTGATGAACTTTGTGGCCTTCTACGACAGGCTTACAGCGTTAGCGGATAAGGGAAGAGCAACTGACGTTATCTACCTGGACTTGTGCAGAGCTTTTGACACTGTCCTGCACAACATCCTTGTCTCTAAATTGGATTTGACACAGATTTGACAGATGGACCACTTGGTGGATAAGGAATTGACTGGATGGTCACACTCAAAGAGTTGCCATCAATGGCTTGATGTCCGAGTGGAGAGCAGTGACAGTGGCATTCCTCAGGTGTCAGTGTTGGGACCGGCGCTGTTTAACATCTTTGTCAGTGACATGGACAGTGGGATTGAGTGCACCCTCAGCAAATTCATTGATGACACCAAGCTGTGTGGTGCAGTTGACACTCTGGAGGGAAGAGATGCCATCCAGAGGGACCTGGACAGGCTTGAGAGGTGGGCCTGTGCAAACCTCATGAAGTTCAACAAGGCCAAGTGCAAGGGTCAAGGCAATCCCAAGCACAAATACAGGCTGAGTGAAGAATGGATTGAGAGAGCTCTGCGGAGAAGGACTTGGAGGTATTAGCAGATGGAAAACTGTGAGCCAGCCATGTGCACTCACAGCCCAGAAAACCAACTATATCCTTGGCTGCATCAAAAGCAGCGTGACCAGCAGGTTGAGGCAGGTGATTCTGCCCCTCTGCTCTGCTCTCATGAGACCCCACCTGGGGTACTGCCTCCAGCTCTGGGGCCCCCTATGTAAGAAAGACATGGATCTTCTCAAGCGGGTCCAGAGTAGGGCCATGAAGATGATCAGGGGGCTGGAGCACCTCTCCTATGAGGACAGGGTGAGAGAGTTGGGGTTGATCAGCCTGGAGAAGAGAAGGCTCCAGGGAAACCTTATATCAGCCTTAAGGGGGCCTACAAGAAAGCTGGAGAGGGATGTTTTACAAGGGCTTGTAGTGATAGGACAAGGTGTAAAGGCTTTAAGCTGAAAGAGGTTTGATTTAGATTAGCTGTAAGGAAGAAGTTCTTCATTGTGAGGGCGGTGAGGTACTGGAACAGGTTGCCCAGAGAGGTTGTGGCTGCCCCCTCCCTGGAAGTGTTCAAGGCCAGGCTGGATGGGGCTTTGAGCAACCTGGTCTAGTGGAAGGTGTCCCTGCCCATGGCAGGGGGGTTGGGACTAGATGATTTTTAAGGTCCCTTCCAACCCAAACCATTCTGTGATTCTATGATTATAATCTTTTAATACTTTAGTACGTTTCAGTAAACTCACTTCTTCAGTTGATAGCACTGGGATTTCTAGCAGGTAACACTGTCCAAGAGCTATGAGCAGATATAAAACCAGCGACTGTTTATCAGTCACAGCATGAAAAGCAACTGCACAACTGTTCTTACTTTCAAGGTCTCATGCTGTCCAAACAAAAACACAACTTGGGAAGCTTAAGATCTTATTCAGTTTCAGATGTATTCAAACCCTCTTATCCCAACCAATAAACCCTGTTTTTTCCTGTTGATTCCTTCTTATTTATTAATGATAAAAAGGAGTGCAGTTCCCAAACTTCAGATGAAAGAAGAAATAAGTTTTCCTTTCTCCTAGCTGGTTTGGAAACAGCTACCCTGCCTTCCTCACCCTGCCCCCACTTCAGCTAACTCTCTTAAATGCTAAGCTATTCTTACCTTACATGAGAATCCCCTTCTCAGCTCCTTTAAAGATGAAAGTCAGAATTGAAGGGGAACCCAGAAAAAAGAAATGTTAAGGTGGTATCAATCTCTCAATTATTCATACAGTTATTTATTGACAAATTTGGTTCCTCTTTCTGTGTTATCTTGCAGCATCCTTTGCTTTATTTTTCATCTGTATTGAGGCACTCTTCACAAAACCCTTCATTACTTTTCACCCATTTTATTTCTTCTGTCCCCCCTCCCCACACTGCAACTGTAGGCTGTACTCACTTGCAGTATTTTCTGCTATTAAGAGACTGTCTGAATTTTTTTTGCATCACAGAGCAACTCTGTAATCAGAGACCTAAGAGTCACTTAATATAAAGATCACTGAGAATCATAAACCATTTTCTTCTTGACCTTTTCTACCAAAACATTAGCTTCTGAGTCAGCCTGCTTTGAAGCTACAGAAGCACTACATATTGTCTTGTTGATTTCTGACTTCAAGCAATTCTTTTCTTCCATTTCTTCCTATTTTTAGCATCTGAAGGCTGAAATTTTACAATATGCTATTGCTCTTTTTTTTTTTTTTTTCCCCAGGAACAAATGTCAGCACATCAAAAGCTCACTGCTTTTAGTGTGTGTCACTTGAGATCACTGGAAAAAATACTTTGTAAGTCTCCTTATTGAATCATAAACCATGGGTGCTACTATGAATACTTTTCACAAAAGTTCTGGATCAGTCATTTGAGCATCACCTCACTGATAAGGAAAATCCATAAAAACTCTCAACACTGAAGAGGGAGGCTAAAAATTAACATTATCCCAAAGGTGAAGGGGTATGCAGTCAAAACATTGCTCTTGTATGTGGCTTTTTTATGTGTTTTGTTATATAGCTTATGCTTTTTTTTCTTCAATTATACAGTAATTGTAATGAAAATAACTGTACACATTCGCATATGCATATACTTGGGTTGCTCACCTCCTCTCTCTGTTTAGATGGCAGTCTTAAATCTTCCAGACCTGAAATGCTTTCTGCAGCAATCCAGTCTTCTCAGACAACTATACAATAGTTGTTTGTATGGAAAACAGCTTTTAATTTCTAGGAAAATGGTTCATACTACCATCTTTCTGATCTTTGGTTAGCAGGGAGGGAGGGATATGGAGTCACTACAGACACATTTGGTAGATACAGACAAAGGCCAGGGTAGCTCCCCTGCTGCCTTTGGTGTGCTGCCACATAAATTCACCTTTAGTGATAGCTATCTAATGATCATATAGCTATGGCTGTGGACCGGGTTGGTCTCCTCATAGCATATACAATTACAGCTCTTATATAGCCTGAAACACCAAGTATACATTAAAGCGTTAGAAGGACTCTTTATTTTTCCACGATAATCAATAATTGCCTGTCCTGCCACCTGGCCAGAGGTGTTCACTGAATTTAATGAACACCTGGGAGGTGTGTGGTAAGCAGAAAGACTTCAGTATATTTGGCAGGAACAGCCAGTACAGATTTTGCAGAACTTTATTCAGTTTGCCATTCATGAAGTTTGTGTCTAATGCAATAAAGAAATTGAATATATTAAACATTTAAAACAGGGCTGCTAAATTGCCACCTAGTGGTCTTGTAAAGAAGTTAATGTCTCCGGCATGCTGATCTGGGTGAAAAAACACCAGTGTACTTTCTGTATTTTTGTCAGGGCCTCAGTATCAGTGTGCACCGACCCCTTGCCTGTAACATGGTTAGAGTGGGGGGGAGCAGAGCACAACTTCTGAGCCAATGCAAGATGGGACTGTTGGGACTGCTGGGGTGCCAGGGGCAGCTTGCCCAGGATTTATGACACCAAACGGGCATTTCTAGGCCAATCAGCCAGCCTGGGCACAGGGTGAAAAATGCTGCCAGGTAGGAGCCTTAGTCTATTATCTCAACTACTTGTTTATTTTTCCTTTTAACCAAAAAAACCATTTTGTTATAAAAGGAAATAAAAGGTTTTCTGACTGTTGGTAAATGAGTAAAAAGTTAGGATTTTTGTCCTTCCAAGGCTCAACCAGCTCCAGTGTAGGAAGCACTTTGCTCTTCTGGGGCATTCTTCCACCTTCTAGTCTCACACCGCTTGAGCCGTACGTCCATCAGCATGTGCTGTTTACACAGAGCCAAGCAGATGGGAAACAACAAAGGAGCACAAGTGGAACAGTAAGTTTTGCAGTTCTGTGTTTGTGATTAGTCACATACATCTGCCCAGATACTACTATGAGAGACTAAAAATAATTTTCAATATGATGAGCTGCATAAGCACAGTCTTTAGGGATTAATGCATCCTCAATCATCTTACCAATAATCAGCTTCGGGTGCGCTGGACTGCGTGTTGACAAAGCTGATGCTCACAGAAGGTGGAGGCGGTAGAGGCCTCATGTTGGGAAGCAATCCTGGAACAGGGGCTGCAGGCTACATCTCTGGGAGGATGCGTCAGTTGTTTCAGAGATCAGTTGCATGCCTGAAAGGCTGTAGAATTCAAATGGTTCATTTTCCTCCTCCATCCTGTCACCTGCAGGGACCTAGTGCAGTTAGTGATTGATGAAGAAACATCAGCCCAGGCAAACAGCCTGAGAGCCCATACTGCACCTTCAGTGAGGTCCTGGGCAGTTTAAGGTGTTACATGAGTATGGCATTGGACTAAGGATGCTGCATAACCTGAAAGCTTAACCCTGGCCAAACACATCCCCTTGCAGATCACTGAGTCCTTGATTACGGTATCGGCACTTCTCATGTCTCCTGTCCTCTCATGATGAAGTGGAAGCCCTGTAAGCGAGGGACATCACTTCCCACAGAATATGAAGGTCAGGAAAACTAGCCAAGGAACAGAAAACAAACAGGGCTGGGGCAAGTGATAGGACTTGGGTAGCAATAAAAATATTGAATTGGTGACAGGAATATTATCTTCCTACACTTCAGGTTTTGCGACTAAAGTACAAATCACCATATATAGTACCATACATGGTTCTGGTTTTTTCTTTCATACCACTTTCAGCCTGGCTGAACTTAATCAGTTTTAAAATACAGTCTGATTTTTATTTGTGTGTATTTTCCCCCCTTTCTTGTTCTTGCACATCACCTATAACACTCTTAATTTGTTTCACACTGTACTTTGTTCTTCGTTCTTCGTTCACTATTGATTCAGTTAAATTTGCACCTTGTTTCTCTTAGTTTTACATGATTTTCATACTGTTTTGTTTTAAACAAATATTGTTTCACTAGTGTCTGACCTCACTCCATGAACTTAATCATATTTTATTTCAGTGGAGTTCTCTGTAGAGTGAATAGCTATATCTAAGCTGATTTACCTTTTTTTTTTTTTTTTTGCAAGACCACAGTTTCCTTATTTTTTAGATATTAAAGAAGTACAGTAATAGAGGAAGCTGTAAACACTCTGCAAACTGACGTGCCACTAATCCAAAGTACCTAGCATAATAAAAAGGCATGCAATTGAAAGTCAGTTTAGTTTTTAATGTACTCTAGGTGATTTGATCTTTAAGGAGCATACAATAAAAGGTGAAAGATAATCAATACAATAGTGTCTGAGAAACTGCAGGTTTAACCACATACCTGTTGTCAATAAAATTATCCAGGGACAGAATGCCCTATAAATGCCACTAGCTTTTTAAAAAAATAAATGACCTGTTCCAAATCTCAGAAGTTGGTAAGCCACAAAATAGCATCTAGATGGCAATTATTCATTTGAACTGTAATGTGTGGCATGAGTTTCCATTTCCCCTAGCCTTTCCTGTAGCTGATTAGGATTGGCTTTGACTAAGGGACTTACAATAGAGTCAGTCAGTCAGTGTTCTGCTATCCCAGTAGCCTCCTGATTTTTCAGATCCTGTACAGATTGCCCTGCCAAATAGCATCCACGTAACTCTTGAAGATATGCCTTCAATTTCTCCGGCCTCATGCCTGCAGTACATAATATCGAATGCCTTCAAAAACATCTCTTGACAACTTCCGCTGCTGTTTCCAGGTAGGAAGTCCTAGATCCTCCTGTCTTCATCCCCACAAGTAGCCAGAGTTAATGGCTTGAGAATGTGTTAGATGGATCATTCATTATATTTCTTACTTGAGTTTTATATATACACTTATGAAACCACCAAATGCTTCCAGCAGGAAGAAAGCATAGTCCAGTGTTCCTGTGCTAGCCTCAAATAAGAGAAATAACTATTCAGTTGCCACATGTAGAGAATATGCGGCAGCTTGAGGGTGGTGAGAACTTACTTGCACTGCCTCTGAAATGGTATGGTGGTATACTGTCTCAGTCTTGTCTTCATCTTATATGCCTTTGCAGTTTTTACTCAGTTCAGAGCAGTCAGAATGAGCTTGTGCTCCCCAGAATACCAAATTTGTTGTCATACCTGAAGATGTGTTAGTGTGGGGCAAGTTACCTACACTAGCTATCCTGGCAGAGAGCTCCCTTAAGACATTCATGTACAGTCAGACACTTAAAAATGAACCATAGTTTTCTCAGCCAATTAGCACATCTCGGGTTAACTGCCAAAACAGGGCTTTCACAGCAATTTCTTTGAGAGATCTTAAAGACCCAAGCAGAGTATTCACAGTAACAGGGCAGTTGTGATCTAAAATAAGATTGTTTTTTGAATGTATAGAATGGTTTTCAGTCAAAGCAGTGTAAAAGTTGAAGTAATTGGAATGTTGGGGGATTTTTTTAATCATTTTCAATGAAAATTGTGTGTAGGTGAAACAAGTTGTTTCTTTTATTTATTCATTCATTATTTATAACAAGAGTTACTTTCATTTACTAATTTTTTATTTTCACTCTGTGTGTGTCTGTGTGTGTGTGTCTATGTCACCTCCAGGAATAAAAACAACTGGGGATACTGAAGTCAATTCCCTTCTGTCTTTCTTTATACAAAGCTGGTATTTATAATGAGCCTCCAGTCAGCTCTGTCATGATAAAATGAACTTTCTGAATTATTGTTGTTCGCCTGATTTCACAATCAGCCCTTTGTAGCCCACAACACTGTCACTAGCAATCTAACCGAAGGCAAAAATTTCTTTAATGTCTAGACCAGTTTATGTTGGATAATCTCAACACCTTTCAGCAGCAGTAGTATTTAAATGCAGCTGGAGTGGAACAAAACAGAACTTTTTAATTTTCAAAAAGCCTCATGTGTCTGCTTTTCTTTCTCTCCTCCTGGAATCCTGTAAGTTATAAATGTGGTGAGCTTTTTTCCATTTCTTTCTATGTCTTGCTAATACTTTGTGTCTTGTCTTGTGTGTAAAAGTTAGCAAGTTTTAAGACTGATAGTCTTTGACGTAGAAAAGTGACTTCTCTGTTACAAAGCCAGTAGATTTATAAAGCTATATATAAATACTATGTTTAAAAACTTGGGTCAGGAAAAATTTATCAATTTATCTATCAGGTATATCTCTGTTTTTCCTTTGATGTGGATAGAGCGTTCAAACTATTGTCTTTTGGAACATCACAGGAATAAAATGGCCAGAGACAGTGCCTTTACTTGCAGCTTGAAGTCTATTTCCAGTTACCACTTATTTTTCTCCACTTTTCTATGACCACCTCTACTTACTGTTTTTCAGAGAAAGACAGTATCAAGTAGATGGGATTGGAGGGGGAAAGGAGAGGTTGTCTGTGCCCATTCTCCATTCATCATCTTTTCAATCATCTTTTCATCCCCTCTCGTACAAAAATGAAATCTTCACAAAACACTAGTTAGGTAACTCTTCTTTCCAGATGTATATCTGTTGGGGTAAAATAAAATATTTCCACTGCCTGGTTCCAATAACTATGCTAAAAAAAGATGGATATAGATTCAAAGCAGTAAGCAGTTCTTTTTAAGAAAATGTATTAGGTATACAAAGCATTAATAAGGTTTTTAAAACATTTAAAAAATAATTCTTATCTCTGGCAGCAACAGAACTGTTTAGCCGCTAGGGTCCAGGTTGAGATGAGCTTTGAAAAAATACTAGAGATAGGCCACTGATGCGTATTACCAGGATAAATCCTTTCTTTGTTATCTAGTCGTCTTTGTGCAATAAAAATACACAGGCCTGTAAATTCTGAATAAGACATGTGATTTCCTTCTAGTCCTATGATAGGGCAGTTTAGACCACAATCTGACTTTAATTCTGCTTCAGCACTGGCAGGAGTTTTACCTGTCCCAAGGGCAGTACAGCTTGCCCGGGGTAGGGCTGCAAGAGCTTTCTACCTCTTTGAAGCATCTCTGAATAACCTCACTACTAACCTCAACCACTTGCCAAAAGAGTTATCAAAACTGTACATAGCTAGAATAGCTCTGTCACTGAGCTATAAATCAGAGGGGAAGAAAGGATGCACTCCCAACTGTTAACTCCCACTTTTTCCAGTACTTTAACTTGACATAAAACACGGGCACCAGCAGAGGGCATTACATGCCTCAATAAAATGCAGATTGATTTGAAAGGAAGTGGAAATTCTTCTAGCCTTCTTAGGATGTTGGACATCTTATATAACTAACCAAAAGCTTAATACAAACTGAAATATCCCAAGCACATGGTCTATCAGATATTTCTCAAGTGCTCATTCATTCCAGTAGTTCCTTTACTGGGAAAAATAGTAAATTCATTAGTTTTCACTTGTGAACAAAGGGTGAAACTAAAATTCTTAGAACTGAAAACATACTTTTCCTTCTAAACAGATGAATCTGTGGAAAAACTAAGAAAAGTATGTTTATTTTAAGGCTATTCATTGCATAGATTTTTTTGTTTTCATTTCTCCTCCTGCTTAGCTAACATACTGCAGCCGCCTTCTACTTCGTAAGCCATGTGTTTATGTGGAGTTTGCTTTACTAGCATCAAGTAATACTGAATTCCATCAGCTGAGGAGTCAGCCTTTTGGATATCATTAGCTATAGGAATATGGCACAGCTGGGAGTACATTTATCATTTTAAAATTATATTAGAAAAATAAACCTTTCTTGCTTTCCTTTTACAAGTCTGCAATCTTGTATAAGGATCCTGAACTTTTTTTGTTTTCATCTCAAAGAGCTTAACATGTACACAGCCTTTAGATTTATATCTATAAATTATAATTTTCTATAAATCAAGCAAAGTGAACATAGTGACTAGAACTGAAAGACAGTGACGGGAAAACACAAAGAAAACAGCATTTGTCATAGTTCTCTGCAGCTTTTCATTGCAATTGGCTTAATGTTTGCATCTAATTTTTTTCAACGTCTGAGGGTTTTAGCAGCACTTGTAATGATCCCTTGATTTCACACATGAAAACAACTTTACTGTGAAAAAACGAATTGTCCATCTTGAGATTTAAAAAGAAGTTATCTCACAAACTTTTTTTATCAAGTAATATATTTCTACTTTGTAATACTGTTGTATTTGTGTTCTTCAGGTAGAAGTAGGGTCTTCAGGGAAAGCAATACAACAGGGGAGTTCACATATCAATGCATCAATGCATAATTATGTGTTAGCAGATAATCTAATATACACTTCTTCAGTGTAGCATACTAGTAATTTTCCAGAAAGTTTTTTTCAAAAGAAAAAAAAAAAAAAAGAATTGATGGTGAAGAACCTTTATTAATTCAAACTAGCAGACAGAATTTGGAAACATCTGTATTTCTGAAACACAGAGTTTACTGAATAAATTACATAAAATAATACATTTCTTTCTAGAAAAATACTGAATTATCATTGAGGTCATTGACAAAACTTTGTTATGTAAGAAAAGAAAAAATCTAAAATGTAGTTAAGTCATCAAATAGTAAGAATGAAAAGTAATTTCTTTGGTGGAACACTTTTTTTACACAAGGATGTAAATAATATGGCGGCCAATGAGCTTTTTATTATACAAAGCATTCCAGCTCTTCAAGTTTGTAGATGAGTATGTAATTTTAGATCTTAGAACATAAACATAACAGAATAATTATTTGTTTGCTTACAAGGCAGGAATATGCAGTGACTTAAATATATTGCCTGGATATCACAAGTCCATTGGGTAATTTTCAAGGTGATTTACGGAATATCATTACTGGGTAGGTTGCACTCATTTGCCTTTTCATTCGGTGTGGTTTTCCTTCCTACTTGAATACTGGCATAGCAAATTAATAGCTTATATAAATGTGTATATCAGAAATCTAACATTTGGAAGTACAATGTTTGCATTTAAGTCCAGTCCTAAAATTAAAATACTCTTTCCTACTGCTTCAGTGGACCAATAAACAGATAAATGCCCAGAGACATGTATACAAATGACACACTAACACTTTGTGTATGTTTCCTTCTGCTTGTTTCAGAACTCAGCAAACACTTTGTTGGGCATAGATGAGAAAAGCCTCTGTCCAGCTAAGCCTAAAATGGTCTTAACTTTCAGCATCATCTAGGCTGCTCTACAAGCAGGAAGGACTGTGCTAGGAAGCATAGGCTAATTGGTCTTCAAAGCAGCTGTCCTGACAAACAGAATATATATTCATGAAAAACTATGGGGCGATATTAATTCAAACTCTTAAGGTTAATAAGGACAGTATTTGAAATGTAAAACTCTCTAACACAAACAAAAAAAAAAAAAAAGTGCTTTGAGTTTAAATGGAATGATGTTTAGTGATTTTTATCCACAAAGCCTGGAAGTTGGTGAACTAGAAATCAGCTCAAAGCCCATTTCTGGATGTGGGCCCTGCAGTCCCATAGTATCCTGCTGTAAAAGCTTACGCAGGGGTTCTGAAATTTGAGCTACTGAAGTCAAGGAGGCTGCTCTCAGAAAAACAAATAATATACATATATATCTTGTGCTTCCTGTTGGAAGGAAGACATGACAGAAAGCCTTAAAAATACCTTACATTTCCTACCGTTTTTTCTGACACTTTTTTTTTTTTTAAATGTCAACTACATATCACAAACACTGTGTAACCCAGTTGGCATGCAAAGAGGTTAATTTGCCTCATGTCAGCCAATGCTTCGTAAGTAAAAACCTCTGCAGAAAACATAAAGAAAGACTAAGTATGCATGTGGTAAATTTTCATCCATATCTTAACCAGTAATAAATTTACTGAAAAGTTATACTCTCTAGCTAAAAGATTGGCTTTCAACAAATAGTTGTTGTTACTACATCATTATCAGATCTATGATTTATTAATGTCTTTGTGGGGGCTTTTTTTTTTTTGACAGACAATAGATAGAAGGGCGTTGCTAAAAGTCATCCCAGATTATAGCAAAATCTGGACAAAAGAGAAATTTAGCCTAATTCACATGGGGAAAAATATGCTGCCACTACTACTGGTGCCAACAATAGGAACTGCAGGTCAATGACAGCAGCTGGAGGGATCCTAAAAGAAGTGGTGAGGATAGGAGTCACTAGCATGATCAAGGGAGAGATGCCTCTGCATCAACTTGTAAACAAGCACTTTTATCATGTTTGCTACTTTGTTAGCATTTGAACAATTCAGAATGAGATATGAAAGATGGTTTTAGCTCCATTCTCTTTTATGCAGGTCCTGGACAGCTTTAAGCAAAACACTTCTCATCTGAATAATGAGGATACGAATAATAACATTTCTCTATCTCAAAGGGCTGATTATGAGAATAAATTAGATGCTCAGATGTTATGGTAATGCATCCCAGTAAATCAAAAAGAATTTTCAAAACAAAATAATCACATTTACATTATTTTTTAGATACCTACAATTCAAAAAATCTCTTTTTGGCAATCATAAGCCATTTGTATGTAAGCAAGGAATTTCTGGATGGTTAACCCCAGAAATGTGAAGAACACTTATCCGGAAATACTTCATCTGGTTGACAGCAGAATATATAAAGAGGAGACTATTAAATTACTAAATGACCTACACTACAGCTTCTCATATGCGGTTTTGCAGCTGGAGGACAAGTGACTGCTAGGATGCTTAGTTTGTTCTCTTCAAAATGTCTACAGTGAGGCTCTGGTTTGAAAAGTGATTATGTAAAAATAGCACTTCCTACTCAGCAGATCTGTTCTTGTGTGCTTTAGTGGGAAGAGAGAAAAAAGAAGAAAATCACTGCATGTCTTCACTGCTGAGCCACCCTATCTCTGGGGGAAGAAACTGCATTATACTCCAGTTTATGCAACTTCATCAAAATCACCAATTTAAAGCTATAGTGTACCTAAGCAAAACCTATCATTTCAAAATTGTGCCCTTTGAAATCAGACCTGCATAACCTCATTACCTTCAGCTGAATGGAAATGAATGAAATTAAAGGAAATAAACCCCTCACACTGAAAAATCATGATTAGATTTCCTCCAGCTTCCTATCATCACCCAAACTAATCAAGCTATTTCTCCCCCAGGTGGAAAATTAAAAGAAAGAGAGAGGTGATGATGATTCTTTTTTTTAAAATATTTGGCAGGTAGTCTCAGAACACGGAGCCCATATAAGTTTCAAGAGGTTACATGAGGACTACAGGAGGCTAATAGTATGATAACAGCAGCCAGCACAGGGGTGTAAGCAATGCAAAAACCAGATTCATGCAGTTTGGCCAGCGTGTTGCCAGGGTTGTCAGACACCTGAGTGATGGAGTGGGCTCTGCTACTATCAGCTGCTTCCGAAGGATCAATATATCACAACAAATCTTCCTCTTTCAGCCTTTCAGAAGAAGTCACCTTTATCAGTGTGATTTTTTTCCCCAAGAAGATCAGATGAGATGGCTCTTGTAAAAAGAGGAAGAAAAAAAAAAAAAGTACGATTCTTTACACTGGAAAATGCATACTTAGTATCTATCTAGAGATTTGAAAGGATACTTTGATCATTCTTGCCAATTACATACCTGTTAGAGGCGAGTATATTTACATATTTAACATTCAGTTAATCTCCAAAAACTTCTTTGATCAAATAGACATGCCATTTATCCTCAAACGCTGTGCCAAAATCTCATCTCTAGATAGCCTAATGTGTGAAGTGATGAATTTGTTTTCAAGTCTTTTACAGAATGCCTTCCATTTTTCACTTCAGATTAAAACACCTACCCTTTTAACAAGTGTATTGCCTCTCCTGAACACTATCTTTAAATATAAAAGAAATCATACCAGAATGGTTCCCTTAGGGTTTTGCCTTTTGACATTTCTCTACTTAGAAAACTTCCGAGAAGGAAAACTAATGGCATTATGCTTGCAGACACAATCATTTTCTAAATGGACAGAAATGTCTACATATTTCTACTTCCCATCTGTGACATGTTCTAGTGTGCCTTATAGACACAGATCCTGCATGACCTTCACTAAGTCCCTGGAGCAGTGGACTCAGAAGCTTGACTAGCCCTAGAACTGCAAGTTCTGAGTTAGGGCTTCTGCACTCATTGGAAACGGAAAGATTACTTCATCAGTCTGCAGAAAAAAAAGCACATAGGTTCTTGACAGAGGTCAGTCCAGCAACAGAGGTTTTGCAACATAATCTGGACTCAGGTCTGTTATGATAGACAGGAAAATCCCAAGAAAAAGTGTCGTATTTTTGTGATCAAACTGTGTTCTTACAGAATACGTGCTTTCCAAGCAAAGTCTAAGATTGTCGTTCTTTTCTTCTTCTTCTTCTTCTTCTTCTTCTTCTTCTTCTTCTTCTTCTTCTTCTTCTTCTATACAAAGCTTTCTCTCAAGTCTCTTCAAAAAACTCTCCCAAAATGAAAATCCACACAAGAGTGTTTTATTCAACAGAGAGAGAGATGCAAACACAGTATCACCATTCCTTCATGTATTTAGAATGCAGAATTTGCTTTGAACCTCAAACTGGGTCTCGGAGACCCTTCCAGCATGGTCTACACGTTTACGGAGGAAGTATTGGACATTCCTCTCCTTACAGTACCAGCCATTCTAACAGTAGAAGGTTAAGACCTCTGGCAAGTAAGGCATACAGTCAGATAACTAAACTGTAATACACCTGGAGTCACTGTCAGCAAAGCACTCCTTCTTTACAGTCCTAAAATTGAAGTACCATGATAGAGTCTCTCAGAAAAAACCCCACTGTTAGAGGTGCGGTAAGATTTTATTTTCAAGGCCTACCACAATTACTCAAATATTTTTTCAGAATACTCCTTAGTGTTGCCACTTTTGGGGAGCAAGTGTACGAGGCTTTGTATGCAGGCAGCTCTGGTCTATCACACCACAGTAGGCCGGGGTTCGCCCATCAGCAGTATGCCTCATTAGTGGCATTCGGGACTTTAAGGAATGACTGATTTGTATAATTGTTTTCACGGTGTGAGATGCAACTGTACTGACTTAAAGCATGGACCCCATGTAAGATGCATGGGGACCCCCAACCTGTAAGATGCAATATAGACGATGAAAATATAAGAGAAACATTTAGTTACAGAAAAAAGTGCTCTTTCACAGAGTGTAGCAAACTTTTCATCCTCATCCATCACAAAAAAATTTTGGAGGTTGTAAGGCATTTTTTCTTACCAATGATTAAATCAATAAACAGTACAACTTACTACAAGGATACAAATAATATTCTTAAAAATTTACAAAGATAAAATTAAATAGCCTTCAGTGAGAAGGCTTTTAGGGTTTTCTTTCCAAATCACTAGATTTTTTTTTCTTCCTTTAGTCAGAAGACTCATTTTCTTTGCAAAAATGTTTTTTCTACCTGGGACAAATTTGTAGAAACAGATTTACTGAGAAGAATTCTGACACTTTCCTGGCAACTTGCAGTGATGCCTGGTGAAAACAGCTAAATTTTGCCGTAGAAGAAATTTGCAAAAACTCATGAAAACAGCTTTTGAACTCATCCAAATGTCATCCCCCTAAAAACAAATCTAAATAGAAATGTCAGGATTGTAATTTTTTTACTCACTTCAGGAACCCCATTTGGTATACTGCCTATACAACTGAATATTAAAGTTGGTTTTTTTTTTTCCACAGGAAAAACCCCTGACTTTAAGTGTTGATCCTGATTTTTCTTTTAAAAACTGCCTAAACTGGTTATCTATCATATAATTTTGCCAGGAGACTGTTTTGCTTCTAGTGATTTCACCCTGAAGTCTCCAAAATTTGGTAAGATCTAATGACGAATGAAAAAAAATGGTGGGTATCCCTGTTTTGCCCAACTCCCCATAATCAGACACAAGCAAGTGAAAGAGGGTCCAAAGTAAAGCTAAGAGCTCTGTCCCTGCATGCCATGAATTACAGATCACTCTCCTTCGCCTTGTAAAAAAATGTGCGGCTTGTAGTACGAAAGCTACCAAAGGACATCACCAGTATTTCAGGCTCCCTACAGTAGCAGGAAACTTGTTCTGCTTAAAGGGACCCAGTAGTACCACAAACTGGCTATTTCTCCTATATAATGACATTTTTGTTTCTGTTTTGGTGAGCACTCGTCTTGAAAAGAAAGTCCACAAGAAAATTGCATCCAACAAAACAGCATGACAGGGACTTCAAACTGTGTGTACCTGACAAAACTCATCTTCAGTGCAACACTTTTTATATCCTGTCTTGATAGTTCATCTCCTAAATGAACTTTAGAAGCCTCTCATTTAAATTCTTCATGGGTATAACCTGATAAAAGGTGCTTCAGATTACAACTTAATAAAGGCTGATCTTGTGAAAACAGAATAGATGACAAGAAATTGGACAACTATTCTTGGTTTTCCTTATTTTTTCTAATTCTGAGAAATTTGTTTAACCTTGCTGTGCTTCACTGTATTCTCTATAAAACAAGGATAATGATACATGCCTATTATACAGATATCTGGGAAAATAATTATCTCACATTGAAAAGCTATGGGAATGAAAAGTATCATTACTTCACTGGTATTTAATTGTATTAAAAACTATCCTTCAACTTCCATTGAAGTCTTTGGTATTAAATATAACAAGAGTGGGCAGAAGTAATGAATGCCATAGTGCTTTATTTTCTCTACGGATAAAGGTGTTTCCTAATATGAATTGATTCACCGATCCGAGTCCTTTTAAACAGAACCTATCTTCTGTTTGAAGGAGGAAGAATCCCTATCAAATTCCTATCACCAGTTTAGGTTCTTCCAAGCCACTTTGTAGTGTTTCAGGTCTGGGAGCTTTTGGGTTTTGCTAGCATTACAGTGCTGCTCTAGAAGTTACACTGAAAAAAAAAAAATCTAAAAATAAGCTAAAGAAAACAAGCTCTCTGGTGTTAACGTCCCAGATGGGAGGAGAACAACAGTAGGATGCCGACTAAACACAAATCTCTCTGCAGCTTTTTAATAAATCTACCTCAATACAGTGTTGACATAAATAAGGTGTTTCAGAGAATTTTTTGTTAAATATGAATCTTATTTTATGACTGATCCAAGGTTCCACTGAAAATTAGTAACAAGTAGGAGCAGCGCAACATAACTTCCTCCTTTATGCTAACCAATGTCTGTGTTTCTGAAAGCAACTCTTGCAAAATCAGAAGAGTTGTCAGCAATATCATAAGGTCAGAAGCTATTTGATCTATTAAAGGGGAGCATTGTGATAGCTGAGCTACAGAGGTGAGATGCAGTAATAAAACCATATAATGACATTCCCTGTTCCCAAAGAATTTATACTCTATTATTAGGCAGAGGAAATAATGAAGATATTTCAGATGTTACTGAACATTGCAATAAGAACACCTTTGGGTGTTTACTGACTCTCGTGACCACTGGAAAAAAAAAAAAAAAAAAAAAAATTTGTGCAAGAATAACCCTAAGAATAGAGGGTGCTTAAAATAAGCATCAAGGAAGAAGTTCACCAGAGTTAATTTTTTTATTTATATTTAATAAGTTTTTATGGCTTCAGATAAAATGTAGATATTGAGTAAGTTGGTTTGAAATTTTGGGAACTGCTTATAGCAGATCAGATTTACAACTAAGCATGCTGGCAGGTTTACATCATGTCTCACTAAGAAGGCAATTGGCATTATTCAAACACTGGGTCTTTACCTTTCCCTGTTTCCATGTCTTTTCCTTTCTGTGAAAAGAAGAGCATATTTCATCCTCTAACTATAAATGTCTTCAGACATTACAATTCCCTGCAACTCCGAGTCACAAATCATGTACTTATTACAGTCTGGACTCTCAGTATCTGATTGTGTTTTGATTCCCAAGTTTTGATTGCAATGAATGGTGTTGCTCTTCTGCAACAGCTAGTTTTAAAAATCCACACAAACATGACAACCATATACTCAGTTTGTTTCTGTTGTAGAAAAAAGATTAGCCTGTGATAAAAGAAATTAATGATAATGTTGAATGGGGTCAGTGAATGAATTAAATGAAGGTTCTGTAAGACTTCTCTCACATTTAATCACCAGAAGAAGAGCTACTGTTATCTTCTGAAATGATCCTTCCTGGCTGCAGGGTAGAAAGTCAGAATAAAGGTAATACATTGACTTTATTAACGTCAGTGATAGTAAAGATAGTACCAAATGAAAGGCTACGAAAAAGCCTCAGGGTCACTTGGCTAGATGAACTTGCAAGAGCAGCATACCCACATTACACAAGGAATTTAAGCTACCCTGACAGTCAAGGTCTAAAGGGTCCAAAAGTTCTGAGCAAGAAATTTCACAGAAATTTTTAAGGATCTGGGATAAAGTTGGATTGAACAATGTCTAAAGCTGCTTCTGTGTCATAACAGAGAAGAAAAAATCCTAAACTAGTATCCAAGAAAGTGTGCCATTTGTAAAATTATTCAGAACTCTTAGATGTCTATGATGCATCTTTCATTGTGGCTTTCTAAAATCTGTTTCTAGTGAACTGTTCCAGAAAATAAGTTGCTTTTACCCTCTCCTCTTCACAGCTGGGGTTCAGGAACACAATCCCTTTTTCTTTCATATTCCTCTACAGATTCTGACAACTTTTGGAAGGTAGAAGACTATCATTAAATATATGAAGAGCTATGCAGTCACCTTCATATAATTTTAATGTTAAAAGATGTGTACAAACAGAGTGGAATGTGATTAAGGAGCCTTAGTTGGCTGGGGTCTTTCTGGTTTGTATATTTATTTTTTATATATCTATAACTTTATCCTTAATACAGTCATATATGAAGAAACACCATGAACCCAGCTGGATACCAAATAATTTCATTTGTCATATAACTTTTAGCTACGTGCTTATTTACATGCTGGGTAGTTTCTAGTGGCTTCTTCTGCCCTAGAGACTTGAAACCATTTGGATGCTATTCTGTTCACATGTCTTAATCACTAACTTTGTGTTCATTATGGATTCAGTTTGCTATTATATGCCAAAAATACAAGTGGCTTTATTCAGGTGAATTAAAACATACTGAGAAAAAGTATCAGTTACTTTCTTATTGAAAGCAAAGTTCTTGAGCTTCACTTCCCATTCTGCAGCAGAAGCCTTCTTTCCAGAGAACAAGAGTGTTAAATCAGCAGGCCTCTGCAATTACTGACTACTTAGAAACCAGTTGAGATTTAGGTGTAAACTTTGTTTATTGATGTTGATGCTGGCACAATCTAAATATGCATGTTTACCTGCCACATAGATTTATGTGTGATCTAGAGTATGCTTTGAGTTCTGTTTTTGCAATAGGACATGGTTATGTGAGGCACTGAAACACCTAAAAATTAGCTAGATACAGACTTTAAAAACAGCAAAGCCAACAAAAATAATTAGTGGGCATTCTCTAATATTAACACATTGTTGCCTATACACTGCAAAACTGCAGATTCTGATTATATCCCAGAAAACGCAAAAAGGCAGAGCAATTTCAGTTAAATACAGTTCATTCCTTGGGGGAGGAACAAAAGGTTTGTATTATCCTTGCATTTTTGCCTGCTTCAGTAGCAGGGTATTAAGTCATACAGAGGCAAACTTACTACATAAAATAAAGTTATATTCTTTTTCTTTAATATACTGAGATTTTATTTGTTCCAGGATCAGATTCTGCCATTGCTATAATGCATAGCATAATGTTAGCACAATATACTTATACTTTCTATCTCAGAGTCCACTGCAAACTTTCTTGCCACTGAAAGGCTCAACACACAGAAGAAGAAATGTCATGTAGGTATACCCTCACACTTGCATGTAGCCCTATTGATTTCAGGCTGTCATTTTACTTGAGAAGTTGTAGACTTTAGCAGAGCAATTTTCACACTATAAAAAAAACAATCAAATAAATCTTCCTTTCTCATACCTGGGTTTTCTTCAATGGATTTTTTTCTTTTCATGTAATTGTATGAAAAATTAGAGATTGAGTAAAACAGTTATAGGCATATAATCCCTATGAAGATTTATAGTTGTTTTATTGCCAAATGTTTGATTATTTAATTTTTTTATTTCATTGGGTTAGTAGGAAATTGCAAACTGTCAGGAATCAAGATGAAACAATCTTTCACATGATTTAAAGGGTGGAGACTCAGGTATTTATTCAGATCTTCTGGAGTACAAAATGCTCAGTCCTATAGCTGCACGCAAGAATGAGTTCGCTTTAACAAGATCTTCTACCACCATCAATATGCAGTAAAGGGAAGACATTGGCCTTCGGCATTTACTCAAGGCTTAACACAAGCAGGAGTCTGCTTACTTGTCCTTGTCTTGCACATTAAGATATATGCATTAGGCCAAATAAAACAAATGAGAAAGATCACAAACCTATTTCTTATCACAACAGTTAACCGTGTAACTTCTACAAGAGACCTAATGCCTATCTAAGGTCAGCTTTTTAACTGGGCGTACCTTAAACAGGACTAATCAGTACAATCTTAATCTGGTTATTATACCCTGCACTGATGTACTCACTGCAAAGTCTGGCCTACCAAGTTATGTCATGAAAGAGCTTCATTTGGGCTTCATCAGTTGAAAAGCTCAATGTCAGAGCTAAGTGCACCAACAGGCTGTAATTGCCCTGATGAGCCCCACCTGGGACCTCCACTCACAACCCCAGCCCATGGCCCCAGAAGATCCATTTAGCCTCAGGCTGTGTGCTATGGTATTAGGTGTACCTACCATCCCCATCCCTGCAGCGTTGTTTGGATTTCCTGGATTCACCTTAGATCTGGCTCGTTGCCTTGCTTTTGCTTTATGATCCCTGGACTGTTCATAGGATCTGTTACTGTTACCAGCCTGCTTTGCTCATCCAGCTCAGGGGCTATCAGACTGTGCCCTGGCAACGAGGGCACTGCTCATCCTGTGCTGTGGCTGCTCTCAGCTCCTAGTTTGCTTTTAACCTTAGAGTCCTGCTCTTGCTGCTCCCTGGTACTCAGTGGCCACCATTCCTGTCAAGAATGAACCTCTCTTAGAAGTGAGGCACCTGAAAGCATTCAGCGTATCATGCAAATAAGTATGCGTGGAGGAGCCCAAGTCTACCGCTCTCACTCACTATCAGTGTACTTCACTTAAAAGATTTGCCTTGAGTATCTTTTTTCTTTATTTTCCTTCTTTAGCCGCCCTTGCTTTTCAGAACCTTTCCAAAATGTGCTAGTGACACTTCCGACATGATGCAGAGACTAGGGTGTAGCTGTGCTTCAATCTATATGGCTTTGTATGAGAATAGCTGAAGGCAGAAAATATCTTGCAGTTAGTGCTAGCGGAAACAGCTGCAGAAATGGACAGAAATTTGTATAGTCAAAAAAAAAAAAAAGTTAAAATCTCAAGCTTTTTTTTGCACTATGATCGTTAGCTATTTTCTGTAACCTTCTGTAACTTCTCAGATCCCAGTTTCGTGTTATACCCTTTTTCTTGTCTCTCTCTCATCCTTTTGTTTCCTGCCTTGTCCTTTTATTCCTCTTCTTTCCTTCACTCTTCAATTAATCTTCTCCTACCTACATGCCATAAAGTTGTGAAACTAACCCAATGCTTGCTACTGCCATATAGTTCACTCATATGCATATTATTCCACATAGACATATTCAATTAATTAATTTCAACAGCGATATCTTACCTAGCTACCATCTCATATTTTTTACCTTTCTCACCATTGCTCCAAGAGCTGGAGGAATAAACAGGGCAGAATATTCAGGCCATTTAATTTCTTCTACTATATACCTAAAAGTATGGTGTACAACCATGGATGAGGGATTCTAGGAAAGCACTCTAATTAACTGGCTGAGAACAGATCTCTTCCAGAGATCCTTTACATCTCTCCTAACAATCTAGTTTCATATAACTTACTAACTAATGTGCTCCTCACAGTTGTGAAGTTTCACTTTTACTGCCCCAGCCATCTGTGCATATGTCAAAGACTTAATAATAGTCAACTACATCATCCAAAAAGCAAAAGCAATCAAAAAAAAAGGTGTAAAACCTCTGCCAAATTTGGAGAAAAACAATTGGTTTTTTTGGAAAGCATCAAGAGTTTGGAGGAGGCTAAAAGAAAAGATTATGTTCTGTTAAAAGACCTTTAAAAAGCAATCTGCATGATGAATATTAAGCACAAATCTTTTGGTAAGTCTGTTGGATCTAATATATTCTTTATCCATTTCTCATAAAAATCACTTAAACCATAGAATATTATACCCTATGAACAAAAAGCACATGTTAATTTTAATAATCTCAATACAATAAATGATTGTTTCCATGTCTTTTTGGTAGCCTGTTGGTAAAGGATGGTTTTATACATTCCAAAAGAAGACTAAATCAAAAAAAAGAAGACTAAAACAACTCAATCCTCTTGATTAAGATTTAAATTCTCTTAGGAAAAAAATCCTATAAAGTTAACCTTCCCACTTTGCCAAAATATTAAATGTGTTAGAAATGAAACTAGAGACATTCAGATTTTTGACATATTTACAACATACAGATAGCTTTCCTCATCTTTCCTACTTAAAGATAAAAGCAGCATGTAAGAAATAGATACCTAATAGATTGTCACTCTAAGTAAATAGTTGGTCTTAAAAGCCGCTGAAATTATTGCGCATAGGCCAGCTGACTATCAGTAAGAGGACTAATGATAGTGTATTATCAATCCATATATAACAGAAGAGATGCTCTACAGGTTAAATGTTAATTCATATAAATTAAATCACATATTGCTCCATGTTTGATTAACAAAATCAGGCAAAATTACAGGCAAATTCCCAACATTTATTAATTTCAGAATAAAATTTTTGCTATTATTTAAGATACAAAATACAGTAACTTCCTTTCAACATGACTCATTCAAGGGAAGCTCATAGACTGTTTGGTTTCAAACTACTAATCATGGTGGCATATAATTTTTCTCAGTTCGAAGGACTGTGTTGTTTCTAAAAAAATAGCATTATAAATTTAGCAAAACACCCTATTGATTTAAGAAAAGGATGACATAGTCTGTTGTTGACTCACTGTCAGCTACAGCCAGAGACAAATCAACATATTTCCATGGAGAATGTCTCGTGCTTGCAGTTTACAATCAATGAGTAGGACAGAGGTGATAATATATGACATTTTCTGCTGACACATTCATTTTGTAACCTAATATACCTCTAAGACAAGTTACAAATGGCTGAAAGCAGAAATAGGAAGGAAGACATTTCCCATCATGGGTCATGGGAAAAAAAGAAGTAATGAAAGTAGGTATCCATAACTTTTTGAAAGAGAAGAATGGCTTAATATACCCTATTATTTGTAAAATATCATTACAGATGAATAGATTACTTCTATACATGAAATCTAAAAGACAAACACTTGCCTTGGTACCAAAGTCTAAAAGATTTTTTTAGCATTTGATTGTGTGACTACATTTAATAGTATGTCAACTGTTATCTAGATGTGATCAGTTTGTTATGCTTATGAACAACACTTGGTTCTACATGTATCAGTGACTACAGGCCAATGGAACCCTTCCATTGCTACAATCTCAGGCTTGTTCTTAACAGAAGAAACAAACATGAAGACACAAGCAGTAAATCGGAAAAGTAATCCAAGGAAGGCCAGACAGCTGATCATGACAGCTTGAGACCAATGTCTGTGACCACAGATTCCATTTATTTTCATTTCATTTCAGTCATTTTCATCTCTAAAATATTTTTTTTTCTAGCATGTTCTTTCAATGTTTTAAAATATGAACTGAGCATAGCTTATGTTCTGGCAGCTAAAATAATACTTATGGCTCTGCGCCATCCTTTGCCTGCAGCCAGGAGCACTCCCAACATGACTGCTCCAGGGGGCCTGAGAGTGTTAACACCGCCCTAGCAGAGGATTTCATGGCAAGGGAAAAAAAAGCCTCCTGCACTCTCCTAACCAGATGTATGTGGGCATATCACTTTTGGTAATTATCACTGCTATTTCTGCTTACCTAGGGCAACAAAAGAAGACGTTTCTGCTACTATTGTATCACATTTCCTCTGATAAATCAGATAAGAGTTGTGATCACTTAAATGGGGCATGAGAAGTGGGATGCAGGGATACATTACAGGCATCCCAAATAAAT
The DNA here is from genome assembly GCF_047716275.1 of Strix uralensis. Classification (NCBI taxonomy): domain Eukaryota; kingdom Metazoa; phylum Chordata; class Aves; order Strigiformes; family Strigidae; genus Strix; species Strix uralensis. Next base: position 130,483,449 of record NC_133972.1, on the reverse strand, counting down.
GTATGTGACTCAAACCTCAACACATTTTGTTTGGAACTGATTCCGTGTGCTTCAGAGGAGCATGATCGTGATCCACAGCATGTGTAACACTGTTCAACTGCTTAATGCAATTCATGTCTGAGAAGAGTGTATTTCAAAATCTACAGCAATGAAAATATTCCTAAAAAATTACAAATGCCTTAGCAAGGTTACAGTACCAACTGCCTCTCTGAAGGGGGCGGGAGAGGTACAGAGGGTGCAGCTCTAAAAGAAAATTAAAGTGGCAAGTAAGTCTTAAAGACCAGTAGGAATAAATACTCTCTGAAGTAACCTGGCATATAGACATGGTCTGGAGTAAATGATGATTTACTCCTTCTAAAGATGCGTTTTCCAATCAACTAGCTCTGGACCTTTCAGGAAATGTTATTCTGATCTAAAGCTTGGTCAGCATACAACCACTTTTATCTAAAACAGTTATGCTCGGCTGGTTTACCCCAATTGCAGATTAAGACGGCCAAAGATGCAGAGATGCTAGAGCTTGAATATGCAGATCTTACCACTCTTACAGTCAGTATCTTTCAAGTCTCACCTGTCAAAGCAACACCACACAAATGTGACTAAACCACTTCCAGAGCCAGGGCACACCTGAAAGAAGCGCAGCTGCATAGCTGCACAGCCGGTTTCAGAGGTCCACATCAAGGGCCTCAGGAGCCAGCTTGATGTTTCGCTACTCATCAGAACTGGGGGCTACAATGTGATACATGACCGTGCAGTCAGACTAGGCCATTACAGCTTAACTATGAGTGGCTTGGTGCTGAACGTGCAACCGAACGGACTCAGCTTGGGTTTGGGGGGTGATCCAGTTCCATTCCTGGGAACCTGAACACCACTTACTATAAATCTTTGGAAATGGCCTGATGGCTGCTGAGGTACAGATGAGAGCCACAGAAAGTACACTCCAATTATCTGTGAGCAAAGAATGAAAAATAAAACATTTAAAATTTTAAAAGTATGATAGGCAGGCCAAACATCAGGGGTAAAAGAAACTGCTTTCCAGCAGTTATTTCATTACTTTTTTCTTTTATGTTACTTGCAATTTTCTCAATACTACAGTATTTTTGGCTCTGAAACACGACCTTAATGTGGGAAGACCAAGTCTGTAAGACAGGAGAAAGCCACTGTAGCACTCCTCCATTTCAGAGCCCTCTTCCTGAAACAGGCTACACCAATGACAACATATGATACGGCGTGAAGTATGTGCTCACTGTATTCCATTGCCAGAAGTGGTATCTATTGTAAGGAGAAGAGGACGATATCTGAGAACTGTAACTGCTACTTATATAGCACACACTTTTTGTGTTCTACACCTGTAAAACTGACTAGTCAAAACTTGTCAAGAAAGAAAATCCACCAAAAATTAAAGAAAAAGAAAGGCAATGGAAAGAAAAATTAAAAAGACAAAGAAAAAGCCCAGTGCATGTACTGTATGAAGGCAAGGATATCAGGAAAATACCAATATGAGAAGGCATACAAACCAGACACAGTAAATCAACTATTTTAAAATGCCTTATAATTAAAGATGAAACAGAATGAGCAGAGTAAGATTAGATTGGGGGAAGGAAGTCTAGCAAGATTGTGGAAACTAGAGAAAAAAATTAGTTACATGTAAAATGAATGAGAAACAGGATGTTACACAAAGACTCACCAAAAGTTGTAAATTTTAAAATAAATTAAAAATATATGAGCCTTCACTGCAGTTTCAGTATGAAGATGCTATTTTCTTAAATTTTTGGAATAGAAGGAAAGCAGCAGCTTCTGATCTCCACATAGGTCTAAACATTGGATTAAGTTCAGAAAACAGTGGATTCTTCTCATCTTACTTATGGCTGCTCTCGGTGAAACTCTTTGTCCAGTTTTTCAGCTGAAGTTCTTCAGCTACAACATTTTTAATTTCTAATGACTGTGTTACATTGGCCATGTATTGTCCCTCTGATGAGAATAATAAAAGAAAGAGCAACTACCATAAACTCTGAAAACTCTGGTCCTACCATCTTTCTGAGGACAACTTTTTGGTCCTGCTTCATTGGTATAATGGAAGATGACAGATATTTTCAGTAAGGGAAAAATATGTGAGAAAAAAATCCATTACTTATGAAGAACTGGCAATTTTATATATTTCACAATTATTTTGTTTAGTTGAACCCCTAACAATTGGAATTATTTGCTGAATTAAAAATTTATAACCTTAACATTTCTTATTTTAAAAATTACTTTCAATTTTTGTCTTAGCTTCTTGTTCACCTATGATGTAATATCAATTACTACTTACTCAGATCTTTGTATCATCCCACTCAAGCCAATTCATCTGAATATACAGAGAGGGTCTATGCTTTAAACAGAAATTTAGCCTTAGCTTTATGGATCAGGTTATCTGTTTACATTTCCATAGTATTTTGATTGTAACATATTCTACATTGGTTCAGCTCTATTTTACTACTCTACTGGGGTATTTTTTTAGATGGGCTTTCTGGACTACATGCAGACCCAACATGGCATCCTGGTTTATTTTTTTATTTAATTTTATGGCCTTCAAAAAACATCAGTTGAAAAACTCAGGCAGAAGTAACTTCCAATAAAGAAGAAATTCTGATTGTTTAGATCTCAGGGCCACCATCTATTACTTCTTAATTATTTTTTTCTAGAGGTGACTGAACTTCTATATAACTAGATACTAGTTATAACAAATGTGGTTGAAGAAGTTAAGTGCTGACATTCAGAACACTTCTTCAGATATTTGTCAGTAGGGAAATGAATGGCAGGTAACCCACAGAACAGTAAATATCCATAATTAAAACAACTACATTAGAATTCATTTCTATGTCTTTGCACACAGTGTCTTTTTCACTCATCTAAAATGAAAGCCAAGGCAAATAGGGAAAGATAGAATGAAAAATTACTAGAAAAATCTGGTTTCATTAACTACAGAAAAACAGAATCAGAAAATGATAACTGTTTAAAATGATAGTAAGTTATGAATATTTTCTAAAAAGTTGTGTCAACATTAAAATGCTTGCACTGCAATGTGAAATAACTAATTAGAAGTAGAGCCAAGGTGTACATCTCTTCTATCCCTCCCCTGGCATTAGCTTTCCATAGCAGAACAAGCAAGTAAAGAAATTCTTACTTGGTATGGATAATGCTTAAGAAATCCAAACTTTAACAAATCCAACAAAACATTATACTGTTATAACTTTAATAAAATTAGACTGTTTTGCAGAACATCAAAAATATTTTAAAGTCACCTAAAGCTCTGTCAAAATTTTTGCAAGTTTAAGCTTTATTCAATTACTAAAATGGCATACATCTCTAAAAATAAATTTTCAAGAAAAATACTTGTTTTGTATATATTTTCTGTGGCATCTGAAAATATTTTAAAATGGCTATTCAGCAATACAGAACATACAAGTTGAAACTGACTCAAATCAAGCCAACTTAAATGCAGTAAGTAAATGGTTTTCATTAACTAAACTGAGATGTGCAAAAAATATAAGCAATGTAAATTATGCATTATTTGTTAATTTTATGTTAACAAGATTACATTCAAGGAATGCAGTTTGCACCATACTTTTAGGCTAATGCCATTTTCAGGAAGGCCAAAATGCTTTTTTAGTCTCAAGAACAACTTTTTTCTACATAAATAAGAAATTAAATACACCTAACTACTTAATATATATTGACAACATCTTTATTTAGAACAGTTTTCATTATGAATTGCCATGCATATCTAATTTTCTGCGCAATACTTAACCTTAATGATCCCTAGTAGTAAATGTCAAATTTATCTAAAAAATGGCAGTCTTGAGTGCATACTCTTCTATTAGGCATCTGAATGTTATAACCTTTACCAGCAGTAGAGAATTAAGACAAACTGGAGTCTTCTACCTAGTTCAGACTTCCTTTATTTGCATGATCATGAAAAAATAACAGTATGAGGACATAGTATCAAAAGAATAAATAATGCTTAAATCTACAGAGAGTAAAAATGCCCAAACTTTCACAAAATAATGAAGTTTTGGGTGCATGTTAGCCTACACAACCCTTTATTTTATGAGGGTGAAAGGACGTTCACTGTGCTTCAATTAAGAAGTGCTCTACACAGGTTTTGAACTCAGCTAATTTATAATGAGGTTTGATGGTCCTGTCACGTAATACTTAAGCTATGTTTTTTTGAGAATCTTAACTTACGCTCAAATGAAAAGTTGCCCCAATTGTGGACATCTCAAATTTAAAATAATTGTGACAAATATATTTCACATCATGATTCAGAAGTTACATACTGCAACAGAAAATATGTACTTCACTTCTATTTTGACAATGGATGACGGGAGTTAGAGCAGATTTGGAGAATCGTACATGCTTGAGCAGAATTGTCTGCTACACCTAAATGCTGAAGCTTCTTTTCAGCTCTGAGAGAAGATGGCAGAATGACCTTCCTAACTGGATGTCCGTGTCCACTGTAAATGGAAAAAAATTGTATCAGTTAACATGGTAATTTAAAGGGAAAAATTATCTTAAAATTAAATGAGAAAATATGGCCATAACTTCTTTCTTGAATGAAGACTGATTAAGTGCACCTTGTCTGACAGGTAATGAGCATGTGTTGGTCAGGTGCAAAAAGATATAGGATGTGATGGAAAGAGAGGGAATGAAAAACAGGAAACCCTCATACCTACAACAGGCATGGAATTATGCACACTTATTAAATCTATCTAAAAATTCTTAATAGAAATAATATTCAATGCTCAAAGCCAGCAAAAATTATCTGAGGGCAAGGCATATTTAAATGTAAAAATAGAATTTATTTGTTTCTCCTCCCCTCCATTTCTCTTATGCAAGGGGGCATCAGTTACAGCAGTATGTTGATTTGTAGGATTATTTGAATCCCTCAGTACACCTAACAAAAGACAGAATTATTTCTCAGTCACAGCCTAGCAGAAACTCTCCCCCTTATGTTGCCAATTATCTCCACCTCAGTTGTTGCCATCTACATTCATTGTGTGCTGCAGGTATTAACTAATTCCACCCCCCAACAGAGTAATACTCACTCCTGGCCTCCTACCAGCTGCATTTTTGTGTACTTCATTTCTCAGGGCTTTTACTTAAGAAATCCTGTTCCACCAGTACTCAAACTTTGGCTAAAGCTCAAAACTTTATGCCTCTCAGCTGCATTTTGCAAAACTCTCAATGCTTAAACCACTCCAGATTAAATTATCATTGTAAATGTCACCAAGTTACCTAAATTGCTTTTTATTGTAACATCCGCTCTAGATCTTCAGGTGTTCATATCCAGTAGCCTGAAATCCATAAACACTACACCTTTTGTCTGATCATTTGGTGAATATGAACTTACTGTTCCGTAAGTGTGAATATCATCCATTTTCTGATAATGATCTCTGGTCTTTCTCATTCCTTTCCTCAATGGAAAACTGATTAGCCAAGCTCCTGCAAGTCCTGACACCTGCGTACTTTTAATTCTTCAAAACACCAGAAGCAGCCTACTTTACCCACTCTCTAACTCCCCAAATCTCACGTCATTCCTCCAGCCCTCTTTGAAACCAAACATGGGACGATACCTTAGAAACCTCACTGAAGACCTGGGCTCAACTGACCCAAGACTTTTGATCACCTCAGGCTTCACCAGCCTGTGCCGGGGCCCCAGGCTGTCTTGACCTCCACTTATTCCCTTCCACAGTACTTCCTCCTTTCCCAAATTCCTCTGAGTTTTCCTTGCAATCTCTCTTCCTCCCTGCAGTTTGAAAAAACAGCTCCTCTTTCAGAGCATCGGCAGCATCAAAGCCTGAAGCCCCTCTCTCTCGGAGGGGGGCAGTGCCGCTTGTGAGAGGCCCCACAGAAGGCGGACCTGAAGAGATACCGGCCTCCGCCTTGCCTCTGCTCGTCAGAGAAAGGCGCGACCCCCGTACAGTCAGAAGGCCCCGTAACAGCAGAGCAATTTCGGATGGGGCAATTTCGGAAGGGGTGGGGGGCACGAGGCACCTTGCGCATTTGTTCAAAACCGGGCCTGAGAAGCTGCGCGTCTCCTTTCGCCCTCCTGCGGTGCCGGTGCTCCCGGCCGGCCCCCGCCCCTCCATCCGCTCCTGCTTTCCTTCCTCAGCGGCTCCCGGGCGGCGGGACGCGGGCGGCGGGGCCTGCCCGGCCCCACGAAGGAGCTTGCAGCCTGGTGGGGGAGGGGAGAGCCCGTGGCCGGGCACTACCGCGAGGACAAGGATCCCCACGTCCCCAGGCGACTGGTGACGAGCGCCGTGAACGCCGGCCTCCCATTGGCTCGCGGGCTGGCGGAGCTCGGCCAATCGCGGCTCGAAGCGGAGCGGCTCGCCCCCGCCCCCCGCCCCGTGGCGCGGAGGGGGTTCGGCCGCCTGCGGAGGCAGGGTCACGTGACCTTCTGTTTACATCCTCTCAGCTGTGGCGGCCCCTCCTCCCCTCGCCGTCTCTCGCACCGACACTGGCCGCGACCCGCGGACCCCTCCGACGCGCGGGCCGCCCTCCGCTTGCGCCGGCTCCCCCTCTCTCGTCGATCGCCCCCGCTGCGCTCCGCCCAGGTAACCGGGAGCGCTCTCCCGCCTGCGCTTCCCGCCCCCCCCCTCCCCCCCCAGGCAGGTCTCGCCACCGTGCCGCCCCGCGCAGGGTCCGGGGCCCGCTGCAGAACGGGTGAGTGTCGCGGGGGGGGCGGGTAGACCCGCACTCCCCGGCTGCCCTGTGCGGCGTGGAGGCCGCCGTCGGACAGCCGGGACGGTGAGTTGCGGTGGGGGTGGAGGACGGAGCGGGGAGCGCGGCCCGCCGGCCCCCTGCCCCCCTCTCGCCTCCCCGGGCGCTTCGGGTCCCATTGTCCGTTGGCCCCGCACGCACGCGCGCGCCCTTGTGAGGCGCGCGGGGGGGGGAAGGTTGTTTTCGTGCAGCCGGGACAGGGTGAGGACTCGCTGCCGCTCGCGTCTGCGAGGTGGGGAGGGGCGGGAGGGGGGAGAGTGTGCGTCCGCCCTCGGCAGCCCGTTCCTTCTCCTTCTCCTCCTCAGCCCGATCCCCCCTCCACCCCCTGTGGCCTTTCGCCGCCTGCGTAATAAATAATCTCTGGCCCAAAAAGGGTCGGGAAGGAGGAGAGGTGGTTGGTGTAGCTGTCGCGGGCTCGGGGCAGGTGTGAGGGGACGGGGACAAGCATGAAGGTTCCAGCCTGGAGATCCGGGCGAGAAGGGGTAGAGGCAAGGTGAGGGCAGCGCTCGTGCCCCGCTGCGGCTCAGCGCCCTGCCTCCTCCCCGTGACGGCTGGGGGTTTCCCTTCGAGGAAATGCAGTGAGAAAGCGGGAGCTTGCCTTTTTTCCTTTTTTTTTTCCTCCTCTCCGGAGTCCATATAACTTCAGGGTCTTGTGGGGTCTGCGTCTTCCAGGCCGAGGCATTTTGGAGGAGGCAAAAGGGAGTGTGAGACAACACTTTGTTTTGTTTCAAGAAGAACCTATGGGCTGAGGAAGGGTACGTCTCCTTTCGAGAGAGGAGGTGGTGTGGCAGCAGCGAGGGGACAATACTTTGTTTACGTAAATGAAGCGTGTAAAATGCACGGAAACTTCGCTTTTCGCCCCGTAAGCCACGGTCAGTCGGGGGCGGTCGGAGCTGGTGAGCGGTGCTGGCGGCAGCCGCCGGGGAGGGAGAAGGAGAAAGCTGCCTCTGCCCCCCGCTTGGCCATAAACGCACATTTTGTCTCTGTTTACATTGTGGTCTCTGTTTTGGCTGGGAGCAGCGTAAGGGGAGGGGCAGGAACTCGCTCCGGGGCAGCCGCCGCCTCCCCTCTGTTTTCTTTGTTGTTATCTGTTCGGGGGAGGCGTCGTGGGGTCACGTCTGCCTGTGGATGAGCTGCGGTTAGTGCGATTCCTCTTCGGCCCGAAACCTCAGGCCGCCTTCTCTGTGCGTGTGCAGGTCTGGTCTTCCCTCCTCGTCGCCCTCCTCTGCTCCCCCCCCCCCCGCCCCCCCGCCTCGGCAGTTGTCAGCGGCTCGCAGTGAAGTTGGAGGAAGGGGAAGGGAGGGCGGAGGGGGAAGGAATCTTGGCATTTATTTGATACGCAGTCAGCAGCCTGGGCCTGCTTTGTACAGCCCTGTCGTCTTTGACAGCAAAAGGGAAAAAAAGAAAAACCCTCTGGTGGAAGGGCGGGGGGTGTTAATTTCTTTTTTTTTTTTCCCTTGGTGGAAGACGAAGGAGAACATCTTTAGGGTCTGCCCAAGAGAAGCGATGGAAGTACTGAACTGCTGCAGTGTGTGGAGAATGCTTGTGTCCTTGCAGTACTTACCGGTGCCCACATAGCTACTGTTTTCCTAGTGGGTATTTTTTACTGCTGTCAAGTAAAAGTCAAGCACAGCTGAACTGCAGACTTTAGCAAGGAAGTAAGGTTTCTTCTGATAAAGAGCAGTAAACTTTGAGACACACTCAAAAAAGAGACACAGGTAAGGCTAGTCAGCACTTCAGTGAATTAATGAAGATACCCAATCCCTGCTGACCATATGTCATCTGTATTACAGAGAATGATCTTCAGATGCAAGATGCAAAAAATCTAATGCTTACAGTTTGTAAATAATGAAAGGTGTATTGTGGGAATGCCTTTGTAACCATTTTTGCATATGGATCATAATTTGTGTGGTACATTTTTTGCCCCCCACAGGACTCTTACCGTACTCCGGGCAGACTGTCTCTGGAAGGAATCAGGCTTGGATAAATGGAGCTGTCTTCTGCAGAACTCCTGCCTGATTTGCTGGGAAAGTTTGAAAAATATTTTCGATGTGTAGGTGGACAAATGTGTGAAAGATCTATTGGTATTTTAACTGACTTTGGGTGAATAAATATAATGATAGGAATGTAAGAAGTACATGAGTGAGGTCAGAGAGCCACAATGACGGCTTTGGAGATGGACACTTAGTCAATGTTCTTTACAACAGTCAGTGTCCCTCAGAAATGCAGGGAAAAACAATTGGATGTTGTTGGGAGGTCTACAGTGAGGAGAATGTCATGAAATCACAGAAACAGAAAAAGTATGTAATACTGGATGGCCAAATGTTATCACCGGGTCTGTGAAGGATTAGGCTCCTTCCCTGCGTAATCTCTGATCTTCAGTCCAGAATTCTTGTAAAAATCTTTCTGCCTCTCCTAACTGCCTTCCTGTGGGTTTTCTTCATCCAATGTCAGACTTCGTGTTGTGACTTGCTTTAGATATTTGACCAGTCAGTTTCAATTTTGCAGTGCTCTGTTTATAAATTTATGAAGTCTTGCCATTTTTATAGTTCTAATCTTGGCAGATTGGTGATTTTTATTGCTCGGCTGTTTGCTGTCAGTCACTGCCCCAAGCTGCAGCAGCTCCTTTTGAAGAGGCTTCTGCTGAATAGGAGACTCGGAACAGGACCTGACTGCCAGACATGTATTGTAGTTTTCTGTGCGTGTGTTGGACCATACCAGAGCAGTCACTTGGCTGTGTTTCTGTAAACTTGAAATGTGATTGCTGAGATGGTAAGTCTGTATTCTGAAGCTAAAGGGAGTCTTAAGCTTAAGCATACCAGTGCAGATGGAAGTCTCTAAAGAGCATCTTGCCTGTGACTTTTCTTAGGCAAACCTGAAAGAAAAAACAGTAACACAAGGATGAAATTTGAAGTTTCTACTGCAAGACATGGTTAGTAATACACGTTTGTTTTTTTTTTTTTTCCCCAGAAATGCTTGCAAAACTCAATATAGGCAAGATAGGTTTTTCTTGCAGTGTTACAGAAAGGTTTATGCCAGGACTGTTAAGAGTTCCCCCAAACCAATACATTTTTACGGACAGTGTTATGTTAATGGTTGGACTAGATGATCTTCAGGGTCTTTTCCAACCTAGATGATTCTGTGATTAAAACCAATTCTGATATAGTTAGGCAGTATGGGAATACTCATCCCAGTCTTCAGTGCATGGTGAGAAACACCTGAGATTACAGTTATGGTTTCTGGATGAGAAGTGTCTTTACATGTACCGGTTCTTTTCATTTCCTGCTTTGTTTCCATTTTCAGCAGGAATGTTGGAGATCTGCTGTTTTACCCTGCTGAACTGAAAGTGATGCTCTGTAGCTGATCATTAATTAGCTGTGTAAGAAAAGTGCCTTGAAGAGTACAGCACCTGGCACTCTTGAATGCAAACATCATTGAATATCACCTCATTTATTTTACATACTTAAAATGTAAATTCCTCAAAGCAGGAGTGGAAAGAATATATGTGCCATCTTGTTTTGCAAATGAATAATCAGGTATAGGACTGGACTAAGACACTCCAGGAATCTTCTGGTAGGGTCAGAAGTTGATCTGTATGCTTCATCTTCTCCAACCAAAGAGTGTGGATTTTTTGGATGGAGAATTCTTTTAATGTATCTGCTTTGCAGAAGTGTGGTCACACTGTTCTACTTCTTTCTTTCATTGAGTTCTAGGTAGTAAAGTGAAGTAGTGTATGTTAAATATTATGGGTATAATTACATTAAAACATCAGGAAATAACTACTGTGCTCCAATTCCTTTGGGACTTATTTGTGTGCACTGGATGATAATGAGAGCCTTCAGGCCAGCTTAATGCAAGCTCTTAAAACAGTTGCTGCTGCTGTGTTGCTTAAGAAAATAAGGCTGGACTTCTGAGTCTTGAAGAAAGGATAGAATTTGTAGCAGTTTAGGATGCTGAGTATAATTTTTTTGCGGGACTGAAAGATTAGCTGACTGCTGTTCAGAGCAGTAGTGTTAGTTCTCTGTCCTTTTTGTCCTGGCACATCATGCCAACTTCATGTTTCAGAGTTAGTGTTGCTGCTGCACAGTTGATGGTGATGTTAACTAATCACAAGGAGCTTCAGATTCTGATGAATTTATGTGTGTGGATTCTTGTTACTTCTGACCAGAAGCTTATTTGAAACATTGAAAGTAAGAAGTAAACTGAAAGTAAAGATGCCTTTAAAAAATGTCAGTTGGTCTGAAGAAGCTTATTTCTGAAAGCAAGAAGTATTAGGAGCTGTATCTAGAGAGCAGCAGTGGTGTCCATCACTTGTATGTTGTGACTGCAATTGGTATGTGACTTATTTCTCAGTGAATTTTACCAGTCCTTTAAACTGAAGCACAAAAGTTTAAATTGCCCTTCATCGTGAGGAGAAAACACTAGTTTAGAACTCAACATAGAGCAGTTAAAAAAAAAAAAAAAAGACAAAACCCCAAACTCCACAGCCCTAAAATAGTTAGATGTGACATCAGGAGTCACCATGGTAACTCTCAGGCTGCAGATTCTGGTGTATTCTCATGTGGGGGAGTTCTAGAGTGGGGAGGTGACCGTGGAGCAGGGGTAAACCGCTCTTCTGCTTAGAGGGCTGTCTTGTGGCAGAAAAAGATTTGGGGCCCACTGCTTAGAAGATGCATTTAATGAAGGCTAATTTTGGAGTTCTGGCTTTGTTTTGTATAACTCATGAAGAAAGGATGTAAAGATAAGATTGTTACAACTGCAGAACATTTTTGTTTTATGAGTTGCATGGAGTTGGAGATTTAAGATATCGTGAGTGTTAAGGTGATGTAAAACATTGAGGCTTAGAGTTTCTCTCAAGTATTGCATTTCACTCCAGATTTTCTCAAATTAGTATTTGCTCAGCATACAGTTGCAAAACAAATGAATTTGGATTTGCAGTGTTTCTAGGATGTAAAAGACAAATGGAATTAAGGTTTAAAAAATCTGAGGAAACAGTCCAGAACTTGCTGACAAAACCTTAAAATTAAGTTTAAAAGCTATGAGGTTTAGAGCAAATGGTTTGGCAGCAATATGGGATGTTTGAAATCCTGTGTGAAATACATTTACATGAAGATGCTATAGGCCATCTTGAGTTATCAGCATGGAGCTGTTAGAATAGGAGGTAGGGATAACTGAAGACCTACATTCTTTTGAAGTTAAAAAAAATGGCAGGCAGGATAAATCTCAGTAGAGGTAGCTGAGCAGTTAAGAGAAGGGACAGTCTTTGTCTTGGTTGCTAACATGCACGTTTTACTGGAGATAGTGTGAGTTTATATGCACACATGCACAAAGGATGCATGCCCAACCAACCAGTTGTGTGTCAGTGTAGTGGCTGTGAACAGGTTTTCTGTCCTGAGAGTTTTTACAACCTGGTGATGACACATTGCACGTTCAGTTCTGGTTACAAGTCAGTGTCTCCAGGTTTGTTCTTTTGGTCTCTCTTCTTATGAGTCTTTTGGCCGATGGTGCCTTAACTTTTCAGATGGTTGTTTTTTCAGTTCCAACTGTTGCATTCCTTTTGAAGGACACATCCCTCAGCTTTATGCAGTTTATGTTCTGTCTAGGAGTCTTAAGTCACACAACAATAGCAGCTCTTCTTGCTTATTTGTGGGGAAGTAAGGACAGGATGTGGGCAGAAGAGTTTTCTGTTATGTTTCCTAACACTAATTGTTGCTATGTCATAGGCCAAGTAGCCTGTAGTTAGCATGAGCACCTAAAATAGCACTAGAGGTCTGTGTTTAAGCACCCGAGTCACAAAGCAAGTATCAAAAGGCTGCTTGTTATTATTACAAAAAATTTTCTTTGCATGATTTCTAAATAGATAATGCTTATTAAAGCTGTCAGTAATTATGATTATTTCTTCTTTTTTTTAACAATTGGCTTGTTAAAGTCTTACATGATAGGTGCATATTTCTAATGGCAAATTGAGCAATCTTGAAAAGTACTTGCAGGATTAACAGCAGCAACTTTGTGATACTGGATAATGTTCCACCAGGAGGCATCTGACTGTCATCGGGGTGGTGTTTTTCTTTTTCTCCAACTGATGTCAACAAATGTTTTTGTAGTGTTAGAGTCAAATCAGAGTTCTTATACAGTAGTAGTTTAAGATGTAGTGAAAGGCAGTATGCAGTAATATAGTAGACACAACATACATGTGCTCCTCAATGTAACTATTTAAAGTATGTGTATTGGTACTATTCTTCAAGCAAAACGAATAGCATTTGCTGTCAGTTCCTGTTGTCTTCAGGAGTGAAAGGGAGCTAAATTTCAAAGAGAACATCTCTGAGTTGACATGTCTTATTTTTTAAAAAAATGACAAAAAGACTGCTTCTCCAAAAAGAAATACCTACATCAATATATGGCTTCCATAAGTGAAGTGATAAAGTAATTGGAATTGTTTATGATAATAGTCAGTTACTGAATCACATCCAGCAATTGATATGCCTGTGGTGTTCCTGTTCAAATGAAAGGCTTGATTCCTGTAAATGGTTGTTTTAACATTCAAAGAGGAATTAGGACCATGTGGTTGGGAGAAATTGAGAAGTGGTTACTATTTTGAGAATTCATTTGTGTTATTTCTGTAGCAGATATTTTCAGTGGATATTCAGGAATTACCATGTGGTGTACTGGACATTGGAAAGAAAAAGCGAAGTAATACTGCTCAACCCAGTCAGGACCACTGTGCTATATAATGGTCTATATATCGAAGTTAAAAAAGAGAAGAGAACTGGAGCCACTATCTTGGTAAACATATTTTCAACACAATGGGTTTTGCTTAATAGGTATGGCTACAATATATGCAAGTTACCACTGCTGAAAGAATGAACTCTGAAGTTCACTGAAGGAGATGCTTAATTTCAGCAAACAAAGCAAAAGGTTAATATTCCTTCAGTACTAATAATTTCAAGTAATCAGGAATGCTGTGGGTATTTCTGCTAGGACATCAGTTTGCCATTAAAAGATTTGATTTCCATCTGAAAATCTTTGCCTGAGACTCATGAAGTTCTTGTTTACTCTTGTTCATGTTGGATTCTGTCAGGTGGTGTTTTACTGTCTTCTGCTGGGGCAGGTGACCCTGCTGTTTATTTGCAAAACTCTTCCCTTTACCCTTTTGTGAATGAACTCTGATTTTCTTTCCATTCAGTGTAGTCACCTGCTATCCAGTTTCTTAAGCTTTGCTGTGTTCTTTCTTCAGGAAGTGCTAACTTTGGCATTATTGCAGTCAGGAGGTCAGTGAAACTGGCAGGACACAGGAAAGTTGAGTTGCTGAGTTTATGACTTTTGCTGAGTTGACAGTTGCAACATTATAAAGCCCATATGCCTTAGTCTCTGATTATTTACTTTGGTTAATTATGCGTTCATTATGACTAAGACTCATTATTCTGAGTTTCCTGAGATTCTGTGATGTTTTCTAGAGTAATTGTCAGAAAAAGTCAGTGTAGGATTTGACTTCCATTGTGGGATGCTCTGGATAAACTGGAGTTGCTTCAAGATACAACTACGGCAGGTTATGTGATTGTAGCAGCCTCTTGTGTTATATCTGTAAACTACACTCCTCTCAGGTAAGAAACATTTGCTTTTTATGACTGAAAGAAAACTGATGGGATAGGATTATGGGGATCAAGATAAAGTTATGCTGTGCAAGTGCACAGCTGCTGCATAAGCAATGATAAAAAGTTCTCAACTTCCATTTCTTGGTGAAATATTTGTATGAGTATCTTGAAATGGTCACTGACGCTTTACCAAATGCTCCACATCCCCTCCAGATGACATCTGCTGATGTTTGTACTGAAAGTAGTTCATAACTTTGGAACCATATTTGCAATAGTACTTGATTCATACCTGGAGACAAAGAAAAACAATAGTGCAGAAACATTTTCAAGTTAGAAATGTGCTTATGTATATTGGTTTTGACTCTTAAAGAAGGCCTATAAGTGGTTTTATTCAGGTATTTCTAGTTCTTAGTTTAGACATGCATGGCCTCGGGTCCAGCCACTGTGAGGCTAAGCACGTATTCTCAGTAGCACACAAACACACATATTCGGCATGTACGTGTATAAATACATAGTTGGCCACCACATCAACACAGAAAACACAGCACCACTGCAAGCACAAACATTGCCAGTGGGCTTATCCTGTTGCCCTTTCTGGATGGTCAAGCTGAATGTCTGCTAGTGGCAAACACATGCATGTATATAGTATGGATCCTTCCAGTTACTACGTTTAGACAGTCTTTTCTACCCTGAAACTGGCCCTTGGGTCCGTTTATCCCCCACTGCCACTTGCATACACATGCTCAGGCTCAGCCACCAACCCTAAACACCCCAGGTTCTACAGCAGCTTGCTTGGACCCCTCTTTTCCTCCAGCAGCCAACTTCTTCAGTTGCCTCACTTGGACAGTCTGCCCCATCCCTGGTTCTCAGGCCATGCTGCCAGTTTGCTGGCTGGTCCAGCTTGGTACTCCCTGTGATCACACCCTGGCCTGCAAAAGCTCACCCCCTCCTCCTTTGCTGGCACCACAGACCCACAGGTCCCTGTGACCTGTGGTCTGATTCCATTTGTCATGTAGACACACATGCACACTGAATAGAACCCCAGGAGAAGAGTTACAAAAGGAGATTAAGGACAGACAGTGGGATTTAATGGTTGGACTAGGTGATCTTCAAGGTCTTTTCCAACCTGGATGATTCTGTGATTCAGGGAAGAGCACAGCTAGACACGCATACTGACCTGCAACCTGTTCACAGGTGACCGTTCCCTCTTGTCACCTTAGCCCTCTGTTTTCCCATGCTTGTTTCTCCCCACTTTGATCCCTCCTTTTCCCCACCTTATGTTCCTTCCCTAAACATCCCATAACAGGACTTATGCAATCCCCAAGTGCCTTTCCCTTGCACCTCATGATAAATCTGGTAGCCCTGTAAGCAATTACACCTCAAAAAAAACAGCCGATGGTTCTCCTGTGGTAGCCCTGGAAGCAGCTGGGTCAGGATATTTGGGTGGGTTCCCCACCCTCAAGTGTGGCCCTCTGTTCCTTTGTCTGCGTGCAGAATAGCTTTTTATCACATAACCTATCAGGGTTAGCTTTGATATGTGCTGGCAGATAATCTGTTTAATCATTTGCAAGCCCAGTTGAAAATTTATGGGAGAAGTTACTGGCTGGCCACAGGGGTAGAATTAGAGTGATACTGTTACAAAAGCAGTACTTTGAAATGTCACCTCAAAGCAGGGTATTTTAATAGCAACAGGAAGAGAGGGAGCTTGCTAGAATAATTGGATGAAACTTTCTGGAATAGGCTTTGGTAATAGTACTAATGCTGTAAGCTTTTAAATTATAAAATGAGTTGATTTTTTTTTTTCTGGATGATTTGCATTTTGTAGAGACTTCGGTAGATTTTTAAAACAGATTTAGTTCATACTTGATTTTTATGTTTTGAAAGTTTTGATAAATCATCACTTTGGTAAGAAGCCATGAAGGGATAGTTAATCTCTGTTTTGTATAAAGTAAGCATTGGACATCTTAAAAAATAGGGATTTATGGACAAGGTCACATCTTTTTAGGGTATGCTGTTTATCGATTTATGGTATGTCTGGAGAATGAGGAAGATTATGATATGGGCCTTATGGTGTGAGGCACTTGGAGATATGCAGGATTTGGGGACTAAAAAGAAGAAAGTTAGGTGCAAATAGATATCCATTGCTTTCTTTGACAAGAGAAAAGTAACTGTTAGTGTGAATGTGTTTTAGTAAACATGTTACACTTTAAGAACTTGGTGAATTCAGTGTGATGCTTCTGGAAGATTGCATTAGTGAAACAATTTTGTGTTGTGCTGAGGAAGAGAAGCAGGAAACAGGAGCAGGCCTTACTCATTCTTCCCACTTGAGGATTACAGGCCTAAATAGTAAAGTAACTTCTCAAAACATACTGTTGTATTACACTGGACTATTTTAAGAATCTGGTAAAAAGGATCAGAATTTGAATTTTTTAAAAATTTTTAGTGTCTCATAAGAGGAGGACACAAGAAATAAGTTGAGATTCTCAGGCTGTGAAAGTAAACATTTTGATAATACAGTAGTAAAAGTTGTTTATGCTGTGATTATTGCATACTGTTTTGATGCTTTTAGATATATTTCTAAAGATCTGAAAACCCAAAGGTTTTATTGCACTTGGAGCTTGATAAAGTTGATTGATATCTTTGTTTTTTATTTGGGCCTGGGTTTTTCTGTAGAGACTGCAGTAGATGCATAGCTCTAAGATGAGGTTTCAAGTGTCAGGAATGTAACCATCTTCTATTTTTGCACTTGACCTCATTTCTATTTTCTTTTGCTAAAGGCAACAGGCGTATGTTGTTCTGTTACTGCTGGAAGTGAGTTATTTAAACTTGAAATGTTTATATGTGATAAGCTTTTTAACTTCAGCATTGGCTGAAATATTCACTATTTTGTCATGGGCCACATTTTGCCTACTCAGAAATTACATGAACTGTGACTTGGTCTGCTTAAGAACTGTAGCTGTGGAAACTACATTTGTGGTAAAAGGTTATGAAAGTATGTTTCAGTTCTACTGAACATGCTTTGTATTTCATTATTATAAAAGAGGATTCTCCCTCCTCGGTCCCCCTCTCCAGCTGTTACTGGTTGCTCTGTGAAAGTGATAGAAGGTAAAGGAGCATCATATTTTACTGTGGTTTGTTACTTTCTGGTTAAGACAAACTAGAGTATCAAGCATTTAATTTCATGAAGAGAAACAGGTTTTGTTTTAAAACTGTTGAGTATTTGGCTTGGCCTTTATGTCAGGGTGTCTTAGTTGGCTTTTGATCAGGATAATGTTAAAATTTGCAGAAATATTTGTGTCTCATGTGCCTTTCGCCTTTTCAGACTAAATAGAATTAGTTATTCAAGTGGTTGGTGGTTTGGTGTTGGGTTTTTTTTTTTTTACATGTCTCTGCAGCTCTTCTAATTCTTAACATTTGACTGTTACGGCTTATATAAACCTGCTTGAAATGAGTATTCTCTGTTAAATACCCTTGTACAAAGCTGTGTATTGTGGCAATGAGTTTTGCAGCCTGGTCACTCTGTAGCTCACTAATTCCTGTGAAATATGTGCACAGACAGCAGTTTCTCTTCTGAAAAACAGGTGCATGATACAGACTCAGTGAATATCAGACATCTGTAGTATTAAGCATCACTGATTCATATCTGTCTTATGAAGTCCTGATATTTTAGTCTTGTCAGTGAACAAGCTGCTATTACCTGGTATCTCCTGTTCCTGTGGGTGTGTTAGGCCCTCTAGAGAAGCTTCTCATCTTTCTCTCAGCCAGTCTGTGATAAAGCAGTACTCTTTGACTAGTTTATTCTGGACAGACTTAAAATAGTTGTAAACTGAGAATAGGCAGAGCTGTAGGCACACCTGTCAGGAGCTGAGACCTTCACAAAGTGTGCTGTAGGAGGACTGCCAGGTTCTTTCATGGACACTGCTGTCAGAGGAAGGATAGGGGATCTTCTGTGTGTTGGACATTGGGTTAAGCTGACATCCTTTGCTTATGAGATCTTTCATTGTAACTGCGACAGCTCACTAAGCCATCTTAGGCTCCCCAGAGATGAGAGGATTTTCTGCAGTGTGTTACAAACAAGCACCACCAAATGTTTTGGACAGGTGTGGGTAGAGAAGCAATATTAAATGTTTTGAAATCTACAGTTGATGGATACTATAGGGTATGCAGAATTGGGGCAGAACTAGTGTTCATTCACTCATAAAGGTATACATACAGCCTTTTGATGTAATCACTGGTTTACATGTAGCTGACCTCTAATGGTAAGCAAGAGACTGGCAACTATTGTTTTGCTGACATCTTATCACCTTGTACTGTGAAAAAAGCATGCCATGCTGCTCTGATCAAGTACTATTACCAGGAACTGTCTAGCTCCACCACTCAAGCTGCATTGTATGCTGCCATAGACATCAATTCTTGTCATTGTCAATCAGGTGTTCAGACTTCTGTTAGCAGTTAACACTGCTCTCTGAAATTATTGAAATAATTTAGAATTTTTTTAAAAATCTTGTAGACGGTATCACTGGATTGACACATAAATTTTAGTTCTTTTTTTCTGATGATGGTAGTTAACAGCATCTTGCTGCTTTGGAAAATGATTTTCAGAGCATTGAAGAGGCTATTATCAGTCTTCTCTTCATCTGCTTCAGAATATGAGGAGGAGCTAGTTCTGGGAGCTGAGCAGCAGCTCCTGTTTATTAATACTGTCCATCAGTAATGGACAAACTCTTTATGCCTGACAGACTAATGTCTTCTGCACAGGTCATAATGGCAGGTGCTTAAAGTCTTATGACACTTTTACAAAGCCGGGCTAATCAGAGTATTCCAGGGCTGTTTATCATCTCATCAACCTCTCATCCATGGAGGCTTTTTCATTTTACAAATAAGAGCATTTCTTAACAAAAGTTTTATGGCAGATACTGGCTAAATTAAAATTTACTGTGAAATTGCATACTAGGAAACCCTTTTGAGAAGGGAGTGTTTCTATGCTTATAGTCCCAATTTAAAGCTTTTTGTAAGATGAATTACTAGATTTACAATGTTTGTAGGTATGCAAATCCCAAAGATCTCATGATGGGGGGGGGGGGGGTGGGGAATAGTTTTGTGTAGATGACCAACAAATGCTCTTTACTAGTGATTAGTAAGTCAGTAAACTAGGGTGGTGAGACAGCTTTCCTGTGTCTCAGCAGGGAATTTTTGCAGGATGTAATTAAGAAAGGTCAGTTAGTGGCCCAGAGGGCATTCTACAATGTGAGCACTGAAGCTGGGTCTGGTGACCGTAGTGGTAACTATTGGAGACTCATAAGCATAGCCCTAAATAGAGACCAACAGCTGAGGACTTGCTGCTCTCTGAGGGTATAGGGCTGCTTTAGTACTTGCAGGGTGTAGATCTATGTCTTTAAATTTGAGAAACTATTCTGTACTCTACGTTTCACCCCAGCATGGCAAACTACACTGCTGTGGAAATGGTGAATCTTGTTTCTTTGTTTTGAAGTAGGCATTCAGAACATGTTTATGTGGTGTCACAGGTGGGAGATTTTGTTTGAGGAAGGAACGGCTTCTGAAGCCTGGGAGGCTCAGCTTTGCAAACATTTTTTGGTTGCCCAGATTTTAAGCAGTAAGGAGAACTGAGTCAGGATGTGGTGTTAAGCTATGCATTAAAAGTTCCATCCAGGAAATACATAGGATTCTTTGCTTAGCTTCACAATAAAAGGTAATTAATTTTAAAGTCTTTATCAGCATACCTGAAAAGAGGTCTGGCATATAGAACCAGGTATATAGAAAACGTTCCTTTCAGCATTCAGTCCTTGCCATCGTGTGAAGAGGGTAGATAGAATTTCAGATAAAAAAACAAATCCAGTACAGAAGAAAACATAGACTGAGAAAGGAATGTATCCCAGTCCAAAGAAAGGGGGGAAAAAAGTTTTGTTTCTTTTCTGGGTGGACAACCAACAAAATTCTTTGCTGTTTTACTTTTAAGTTCCTGTGAGCTGTCTCTATTTAAAAAAGAAAAGTAAGAAAAAGTCAAAAGGTTCAGTAGACATTCAGCAAGGTTGGTCCAAAAATTACACCCTTGTATAACTACCAGGGTTAAGGTCATTTGATCATGAAATCTGTGCTGATGTGCTTGTCGCTACTCATACATTTGTGGAGTGCATTTCTCTCAGTGCATCTTCTGAGAGAAATGCAGTACCATGTGTGCTGTTTTGGTATGCTCAGGTGACTGGTGGTGGAGGAAGAGTGAGAGCACACACCTGGAATCTTGTATAAACAGCTGTTGAAGGCCTAAACAGGATCAGGGCTCAAGCTTACATCAGACTTGACAAACATTTTCTGCCCAAGTAGGTCAATGCAATTCAGGTTAAGTCAGTAGTTGTAGCTGTTTACATTCATTTGGCTTAGCGTTAATCCTGTGATCTGTTTCTTGTTCCATTGCTATATTATACAGAACCTTGAAGTATGCTTTGTGGAGTGTATTACATTGAAGAGCTGACTGTACTTGTTTTTGTACTTGTTTCTGTTTAACTTGAAAAGCTTCTTGAAATGATCTACTGAACAGTAGGTTACGAGTGAATGTTTTTGGAGTGAGATGAGTCTAGGCTTCAAAAACATGCAGTGTTTCTGGTAGAGTTTTCCTTAATGCACCAAGCAGTATGTTAGTCTATCCTGAAAACAATAGTTTTACTTTTTCCTGAACTATTTGGAATGACAAAACAAATAGCTGTGGAAGAGAAGGCAGTTCAAGTGGCAGCTAATTTTCCAGAGCACTTGGACTTTTTATTGCCTGTAGTAACAGTTTAGCAGCAAGGCATATGTATAAAAGTTTAAAAAAATGTTTGTAAAGACTTCATTCTGAAATACCTCTGTGTCCCACAGTTTATTCTGATTTTTATTGTCATCTGCTATGATTACATCAAGCACACGGTTCATATTTTGGTTTTCTCCAGCCTTTGCCTGGTGAAGCTAATGTTACAATTTCTCTTTTCCTTTCAGATAGTAATCAATCATTCTGCTTATTCAAAAGCTGAAATCTTACACTCAGCTCTGCAGTTTGGAGTTGAATTTCCTCTCGTGTGGCACTGTTACAATACTTGGGAGGAAAGGGGAAGCTAAACTAAAAATGGAATCCTTTTGTTGTAGGAGTCGCTGGACGGGACAAGGACAGGCAAAACGTGATCTTGAGTTCATTATGGCTGCATGAGTGGCACGAATTCAGTCTGAGCAGAAGTAGGTCTGACGCTTGGTTGGTGGCCTGGGAAACGTTAAACCTCTGCTGATCAGAGTGGTGTTGCTGACTTCTGCCATGAGTAAACTGAAACTGTTAAATGGACTGAAGTGTTTCAGGCACTTGTGTGCATTTGTAGTTAATTCCCTCCTATTGCCAGTCTCAGAATATTCCTGTTTGGGGAAACTTAACAGCTGACTCTTATGTCTATATTGATGAGTAGTTCAGTGGTTTATTGTTGTGTCTTCCCCCTCCTCCTCTCCTGGGTAATGGGAAAGGTTGACCAAGCAATTTTGTGTGCCATCCATGAGTTTAAAGTAATGTATCTTAGTCTTGATTCTGTGTGGTGTGGTGTGCTCCAAGTTGATATCCTAGTGAAAGTAGTTCCTAGGAGGAGACTTGCTGTAGTTCTGAGGAACAGACTTGAAATATGGCTGATAGCATTTATTACGTTTTCTATTTTTCATCCTTTGAAACAAAATAAGAGTCAAGTTAGTGTTGACTCTTGTCAATACTTGTATTTTTAAGGAGTCCTCTATGTAGAGTCAGGATGTGTCAGTATTACAAGATACTAAATTTGTAAGATACTTGACATTGTATGTATTTAGCAAAGGTGAGGTTTTGTCTGTCAAATTAACTGGATACCTTGCTAGCATGGTATTTAATCTCTATTTAAGAGAGTGTGCAAGTCCTTAGTGACCTAAGGAATTGATTTGAAGAGTGAACGTATTTTTAAAAATTCTGAATTGTGCAAAACTTGTGTCTGTTTGAGAGCTGGCAAAAAAAGCTTGGCAAACATTACATCTGGTTACTAACTTCGCAGATAAGAGTTTTGCATAGCTTATAAGATGGTGAAGGATTAAAATGCACTCAAATTATCAGCACTTATATTCATATAGCCAAAGAACAACTGTTCAAGTAATGGGACAAGATTAAAAAAATAAAATTATTTATGATAAGGAATTCCAGTAAAACTGGTTGCAAGTTAGGTCGGAAACAGGTCAGAGTTGTTGTGATACAGTTGTGTGGATTTTTACAGAAATTGTATGTTGACATTTCATTTTTATTGTGAATATAAGAAACTTCAAGATAAAATGTTCCAACTTGTAAAAATAAATTAGTGTGGAATGAGAAACAGAGGGCTTTTTTAAATTATAGTTGGTTTTAATCAGTGAACGAACTTTTTTTTATTCAAGACTATATTGAAATTTTAACTCGTAAACTACAATTTCTGTTGGCTTCTGTATTCCAAAGATTCCTAAGGCTAAAGGCAATTGCTGCATTTTGTTAATGGTACGCACTGTTCTCTTTTCTCCTGAAATTTCTACATCTCTTGGTGGAATAGGCATCAGAATGCTGCTCGTGCTCTTTGTGGACAGTGTGTGTCTCAATTTAGGTATTGGTGAGCTTCACAGGATGCTTTCTGTGAGCTTTGCAGCTGCGTAGAAACTTTTATCATAGTATGCTTTGCTGTCTTTATCTTGGTCCTGGGTCAGATGTCACAAGGGCACGTTCACTAACTTGCCCTTTTTCTCCAGCTGTGTTAAAATAGCTTGTGAGGTGGCTTCTTTTGTGTGTTTAAAATAGTAGAAAATGTATTTGACTTCACATGTCTATTGCCTCTGTTAGAAGCAAGTAATTTTACTTCTGTAAGGTAAAAGCTTGCAAATATAAAAAGCACTGGAGGAAAGTAAAATATAAAAAACCTTTTCTCTGCAGCCAAGAGGTCACTTTTAATGAAAAGGTCACTTTCCTTCAACTTCCTAGGGTGGTTTTTTGTTTTTTTTTGTAACAAAAATACTTACCACTTGAGTATAATTTTTACTTACCTATAGTTGTAGAGTCCAGAGTAGAGCACCATAGTTGATTAATGAAAACAAACCAAAAGCAAGGTATCTAAAAAGCAAACAGTATCACTGTCTACGTAATGTTACCTTTTTCATCTGGGGCAGTGTATCCTGAATAAGACAGGACCTTCAACTGCATTTCCGACTAGCCCCTCTGTTTTGCTGCATAAGCATCCCATTCTTGAGAGGAAGCTTTCTGTTTTTCTCCCCTGCGTCCCACAACATCATGCTGTGTGCCAGACCTTTTTTGTTCTTACCTTTGAGATTGTGTGCTAACCCTAATGAAGGTGAAATGCTTGGTGGGCATCATCAGGAGAAAAATCTTGTTGATACTATATTAACTTTAACTGTCAGATAATACAAAGAATATAAAATTACAAAATACTGGAAGAAATTAATTTTGATTTAAAGTAGTGACTATTGAAATTAGAAAACGTTATTTATAGGAAAGAAATTTTATGTGAAACGAGTAAAGACATTTTTTGATAGAAACTGTAAAGCTTTAGGTTGAAAGAACAGCCTTTTTCCATCAGCCGTTTGTGTATTTGCCTGCTCACTAGTTGAGTGTAGATAGTTGGTGAAGTTCTCCATCTGCTGGTGCGAGGTGGTGGATGCACTCTGCGAGTAGGACTGGAAGTGGTATTTCTGTTTCTCGAATGTAGCAGCTGCATTAGTTTTCAAGAAACTCAGTCCTTACATTTGCTTTTTAGTTAAAATAGTTTCCAAATGTATCTCAAGACAATCATGAACCTTTAGGATGGAGGGATGGCAAAAACTATTGCTTTAGTTACTGTAGATTATTTAACTTGTTAACTATCATTGGATTCAGTAGTTCATTGAACTTCTAGGTTTGATGCAAGTGCAGACAACCGAGCAGGGCTGGAATATTTTTATAAATTATTTTTAACTTTACAAAAAAAAAAAATGTTCTCACCAGTTCCACATTTCCTGTCTAAATAGTCTGTCAGTTTTTTCACAAATCGGAAGAGATGTTCCCATGTGATTGAACATACACAGGCCTGCTTAATTCTGCTGTGGAACACTAGGATGTTGAGAAGTGTGGTTTTTTACTTTCATCAAAGGTTTTCCTGCTGGTTGATAATTGCACCTCGTGACTTTTTACATCTTCCTACTCCAGCATGTCAGTGAGAATTGGTTTTGCTTCAGACAGAAGCACACAGCTGAGTGGTGAACAGTAATAATTTCACACATGATTTTATCAGGGCTCTAGCAGCCCTGAGCTTTCCCCCACTCTTTCTTTAAGTATGTTTGAAGTTAAGGAGAAGCATTGTGACTGCATCATCTGGTAAATTTGAGCTTGTGTGGTTGAAATTTTAAACCTAGCTATGTATCTTAGCACTGGTACTACATGGTTATTCATCTTTATTAGTGACTTGGTGTTTTATGTAAATTAATAAAGGCAAGGATAAGGAGACACTTCTGTAGGTCAGAATTGCAAATATAAATGAGGTTTCCTTTGTTGGAAGACTGTTTTGTGATGGCCATCTAGATGGGAGGGGTAAAAATTGTACAACTTCTGGTGCTGGATGCTGTAGAAACTTTTTTTTTAAAGTAAAAAGAAAATAGCAGGCCAAAACAAATTTTAAAGCTTAAATAAGGGAAAACCAAGATTAAAATTATGTACATCTTTATATGTGCCCTTTTCAGAACTGATCTTTAATAGTTTTAGTACTCTTTGATTCTGAATTTAGTGTTCAGAAAAGTGAATTTACTCGTTGGACTGCAGTCCAGCAGGTAAGTACATTTTTTGCATTTGCAAGGATGTTTCAGTGCTTTACTTCAGAACTTTTCCTGTTTACATTTTAATTTCTCAGGAAAATGGTTCAAATTCCAAAAGTCTTTGTTTAATGTTGCAGTGGGGGGAAAAAAACCCACCAAACTTGAAGTTGCTCATAGTTTCTGGATGTTTCCATTTGGTTTTATGTAAAGGTTTATTAGTACTGTTTTGATAGAGACCTGTTAAACATGTGGAAAAGGATTCATCAGTGTTCTAAGAAGATTCTTAATTTAAAGTATTTAACCATAAAAATAGTGTTGCAGTGATCCCCACAATGTAAACTTAAGAACCAGCTTCATTCTGGTGACTTAAATGATCTTGGGCATCCTGATTGTGTTTGTAAATTCCCGACTCATGAATTTGCACAAATAGGTATGTACAAAACAGGTATTTGCTGAATTGTGTTGGAGTATTCTCAGATAAAAGATTATATTCATATTATTAAAAAGAATGCTCGGTGAAATAGGCTAGTTTGAAGAGGCAGGTGGAATTTTTTTAAGAGGTGATACTCAGCAATGCAATTAAAAGAGTCAGGGGTGAGTGTGTGTTTTTGTTCTTTTGTTTTGCTTTTTTCTTTAACTAGTTACCTAGAATGTGCAACAAGATTCATGATGGTCATTGTCTTTAGGCTAAGCTGGCTGTAATTAATGTTAACGACTATCTCACTATAGGTCCTCCATTCATCTAGAAGCAGTGGATTAAACTTTTTCGCTTTCCTTTCTTCCAGTCTTCTGTTGCTATTTTGCTGGTAATTTGTGCAATATTAAAATTTTTAACATCTGGATTCTATGAGTTTAGTGATTAATAATATAATAACTGCAGACAAAATACAGATCTGAAGGACGTTGAAAACTTCTAGGTACTTAAGGAATTCATACTCCTCTAGTAAATGTGGAAGACATTCAGAGGAGCTGGGATATTCAGAGGGGTTTCCTGTGCTGAATCCGGAAAAGAGCAATATGTGGTTGTGTCTGCATTAGTACTCTGGTTCAACTCAAAAGTGAACATCTGAGAAGCATCTGCTGGACATCACAACTCACCTGGCTCTGTCTTCCCCTGTGAGGTGATTTCAGAGCATGTAAACCCAGTTCCTTTCAAATGTAACTAAGCTGGTACACGCTCCAACTGGAGTTGGACACTTAGTTCTCAGTTTGGGACTAGATCTAGTCCAAAGGCAGTTGCTGTCCCCCACCCAAATGTATATAACATGGGTGGTAGGTTCTTAGCACTGTAGTGTTTTCAGTGTCTGTGTAAACTCTTATGCTGCTTTGCTTGCTAATGGAGACAGCCCATGTTGACATATTAAAGGTAAACTGGAAAACATTGGATTGAGTTAAAATCTGAAGGGCAGAGTTCTGATTAAATACTAGTTGTCCTGACTCAATAGTTCTTCTTCGTAAAGTGATCCAATACTAACAACATTTCTTTACCCTCTAATAGTTGTTGATTTGTTTCTCTCTTGAAACTCAAGTTATGTAAACATATCTATTTTCCAGGATTCGTTTGTGATGTACGTCTGAAAGAAGAACTGAGAATCTGTTACGTACTTACAATTTTGGGAAAGCTTTTCTCCTAATGTATTTTGCAAACTAACTGAATTATCATAGAAATTCATCATGGGAGGAGCTGTGAGTGCTGGAGAAGACAATGATGACTTAATTGATAACTTGAAAGAAGCTCAGTACATTCGCACTGAGAGTGTGGAGCAAGCCTTCAGAGCAATTGATCGTGGTGATTATTATCTGGAAGGATACAGGGACAATGCTTATAAAGACTTGGCCTGGAAGCATGGAAATATACACTTGTCAGCACCTTGCATTTATTCTGAAGTCATGGAAGCACTGAAGCTTCAGCCTGGATTATCTTTTCTAAATCTGGGTAGTGGAACCGGATACTTGAGTACAATGGTGGGATTAATATTAGGTAACTTGAATATTTTTATTTTAATATAGTGTTTCTGCATATTTTTAGAATCTCTGTAAAACTTTACTTTTACTTCTTTAAAAATGACAGTACTAATACTTAAGACTGGGTGTTTGTGTTGTTAAAATACTGTATGTTACCTACAAGCTGTTCACTGCCACTGTTGTTCAGTGACATTTCATGGACTGTTTTGGAAGAGCCAATTGTTCCTGCTTGCCTTTCTATAGGCTAAAATTCTCATTTGAAAGGAAATATAGCTCTCTTTTTTGCTTAAAAGGAAAAGGCATAGAGGAACAATTTCTGAGGACTAAAATTTTAGTCTGCATTTGTACCACGTTTATGCCCTTACTCTAGGTTACTGTTTTGATCTTCAGTTTACGGAAAGAAAAATCTAAATTATAAAGACTAATGGATCTTGAAGAAACTTAATTGAAAAATCTCTATCAGTGTGCAAACAACTATTTTAAAATACATTTATTTAATTGTTTTATTAGTGAGAAAATTTGGGGATATAGACTGATAAGATTGTCTAAGCACTGCAGGTCCATAGGTTTTTAAAACTATTTTAACAGATTAGCAGTGTGTTTTTTCTTCTGTTTTCAAATACATTTCCTGTATGGAAAAAAGATGGAATGAAATATTGCTGTCTAAATTTAAATTTTAAAACCTACCTTAGAGAGAAAAATGCTTTAATTGTTCCCCCTCCCCAATATTTAGAATCCAGAGCATGTGTACCAACAAATAATTTTTTTTACAGATGAATTTCATTATCTGAAATCTTTATTTTAATATGTAGTTTTCATAGATACAATTTTATTGACTGTATTACATGGAGTTTTCATATTTCCTTGGTTGCGGAAACCTTGCTGGCAGGTAATATACAGATTTTGCGTATATTTATTTACATACACAACTGGGGTGTGAGGAGTTGGTTTGTTAATTTTCAATTAGTTAGGTACTTTCTGTCATCTGTTCTTATTTATTAAAGAGTAGCAATTACCCCTAATAGTACATAACAAACATCATTTGTTGGCATATCCGCCAGCGTGTTTTGTTTCAGTTAATGCCAGTAAATTCAACAGATTCCACCGTTGTCTTGTGGAAATAGAAATTATGTTCCTTCACAGGTAAAAAATAACAAGATACCTGATCTGATAGTGTTGCTTTGCCCTTTTCAAGAGTGTTTTTGTTTGAGAGTAGATAATTTCAGTTAGATTTTTACACTTGGTGTTCTCTTTCAGTATTAAAACAATTAGTAAATATTGCTGCATTTTTTTCTCTAAAGCGTTTGCTCCAGGTATTAAGTAATGGTCTTCACTTATTTCTCTGCCTTGTGGAAAGCTTTGTTATTTTATTATTCTCTCTTAATCATAATGTTCAAAAAAGAAATTGACATATGTATATTGCACTTGTATCTGTGTATTTATCTAATCTATATCATGTGACTGTTGGTTGACTGTTGAATGGCTCCTGGGTTTGACCTCTCCTTATCAAGCAGAATTCCTGTCCTTCAGAATATTATACGCAGAGCTGAAGAAATTAAACAGGAAAAGACTTGTCTTCTACAGAGGGTGAGATTTTGCTCCTTGGGGGCTGTCAGCCAGTTACACTGCAGATGCTCCCACAGAGCCAGCTCAGGTGCTGATACTTCTCTAGAAGTGCTGAGGAACCTGGAGCAGTGACTGCTCAGCTACTTACAGAAGTAGACTTCCTGTATTTCTGTAGTGCTGTACCCAGTCTCCAAAGTCTGCTTAGTGTTGTAATGTGGTTTGAGTGCTAGGCTGAGGCATAGAAGGTATAAATACAATTTGTGTGCCTTTATTTTCTGTACTCTGTTGCCTTTGATAAAATTACTGGTTACATATAATCATTCTTTATTTTAGTGTTTGTTTTAAACCAGGGAACAGCTGCTTTAACAAAGAAGAACAGACATAATTTTCTGACAAACAAACCATATATATTTTTAAAAGCTTTTTTTTTTTAAATCGATTTCAGTGTGCACCGCAATTGGTAACAGAACCATGTGTTTCTTGACAGCAGTTGGGTATCTTTTCATTTGACAATGTAGTGAGCAGTATTTTTGCCACTTTGGCAGTGTCAAAATGACTAGATTAAATTAGCAAATAATTTGAAAGTATAGCAACATACTAAAAAAACCCCCACTGCTCCACAGAGATTAAATTAACTATTGCTGGTACCGTTAAAATCAAATGTAGTTCAGACTAGATGGTGGAATTGCTAGCTCGTTATGCTGAAAGCGGCCAGTTTACTTTGGAGAGTAGCAGAGAAGTTGGTTTCAGGCTTCTGGAATGGCTGACCCTTTGCTTAAATGTACAGCTGTGACTTTCCTGATTAAAGAAGAGAACATGTTTCTCGTATTTCTGTTCAAATTATGAATACTCTGGTGTATCATGATATGGTGGTGTCTTGCATTCATAGATTTAATTTCAAGCTGTTGGAGCAACAGACGTTTACATTTTTTTTAGTTCTCTTTTTCAAAATTGAGTATTGAAATTTTGGCACGTGTCAATGCATTTTTTAAGTTATGAGGTTAAAGGAATGGCAATTAATCTTTAATTAAAGAAAACATACCTTGGATGCTGCTACATGCTGTAGAACTGTAACTACACTGGTTAGAAACCTCATAGCCTATTATTGTGCAAGGGAGCATTAAATAATGAAACAGCTAGGAAGGGATTGCCTATGCTAATGCTTTTCTTAATGTGATAGATAATAAACTAAATTCGCAGTAGGTATAAGTGTCAACAGGAGGTAAATGTTTTCACAAGTTCTAAGAACATACTTGAATGGTCCACCTACCTCTTGCCTGCCACCAGAGAGGTCTTACGAGCCCTGCCTGTGGTAACCTAGTGGATTGGTTTTATTTCACCTAGTAGAAAATGTTCTAAACTGTGTTAAGAATTGCACTCGTTAATCAGCTTAATGACATATACTTTTTTTCCTTGCAGTAAATGAAACTCTAGGTCTGTTTTGATAATTGGTGTCCTAGAAAAGACAGATTCTGTTTCATTGAAGTAACATCTTTGAGCTAAATATTTAGGAAAGATTTAGAATACAGTAGAGGATATAAATACAAGTTTTGTCTAATCTTATTGATGTTTACTTTCCCTTCTTCCCCTTTCCTCTCCTTTTTCCAATTCTGTGCTCCAATGACTAAAGTCCCTGGGCTATGAGTGCGTGTTAAATATAGAATCCCCACAGCAAATGTGACTATCTGATTCAGATTCCTTCCTGATATGGATAATCCTCATAATACTGTCTCATGATTTCTTCTTGTTCCTGAAAAACAGCATTAACTTTTGGCACACAAATTGACTTGGAAGTATACTTGGATTTGATTGCAGGAAAGCAGTGTTGCAATCTTGTGATAAGTGGATATAACGTGGTCAGTTTCAATGTTCTAGATGGAAATTAATTACTATGTAAGTAAATCAGGAGCAGATTTTGGAACCTGCAAGAGAGGTGTGGCTAAGGGAAATAATAACCCATCTCTGAATTTTCAAAAGCTGAGAAGTTTGCCATAAGAAAACTTCAAAATCTAAATACCAAAATACAGACTAAATTATACTTTGAAATAGTTGTATTCCAACTAAATACTGTGTTGAAAAAGAAGTTTCTCAGACTGACTTACTTAGATTCATTTTTCTTCTGCATGCTTATGAAGAAAATTCATTCTGTAAAATTGTTTTGCCATAGTTCTGTCCCTGTTCTTCCATTGATCTTTTTCTTCTGATCATTGTTCTTTCATTGGCCTTTTACCTTTCTCTTAAGCATCGGTAATGCAGTTGCAAAAAATAACTTTGGCACTGTTGGGAGACTTCTGTGTTTTATGTGATGTTAGTGCTTTCAGAGATGAAAGGTATAATGCTGTTCCATGCTGTTGTGCTGTGCATAAAGAAGAAAAAACCAAAAAACACCCTGCTGTTTTTATTTACAGGACCTTTTGGGATAAATCATGGAATAGAGCTTCATTCAGATGTGGTAGAATATGCCAAGGAAAAATTGGAGAGCTTCATAAAATATAGTGATAGCTTTGATAAGTAAGTATCTAATTTGTCTAGTACACTTGGCAGCAATGTTTTTGTTTTTAAACTGAGTGCGTCATTGCTTACAAGTTTAGGGAGGGGAGAAGAATGGCATAACACAACCAAAACATAAAACTTCCAGTTTGTGACACTAGTTCATGAGGTAAGTTAAGGCTTAAGAAAGCACTCTGGAAGTGTGGGAGTATTCCTGCTGTGTAATACTTAACAAAATTGATTTCCCTGCATTTTGGTGGTGTGTATACATACACATGCACACATATGTATGTGCACGTACATGCATATATACATACGTACTTAAGAGAATGATGTGATATGCAGGTGTCTTTGCATGTATAGAGTTAATTTTTATACATTAAGTCATTTTTTGTTATATAATTGTACATCATCTTTCTGTACAGTATTAACTTTTTTCTAATCTACCACTATTGATCTAGATATAAGTAAACGTCTGATTGTCTTCATGTTATTACCTGAAGAGATGGACTTAGAAGTATTCATCTATGCTCATACACCACTCATTTTTACTGGTATACTTCTGGGTTACAGGTCTTTGAACTTTACTGGTTCTACCTACTCAGCAATTTTTTATTATTAGTTTTAAGCTGGCTCATAAGAATCTGAGTCTTCGGCTTCTCTGCCTCTGTGAAAGGGAGAGCAAGGTTCTAGCTAGTACTGTTCTCTGTAAAGACTTTTTTCTTTACAGGCAGTAGTAAGTTCTCCAACAGTGATTATAAGGTAGCTTCTGGAAATTCAGAAAAGCTTTTGAATTGTAGGAGTAGCATAAGAATTGCATGTCCTATGCAATTCTTTCTACTCCTTTACCTTTGTTGTAATGTGTGTTAGAAACTGCTATGCTCTTGGTTATGTTGACTGGAGTCAGTCTACTTTCTTCCATACGCCAAACTTTGGAGCTCTTGTCTGACCACAGGCCTTCCTCCTTACGCTTCTAAGTAACAGAAGGCTCTTAATTAGAGTATAATGTTAAGTTTAAAGTATCATCCTACTGTTGACTGTATCTGAATTCAATTCTGTACTTCTGGTATTGGCTAGATGATTTTAGTACTATGTTCCCCCATTAGAATAAATAAAATTATATAAGACAAAATATGTATGTTTCATTACTACTGTCTTAATACAGGCACTTATGTTAGCTGAGGTTGATCACTTGTGGTCATTATGGATACTGCATTGGTGGTTCTATTAAGTTAGATGTACCTGCCAGCAAATCAATTCCTGCACATACCTGTACTCCTGCATTCCTGTGTGTCCTCAGACACAAAAAGCTGGGTTTGATTGAAACGTCTTTCCCATCTGTTGATAGGTTTATGTACAGAAATTGAGATAAATTGAGCGAAGGGGTAGCAAGGAAATGTCTTACTGTTTAAACAGAATCTGATTAGGGTATTTATGTAAATGAATATCAGAACATTGGGGTTTACACTTTAAAACATGCAAGAACTGGAAAAAAAAAATGAAAGCTGCTAAACTGCATAAGTGAATGTCAGTGTTGTATGCATATTGTGTTTGAAGGAAATAAGTGATCATACATAGTAAATGATCTAAATATTCTTGAAGGAGAAGAGGTGCATTTTCCCCTAATTCAGCAAAGATCAACTCTGGGGACAGTGTTAAGTGCTGTGTGCTATTTACAATGATAGTTAAATTGATCTTTAGTTATACAGCATTATTCCAATGAG
Source organism: Strix uralensis (assembly GCF_047716275.1). NCBI lineage: Eukaryota > Metazoa > Chordata > Aves > Strigiformes > Strigidae > Strix > Strix uralensis. The sequence goes on along the minus strand of NC_133972.1, from coordinate 130,450,541 downwards.
GGGAAAAAGCAGGTTGGTGAATATGATCTAAACTTTATCACTAATTTGTATATTCTGTTTTGGCATATGCTGTTTAACAATCCACCTTTTTCTCACAACAGTAAAATACTAAGCAGTGGCTACAGAAGCACCCTCCTCACTGACCTAACAAAAATTACATTTCTGTGAAATTTCATACAAACCTACTTGGTAATAGCTGTACTGCAGCTGACATGGTACTGATTGGCTGGATGTATTTTGTGTTTTGTGGGGGGATTTGTAACTTTGCTGCTGCTGGCTAACTGCTTTCTTTGTAAATAATCTGTGTTTTAATGTAGTTAATAAAGATGGTGTGTGGGGTTTTCTGTGATGGGGTCCTTCTATATTCTTTCTAATACGAGCGAATTTCTACAGCATGTCTTAAATTTTAATCTGCCTTTCAAAGTAATGTGCTTTGGGTCAGTAAGTCTGGTTTTGATTCTTGTTTCAGTAACTTTTTCCTGCATCTTCATTTATAAGTGAAAGATATTTACCCAAAATTGTGCGGACTGTGGCATCTGAACTTAACTACTGATTTGGTCAGCTTAGTATTTGGACGAAAGACCACCCAAGAAAAAGGTGTGCGGTGTCTGTCTACTGTTGAACACTGGTGTATACCTAGCAGGCGTCCTTACTGTTTGAAAATAGATTTTATGTGGCAGACTGGTACGAAAGAAGTTAATTGTCTGAGTGGGTGTGTGTGTTTGATGGGGGAAAAATACTTTACACTTGCCAGCAATCTCTAATGAGGCATGTGGGGGACAGAAGGAGCACAGAGACCACGATCTGTTTTCCTGGCATTAAGAGTTACGTGGATGGGAAATTCTGTAAAACTTTGCATTGCTACTTCCCTGCGTTCTTTTGTTAGCGTATAATGTTCTTCAGTCTGTTCTGAATATTTTAAGCAATCTCATTTTGAAACAAAAACCCAGGGTTTTAACCTTATGGGTAGGTACTTGGAGAGCATCAACCTTGATCCTAAATAAATCCTTTGTGGTGCTCCTTTGTTTGGAGCAATAGGCCATTGGCTTTGTATCTGACTTTTGTGTGGAGCTGAGTCATGATGGTTTAGGTGGGTTTTTGCCTGATAAAGCAAGATGAAATACTGCTTTGATGCCATTTTTATGGGGGAATGATCCAGTGTTGTGGTGTAATACAACTTTTTTTCTTGATTCCTGATAAGAATGTTGTTGAAATGTAATTAAAAACTTACTTTTTTGGGGTAGGTGCTTGACCAAAGACTGGAAGCAATGTAAAAATAGCATGTCCAGAAGGATTTGAGACATTCTCTCTGCCCAAAGGGAGGGTTGTCTACTTCTGGTGTCTGGACTTCTCTCAGTTTCGGCCTCTTGAACTGTTCATCGGAGGAAAACCTTTTCAGATACCAGTTTCAGAAGGACAAATAATTCCAGTAATCATTTGTATCTGTATCCATATTCCACCAATCTATAAAAATAGTTTTCCTCTAAATGGAGGTGGAGTTGTTCATTCTGAGAGGTAAACTGCTGCCTTGATTTTAGTTGACAACATGTTTGCCGGTAGAAGGAAAGGAGTTCCATCTGAAAGCATCTGAAAGTGTCATGGTTGAGGTGCAAAGATTTTAGGTGTAGACTAAAAGTTCTCTTGAGTCTGAAATATGTATAAGGCTCTCTTTCGATCTTAAAACCTTCAGGGAATGCATGCCAATTAAGGGGGAAAAAAAAAATCATTCCTTAAGAAGGCTCTATCTAAAACACATATGTGCAAGTACCAGGCCCCGCTTCACCTGTTTATTGAAGGGGAATGTGTTGTCTTTTCTGCTCCCAGTCAACTTCTAGACCTAGAATATCCAGCTTGGAGAGAGAGCCACAGGGCAAGGCTAGGTTGCCCATCTCCTAGCACCCTATCAAAAACCAAACGTGGGTAAGCTGGTGAAGTCCCTGCTGTGAAAGAAAATCACCAACCCTTCTCAGGATCAAAAGAAACCACTTCAATGGTAAGTGACAAGAACCCTAGTACTACTTGTGGGATAACTGTTACGGGTGAAACTTCTTCCTGAAGTCCTGTAGTAGATTGTGTTGTCATTAAAAAACAGTAAGCTTAATCTTCCAACAGAATATTTTATTTCATCGCAATTCAGGGCTTCTGCTAGGACTCTGAAGGTTCACTCTCTTTCGTTTAAACAGATTTGAAACAGGAAGTTCCTTATACACAAAGAAAACAAAGCTCCTGCCTGCCTGTGCAGCTGGTTAATGATTGCAGTAAAAAAATCTAACCAGGAAAAGCAGACTGTCTCTCCAAAACTCACTGATGGCTTTCTTGGTTTAAATCTTACTGATAACTTAGTCCTAGTTTCAAATAATGTATTTTTTTTTTTTAGTGCTGAATGAATTCTTACTGAGATTTAGTCTAACCGGAACAACACAGAGACTACAAAAATTCCAATGGGATTCTTTGATACCAGAGGTTATGTTAAAAAGGAAAGGAAAATAGGCTTTCGGAATATCCCTTTTTTTTTACAGATATTAAAGAGTACTGTTTCAAATTCTACACCTCGTAAACCAGAAGGCTCCAAAAATGACAGTTGAATCTACTCATATCTAGAAAGGAACTAAACCTGAAGTTTTTGAGTATATGATACCAGGAGAAATACATACTCTTGCCCTCTCAGAACCACACATAAATACCTTTTAGAAATAAAGAAAGAAATTCCATGGTGGACACTGCATTTCTTTGGAAGTCTTTCATTGCTACAAGTTTGGATATTATTTAGAACGTTTGTTGCATTAAAGCAAGTGATAACAATGCTCAGTGCACTGTTCCTACGAAGTCTGTTGTTTCACAAAAACCGCAGTATAAAATACAACAATTTCAACCTATAAAACCATTTTTCTGCTTCAGTAAGAAAAGAAAGCAAATACTCTTCTGTTTTTGTTAAACCAGTAAGTTGTTTTCCAGACTCCTATCCATGGATGTATTAGGGCCCTGACAATAAACAGAAGTGACAGAAATTTTTTTTTTCTCACCTCCTCATCCACTTTTCTTAAAATTCACCATGGAATTGATAAAAAGTATTCCTTCAGTATAATTCTTTATTTTACCACCAACATTTAGATGTAGTACATAATGAAGTTTAAAATTTTATAAACCAGTGTTGAAGGGAAAGTAAGATTAGTCATAAGTATTTTTAAGAACCAGTGTTTGAATTTTTCTTCAGAAGTAATTAAGAGTAATGTGTTTTGGTCCACTTCAGTGAAACTGATGAGAACATCAGAAATTATAAACAAGATAGCAGAGGTTATATAATAGAAGAACCAAGACAATTTTATTGAAAAATGGGAGATGACAAATACAAGTGAAGTAGAGATACAAGTTTCTTACTGTCCCTGTAGCATTGCCTGGGGGCTGAAAAAATGTTCAGGACAAAATTACTGAATAAAAGTTTTACATCATCACTTTTGGCTATTACTCTAATGCTGATTAAAATTACTGTTACTGTAATTGGGTGCAGGGGACTTAAAAGTAGTCATGGTAGATTTTGTTGTCAAAGATTTCGTATTTTTATTTGTTTTTATTTAATATTTGTAGTGTACATGCAGAGGGTCTCACAAATAACAATAATACTAATAGGTAAAATATGTGTAACTTGTCAACAAAACATGCTAGCAATCCATGAATATGCATGAACCAAAGACATGTTCAGAGAGCTTGAAAAAAAATGTTTAGATGAAATGGAATGAACAATTGAGGGGAAAAAAATACAAAAAAAGTGTAAAGAAATTGCCATTTTGCCCTGCTATTGTCTCACTTAATAGGAAAAGAATTAACACTCTTTAAAAATTATTTTCCCGTGTTAACTGATGCAGGTTTTAAGTTACTTAGCTAGTGTTTTAATCTTAAATAGACTGACAGGACATAACATAGGAAGTATTTATGGAGAAACAAATAGGAAAACCTTTTACTGAAATATACAAGTAGTACCTTTAAATCTGATTGATATTAGTTCTAAAACACTTGCAGTAGAGTGAAATGAGAAAGGCTAATGAAGCATAGAAATTGTCATTCTGTTATGTGTTGTGGCATGTTACATCACACAAAGCCATGTGAGTATTGACCGTCATCTGTGGTTTTCAAAGAAGAGAAGTCTTATGTCAGTTTAAAGCCTGAAAAATCGACTAAATGATCTGGAAGCTTTTCGAGGTTTCTTTCAGTGAATGCGTTAGTGTTTAAACAGGTTCTAGGAGTACTTGAAGTAGGATTACTGATTTACGAAATTCTTATGTTTGACATAGGAGAAGCTCTGAGAGTGTTGTGTCTTTGATGCAAATGGAGAAAGGAGTCAGAACTTCCTGGATTAAATTATGTGTAGCTTTTCAGTCTGTGTCTTAAAATAACCACAGGAAACACTTACTTTTCAGCTGCTGTAGCTGTGTTTTAAAAAGATAGGCCAGTTTTTTGTTGGTGAAAAGAGTAAGAAACTTCTTAACCAGACTGCCCGAACTGATTTTTTTCTTTCCTTCTTTCTCTGTCCTGAGAAGTCCTTTTGCTGAAAATATGGTCAGCAGTATATTAGTATAGAACAAAAGTGAGTATTATTTCCTTGTCACAGTAGCAAAAATAGTTTAATGTTTTATCATACTTTTTCAGAGTCTACACATACTGCAGATTCATTTCAATGTCTGGTTATTAGTGTATTTGATGTTTTAAGGGAAGTTTGATATAAAGTTAATTTCATGAGTTCTTATGCTGGATTTACTATTCTGTTTTGGGATATGTATTAAAACCTGTTTTTTTTCATGAAGAGTGTGAAATTTGCCTTGCAATGCTTTTGAAGTCTTTGTTCCAATGTAGTGTTACTGTAGTTCAAATGGCGAGTGTTAACAACTTGCCAGCCTTTTCTTATACATCATTAAAGTTGAAGAGTCATTCTTTGTGCCCTAAATTTAAATAAATTTAAATATATTTCATACTAGAGGGGAATTAATTGGAGCAGCTTGATGGTACTGAATGAGATTTCAGGCTTTTTGGAGGGTTTGAGTTGACTGACTAAAGGAAATGAATGTGGATGGGAGAACAGTATATTAAATTTGTACTGAAATAGGTTTTCTTCCTGTAAGTGGTGTTGAGCAGCAAGCTGAGATTTGAGTCTGGTTAGTAAATATATGGATAGACAGAAGTGTACTATTAGGTGATAGCCTGGTATGAATGTAGTAGCTGAGAGGTATAAAATGTAGCTGGAGTGATGCTAGTTTTAAGAACTAATTAATTTTTCTCTTAGCAAAAGACAGGTTTAAGTGGTTCCTCAGTATTGCTTTTATTTTAAGCATCTTGTAACATGTTTCCTTCAAACACAAGCCTGTGGATGTTGACGGTTGTTTTTCCTTCAAATTACTTGACTTTTATCCCCAATTTTATTGAACTTGTTCCTTTTTAAAGAATCAGGTATGTATACTACTAAAAAAACAAAAAAAAAACAAAAAAAAACCCACCAAAAAACAAAACATGCCTACTTCCATCTAGTTTCATCTTCAAGTCTTCAAGAGACATCAGGATGAAATCCTGCATTCATGAAGGTTGTATAGATAGAAGAGCTTAGCCCAAGAAGCATCCTGTACATCTTCAGAGTTGGAAGTAATTAAAGGGTAGGTTCTGTGGGTAGGTATTAATGGTATGACCATCCAATGAATCCCCTTGTTAAAAAAACCAAACATGTTATTAGGAAAGGTCATTGTACTATGCTCTCTTATTTTTTTATTATTATCTTGCTATCACACAAATACTAGATTGGTGGATATGGATACAGGAGCAACAAACTTTAATCTTAGTTCTTTGCTATAAATGTGTTTTTTAATGGATGTTCACTTTATTACAATAGTAATACTTCATTGAGTTGATATCTATGGGGAATCTTGCTTAAAAGAACATAGGCAGTAACAATCTATTGATAGTTTCCTTAAGTTGCTGCAGCAAAGATAGAAATGCACTTTAAATTCTACAGAATTTTTTTTTACATTTAGCTGGAAAAAAAGTACTGTGGCTGTGATGAGAATGAACTTGAAATGCCCATCCTTGAGGGATAGATTACAAAAATGCAAAAGATGGAAGGGCAGAATCAGGTCAACAGATGTTTTATGTGCTTGAAGCTGCTTGATTATCTTGGGCCATTGCTAAATGTGATCTCTCTGTGCTTAAATTTGTCCTATGGCAAGTGCTTGTTTAAACAAATTTTCTGTTGCTATGTTATCTATAATGGGAACTCTTAATTTCTGTTCTGATGGCTGTTGATTCTCTTGTAATCAAGAGAGCAGATTCAGCTGAAGAACTTAATGGGATTAAAAGTCTCCAGATTGTTCCAGCACTTTATTTTTGCCTTTTTTGGCTTCTGATGTGTGAAATAAGAGGGTTTTTTTGTGTTACCTACATAATGCTCTGCAAGGCCACCCTGGCCATTTGGTAGAGGTGCACAAATGGCAAAAACCACTTAGCATTTCTTAGTTACATGTCAATTCAGAAACTAAAAAAAAAAAAAAAAAAAAAAAAGAAATATTACCTCATCTTGATAGGTATATTATGTGATAGTTAATACTGCATGTTAAAGCAATAAATCACTTATTTTCGGTAGTGCCATTAATCTAATAAAAGATAGCACAGTGTAACACAGAAGGAAATTGAATTTCTGATCTGGTTTGATATCCCAAAGGCAATAGGAATGAAATAAACTTGTTGGATATAGTGATGATTAGGACTAAAAGAATTTGGGTTTGATTAGGTCAGGTACCATTGTAAAACAATGTAGTTGATACTACTTTGACACTGTAAGACTAACAGGCTTGCGATGCTTTTGGTAGGTACTCTTAAAATCACTTGCTCCCTTGTATTTGCAGAACCTTTGTATTTGTTTTAGAACATTTCCTGATCAAATTGAGTCTTCTGTACTTGAATAAAACTGAACTTAACTTTGTTTATTTTGAAAATTATTTGGGCAAGTTAGAACAAATACTCAAAATTATACTTTAGTCTCTGTTGGAAGGGCCTCACAAATTGATGGGGTTAGGTAAATACAAGAACATGGTACATGCATTTATCAGCTCTTTCTGATTCAGAGGTGTGTGTATTTTTTTGTGAAAGTGGAATCAGCTGAGGATTCCGGGAGTAGGCAGAGTCTTGTTGCATCACTGCTGAGCTTTACTTTATGTGAGAGTGTGGAGGAGTAAGGTTCACCGTTGTACAACTTAACTAGGTTTAAAAAGCCCATAATGCTCTACTTCCGAAGTCTGTATGCCTTTATTTCAGGTATTCTGTCATTGCTTGTACCATAACACAAATCAGTTCTGTGGGAAGGATGAATGAAGAGGGTTGGCCTTTGAACTCAAATATTGCTATGACCAGAGACAGTTTACCACCTTTTCCTCCCATTTCTTCTACTTTCAGCTTTCTGGGTAACAGGTAGTTAAGGAATTGCCATATGTAGCTTCCTAAGTGGAGCAGGCAGCTAAAATACCAGTGAAGGCCAGCTGGGTGTTACCATTGCATGCTCAGGTGAGCTGAGTTAGACCTGCTTGGTTTTCACCTGACATGGACTAAAGAGTCTTCAGGAATTACAACCTAGTCCATACGGTGTCTAGGTTTGCAGTGGGAAATTGGTCTTTCAGGAAACTCCAGCTGTTGACAAATTGTGTCGAAGCTAAGTGAAGATATGTGGGGGGGAAAAGTATTTTTTGAAGTAAATGGACTAATAAATAACTTGCTGTTTTGGTCATAAGCCTCATGTCTACACAAAACTGTAGAACACAAGTCCAGCCAATTTAAAATGCCTATAGACAGAGTTGGTCTCTAAGAGCTTAACCCATCTCATTATTACAGGTGTAAGGGGAAGTTGCTTCTGTGTCTTCGTTTGCACTTTGTGGCCTTCTGGTTACAAGCTGTGGAGCTAAATGAGAAATTGTCTTTTACTGTATTTGTAAAGACCACTGTGGATTTTCATTCACAGCTGATGTATAGAGTATTTTGTGTCTGGGGAATGTTTTGTGGGGTTTTGTTTTGTCTTGTATTTTTGATTCCTTAGAGAGTTTAGTGATCCACTTGGTTTAAGAGGGTGTGACCAGTGGCTTCATGACCTTTAGGGTGGTTTCTAGTAGATGAAGGAGTATCTGGTAATCAGTTTGCCAGCTTTTAGAGGAGGATTCTGAGAAGACCAGAAGAAGTTGTGGAAGCTGCCAGGTTAGGCAGGCAAGCTGCCTTAGTTTTTCTGGAACTAGGGACTGTCTCAAGATTTAAAACTGCATTTTAGAAAAGTACCGTATTCTCTGTCTCTCTGCCTCCCCCTTGTATTTTTGAAGCCCACAAAGGTACTTTGCTCAAACTTTAAAATTAAATTGATGTAGTGATGCTTGACTTAAACTGTAGGCAACCTGAAATGAAAACTGTATCATGAACTGCCTGATTGACCTTCAGTGAATGTAAAAAACTACACAATAAACCAAGTGCCTATGAAATGAGATTGCTTCTTCAGCAAAATGGTCAGTGCATTGGATTTAATTTTCTTCCCAGCATTTTAACCTTACCTAATGTATTTCTAGATCTTTGTGTTAATCTGAAATGACTTCAACCACAGTTCAGGCTGGGCTAGCTGCCCAGTTGTGTGCCAGAAGGCAGTCATTCCCCACTCCCTCTCCCTTTTCTTTTTAATCTACCAGTGTTGCTTGTAGTTTTAAGTTTTTCCTCTAGATTTGGATGAGGAAACACCATTACGGACTGTTGGCTACATATAACATGAGCTATGCAATAGTTGGTAAAGTATTCTGGGATCTGTCTGTGACTAGTCGAAGGAAGCATTGCATTATTTTCAAGACCAAGCATCCCATCTTGGGGGGGGGGGGGGGGGGGGGGGTGTGTCGGTGAGAAATATACTTTGAGCAAAAACTTCAGTTTAATGGAATGCTGATTTCTTAATGGCAGTGCTGTAGATAGGAAAGTCAGCCAAGCCTTACAGGCAGTATCCCTAAGCAGTGAAAGCTGCCAAGCTTCACTGTAACTGAAGAAATATTGATTTGAATTTTGTCAGGTGTTGTACTGGGATTTGCTACTGCTAGCCAAGTAAAAAAAGTTCTTTTCCAATGACAATCAGCTGTAAAGTTCATAAAATGGCTACATGTATTTGAAGAAGTTTTTAGAAAAATTCATTCCTTCTGGATGAAGTTTGAGATACACTGAGTTCTGATACTGCCAGATGGAGTTTATGAACTATTTCATGCAACAACAAGGTTTTAGGTTTTACTTAGTATTTTTTCAAAGAAAACCATAAATCCTTTTTATGAGCTACTTTGTAACCTCTCTTCTTAATTTTTAAGTGCTTGGGGGAAACGAAAAGTTAGTTGCTGAAGGAATTTTTTTACAAAAAAGGTAAATTACTTTTATTATGGTATTAACAGCTGAAGCAGTAAGGTGCTACAGTGATTTGAAAAATAACAGAAAATATCAGTGTAATGGAGGATATGTGCAGCCTTGACAATAAAGCTCTATCCTGTACATCTTTCCTTTGGTATTTTATGCAGTGACAAAGAGTACTTACAGACCTTGCAACTTCTGTTATAAACTTAGGTCTGCTTAAAAGCAGTTGTATAGCTTTCATTTGCTGATGAAATTAGAACAGATGTTTCTGAGAATTTTTTTCCTTTCTTGCTTGTGTGTGGTCAAAAAAAATGATGGACTTTTCCATTAAATTTATTTTTTGGGGAAAAGTGGATTGGGCTCAAGGTGGAAGATTGGGAGGTAGAGGGAAATGAGTCTTTGGAAAGCCTAATTCAAAAAAATGAAGGGGGGCTGTTAGGAAATGAACTGTTTTAATATTTATTCAACAGCCTGGATATCACACATTGTTGATACATGTACTATTTTAAAGGCACTTTTACTCTATGGCTTGTAAGGTTTCTTTAGACAAATCTATTTGCTTGCAGTTAGGAAGTCTGGTGATGCTTTGAGGCCTTTTCTGTTTTGCATAATACATAATTGTAACTGCTTAAGAGTTTTTCTTCGGTGGTCCCTGATGTGGCATGAGAAACCAGATTATTTTCAAAGTAATATTACCTTAATACAGACTTCTAAAGTATGTATGATAATCTTTCTTCATTACATAAAGGAAGATATAAAAAATATTTTTCTGTCTTTATCTGGACTGGCTTTTCTTAAAAATCCTAATTTGAAACATGTCCCCTCTTTCTTTGTTGTTTTTTTTTTTTTTTCTTCCCCTTAGATTTGAGTTCTGTGAACCTGCCTTTGTGGTTGGTAATTGTTTGGAAATAGCCTCAGACAGTCATCAGTATGACCGGATTTACTGTGGAGCTGGAGTCCAGAAAGACCATGAAAACTACATGAAAATTTTATTGAAAGTTGGAGGCATTTTAGTAATGCCTATAGAAGATCAGGTGACTTAGTGACAATTTCCCGTTTTTATCTTTTAGTATGAGAAATATATATATTTAAGGAATGCTTTTAAATGTATATATGACCAAGTTAATGTTCAGCTAATGATATCTTGATTCAGTGTATTGTTGCAGTTAAGCAGATGCTAGTCTCTTTAATGAGGTCTTGAACTTTTTTCACTTAAACTTGTAGGAAAGCATCAATATCCCACTTCCAACAAAGTCTGTGGCAAAACTGTGTCTTCAGTGAAACTAGAACTCCATTTATAGTATTTTCAGTGTATTATACCAGTCGCAGAACTGCTTTGAAATATCCTTGCCACACAGATGTTTTCAGTCAGTACTTCCAACAAAGAAACCACCCTCTAAACCAAGAGAATTTATTTCAGAGGTATATCAAATAGCTGTGATTAGTGGGATATCGGGAGGAGAAAAAGGAAGGAAAAAGTACTTCTAGCAGGTTTTAGTATTGCTTTTCCATGTTAGATTAAACGTTTGACAGGTGTATTATTTTAATAATACTTCACACTTTTATCACTTTTCATCCTTAGATCTCAAAACGCTTTACAAACGTAAGTATTATTCTCCCTGTTTTACTAATAGGGAAATTGAGAAAGATGATGTGACTTAAGTTGATGTCCTCCTAAATACAGATAATTACTGAAATGCTTGTTGATAAACATGCTAGTTACTTTATCTTCCAAAAAGGATTATTATGTATCTGCTTTCTCAAAATACCAAAGTGTTTTAAATGTAGCTTGCATGATTCAGTTCCATAAATACTTTTTTTCAGTATTTATTGGACTAAGATACTGTCTGTTGAAATTGATGGGATCCAACCTAAAAGTAGTCACAGTTTAAAAGCAAAATTAAAACTGTGAATATTTCTACCTTATATACAAATGGTTAGGGGACTAAGAGCATGTAAAGTATAAGGAGCAGCTGAAAGATCTGGGTTAAACTAGTGTGCAGAGAAACAGCTAAGGGAACATGTAATTCCTGATTTGGCATCCTAAGGGGTGGAGAATTTACCTAATAGGTAGGAATCCACTCCTCGCACGTGCACAGCAAACTGAAAGAAGAATGTTACAAATGGCAACAAGAGGGCATTCTGCCTACATATAGGGAGAACAATTTTTCATGATGAGTAGTTGAACACTATAGGAGGTTGCCTAGACATGTTGGGAAATCTCAGTCCTAGGAGATCTTTTTTAACATCGGAAAAGCTTCTGAGTTGCCTGATTTAACTTTGAAGTTGGTCTTGTTCAAGCAGGAGGTAGGACTCCAGAAGTTGCTTCCAATCAAAAGTATTCAGTGGTGTTTTGAAAAAAATCAGAAAGAGCAAAACTTACCTGGAGCCTTAATTTTCTAGCTGCATCTCTTCCCATTGCCAAAGAGCGTTATTCAGTACTGTAACAACCAAGTAATACTTCAAGGAATATGAAAGTCCATATTGTTTGTAAAACAGCCTTTATAAGTTAATTTTGAAGCAAGACAAAATAGCAGTGTGTTTGAACACCAATCTCTGAATAGTATTGAGTATGACAAAACTGTAACCACTGATTTATTTTGTTTTTGTTTTTATGCAGCTAACACAGATCTTGAGAACAGGACAGAACACGTGGGAAAGTAAAAATATCCTTGCTGTTTCATTTGCTCCACTAGTGCAACCAAACAGAAATGACAATGGCAAGCATGACACTGTGGGACTGCGTAAGTGTCATTTGTGCTCGCTCCCTTTGGCTTGATGGGTTGTTGTAGTGCCTGCCGGTGGTGTTTTGAAAGTGGGAAGACTATGCTATACAGACATGGTATGATAGAACAGGAACATAGTTCAGCAAAGCAGTAGCTCGCTGATATAATTTTCTGCTTCTGGCACATGTTCTGTGTTGCTAAACAATATCCTGAATTAAAATGATAGTGTTTCCAGCTTATTTTTCCAGATTTCTTTCCCTTTTAGGTTCAGCTTCTCTGTTTCTAGCAAGGTATAGATAAAATAGCAAGCTAATATTAAGGTCTGTCAGGAGTGCTAACTTTCTGATGGTCTCTCAGAGAAAAATGTTTTTTTCTCTTTCCCCTGAAATGGAAGGAACAGGTCTAAACTGCAGCTGTGGTATGGTAGGATATTAATAGCTGAGTGTGCTTGTGTCTTGTCTGCAACTGATAGTCATGCATAGCTGTATTTTATTAGTCATTGGGGTTGGCTTTCTAGCTGCAATGCTTTGAATTAGGTTAGTAAAGGTATTTAGAAAGTCTCTGAAGGCCCGTCTGCCAAGATAAGACAGCATGGTAAGTGGAGACCAGAGATGAGTGCCATTCCTCAGGGGTCAGCATTGGGACCGGCGCTGTTTAACGTCTGTGTTGGTGACATGGATAGTGGGATTGAGTGCACCCTCAGCAAGTTTGGCAATGACACCAAGCTGTGTGGTGCCGTCCAACATGCTGGAGGGAAGGGATGTCATCCAGAGTGACCTGGACAGGCTTGAGAGGTGGGACCATGCAAACCTCATGAAGTTCAACAAGGTCAAGGGCAAGGTCCTGCACATGGGTCAGAGCAATCCCAAGCACAAATACAAGCTGGGCAATGAGTGGATTGAGAGCAGCCCTGTGGAGAAGGACTTGGGGGTATTGGTGGATGAAAAACTGACTATGAGCCAGCAATGTGCACTCGCAGACCAGAAAGCCAACTGTGTCCTGAGCTGCATCAAAAGAAGCATGACCAGCAGGTCAAGGGAGGTGATTCTTCCCCTATACTCTGCTCTCATGAGACCCCACCTGGAGTACTGTGTCCAGCTCTGGGGCCCCCAACATAAGAAGGACATAGACCTGTTGCAGTGAGTCCAGGGGAGGGCCATGAAGATGACTGGGGGGATGGAGCACCTCAAAGACAGGCTGTGAGAGAGTTGGGGTTGTTCAGCCTGGAGAAGAGAAGGCTTCAGGGAGACCTTATAGCGGCCTTCCAGTACTTAAAGGGGGCCTACAGGAAAGATGGGGAGGGACTCTGTCAGGGAGTGTAGTGATAGGATGAGGGGTAATGGTATTAAACTGAAAGAAGGTAGATTTAGATTAGATACAAGGAAGAAATTCTTCACTGTGAGGGTGGTGAGACTCTGGAACAGGTTGCCCAGAGAGGTTGTGGCTGCCCCCTCCCTGGAAGTGTTCAAGGCCAGGCTGGATGGGGCTTTGAGCAACCTGATCTAGTGGAAGGTGTCCCTGCCCATGGCAGGGAGATCAGGTCCCTTCCAACCCAAACCATTCTATGATTTTATGATAAGGGGTGGAAAAAGTGGCAGAGAAAGGTGTAGAGTTGAAATTTTCTGTCAGAATAGTCAGGGCTAGGAGTAGAATAATACACAAAGCTTCAGTAGCATGTGGGAACTTAAATGCAACAAAGAACCTAGAAGATAACAGTTTTTCTCTCCTGTTTTGTTGTGTTAACATATAACCAAAGGGAGCCAATCCCCCTGTCCTCTTCACATGTTTCTTGCCTCCATGCACATTTTTTTAACCGTGAAACAGGTATAAACCCTCAGGAGTCTAGGATGTCCTATCGGGTTGTATTGTCTATAACTACTGATGTGGCTATTAATTTTGAGAGTGTGTGTGAGCTTGACAAGGATAATTCCTTATTATAGTTATCTTTTTTTTTGTTCAAAGTATAGAAGGCCCTTTCCTTTATGTAATCAGTTCTTTTGCAGAAATAATTAATTCTGGTTGTGTCAACACTTGCTTTTTGAAAAGACTTAAGTTATTTCCTGAAATACATGTGTTAATACATGTTTATTTTTTTCCTCTGTTCTTTGCTTTAGATGTAGTCCATAATAGATAGGCTGTATCATGGCTAATGGTGAAATTCAGAGGTGGCTTGTCAAACCTTCTGATCTTACTATGATCTTGTATAGTCTAATCCCTAGAAGACAGAAGAGAATTTTCAAGTGTTCTCTATCCACCATCCCTGAATTTTCAGAATGAAAATAGTGCAGACCAGTGGCATTCAGAACTGAACTGTAGTACAATAAGGTGTTTCTTGTAGGTAGCTTAGTATAATAACTTCAAAAACGACTTTTTATTGAGAAGAAGAAAATGACATGCAAATGTGCTACTAAATTGGCACTATTTAAAAGAAACAAAAAACCCACACATTAGGGGCTTGAATTTGCATTGTAAAATGAAATCGGTAAGATAGGCTTCTTTCCACTGCTCAGTCTGGTCTAGCTTTATCATGAAGCTTTAAAAAAAAAAAAAAGGGCGGGTGGGGTGTGTATGTAAAAAAAAAAAAAAAAACAAAACCAACAACAACCAAAAAAACCCCACCACACAAAACCCAAAACCACACCAAACAAAAAACCCCCCAAAAACCCAAACAAAACCCCCCAAAAAGTAGTGATCTGAAGCTCAAGAAATACAAATTCTATCTAATTTCTCTTTTATAGTAACACTGCCTATTTGTTTCAAATCCACACAGCTCTAAATTATCTAAAAAGTTCAGAGTAGTCTAGTAAATGTTACCTTGCTGTAAACTTTAGCCAGAAATTGCAGATGTCACTACTAAGTAAACATGGAATCTGCCATACTTGGACAACCCTTGAATGCCTTCTGACACAT
The DNA here is from genome assembly GCF_047716275.1 of Strix uralensis. Taxonomy (NCBI): domain Eukaryota; kingdom Metazoa; phylum Chordata; class Aves; order Strigiformes; family Strigidae; genus Strix; species Strix uralensis. Next base: position 130,435,518 of record NC_133972.1, on the reverse strand, counting down.
ATGTAATGTTATATGTAGACTACAGTTATAACTCTCATATGTACGTAGGACTTAGTAAAATATCTGTAAGCCAGTCATTCTCAAAGTAGAATCTCACAGAGAACTACAGAGGTGTTGCTAATAGGATCTTTTTACCATCTTAGTTATTGGTTAAGACACAGTTCACTGCTGCTAGACAGTTGGGAAGAAGTGGACATTAAACATCAAAAAATTGCATCCTGTTCCTCTCATTCAAAAAAAAAAATCCACTATGTGAATAGCTTGATGAATGCTTTTAGGAGAGAAACTAAGACAGATTGGCAGTAAGTCGCATTCAGATTCTCATGTTACATGTAAATGATTTAAGATGGCTTATTAAACACTAGAGTGGTTACACCTGTGTGGCATGTTGGAAGCAAGGATGAACTCTGTGGTGGGTAGACTGTAAGCTATGTGATAAATATCAAGCACCACTAGCGTTGGTAAAGTTTCTCTGCATCTCAACAAAGTTTTACGTTTGAGCAAGATGTTAACATGATTGTATAGCTTCATGCTTAACTTAGTGTGGGAAGTAGACTTGTGTTGACCCACAGCGTACTGTAGATGCTAAAAACTCTGATCATGAGCCCAATACCTCACTGATATGTCACAGTGATAGATTTTTTTATTGAAGTCTAATTCTCTTTTTTATATAATCATAACGGAGAAAAGCTGAAACTTCTTAGATTCAGTTCAATTTTACTATGTTTACAAACATCAAGCAAGTTTGAGATCACTAATCAAAACAAAAGTGAGTTGGATTTCTTGGTCAATTTGGCTTAAATTCATGAATATCAGTGGAACTTAAGGCTACTCCTGTGGTTTGACATCTTCCCTAGGTGTCCTTCTGAGTAGTTCTGTATTCAAACAGATTTTATATTACCTTGCATAGGAAAGCTTTCTGACTGTCTCGCTGTAGGACTTCTAACTATCTGTCCTACTACCAAGATTTTTATTTTTTTTTTCAAAAATGCAGCAAGTCTGAAGCTTTCTAAAAGCTCATTTTCTTTATGCTATCTGTGTGAGTGTCTGGGATTCCTGAACAGAAGTGCAGGAGCTTTAGGCCTTGACTTCCTTTATGAATTGTTGGTACTTACCAGTTACAGCTTACGATCTGGGATGTGACTGTGAGGAGCTTATTTTGTCTAAACATTTTAGATTCTGTTGTCTTCAAAATCAAATAGAATATCAAATCAATCATAACTACCACTAAAAAGAGTATGGTTGTTTAATACTATCTTACAGGATAAGAAAGCTGAGAGCTTACTGCTTTTACACCTTTTTCAGGACTCAGTGTTTTGAAAATTTTATTCCATCCTTTTTTGAAAGAAATAATTTTTTTCTTCTTCTGATTTTATGAAGTCTGTCTTACACAATTCTGTATATGGGATGAATGCTTGCTAGTCCATTACTTCAACTTTATATACCTTGTGTTTGCATTTACTATGATTGGCATAAATCTGCAATCACGGCTTGTTTAGCCTGATCTTGTAAATGTGTTTTGTATGGTTAGGGTTTTGTTCATGAATTTTGAGTTGGTTTTATATTAAACAAATGGGGCTTGGGGATTTTTATTTCTGTTGGCATCAGCTAAAATCAGTATTATCAGTCATAAACATTCTTTCTGTCTCAGATATGAGCAACTAGCATGCAACTGAAGTCAGTGTATGAAACAGCAGATTTTGTTTGAAATACGCTGAGTGTTTTCTAAGCTGAATGCAATATTGGAAGTGTAATTATCAAACTTACTTCTTCACTACCTTCTTTCCTGCTGTGTAGTCACCATTAATTTTATGCTATTTCATATAGGAAGAAAGATAACAAGAAAGTAAGTTGAACATGCTTCAGTTTTGGTTGGTGTGCTTTTTTTGTTATTGTTTTCCATGGAATTAGCCAGCCGTAGCTCATCAAGGGCAGGCATCCACCAGCCCAGCAATACTTAGTCATCACCTGCCTATCTGTCATTGGAAAATACGTGGCTTTTGGCTTTTTGTTACTTGCTTTTATTTTTTCTTCAGGGCTTCAGTAATTTTGATTCCTTTTCTGCTGTAAAGATATGGGTGACTTACGTGGTTGATCAGCTGTGAAGTTGACATGACCCTCCCTCATCAGTTGGTTTCAGTAGGAAGTAGGGAAAAGCATAGTGAGTGGAAGAAAAAGGCAGAAGAAAGGAACTTGCCTAAACAAATGTGACGTAGGGGTAGAAATTGTTTTCCAGCAGCAGTATCTTAACACTGCCAGCAGTCGGTCCCAAGACATGCCAGGTGCTAAAAGGTGACAGTATTTGTTGTATGCTTTCTTATATTTGTGCTTACTACTTACCTTGCACATCTGTCAAAAGACCTCTTAATTTCTTGGATTGTGCCACAGGGTTTGTCAAGGTGACTCTACCCTTGTTTCATTTGCATATTGTATCATGGACTAAAATTTCAATTGTTCTTGAACATTAGTCTTACTGCCGTGCATCTGTGGTTTTTTTTTGCTAGAGGGAAATTTCACTTAGTAAACTTACTTTTCTTTCATTTTAGCTCCATGTGCTGTTAGGAATCTGCAGGACCTAGCTCGAATATATATCAGACGCACCCTTAGAAACTTCATAAATGAGGAGATGAAAGCCAAGGGTATTACTCAGAAGGCTCCTCCGAAACGAAAACGCAGGAGATGTCGTAGACGCAGGATTAACACCTATGTGTTTGTTGGTAATCAGCTCATTCCTCAGCCTCTAGATAGTGAAGAAGATGAAAGAATGGAAGATGATAACAAAGAGGAGGAGGATAAAGATCACAGTGAGACCTTGAAGCCCGAAGAGCCTCCTCGAAATCTGTTGAGAGAGAAAATTATGAGTCTACCATTACCTGAATCTTTAAAAGCATACTTGACCTATTACAGAGAGAAATAACTTGTTTTAAGTAGAAATAATGCCTACTGATAGTTCCTTTATTCTTGAAAATGTAGCATTTATTAAGTAGGTGGACAAATTATTATTAGTTTTTCATCAAGACTGAAGTACAGCGATAAATCATAACTTGTGTCTATCCGGTCTTTGCTACAAGGAAGACTTGCATTCAACAGTAGAATCCCTTTTTAAAAATCTATTTTTCTTTAAATTTTGAAAATGCTGTTTTAACTCTGATAGAAATATATATTCCATTATGCAGCACTAATCAATATTTTGCATGGTAAGTCTTTTTTGATCCCTAACAGATTTGTATTGATAAAAGGATGAGTGAAATTTTATATATGCTAAATAATTGTTAAAAATGTGCATCTGACTTGATGAACAATTTGTATGTAATTATTAGGGGAACATTTTAAACATGCAGACACTTATCCTCTAATGTCAGAATCAGACCCTTTTAAAGTTTATTTTACTACGGCTTTGTTGCAATCATTATTACTATGTTGGTATAGATGTATTCCAACAACACAAGTGCAATAAATGTATACAGACACTGAATGAGCGGGCTTTAATGAAATATGAAAATACAAGTTCTGAAATGTCAGACGACCCTCCTATTTCTGCATTTATCTTTTGCCAAAAGATCTTGAGAAAAGTAACAGCTTCTCTCAGAGCCTTAAAGAAACATCATATTGAATAAGAAAGCAATGCTTACTTCAGCTCTGCTTATATTTAACTCCATTCTACACTTTCAGTATTTCTAACTAGAGGCACTTCCTCATTTGTGGGAAGCTTGGGACAGTACATTTTGTTTATTTCTACAGCTCACAGCATTGAGTAATGTTTGGTAATACAAGATTGTAATTTAGATTTCAGTCATCTATATTTACTGCTTTTAAGTAGAGGTAGAATTTCAACAAAGTTTAGTTTGTATTGCTTATTGGGATAGCTATAATAGTAGAAGTTAGAGTTTGTTCAGCAAATGCACTTTAGTAAGTGAATTTTATACTTAACATGCATCTTCAAAAAGGTAGACTTGTGCTAGCCTATATTTTGTTTCTGAGCATGGCTCTTAGCACAAAAGTATTTATAAAATCATATGCATCTCCTGGAAACCTAAGAGTAGCAGTGCAACTGTGGGGACCCACAATAGTGCTGATTTAAATCCTTCTATGATTTTTTTCCTCTTCTAGTTGTGGAGTTACTTGCAGTTCTCATAACTTTGTTTGCTTTTACCATCTTAATTTCTTCATTCTGTTGTAAAGTAACCATGAGGGGCAAAACACTGTTTATTAAGAACTTGCCATGATACGCATTAAAAGCCACAGTCGTCGGAAACACATGCCCGTTGGACCCAGTGAAAAACATTCCTCTTGAAATATCCTGCACAATACGTTTTATAATACTGGTAACAATTTTCTTGTGTAATAACAATAAAAATAGTTACATATTTCTGAAACAATAAACGTTCCTAGTCCAAGTATTTATAACGAGCCAATATTCACATGGTCTAACAGTCCAATGTTGACTTCAAAATATATAAGCATTTTGTTGCATCTGAGAAGGAAGATAATACCATAATCCCATGACACTTGATTCTTTATGGTGCATTTTATGCTGTAGTCCCTGTTTTTTAAGGTACATCATAGTAATGTTTAAGTGGAAATTCATGAAGGCCTGTTGTACCAGCATGTGGAGTTACTTTCCGCAATAGATTTACAGTATAAGTAAACAAAACTATTTGGAATAAATATTCTGACTTTATTTTAAAGGCAAGAAAAACTAATAAAGTTTTCCAAACCAGTGATATTAATAAAGTAATTGTGATGCTTCAGCTATAAGAATTGAACATAATCTTGTTTTAAACGGATTATTTTAGATGGAGTTTAAATAATCTGAAGTGTGAGATGTTTCTTGTCTCTCCTTTTCTTGGAATCTACATCCATAAACTCAAGAGTATGAGATTACTAAATATTACTTAAATACTTTAAGGACTTTATACAGGATGCTTTTGGGGAATAAATTTCTGCTTTCTTTCATGCCTGTATACTTGGAAAAATGGACAGCGGATGACTTGTCATGATTCTTCAGTATGTAAGTTTTTTTTGGAGTCACTGAAAGAGAATGTTTCTCCTGTGTTTTATATGTGGATTTATTTTACACTCTTGAATTTATATTTACATAAATAAAAAGGTAAAAACGCAAAATGATGTAAAACTTAATTTTTGCCATCTCAGTTGATGATGGGGACATTGTTGCAATAAAACATTTATTGTGGTTTCTGCTTGCTTGAAGTTCTGTGTTTCTGTGCAAGTATTTATTTGGAAACTCAGATACCAGTTCATATTTAGGTCAGTAACTTCTTAATAAAGGGTGTTCTTGAAGTTTAGAAATAGAGTAATACACCCTCTTGCTAAACTTTGAATTTTTCAAAGGTTGGAAAATGAGATTTATTCATGATACAGGAAAGCAGTTTTGGGCCCGGCACTACTTTTCAAGTACTCATGTGGAGAGTTGGTTTCCTCTGCAGAGCTCAGAAGCTATACTTGAGCTATATACTCAAGAACAATTTCATGGGTTTTTTTCCTAAATATTGAGATTGTTTTCATCCTTGACAGTGCAACTATCTGGGTGAAAATAAATAAGGAAAACTCTGAGGTAAGAACAGCAAGGGTGGTGAGCAACTAGCAAGTCACACTTCCTATTGAAACTCCCTTTGGGTGCAGCCTTACTTTTGTTACCTCATACAGGGTGGGTAGGCTCAGCTGACTAGCAATACTGTAATTGTGGTCTCTGTAAGGAAGGGTGTGATGAATTGGAACTTCCAGGGATTTTTTTCCTTTGGTCTGGAGGAGAACTTGAGACCAGTGCAGTCATTTCAGAAGACCTGGAGCTTTTAAGCCCATGTTGTTAAGGAAAAACTGAACAGCTGCCTTCAAAAAAACCTGGGAACAGTTTTCATTGAAATGAACCTGACCAGCTCGGTTCAGCTGAGTGCACTCTTGCTTGTTTAGGTGCTGGCAACTTAGTCTATTTCCTTTTTTTCCAATTGTCATCTGTTCTCCAAGCTACTTTTTAAAATGCATCTTGTCAGTTTGAAAACAAATAGGGAATGTAATCAAATGTTCTGTGTTCTAATTAAAGCTGTTTTAACTCATTAAATATTAATCCATATCTCCTCAAGAGTGTCTCATCATTCATGTAATTGAGTAAAACTGAAGGCTTCTACCTTTGTGTGATTTACTAATCAATTATAAAAGATTAAGGAGTTGTGTGCTATGTTCCTCTTAGAGGTGTATACAGAACTCCACCTTAATGAGCCGTCACATATTTTGACAACACTTGAATCATGTATGAGGTCCTTTCCATAAACATGTTTTGAGAAGGTCATTGGAGTGTAACTGGAACAGTAAGGTTTTAAAGTTGTCTGTTTCTCGATATCCTTTAGTAAAATTAACTTCAGTAAAATCTAGATGGCTGGCTTGATAAATGCCTGTCTGGTTTCTGTAGCTTCAGTGTCACATGTCAACCTGTTGAATTACTCTGTTCAAGTAAAGCTGGCTTGTTTAGCCACAGGCTTGCACTGTGTTTATGGTCAGTATGGAACCAAGAATCTTTATGTTTTTTAACATGATGGTAACATTTTCTTTCTAGAGTCTTCTGTTTGTCATCCTTTGTATTCTGTGATGCTTTAAAGAGATTTGTCAGGGGAGCTAAGGGAATTTGCACCTCTCTGTTAAAGCTCTATCCGCTGCTGCTGTGATCTAGGAATCTATGTAATACCTTGCCAGGATATTTTGCAAAATACTTTAGTGCTGGAGAGAAGCAAAAGCACTGAATTGTTTTCTCTCCCTCTTCCTTCATGCATTCACAAGCAGCCATGGTGATCGTAGGCTCGAAGAAGGAACAGAGGGCAGAAATATATCAGTACATGCTAAAGGCTGTATTTTCTTTTTATGAGCATTTCCTTGATGTTTTGCTAGCCGCTTCTCACTGAAAAATAATTCATTAAGGTTTCCTACTCTTTATTGCTGACTTGACTGCCTGACTTCAGACATCTTTAGTACATGTGGATGATCTCCACAAACTGAGAAATGTTCCTTGCAGGCAAATAGACCTACACCTTTTTTTGTTGACACACGCTTTGGTAGTCTTCTCTCTCATATCCTTTTGACTTCTTGCACCAGTATATTCAGCTTGATCAGGTTTCTGTATACTTTTATTTTAAAGCCCAATGGCTTCTATTCATGTCACATCTCTGAAAATCCAGCAGTTTAGGTAAGGAAACTGACTAGTTCAGGAGCATTACTTTAGACTCTCATTCTGAAATTGTGTTGGCATATTGCAGATATTTATTACAAATCTGTGTCCAAAACAGTAAAACAGTATAAACCATCATGACTGAAATGGTTATTTTTACTGAAGCTTTCACCTGGTTCCTAGTCAAGATCTAGAGGCTCACTAACTTGTACTTCTAGAAAGGGGTAGGTAGTTTTTCTCTTTGGAAGGTGTTGCACTCAAAATCATTGTTTTAGGTAGAGGAATATTTATACACACGTATATATACACATACACTTGCAGAGATCTTAACAGTCTCATTTAAGAATCATGGTTAGTCTAGATCTAAATATTTTAGAAAAGAATAGTTCAGTTCAACTACATTTATATAGAGGAAAGAAAATCACAGTAATACAATTAAAACTGTAGCACATGCACTTCTTTGTGTCTGTTCCTTGTTGTGGAGTTATGCTCAACCTCCCGTCATTTCCCCCAAGTGTTAAATCCACAGTTTGCAACTGCTGGAGAGTGTAGCACAGAGTTCTATGCCTCTGCAGTCCTTCATCAGAGGAATATTTTGTTGATGTTGCTGGTTCATTCTCTCCCCAGGATCAGCTTGGGAGTCATTTGTATGTTGGATAATGTGCTTTTGTAACTTCTTGCTTTATTGTTCTGCAGCTACAGCTTGTATCCAGGTTTTCTATATATGATAATCTGTATATGTTAGAAACTATATTTTGTTAATCCTAAAGCCAGTTTTACTAAGCTTTGGGTCTACATTTTTTTTTAAGCTTGCTGTTACAGAGGTGTGTACAGCTGTGGGATCTCCAGTACTAAGTGTGGGCCCCATCTCTGCCACCCCATGCCAGTATTCACCTGCGCTGCTTCCTGTGTTCTCACTTCTCAGTCCCTCTGCTCTCATACTAGGGCTGCATTTTCTGCACTATGGCATTGTGTGAGAATCATAAATACCTTGTTCTGACAACAGTAATGGTTTGTTACTGTTATCTAGATAAAACTAGGCTTGTACCACACAAAGATAAACATGAGTGGAAGGGGTTACCTACAGACACCATATCAACTAGAGAGGTTGCTGTTACAGCTAAACTGAGTAAATGATACGGGCAGGTGAAGAAAAACTTATGTAGCCAGTCCAGAGGCCTTGCAAACTCTTGCAAAGTATATGGCCTGCTGTTGGTAATGTGAGTACCATATTACAGGGTTACACAAGGGTGAAGACAAGCTTTTGTATCTTTACTTAAGTGATCAAAAAAGCATTTATTGTTTTTTTTTTTAAGGGTTGGGCCAGTAGCAGGGATAAAGGAGTGAGAGGTGGGAAATTAGTATAGGAGGAGCTGACTGGTAAGTAAACAGTAGCAACGGATCAGTTCATATCATAAAAAATTTATCCAGTTTTGATTCCTGTTTCGAAATCTTTAATTTCTGCCAGTTCCCGGGTCTGTACAATCAATAGTCTCTGTGTGTAAGATTGAAAGGAGATTCTGCTCTGTGTTTTAACCACTTTAAATACCTGGTTTTAATCTTTGTAACTTAACTTTCTGCCTTTGGTTTGTCTCTGCTAAATGCCACAGTGTGTATTTGTGCCGTAATCACTAAGAGCAAACGTATAATGCATAATTTTTGTACTGTGTTCCACATCTACAAATTTTGTGACGTTGGCTTTCAGTAGTCTGTTAACAGTAATGACCTTTTTAGATCAACATCCTACAAAACTCTGTTATTTGTAGTACTTTGTTTTAGCTTTTTTTTTTAAACTCAGAGGGTCTTTTTTTACAAAATAAAAAGTTAGTACATCCCTTTAGAAATGCTTTGTAACCTTGCTGAGAATTCTATCAAAAACGTAAATTACACCAAGAGAGGGCAGTATTGCCTTATGGGAAGCTTAAAGGTCTGTGCTGACAACTAGTAGAGAGGAGAAAATACCTACATTGATGTGTTTATAATGAAATATTTATTTGAGTAACTTGCTTAGATATATATCTGGAAGATGTAGAATCATTTTCTACGTTATCTACATGATGATTTTTCCAAATATCTGAATTTTCTGTTTTAGGGGTATAGTACTATAATTTTTTTTCTGGGGCATTCTTTAATGTAATGAGACCTTTCCAGAGTTGCTGATGTGGATAAAGTCCTCCATTCGTAGAAATTTAAGGTACCACACTGTAAAAGGGTCTGTAAGGGCCTGACTAGCTGTTTAATTGGGCATTAGATGTCTTCAGCTGCCAGAGTTGTTTCGGAATTTGTACTAATGCTTACTTGAGACCATATGTGAGTACTGGACATTTGGGCATGTGAGGAAAGCATGGCTGTGCAGAAAACTGCCATGCATGGTACCATCTATGCCTGTGTGTGACTCTTACAGACCCGTGTAATGCAGTAGCCAGCTGCTGCTGTGCCTGCTGTGCAGTGCTGCTGCTCATCTGACATGAAGAGCAGCGTGTGTTGCAGAGGCATTGGCTGGAAGGGAGGCCGGAGTTGTGAAGCAAATAGGCATTAAATGTTACAAAGGGTGTGGCGCTAAAGCCTGGCCAACATGTCTTGGAGAAAGAGGTGTAACCTGAGAAGCACCTTGAGCACTGCTTGTTGCTCTGCTGCCAAGAGCCCCAACAAGAATTTTGTCCATTCTAGATTCTCTAGTTATGCCACAAACAGATCCCAGTCGTACCTTCAGTGTTTGCAGCAATAACTAAGCTAGCTGTCCAAGCCTCTGGATTATGCGAACTGACAGTTTTGCAGTCCTGAGAGTTTATAGTCTCTGGCAGTTGCTTATTTACTTCTGAAAATTGGGAAAAATATGTGGTGGCCAAAAAAGCAACTGTTGTGTTTAAAGCATGAGTCAAGCAGATCTGTCATACTGTTTCCACAGCGTAATCTCGGTTTTGCTAATAATGCCAGTGCTGAGATGAGCATTGGCAACAATCTTATTCGTATGCGGTTTCAACTTCTCTTGAAAAACGAAAACACATTTCTAAACTATAGTGATAGCAGAGGGAGGACATGAATGCTGAATGTTCAAAGGCCAGAGTGAGGTTTTGCATGGATGCAAAGGTTGGCAGGCTTGTTAGCTCAAATAGCCCAAGGTACACAAAGTGCTGCTAAGCTGCTTTCAGACCAGAGTTTGTACACGCTTAAATGTGGGAAAGGGGTAACAAGAGCCATCTCCTTATGAAAACCTTTAGTGCTTCATTCTACAGCTCCTCTTTTCTACTCTCAGATTCTCCCTAAAATAGGGATAGTGTGGATATGTTGTGGAAAGCTGTTACAGGATCATCCTCTTCAGTACCTGCACTCAGTGACTTCTCCTCTATCCAGAAACTGGGATTTTAAGTTTTCTTTAACCCTTACTAAATATATTCAATAGTGACATGCATCTCCATGACTGTAACTCACTTCAAGAAATTTGGTTTAAAGATCAACCACACTATTTTGTTTCCCCTTGAGCACAAAAATAAATCCCTTTTTTTTTTTTTTTTTTTTTTTTTGTGGAGAAGGGGAGGTAACTGCCGTTTTGAGGAGTGATAGTGATGTAATACTAACTTGAAATTAATAATAAATTCTGATATAACTATTTTCCTGTAAACATACCTCCTTTTACTGCTATTAAAATCATCACACTAATGTCCTTTTCTCTGCAGTGGTGGTAGCAATTGTGGTGAGACAGATTTAGTTCTGTCACAGGAACCTTGCTTTTTTTTTTTTATGCATTACTGATCTTTCACTTTAATCTATGGACTCCAGTGGTCACTAATTGTAAGCCAGTGCCTGTGTAAGATGCTGGGAGGAGAACGTCATCTCTAGGAACTGAGCACAGATGAAACATTGAATGCCAGTGGATACTGGAGTTACGAGATCCTTTTCAGGCAAACACAAATTAAAATAATGATCAAAGGACTTGCAAATCATATACGTGGAGGTCCACAAAAGAGTTCAAGTGTCCAGCTGTCTCTTGAGGCACCTAAAATAAAATTTTGTATGTCCATAGCTTTTCAACTGCCACCTCCAATTCCCAACTGCCTGCCATGGGGTTTAATATAACTTAATTGTCACCTAAGTCCCAAGAAGGGTCACAGAGCAGGTATTCCCCAGTTCAGTTTGTCCTGAAAGCTCAAAACACTCCTGAATTAGGCCTCAGACCTCGGAAAAGGTGAATTATGCTATTGCAAACAGAGAGATACTGATGCAAGTGCTCTCTCAAAACCAGGAAGACAAAGGTCTTCAATGAAAGTTCCCATGTGACAGGTAAGAGATCTAACTTCCACGTTGGGAGAATTTATGGAAGCGAATGACGGCCATCTTTTCCTCTCTTAGGTTTCAATATTTGTGGCTGGTTGAATTAGTTCCCGTGTCATCATGCTAATTGCAGTGAATCATATGCTGTTACCCAAAGGTTATCTCAGATGTGTGGTGGACAGGTAGCAGGATACCAGGTCTCAATCTATTTAACCCTTCTGGGGGAAAAAAGGCCCACCATAGCCTTTGCACCACAGAACAAAATGTGTATCTGCTTGCATGTGCTTTATGTTAGGTTCAAATACAAAGCTATCATCTCTGGAGGAAAAAAAAGTCAATTGTCTTTAATGATGCAGCCTTGCGTTGCTGGTATATTTCAGAATCAATATAAAAAAAGAGAGATTGAAAAGACTGTTGAAAGCATTTGGTCACAAGAATGACAAAAATGCCAACTATGCTTCTTTGACAATTTTTAAAACCCTGTGTCAAAGCAATTTCCTAATTAGTGCTTGGGGATATAGCTAAGAACAGACAATAAAATCATTAACGAAAATAGCTGAACAGTAAGCTTCTCACTGTTATTTTCTGACATATTAGAAATAAATATTCTAGAAACTTTACCTCTTTAAGCAGAATATAAATTTCTGGCTTGAATTTTACCTATAACATCAGTGTGCTAGCAGTTGCAAATATAAATCTAAATTATTTTGATAAAGAGGAGCAGTCTATTCAGGAGTAACTGAGAAAGATGAAATCCTGATGCCATTTGAGTCATTAGGGATTCTACTATTACCTCCAATAAATACTGGATTTCACCATTCAAAAAATATTTTCTGTCTCTGAAGAGTTTATAGTATAAGACAAAGAAGAGATGAAGTATGTAGGAAAGGAATACAGTATGCAAGTAGTGTGTAACCAGTTCAATGTCACATTTGTTTTTATGTTTCATTTTTTCTTAAAATAATTTGTTCAAATTTAAAGCAAGGCCTTTTCTTAAGTATGTGAACTGGAGCCTTCATAGAAGCATGAGGGTTTCACTAGAATATGAGCTGAGCAGATGAAGCAGAAAGTGAGAAGGAGGAAAATGGGAGAGGGAACTGTAACACGCACAAAGGATGGACCTGGTTTTCTCCAGGATTCTACTAGTAGGAGACGAGTGGGACCAATGAACATGAAAGAAGATGCAAAATGGTGTTGATAGCATAGTAGTTTGGAAGAGCAAGCTGCCGATTTTTGTACCCTGCATGGGAAGCTCCTGAGGCTCAGTAAGCCCCAGCGGGACCTGTTGACTCTGGTAGGCGGTCGTTGGGCTGCTGTGGCACAGCTTTGCTTGACTTCTGACCTATTCTATCTAAAAGGGATACCAATTAATTCTCCCAGATTTATCCAAATAACTTGGAGGACGGCAAGAAAGTTTATTCAGATACTTAAAACATTTCACTAACACAAGTCTTTACATCTTAAGTGGGTTGGTCTTGTTCGCATTGAAACCCCGCAGTTTTGCAAATTTCATTTCTCCAACTCTATTGCTTTCAGCATCCAATCTAAAATGTAACGCCTCAAAGAAAAAAACCTGAAACAATAGCCCACTGAATGTATGTGATGTGCCCTTGCACTTCTGTGCTAGATCAGAGTGCTTGAAAATCCTCTTTGTCTTTTGAATGTGCTAACTTTTGAGCTGTAGATTATTCTGTGTGGAAGATGAAAATACGATTTTTCTGAGTCTCTTCAACTGAAATTATTTTCATTTTAATGGAATAATTCAGGAAGCATTAGGTCAGAGACAACTAACAACTTTTTTGGTGGATAGGTTCCTCACTGGGAGAGAAGGGACTTGAATTTCAACCTGCAATCCAATGTGTGTTTAAATATTTTATTTTAAACACCCTCACAAGAAACAAACTAAATCCAGAAAAAGCCAGGCAGGTTTTCTATCCAAAAAGGGGAGAATGAGTAATGGAGAGACAAGGGTTTGGTTGAGACATCTCTAAATGTAGTTCCTAGCAGGGGTGATGGAAGCTAGAGATGGGGAATGTGGTGGGAACAAGGCAGGGGCAGAGCCACAAAAATAGAGACCATTCTGAATGTAAACAGGTGAAAGATAGCCAGATATGCAGAGATTGTCGAGGGGGAAACAAAAAGGTCTGTGGCTGATCCCAGAAAGGGAGTGGGATGAACTCACTGGCAGCCACAGGTTGCTAATTTGGGTTCCTGGTCCCTGCAGGGTCTGGCCAGCCCTTCCCCAGCCAGGGCTCACCATGGCCACCCTGTCTACCACCAGCACAGCATGTTTCCTTCAAGGGAGCAGAGGAAATATTAGAAAACCATTCCTGTAGTAATTCAACTACCAAGGAAAGAAAAAGCTTTGCATCTGCACTTTTTTTTCATGAGAAGGGGACAGCACAGGCATCTCTCAGGTGAATGCTCAGCCCTTTCAGTCTCAATGAAGATAAATGGTAGGACTCAGTCAAATATCCTGTACCTAAAACTGTAAAATTTCAGACTCACCTTCTAGTCCCACCTTTTTTTCAGCATTTCCTTTTAGCTGAATACTCTCTCTAGTCTTTTGCGGTTCCCCTGTCGCCTGACCCCAGCCTTGATTTTGGGGCCTCATAGACACAGAAGGAGGGAGAGCACTTGATGCAGAGTACCACATATACCTTTTAAATCTGCAGTTAAACAAGGGGCTGACTGGAGGCTGGGAGAGGGCTACTGTGGAATATCTCTTTGGTATGGGGCCCAACAGGAGACTGAATATAGATGCTCTACACTGTGGTCCAAGGGAACGATGTTAATTTCCTCTGAAGATGCCAGTCTGTTTCCATCAAAATGCAAAGCTGAAAACAAAGAGCCTGTCTCCAAAATTTTCTTCTTATAACTTTAAAACATTGCCTGGCAATAGGAGCACTTATCATCTGTAGGCAACATGTCCAAAAGTTAGGGAATACTATGCAGTGCTAATACTAAAACTGTGAGATCTAAGCTGTTTAGTGGATCTAGCCACAAATTTTGAATTCAGCCAGCAGATCTGAGGAAACAGCCTTTCTTAGTAATAGGGATGCAAAATATCTAGGGGGAATTGGAAGCTCCTTCCATGGTCTGTTGGTAACCATACATGTCATTAACCCATGCCTCAGTTTGCCCAGTGGGAAAACGTGCTTTGTGTCACTGAACCCCTTTTGCAAATGCTTTTACAGAAGCACTACTTTGCTATAAGAAACACTTTATTATGTAAATGAGACCTTACACAGTTGGGCCTAGATCCTGGTGCAGGACAAACCAAGTCAGCAAGCTGCTTTCCTCCTATTTTCTTCTCAATAGGAAGGAAGGGGGAAAGACAGCAGGGTGAAAGAACAAGGAAGAGCAAAAGCGAGGGGATTTGTCTGCCCAGGCTGCAGAGAATGTGATGTAGCTTTTATGTTCTGCATCTAGATAGTTTCTTGCTGGTCACTGCTTGAGATTGATATTATCTCTGAGGAATTTTGGAAACAGACTGGTTTTGGCATCTCTCCTCTTGCAATACAGTTTGGCATCAGCAACATTTGGCCCCCTTTCCCTGTAGGCATGTCTTTCAGTATTTTCAGGTGAGGAGAAGCTCTTCCTCTGCCTCCTCTTACCCTTTGAAAAGTCTCTGCACCTGCTGGCATGCAGACACCTTCCTCAGACGTTACCTGTGGCTACAGGGTAACAGCCTTGCTCTGCCAGGTTTCAGGAGAGCTCTGGGGAAGAGTCAGACCACAGGTGATTGCCTGGGCCAGAAGAGTTTGGTGTCAAGGAGAGATGGGGTTGGGGGCAGTGGGAAGGTGGAAACTGTCCCACTGCATGAGCAGAACCTCAAAATATTTGAATTTCTGGAAATATCAAAGGTGAAAGTGCAGCAGCTCCAAAGAGCATAGTGCTGGCAGGACCTCTGAGCAGGATAAAAGACAGCAGCAGCAGGACAGAAAATTGCTTAACTGAGAAGTGCTTATTTCCCACACCACATGGCTGCCTCACATGGTGCTCAGGTGCCCTGGCTGAACAAAAGAACTGCTGGATACTGTGGTAATATAAATAGTAAGAAATGTTTTTATATATGTGGATGCTTATTGGGTGGCAGGATTGAGGCTACACGGTGCAATGGCTGGTGGAGGAGGCTGATGTGCATTTGAATATTTGGGCTTTGCTGGTTCTCCTTGCTGTTAAGCCAGGATACCTTTTTCTCTGCTCACAAAATTAAGACTCCCACACGGTAGTTTTTAGCGTGAACTACACTGCATAGCCAGTAATGGCAGATGTTTTTCAGCTTGATTACTTCTACTGTCATTTAGTTAAGGTTCCCACATGTAATTTTTGCTCTCCTTATGTTTGTACATCAGAAGGGGATGCTTGGAAATGCTTTTTTTTTTTTTTTTTTGTGGGAGTGTAATATGAAAAAGGAACACTGGATAATGATTACAGCAGCATGGGATTATCAAATGCCTATTATTTCAGAGTACGTGCTTTAAGTGTTGAAGTTTTTGAGCCTGTCTCTTCCTTGTGAACTGTTTAAAATCAAAATTGGTTTGATTGTAACTATTAAAACCGCTGTGGACAAACATGCCCTGTTTGCCTGCCCAATTCCATGTGTGTGGATGGGATGATCTGAGTAAAGTTGTGCTAGTTCACCTTCAGGAAAGAGTTACAATGTTGATAACTTTGTAATAATTTTTTTTCTTTGTAACCTCAGTAGGGATCTGCCTGATGCTTTTTTGGAGCCTGGGAAGCAAGTGGTAGTTTATTAAATGGGTGAACAATGGATGGCTGGAAATTAGAGGGAAATGAAAGAATTTGGGGCTGGATTTGTTCAAAATTGAATTGAATCTTCTCAAATACAGTATATTACCTGAAGCTGCTAAACAGTAAATTTTACAGTCACAACACTGTGTGTTGTTCCTTCAAATTCTGTTTTCTGAAGCTCAGATCAATGAAAATTTTACCCTATCTCACCCACTTATTTCTCCTAAAGAAATAAAGAGCAATTTACAGCTACAGCACCTATCTACAGCTGAATGCTGGAGGCCTTAGTTAAGACATTAAGTAATCTGTGGATTATATTGGAATTAATTGGTGAATTACAACAAGATTATCAAAAACATTGATGGTGTTAGTACTGTTTGAGTGTCTAATCATTTCTGAAGGGCCCACATGTCAAGCTCGTTGCACAGTCCATGCACCAGTTTACAGTCTAAGGTTGGGTCCTGCCTGTCACTCCTCCATGCAGGAGCCTCTTCTGTGGAAGGCAGCGAGCTCCTACGTAAAAGCTGCTGGTTTCCTGAGCAGTGCGGCTTGCCCGGTCAGCAACAGGGACCTGGTGAAATGATGCCCACAGCTGAAAGAAGTGTGGAAATATGTAGTAGAGGGGGTGGAATAGCACTGGGAAGACACTATGTATGCAGTATAGAAGAGAGCAGGTGAAAAGTCTGTAGAGAAAATCACTGAAACCTCCCTTTTCCTCAATGGATGAGTTTTATCTGGAGAAGATGTTACATGCCAAAATGTTGTTTAGGACCATCAGTGTCCAAGTGCAATTTCTTTTGTGTCATGGGTAATGAGGCTATGAGGCTTTTTTTGTCAAAAGTTATGTCATTTGGAAGGGCCAGTCCCCTCCAGGCTGCTGCATGTGGGGAATCTACCATCTACCATAATAATTATCACTGTTGCATACCTTCCACAAGAAGCAGCATGGTTTTATCTTGGTAGTTTTCTTTATTGTTGGTGCTGTATAATTAATCAGTGTTTTGCATAGCACTAATATGGGATCTTAAAAGAGAATTAAGACCACGTGCCCCATAGAAGGTGGAATGTTCATAGAAAATTAAAACCTCTGGGAGAGGAGAGATTTATTTTAAAGTATTTAAATAAATTTAATGGTAACAGAGGTTTGCAATGTATTATAAGCAATGCCTTGAAATCCCACAGTGTACCATTTTTCAGGCATGTGACCTGAAAAAAGATACAAGTGATAAAAGCTCTGCTCTGGAACAGATCTGCTTACTTACCATAAGAAAAAAAATTACCCAGCACTGCAAATGTACCCACAAGCACACTAGGGAAAGGTTTGTATGCATTTAATTGGCCCTGTTTACTTTATTTATTAATTTAAGCTATAACCTTATTCTGTCAAAGTGTAGAAAACTAGGCTGTTTAAGCATAATACAAATAAACTTAAGCTAAATGCAGAACTATATCTGCTTAAAATCTTATCCTGTATCTTCAACATTAACCTGGTTATACATGCATGTGACATACCATTAAAGTCCCTCAAAGAGCATGAATTCCCTTATCAACCTAAAGGGTGGAAAATATAAAATTTCCTGCTTTTTGAAATGGATTAGAACATTGGGAGATTTAAAAACTCCTGATAATAAATATAGGGTTTTTAGATGCAAACTGACTGCTTACTAACAAAGACATTAACATTGTCTCAACTGTTTCAGCTGAGTCCTGTGCATCGTTGCAATACATCATGCAATTCTCTGGTGAATTGTATGGGTATGTATATAAAATATAAACAACTAAAGAAAAATGTGAATAAATAACTGCAATACTTGGTTGTCATTTGAATATAGGCAGTGCTTTTTCAGACATAAATTTTAAATACCTGTTTAAAAGGGGTTTTTTTTCTATTTTAGCATTCCTTTCATATATTGTAGGATGCATTTCTCTCACTTGGATTGTGTCAAATCTATATTTGATCTATTTATGGCTTTTTTGCCTCATGTAGAAATTAAGAGTTTATCTATTCTTGTGAAGAAATTAAACAAACCATAAAAAGCTAAGGTTAGTCAAAAAGATACTTTTCTACCTTGAATAATAATTTCTGCTTTGTCACAGACAAAATAGGATTTTGCTTGAGATTTGGCAGTTCTCATTCTGCTGTTAACCTGTGCATTTTATTGGATCAAAAGAAGTTCATTTTTCATTAGCAGGAAAGGTGATCCAATACAGCTTTGTTTTTCATGTCTTGGATGATATGCCTAAAGCTGTAATCAAGTGAGTGTGTGTATGTGCATTTCTTTTGTTTTGTTTTTCTTTGAGCTGGGAACCCTTTCAGTATGGCCAAAAAAAGGTTGGGGTTTTTTTGCGAGATGCTTATAAAAGCCCTCAGTTGTAGAAATGTTGTGAGCTTGGACCCGATTTGATACCTGGTTTCCTGAACAGAGTCTGCATTCTTCATCTATCCCTCTCCACCTGACGTCTTGTCAAACCTGCCACTCACTGCTAGCCATTCAAGAATGATTTTTGGTTTTTTAATGTATTAATTATGTCTAATTATGAGTCTCCCAGTAACTGAACAATCTCTTGTCACAAGCTTATCTGAACTGACTTTAGAGACAAAGGAAGTATGGATGGTGTCTTATCCAGCTTATAGGTTTTTTGCTTTGCAGTTTGAAGTTTTTTATGAACATTTCTGGTGTCTTACCTCTCCAAAATTGAAAGGAAGAAGTAAAGAAGACATAAGAATTTTATAGTAGGGGTGGCAGATGTTCAGGTTTGAGGTCCTTCAGAAAGATCAAGTGATGTTTGAATTCCAGTTATTTCTTTGATGGAGCATGCTAACAAAAAGTGACATGCTCCTGTTCATTAAATGTGTATTTTGATGTATAGTATCATCTGGCTGCAGAAATATTGTCAGTGTCCTGGGTTGTGGGAGAGGTTGTCATATATATCTCAGGAGAAACAGGATGCTTTGGCAAATGCATACAGAAACCAGTCACGTTTATGCTTAAAACTTCTGGATGCACCTGTTTGCTTATCATTCTGTAGTCCTTAGCAGTATGATTTAGCAGATGGAAAGTTTGGTCTCCCTTCCAACACCCTACCCTGATTCTAAGAGTTTCTGAAAGTATTCATGAGTTTACATTTAAACTAATTGGTTTCAGAGAATTAATGGACCATTTTGTAAAACGTGCCCTTCTACTTTTTAAAAATGTTTTGTCTGTTTTTTTTTGGGTTTTTTTTTTGGTAAGGAATATCCTATGCTTCCATGTAAGGATAACTAATCTTCAGAATGGTTCTACACAAACAAGGCCTAAGAGACTTCTGCTCTAGTCTTTCCCCATCTATGCTTGCAAAATATTGGGGTGGATGCAAGACTTTAATCTACTGGTTATGTTTTCATTAATGAAAACCTATTCATAAAACAAAACATAGAGGAAACTGAGCTACTGGTAATGCAATGAACCCACTGCATACATTAAAAAACAGGTTTATAGAAAAGCTGTCTGAATTAGTAATTACAAGTCAAATTTAAATTGTATATATATGAATACGTTTAAGGAAACTTTAAGTATACTTCCTGCAAACAAAGTGACTCTGTATACCCTTTCCAAATATTGGATGCTCCTGAGCTTGTGTTAGATTTTCCTAAAAACTGCCACAAATTATGAAGCAAAGCATCAAGGAAAAATAGAGGATTTTTCCAGCAAAAAATTTCCCATTCTTCATTTTGCTCTGTTTAGAAAAGTTTCTTGTAAAGGTGTTCATGTCTCTTAGCAATGTAGTTTTCATTCTTTTTTTCCTTGGCTGACAACTTGTTTTCTAAAAAAAACCAAACCCAACACCAAAGTCTGTGGCTGTGGGAATCATCTTTTCCTCAGTCAGTGAAAGCTGGCTGCTTATCACTGCCTTTGAAGAGCCCTGTAAAACAGTCATCTGATTTGCAGTTGCAGCACTAATGAACTGTGCACAGCTGATGTCTGGGACACATAGCCTATCATTCATGAAAATACTTCCAACATGCTCAGCAGTGTCACTTTGAAAAGAATTTAATGACACATTTCCTTTTGCAATATGCAACCAGAAAAGTCTCATGTAAAATCTGCAAGGAGAGATGGATAGCAGATGCATCTCAGGACTTTGCATGAGCTTTCA
This sequence comes from Strix uralensis, assembly GCF_047716275.1. NCBI lineage: Eukaryota > Metazoa > Chordata > Aves > Strigiformes > Strigidae > Strix > Strix uralensis. The sequence goes on along the minus strand of NC_133972.1, from coordinate 130,415,174 downwards.
GTGGAGAAAGGAAAACATTTTAGCAAAAACTTTCCCACTTAACTATGCTTGTATAACAATATATTGCATTTTTACACTCCCTTTCTTTTATGTATATTTGTGTTCCACAAAATTAAACTGAGAACAGATTTTATTGTATAGACTAGGCAGAAGTGCAGTTTATTTTCATTTTTATGTAGTTCACTGGAAATTACTTAAAGAATGTTATTTCAGAGCATCATTCAAAAATTGTCAGTTACCATGCTAGCTGGTAATGATTTATAAAACTATAAACTTTTCAGTTTCTGGGTATCAATGTTATGTTGTTATGAATTCACTATTTAATAAATTCCTTTATCAGTTTTTTACTTAGTACTGACTTTTTTACAAGGTAGAGGTGAAGACAGGTTCGTGGAATATATAAATGACATAAATGTTCTCAGAATAATTTGTATGGTCTGTTTGAGGTGGGTGAACCGCTTTTTGGTATAAGAAGGGGGAAAAAACTTTGTGCATCAGGCTGTTATTCAGCTTCTAAATATTGATAGATGAGTTATCCCACCTGTTTATAATTAGATTTCTTTTTTTTTTTTTTTTTTTTTTTTTTTACAGTACTGGGCCAGCTGTAGACAAATCCTATACTGATTGTGTTGTTGGTCTGATCCTGCAGGAACATTTTATGTTTCTCAGCTACCTTCTAGCCTTAGCTGATGGCTGGATAGTCATCACCCATTACAGCTGATGGTGAATGACTGTATGTGCACACCTCTTCCTCTGCAAAGCTGAGATAAAGTGGTTTAGTTTAAAGTTTTTTTTATTGAAATTTATTGAAGACACCATGGAGGGCGCTGGTGCTGTCTTGGTGGCTACAAACATGTTGGAAGATCAGTGTTGGTGGTGCTGCAGATGGGCTCCTGGGTGGCTGAAGGCACAGGTTCTGGTGGGGACATTGGCCAGGGGGGTTACTGGTGGGCCCACAGGGCAAACCTTCCTCTGAGGCTCAACAAAAGACCAAAGAAGAAGTTATTGTGAGAATTATCTCATCATAAAGAGATGGAGTCAAATAGTAGTTGTGAATGGATCACATTCTTGGGGGATTTTAATACAATATAAGCTTTTTAATTTTTTGTATTTAAAGGTAAGATTTCTGAGGATATGAAGCAAGTATCAGTAGAGGTTTTTTAACAATTTGCAAGGAATAGTGTTAAGTTCACTGTCAATAATGAAAAAAGAGAGGACTATAAAACTATTAGAAGGGTGTGCTTTCAAAAACGTGACAAAAATACACTGCTTTATTTCATTTGAAGGGGGGAATCTTTTCTTACTGATTCCACTATGCATCCATTGGTTTTCAGCAAGGCCCAATGCAACATGCCTTTGTTGTTTAATACAGAATACAGAATCAACTAGGTTGGAAAGGACCTTGAAGATCATCCAGTCCAACCATTAACCTAACACTGCCAGTTCCCATCTACACCATATCTCTCAGTGCTATGTCAACCCTACTCTTAAACACCTCCAGGGATGGGGACTCTACCACCTCCCTGGGCAATCCATTCCAATGCCTAATAACCCGTTCTGTAAAGAAATACTTCCTGACATCTAATCTGAACCTTCCCTGATGCAACTTGAGGACATTCCCTCTTGTCCTATCGCTTGTTACTTCATTAAAGAGACTCATCCCCAGCTCTCTGCAACCTCCTTTCAGGTAGCTATAGAGGGCGATGAGGTTTCCCCTCAGCCTCCTCTTCTCCAGACTAAACAACCCCAGTTCCCTCAGCCGCTCCTCGTACGACATGTGCTCCAGACCCTTCACCAGCTTCGTTGCCCTTCTCTGGACACGCTTGAGTAATTCAATGTCCTTTTTGTAGTGATGGGCCCAAAACTGAACACAGTAATCGAGGTGCGGCCTCACCAGTGCCGAGTACAGGGGTAAGATCACTTCCCTGTCCCTGCTGGCCACTCTATTTCTGATACAGGCCAGGATGCCATTGGCCTTCTTGGCCACCTGGGCACACTGCTGGCTCCTGTTCAGCCGGCTGTCAATCAACACCCCCAGGTCCCTCTCTGACTGGCAGCTCTCCAGCCACTCCTCCCCAAGCCTGTAGCGCTGCTGGGGGTTGTTGTGGCCCAAGTGCAACACCCAGCATTTGGCCTTATTGAAACTCCTACAGTTGGCCTCAGCCCATCGCTCCAGCCTGTCCAGGTCTCTCTGCAGAGCCTCCCTACCCTCGAGCAGATCAACATTCCCACCCAGCTTGGTGTCGTCTGCTTTGTTTTTCTTTCTGTTTTTCTGTTCTTTGTTTTTATTTACTCCTTGCGACATTTTTGATCTTTTTAGAGTCTGATGCAGATTTTGGGACAGTAAATATGATGTCAGACTCCTAAAATCTACATACCAAAGAGCAAATGACTTCTTTGAGTACACACGCAACGTGGAGGACCACATCTCTCCATCTGCAACTAAAGTTACTCTATCAGTCTTTGCAGGTTCATGTTCTTAAAACAGATTCAGCCATCAGTTTTGCAGGGAAGGAGTGTGGAAGCAAAAGAAGATAGACACTTAAGTTTACTGTAGAGAATTTTACTTGAAGATTTTTTGGACTGAAGTCTGTAATTTCAGTAGCCATGAGTGTAGATTGTAATTTGTATGTTTGGATTAACGGTGGAGAATATCTAATGATAGGAGCCTATAAAAACTGAATGTTCAATTTTCTTGAATGTCCCTTCATGGAAAAATTGTATCTTCGTAAGCAAGGCTAAAAGATTTTATTTCATTATGACTAGAAACACTAAGTTTCAGAAAGAAATGGTTGGATCTTTAAAAAAAAAGAGAGTGAAAAAAATTATCAGTCATTTGGACTGAAAAGAAAAAAGTCAAAGGCTGTGGTTCTGCATGAAAGTATCCCTGCTGCAAGGACTATCTTAATTGTTAATAGCAGTCCATCAGGGAGAAGGTGAATTACTGGGCTGAATAGATGAATATGGACAAGGAATTAAAAAGTAGATTTTCCAGGCTTCAGAATGGACTGTTTTCTCAGATTATTTAGAAAGACCTGGTACATAACACACCCCTAGCAACAAATATATCTCTTGCACTTTTGACAAGAGATACATTTCAGAGCTGTGACAGAACATTTGGCTTCTATGATACAAGAAATTTTCCCATTTGCCATCCATTTTTTAAAAATAGTTTTAATTTAGTGGAGGGGAAAGGATTGCTTTTCCTTACAACTTAAAGTTTTAAAAAAATTGGTAAGACTCTGATTTAGGAGCTAGTTTGGTAAATCAGCTTTCTTGCATAACACTATGCAAGAGATACAGTCTCCTAATGGTGTTTAAAAATTGCTGCCTGTTCTCCCGAAAGGAAAAAAAAAAAAGGTAAAGAAAGAAAAAAGCCACTTATAGGATGCAGGCCTGTTCTGTTCAGTCAGGTGGAAACTGCCAGAGACTAGCAGAAGTCACACTGGATCCCAAATAAAAATATGTGATAACTTACTTGTTCTATGTAAAATATAGTCCCATTAATGAAAATTATGTTTAAAAATGAAATATTAATAACCTCTGAGGAGCTCTTACATCTTCACATTTTTATTTAATCTGTTGACAGCAGCCATGATTAACATGTCACACTCCACTAAAACGTGAGGTCCAGAAAAGTGCTGTGTGTGCCACCACAGCAGATACTGTGTCCAGACATTTGGCCAGCAAAGGTCCGGGTCTCTCAGAGACAACACCTGATTGACTGAGCTATGGCAGCTTGAACTGACCAAAGTGGACATCTCTATACCTCAGGCTCACCTGCTGATGGGCCAGCAAAGCCCCTTTTTGACTGTTTGCCCTAAATGTCCACCTAGGAATTGCGGTAGCTGAGGTGTAGCTGGTCATCTCTGGCACAAGCCAGATCTCTGCCAGGTATCTGGAGAAGATAAAATCTTAAATCACCAGAATAAGATTAATCAGAAGAACTGCTGGAGCCTGAGTGCTGCTGAGCAAAAGCTTTATGTCAACAAGTAACAGTATCCAGGAATGAAGTGTTCCACTTTCTGGTTCCTACATGATATTTGAATGTTAGCTGCTGGAACCAGCATAATTCCTATGGAACTACATCTGTCCAACTTTTCTGATAATTAATTGGAGGCAGCATGCTATCAAATTAAATAGTAGGAAGAATAATTGGATTACTTCGGCAAAATTTGCTTTGCATGTAACCAGTGATATGGAAATAGAGTCCATTTTTCTTTTCTATTTTAAATTATTTGACTGATATGGAACTGTGTAGCAATTTAAACTGCAAAAGAGCAAGGTATGCTGCATTTATCCATTTTAAATAAAATTTTTACTTCTCTCCAGACATATTTTGATATATTTTGTGGTATGCACTTTGTGCAATTTCAATTGCTTTTCCTTTCTTAGGAGTATTTCTGCTACTTTTACAAAGGCTGCTAATGATAATTCTTGTTCCTTTTTATTCATGAAATTCAACATCACACAGAAGAGCATAGGTTATCCCCTGGCTTGCTTAAATTGTCTCATTATGTTTGTGGTCTCAAGTAGGATTAGCAGCGTTAGTCCGTATGGTAGTTCTCTGCAATGTTGCAGAGACCTAAGAATGCATATTATGCAGATTACCTGACTGATAATAATTTGATTTTTCAAATTCTTTTTCTTTTTGCTCATTAGGGTGCTAAATGAGAAACTTAGCTCAGTATCCATACAGAACCCATGTTCATAGAGCAATATAACATTTACTAAGCTTGTTCTTTTTCTGTCTCTGCTTAGCTGTTACTGTCAGTGTGAGAAATCTAGTGGTTTTTTGCACCACTCAAAAGGCTTACACTTATATAACCTGACAATTCTCTTAATCAAAAGGTGGGCAAATAAAAAATAAATAATAGTCTAGAAATGATACCTAAATACAATAACTAAATCTTCTATCAGGGTATTATCATGTGAGAATATGAAACCATAACATTTATTTAGATATTTTGAAATCCTTAATGAAGTGACTTGACTTGGTTTATACCATTAAAAGAAACTTCCAATTAAAGGCTAAAAAATGTCATTAACTACATTTTTAAATTCTGTGTTGCTGATCACATTGCACAGGTTTTTATGTAGTAATGTCAAAGGAAGAAGAATTTGGAGCCTTTCTTTCATTGTTGCAGGTTCTCACTGGATAGATGTGAAACCATGGGTGAACCAGCATGCATCATGCTGCTGGATGCCAGAAAGGAACAAAAAGAAGAAACAGCCTGAATGAAAGAGTGAGGTGTTAAGAACAACAACAATAAAAAGGTTTCCAGGTTTATTTTATTGCTTTCATTTTATTTAACTTGGCAAGAGAGATTTGAATAAAATAACATGAATGAGATTTAAAAAACAACAACACAAACCCAAACATAGTCCCCTCACCACACACCCCAAAACACATAAAAGTGTGATTTATAAAGAGCTTGAGGAGGAGATAGAAAACATAGAAGATTTTGAGTGAGCTGAAGTTGTTGAGACATAATCTTATGGTACTGGAAGATGAATCTACTGTAGTAGATTCCTGTGATATCCAGAGTTAAGACTCGACAAAGAAAGTGATTAAATTTTGGTAAGAAAACTGGGCTAGTCTAAACTGAAGCATTTGTATACTGGAGACATGAATTAGAAGTACTAGAGTCTAGAAGCAGAAGGCGTGAGGAGATTATAATCGGAGGCCACAAAAATAGTGTTTGTGGTTGCACATGACAAACTTATTTCAGAAATGACTAGAGCAAAAGAGGAAAAATGCAGTCTGGGCCATTTATCAGTTGATTGAATAAACCATGCGTGTCTGCATTTGACTTGGTTTATGCTCATATAATCGCACTTGTTGTGAATGATGCCGCTGGTGTATCACCACTAGAACCGTGTCCCAAGTTACTTTCACATTGCTGTGTCCTTTTAAACACAGGGAGGGAAAACAGCTTTTTTTAGAGACGGAGAAAAGATATTTTTATGTATTCAATGATGGTTTCGAATTGCTGAATATTAAACAATTAGATACATATCTAAGAGAAGAAAGTTTATGTCCCTGCTGTACTTTCTATGCTTTCAAAGTTTTAAACAATGCAGAGGACGTACCATGTTGTTATTGTTCCAAAAGAGAGCATCTTAAATATTATAGTTATTACCAACAATCAGTTTGGGTATGACTGAATCCACAAACCTTTTCATTCTACTTCATTTGTAGTTCTGCCTCTTACTTCCTTTCTTATTACAAGTTTCAAATCATGTTTGTTGTTTGAAAGCAACAAGACTGTTGCCGTGGTTTAATTCCACATAGTGTCATTGTAATTAGTGGAAAGAGGCAGTATTAGAAATGCTTTAGCCCCTTTGCCTAAGTCATGCTGGTGTGAGTAATTCAAAAGACTCTTGCTTGCACTTTCATAAATTCCAGATTTGATTTCATCAGTTATTTGTCCTGTTATTTTCTAGGCATTTCTGATATTTCAAGTGCAGCCTCCAACTTTAAAACTGTCTGCTATGATTTAAAGCAATATATTTTTTCCATTTACATATGTTTCTGGTTAATATTTTCTTGCTCGTTGATGGAAAAACGCCAGTGCCTAACTCCTGTTTTCCCTGATCCCTGCTCTCTGTTGAGGTGCCATGAAGCAAATGCATCCTTAATGTCATGGTAAGAGTGGCAAAGACTTTTCTCCAGATGAAAGGAGTTTTCTGTTTGTAGAAGAAAGTCTGTCAGTCTGTGTGTGTTTGTTCTTTAGTCTCTTTTTCATGTAAAAATGGGGAATAGAGTTGGTGAAAACATGAATGCAGTAGACTGAGTATCTCTGCTCTGTTTGTGAGCAGTCTATGAGATTAAGACATGGCTTATTTGTATCCCTTTATACCAAGTGTACCGGTACAAGGTGTGTTATGGGTTGCTTCAGAGGCAAAATATCATTTCTGTCTAGAGAGAAGAAGACTTGCCTTTTTCTGTGAGTTCAGGTTTATTTGGGAGACCAGAGATGCAGAGATGGGGGGAAGGTGAGGGAACTCTAGCCCCTCTGCACCTCCTCCCCCAGGCAGCAGCTCCCAACACTGGTGATTGTGTTACCTGGCAGGAGAGGAGCCTCCTCACCAGGAGGTGTCGGGGAAGAAGAAACAGAGACCTTGACCGTATCGGGTAGACACACAGAACAGCTTTCCTGGTCCTGTTTCTGGCAGCAGTGCATTTGGCATGGTTGGTATATACTTTAAACACTGTTTCTTTCCAGAGTGAAAGAGATAGAAAGATAGAAATCAGATTGGCTAACTGTCCGACAGACTTGACAGTGAAGTTTCACAAACTGCATTGACTCAAGGTACTTGTCAGTGGCCATTTGCACTCTGTCTTAGTAACCCAGGTTGAAACAAGATCTTTGTTTGGGAAATCTAATCGCTCTAATACCAAGGCTCTGGGCAGTGAGACTGGCTTGACATTTATGTATTACCTCCTCTGATACAAAGCAATGTGTGTTATTCCACATCATTGCCAAATTTCTGGCTTGAATTGCATGCTTTCTATTTTCTCTCGAAAAACCCCAAGTGTCTAAAACTGAGTAGCACTCTTTAAAAATGTGCAATCACCTACTATTCTCCCACCTACAATTACCACGGTAATTTTTTACTATCATGTGGAATTGAATTGATTGAAGTTGCAAAATCTTTTAATGTTGTAAAAGGGAAGGGAAGAAATACTGTCTAAAATAGCTTCACTTCTAAGCAGAAATTATTTTAGTACTTCTCAGAATACATTAGTACTTCTTTAATTCCTTGTGTCTGTGTGTTGGTATTTGAAACATCAGATGTAGGATGGAGTACTGAGAGAGTTTAGGAATAATTCATTATAATCTCTGACTTTCTGATGTAGATATTTAATTTAGTCTTATGTAAGTTTCAATTTTCCTGGCTTTTTTTTTTTTTTTTTCCTGTGTCAGATGGATACTCTGTATTAGATAATGTGGTTTTATTTTTATACGTTTAAGTGCTTTAAAGTTTCTTTGTTTATAAAAGTGCTTCTCAGGGGCAGAGCCTTTCCTTGTCTCATATATCCAAGTACCCTCCCCTCCACCTGCTCATTTAGAGCAACATAAATGCGTGCTGCTACACAGAGGCGCAGGAGAACTCCCATCAGCAGTAATTGTTGACCTACCACAGTTCCAGTCAATGATCAATAGATACCACGTTGCTGCACAGCAACAGCACTGAGAAATTGCAGAACCCACCGAGAATTTGTTTTTGACATGCAAGCCCAGCTGATGGCCTTCAACTGTAACAGATGTCAGAGAGTGACAGGCACCCTGGGGCACTGTTAAAGTACTGCTGGAACTTGACTGGGGAAAAAAGAGCGCTATTAAATTACTAAGTGCATTCTAACAAATCACATCAAAGTGGAGAAAAAGCCTGAGCAAAAGAAAATTACTACTTTCATTTTCTTTCTTATCTTCCGCTCCAACACAGTATGTGTGCTGCATTATGCAATGCTATCAACCACTGCACTAATGAGCGGTTCAGCTGCATGAAACAACGAAGCTTTTACAGTACTGGCCAAGGGACTGTGTCGCAGGAGAAATTGGAGAGATTAGGAAGAACATGTACTCCTAGGAATGCATTAGCTAACTTCTTTACTTCAGCATATGTAGATTCATAAGTATTCACCTATGTCGCCTCCTGTGTCCCCACTTCTCAGGGCCTCTCCTCTCATACCAGGGCTTCATTTCTCTGCACTATGGCATTGTGTGAGAATTATAAATATCTCATTCTGCCAACAATAACTGCTTGTTACTGCTATCTACATAAAACTAGGTTTGTACCGTACAACCATACAACAAACATGGGTAAAACAGGCTAGCTGTAGAAATCAAGTAAGCTGGAGAGACTGCTGTCACAGCTAAACCAAGTAAAACAAAGCTATGGGGAGGTGAAGGAAAGCTCCGATGTAGCAGTCCCGAGGCCGTGCAAACTCAGCATAAGAATGTGATCTGTTACTAGTAGTAGCAGTACTCTATTACAGGGCAACACAGTTACAAAAGTAAACGGTGCTTTTTGAATACATATGGCCATTTTTAATATGGTGCTTAAGTTTCTCAAAAATTCTCCTTGTCATCAGCCTATCTTGAGCATTTGGATTGCTTAAAAACCCCCTTTGTTTTGGATACAAAAACACACTTTTTCCCAAAGAAGAACTTCAATTTACAATACATAGCAAGAACACCGTAACCCTATTTAGATGTCTTAGCTCAAGGAAAGCTGTTCTGTTTGTATTTTAACACCCTCTACACCCACACACACACTCTGATAAACTTTAGCTTTTAAGACTCTCCAGCTGTGCCTCCATCAGTAATTGGGGTCATTAGTCTTTGCCTCCCCGGGCTAATTACCAGCACAATCCAAATGTCATCTCCTAAAGAAATGGAGCTTGAACAGGTTAAAGGCTGCAGCCACATGCAGGTACAAATAAAGGGGAAGAGAAAAGATATGTCAAGGCTGTTTTCTGTGTCTGCATTTTATCCTCTATCTTAAACAGCGAGTTGTACTTGCTTCTACAGGCAGTGTTTTCTTTAACAGTCCCCTAAATCTTAAGCAAGGCCAGCACAAAAGAGATGTTTTGACTACGTTCATATTTAAATTGTGTGCTTCTTAAGTATAGGTCTTAACTAGAAATCAAGTCTTTTATATTTTAGTCTGAACGGTGCACTGCATTTGAATTCAAGTATCTAGTACCTTTGATTCTGGCACAGTGAAAAACTTAGAGACTCTTTCAGAGTTTGACCAATGTTAAAGTTTTAATCATGGGCTGGAAAAGCCGCAAGAATGACTAATGTACTGCAGTATTCTTCTTTTTGAAGTCAATCTGTGAGGTCTTGTTTGAAAAATACAAATGAGGAGAGATGTAAAAAGTATCTTTCTTATACAGAAGATTCTGATTTGACCTTAAAGTGTAACATGAACATTAAAATTTTATAGATAAATCCTTGAAGTCATACTAACATATATAAAGCATTTGTTTAAAAGCGTTGCTTTGGCAAGTGTACTCTATTTGTGACCTGGGAAGGAGCATATGCTGAACTGCATTCCTCTGATGAACGGAGGAAAAATAAGTTTCATTCTAGATCCAGAATTTTGCTCTAAATTGTTGGTTGTGGTTGGCATACTAGTAACTGTGTAAATCAAGGGTTCTGCCAGTTTCTAAAAGCAATTCTGAAGAAGAGTTCACCATATCACCTCATGTTTCAGATAACTTAGAGTCATGCTGATAAGTCAAAATGATTCTATGAGGAAAAAATGTAAATTAGTGGGTCTCTAGGGCAGGATTGAAGCTATATTTGCATACCTTTAATAAGAGCATGAGACAGGAATGTACATTATGCAATATGTTTTCCCTAGATAAATATACAGGGCTCTACTGTGTGGTTGTTACTGGGGACTGAACTTTAGGGCAAGCTTTTTGTCACTGAAGAGTAGACATAGTGAAGCTGCTTTAGGACCATTGGCTGTTTGCTGCATTTGATCATTCAGAGCTTCAGCTTTTGAGGTATGGGTAGGTTTTGTATTGCTCTGTGAGGGAAGGAATATGGAAAATGGGTCCTGCTTTTATGCAGAGTATCTGAACTTTTCTTTATGTGCCGTATGAGCAATAAAAAGAGATCTGAGAGTTAGCTTTAAGCCTGCTGTTCAGGCTTGCAAGTAAATGCTCAGCAAAAATGAGTTCTCAGTAAATGAAGTTGTGTTCACCTAACCACTTCTCCATTTGTGTTTACAGTCCTTTTCCAAGTTTCAGATATCTTTAGTTTGCACAGTTTTGAACATCCTTCAGGCTGTCTCTGGAGAAAAGTCAAATGTTGTGAATAAAATAGTTACACAGTTATATGGGAGGTGTGACAAAGCCCATCTCTACTGAATGCCAGAGCTGTGAATGTATGTAGGTTTGCAATCATTTGTAGCTAGTGTAGCATATTCACAACTTGCCTGAGTCCTTTATTACAGATTTATGAATACAATTGAAGCAAACTGATCTCCTTTGTGACAGAGAGAAAGTGTCACATATAACAAAGTATAGATTATATGGATAGCAAAGACTTATTTAGGTCCCATCACTGCTCATATTCTAGGTGGCGGAATGGTAAGGCTTTTATGCTGTAAAATTTTTCTAGAAAACGGATTCTCAATAGTGAAAAGGTTTCATTTATGACTTGACCTGTTGTTGAAGAATAACAAAGATGTGGGCATGGAACAATCACTAAGGGGCAAGAAAGGGATGGGAGATCTAAAGGCAGAAGACATGGAGTGAAATATATGGCTTATTGTGAACAAGGGCCTCGTGTATTCCCATGGGGGTAAAAGTTAAGGGAACAGTTTCAGAGTCCAGGAATTCCTGAGAAAACAGGAATGTTTTACAAAGATGAGGGTTACAGTCCATGTGCCTGTCCCTTCTGTGTTGTGTGGAAAGATGGCAGCAGGTTGAGGGGACCCTATGAGCCTCTCTGCCAGTTAGGGGAGGATATTTTTCCCTAGATGTGAGAATTGAACATATTTTTCCCTAGATGTGAGAATTGAACAGTGGAACTGATTTAAAATTTTCTGCTGAAATGACATGCAAAAATGCCTATTTCCCCAAACTGAAACTTTGTTTGAAAATATTGACTTTTTTTCCCCCTAAGAGAAGTGAAATAGAGATTTTTTGAGCCTTGTATTGTAACTGCACTGCAGAGGAAGCAGAATACCTGACTGTGCCTCTTCTGTGACTTGGCTGGGGAAATAAGCAGAAAGTGTGGGAGTTACTCAAAGGCATTTGGAGTAAAAGGCTTTTCGGTCTTACTTCTCAAGAAAATAAAATGGAAATTGCAAAGATCTTTCAATGTTAGTCAGCTAGTGAGGTTTGAGTTGTCTGTTGGTTCTGTGACACAGGTGTTTCTAAGAAATCTTGTCTGCAGTAATATTTTGCAGGTTTGATTTTTGCTGTCTTTGACTCTTTGAGAAAACACAGTTTCATTTTAGAACAAGCTGAAATCAAAATTTGCCATGATGTTTCATGACAAATTATGTTTTGTTAGTGTTTTAATATCCGACATAATTTATTGCTTCTATTCATAGGTCAGTTTATCTGTTTGCCTGAAAAAACTGTCAAAAAACCTATTTATTTGGTGTTGTACTGTATATGCTTAGGAGTATTTCACTTTTCTTGGTACACATTACAAAAGTGTATTTTGAAAGCTAGTCAAAATTGTCTGGAAATTCTTTTTCTCTGTAAAGACAGTGGAGTTTAACGTGTTTGGTTTTGTTTTCTTTCCCTCTTCAGTTTTATTAAGTTTAAGTTCAACATTTGCTTTCTGGACAGATTCTTTTCCATAATTGCAAACTTGAGAAGTGCCAGCACTGATGCTGCTGTTCTACCAATTCAGAAAAAGTTTCCTGTTCAGGCATCTCTTTTTATTAGTGTGGACAGATTGTGCCACAAATGCTTCATTACCTAGAGAGAATTCAACAGTTTTCAACAAAACAATTTTATTTATAGGCAAGCTGAGAGATTGTTCAACAGAAATAATAAAAATCTTTTATCTAACTCACTTGAACAGACTGCAATAGGATATCAGGCTGGAGTTCTGAATGAAGTTGCAAATTGAATGTAAATTATGAACATAAACACCATTATCCATTTTTCTAGTTCATCTCTCTTGTGTGGTAATTCTGCCTGTTACGCTTTCTGATTTATTATACAGCTCTGTCAGGAGGAGAAAGAAATTAGAGATCCACAAAAGTAGAAGGCATGTGTATGTGTGTGTGCATGCATCTGAGACTAAATTCTTGTGAAATAATGGACCCAATCACTGGGTTCTTATAAAGATGTCGATGTCTAAATCCTTTGTTACATCCTCATGTGGCCACACACCACCACAACAAGACACTTTCCAAGAAGAAAGTCTTTTCTGTCACTTTTGTTTTACAGCAGATGAAAGTACAACTTTCAAGAATAAAATATTATATTATGGCTTTGCCAACAGGGCTACTGCTAAATCCACCTTGCTGACTGCTGCAGGATTCCCCTTTGGTGGAGGACAAAAAGGTAGAAAATGCCCAAATTGGTTTCTCCATTGCACCTTCTCATCCACTGTATAAAAATGATGTGTGAGCGGTGTGTTCTCAAGCTTTGGCAACTCTCGCTTGACATAAAGCATTTTTGAGATTACATTTAACTTAAACTGGGGCCTGGCTGCAGTTTTGGTGATAGCATAAAGCCACTGTTTTACCTGTCTTCCTCTGTGCTGGATATTCAGGAATTGTTCAAAGTATTGTATGTATTATCTTACCACAGTCTGTATATGTGGATTTCAATATGTAATACAGCTATTACTGAAAATTGAAAGGACCAAATCCTAAATTAGTGAATGGTGATGGTCAAAATTTTATTAATGGAATGACATTTCTATGTTGTAACAACTCCCGTTTAGCCAGCAGTACAGAAATGGGGTGGATTAGCCTTGACTAACAGCTAAATACCCACCCAGCCACTCTCTCACTTTCCTTCCTCAGCAGGGCAAGGGGAGAAAACAGGAAAAATGGGAACAAGAAAGCTTCTGGGTTAAGGTAAAGACAGGGAGATTGCTTACCAATTACTGTCACAGGCAAATCAGATTAAACATAGGGAACATTAATTAATTGTCAATTAAAATAAAAATGTACTTAATAATTTGGGTAGTGGTAAATAAAAGGACAAACATTAAACCAAGACCTGTCCTCCCTGCTATCACCGGCTCAATTTCACTCCTTTACTCTAGACTTCTCTAGCCCTTCCACACCCCAAGTGGCACAGCAGGGCATAGGGCATGGGGGCTTGGGCTCAGTCCATAACAACCCTTCTCTGCTGCTCCTTCCTCCCCACACTTTTCCCCTGCCCAGTGTGGGCTCTCCAATGGCCACAGTCCTTCAGGAATATGTCAGCTCCAGCATGGGTCCTCCAGCAGCTGCAGGGGAATCCCTGCTCTGGCGCCTGGAGCACTCCTCCCTCTTTCTTCACTGGCCTGGACGTCTTCAGGTCTGTTTCTGTCATATTTTTCTCACTTCTCTCTCACGGATGCTGTGCAGCATTTTTTACCCTGTCTTAAATATGCTACCACAGAGAAGCCACCAGCATCGCTGCTGGGCTAAGCAGTGCCCTGCAGTGGGTCTGTTGGTACTGGCTGTGTCTGGCACAGGGCAGCAGTGGCCTGTCCTTGCAGAAGCCACCCCTGCAGCCCCCCGCTGCCAGTGCCTGGGCACCTGCACCCGGTACAAGAAGCAGCACAGAGCACATCTGGGATGCATTGGAAATGATCTCCAGATCTCCAGGTGGCTTCTCTGCCCTGAGTGTTGGGGACATATCAGGCCCTGCCCTACTGAAGCAGCTGAGTTTCTCCTAGAGATAAAATTCAGCTGTTTCCATCCAGCTATTCAAAGAAAGTGATAATAGTCTTTTTAATGCAGCTCATACCTTGAGGATGTTGCACTGATTTTCTTGAAAGCTCACAAGTTCTTAAGATCTCTTGGACACATGAAGAGATTTGTCAATAAAAGAAGAAGCTGGACATTTAACAAGGACAAAATAAATCAGATCTATTCCCTTTCTCTGTTCTATTCTAAAAATGTATTAAAAACATCACTTTTTTTCATCCTTTAAAAGACCGACAAAACAAGCCGATCTATACTACTGCTAACTAAAATTCCATTTTCTTTCTTTCATTAGTGCTATGTGAAAAAGCCACAAAAACATACGATATCTTTCCTCTTCAGTTCATTTTAAGGTCCTCTTTGGTGTATTAATGGCAACAGTTTAAATGTAATTTTACTAATGTCTTTCATTTCAGAAGTATCTGTTTATAAAGTAACCACTAATAAGAGGGTATTTCTGGTGAATGTGATTGCTCATTAAGTGGGTCTTCCCAAGATGCCTCTACCAAAAGCATGTTATTGATCACTGAAGTTAAATTAGGAAAATTTATCAAGACTTCTGAAAGCTGTTCTCTGTTTAAGGTACAAATGCTTTCTTAAATCCCAGTGTTCATGGGCAAAATATGTGTGTTAGTTTTTTCAAAGCTAGCAGCACGTAACTTACTATTATTTTTTATTGGCAGAGCTTTATTCTTGTGTAGAAATCTTCTTGTTGCTTAGGAAATTTCTGAGCAAGTCTTTGAATCCTCAGTGTTGTGCTTGTGGGCAAGCTGTGCTTGTAATCTTTTCCTTGCGGGTTGGTAGAGGAGCTTTCTTATTGCACAGAGATGTGCATACAGGTATAAGCCCTGTGAAGAGAAGTTGTAGACTCATTTTTTTAAGGAACTTGGAAAAAAAAAGTTTATCAAAAAGAAAGTAGTTTTGGGATGTCAGACACTCTTTTCTTCTCACATAGCTTGTATAGCCTGGCTTCAGGAAATTTTTGTGGAAACAGTAACATCTACTGCTTCAGAAGGAAGAAAAAGACCATCATGGCATTTAAACATTCTCTAGTCTTTACCTAGCTGTGTATGACAAACTCAAGCTCCAGAAAATTTTAGTACAACTAATTTGCACAAATGTTCATCTCAAGGGAGGGAAAAGGTGTAATCTGCATTTAATACTCTTTCTAAACATGTTACATTTTGGGGAACTGTTATTTTAGACTATGCTAAAAGACTTTCTAAACACATACAAGAAAAATGAGATAAAGACGGCCTACACAAAACAACGAGACAAAATTGATACATGGTGGGACACTTTTTAGGTAAACTTCTCATGCTAGCCTCCTGCTGCAGTTGACAGAAGTAAAAACCCTCCTAGTCTTCAGTTCTGACCTATTTTTAGTTGTCTGCTTTAGGATGAGATGAATCGCATGCTAGAAGGAATGTATTCACAACATGGACTTGAAAGGAAGCCTTGGGTGACTAGCTCAGATTTAAATGTCTGTCTATAAGATTATGGAAGAGAAATCCCGCTCCTCTTACCTTATTTCTTTGTGGTGCATGATGGGAAAATCTGACATGTAGGTGATTTTGTGTGTAGCTGTTGAAAATACCACATTTTGAGGCATAAATGCCTTGATTCTATTATGAGTAATATTTAACAAACTGCAAATAGATATTGGTAGCTTACAGTGAATGTATATGTGCCTGACAAGTCACCTTCAGGGGAATGATCTTACTTACAACCTTGGAAAGAAGAATAGTTTAATGATTGACTGCTTGGCTGATTTTATATCCTTGCTTTAAAAGAATGAGTATCATGCTCGTTTTCTTGTGGCTGCTGTTCAGACTCTATTTTACATTCTTATATGGCACTTGTAAGTACCACATATTTATCCACACAAATTCCCTGGAAGAAATGAAGAAGCTACTTTTCCACTTTCTAGAAATGGGAATCTTAATCACAGACAAGCTTTGCTGTTGTCCAGGTCCCACAGCAAATCTATCCCAGTTGAGATCTGAATGCGTCTTTCCTAGGTCCTCAGCTTTAATTAGATCAATCCTTCTCTACAGCAGATGTTGATAGGAAATCTCACCTGTATCAAGTTCAAGTATGTGATGGTCTCAAAAAACCCATGATTGTACATCAAAGTAGTTTGATTGTACTTACCACTGATTCAAGACCTTGCTGATAAGATTGTGTTTCTTCTTTAACGGGACTCAGTTTATCACTGCATTAACACTGCTATGCCTCTAGAAACATACTTTGCTTCAGAAGTAGCTCACACAGTCCTAGCATAACATTGAACTATGAAGTGAGTACTAAAAGTAACAGCAGGGTAATCCTTAATATTTGACTTCTCAAAGAATCTGTATTTATAGAAGAGCTTGATTTCCTCTGGTTGTGAAGAGACCTTTCAACTTTAATAATTTAAGTCGTAAAAAATGTTCAAACATGAGTATAACTACTAAAAAAGCCCAGCTCTACTAGATGGTAGCTTGCTGCGTGGGTGGGTAACTCAAGAAAAAAACCCAAAGCTATGTTACTAGTCTGTATGTGTATATAGATGTATATATGCACACATGTAGGACTTGGGACAATATTGGATATTTCCTGTTTTGAATCTAGCTGGCTTGAGCACTGGTAGTATGCTAGCTGAGAGAGCTGAGGGAGCAGGGTGCAGGACTTGCTGGAGCAGCAGAGAAAGCTTTTGGATTTCTGATGTGCTCTCAGTTCTGTGGCTAGACCGGTAAACGTGTTTGAATAAATAAGGTTACATTGGATTCGTCAGTACTGTGCTACATCTCAGACTAAACATTCTTTGGACTGGTGCATAATAAGGGTAGATGAAGTTGTCTGACAACACATGGCAATACATTATTAAGTTGTATTTTTCTCTGATTCATAATTACCGTTACAGTCTTACAGTATCTCTCTCTGTTGGTTAGGCATGAAGCTGTTTTTGCAGGCAAATGGGAGGTTAAATCCCAAGCAGTTTAGTGGCAAACAGTAAAGAACAAAGGTCTGTTTATGTGATTAAAGTTGAATACTAAATATCACCAACCTTCCAAGCAAGGAGTGAGAACTTGTAAGCAGGAGACAAAGAAATGCACAGAGTTGGGTTTGTCAATGAAAAGATATAAGGTATTTATCTCAGACATTACAAAAGAACCTGCTGCTGAAGGGTGGTGATCTGGCATGAGGTACCTGCCACAAAGGCATGGAAAAGCATGTTGCTAGTGCTGATTTAACAAAATGACCAGAGCAGGAATGGGTTAACATAGAGGAAATGGGGTATTTTGCTCTTCACCATAACTGAAATTTTTTGCTGGAGCAAGCAGAACTTCTTGTAATGACAAATGTCAATGTCCTAATATTGCCCCTACTGAAACGGCACATAACTGTAGTTTTCCCACTGTAGTGTTAGCCCCAGGAGTACACCTTTGCTAGGCTGTATGCTGTCTGAGTGCAAGACAAAAGCTGTCCTTTGAGCCCAAGCATCTGTGTGCAAAGTTGTGTGAAAATCCCTTTCCAAATCTGTGAAAGAAGCAGATACCGGCCAAACCAGTCCTCCCCTCAGAACATGTACTTTTAAAGAAATTTCTTAATATGAGAGATGTGAGACTGTGGCTGAGCTTCCGCTAAAGATTTTTCCCACTTTCCAGACAAGTTCTTTAATTTCTAGACTAGAAATTAGACCAGAGTGGAAGTTGCCCCTCTCAGGCCTTCCTCCCTATCCAATTGCTTTACCATGTGTAAAGGTACGTATTGTTTGGGTACCTCAGCATGGGACCCTGGCATCTCAGATATGCATCCTGACTCCTCCATCTCTTTTTCTCTCACACTGTGAATAGCTGGGTGTTTTAGAAAAGGCAGAACACTTTAGCTGAGAGCCTGAGGGGGATGTGCCTCAGACAAGTACCGCTGTGGGCGTTTCTCAGCACAGTCAAGCTCCTAACTCCTGTTCTTGCTCTCTTCCAGCCTGGCCAGTAAAAAGATAACTTACAGAAAGTTCAGTGTAAAAACTCATATATTTCCTCAAAAGTTGCAGTATCCATGCAAAAATTGTTTCCAGCAGAAAAGAAAGGAAAATAAATACATTTCCAGCCAGTTCTAATTCTTATGCACACAAGCTTCCATTGGCTTCACAGGGATGACTTGTGAGTAAGATCCACTCCCACAATTAACAGTCTTGCAGAATTGAGTTTTAAATCAATGTTTTTCCTTTTCCAACAGCCAGACACCCTGAGGAGTGAGAAAACAGAGCCTCTGAGGACAAATTGATAGGATAGATTTCTGCACTAGAAACAAATACTTTAATTTGTATTTGTAGCAAAAACATGGTGCTGTCTAATGCACAACAGACTTGTTCATTACTGCTATATCCCATTACTAACAGTCTTCACCAAATAAGGACCAGGTTTCCTTTTAATTTCAAAGTGCTTCTAGGCCATAGTTATCTTTTTAATTTTTTTTCCTTTCCTAATAACTATTAGTACTAGAATTTATTGCTAAAATTAAACCAAGGTAAATTCTGTAAACCATGAGCTTATGCAGTTTTCTTGTCATGAGTTTATTTTTCTGGTGCTAATATATGAAAAACAGAATGTAATAAATATACTATGTTTTGGGACATAAATTTTTTTTACTTTTTTCAGCATTTTTTTCTCTTTATTCTTTTTAGTTTCAGAGAGAGCCCCAGGAAATATCTGGATGACTTTGGGTTCTGTTTTCCCCTCTGAGCTTTATGGAAAATATCCCATTTTTCCTATTCTCTTTAATTATTTTTTTCTTTCTTTCTTTTTTTTTTTTTTTTTAAAAAAAAAGATTGTTGAGACTGTGCTGGGTTTCCTTTTTTTGAGAGAGCAGATAATTACACAGCACCCAGTGCTCTGAGGTAAAACATGCTGTGTCTGTTTTAATTCTTGTCCTAAAACCAGGCTGAGGAGCCAAAAAACTTGGGTATATAGCCAATAAACTTAAAGTTGAGGAGGAAAGCTGAAAAGGAGTAGGAAGCTACAGGAATCCTAAATGTGCCTGTTGGATGACTTGAACAGATCCTGTGGGACAGTATCTCACCGATAATTGCTTGAATTTTTGCACCTGGGGGCCATAACCTGCTAAGCTGAAACTGGAGCCCTGAAATCCTCGATCACAAGGGAGTGCTCAGATAGCTGCCGTTGAAAGGGTTGCTCTTTTTCTGCTCAAAGTACAGGCAGCTGCTAGAAAGCTGTGGTCAGTATTCATCTCTGGTCTTTCAGAAATGGAGCTAAGGAGTGGTTAATGAAAGTAATGCCCCCCTTTTTTGTTTTGGTTTTTTTTTTTTTTTTTCTTCCCCTCTCAAAGTAAAATTAACAAAAGTCTGGATCCAAACAACATTGGGACAACTTGAGTCTGAACCTGAATTGGCAAGTGGGGCCTTGGGGCCATGATCTAACAGTGCTCTTTGATGAACAGAGAGCCTGGATTCTCTGCCTGAGATGAAATATCCCTTAAAAGCTTACAGATGTCCTGGTTGCAGAGGTAGCTTTGCTGCCTAAAGAAATAGAGAAAGGTAATCACTCTCTACTAGCTCATACTGAAAACTATTAATCAGGCAAATGTTGCAGCTCAGCAGGAGCACAGCAGAGATCCTTGAATTAGCTCCTAATGAGTATGGGGACAGCTGAGCTTATTAGCTTATACACATCACCTTAAAAACATAGCCATACTGCTTCTGGGATGTGTGCCTGGCTACCTTCATGGGGCTGAATTGCACAGTCTGCATGTATCATCATCCAGCATAAGCTCAGGCATTTCTGCCATCTGCCTCTTTATGTGGAATAAAATCCCTAGAGAAATCATCAACCTGCAGTGATTCTGTCCCACTGTCCAGCTGAGTCACCAAATCAATTTGAAACAAAAATTTGGGATGAGGATAGTTGTGTACATACAAGGGGATTGGAGCAGGCATTAAGAAGATAACTCTTTTGCTCCCTTATCCCTAGAGGAGAGCCATTCCTTTTGTCTCGTGGCAGAGTATACAGGGAGATGAAAAATAAATGCGTGTAGGCTGGCTTTTACACTAGTGTCACTTTTTTTTTTAAAGTGACTTGTTCCAGTTGTGGAACAAGTTTGTTAGTGTTGGCCACCAATCCTGAATTCCCAAAGGGAAAAATGTTTTCAACTAACAAGTAGTAAGGAGAACCTGGTGAACGCAGGAGGGTAGCTTGTCCCCAGTGTAAGAACCAGGGACTGCTGAAATTCTCCAGGATACAGGGTTCCTGCTGAAGGAGAAGAATATAGGTTTATAGCTGAGGAGTTAAATGGTTAATCTCATCTACTGAAATTTAGGTCAGTGAGTGTTTTAGGAACCTATTTTCCAAGCAGCTGTTTTTTGAGCAGTGTTCTGCTCAGGTGCAAAACTGGTGGGGGCAGTTTTAGGAGACACAAGACTATCTTTGCAAAGACAAAAGATCCCACCCTGAAAGGCGCTCCTGCAGCTGTGTGGTGCAGGCAGCTGCACAGTGTCAGCTCCAACTACTCACTGTAGGCTTTGGGGATTAGGGTCACGCCCCTCCCTGAGGTCATCGGGCGCATGATTATGGTTTATAAAGAAGCTGTACTTCACATGCACCAGGGAGTGCTATAAGAAGTCTTCCTATAAGAAGCATCCCATCCTTGTGACTGAGCATGTTTGTGAAGACAGTTTGTTTGCAATGTTTGTTTACTGTTATACTCTTATTTATGTTATTCAGTTTTGCCCATAGGTTGAAAATGTGCAGCTATACTCCACAGAATGACTCAAAGACCATTGAGGAAACAATCAAGGAGATGAAGCATTCTTGTTCTGTCCACTCAGCCTGTGCAGCAACTCAGTGGCAACTGAAATACCACTTGAAATATAGAATAAAATTTTGTAGGGGAATTACTAAAGCTGCTCTCATTCCTAGCAATTTAAGAAGTTGTTCAACACAGCAGGCTCAAAGCTCTAGTACTGCTTCTGCCTTTGCTGCTAGCACAAGGCTCACCAAGGATCACCAATACAGGCTATAGAAAATTTAATGTTGTAAAACCTATGGAGATTCATTAATATTTGCTGACTTTTTGCCCTGTTTCACAGTAAATGATGCCATATTATTCAGCTCATTTAAGTACAATGAAGGAAGGAGCTCAGCTATTCATTCTTTATTTCATTTCCTGTCCTTGACTTTCTTCCTGTATGTTAAATGAATAGACGGGGAAAATGTCACAAGTGACATGATCAGTTCCATTATGAACCTTCCCATAAACAGTCATGAATCCCATGCAGTCTCCCTTTATATTTATCATTCACAGAGTACCTTGCTCACAAAGCTTTGCAAAGAAGACTTGTGCAAAACAAAGCACAAGATTGAGAAACCAATTAATCTTAGAACTTTTTCCTGCGATGCCTCTTGTTTGCAAAGCTGTATAATGTTAAAGCTGTATACTGTTGGGGAGGGTTTCTGCACAGTAAGGACGCATCCATCAAAACATATGTTGTGTTTCTTTGTTGGAACTGTAGGAAAACGATCAGACAAAGATGGATTTGAAGCCCTCTTACCTCGTACATGCCATTTATGCTTAAATTCCAGGATGGATCCTGCTGAGCTGTGGATCAGAGGCTTGTCTGCAGCCACCACCTACCTCCCTGGCAAGGTCAGCCCTTGTTTGCCACCCTTAATGAAGTTTCCTTCTGTAGTTTGTACTCCTTTCCATTTGCATAAGGGAAGTTGTGGCCACTTTTGAGGTTAAGCAGAAGTAATTAAGATTTATGTCGGGAAAAACTTGTAGTCACTCTAATTCCTTTTGGGTTTGGGGTTTTGGTTTGGGGTTTTTTTGTTATTTTTGTACAACATAAACTCAAGAAGTTTCCAGATCTTTTTTTCAGTGAATAAGTTTCTAGTTACATTAAAGATACTCACAAAATTAAGAATTCTACAATTCTGTTTTCAACCAAATGATTTCTCCATTGCAGCTGTATCATGTCTGAGCAAAATAAAGGAGTCTGATTCCCTGTTCTCAAAAAAAAAAACCAAAAACCAAACAACCAAACCCAAACCCTCCAAATCCAGACCGGCTAGTTATTTGTAAGTGCTTATTCAGAGGCCTGAGAATTGCTCTAGATCTTTCTTTTTCAAGTATGTGGTAATGCCACCTTCTGATTATATGTATGAGGGCAATCCAAGTTTTAAATCCTATATTCTTGTGTCTTCCTTGCACATTTTAGAACCACAAAAACGTCTTCATGAGGTTTTTCTTATTCAAGCTACCTCTCTTCCCAGCATGTTATACAAACACAATCTCTACCTGTGGCAGACAGTGATGGGGTAACAGATCCTAATGCCAGACCTCAGGTATCCATGGGCTCTGATAAAGTGATACTGCCCAACCTGAGTCCTCCCCTGCAAACTCCCTTTACCAGGGAGTTCAGGAGTTATACTAGGCAAAGATGAGCAAGAACTGCTAGGGATCTCTTCACCCACGCCAGAGCTGTGTGGTTTGAGTGGCACCAAATGAAGTTGGGAAGATAACTGGGACACTAACTGGGACTATACTGACCAGACATTTAAATTCCTCCTCTTTTCATGTGGTGGTAGTGTGGGGAGGGAATGGAAACACTCATAGCCACATTTTTCTGTATTTCTTGCTCTTGCGTGTACTGACCACACAACATACGTAAGATGTACATTTGAAGCAACAGGACATACTATGGGGATGACTGGAGTTATATGAGGATAAAATAGGGGTTAGAAAAGAGTTGCTGTTTGCAGTCTGAGTTCTGCTGGTGAGAAAATCTGTCTAAATGGTTTCTCTGATCCCTGTTGCTTGAGTGGTCAAGAGTGAGCAGTTTCCTTCCCAGGAACCTTTTGGCTACCCTGCTGCAGCTCCCTGCAGAGCAAGGTTTGTGTTCTGCTTTTCCATTAGCAGTTTCTCTCCCTGCTGATAATCATGTCGCTTTTCTAAGTCACAAGACTGAAAATTTACCTCTTTGACAGTGTAAAAAATTTTGGGAAAGCCAGTGGATTTTTCTCTCTAGGTTGCTGTCAAAAGGTGTGTGTTCCTGTGTGGGGTGATTTGGAGCTCAAGACTTCAAACCTGTTTGAAACTTCACAGCAGTGTAATTTCTGTGAATTCCCTCTTTCAAATGGGACTGTCAGGAACAAATAAGCTGCCCAGGTAGCAAAACTCTTTTTGTTGCCATTTTCTGTCTTTCAGGTGTACCCTGTACCTGTCTCTAGCAGTGCCCATTCTAGTTTAGCCAAGGTTTTCAGTTTTGAATTTAGTATTTATTTCTGTTTTATTCCATCTTCTTATGTTGCAATCCCAGTGGGACAGAAAATGCCTTTCAGGCTTTCTGGCAGAAGATGCCTGTAAATGAAGCAGTTGGCATAAAGTGCTCATGTGTTGAACAAATGTCATTTTCCCCTTTTCAGAGCCAAGTGTGTCACCTGTGATGTGTCTAATTGCTCTGAAGTCCAGGCTTTACACCCTTTGGCACAGCATCTACAATGAAACTCTTGTTTTCATGAGCTAAGGCAACTGTGTTATATAGTGCCATATGTGCCAGTTGGTAGAGAATAAACACTTTCCTAGGAGCTAGAGAGATAACAAAATATTGCTCCAAATGCAGGAAAGTATGGCTGGAAGAGTCAGTTGGGATAAATATTCTATTTCCATTTCAGAAGATTCATATTTTTTTCTGTTTTTGTGTTCTCTGTGTGCATCGGTGCATTGCTTATCTGCTACAGAAAGCTAAAAGTAGTTTATGACATCTTCTGATCCATTTAAAAATGATTCTGTACCTGAATCAATTGTGGTTTCCAACTCTACATTACTAGTGGACTTGCTAACCTTAAGCATCCAAGAATTAGATTAAATTGTATGATTTAAGCTATCTGGCTGTTGACGAACATATTTTGGATGAATTTACTGTTTTTCTAATTCTTGAGATTGGGGTATGTCTATATAATGGTATATCTGAATTATGTTTTCAGGTTTTAATTTACAATCATTTAGGTATCACTAAAGAAATTATAATTTTTTCATGCATTAATGTGGTCATATAATAGGGAATGTAAGAAAAGCCTATGTATAATAACAATAATGATGGGCATCTTGCTATTGCTGGGACGAATGATATTGTAGCTACTATAAACCTTAGAGCAGGTAGACTCCAAGGTAAGACTTCAATCCTGTGTATTGTGTATTTACATGAACTCAGTGCGACTGTATCTCTTGCATGTCTGGTCCATAGCAAGTATAGCAGTTGCAAAAATGCTTCCTATTAAATCAAAAGTTATATTCATACTTTGCCAAAACCCTGGTCAAGCTTCTTCATTTTTATCTTTACTTGAAATAATCACAATATAAAGTAGTTTGAACATGGGCCTACAGTAAAGTATGCAAGCCCCATTAAAAAATACCTGAAATTGTATTCATTCTATTAATGGTATATTTCTTTTCTGCTATGTCCTTCAACTTCTACCTACCACCTTTGTTTGGGGATTTTTACTTTAATGTTTGTTGATCTAGGAAGAGTCTTAATACAAAGTCTTAATACAAAACAGAAATTTGTGTATATGTTCTGACCTGGACCAAAACGAAAATATTTGAAAATTTTTTGCGAAGACAAAACCTCTGAAAAGAACCCAAACCAACAGACCCAGTAGATTAAGATGAACAATGTGTTTCAATTTCACTTGGTCAATATTTTTTAATACGAATGAAGAGTTGGAGCAAAGTTATGGGGTATAGAATTTTCTTTTCTCGGTTTTTAGTTGTGTTTGGTTGTTGGTTGGTTGGTTAGTTGATTTTATTCAGTGACCACCAAAATGTTCACAGACTCTGCAGTATCCCTCTTGACTTATTTGGATTTAAAAAGGCTCCTTAGTCTTTTTTAAGAATTAAATTATGAGACCTGGGCATGGAAAATCTACTGAGATTGTCATTTATTGCTACTGTCTGTGAGTTGTGTTTCTTCAAAAACTGCTTTCTTTCTCCTGCTTGTTTCAGGTAATGAATCAGGATATTAAATTAGGTGCTACTTGAAGGATTAAGATACTACTGAAACTTGGAATAAATTTAGACAGTCACCATGGTGAAAATACTTGGCAAATTTAGAGCTGATCATGTATTCCTGTTATCTTCATGGATAATTCCCAAATTCATCTGTTCAGGCAGAGAAAGTAGGAGCCTCTTTTCTAAAGATACACTTATATATGCTTGAATGACTGCTTCCAGGTGCCCAGGAACACTTGCTTGTCAGCCGTCTGCTTTGACACAGAAGCGTTGAGACGGTAGGAAATGCCAGTGCTCTTTATCAGGAGAGCACACATGGATGGCCTTTGTTAACAATTAACACTGGGATGTTAGGTGATGTGGTTTTTTCTTAATCTCCAAGGAATACATTGTTCTTTCAGGATCTGAAAGCAAGCTAATGGCCCTGAACTTTGGCCAGGCTAACGTACTCTGTGTGTGGCTAGAGCTGTTACAGCTAAACTGTTTCCTTTACATTCATCAGATATTCTTTGATTTCTTGCCTTAACCCTTCTTCTCAGAGCACTGTTCACTCCAATTTTATATTGCTACTGCCTGCTTTATTCCTCACTTGTTTGTTTTCTTCCCTTCATTTCTGTTTCTTTCTGCCTCCTAAGGAAATGACAAACCTGAAACAGTTGAGTAGTCAAGTGCATCTGAAATAAAGCAAGCTGCTGCATATGGCATGGTTCAGTGGATGGACCGTTTCATTCTGCGT
Source organism: Strix uralensis (assembly GCF_047716275.1). NCBI lineage: Eukaryota > Metazoa > Chordata > Aves > Strigiformes > Strigidae > Strix > Strix uralensis. The sequence goes on along the minus strand of NC_133972.1, from coordinate 130,389,013 downwards.
CAGAAAAAAGTCCTTTCTCTGCCACTCATCTTTTTTTACAGTGCTGAACAAGCTATTTCATCTTAATTTAGGCGGCACTGAGGCAGGAACGCTATGTGCCGTCTTTTGAGCACTTCGAAATTCAGGTTTGTAGCCTACTTTTTTTTGGCATAGGCGTACGTTTTACTAATTGTGGGAGGAGAACTAAGTAGGTCTGTTTATGTGTGGCTGACATAAAACAGAGAGAACTTCTAACAGGGTAGTCTTTTTTTGGAAATGCTTGCCTATAGAATATGTTCTTGTCTTTGATCTGTAGTAGTTCAAGTTTGTCATCTTTTCAGATCATCTCCCAAAGAACATCTTAAAACACATGATAGCTGAGTGTGGAGGTTGTAAAGAGTGCAGAACCTGTTCATCTCTCTGCAGGAGTGCTGTGTTAGTCATGTCCTGTTTCCTACTGTCTGAAGGGCAATCCCATGAGACAAGTGTGCTCTACAGGGCAGCACTGCAGAACAGTGCCAGCACTGGTGCATCTTCAGCATGAACCAGTCCTGCTGGAGCTCCAGGCGTCTCACCAACTTCAGGCAATGCCCCATCTCACAGGCACTGGGCAGAGTGATGCAGACACATCCAAGTGACTCTACACAGAGCCAGTGCAGGTCTGACTGGGCTTATTCGGCCTGACCTGGCCCAGCATCTGTTGGTCTGGATCTGAGTTGGCCTGTGGAGAGCAACTTGTGCTCTTGTACTGCCTGGCCTGGTAGTCCTGCTAAGAGAAATACAATGAAGCTCTAAAGTAATCTGCAGGCTGCCAGTATGTGTCCACCAGGGCTTGATGATTGCAGCAGTTTTGGGATTGCAGTAACTGCAGTGGCACGGAGCTCCACCTGATCTGGTAAATACAGCTGGACTGGAGCACCTGAGCCTGTTTTGTTTTGCAACAAGGGCTGCAGGCAATGAAGTTGCTATGTAAGAGGCTGTTATCTCCAGCTGCTTTAAGCTGTCACCACAGTAGTTGTGACATTGAGGGTGCCAACATAGCCTAAGTTTGGGGATTTTTTAGTTTATTTTTTATTGACCAGATGCTTGGCTTGGGAAAAAGTAAGCAAGCAACAGATAAACTTTGGGCCAGAAGCCGTTCCTCTCCCCTTTCTTTAACAAGGAACACCCCGAAAAACAAAACCATGCCTCTCAAGAAATACAAGATAAAATCTGCTAAGATGAAAAAATATTATGCTGATAAAGCAGAGTGCTTGAATAAAAGAGTATTCATTATCTTTGGAACAGATGGAGATCAACGAGAAAGTTGTAATGGACTACAAAACCTGTGAAGTTTTTTGAGTTTGTGATTGTACTGTCTTGTAGAACTCGTAATGAGAGTAATGAGTGGGCCTCAAATACATTCACACTGGTAGGAATTTTTGCACTGAATATAATAGACCCTGAGTCAGAAATAGCTTGGATATGTTACCTTTTAATGTTATACAACAATACTTCTCATAAAACACTTCAAAAGCGGGTATAGAAAGTTGAAGTCTGAAGAGTCAAAGCAAGAGAAACAAAGCAAGTCTCTGATAGTTATTAATTTGTGAGATAGCACTTGAAGAATACTTCCTTGTAGACTCACCATGAAAAGAAAGTGAAAAAAATGGTCTGAAGCACAGCATAATGTGTGCTATGGTTCATATGTATTGTTATGAAGGTGCTGGAATAAAATAAAGGAACAGAATGTTCTCATTGGAATTTCCTTGATAGATGAACAGGCAAACGGTTGTCTGAGTAAAGGATGGTATCAGAAAAGAAATGCAATAAAGCATCAGATCTTTTTCAAGTGAGCCATGCTTTTATCTTGCAGATAGTTACAAAAAAAGAGTGAGGTCATACATTAGAAATGTGTTTTTTCTCTCTTTGGTCTAAAGGAGATATTGGCAGATACAAAATCTAGAAAAGTTTTTCAATTCTTTTTGTTCTGTCTCTTAGTGGCTATTAGCAGGCGTTCATCTTATGAGGGATTCTTTCTTTCTTTTATGATACTAACTGGCTTGGGAATTCAGTGCTCTGGTACAATTCATTTTACAGAATTACATGAACAAGGGATGTAAGACTTTATTAGCAAGTCCTGTTCTTGCTGAGCAAAGGCTAAGCAAAGACAAAACTGGTGTTTTGTCTTGGTGATAGCTGTGCTCAAAGCAGCAAGCGGGCTTAGGAAAGATGTATACCTAAAGCTGCTCAGTGGTGCAGCGTGAAATGTCTCTGTCCACCTGCACACCATTAGGTGATGAGTGAATTTTCCTCTTGGAAAACTGGACCGTTAGCTGTTGGGACATGCTTGGCGTTCTCTTCTGGTGTCTGTTGGGTTCTGCCAGGGCTCCTGAGTGACATTTCTGTGGCTGTGTCTGAATTTGTTACTCCTGGCTGTGTGCTAGGTTGGAAAAGTGTGAACATGCCCTGGCCCTCTCTCCGTTCCCTACTTTGTTGGCTGATAATCAAGGAATCATCAAAAACATTCGGATATGTCTATATGAGTGAATATCTAAAAAACAAAGGGGAGTTGTCTACGGAGATGATGATAAGTAATTAGCCTTAGCATAACTCTGCCTACCTGAACACTCCATGTATATTTTTTAACTTTATGATTTTTATAGAGATGAAAATATGCTAAAACGTGCAAGAGAAATTCCATGAACTTGATGATGTCTTTTTTTCTTCATGTATATATTTCAATGAATATGTTCCAACCTATCAGTTGTCATTTATCTATGTAAACCTTTAAGTTAATTATGCAAATCTGTAATTCTTCAGGTACTTTCAAAAATTTAAGTACCTGCAAAAGATTAAAGAAAAGTTTCATTTTAATATACTTATGCAGAACACCTTGTTGAGAGACCTTGGTTTAGCAATTCATTTTCCTAGTGTGTCACCACTACTAAAGCTTACAAAACTTCATTTATTTTGATAATTCTGTGCTTCTTGGATTGCAGAGAAGCACAAAACTTCTCTTTTTTAAAAAGCAAAAATGATGAATAATCTCCTTTAGAAAATCTGTAAAAAGATTTTCAAAATTCTTAGAGAAGATAACTGCAAGTCCATAGGATGCTGTGTAAATAGACACAAAGAGAAGGGTCCTTGAAGAACTACTCCTAGTATGCAGAAAGAATAGAACAGATCTGGAAATGCCGATCAATAGGAGGAGTAATTCCATGAATTTCCTAAAGCAAAAATAAATGCATCTTCTAGAAGAAAGTAATTTGGCCATAACATATAAAGATAGCTGGTCAGTTCCATTACAAGGGAAAGTGATTTGGATATGAGGGAGAGGGATCTACAATCATTGGAGTGGTTCCTCTCGTCAGGAATTCTTAATGTTTCACATTGGATATTACCCTAAAAATCCTTTAAACAACTGTAGAATGAGGTTAACATTACAATTAATCTAAGTAAATACAAATTTCTGCTTTTTTAAAAAGGAAATTCTGTTATCTGCTGGAAGTCCCTGGCCTCCATCAGTATTTACTTTCCATTGGTTTTGTTATTACTACCAAGGATCACAACTCTTCTGGAAGGATTTACAGCTATAGACTGCCCCTATCTAAGATCCTACTTTAGGATCTAAGAGTTTAGAGGGTCAAGCTAGGAACTTAGTATTCCTTTGATATCCAGTGTATAACAAACAAAAGTATTCATGTTGACTGCTTTGTATATGTATTGTAAAATGTGTTGGGAATCTCTTATTCTTAAGTGTGCTTGTCATGTCCCGCTCAGATGAGGGAGACAGGTGACTCAGATTCATAAATCCCCAACGGAGTGGACAACGGTGAGACAAGTCTCAAAGTCCAAACATTTATTAACTTCCCACAATGCACTAATTTTATACATGATAATTGGCTAAGTATATAACAAGTTGTGGCAAGCAATACAGTATGTCTTGCATTTCTTAATGGTAGTGAAGGAAAAGGGGAAAAAAGAAAGGAGGGAGATGGAGAGAATAGAGGAATAGAGATCATCCATCTGGGTTCCTGCATCAATCCCGCCAGCGAGGGTTCCAGGAGGCATCCATCTTCTTCGCTTCACTTCACTCTCTGGACCACCACCACCCTTTTGCCTCCCCTCGGTTTATACACACTTTCCTTACGTCCGTCCCCTAGGTCAACCCACATACCTATGTATCCCATGTACGGGGTGGGGTAAGGTGTTTCATGAGATGTAATCAGCATGATCTTCTTAGTCTTCGTTAGCATATTCAGGGGTGTTAACCTTAATATCCATTTCATGGATAATGAAGCAAAGGTCATTCACTGGACAAATGGCCCTTGAAATTTAACCAGGTGCCCCAGAACAGAACTGTCCTGTCTCCACAGGGCTCCCCACTCCAGCTGCATCCTGTTATTCAGGCAGCCTTATCAGCTTCGACCTCCACACTATCCACTCCATGACTATAGTTTCATTACTTGCGAGTGTTTGAGACATTCCTTAGCTTGGAGGGCCTCCACTCCCCCCGTTAACCTTTATCTCTTTCTCAGGCTGTTTTTCTCAGTCCTTGTTTCTCGCAGGCCTGCTTCTTTCAGGATCTGTTTTTACAAGTCGTCTCTCACAGTGCTGCAATAATTAGGCCAAGAAAACACAAGTTGGTTGTGACCATTTAATTTTCTAACAGAAGCGAAAGTAATTCTGAATTTTTGGCATCTTATTTAATGCTGAAAAGATTAACAATAATATGCTGGGCCTGATATTGTGGAGTAGGCTCTTTCTGTGGGCAATAGGACAGTTTTTGGTGGAGCTAGTGGCTGGAAGAAACTCCTCTGCCTTTCTGTTTGTAGTTTCAGATGGCTTCTCAGTCCAGTAGCTGCTCTTACTCTGCCCTTTCGAGAGCTGGGGTGTGCAGTGATGCACCTGATATTTAAGAGCAGCCTATCTTGGGGGCACTTGTGCAATTCAAGTAGCAGCTTCAGGAATTTTTCCCCTGGGAGAGTGAAGAGCTGCTGAACAGGATGTGGCAAGAATAGAGCTTTGTGGATCTCACTTGAGACTCTGTGGCATGTGTATGCCACAAGGTGCATGTGATGAGTGGTGACCCAAAACCATGTTTCTTCCCTCTTGCCTTAGGGGGAAAAAAAAAAAATAAACACCTTGACATGCTTGTTAGGTCAATTTTATTTGCTGCAAGGATTCAGTCTGCAGCATGCGGGCTAAAGCATGAGCTAAAGTGTTTGAAAAAACACAGTTCAATAAACTTTGAACAGTCTTGAAATCAAAACTTACCAAGTGAATTAGATATAAGAGGAGTGACATGAAATGCAGCCCACTGAAGAGAAAAAGTTCCTCTGTTTTCCACAAGCTTCATCATGATATCTTCAAGAATATATTAATATGAGGCAGCAGTAGTGCTGCTAGGATCCCAAGATGCAGCTGTCAAGTAACATCTGCCAAAAAGGGACTTGCTTCATTACCTTCAAACCTTTCCATTGCTCATTAGGTCTCACCAGATGGGGATTCAGTATTCTGAAGTCAGTCATCCTGTATGAAGTAGTTTGTTCATGACACTGATGAACAATTATCTGCCCATACAGTTGGGACTTTTATGCTGTTTATTTCAACTGATTGTCAGTACAGAGCATGACTTTAGCATCTGATGGTAAGAATAATTGAAAGGCAAAGGGTAGGTTTGGCTAACTACATGAACGAGATTGAAAGTTTTCTGTAATAATCTGTTGTTAATTTCCCTTTAACAGAATCTACTATTATAACCCTTCATAAGGGTTTGCTACGTGTTTTTATTTATTTTACTTTTTCAAATACTGAAAAATACTAATTATAAATTCAAAAATATTGTTCCAACCCGTCCAGTGGAAGATAAATTTCTGTGCATAACTGTCGAGTTTCTGTTGGCTGATAAATATTTAATGGTTTGTTAGAAAGCTAATTGTCAGTTTAATCAGGAGAGTGACAGTAATAACTCACTTAAATATTTGTTTTGTCACTTGCAAAGGCAGCTGTAAACATGATTCGTTCTAAGTCCTGCATATAGTCTGTGGGTACAAATATAGAATCACAGAATCATTCAGGTTGGAAAAGACCCTTGGGATCATCGAGTCCAACCATCAGCCCCACTCTGCAAAGTTCTCCCCTACACCATATCCCCCAACATCTCATCCAAACGACCCTTAAACACATCCAGGGATGGTGACTCCACCACCTCCCTGGGCAGCCTATTCCACTGTCTGACCACTCTTTCTGTGAAAATTTTTTTCCTAATGTCTAGTCTAAACCTCCCCTGTTGCAGTTTAAAGCCATTCTCTCTTGTTCTAATATACAGCAATCCCCTTGAAAAAAATTCCTAATCTCTATTGAAATGTTTATTTTCTATTTTTTATTGTTTGCAATCCTTGTTATAAACAAAATAAAAAGAAACATTGTCTCCTGGGTCATGTGAATCATTCATCTGTGAGATATTGTATTGATGACTCCATGTAGCATCAGAATTTAAAAGTGATTAAAACCCTTGAATAATAATATAAACCATCTTTTTTTCTCCACACCTTTCAATTAAATCAAACTACATAGGCAAATATGGGAAAGATACATGTCTATACACACATACATGTACATATATATACAGACATACATATAGTTACAGACACACTAGAAACTCATAGTGGAAATTATTTAAAAAACCCAAACCAAGTTAAAATAATTTCCTCTAAAATTAATAATATTCATATTTCATGACCAGATTCTGTTTGCTGTCTGCTGAATTCTCAGTGAACTATATTTTCATTGACTTCAACAGGAAAATGCCTCTAAGAAGACTTCAGAAGGTAAAACTGAGGTACCTCAGTCACCATGGACAGCAGGAAGCAGGTAAACTTTTTCACTGAAAATGTAGGAGTGACATAATTGTAAACATATTTTTGGGAAATATACTGGTGTACTTAATTAACTGCAGCAGTACTTTTAAATTTTTAAGGTCCTTTCTTGCCTATAGTGAAGGAAGTGGAGGAGAAGGCTGTGCCAAAAACCTTCTTATCACTTCATAGCATGACTGACCAGTGGTTTCTTTCATGGCAGAGGGATTTGCACACTCATTTATGCATCCTTCAGGAACTCTTCAATTGACTGCATAGGAGAAAGTAAGGTAAAGCTTCCCTACTGTCACAGTATGATGAGAATCGAGGCCAAATTCTGAAAAATGATGCTGTCAGCTTCCTCCCTTGTTTTTCAAGTTGCTTGGAGGACCTATAATCAAAATCTTGCTTTGCAGTTCTCACATGCTCAACAGAAAGAAACATTCCTTTTTTTTTATCTTTTTTTTTTTTTTTTTTTTTTTCCCCTTATAGCCTCATTTAACCAACCCTGATGCTTCTGCTACTGAAGAACAAATTTTGTGGTCTGAGGAGGAAAAATAAAATCTCTATTTAAGGCTCTGGAATTAAATAGATCCTTACAAATCTTGGTAACATAAAAGTAAGTAAGTAAATAAATAAATGTTACTTTCCTTAATGAACTCTAAGATGAACCCAGGTTTTCAATTTAAAGTATCTGGGAACCACAGAGCATTTGGGGACCACATCTTTCCAGCAAAATTTCACCCTTACAAAGAGGGTATTTCTGTATGGTCAGTTAGTATGTGTATATAGGTACAAATATATAGAAACACTTAAAAAGTAATGTTAATGCCAAGTATAAATAACTTGACCCTGAACATGTTTCTTCAGAAACATGATGGAAATTCTTCTCTAGTTCAGGCTTTAAGCTGGCAAGGAGTTCCCACACCTTTCTTGAGGTTTCAAAAATCAATATAGTTCTTAGTATATAAATTAAAAATAGAAAGGATTATGTGTCATGTACATTGACTGAGACAGATTTACCTCTTTTGCAGCTGAGGTAAAAAGCAGTATCAGCAGAAAAAATCAGCGTAAATCAGTAGCACAGAATAAACATGCTGAAGTGGAGTGGAAAGAAGATAGCACAGGTTGGCAGGTGACAAGTCTTGCATTACCTTGGAATGGAGAAGAGACCATGTTTGACAACTCCGAGTGGAACACAGTAGTTATTTGCTGAAAATTCCCTCCCTTCTTTTTTCATATATTATGCAAGAACTGTGTATAAATGCCCTGTACAGTTGGCATGTGGGCTAAATGATGAGCCTTTATGCATTGTATAAACGAAGTGCAAGAAATGCATTTTTCAGTCTTAGTGTATTATTCTCGGCAGATTATAGCCTTGTAATGTTTCCAGAGTGGTGGAGTGACAACTTTTCTGCCTTAATGATAAAGTCTAGTGAATCAAGGCTCTGCAGATTAGACATACTGCCTCAAGAGAACAGAAGGATTCAGTTTTATTACTAGTAACACTTTATAGCTATGCCATTTTAAGGGTGGCAGTGCAAGCCATAAACTGACTTCCACAAGCATCAAGAAGCAGTATGTGTTTTTCCAGTCAAGAAGTATGTGGTAGTGTAATGGCAAAGTCTGTCATTTTGGTTTCTCCTGCACCAGTATGCTTGATTGTTCCATATGGTGAAGAATGAGATGCTGCTGGACCTGACTGCAAGAGCAAGGTCAAATATAAGAGCTAAATTCAACATTTCTTCAGGTCAGTGAAAGGGTGTGAATTTCAGTGGTTTCTGCTGCAAAATAACAAGCGTGCAACCCATCACCTTTACTAAAAAGTTTATGCCTGTAATGGTGGTAGAATATTTTTTGAGTGTGTGTGCTCCCTCTCTTCAGAAATAATTTAAAATATATACAATGTATTTGTGCACATTTGAAAACTGACCTTCTTGAATAACAGAGACATCTGACACATACTTGCATAAATGTGCTTAATTTACTTGCTGAAAAACCTTATCTAAAATACAGTACGTATTTGGTAGCTCTCAGTTGCTTTTTCCCTCCAGTTAGATAACAGGTTGCTGAACACTGTTAGTTTAAAACATAGTCTTCTCTGGCAAAGGTGAAGCAGAAAAGCTGTTCTTATTTCCCATCTGCATTCCAAAAGTCATTTATAGCAGCAGTTTTAAATTTTTTTTAAACATTTAGTTAAATGTTTTTAATCAATTTTTATTACAAAATAAAGTAGAATTTGATTAAAATGCAGGCTGTGAGCTCTGGCAGTTTTACTAGCAATTTGTGACACTTGCCTTTTTTTTTCTCCCATGGCTAGACTGTTTCATGTATAATTTACTGTGACAAAACACTGGCCCTACTTATTGTCTATAAATACCAGCCCATTAGATATGTGTCTGAGGTGTAGCTTTTTAATGGTTGCATAATGTTCTTGGACCTGGAGTTAATGGAATAGTAAACAACTTTCTGGTTGCAAAAGCAGTGAAGCGGAAGTGTTCCTTCATAAAATCAGTTTATTGTAGATGTATTGGATATTTCATGACAAGCACAATAATTTGTATCTACTTATAGACAAATACGAATTCTTCTCACCTCAGTCATATGAATATTTTTGAAGGTGTTAGGCTCATCTTATGATGAGCAGGATTTGGCTGTGTACACTCACTGCACAAAGAAGAATAAAGGTTGTCACTGCAGTGAGCCTTTTTATGAAACTGTAAGTTGTGCCAGTAGAGCTGTGAATTAGATTTTGGTAAATACAGATGGTTTCCTTCTCATACACAGAGTACAGAAAAAAAACCCCACCTACAGCATATGAGTAGGAGGTAGATAAGTATGCAGCACTCGAGAAAAATCTACAGTTTATAAAAAGAACCAAATGTCATTTACTGGCTTTTTGATGTGTCTTAATTACAGAGCTGCAAAGTTAAGAACAACTGTAAAATGAGCACAGTGAAAAGTCAGGTGTGCTTAAAGCACACACTACAACTGAGATAGCAGTTAAGAGTGGGCTTACTTGCCTTTTAACAATTGTTATAACAAAAAAAAAAAAAATCAGAAATACTTCCATGTCTCTCAAGCAGAAATCCCGTCAGAATAATGTTCACAAGTTCTCTGTGCTTTGAAAAACACTTTATCTGGTCTAGATCGTCTCATCCTTTGTTTTCATAGAATCACAGAATGGCTGAGGTTGGCAGGAAACTCTGGAGATTATCTGGTCAGACCCCCCGCTCAAGCAGGGCTACCCAGAGCTGCTTGCCCAGGACTGTGTCCAGAAGGCTTTTGAATATCTCCAAGGATAGAGACTCCACAACCTTCCCTGGCAACCTGTGCCAGTGCTTGGTCACCCTTGCAGTCAAAGAGTGTTTCTTGATGTTCAGAGGGAACATTCTGTGTTTCAGCTTGTGTTCATTGCCTCTGGTCCTGTCACTGGGCACCACTGAAAGGAGCCTGGCTCTGTCTTCTTTGTAGCTAAATATCAGGTATTTAGGTAAATACATTGATGAGGTCCTCCCCTGAGTCTTCTTTCTGTAGCAGTCCCAGTTCTCTCAGCCTTTCCTCAGGTGAGAGATGATCCAGTCCCTTAATCATCTTAGTGGCTCTTTGTTGGACTGTCTCCAGTAGCTCCATATCTCTCATGTACTGGAGAACCCAGAACTGGACACAGAACTGCTTCAGGTGTGGCTTCACCAGTGCTGAGGAGAGGGGAGGGCTTACATCCTGTGACCTGTTTGCAGTACTTTGTTTAATGCAGCCCAAGACACCGTTAGTCTTTTTTGCTACCAGGGCACATTGCTGGCTCATATTCAACTTGTTGTCCAATAGGACACCCAGCTCCCTTCCCGCGAGGTTGCTTTCCAGCTGCTTGGCCCTGAGCATGTACTGGTGAATGCAGATGTTTCAGCCTTTAGCAGTGAATATTCCAAAGCCTTTCAATCTATTCGAGAAAATCCTTGAGATTAGATGTTGGGTTTTTTTCCCACATAAATTATTCTTGCTTCATCTTGAGGTAATTTTTTTAATGCTCTCTCACATTTTGAGATGGATTTCTCTCCACATTTTACCAGTCATTTGAAATATTTCTACGTTTATCACATGCCTTCTCAAACTTCTCTTCCAACTAAGTAATTCCAATGTTTTCTTATGGGTTGTATTTCCTAGCTCAAGTTCTACATAATTTTCTGATCATTTTTGTGTTTTTTTTTTTTTTCTTTTGACTTTCTCTCTTGGACCATAACTTTCTTGAAGTTTTAGTGTTATCAGTTTAAGCTACAGTTGTTGCAGAGCGAAGAACTAACTTCTCTGTCTAGCATAAAAAACATTCCAGTTTAGATATCTCAGTATGATAAAAGCAACAGCTGTTTGGTTTTCATTTTGTACTTAAATGGATGATTATTCCTAATACATTTAGTATTCTATACTCCAGTTGAAGGTCCAAACGTTGAGCAACTTCTTGGCAAAATCATTAAGCCACTTGATACATCTCTCTACACAGCCATTGTCAATTTTGCTAAAATTGCCATTGGAATTTCTTGTTTTCACATCCACTTCACATTAATTTTACTTACCCCTATGCTTGCTTTATCAGGCTTTGTATCATTTCAGAAGTCTTTGCTCTTTGTATCCCTCAGCACTACACTAGAGCAGCAATTTACAAAAGAGGTGATTACTACCTTCTGAGCTGGCAAAGCTACACAGCTACTGCATCAGCCTTTAGAAGGACTGTTATTTACAAGCCTCCTGCTTTTGGGCCATCTGTGAAGCTTTGAGAAAGTCCCCCTTCCTCTATTCAGTGGAATTTAAAGGGCTTGTGATACATAAATATGTCTAATGTTGCACTGAAATAGTTCAGTGGGCTGAATAAAACAGAACCCAAGCAAGATAGGGATTAAATTATCCAGTAATGGAAGTTATATATTGCCTGCCAAATTTTAGCAATCTCACCGTCTCTTTCTAAGTCTTCAAGAAGCACTTGAAAATATATCTATGTTAGGAAATTTCATGAAATAATCGCTATCAGTGAAATCAGCCTCCTTAGCTGACAGCATCGCATTCAATATCAAAGGTCTTTAGTGCAGTTGGTAAAAGTGAGCTGCAAGAGTTACTTCTAAACTGAACTCATCAGTTATGCCAGTTCATTATCTGGTTGTTGAAGAAGAGAAACTTTTTTCTCTGTGACAATACAACTTTAAGGGGGAAAAAATCAGTATGAGAAATTGTGCTTTTTCCACAGATAAGTTTGCACAAACATGTTTTTATTACAGCTCTGAAGCTAGATGCTGATGTACAAAAGTATTAGTTGGGCTGGACTGGAGGATCATCAATCCTGTTAGATCTCTGCATTAGAGACTATCACAGAACTGATATTCTTGGTCAGATAAGATTATATTTTTATAAGGGTTCTCAGTTCTAAAACAATGTAAGACTTGTTTTGGATTTCACAATTTTTTAAAAAAAAATAAAACTTTTATGCTTATATGAATTATGTCATTTTTATTTACTGTGTGTTAGGAATATGCTCATCTTTGAAATATCAGTGAAAAAATGAATTGAGACAATCAAGTTTAATTTAATAAAAATGACTTTTCAAAGGAACTGGAGCCTTTACATGTTCAGTTGGGAATACTCAAATAAGTACTTTGAGCAGAAAGGAAAATAGAAGGAGAGTGAATAGAATTGCACAGAACTTCATGTATATGAATTACATGTCCTGCAAGGGAAAAAGAACAAATAACGGAACTATGAAATTGTCAAATTCATGAAGTAATATCCCTTTCAAACCATTTTTAGAGATCTTTTTTTTAGTCCCGTGAATTGTGAAGTTTTCTTTTGTTGGCAATAAAAGCCTGTGGTTCTGTTAAATACAGTTAAGTGCAAAAAATGCATACTAAAGTGAATTTTAATTTATAGTGTGTTTACTTTTTTGGTACTACAATAGCAGCAGAGTGAAAAACTAAGAATTTTCTTCTCAGTCTAAAAAGTTTAATGGTGTAAAATCAGGAGGACAGGACTCTTCTTTTTTTTTTTTTTTTCTTTTCCCTTCCTTTTTTTCCTCTCATTCCTATTCTTTCATCTGTTGTGAAGAATATTTGACTCTAGGAAGACTTGCATCCAGACCAGGTACGTGACAGGGATATAAATAGAAACATTATCATCTGGTTGTGAATGAGGTGCTTTTACTGAAAGCCATCTGTGTAATTATCTTCTGAAAAAAACCTCTATGAAAGAGAGTTATTCCCCAAAAAACCATACTATACAACATTAAAATACCAGTTAAAATGTATTAATAAAACAGATTGCTATAAAAGAAGCTGTTGCATTTCACTGAGTGAAATATTTCCAAACACATTGCTTAAATGTTTATAATACTAATTTTTCTGAAAATATATGTCAGTTAACAAAGATATCAGGAATGTAAGTTACATTTACAATACATTACATTCTAGTTTAGTACATCTGTTGCTTCATTCTCTAGCTTTTGAATCATGGTGGTTACAATATTTCAGAGAATATCATGGTCTGATAAGCTTAATTGAACTAAAAGTTACCACTTTTAGTGGTACCACCATTTTAGTTTGCCACCATTAATGTTTTTATATTAATAAGCAGTTTTAATATTTTGTTTGTCAGTTTGAAAACTGTCAGTTTTGTTTGTCAGTTAGTCAGTTTGAAAACTGTGTAAATAATGTAAAGATATTTTCTCAATTCCACAAGCATAATTCCTGTTGATGCCAAGGACAGCACGGCATTCAGAGTATATGCTTTAATCTCTAGTGGCTTTTTTAGTTTTCATTGTAACATTAGACATATTTCAACTGATCCTAATGTATTTTAAAAGACCATATAGTGCCTTCTGATCTCTGGATCACAAAGCAAACCCTGGAGTAGTCTCTTCTAACAGAAACATTAATCAGTCCAAGTTGTCTGAACTGATTCATCAGGGCTGGCAGCTTTCCAAAGCACCAACTTTTCTACAGTTTCAGCTGTGATAACTTTTGTTTATCATGTGTTTATTGCTTATTGAGATGTTTCAGGAGAAAATTGTCTCTGGGGATGAACATGAAGATGGTGCAAATAAAATTGTTATAAAACACAAATGAATTCTTAACAGAGCAGCTATAAATCACTTGTCATAAGAAATTAGTTACTGCATAGTATTCTACAGTTCGTTTTACCTCAGTCTTGCTTTCTACATAGTGCTTTGTTAACTGCATCTTGAATGAAATTGCTTTCCATTTTCTGTTTTTACTTTGTTGGGGAAGTATTTAAGTGATGCATAAGCTTGTATTTATTTCCAAAATTCTTAATGGACCTGAAAAACACTACTAGTTTTCTATGTATTTGTAAACCTGGTGGCAAAGATGTTAGATGCTATTACTGGAGCTATGTAAGAAAGAAACCTTAATTTTTCCTGGAAGTGGGGCTGATGGGAGTCCAGCCTTTGCTATCAGTCTGTCAGGCATGTCTTTGTTGGATCCTTTTCTTTAGGCTGGGATGAATTAGGGATGGAGCGTGCTCTGGCAAGGTGGATCTGTATATGCTAACTACCTGACTGCCATAAACTCAGAATAACTAATTCCTGTTGTAGTAAATTAACTGATTTACACTGTGTAGATCTTCCATAAATAGAGCTGAATCAGTTTTTAGTGAGACATACAATAATCCCTTTTTGGATGCTTGAAATCTTTTCTAAAATGTTTTAATTAAGCTTTTACTTACAAACTGTGTACATTTAAAAAGAAAAATAATTCTATTCAGTATACAGAAAGTGGGATGCAACTAGTTGTTACTTCATATTGAAGAAAACTTATTGTTCCCTTTAAAGCAAAAATTAGACCAAACATTTGCATTTTGTTGTATTGCTAGCTTTTTAACACTTAACTTTCTTGCTTGCTCTTTTTGAAGTAATGTTAAAATCATATAGATATTTCATACCAGTAACCAAAATGAGGTGGATCTTAAAATAAGCACTGCCTTTTGAATTGAAGGACCTGTTGAAGTTGGTTAATCTTGATTAAAGTTACCATGGCATGGTATATCTTATCATCATTTTGTAAGTGTAATATATAATTTACTTGTATGCCATAAACAGTGTCTTACTTAACATGAAAATGAAGTTTTGTTTTTTAAGAAAACACTTTTGGAAAAAACAGCAGAAGGACAACCATGTTTGGGAAAAAAAAAAAAAAAAAGGGGTGGTGGTGCTGAGAAATATACCTAAACTTTAGTGGGTTTTTTTAACACATTCAGAATTGCATCCAGAATAGCAAAATACGTTCAGACAACTTTGTTGCTCACTAGTGATGAGTCTCTTGTTTCTAGTTTTAGGAAGGTTATTGACTAGTCTTTAGTAGAAATGAGATCTATTGCCAAGTGGCTAATTAATATTTAATTTGTATTTATTTATTTATAGAATAGCTGTTTTTTAAAAAAAAGACTGCCATTGTGGTTTCTGGCTAGTGAACAAACCTGTTTTAACTATGTGTTATAATGTACTAATTGGACTTGACCCTTATAATTGTAAAAAAAAAGGTAGTTCAAATTTATTATTTATTATAATTGCCTTCATTAATTATTTCTACCGATGGAGTTTTGTGTATTGCGTTACTTGCAATGCATTACCGGAACAGCTGAGAACTGCCCATCAGCGTTCATTGTCTAAGACCTATTAGATTGTACATTTTTGTAGCCATTACAGATATAAAGCTTTCAGAAGGTGCAGCCAGAGAAATTACTGGGAAACTGGGAAAGTGATTCATGGGCCATGAACATACCTGAGGGTGCCTCACCTGACCACCAAACCCTACTTGAGAAAGGCACAGGTCTCCAGTAAGTCTGTGGTCTGATCTGTTTGTCCTGTTGGAATGCCTAGGCTGCTCAAAATGGCATTTGTCACCTATGGTTAGTCATGAGAATCGCACCGGCTATGTGGGGAAGAGCATACATTCAGTGGGTGTGTGTAACAAGTTTTATAATAGAAGAGGGGCAATATGAGAACCCAGCACTATGCGGAACCACCCAGAGGGTTCCTAAGCAGTGTTTAGTGTCAGACCTCCAGTGTTTAGTATTGGAGCTCTCAGGTTCTTCCCTCTGTTGAGAAAAAACAGTCCCATGAGTTGTTCTGGTGAGAGCAGCCAGCTGTAAAATGCTGATCTCTTTATCTAAAAAAAATGATAATAATTATAAACAAAAGAAGTAAAAGACATCTAAATACCAGGAAATGTTCTGTTAGAAATCTTCACTCAAATACTTTTGCTTTTCAACTTCCCAGGGAAAACTCAACAATTTGTAATGAAAGTAGGCTCTTTACTGCAATGGCAACCTCCCTCCCTCCCATTTTTTTTCCAGTGAAAGACAGCATGGAGGAGAAAAATAATCCATTTTTGTGATATGTTGTTGTTTGAGCCTAGAGGGCAACTGAGCACCATGCAGCCGCTCGCTCACCTCTTCCCCCTCAAAAATGGGAAGGGGAAAACAAAGCAAAAGGATCAGGAATTGAAATAAGAAAAGGGAGGGATGATCACCCATCATGGTCACAGGCAAAAGACAGACTCGTTAGGGGAAGAAAAAAGAACATCAATTTAATTCAGACGCTAACAGCAACAACAACAATTAACAGACAGAGTAAGACAGTGAGAAGCAATACCACATCTTGAAAACACATTCCCCCCAGCCCTCCCTTCTTCCTGGGCCCAGATCTGCTCTCGATTTCTCTACCTCCTCTTCCCTAGCTGTTCAGAGGGGCAGGGAATGGGGGGCAGTGGTCAGTCCCATGGCTCCTTCCTCCTCAGGGGGAGGACCCCTCACAGTCCTCCCCTGCTCCAGCACGGGTTGCCTCTCATGGGAGACAGTCCTCTATGAATTTTCTCTGACATGAGTCCTTCCCACAGGCTGCAGCTCTTCCCAAACTGCTCTGGCATGGGTCCCTCCCGCCTGTTTCAGTCCTCCCAGTGCCGAAATAAAACAGCGGGGACTTCCCACAGAGTCCCGGCCTCCTTCAGGCTCAGCCACCTGCTCTGGCATGGGGTCCTCCATGGGCTGCAGGTGGGCATCTGCTCCAGCGTGGACCTCCATGGGCTGCAGGGGGACAACCTGCCCTCTCACCATGGGCTTCAGGGAAGCTTCTGATCTGGTGCACTTCCCCCCCTCCCCCTTCTTTCTTCCACTGACCTCAGTGTTTGCATAGGTATTTCCCTCACAGCTCCTCCTCACAACTCTCACTCCTCTGCCCAGGTTCCCCTTCTTAAATATGTTATCACAGAGGCCCAGCCACTGTCATTAATTGGCTCGGCCTTGGCCAGGGCTGGGCCTGACTTAGATCCAGGGAAGCCTCAAGAAGCTTCTCACAGGGGGCCATTGATGTAGACACCTCCCCCTCTACCAAAACCCTGCCACACACAGAAACCCAACACAACCACTAAATGTATTTTAATGTTTCTCTATACCACGCACACATTTATTTTTCAGCTGTTTACCCTGTATTTCTCTTTCACATACTTATTAACTGCAGACAGTAAATTGTGCATTTTTTCCCTGTATAGGAATGCTTTGTTCCAATATAGCAGTAATTTCTCTATCCTATTTTTATGTTTTATTGATCCCTGCCTTCATCATACTTTACCTGCTCTAACCTTATTGCTGCTCCTGAGGTCCTAAATGTGTCAGTCTGTACTGCAAAGCCTCATTTTTCTACCAAGTTATGACCCCGGCCAGAATTTAGCTGTAACTTCTACTTGTCTTTAAATCAGTGCTTTCAGTTAAAGAATGCATCCATGAAAAGCAGATGATACTTTCCAAAACAGACATGGCTCAGTGTAGGTGCTTAGAAGAAATTTTAAAAAGCAATTGGAAATATATCTAGTACAAGTATAAATGACATCTTCAATGCACTTTGCAACTAGCAAACAGAAAAACAGTAAATTGAGTTAAATTGCCAAGTATTCCTTCTAATTTAACTTAATTGAAGTGTGTGTGTGTGTGTAATTAAGTCCAACAAATGTAGAAGAAAACACACCAAAGACAGAGCAGAGGTCTGGGATTGAAATCCTGCCTTTGTCAAAATCAGTGAGAATTTTGTCTTTAACCAGACCAAGACTTAATTTAATTTTTCCTTTCTGGTTTTCCTTTAATGCTTCCAAGAATCCATCAGCAAGTATCCCATGTTCCAAAAAAGTCAAGATTCAATATTACATATTGGCTTGAGTTTGGGAGGAAATGTATCATGGCAGTTTCCCTTACAATCTCAACAACTAAACGGGAAGAGCCTTTCTTCCAACAAAACAATGCAATGCTCTTGCACAGAGAATAAAAACACCTTTTAAAAGATTTTCTGACTGTTTTTCTTCAGAATTTCTTCAGAATTCAGTTATGGTCATCAAACAGACTGCTGGAGAGGATTAATGAGGTTTTACTCATTTTGTCTTTGCCTTTCCCAGGATGCTAATAGCTTGTGCGCATGTGTCTAGGTTAAACGAGGCTTACTGTATACTTTAGCAGAAGCAGAATGTTTTCATTCTTTCTTTCTTTCTTAATTTGACCAGCTGAAAAAAGTGAGAGAGATACTAAATTTGGGCCAAAATTACATGAACTGTCGCTTGGTGGCTCTTCCCACAGGGTATGAGCACAAGTATCCCACGCTGGCTGGGGAATCTGACCATCATTATACCTGGGGCTATAATTCAGGTCTATTCCCCAGGTTCAAAGCCCTGTACTGTCCTCCTTCCTGTGATAATATAAAAAGTGACAAGAAAGAATAAAATCTTCCTAAAAATATTGTGTGCTACAGCTACTTTTTCAGGAATTAAATTTGCCCTCCTGGCCTGCCTTACCAGTTTAAATTAGTATTGCTGGATGGTAAGGTAGTGTTCAGTAACATGGTAGTGATCCTGCAGCCTGAGCCCAGTGACTGAAGGACTGAGTGATGAAAAATAGTCTTATATGGGTAGCAATGTGTGTCTGTCCTTTAGCAACTGAGTGAGTGATACCTGTCCAGATATGTACTGGAAGTTTTTTTTCCTATCCTGAGTCTCTGTGAGAGCACTTGGTACACTACAAGAAGCAGAACGCATTTTGGGATGAGAATTTCCATGAGGTTGATTTGTGTTACATATCCCTCAGGCATTTTCTTAAAACTTTGTGTTGCTACTTCAATATTTACAGCCTCGGTTCTTCAGTCTCAAAACTAATTATTTTGCTTGTTGCTCATGATGAATACTCCTAGCACTATGCTAAAACTATACGTAACAGGAACCCAGCTGCCCTATACTCAAAAGCTAAACTACTGAAAAATCAATGCTATCATTAATTGCACAAATATGTGCCATTAAAGTTGTTTATCACCCCACTTTTCTGCGAATTGCATTCTTAATTAAGCATGTAACCTCAGTGCTCTAACAACACAAAACTAAAACCATATTGTGTTATAAAATTCTATGAAAAGGGTAATTAGTGCTACAGTTAAGTTTCTCAAAATTTTGACATCTAGATCAATTTTTTAAATATCGATCTCCATGTTGAATGACATCCTCCATAAATATATTTCTGATGGATCTATTTTTCTTTCTGATAAGAATTGTATTGCAGATACCCCTTGTCTTTGAAACTGCAGAAGAAATTGTAAATCACAGAATCATAGAATGATTGAGGTTGGAAGGGACCTCTGCAGGACTTCTGATCCAACCCCCCTGCTCAAGCAGGGCCACCTAAAGCCAGTTGCCCAAGACCACGTCTAGAGGGCTTTTAAATATCTCCAAGAATGGAGACTCTACAACCTCTCTGAGCAACCTGTGCCAGTGCTCGGTCACCTTGCAGTCAAAGAGTGTTTCCTGATGTTCAGAGGGAACCTCCTGTGTTTCAGTTTATGCTCATTGCCTCTGGTCCTGTCACTGGGCACCACTGAAAGGAGCCTGGCTCTGTCTTCTTTGCAGCTAAATATCTTCAGGTATTTATATACACTGATGAGATCCTTCCCTGACCTTTCTCTTTTCTGAGCTAAAGAGTCCCAGTAAATCACAGTGCTTAAATGTGATTGAATTTGAATGGCTATCTGTTGTATAGGGACTATACATAATTGTATATGGTATAAATGTGTTTGTATTGTATATATCTATAATTGTATATATATAAATGCATTTTTAATATATTGATAAATATGTATATAGAGATATGCAGATATAGAGTTGCTTCTTTACGTGAAACACTAAAGTATGGCTAGAGTTGAGCTTAGAAATCCCTATTTTCCAGAATTCTTGATAAACCAATATTTGGTTCAGAGATGTTTCGTATGATTCTGACTTTGTATTTCTTCAAAGTTTTACAGTTTTCTTGTTTCTCAGTGAATCTTTGGGATGTTATCCTGCACTTGTTTCAAATTTATCCTAATGGAATAGCATAAATATTTTTGTTCTTTTTTATAGTTGTATGTTTAGCACGTAATTCCTGACGATCTGTCATCAGTCAATACATACTTTAATCAAATTAGTATGCATTTGTATTATTTTATACTCTAAATGCAGAGTATGGTGTCACTCACTTATTTTCAAAAGCTGTAGTTTATTTTGCTGTTTTTGGCTCCTAAGTGTAAGAATCACTTTTGAAAAATGATAAATTGTTTTTGAGTAAAATAACCATGATGACTGTAGTCACTGAGTAGCCTACATCTAAGTTATGGAGATATATATTTCTAAATGCCCAAGGTAATTTTGAAAGTGGAATTGTTATTCTAAATGACTCTAGAAAATTACTTGCTCTCATATGTGCTGGGGAACATACTCCAAATTATAATAAAATCTTAAACCAAAATTGGTTACTTAGAAATTGGATATTATTTTAATGATGGCAATTTTGAGTATGATACCAAGATTTTACCATTCTCTTGCTTTTTTCAGACCAAAGACTAATCTATGAAGGAAAGAGAAATTTTGTGAGAGACCTATTTTTCATTTTGTTTTCTTTTGCTGGGTGGTTATGACTGCCCTCACTATGATGTGAGATAGTGCTCCTGAGAAAGAAAGGAGAAATAGTGGCTATGTAACTTTTATTGCTTAAAATGCAGATATAAAACTTCTGTCTATTAGGTAATATTTTCAGTGTTCTAGTAAACTTGTAGTGACAAAAAATCCTTTTAAAATTAAGATTATTTAACATTTCTTTAACTGTTAAAAGGGGGTTAAAAGTTAAGTTCTGTGACAATATTTTTTATTTTTGTTGGTCCTTCTGATCTTCTGAAAATTGAATAAAATTGTGAAATGCACACAGTTCACACAAACACAGATACATTAGTGGCCTGACTTCAGTAATGGTGAAATCTGTCCTGGCTGTCAAGATGCTAAAACATTAGCATCAGAATAACCACACTAAATACCAAGGAAAAAGATTGCTTACAAAATGCATACTTGAAAAGTGTAGCTATGGAATCTTTTCTATCTGATAAATATTTTAAATGAAGACCGTTTACATCACATTAGTTTGGACCAACTGCATGTCTCATTTAATGTAAGTACTTTGTTTTCACCATATAGTGGTGTCACATCTATTGCTTTGAAAAATTGATGCCCGTTTTTACATAATTCATAGTATCATGCCTGCTGAGATGAGTGAAAAATGTTTAATATATTCATGGCATTACTTCTGTAACATTTTCAAGGTCAGATATTTAATTGATGCTTGATTCTAATTCTATCAATGTCAGTATGTTCCTTTAAAAAAAGGGAAATGACAAAGAGAATGTTTTTTAAAATAACTTTTCATGTCTGAAGTCTATACAGAAAACATTGTGAAGGCCTTACACCTAGTTTATGTTAAGTCTCCTACATGATGAGAACTGTTTATCATATAATCTCTATTTTATTTCTGGGATGTGGCATAATTATTAAGAATTTTCAAGGCTGTGGCCAACGGATCCAAAATCTTTCCAAGAACGATACTGTATATACATTTGCTTTTATGTTGGCTAATGTTTGTCTTCAGAGGGGATTTTATCTGGCTTAGTTCAAAAGCCTTACAGCCATTAGAAGTTGGTTTATGAAGCTTCTACTCTCCAGGGAGCAGTCAGGCTGTTGACCAAATTAAAATGGTTGCATGAAGGGTATCCAGGTTAATAGCAGTCAGGTCATGCATCCCGGTCACTGGTTCTTCTCAGTTGTCCTCAGTTTCCTTCAAACTCCTTGGTAAGCTTGGACAGAATATCCTTAGTTCAGCCCAAAAGTTATGAAGGTCCTGGGCAGCAGGAACTGAGATATGTTCACCTTCAGCCAGGTGCACTTCATTGATCTCCTGTCTTTTGCATCAGTGTAACAATGATAGAGCTAGGAAATGTTGGAACTCATGTTCACCAAGGGATTCATCTGACTTTCAAGCACAGAAAGGGTGAGACATAAGGGTAATCAATTAAACTGCTATGCAAACACAAGTGGAATTCCTCAGTTTTAACCAGCTACCTAAAGCTACCCTAATACAGCACTGAAAATGCAAATCTTGGGAAAGTTGCTTTGCAGACCAGCTCTGCAGTAAGAAATAACAGAAATAAGTCTGCAAAATGAACAAGGTCAAGCAAGTTCAGCTGGGAAAAGTCCCAGTGACCCTCTAAAGACTTGCAGAAAAGTGAAGAAGCGTGTAGAAGAAACAAGACTGGCCCAGTTCAACAAGGGTGTGTATTGTGGGTAGGGAATGTGGAGAAGATGGAGCTGGAAAGGGAGAGAGTTACACAAATGCAAATAATAATGTGTCTTTTGGCATTTTTGTTCTATTATACCCTCAGTGAAACTTGAAATGTGCTTGGAAAAGTTTCCTGATGGTATTTCTCTTGTTAGTTTAATCTTTGTTTCAACATACACTTGGTCGCCGTAAGACTTGGGAGTAAAAAAAATGCAGTAACTCATTTTGTTTATTCAGTTTTGTTGAAATAGGATGATACTGTAAGGTTGATATGTGCTGTCAGTGTTGGACAGATGGTTTGTCTCCCGGGAGGTCTGTGTCCCTAAACTATAAAGGAGAATTTAAAAACTTAAATGAAGTTAACTTTCTTAAAAAAAAAAAGAAAAGAAAAAAGAAAGAAAAAGGTTACTGCATTATTCCATAAAAAGTAGTTGCATTTTTGTTTTCTTTGTTTCTTGCCATATTCTTTGGAGTTCTAACTCCAAATGAAATAAGGGAAAATTATGTACAGGTACAGATTTTTTTTTTTTTTCAGCGACCTTAACTGTATCTTTTCTGCTCTGTTATCTCTAAGAACCTGGGGAAAGAAAGTGCAAAGTAGGTCATAAGAAATAGGGGTAGAGTAGAGCTGAAGCAGATAGTCTGGTCCAACATCCTGTCTACAGGTAACACTGACCCTACCTAAATAATTCCCTATGAATGTCTGCCTAATTTATTCTCTAGTGGCAGATTTTCATCTGTCAATAAATTTGCTGCCTAGACAAGTGTTTAGCAATTTTCTTTTTTAGACTTTTGTTCTTTAAAGTCCAGCCTAAATATCTTCTATATCAGAAATTGCACCTACTACTTGTTGACCTATCCATAGCAGAAGGGCAGCATAATTTGCTTGTGTCCGTCTTGAAAGTTACTGTGATGTCTCCTTTTAGACTTTTCTAGCCTAGACACTTTAAATAACTGTTCATGTACTGTGTTCTTGAAATCTGACTGTTCTTATTGTCCCTCTCAGATCTTGTTCTGCTGCTTTACCACCTTCCTAAGAGCAAAGCCCAAAAAGGAACTGGTGCTCCAGATGGGCTAATCCTAGGAACCGTTTGTAGAAGGTCCTTTTTTAGTGTGGTGATTTGCCCTGGGAAAACAGTGACCAGGATCGTTCCTGACTGTATTTCTAATCTGTTTAAACTAGCCTTCTCACAAACAATTCTTCAGTGTAAGGTTCAGCAGTTAAAATGTTCCAGGGACAGTTCCTAGTGGAAATGGAGTAGGCATTAAGCCACTCACTTTTGGATGCTTAGGCAGCTCATAAGCATAGATTTGGGCTGCTTCAGACCATTTGGCCTAAGTGTCTGGGAAAGTTTCCAAGATCACTTAATTTGCTAGTATGAATGTTATGACTGCCATTGAAGAATTACTTTTTATAGTAGCAACATATATCCTGTTTACACTGAAGTTTTCTGGTTTCTCATCAGAATGTTTTGTGGTGAAAAAGCATTTGACAGATGACTTCCTGAAATATAAAGTGTAGATGTACTCTTTTATTAAGTTACTGGAATCCCCAGGACAAGTATTCTATTTTGTACAATTTATTGGGAATTCATTTTTTTCTTTGTTTCTTTTAATCCTGTGGTTAAAAAAATGTTTTTCTAGCATAAGCTTTTCATGAGAAGGGATGGAGAGACAGGGAGAGACACTTCACATGCTGGAATGGACAAAGTCAGGGGAGGAATTGGAGCACAGATCTCTATTTCTGATGTCAGTGTCCAGTGCTGTGGGATACCTGAGCAATATCTACCTCTCAAAATTTAAGGGCCAAAATATTATGAGTTGGTTTATTCACAATATCCTTCAAATACTTGTTCAAGAAATATATATTAATATCCTCTTTTTGAAAAATATGCAAAAGTTTAGGAGAAAAATATGCATATGCTTAGAGTCTTGTCTCCTCATCCTCATATTTGAGTGTCTCTCTCTGTTACTGTGGGGAGGGAAAGGCTAAATGATTTACATTCACAACATTAAAGATAGTGGATCCATAGATGCATAATTATAGCTTTAACTCAGAGTGGTTTAGTTTTAGTCTGGGCAGTATTTTTTACGATGGGTTGTGTCTCCTGAGTTTCTGATATGCATTTATACTCTACCACTTGGCTGGAGTCTGATTTTGAATATTGTTGCTTAATTGAGGAATTCGTTGGATTAAACCTACAGATGACTGGAATCCTTTGGGTGAGTAAAGGAAGAAGAGGCAATTGTCACCATGCTTTCTTCTTTAAAAAGGACAGTTATGGTCTTTATTGAAGTCCCAGTCCCCAGATTCTCCTTTCTGAGTTTTTAAAACAAAACCCTTGTGTCTGTATGTAAAACCTAAGACATTTGAACTTGAAAGGCATGACAGATCACAAGCACATAGAAGGAATTCAGAATTAAGTTATTTTCAAAATAATTGTTTTTAAAGTGGCTTTAGGAGTGTGGAGATTTGGCTAATGGTTTTTGAATGGCTGAGATGAGAAATACAAAAAATAAAGACTGTGGTGCATAACATAACCAAGTATTCTGTAAAATTGAAAAGCATACAATGACTAGATCATTGTACTTTGTCAGTAAGTGATGACAGGACATTTATTGTATTATTATTCTTCACTGTATGCTTTGTCCAGATGTAAGCTGAAGGTTGAAAGCATTCAGCCATAAAAATTGATAATGAAATCCAGTCCTTAGGGAACTCCCACTCAGGAAACTGAAGCAGAAATGATCTTATTAGAGTGTGTGTGAAAGCAAATGAAAAACGATGCAAATTGTACAGCAGTGTACAATAGTGAGGTTTTTTGGCATCCATGAATCATCACATTGCTCTGATCAGATGTCGACACAGATTTGCTGTCCTGTAATACATTTTCACTGCTTTGTATTAGCAGAAACCAAAACCTTTGAAATGAGAAGTTGCCCTTTTTGTAGAGTATGAAATACTAGAGGGCTCAGTGAACCTTCCCTGCCTTATCTGGTCCAGGGACTGGAGACTGAACTGGTTACCAAGATTTGCTGCTTGTCAGCAAGTTGATACTGCTTGGTCCTGGAAGGCACTTCAGGGACAAGAAGTGCTTTTTTTCTTGAAGCTAAGTGTTTGTTTAGGGTGCCCTGTTCCATATTCTCTTCTATAAATGTACAAATAAACACCGTTATTACTAATTTGTAGGATGTTCTGAAGTGGGTATCACTCAATCACTGTAGTTAACATAGTTCCCTTTGTATAACTAACTGGTAAAAATAAGGTAAATATGGCTGGTACTTCCAGGTGCCCCAGGAAAAACAAGTGATTGTTCTGTTCAATGACTGTTTTTCTACTTCTAAGAATTTATCCTTATGCAAAGTATGAAAGAGTGTGTGTGCATGCAAATCCAGGCAAAAAAATAAAAATAATAAACCCCCCCAGGAATTCATGTATTGTAGTATGTTTTTACCAATCAGTGACCTCTGGTTGAGGAAATCTACCTGGCTGCCTTTATTTTTGACCATTAATTTCTCTTGACTTTGTGCTGCTGATACTTCTGATCACAGTTGTCAGAATAACTGAAAGAGGATGTAAAGATACTATCATTCTCTGATCTCCTTCATTAACAGACACTGCACAAGTATTTTCTTTCTCTGCATTACTTAGCTGCTGACACTGTAGTGCTGCTAAAATAGAGTGCTGCTTCACCATTACTCCTTGGAGAAGGACTTATCTGAGCAGATGCAATCCCTACCCTCATGGCCTTTGCATGGAGGAGTCTGCTCTGCCTGAGATGTGTAGAAAATCCAATATGCCAATATACAAAGAGGAAGAGGGGAAAAGTCTCACCTCCATTTCGAGTCCTTCCTGAATATATATTTTCTTCCAGTTATATACAGACTAAATTTTACTAGACGTCTTCAGAAGGCAAGAAGAAAAAGCATTTTTTAACTCATTGCATGTCAAGTACTTTCACTTCATATTTTTTCTGCTTATCAACAGGTTGTCTGGAATTTTTTGACCAAGTTCAAGCTCTGTTTCATGACCTGTGAGTTAGTTTTTGAGAATGTTTTGGATTTGTTGTTTTGTTTCTCAGTTGTGATTAGCAAGTAATTTCCACAGATAAGACTTCACTCTTTGCTTCTTCATCTATGGTTGGAAGTCATTTGGAGGAATTTTTGGGATTGACGGTCATTTTGCTAATTGCTGACAACTTCAGAAAGGCTGGCCTACACCATGTGTCATAGCATTTAGTGAAACCAAACTAGATAGAGCAGACGTCATGTCACCACCTGTCAGCTCTCTGAGGTAAATGTCTGTTTGACTCTTCTGCTTATGTGCGGTATAGGACAGTTACCTTTCAGTGAGACAGAACCATCTCTGACCTGCCCGATGTTTACTGTAGGGTGACCTGCAGAAGATCATGTGTGTGGAGAGCTAACCTGGAGCAGGCAACATGCAGTAGCTTTTAGTTTAATGAGTCCTGAGGCTACATACCCTGCATGAAACGGCCATCTCCACTAGGATACCTTCCAGACACTGGAATTTTGCTGCTGCTCAGCAGAGGGTGAATTTGTCACAGGAAGTAGCCACAAGTGTTGGGGGTTAAAAAAAAAAAAAGGAATTTCTGCTCTGCACAGATCCAGAATATGCTCACTGTGCTCCATCTCCAAAACAAGGGTCAGACTATTTTGTCTTATTTACTTTCACATTACTTTATAAAATTGAGGAATATATGTGTAATAAACATTTTGTGCATGCTTAGTGCGTGCCCTCTGGTGCATCTTATGTTGAAATATTTAATTTTTAGCTTTGGTAAAATTTTCATTGGATAACTTCTATGTGGCAAGGGATTTATGTAGCTGTATAAACTTGCTATAGTCCTCTGAAGGTTACATGTAGTGCTCCTTGGTAAGTAATGACCTTTATCTTTTCAAGTTTTTTTTTTTTTAAAGTTGAATAGGTAGTTGGTTGATCTGTTAGTACCCAAATACTGAACAAAACAACTTGAGCTAAAACTCAGCTGATAAGGAAAAAAATGAGATACTTTTTGAGAAGTGATTCTTCTGATCTTTTTATGTCTGTCAAACATGCAAGACATACTGACTGCTCTTGCTATTAAGCTCTACTTATTTGGTCTGTCTGGCTAGTCTTATTTAATTGTTTCACACAGTTCCACAGTGCCTGCAGAAAAGACTGTATGCCATATATATTTTAGCAGTATACAATTTGAGGTATAAATAAAAGAAAGACAGGAGTTTATGTATTTGTATAAGTTTATTGTATATGTATAAAATAAGATGCATAGATCAGAGCGAGCACTAAGTATGTTAAATTGGAATAATCTATCATCTTTTTATGATCTGAAAGTACCTCTCAAATGGTTATTTCACTTCCCAGCACCTCTGGGAGATGAGTCAACAATAACTTATTAATATTCTTCTTGACATAAATAGCAGATGAGTTTCATGAGGCAAAGAGGCCTTTCTTTACATGGAAATGTTGAACCTGTAGCAAATCCACTCTGGACTCAGAGTCAGGTTGGATTTAACCTCTGATTTTGCTGAGCTGAGTTAGTGTAATTTATTTTAAATGGTTCCTATAGAATACTACTGCTGATGAGAGTCTTAATTCACTGTCTCTTGGTTATAAAAATTATTATTATTAAAATAGTAATAAATAATCTATTTATGCAGTAAGGTGGCTTTATGGTATGGAGAAGTAACCGTGAAGGTCATGCAATTTTTAAGGAGAATCTCCACATGTATAACTTCAAGGGTCTTACTGCAGAGTTGTTCGCAGTCAGGTCTGCTCTGCACAGAGTGCTCCCCTGGATGTCTTGGGGCAGGTCCTGAAGGTTGTGGTGCCAGCTGGAGCTGGCTGCCTTGGTGGGATCTCACCTAGGGCTTCTACTGCCCCATCCCTGGGAGGCTGTAGCATAATATTTTTGTTTTAGCCTCTGCCCAAGGGAAGGGAAGGATGGTGGTCGGAGATGGGAAATGTGTCCCTGATCTCAACCAGGTTTCCTATGATGTTCATAATGTGAGAACTCAAGCCACTGACAGAGAACTTTCTGTTTTTCCCATACTGCAGGATCAGGCATTGGGGACTGTGCTAACTTCTCCTGAAGAGGGAAGAAAGGAAGCTATTTACTGCAGTAGATCTTTACAATACTTTCCCCTTCATAGTTTACTGATAGCTGGCTTAGATGAAGCTGCTTTTGCTTAAAATTTATAGTATCAAAATCTGACAAGAATAGGGCACTTTAGTTCCTTTCCTTCTTTCTTGATTGTGGCACTGAATTTACTATATTTTTTCCTGCTTGTTTCCATCAGGCAGTGTAAAGGGAGTGCAACTCCCACTGTTGCAGATCTTCACATTCATCTCTAGCATTCATGCAGAGCTCTACGCACCATTGACAAATTACATAAAGATACAGTGTAATCATTTAACAGTTTCTTATGTACCATATGGAATTTTTCTAATGACTATAAGATGAAAAGTAGCTTAGAAGCATATCCAAATCCTAATCTTGTCTTTACTTCATGTAAAACTGTCTGATGTATTTGGTCTTTTTCTGTATTTGACATTGGAAGCTAAGAGACCATTCCTTTGTGATCTGATCATGTAAGCACTGCAAATTTTTGTGGAAAGGTGGTACAGTAGTGGAATCATGCAAGAACCTGAAATGACTATCAAAGTAATTACTGTTGGCTAAAAATATACTTTGTGCCAGCTTCAGAAATGTAATGAAGCTACTGAACTTTTAAACTCCTGATATTTCTTTAATTCCTTTGTTTTATAGCTGGGCAAAAAACCAGTTACAGTAACTGCTGTAATTTTATTCTTTTAACTGAATGAAGGGATTATTTCAACTTTTGTATTTAAAAAAAAACATTAAATGAATTGCATTAAAGAAAAGTGACATGTTAATAACTCAGAGATAGCAATTTCATTTCCCAGTGCCTACTTTGGGTCCTCATGGTCTAATACATCTTAACTTCAAAGCAGTTTCTTCAGGATCCAAGAATGGAGCTTGAATGTGGCTTCAGCAGTAAAGATTGCTTCTGACTTTGATAATTCCTTATATATGCAGGGACAGTTCTCTCTGACTCTGTCTCTCTTCTTCTTTTTTTTTTTTTTTCCCCATTTTTGTTAAAACTTTATAGTTGGACTGATTGCATGGACTGATTTTGTGGACGGTGATGTGAAAATAAAGTCTTTGTTAGCACATTAAATTTGCTTGAAAATATTTCTATTTCTCAGAGCAACATATAGGATAAAGGATGAGCACAATTTCTGTATCAGGTAACAATCTAAGAGTTTTACTTTGCAACAAAATAGTGTTAAACTTTCCATCTCATAATGAAAGGAGCTAACATTTATTAGTAGAAGTCATGCTAGGGCATTCTTCTTACCTGAAATAGGAGTGGCTCATATGTATTTTCCCATGTTGGAGAAGTGAAGAAAAGGATAGTCTTTGTTATTAGTGATGTAGCTGGATGTACCTATAATGGGTTAAAATTTGTATACTTTCCTTCAGCTTTTCTTCACAACTATTGGTGCACATTTGAAGACTAGTTTGAGACTACAGACCATAGAAAATTCTATTCCAGGTTAATGTTGTAGATTTCCATCATTAATTTTAAAGTTGGAAACTTCATTCACTTGCTGTTTTGATTTGCTAATGAGAACACTTCTGTGTTCTCCTGTGTATGCTACCTGTTTTGTACATTGGCAGAGCTCAGGACCTAGGGTTATCTGGAGGTGATAGCTATTCTCTAATTTATCATGCCTGAAATTCCATGTCTGAGTTTAGAAGATTCTTTTTTTCTGAAGAATCCCTGTTTTCTCAGCTTTCTATGCTTTGTGATAAGGAAGAAGTGAAGTTGAAAGAAAATATGGAATCATTTGCAGACCATCAGTTCTGCAATTAGGAAAATATGGCTTCTGTGAATATCTGCATTTGTCAACAAGACAATGGACATCAATTTAGTGTCCACTTAGCTGAAATAATTTTAAGATTTCTGCCTTTCAAACCTGGTAATGCCTACAAACCTCCAAAATTGTGTTTTATGTACAGATAGAAACTCTTGTCTCTTCATTCCTTCACCTTTAGGAAACCACTCTGTGATACTATTTGACACCCTTTATTGTTATTAAGATGATGCCTTGGCTGAAATGCCTGTATAAGAAGAGAGGAGATCTCTAAGGTAGGGAGTTATGGACAATAAGCCTTGTGGTAGACAGGGTTGTTGCAGACTTCTGTTTGCACAAGTTGAGTTGAGGTTTCTATATGTATTCTGAAGAAAAAATATTTTTTAAACCAAATTTATTTATAAACCTCTATTTTCTTTTGACTATATTTGACTTTTTTTTTTTTTTTTTCCCTCATAAAATAATTGCAGAGTTAACAATATTCATGGAAAAGCAAAGATTATCTACAGGAAGTTTTTCTATGATTTCTCTGATGGCTGATCATCATCTCTCACTGCCTAAGAAAAAAAAGACATGGCATTTTATTATGTTCCCATTTCCAGATTTTTAAGTGGAGAGAGAGACATGCATTTGAAGCTTTGAGTTCATGATCTTCTCAAAGAATAATGGGTAAACTCACTGTGACCCTACCATATCCCTGCATTAACACTTGAATCAAAGATTCAAGTAAATATTAAAACTTGAATCAAAGATCAGTCTTTGTCTTGCTTTGAACTTTACCAGTCAGTTGTTCGGCACAACATTGAGAGCTGCAATGCCTGCTCCCTAAGTGTGTTGATAACTCGCTCTGCTCAGGCACTCTGCTTTTTTCTTCCTCTCTCCCTCCTACAGCTGAAGAAAATACTGGGGAGAAGTACACGGCTCACAAGCCACATGGTATGCACTAGATCCTTAATAGAGAATCCACCCTGCCATGTGCTTGATCCCATTGAATTCTCCCCTTGCCCTTGTTCTGTTCTACTAAGAGAACGGATAATCTCCCACATTATTGGATATAGGACTGAGACTAAGAAAAAACTCTGTGATAGAAATGTAAAGGAACAAGTTTCTTTAAAATACAGCAACTGTTAAAAGTCTCTCTTGGATATCCACAGTCTTTTTCTTCCTCATAACTTGCATATTTTCTGTGCATATGACAGTATTGCAAGCCACCTCCTTCTTTAACTTTTCCTGGGAGTAGTACATTCTCTGTGCATTCCCTTGCTTTTTCCAAGTAGGGACAGCCATAGAAAAAGCAATTACTCCAAGTTCCTGAAAAAATAAAGCTTACTCAAACTTACTTCTCCCCTTTTGAGGACATCCCTCAGACTGTATTGGAATTAGTTATTATTGCACGATAATGACATTTTTGTACTACCGGCATGTACTTTTTCTACAGCTCTCTCTCCTCTGAGACATCTCTGCTGTAAAGAGTTTAAAGAACTGATGCAGCAGAACTGAAAAAAAATATTTCTGTGGGGAATTTAGTGCCAATTTATAATGGCTGATCTTCCTGGGATGGAACAGAAGTGCTTGCCATTTGCATTCTTTCAGATCCGAGGCATTTTAACAGTCCTGTAGCCAGTAGGCTAGGGTATCAAAGCATACACACATATTTCTAAAAAGAAAAAAAAAAGTAGCGTGAAGTAATGTTTCCTTCAAAAGGAAACAGATAAGATGAAAAAGTGAGGATAGGGTGATAATAAGAGTGGGGTCAAGGAATTATGAAAATAGAGATGTCTTAGAGCAGTCTTCTAAAATTATGGAAAGAGAAGTGATTTTTTTACCACCTCTGAATGCTGTGGGAACATGTGTTGGAATTTTAGTAAGATTCAGGCCCCATCCATGCTTTAAAATTTAGTCAAAGTGTACTCTTCAACTGTGAACACTTATTAAAGCTCAAGAGAGTTCAAATTCCACAGTATTTTACCTGCTTCTGCTTATGTCATAAGATTTGCTGAGTAGCGAACCATCTATCTCATCTGCCACAGAGAAATTATTTGGGCAATTAGGTAAGGCTGAAGTGGCCTTAATGACTTCAGAAAGGAATATATTTTCTTTAATGCTCACAATAAATGCTTTTGCTACATTGCTGCCTTGTGACCTTTTCTTAGCTGTTTTATTACCCTACATGCACACTTATCTATTTTTAGTCATGCAACTGTGCATCTTTGTGGGTAGCTATTTCAACAAGTTGTGGATTCCAAATAATGGATTTTGGCATCCTAATTTTTTTTCTAAATATATTAAAAATGTAAGTATGTAAATCACTAAGATTGTTCCCTTGTGCCTCTATATATTGTTTTCTAAATCTGCTACTTAATGGAAATTGCACTGTGATGCTCCTATTTCTTCCACATCAACAGAAGTTGGTGATTTATTTATGAGTTCTCTCTCTAGCATAGCATGGGCAGTTTGAGTTTCTCATACTGATGGACAAAAGAAGGTGCTGTTATCTGAAAGGGAACTGATATGTGCCTATTGCTGAAATGCTTGTGGCACAATTGCAGTATGTATCTCAAACTCCTTTTTTACTTGCAAGTGTGAGGCAGGCAAACCTGTCCAGTTACTTTTTCTTTTTGATCAAACAAGCAACTATTCTTCTCATTGTTGAATCTAAAGGGAAAGGAAAATATTTGTTGAAGTAGTTTACATCAAGCCATATGTTGATGGAAGTATTGTTTTGGTCTGATTATGAAGGTAAATTAGAATAAAGAATGACATAGAAAGAAGAGAGATAAACACCTTTTATAGAGTTGCCACACCTTTTATAGAGTTCCCTGCTCTATTTTTTAAAGATTTTTGCTTTTTTTCCCATTGATAGTAACCTTCACAGGAAGAAAAACACTTCAGAGGTGCAATAGTTCTGTTACTTGTTTGACTACTAGAGTGATGAAGCCCCCTCCAAACGTACTGCTAGCTCTTTCCCAGCAATTACTTTCTCCACAGGGAAAACGATTTTTTCTGCCACCTGAACTTACATCTTTCAGGGGACAAGTTAGTGTACCCATGCAGAATTTTTCTTTTTTTTTTTTTTTTGGTAAAAAGTTGTACATTATCACTGAAACTATCTGGTAGCTTTCTGCTGCCAAAAGTGAGCATGCCCCTGTGATTTACAGATCAAAATTTCATACAATAATATTAGACTAGGACTAAAGAATCTTTGCTTTCCACATTGTATTCTGCACCTTTGGAAAAACTCCCATCCAGATTAATCATGTTGTCCTCTGATTTGATCTTACACCACTTTAATACTTCACTAGGTATTCCGGTGTATTGCACTTAGCAGGAAAAAGACAAACTGAATGACACCTGAATGAATCTTATAATCCATTCAATATGGAACAATACAGTGTCTGGGTATATGTAAGGATAGACATATGTACAAGCATATGGATAAAAGCATGTACATGTTGATTAGGTCATTAAGCCATGCCAATTTTCTTATGGCAGATGAATTATTTGCAGAACTGGTAAAATTTTAATTAATTTTAACTTATATTTTCTCTAAAATAAGATTTTATTCTTTTTGACACACACCTTCTGTTTTTACTGATTTCTCAGCCCCCATATCCACTTTCTTGATTTTTCACCATCAAGACATAAAAAGGAAACAAGAGTTAGAGAATAACAAAGGAATTAGTGAATTCCAAATAATTTTCCCCTCAGAAAAAACAGGTCAGCTTTGGTTGCCTTTTTTTTCCCCTTTTATTAGTTTAAATTAGTTTTTTCTAGGACATAAGCAAAATGAAAAATTTTCATAGAAAACTTTCATTTTCCTACCAAAATAGTTAGCTGGTTTGCTCAGGTTTTCAAATGGCCAAACCAGGAATAAATTTGAAGATCATCTTGGTTGTACTAAATGCTTCCTTGGATGTGGGCCATACATCTGCTCTGCTGGAGCATGGTCATTCTGTTTACAAATTTACCCACCAAATTGCTTGTACTGAAATAACACTTATTTGGTGCAGTGGTATTGACAGGATTAGTAGTTCTTCAGGCTTGCTTTTATCAAGGTGAGTACTGGCTTTGGATGTGAAGTAGCTTAGGAAATGAGTTCTGAGTCTTTCAAACTTGTGTTTGTTCATATGCAGAGCAAGTACAAAGTATCTGGTATAGCATTCTGTTAGATGCTTGGGTTGAAAAAGGGAAAGCTTCAGGAGACCTTATTGTGGCCTTTCAATACTTAAAGGGGGCTTATAAGAAAGATAGGGACGGACTTTTTAATAGGGCTGATAGTGATAAGACAAGGGGTAATGGTTTTAAACTAAAGGAGGATAGGTTCAGACTATATACAAGGAATAAATTTTTTGTAATGAGTGTGGTGAAACACTGGAACAAGTTGCCAGAGAGGCTGTAGATGCCCCATCCCTGGAAACGTTCAAGGTCAAGTTGGATGGGGCTTTGAGCAACCTGATCTAGTTGAAGATGTCCCTGCCCATGGCAGGGGGTTGGAATAAATGACCTTTAAATGTCCCTTCCTACCTAGACTATTCTATGATTCTATGAAATGATTCAAAACATACCTGTGTAACTTCTCTCAGATGACCATCACAGCAGTTCATGGGTTAATCTGTGACTGACTGTGATCCAATGGTACAGGTAGATTTATGCGGTCACCAGAACGTGTCATAGGAATGCATTTTTCTCTTTTTCGTGGAGTCCAGGTCACATACAAATAGTGGCTCTTCTTTTGTCTTTCACGTCTGATATTTCTCATGCCTGCCAGTTTGCCCACATGAGAGGTACGCGGTGGTTTCCTTCAGGCTGTTTGTGATCCCTGTTGTAGGTTTGGCATGTCTCCAGCAGCTGACATCAAACACTGACAGGGTTGGTGTTGTTAGCAGTCCTGTGACCCTAAAACATTGTCAGTTGTGGCTTGATTATCTTACTTGGTCTCACTACTATAAATGCTTTTAAAAGTGGTAAGTCACATTAGATTGCAACTTCTCTGACACATTGTAATCCCTTATGCTTCTAAGTGATCCTGTATAGTTTTGGCATAAAATGTAGCAATCAAGTCAGTGTTGTCAGAGGAAGTACACAGCTTTAGCAGATTTTTTTTTTTTCTCATATACTTATTTTTCTTTGAAATAGGAGGAAAATGTGTGTTATGTAAATATTTCAGAACAGAAGGATAAAATATTCATCAAATGCACTGGCAATTTTATCACATGACTTTCTTTGCTCACCAGACTTAGTGCCAGCATGCTTGCTTCACCAGGATGTTCTCTTTGATACATGAGAGTAAAATACATACCTCATCTGATCTCTGTTGCAAGTCTGATGATTGCCTAAAATACTCCATATTTCACCTGACCCAGCCATCACTGGTCTTGCAAATAAGTTGTCCTAGTCTAGATCAGTGATAGGCAGATGTGTGACTGGTGCTCACATAAAGCATCCCTCACATACTGCATTGAGCATGTGGCGATAATTCACAGTGTCTGTGGTCCTGCTGCCTTGTCAACATGAAGAGTTTTGGGTTGTTTAAATAAGAACTACTATCACTTCTGGCTTCTGAATGTATCCTAATGAAATGAAATTAAATGCTCCCAGGAAAAGCCCTTCCTTCTACTTTTTTTTTCTGTCAAGGTTCCTGTACACCAGGGGTTTGAATTCTAAAGCATTCTTGCCTTTGTGTGCAAAAATATGCTACCACAGTGCTCTTCAGCTGGCCTGCTTGATGATGTGATGTTAGTATTTTTCTAATTCTAGTCACTAAGTGAATTTCACAGTTAAAAGAGTAAGTCTGATTTCCTAGTAGGGAAAATATATACAGGTTGTTCAACACTGGTTATACGTGTGTATCACAGGTGTTCAATACCACACCATAGTTATGTTCTTCAAGTCTGAATATTTTTCTCACTGTAGCTCTCCTGTGATACAGATATAAGGTATGGAAAAATAAATAATATGTACATGGTCAGGCAACAAAAGCTGAGCAAAGCAGAAATTTAATCTAAGAAGTTGATGTTCCAAGCTGATTCTCTAACAGTTGGATAATTGAAATGCAAGTAGTTTAACAAGTACTCCAGGCAAAGGCTGTTTTAAAACATCAGGGAAATTGTTATGTGGCACTTATAGTTTGCAAGTACACAGATGCCCCAAAATATATGTACAGAGATGTGGAGTAGGCACAGAAGACTTCGGATTTTTTTCTAGAAAGATAGCCAGGCCCAAGTTTAGAAGACTGTGTAAAGCAACTGTAAGAATTTTTATAACTATAAAACAAATAGATATTTATATCAAAGTTATGATACATGATACATATGTTTATATTGTATATGTAAAATATAATATTATTTGTATAAGAGAACTGCCTTTTGTAATTCTGATATTATTAACTGCTTTTTCTTTGAATTGCTGATTAAAAAAAGCACAAACCAAAACAAAACAAAGCCACTATCACATGAAGAAGAACAATGAAGCTGTCAGTTAGGCTGGTAGCATTTGGACACTCTGACCTTGCAACTCTGTAGTAGTTATATATGACTACATTGGGTGTTTGAAAATTAGAGTTGTCAAAAGCAGTTATGAGTTACCTCTCTATTTGCTACTTGCATTCATTACTCTAAATGCTGTGGAAGGGCAAGCCAGACTACTTAAAAATTAATGTAGAACTGATGGTCTGACTTATGAAATATAGATGTGACAAAAGCCTTTATGAAGCCTTTTTTTTTGTTGTGTTGACATCATCATTTCTGTACAACCACACTTCATAATTCAGATATCTCAGTTGTTCCTTGTAGCTCTAGTTAGAGGTGATATAAAGTAGGGTTAACACTGTTCAACCTTACCGGTCTTTTGAATTGATTCTAATCTTACATTAATAGACACTTTCATAACTACAGAAAAGGACACAACTCTGACAACTACCAGTTTCTTATTAGAAGAAAAAATTTATTAGGAGTATTATGCACAGGAAATTCTTTCAGGAAAGATTTAGATAGAGTACAACCTGGGTTATATGTCTGGTAGCTTCCTTTCCTCAAGATAAAAACTCTGAAACAACAAAATAGAAAAACTTTTATTCTGCAAACACCAACTACTTCTTTATTGGTAGGAAATATTCATCAGTTATATTTAAGTAAGTCAGGAGAGCTTCTTTATATATGTTTATACGTGTATATTATTATATATTATTTATGTATTTGTTTGTTTGTTTGTTTACCTTAGGGGGGATTTTGTTGTTTTGTTGGGTGTTTTTTTTTTTTTCTTTAGGCTTTAGGGACTTCTTAGACTTTATAATCTTAACCAGGTCTCAAAATTCATGGCTTAAAACATCAACACAACATTGCTATTCCCTCCTACAAACATTCTAACTGACCGGTGGCTTCATTCTGACCCATATGGCAACATAGTTCTCAATAAATCCCGCTGGATTTCTGATTGTCTTGAGAGTTTTATATTTCATGCTCTTCTGATTGTATGTCAGACTCTTCAGACTTTGGTATCCTGTGAGGCTATACTATCTCATACCTTTAAGTTAGACAAATATGTTCTCTTGAAACTAAGAGTTGGCTGACCTCCTAGTTCAAGAATATTCCACTGAGACTGCTCTCAGCTCTTGTTGTTTGAATAATAATGAAAATGAAAGAATGGTATTTCACGGATGGAGAAAACTGCAGATTTCTTGAATAGGTCTAATAAAGACCTATTTGTCCTGCAACCAATAACAGGCATTGCCATACATGACATTTTGATGGAAAATATCTAGTGAAAGAAAATAGCATATATTTTACAAACCAAAATTACCCCCCCCCCCCCAAAAAAAAATCCGACCCTGTCTGAATATCTTACCAAGTTAATTTTTATTTGTTTTGACAATAGATGATCAAAATATTTAAGATCAGGGTGCTTTATTTTACATGATTCAGGGTAAGCTCTTATTTTGTCTAAATGACTACTTCCCTAAGTTGCAACCTGACTTACTTCTTGCAAAGGAATGACTTAATTTGAAATTAATATGGAGAATCTTTATTAAATTCTGTCTCATGTCCTGGCTTAGAATGAGACTATTCTATATGCTAATTTAGCAGTCAAAATAATAAATAGCTCCTCTGGAGTCCAGCCCATGAAGATGACAGGAGGAGAAGGAATGGAGGTAGAAGGCTGAATACGATGTCTCAGGAGCAAGGATGGTGTGACTGGAGTAGGCAGTCTCTCTTTGACTTTCTAAGAAGTCGCACACACTATTGCTTTGAAAATTACGTATGTTCTGCAGTGCCATCTGTTGGGAATAGCCGCCTATTTTAGGCAAAAGTGAGGAATCAGGACATGAATACTTTAGAGGCAGCACCATCTTCTATA
This sequence comes from Strix uralensis, assembly GCF_047716275.1. NCBI lineage: Eukaryota > Metazoa > Chordata > Aves > Strigiformes > Strigidae > Strix > Strix uralensis. The sequence goes on along the minus strand of NC_133972.1, from coordinate 130,350,259 downwards.
TAAAGTTTGCTTTTTCTTCTCTAAAGATATGCTTTTAATGAAAAACAGTTTAATGTGCCAATGAAGGTCTTCAGCTACATGTGCATATTATAAAAGCTTTCTAGCTAAATAATAATTATAAACATGGCAATATCTAGGCATTTAATGCATCAGGAAACTTTCCATAGGATTCATGAATTTTGATAGCTAAGGTGCTGCTAGTCCCCAGCTTCTGAAAAAGCTGCATGATACTGATGCTTCAAAATGGTGTTCATTCTTTGAACTGATTTAAGAGCCATTAGATCTGACAAACATATTTTGTCTTAGATGCAAAACAAATGCAAAAAATCCCCTAGTCCTCGCTTTTCTAAATTGTGATAAATTACCTGAAAACTTCTTTCAACATGGCAGTGAAGAAAGTCAAAGACAGATGGTCGCAAATAAAATATCAGTATTCTCTGAGAAAGAGCATAGTAAAAATAAATGTAGGCAATCCAAATAGATATGATTTGAAATGCATAGGCTTCTAGGATAAACAGAGACAGGCTTTATATGTGGAGAAGTCATTACACAAGTTGACCAAAAATTCAGAGGTTTTTTGTGATGCATTAGAAATGTGATTTTGTTTGCTCACTTTTATGGCAAAAGACAGCAACTACTCAAGAAAAATGTTGCTATTTTTGTTTTATAGCATATATTTGAGTAATTTAATAAGAGTAATATATGCCATACTTTTATGATTTTAATCCCAAAATAACTACAAAACTAATAGTAGCCATAGCAGTGTTCATATGACTGGTAATGAGTGTTTGGGGGATGGCTTTGAGAAATGAAATAGAAACCAAGTTGCATTTGAACTCTGTTAAATTGTACGGTTTCCTGTAATTAGCAGGATTACTAGTTCCATAGGAGGATCTAAGCAACACCAAAGTAAAAAAAATTAGTGCTTTTTTTAATTTTCTATTTTTTATTTTCCCCTAAAAAGTGTTTTTTGATGCTGCATCTAATGATTGAGAACTGTTCTGTGTTTATGGGTTGTGAGAGTTCACTCTGCTGGTGCTTGAGAAACATCTCTTGAGATTTATCAGCTCTTCCAGTAGCTGTCAAGTAAGAGTAGAGAACCTCACCCCTGTGAAAAAATTCAGAAAACCAATGAGGAATTGAAAGACACATCCCTTTAATAAGCTGGGTCATTCCTACATTAATGATTAATCTGAGTTGTCTCCCTAGTTCTGTAGACTGCTAATATTTCAAAAGCTATTCACCCTATTGATGTTCAGGTACCAAAGATGAATTTGAATTCCTTACCTTTTGATTAACTCCAACTTTTGAGGAGTAAAGTATAGGACATTTTAAAATTTAAGTGATATAGATTTTGTATATTTTTTCAGGTTTCAGATAAAGCAATCAGAAATTTGTGATTTTCTTTGACTTAACAAAAAATGTTCTCCTTCAAACTAAAGATTAGCTGAAATTGTGGAAAGGAGAGCTTTATTCAAGCTGTGACCATAAGCTGTCAAATAAGCAAGTATAATAATTACTTGTTTAATCTAAAATGGTTAACATAAACCTGTCAGTCTTTTTCTAAATAGTATTTAGGGATTAATGTAATGAATAGCACTCTTTAAAGGCAGTCTGGGCATACAAACAACCCACAAGCCCTACTGTTTTCACTTATCTAGCTCTTTTTTTTGTTGTTATGATTAGTTTTAATTCCAATTGCCATTATAAGCAGATTATAAAGTATTCCAGTCTCTCAGTTTGCTGCTCTAATTTGTATGCAGCTAAGTTCAGAGGTGAGGATGAATTAATTTGTGATGAGCAGCAGGTGTTCTGTGTGGTGTCCCTACCTGAAAGATGCATGATGAGACTATACGTCTTGTTCTTAATATTTTCCTGGTAGGAATTATCCTGTTTTTTTCTGTAATGTTTCTGAAAAATAACATTTCAAAGTCACTTACTTGTGCAGATGGTGCCACAGTAGCTGTTTATGTATAGCTGCATTTGAGCACCTGTGTAAGGCAGGGATTTTATGGAATGAAGAAGAGAAATTTCTGGCAGACAACACTGTGAATTTAATTACCAGAATGTGAAATTTCTATCAGGTGCAGCTGTTTCTTCTATTCTTACCATCAACATATTTTTCTCCATTTTAAGGACATGAAGTACGAGCACACTACATACTAAAGCAAAAGCAACCACTTCCCTCCCATCCCCCGCACTTGTCTATGATGGCAAGATAAGAACAATTTGATTTCTCATTCTTTTCAACAGATTTGATGTTTAACAGGGTATGAGAAATCCCATCAGGCATCTTTAAGAAACTGGAGGATTTGAACATTGTAAGCCCACGATTTGCCATCGGTACCTATGGCTGTAATTAGCATTTTCATTCACAAACAATACATATACAAAATAAACTAATTATTCTCTATCCTGTTTAAGCACATACATAATATTTATTTAATCACTTGTATCTCTTTTTCTTTGTTTCGATATATACATACAAACATATACAAAAATAAATTTAAATTTATGTTTATAAATTGGTAAGTTTTCAGGTTTTTAGAAAATAGCTTTTCTCTTTATGAATCTTGCTTTAACTTTTAGTGTATTCACATTTTTCTTGGTTGATTCTTTTGCCCTAATAAATCTAAATATACTACTGTTTCTGTCCTCATACTGTTCTGAATAAGAGATGACTAAGAATGAAGCATAATCCTCATTTTATGGTCAGCTGGGAATTGCACCACTGTGCATGTCTGCAGGGTGTGCTAGCTATGATAATATGTCCCTTAACATCCTCATTCCCTTAGCACCCTCATGTCTCTTAGCATCCTCAGCACGTGTCTCATAAAGATGGTACATATGCATGGATGGTTGGAGGTGAAGGGGCTGAAGACCAATAAACAGCAGGACTGGGAAGCTTGTTTTGGGCAATACTTTAGGGTCTGTCTTTTGTGTGTCTCTGTCTAGTCACAGGGACCTTAAGTGAATATCACTGTTCCCTATACCACCAGAATGAGCTCTGAGAAGGAAAACATTCAGTACTGTGTGGGTTTTCCCTCCTCCCCAGGTTTTAGTTTCCAGTGTGGGAGGATGGGACAAGGTTGTACTAAGGTTGTAATAGTACTGTAGTTAGAAGTCTCTCTAAGACACTGTGCAAAGGATAGTATGCAAAGAATAGTGATTTCTAGCATACATTTTCAGGTGAACATTGATATTAAAGTAAAACCCCTCTTAAACTTGTACATTTTCCCAAATAATTGGCATTTAGGTGTGTGCACTACTCCAAGCATTTGCCTCTAACAGGACTACTTCTATCTTTACAACTAGGGAAATTGTCCTACTGAATACTGAATCATGAATGCGATGCAATTTTGCCATGGAAGGGTTGCATGAGGTTCTTCTGAAGAATGAGAAGTACTAGAGACAAATGTTCTCAGCACGGAAAACGTCTCGTGATTTCCAAAGTACACATGAATCCTCTTTAAACAAAAAAATTCAAATTGACTGATACTTTGAGCATTGTAACTAACATGGAATGAGTACTGGCAGAGTAGCATAAAAAAGGGATGATGAAACTACATAGTAGCATGCAATGGTGGAGATGAGAGGAAAGTTGGATGGAGTTGGTGTTAAGTTCACATTATTTTTATTTGTCCGTTAATGATATAGGAGAAAACAAACAGATTTGTATAGCAGAGGCAGGAACATATCAACTGGAGTTGTGCATCAGTCTAATTGGAAAATAGAAAAATAATGCAGTTTAGATAAAAAGAAGAGCAGGACAGCATAGTTGGAAAAAAATAACCTGGAGGACAGGTTTTGGTCAGATGGAATTACTTGAAAATCAGAAATGTAAACATCTGGGGTTTTAGAAGTGAACATCAAAATGGTTATAAGTATAAAATGCAGCAACGAAAAGGAAAAATAGAAACATGTTTCAGGGAAGGAAGGAAATAGTGTGACCAATTTTAAATATAGAGAGAAATAACACATCATCAGACAAATTATAGTGCCTGTCTGCACTGCTTCGGTGAAAACATGCCTGAGGTACTCTGTGATCTCTTCATTCTGGAAAATGACAAATGATAAATGCTGTTACTAAAAATGATTAAGCATCGGTGAGAAATGTGTTCATGGAAAAAATAAAAAAAGATGAAATACCCTACATATATAGAGGGAGAAAACTCAGTGGTATGGCTGGAAACTCACAGTCATTTCTTATTCTTGACTTCCAGGGCTTGATCCCTGCACAGGCTGCAGCAGTCACAGTTTCAGAGATTATCAGCCCATGTTATCCCACACTCTTCCTTGCTGCAGATGTCTTCCTCCTCTCCCTTTCCCACCCAGCTGTGCTGTTCCTGGCTATTTGCAGGTCAGTACTGTGTCCTGTGTGAATGAGTGATGATCTCAAAACAGCGTGATAAAACTCTAGAAGATAGCAAGAATGGCAGCAGCCACAGATGAAAGTATGGAATGACAACAATCAGAGAAATGTGTAAAGAGAATATGATTTTTCAGTTGTAGAAAAGAGACAGACAAGGAGACATATAATAGAGACCTCTAAAATCTTAAGTATTGTGGAGAAAACCGTCAAGGAATGAGTTCACTGTTTCTTTTGATAAAAGAGGGAAGGGACATCAAAGTGGTAGGTGATAGTGGTTTGGGATTCATGCCAAGTGAACTTTGAGAGTTTTCACTGTGTAAAAATTGTTTAAAATTATACTTAGGACGTATTTCCTCAGGGAGTCAGAGATAACAATTAAAAAAAAAGAGCATATGAGTATGAAGAGGAACTTGGCAAGTCTGTGAGGGAAAACTCTGTGGAGGGTTATTAAATAAAACATTATTTTGGCTTGGGAAATCCCTGACCCTCCTTCAGGCTGAGCAAGACCTAAGGCAACAGGATAATGTGACTCCTTCGTTCTTAAACTCTTTCCTCGGCACTTATTGGTCTCAGAAACAAAACGTAGCATTGAAAGAGGTCCTGGTCTGCCCAGTAAGGGCGTTCTCATAGCCTTAGTGCCAATGCCTGTAGAGTTTTTCCAAGACTCTGTGGAGGGTCCTCAGCTTTCATTAATTTGAAAACAAAGAGATACAGTGCATAGTTTTACTGATATCATGCAGCTACATTAAATTTTGTATTGAATTTCTTACTTCCTGTCTTAAATTGTTATTAGTTAGTCACATAGTGTATTCCGTCCTGGAGATGGCCATGTTCAGTGTGGGATGAGTATATTCCACTACATTAAATTTGTAAAAGGTTTTGGGATTCTTTGAGATGAAATGAGCTATATAAATGCAAGCTGGTATTATGTTTGCAAAATCTGTGTGATTGAGAAGATAAATCTTCCAGAAAAATGTCAGTAGATACAACCAGTTTATTATTTCTAGAGGCTAGGAATAAGAAAGGGATAGAAAATAAACTCAGCAGACTGGATAAAACAGTTTTGGTTTCTTTCCCTTCCCGAAAGAAAACGATGGATTCTAGCAAATATCAAATAATACTTTAAACTTGACCTTTCATAGTTCATGTAGCCTTTCATGCTTATGTATCTGTCTTTGCATGAAGAAATATGGTAACTAATAATGCACATATATATAAGATATAGTCAAATATATCTGTAGTTAAATATTTAAAAGCATTTCTTTCAAGTTACTTTTTTTTAAGTATTACTTAGTAATCTAGAAATCTGTCCAGATGGGTTTTATGCATAGAATACTTCCTTCCTGTGTGTTTTACAATGTCACATACTAGACATTCGGCACAATGTACTTTTTATCACAGTCCTGTCTATACTGAATTTCAAGGAAGAGATCTAAGTGATAGAATCAAACTCAAGAAGACTACAAATAATAAAACAGCAGGAAGGGACATGGGTCCTACCTTATAATCTTTGAGTGGCCAAGTTTATAATTCCTTTTAGCACTGACAGGATACCTACCCAGTTTCTCTGGGAAAATGAATAGCGTGTTCTCTTGAGGAGACACTAGTGCAACTGGCGGTAGCTGGCAGTTTCAATAGCTGTCTGCCTGCATCAGATCCTTATGCCTTTCTGTCACTGCCATCCTGTCACTTTATGAACAAAAATTGGTTGTGCCTCATTTGTCTCTGAGTGAATGTGATCAGTAAAAGGCCATGTTTAAGTTGTCAGGTGAAAGTTTTAAGAAAATGAGGTAGATGTAAGCTGAGAAAAGAATGCAAGCAGGTAACAGCTGTCATATTCAAAGGTGCTTTGTCTCCGGCCTATCCACTTTGCAAGGACCAGAAATAATGGTCTGGTATTTTCTATATCACATATAGTGTGTGCACACAATTGATCTGGCTTACATGCATCAAATACACTGTGCAACTATGGATGCACTTAGCAGACCATATGCAATGAGTGATATGTGTGGGGCACACCCAAATCGAGATGTAGAAATTACTTCTCATGTCAGCTAAATCTTACAAGAGTGTAAGTAAATCTAACTGTGGTAGTCTTTTGGCCACAGGGGTAGACTTCACGAATTTAACTTCTTAAGTTTTCCACTGGATACATGTGGTAGTTTAGTCCCTGCCGGGGTCTGAGACCACGTGGCTGCTGCCCCTTCCCCACAAAGGGAGTGAAATACAAACCCTGGGGCTGAGATAAGGAGAGGTTTAATACAACAGTGCAACAGCAACAAAACAAACAACAACAATAACAACAACAATAACAGTAATAACAATGAACAGAGCAAGATATGTACCGATACAGCAGTGAGAGCAGAGAGATCACATAACACACGCGTTCACCGATTCTCCCACGCTGCCGCGCTTGGGTGCCAGCATGTGACGTCAGCATGGTGTGGAATAACCCGACTAGAGCTTCCCCCCACTGCTGGGGAAACTTAACCCTATCCCAGCTAAACCAGGACAATACAGAAAGCCTGTTTCAACAGACATTGACATCATTTGGAGCCTGTCCAACAACTGGATCATCAGAAACTTAGCCAATAGTTTATTCTACTCTTTTTAACTGCAAAGTAGCAAGAACATATATACTTTCACTTTAACAGTCAACAATACAACAGACATTGAAATATATTTACAAACAAAAACTGCAGACTGGCTCACTGTTATTTTTTAGATAATTTATTAGCCCTAACTATTTGGGCAATTGCCAGTTATTTGTAAAATGTTCCTATTTTGGAAAGAATTTTGAATGTAAGTTCAAAGATTATTTTTGCTACATACAAAGCACAGCACTCTGTTTTTGCTATTTTCCATTAGATATTTGACAACAATTATCCTTCAGGACAAAAGTCTTTCATCCAACCAAGTGACAGTAAAAATAGCCTCTAACTTTTTAGATTCCTCCACCTGAAACTACATGGAAATGTTAATTGTTTATTAACAATCCTTAGATTGAAAACTCATTTCTCAGAGTGGCTGGTGGAAAGAAACAAATAGCACAAAAACAACTTCTGTGGAAATTGGGATAGTTTGAAAACTACTAGAAAACAGAATAAAGCACAACATGATATTATCAAAGAAGTCATGTAAGGTCTAATTACCTGCAATGGGATGTACCAGAAGTCTCTATTGATCTCAGATGAAACTTTTGGTGCTTGGCACTCTGCAAATCAACTACTTGGTAGAAATTTTCCATTAAAACCTCTCTCTTTTAAACTGCCTATAAATTACAGTTTTTGCAAGTCTTCTATTATATGGAATTTTTTTAAAAGCTCTGTAAAGAAAAAAAGTCCTTAGATGTTACATTTCTCAAATGATCTACTTTCAACTTGCTGCCAGTATTTCTTATTAAATAGGCTCATTGAAGAAAAACATATTGTTTTGTCACACTCCATGTCAGACCATTGATAATAGTTGGATCCACAAGCCAGAAAAGATGCTCCCTGCAAAGGACTTGGCAAGGGGAGATTAAGGTCCTGGCTGTAAACTCTAAAAGACCCAAAGGTGCCTGAAAGGGAAGACCATCAGCACTCCCCTCGGAAACTTCCTACCATGCTACTTTTTAGTAGTTACTACTTTAGTAGTTACTTTTTAGTCTACTTTTTAGCCTACTTTTTAGCCTATCTGGCGCTCCTCAGCTCTCCCAACATCCGGTGAGTATAAATTCCTCTTTATGCTTTCCATTTTTTTTCAAAGCAGCCACCAATGAACAAGCAAAAACTTGTCCGCTGTTGCTAAGGGAAGAAAACAACAAGACGACCCTGAAAATGCATTGGCTCAGGGGTGGTAGAAGTTCTCAGGATACATTTTGGCTTTTCAGAAGAGAAATCTCAGCTGTCTTGTGGAAGAGTTGACATTGAAACGACTCTGATTTCGATCTTTTCTTGTGGTGCTATATGCAAGATCCCCAAATCCCCACCTGTGATTCAGCTGAGAACTCCCACTGACCAGGCAGGAGACAAGAAAATGGAAAAGCTCAAAGCAGTTTATGCATTTTTGTTATGCTATTTTGTTGCTGTTGCCAACTCCAGGACCCCATTCTAAAATTATCTATCTGAACTGCCACAGTTTTGGTCATATGTATACCATTGCTCCAGAGGGTCAGTAGATTTTGTCATGTGTTTTCTACTAAACTTGCATGGAAACTTGAAATGCAGAGTGAATACTTCGCAAATCCTGTTTGTCAGTGGGCATTTACTTTGTCATCTAGACTGTTTCTAGTACTTTGTGATTAACAAATACCTGAATAGTCTTTACAAGTTGGTCTCAGTTTGCATGTGTCAGATCATAGAATTTTCCTTCAGTCTTAGACATAAGACATTAAAATATTGGTCCATTTCTTTTCTTTTTTTTTCTTTTTTTTTTTTTTTTTTTAATATTTGCTCAGTTTGTAAGAAGGGAAAAATGTTTTTTTATATGCCTAACAAAACAATAAAATATAAAACATTAACTTGGTTTTAAAAGTGGGGAGCTGAGGCACAACAAAAATTGACACAAGTGCAGCTAAGACAAAGATAGAACCTCAAAGTATTAGTTGGATGGCAAAGTTACTTGCCTTTTTACCCTAAGTATTAATCCCCAGTTTCACCAGGCATGAATTCTGCTTTGTTATCTAGAACTTTACATGTTGGTAGTGGAATAAGAGAAAACTGAACCTGATGCACAATTCAAAATACATCTTTTTCTAGCCAGTATTGACCATGAACTGTTGTTGTACTTCAGCAGATAGCAGTCCTCCAGCACTTGCCATCTGTTGCTTACCCAGGAATGCTCTTTTGCCTATAGAGTTAAGCTGATGTAAACAGTTTGCTGCCACTCAGAAGTGTGGTCCTTTTGCCTGTTCCTCTGTCCTTATCTTTACTTTCCCATTCTTTCTTTTTGGTCAAGACTGGCATTCATCTTATTTTCCTGTCACCAACCCTCTTTGCCCCATGTGGGTGAACTAGTTCTGGGATTAATCCTGTAGAAATTTTTTTCTGTTCAGTGGGGATTACTCTTGTGCTGACACAAAAATTGGCCATATCTCACTGAAAAGTGCCTGAGGAGTTTGCCTTGTTCTGTAGTAAATGCTCTGCAGTTTACGAGAACCTCAGTGACACATTTGTGGCACATCTGTAGTTCCCTGTAACACTGGAAGGAATGGGGCAGGAGTTGTCCACAGACGTAACACCAGATTCTTATCTACACTCTGGATACTATGGACAAATGATGTGGTGCTTACCACTGTGAAGCATTAAGTGGTCTCTAAACCCTATTATCACAGCAAAGATTGTCAAAAGGTTTTTGAAAAGAATAATTTCAATTAGCATAAGGTAACTTTATATAACCCTGCTGCATTTAATGGAATGTGATTAATTTTCATTAAGAAATATAAATATTAAAAAAAAACACCCAAGGATTTGAGCATGCCAGCTTATTTTAGCTTTGAGTAATATTAATCCTGTGAGAACTGAATAAATTTTTAATGAAGCTCAATGTTTGGGCTTTTTTAGAGTTACAAAAAAAGACTTTCATTTTGTTTCCTTCACCACAACTGGCTTTACACCTCAAGGTATCATTGTAGAATAGAAGTAAACAACATTTATTTTCACAAGCTGACTCTACTTATTAAAATAAAGTAAAATGTTGTGGTCATGATGGTCTAAGCATATAACAGAGCTTATTCACGTAGGTAACATCTTTTATTTTACCTACTGATGCAGCTGGGAAAAATAAACCAGCTTTCATTTATGGAATACCTTTACGAGGTCACAAATAAGTGAGAGGAGGAAGTTGCATGTTACAAATGTAAATTCTTGAGCTGGAAGTAGATTATAAAGATCAGTGGAGTGGCATCTTTCATATTTCAAGTCCAGACTGCTGTGTAAAGAGATTATAAAAGAATGATATATGTTGCAGCGGCTCAAGGAAGCAGCTGTTTACTCATATAAGTGAATGCTTAATGCATTTGCTCGTAACATATCTACAGAGCTGATGGTAAAGGCATACAGTTTTACTAATATTTAAGCATTTCAACCAAGTTATTTAGTGATTCTAATTTGTGTTTTTCATACAAGCTCAGAAGAATAGTCCAATTGATTTACAGAAAGCATAAATTGAAAACATTGATAAACTTATCAGAGATGTATTTGATTTACTGAATAAGAAGAATCTATTCTGATGTTCAGTTCTCAGCGAATTTTTGGTAATTAAACTCTAAGATATATATAACTATTAAATTTAAAGTGTTTCTGTTTCACATGGTAACCTTGAGGCTGTGATTTTAGGAAAAGAGTACCCCACACAAAGCTGTGTCTAATGATACTTTCAAGGTAGTATAATGCTTTTAAGAAAAGAAATCAGTTTTATTTCTTTCATTACAGATTTGATCCTGTGTAGGTACCATTTCCCCTTCTAGTAGGTAGTGTCCAAAAAAATTAAAATCCTTGGAGCAAGAGTCAGATGTTACATTTCCAAAGTCTGAAGGCAGAAAAGCTGTGCTGGCAGTCTGGGCTGTTATGAAGCAGTAGAACTCTGTGGAATGAGAAATAAACCAAAGCACGTGATGTTACAGGTAAACACTGATAAGTCTAATGGTAAATAGCTTTTTGTTTATTTGACTTTGGGGATTTCTTCCCCAGTGTGTTTAAAAGATAAAAATTTCTATCAAAGGAAAATAACTGCTATCTATTTGCTGCAGAAGTATTTCTACTCTCAGGCTCTTGCTCAAATGTGTAGGACTGCACTGTCTTTTCAGGAAGATCCCATCTCTTAAACTAACAAATTAAAAATGTGCGCAGCAGGGATTTCTGGATATATTTTTTGCTTACTTTTCTGATGTTACTGCCAATAAGCCTTGTTTTTTTAGTCCTGTGCTGCAAGACTAGTTATCAAATGAAATCAGCTTCATATCCTGAAGCAGTATCTGCAGATATAAAAAGTCACACTTCAGGTGGTATCTGCAGAGCTGGTCCTTTGATTTACTGTTCTTCTTGCACTTTATGTGGGATGATACTGAAAGCACGTGGAAATTCTCTCTAATGCATATGCTTATGTGAGACAATTACATGTGGTTTATAAATCCTGAAAAGATAGCTTTTGACTGTCAATGCCATGCATGCAATTTGTATAGTCCTCGTATTTGGTAAAAGGTCCAATCTAAGCAGTTATTGTGCAGAAAAGTACATGAAATTGAGTGAAGTCTGCCCATGTAGATTCAGTACAGTCCTTCTGTCCCACTTAAATGCTTTTCTTGATCTCAATCACACATTAAAAAAAAAAAAAAGCCTGTAAAGGTGTCAAGAGTAGAAATCAGCCCTCTTGAGTCCTATTCCAACTCCTTTCATAAGCAGGCAAACTTCTTCTTCCCCTTCCTTCACCTTCCTCCACCATATCGCTGACTTCTACATTCTTTGCAGCAGAAAGTATGTGCCATGCAGTATTAAAGAGGTCCCAACAATGTGTCTTTAATATATGAAAAGATTATTTTTAAAGTCATATAATTCAAATTATGACTGCCAACAAAATTTTGTTGTAAAAGGATTCTCTCCCTCTACCGTCACTCAAAAATAAGATTTTTTTGAGCCTGTTTTTCAGTACTTTGCAATTAAGAGGAAAATAGTAAAAATTTTAACTCTTCCACTATCTCCCTCCTGTCAGGAGGAAAAAGATTCTTCAGGAAAATACAGATGTTTCACCCTTTATTATTATTTTTATTTAATCAGGGCAGAGAGATAATGTATTCACTTCTGTTCATAACATATGAAAATAGAGAGAATTTAAATTGTCAACCTTAAATGAAGCCTGTTTTTTATTCTAAGTGTTCTTTTTTATTTTTGAGAACTAAATAACTTCCTTATAATGTCTATGTGTGTAAAATATATACATATATACAAATGTATGTATGTCTTTTAATGCTTCTTCTGGCCTCATATTGTTTTCAGCTTTGTCCATTAGTAAAACAGGTTATTACTGTATTGAAAAGTTACTATTGCAAGTATTCCTTTCAATTATGGAGAATATTTTGATTCATATTTTTCTTCTTCATTTGTAAACATAGGACAAACCAAAACCAGCCATTTCACACAGGTTTATGCCTAAACTATTCATGACAGCAGAATTAACTCCCTATGGACAAAGAGAGACTGCTTATACCAAAAGTCAGTATGCCTCTGAGGAAGCCTCTGTTCTGTCCAGGTCAGATCCCATATGCAATAAGTCAAAAAGACAAAATTGCATTAGGAGAGAATAAACGATTTGGCTCATTCAGTGAATACTTAGAATAACAAATTGACAGAAACTGGAATCAATTTTCACGTGATCTACAAACAGTAAGATTGCTCTGACCTTCAGATAAGATTAATTTGCAACTAATAATTCATTGTGTTCTAAGTCTCATCACATTTACTGTTTTCATGAATCTTCTGTACTCTTTTTTTCCCTCTTTGTTCAGTTGCTGCTGTTTAAGTGCTCTGAGGGTAGAGAGTTTTGGGATGGTGCCAGGTGGTCTAGGCTAATTCCAAACCAGAAAAGAGACTCTTCAGCAATCCCTCTTCCTCACTCCTTATGCTTTAAATAGGAAAGAAAATATTAACAATAGAAGTGCTTTTTTTTTATTATTTTTTTTTTTATTATTATTTTTCCTTTTTAAGGATTCAGAAAACAGATTTTAAAAGAGGTATAAAAAAAACCCTGAAATAAACTTCTAGTTTCATCCCAGTCTATGCAGAACTGTCAACCTGTCAGCTCAGGTGCAACTAAGACATCCAGAAACAAGAGGTCTATTGAACAATTATGTACCTTACTGTTGATATATTGCATATCTGTTTTATAGATTTGAGGATTATGGGTGATGATGGCTTGCAGAATGTTATTATACAGGCTGAGAGAGTAAATCGTTTAATCTTTGCTTTAACAGGGTTTCTGCTAATGAAGGGATGCTCTTCCCAAAGCTAGTAAGATTCAGGTTGTTTTGTAAAGTTTACTACTGTCAATATATCACACAAATGTCTATATTTTACAGTGTAGTTTTCATGACTTTGTTTCATTGTCTACCAGTTCAGTGGAAAATTTTTACACTATTTTCAATGAGCTTTACACCTTCAGCACTTTGGTGCAGAGACCTCATTCGTTCGTAACTGTCAGTATTATGTAAATGATCTGCATGATTTCTAACACAAAATATGCTTATTGCCAGACAGTCTTTTTAGTTTAGTGCTTTAATTTCTTTTAAATATTTCTTTCAAGAAAAGACTTATGAATTTGAGGAAAGATTCACAGGCAAAGATATGAAAATGAGATTTCTTTTCCCGTTTGATCTCTTGACGTGATAAGAGTCTAAGTATCCCTGCCAGCAATCTGGTTGATGCCAAAATTATAGAGGCGGTTTAGGAACACAACATGCCTTGACCTTTCCTGGAACTTGTCCAATACTCTGTTTTTCAGTACTTTTATAAAAAGCTGAAAGTTGGTCTAAATTAGTTTCTAAATGATCTGCCAAATACATGAGCAGAAATTATAAAATGGACAAATGAAGTACATTATTGTAATGGAATTTTACTGCCTGAGGAAGAATGAGTGAAGAAAAATAGGAATGACCTTTTAGTTGGTGTCTATGCTGTGACTTTGAATTTTTTTCTTTTTTTTTTTTTAGTCCAGAAATTAAGTGTATTATTCTGTAATCTCATCAAAGTGATTGCACTTTTCTTATCAGAAGTGTTACTATTGGAATGGTATAAGATAACCTGTAGTTTTGAACTGTAAATCTTTTCCATATGTCTGAATGGAAGCCAAAAGGAGAATATGCAAATGTAGGGATTTAGTAAATGTAATTGTTTTCTAAGTAGCAATAGAAAACATATCATGGCTGTGTCTGAGGTAATAGCAAATCTGCTGTCTGCCACATTTAGAAAGAATTTATGAATGTGGAAATCTACAAAAGTAATTTTCCTATTGCCATATATCTACTGTTCAACAAATTCATGGAAAAGATACAAGTTGTACGTTGATTTGTTTCACATGTTCTTGCTCTCCTACTGCAAAAAAGTAGTAGCAAAGAAAGCAAAAGAACAAGCAAAAGAACAGTTATTTTTCCCTCATTAGTAGTTTGTCTCTAAGGAGAGAAGGACTGTGCAGAGACACAGAGTACCTGCACCCTGAGAGCTGCTGGTGGGAGCTTGTTGTGATCACTCCTTGTAGATCAGTAATTTTAAATTATACCCAAATAGTGGCAGACATTTTAGTGGAATCTGAATTTCATTTGGGCACATAATGAAACAGGCTGGGACCTTTTTAGAGTCACAGTCTCTTGTTGGGGTACTATGTCTATAGATGTTTTGTCTTCTCCCTGGATTTTGAAAACAGTACCACATCATATAGACCCTTTTAACCAAGACTTTTCACCCAGTGCTCTGCATTCTTACATTTGCAAACTGTAGCTGTTAAGAAGAGCCATAAATGTTATGACAGAAGGATTTGAGAATGTAATTTAATCTTCCAATTCTTCCAATCTTTTCCACTGCATATAAAACACTGTTTACCTAGGTGGTTGTGGTCCCCATAATCTCACTTAAAGGAAATTGAGATAACTAAAACTACCAGACAATCCAAAGTAGTTGTAGTAGACTGAATCTAAGCCTGGTGTTATGGTGAAAAGCTTACTTTATCTTTTAGAAAAACACAGTAAGTCTTGAAAATCAACACTCAGCAGAAAATATCTTTTGCGTTAAAGTTGTAATAACATTAATCCCTTTTTCTAGTGATTTTTTTTGATGTCAAGAGATAAAAAAAGAAAAAAGTAAAAAAGATTCTTAGTAACAATCTATTTATTGTATAACCTGTGAATTTTGTATTGTTATCACATGTAAAATTACTGAGAGAAGTGCATAAACTTGTGGTCTCTGTTTCAGATTTCCTTTTCTGAGTACAGCTGATTGTTCAGCTGGCAGAACAAACATACCTGTAATATTTTTTCTTTATAAATCTTCTGTGAGCCTAGGCCTTTTTCCTTTTCCTTTTTCTGAATCTCCTTTGAACTTCTGCTTTGGTTTGGAAAGACTTTGCTTTTTCCATGTCTTCTACCTGCAGCTGGGGAAAGTCTGGTTTCTATTAGATTTGATTCATTACTTGTTCAGACTACAGTCATCGAGGTTAACTGTTCTCCATCCCTTGTTTGGCTTCTGTGCCAAAATTCTTTTTACAGCGTGATGATTACATGTATCAAAGCAGTTCTTATTACAGACAGTTTTCATCACATCAATGTCATAACATCAGTTTTTTAATTTTCCATGGACAGGATTGATTTAGACCCTAGTAGGGATCAAACATTAAACACACTTGCAAAACACAACTTTTCTTGATGAAGATATTCTCACATTTAATAACAATTAACTCTATAAGTAGTGGTATTGATACTGAGTAAAACCAGTAAAAGGTTTTTTGTGCAATTCAGCCTACAGGCTCAGAATCTGACTAGCTTGTTTAAAAACAATGAGGCTGGGGACATGCCAGGACATTAATCTCCTTCCAAGAGGTCTCTTTTATACTTTTCAATCCCTTTCCTTTCAATTATTAGAGCTCTGGTTGAAGAAGCAAGCCAAATACTCACTTGCTTCATTAACAGTGGAAAGAAAATTGAAGCATCTCGCCTTAACAGCACATTAGGCTGAGGAGGAAAACTGGAGGCAAATGGTACTTTTATTTTCTGAATCTTAAAAAAAACAAAACAAAACACATCCTGCCTTAACCAGGGCCAGAGTAAATTGAGAATTTCATAAGTACACAATGTCTTTACTAGAGAAGCAACCCTTCAAGAAGACGACTTCTCTGAATCCTAGCCTGCCTTTGCCGCTGGCTGCCAGAGTTTGGGAAATGCTTAGCTAGCCTTGACTATACGTGGGTGGACAAACAGGCTAGAAACCATCTTATGCTTTAATTTGGTCTGGGACCAAACTGTCTTGTGGCAAGGGAAATTAGTCACAAAATCTCTTTCTACAGTCTCAGAGGGCTCAACCACTCCCCAGAGGAGATGGAGAGCTGCACTCATGGGCACCTGAGGGTAAATGCAAACACCCGCTGGGGACAGTTCTCCATGGAAATGCTCAGGCCCAGGGTCGATTAGGCACGTGGTTAATCACCTGGATTAACTCCAAGATCCTTAAACTGTAATTAACAGAGAGAGTTCTCAGATTCTCTTTTTTAACTCACCGAGACCAGTGCCATTTCGGGTGTGTCTATTTTTGTGTTAGCCTGTTCACTGATTCCAGGAATGAAATATGTTCAGTCTTTCAGCTCTTTTGTCATCTGTGGAGAATTTCATTTGAGTGTTAAACCAGTTTCATGTGGTATTTGAGTTCCCACTGTGTAGCTGAAAGAAGGTGATAGGATACTTTTGGAGAGATGATAAGATTAATGGAGCCTCTGATCATTTATGGAGCAACTGGTGTCGTCATTTTCCCAGAAGGAAACAAATAAACAAATTCCCTTCACAAAAATCCGACCCCTGAACTGAGAGTAAATGAATGTGGAACTATTATTAAACTGTTTTATTCTGAAATGGCTGATAGTTTTGCATAAGCTATCAATGTGTGTTTTTCTTAATTCTGATGTTAGTTTTACTGTTAGGTGTGAACACAAAATTGAGGTTGATTTCTTTAAATGTCAGTACTATAAATAGAGGATGAACACCGGATACCATTTTATGGAGTTTCTTATCAAAGTTTTTGTGAGAAAAAATATGCACACAAGCTGAGTAATCATATTCCCATATTTCTTTCAGTTCCCTTTTTTTCTCTGGCCATTTTCTATTTTCTGTAATTTCATGGCAAGAAGATGCTCTAAAACTGAGAGTTAGGAAGAGTTTAGATTCTTAGTGTTTCTGTTCTTTTGGAGGAGACATGGGCCCATGGTTTAAAGTCCAGGGCTCAGACCAAGCCCTGAGATGTCTTAATGCTTCCAGTTTCCTTCTTCTGCTCCAATTCCAGCCTGTCAGGACTTGTACATCAATACCAAAGTGCCACTGGGTCCTTCCATCAACATACAGAAGTTCACAGGAGGCATTCAGCACTTTATGGCATTGGGCTGCTCTTTTTTCTCTCTCCTGCCCTCCTGCTGTTTCCCTTCTATCTACTCTAACCTGTGATTTCATAATGAAGAGAAATAATGATCTCCGGAGTGGAATAGGGTAGGAAGGATAGGTTAAAGGTGGGCATATTTAATGAGTTTCAATAGACAGTGAATTTAGGTATAAAGCCAACTCGTTTTATTTAAACATCCATCAATCCAAAGTACAGTTTAGCACATGCTTAATGCTAAACACATGCATAGCATAATAATTGTATATAGGCTGCAGGCAAACACTAACATGTTACATAGCTTGTTTACACGTGCTCCTTTTAGCTAATGCTGACCCCTGTGGTTTTATTTGGGAAATCTGCTTATTTGTTCCCTGATGCAATTGTTGAGTGTTTATGTCTCTGCTTGCATTTTTCATACTATAACAAACACAGACAGAAATGAAAACTGTGAGACACAGTTATTTGAATACATACAGATATATGAACGTAAAGGTCTAATTCACTCACTTTGTTAAAAGGAAAAAAAAAAGATTAAAAAAAAAAATTGCTGAATTAATTGGACAGTGCTGGTGCCAGAATGCAGTAACCTGTTTTGTCACAAGCATTTCTAATGCTTTGTTGCTGTTGGATTGAAACATAAGAATTAATTTTCTTGAGGTTTTTTACAGTGCACCCAGAGGTTTTTTAGTTTTGGTGTACCTGTGGACTTCATAGGATGTTATAAATTGAATATTTTTTTCAGGTGTTCACTATTAATATTTTAGATCTCTACATGTGGGTGTACTCCTGTACTTACAATTATTTTGCTGAAGTTTGAAGAGTTAGAATAAACATGGCTGTCAAAGAGAAGGAGGAATTACTGTTTAGGGTATTTGCAAAATAAGTTTACCTTTACATTAATTCTGTTTGAATCATTAAAAGTTTGCAATCAAAAGAAAAATGTTACTGTGATGTTTTTTTCAATATATTTCTGATTTGCCTTGATTGAGGAATGTTTTCAATGTTGCACATGTCCTTTTTTCCCCATTAAGTCTTCTACTACTATTGATAAAGAATGTGCCTGTAATTTTTCTCTTTGCAATGTTTGCTGAAACATAACCCCGATAAACATGAAAATTATCAGTTGGAACTGAATAGTCTAACATAATTTTAGGTTCTATTTTAATTATTCTTAATGAGAAATCAGCATAGATATTCTTGTGCACTGGAATTACAAAACCATGACCCAAAGTTGTATTATTGTGTTTTTCACAGTTTTCCTAATCCTTCTAATTGCTGATTTTTCCAAATGCTACTGTCAGTGGGTACAAAAGATTAATGCAGGGAGAAAGAGGCTGCTTTCAGCTAGACTTTGTTAAAAAACAGAATTCACATTGCACTGTTCTCACTCGAGGATATGCGGATACAGTATGCATGGTCTCTGTTCTACTGTAACATAGCTTTAATTTGGTCTGAAGTAATTTTGAAGCTAAGGTAAATTAGCTCACAGGAGTCTGATAGCAGACTGTTATTCTTTGTGTATGCACTTTATGTATATATATATAGGGATATACTGCATGTGAGAGGCCTCTTTGCTACTTAAATATTATCTTTCCTGATGTCCATCAACTGGAGAACAGTTGTTTCAAAGAATAATACAAGTAGTTTCTTTAGGAAGAAAATGCCGAGAATGAATGTATAACAAGAGTGCACTGACCTTCTAGTAGACTTTACTGCCAAATTTAGAGTAGACCCACTGTGCTTCTGCAGCACAGCAAAGCTGCAAAGCTGCAAGTGGCAGTTTCACTCAGAGTCGTTCTGTGGTTTAAAGGTTGACCACCTCCTGCTTGATTTCTTGTGTGGCGGGTGGCTCACAGGGAGCTGGTTTGCAACATCCAACTCTCACAACAGGCAAACGTATTAAAGGAGACAATTGGAGTTTTGTTATGGCTGTTAAATAGAAATATACAGAGCTCAGCTCAATAAAATAAAGGGCAAAAGAGGAAGTGAGGAGGGTGGGAGAGAGCCACGTACAATGGAATAAATTACTTCCTTCACTCGGAAATGAAAAGAGGATATAAATTCTCTGAAATGATCTGCACACAATGAACTGCTGAAAGAAAGTGGGTTGCCTCAGAAAACTATTTTTCTTTACTGATACCACTAGGCACTGTTTCTTAAAAAAAAAAAAAAAATCATATGGAAGATATGATCAAACAACAATGAAAAAGGAATTATCCCGAGATTGCATACTTTTTCTTTTCTTCACAGTTATTTTGTAGAGAGGAGGAACAACAACAAAGTTGCCACAGTTAATTCTTGACTATGTTTCTTTTGTATTTTCAGTTATTGTTTTTTAGTATGTTAGTATAGTTCCCTTCTTCCCTGAAGAATACACTCTACATGAATAGGTCATGTACAATAGCTCATTTCTATCGTTTGTTTTTTTGATTACCCATTCTGTAGAGGTGGCTAAACCATGGTAAACACTGATGCCCTTCAAATGTCTCATTATGCCTTCAAATATCTTTGAATGTAACTGAGATCCTGTTTAATAGAAATTATGGTTCTTATTATAAGTATCATTGCTTTTATCTTTTTATTTTTAAGTAAGTCTGTTCATTTGATTGAGCAGATGCATTCAGTAATGAGTTATTAACTCTTAAATTAATAACAGATGAATGCTATTATTTTTTGAGACCTGAGTAAAAACTTTTAATCTAAACAGAGCCAGGACTACATGGGTGAAAAATACGTGTCCTCTGAGATGGAGCCACAGCATTGAAAAATGTCATTGCCTGCAGATAGGTGTTAATGGCTGTCAGTGTTGGTACCCATAGGTGCTGGTAGGTGTTGATGCCTTCCAATGGGCATTGATGACTGTTGGTGCCAATGGGTACTGATAGTGTCTTAATCCCAAACCACATTGTGAGCCTGGAATGAGAAATCAAGGTTATTTTTTTACCAGCACGTCCAATGTTGGGAGTGTTTATCTCCTAGAAATTAATAATAAACAAATAATTTGGAAGTTGCTGCTTTAGGTTAACACCCTGTAGAGGTGAAATGGGTGTAAAGAAAGGGCTCTGAGTTTTCATTATGCAGGCTGGAATGCATCTTGCCTAGCCCACCAGTGGGAACATCCAGGCTCCTTTAAGATGTGCCTGTCTCTGCCTCTTGATTACAACCTGCTGTTATAGAAAGACAGGGGTAATGGTCTGAAGTCTGTTTCCCACTTCTGAATGCAAAGATCAGTATTGCAAACACCCAGAGCTAGGTGAGCTGAATCCTACATTAACTATCTTCCCAGCATATGAAGTGGGATTCACCCAAGTCCTTTTGTTTTGTCTCAGTGTTTGCTGGCTTTTGTACAGTTGTTTGATATCAGCAGCTAGAGGATGCAGAGGATTCAGCACATAGGCTAGGTCTATCAAGCATCACAGTGGTGTATGCAGGCAAATAAATATTGTCAGTCCTGGAGCATCATGGGTGTATTGGCAGGGCTTCATATGGGTTCAGGGTCAGGAAGGCTGTGCAGAGGCACCTGAACTGCATCTGCAGGGAGCAAATTTAGGGTTGGTAAGACATGATCGTTGGGCTGTGCACCTTGCAAAAATGACTGTGCTATTTTGAGAATCAGGTTAGTTTTGGATTCCCAGTTTATCAACTTGCAAAATGAATGCTGGCTTGGTATCTATCTGGAAGTATAACCAGATAACCCAGTTGCTGGACTTTGCATATCTGAAAGATGATGGCATAACTTGATCATGAGCACAAGAGGTTAATCAATATAGTAGTGTCTTGAAAAAGAGAGAGCATTTTATAAAAAAAGTTCGACCACTACCTGTTTTTTACGCAGTTACAGCACCTGGCATAGTAAGTAATGTCTTCTGATCATAACACACACCAGAAGTGAGCAAATACTGGAACCTGCCTAGTGCAGCTTTCAGTAACTGAAAAGGTACGTGTAAGGGCATCAGAGAAAAAGAATAATAAATTGTGTGCATAGTAGATGTATGTGCACAGTGGTATGTGCAGATGCACAAGACAACACCAGTTTCAAAGTCTTTTCTGGAATAACTATTTCTTCAAGAAGAAAAGGAAGCCATCCCATCCCCCGTGGTGTGTCTGTGAAGTGATCAGGGAAGAGGGATGAAACTAGAACTGCAGAGGTGTTAAATTGCATCATATCTACAGAAGAAACTAATTAGCTCCTATTTTATAACTTTTTTTACTGTTTTTTTTTTCTCAGGTGAAATAAAATCAGTTTTATCTTTATAGTGAGGTGGTCTGTCTTCATGGGTGTAAATCTGATGTCTTGCTTCTTGGGAGATCACGATAAAGGAGATCTCTGTGCTGTTCCTTTTCCCACTTAGTTTCAAGTCATTATTCGCTGACATGAAGGATAATCACTGCTACTGCCGTTTCTTTTTCTCTTTATTTATATAACAGACTGATGAACAACTTATTAGTTCCAAACTAAGATATGGAAAAGTCTTGTTAAAACTTAAGGCCAAGTGTCTCTTTGACTCGCAGAAACACGACCCCACAACCTATAAGGTTATAAAGTAGGTATGTTTACTCAGCGCTGAGGCTCACGGGGGATCACTCCACCACAAATGTAAGTGCCTCTTGTGGCACCTTGTCTTGGCTTTATGCTACAAAGCATCACATATTCATAATACGCCTATACATATACATGACCTATCCCCGCTTCATATTATAATGAACCTGAAAGTAATTTTCATATGTTCCGCCCCAGTCTCCTAGTTGCATCTACGCAGTGTGTCCCGGTGGTCATGGTCTGGGGTCGCAGAGATGAAGTAGCTCCTTTTCCTCACTGTTGAACTTTTTACCTCCCTTCCTTACGCAGTCTCTATAGCCTCCTGGACTTAGGCCAGACCAGAGGGTTGGTTTTGACCAATTTTTAGGGCTATCTTCCTATTCCATCAGGAAGCATTCCCTCACAGCTTCTATTAATCAAGGCTTCTATATTGTTCTGCTCTCTGGCCCATCAACTATGATCTATTATCCTATTTAATCTTAGTTATCATTTAACTAATGGGCCTCTAGTCCCTAGCCTGATCTCTAAGTCTTCCTTTTTTATCTCTAAACTAAGTTGTATCTTCATTTCTTAAGTGCCTAATTTCTATATCCTATTTTAATTTCCTAGTTCCCCATTTCATCTTTCAAAATCATGCTTCTAGTAAGGAGACAAACATTTCCAAGTAGGCATAGATAGTACACTTTATCTGATCTTTCTATACTGAAAGCTGAGGCTATCATGTGTCAGAAAACAGCAACACTGGTTATCTTGTTTATTTACAAAGAATAAGCTAATCTGTCCTTTGAATATTTGCCCAATACAGCAAAAAATTCCCCAAACAACCAAAACCCAAAAAACCCCAAACCAAAACATTCAAAGCCAAACCTAACATCAAAATATACATAAGACAAAATATACATAAGACACTTCATATATTTTCATATATGCATACCAAAGAATTGGGAATAGATGCTCAAGTTTATCCCAGACAATGGTGTGGTGGTGCAATTTTCACCCCTCCTCGCCCCTTCTTGTTGGGCTGCTTGTTGCTAGGTGTGATTCCACCCACATCCCCCAAGCTATACACCAATCTGTGGAGATAAGGACTGATAATACCCCTTTAAGGAGCCTGGCTCCTGCCCTCCCAGTTGCTCGGAAACAGTCTGGCACACCTGTGCCTGGGATGTGGTGAAATGGGAACAACAACAGAGTTGCGCATTCATCAAGTTCTTGCGCGACTGCTGGAAGACACCAGAATACTTCATTATTCAAGCTGGGAGGGAGCAAAAAGTATCTGACAAAAATCAATTATCTTAGACTCTATAAATCGTGACCACAAAGGAGACCCTTTGAGCTCTCCTGGATTGCAGCAGGCCTGTGACCAGCATCTCCCCTGAGCTGGGATGCCTCTCAGGTATCAAAAAACCTCAAGGTGTCATCTACTGTCAGAGCTGACAGAAGGCCAGGGTGAAGTCAACCCGCTCAAGTCTCAATTATCACCCGTTGAGGAATGCCAAGGCATTGTGAGTGTTTACTCTGAACTCAAGAGGAGGGAAATTTTACTTTGAGCTAGCTTCTCTTTCACCCACTCTTTCTCTGCTTACTGGTGTGTGTGGGTACATACTTCATTCTACTGGATCCGAATACTTTTGTCTCTGTATGTCTTTGTACGTTTTGTGTTTGTGTATGCCCATGTACATATATATAGATTTAAGATTAAGTTAGTGTGAGTCTTGTCATAGAATCTGTAGATAAGTTGCTATTTTTATAACATTTTCTGAATTATTTTGTAATGATCAAGTGCTGTTAGTTATTAATAAATCTAGATTTCCTGTTAAATCATTACTGTGTTAATACTTTCATCTGTGACAGATGGAAGAAACCTCTGCATGTACCTATAACTACAAAATCTTGAAGAGGAAATAAAAGAAGAGAGACTACAATTTTTTTGTTCACTTTACAGTTTTTCTCTACCAAAGATGCTTTTATGAACCTTCTTAAAATTACATAAATGTGTTCCCTGTTTATTTCAAGAATTCAGTAGATTTCCCCCAGCTCTGAGGACTAAAGAATCATCTGCCCCTCAGTGAACACCCTGATTCTCCTTTTGAAATTATATAGCAATATAAAAGATATCCATGACAGAAATGAAACTTCCATGTTTAAGGGTTGTATGACATGATTCTTGGAAAAACAGTTTTGTTGGGCTATAGTGCTGGTTTTGCAGGAGCAAAGAAGGCTACTTAATTTGTCCTTTACCCATATACAGTGGTGATGACTTACCTTGTCTATTTTATATTCCCACAGATTTGTCAATTTGTGATTAGGCAGTGAACCTAAAATGAAAATACCAATTTCTATTTGATAATTCAAGAATGAAAATTGATGAAGGTGATCTGCAGGAGGCTTCTTATGTATATGCAAATGCTTTGGATGAAAATCTGATCCAAGTAAATATTACCCTCAGCTTTGGTGGTATCAGTTCTGGACAGCATTTTAACCTTAGAAAAAAATAATATGCCCCTACTACAGAAATATTACTACTTTCATTCGCCAGACAGGAAGTACACAGTGTTTTCAGTAGCAGGTTAATAATTTCAAAATTAAATGTTTATGACTCAAATCCAACTTATTCCTACCAGAATCAGTTTTACCAGCTGACGTGAATCATGTTGTGATTGAGTGTAATGGTTAGAAAAGAAGTTTCATTAGGAGGAAAACAATAAAAAAAGTTCACTTCTTTAAAACTTGTCTTTAAAATGTCCAGTGGTTTTAAAAGAATAAATGATGTTAATTAACAAGATACATAAAAGTATTATTATTACACAAGGCTCTAACATGTATTAATAGATTGTTTGTATTATTAATTTTGTTTTATTTTAGCTGAAATATATTTTTTTCTGTTTTACAGGCTTTTGAATAATAACTAAATTTGGAAGATTTCAAGAAATGACTTTGAAGGGCTTGTGATTTTTAGTTATTAAAATTAAAAATAATCAAAAACATTATTCAAGTGCAAAACAGTTTATTCACAGCCTGTCACATTTAGTTTATACTTACTGAAAATTATGCAGTTCAGCAAAATGTGATTGGACTAATGAACAAATGAGAAATAATTTGGTTCTGTGCGTTTTACGCCTAGTTGCTTAATTTTGAAAAAGGACTGCATCACGTGATCCTTTCTGCTTCTGCTTTCATTGGCTTCTCTTAAAATTTTAATCATTAACCATAACTCCTCTTGCAATGTTTATATTTTGGGGGAATTTGTGACACTCCATTTCACATCATGTACAAATGACAAAATACTGTTCAGCACAACTTTGACATTGAACAGCTTCTGTGTAAAAAAAAAAACAACCCAAAACTCCAAACAAATTGACTCTGGTCAATTTAGATATAAAAGTTTTGAGAATTTCAGTTTCTGTAGAAGACTGTTTTAACATTAATATAATTAATGTATTAAATATGAAAAGCATGAACCTGTAGAAAAGAGTTTAAGTTCATCTTTTTATGACAGAAAGCTTAATACATTAAATAGTAACGTGTACATAAACCGTGTTAGGGAAGGAATTGATTAATGCTAATAAGCAGACAAACTTGATGGTGTTCTGTTGAACTGGGACCCAGTAAAATGTATCACAGAGGTCTTCAAGAATTTAAGCGATAATATGATGCGGAATAGTTAACCACTATATCCAGAAAATTGTGGAGAACATGAAAGATATAAAGGTTTATATGTCCATACTTCACTTTGGAAAAAAAGGTAGTCTCAGAGCTATGTATTAATTGGCTATTTTCAACTTTCCAGAAAGTAGATTTCCTGAAGAAAATGTTTTAATAGTTGATCTATAAGCACCTAGGGGATAAGAACATACTTTTCAACTGCTGATAGATTTCAACTAACATATTTCTTGTGACATGTTGTCAGTCCTTCTGGCTAGGGCATTAGTATAGGATGATGCTTTAACTTCACACACTAGCTTTCACATGCTTTCATCTGATGTTCTTACAGGCAATCTATGGAAATAAAGTCTAAATGAAGCAACTGACTGATGGATAATCACCTCATTGGAAAACTTGATTTAGTTGGTAGCTCTCAGTGGTCAGCTGCTAAGCTGGAATGATAAAAGTGAGTGAAGTTTGTTCTCAGTCCAGGCCTTAGTCAAAGTCAAAAGTGTTAGTCAGAACAGCAGTAAAAGCTGTTCCCAAGCCAATGCATTTATGGATGAAAGTGCTATGGGAAAAGAAAAGTGGGTTGTGAATGCAGTTTGCTGGAATACTCATTTACCTGCTTTACCATCACAGCACTGAGAAAGTAAAAGATTTACCAACCAGTTATATCCAGACACTATTCAGCAATGCAGACTTTTTATCTCACCTCAGCTTCACTGTGGTTTGAATTTGTTGTATTTACGTCAGCTCTGCTTGCTCCTGATAATACACAAAAGCTGGCTGTTTAATGTAGGTCAAATTATGTCCCTTTCGGCTTAGTACAGCAGAGAACATGCAAATCTTCTGTTATATAGTGTTTGGAAAATAAACTTATCCAGGCAGAGTGTAGCATAAAGACACCTCGTTGTTCCTGTAACTCATAAAGTTATTTCAATTTCTGGATATCTACAGTATAGATTGGAAGGCAGGAAACCTGTGTTTTCTGTCATTTATTTTCCTGTCATAGCATTGATTAGACAGAAGGCTTATGGTTAATTTGTTTATTCTCAAGGCTTGTGAGTAAAACACAAAGCAAAACTGCCCACCAACCAGACACCACAGATAGGGCTATCAAGTAAAAAAACCAGCATTAATGCTGTCACCTTCTCCCTGTGTAATCTTGTTCACTTGATGCACTTTATCTCTACCAGAAGGGTTACAAATTGGCTTCATTCATCCAAGTGCTAATCACTGCACTGAACAGTTTGCTGCTCAGACCTACCTATTATATATTAGATTTTAACTTCTTACAGCTGCCACTATATTTTTTTACAACTTCCAGCAAATAACCCTGGAACCCTGTGTTCTACTATTTTAATGGTGTATAATGTCACTTTGTGTGTCTTATATGTTCATCTAAACCTCTAGAGTCTTCAAGATCCATGACAATTGTGCTTTTTTTCTGGCTCTTAAGAGTTTGAATAGATCAATATTTAATTCAAATTTGTCTCCAAGTTATATGGTAATCATCTATTTTATACCCATTACTTATAGGTGATTGATCCAATAAAATCTGTACTTGTTCTTATAAATACAGGTTTTACAAAATGAAGACATTGTTCAAACTTACATTTTAATTGAAGGAATCTTAAGTGGGATGGGCTGACTTGTGACCTGGTTTTATACATTTTGATAACACCTGTAAACACATGGCAAACTTATGTATCAATTAGAAGACCCTAAAGCTTTGTCTAAGATAATACCCCTTATATATATGTATTTTTTTTTTTTTAATTTGATCTTTTTCTTGCTCTCTTCCCTTGTCCCTCCTTGGGAAGGGTGAAGTTAATAATATTACTGAGTTGGCATATATCAGTCAACATGCATCTTTGTGATATTGTTCAAATTCAATTGTTTGAGGTGTTTATGCTTTTCAGTTGTCCACTGCCACAATCATAGACTTAGTTCCTATTATAGGCACCCACTCTAATTTCTCCTTGTGAATTGAGGAGCTCCAAGCACAATCATTGCTTTCTTACTTGATGCAGTATGAAAAAAAAAAAAAAGAAATAATTTGAGATTTTCTGTAGTTTCAGAGCACACAGAAAGTCCCAGATGCTCGTGTATACATTACCACACACATGTAAAGACGGTCTAGATGATAGTATGACAACATTGATGTGTGTGAGAAAAACTGACTTGTTTATTAGGGAAATGATAGAGGAGATTTTGTAAGGTACCCATGTGTATGGTAACTCAGGCCACAGTACTTTCGATTAAATGCAGGGCTGCCTGGCATACTGCTTTGGAAATTGCCCACCCTTTGCAGGAGTTGGGACAGTTACTTAAAGCTTGTAGAATCCAGCCTGGAGCTCTTTGGCCTGCTGAGTCTCAACAGTTGACTGAACAGGTACATCACTCTAGAACTGGATGTGCCCGGTTAGGAGTGCTGGGGTGTTGCTCTATAATTACGTGGCTGAAGCTCATCACAGCTGCACTGCTGGAGCTCAGCAGCAGGGAAAAGCCAGTTTTTCAGACATGTTTTTTCAGGTCAAGATATGTCCTTGTTATATCAGAGGGTATGTAATCACCCAATTCTGCAGGTGGACACAAGGGTGTGAACTTACAGCTGGTGTATGGATAACATAAGAATCCAAAATGTCTAAGCATATGGATGTCTTGTATTACAGTGTTCTTTGTTGCCACTTATAAACAACCAGAGCTTCCAGAATGACAGAGTGGGATTCACGTCTGTTAGGCTGGTCATGATGCTTCGTTAGAAGGCAAGCTACCAGTATAGAAATAGTATCTCTGATGAATACATAGGTTGCAGTGGGTTAAGATGCCTCCATTGGTCCACAGTGGCATGGTGTAGAGAATTGCTGTATCTACTCCTCCCACAAAGTCCCATGCACAGGTCACAGGTGAATCCTTCTGCTTGGGGTTGATCTTCATTCACATCTTCACTGGGGGGTGGCATTATGGGTGCAGATGTCCTGAGGCAGTAGAAATTAATTTTTAATAATAAGATACACATGGTGTGCATGATGAACTAGGCATCATACAAACGTGAAAGGACTGCTTAGGAGGGAAGACAATCATGTAGGATGCCTTGTGGGGCTGAGTTTAATTCATTGATTTCACAATTCTAAGCAGAAGCAGGGCTACCAAAGTCAACACAGAGAAAGCCAGAGCAGCATAACAACCATCTGTATTTAAATAGGGGTTCACCGAAGTTTGTTTTATCTTTTATTTAAAAGCTTCTAGAGACATGTGGAAAACAGACTCTACAGCTCGAATAGAGTTATAAAGCAGGTATGTTTACTCTGGCACCGGGGTGCAAGGGGATTTCTCCAGAAAGCTTGCACACCCACCGCACATTTTACCAAAAACTTATAGAGTGTGAATATACATATTCATTGGATTACATAACACAAATATACGTATGCATGAGTAAGGCTGGGTTAGTTCAAAAGGCTGGTGTCAGCAGTTTATGTTATCTTTGCACCTGTGCATTGCCTCCTGGTGATCGTCTTTGGGGGTCTTTGGGAGGAAGGCTCGTAGTCTTTCTCACCTTGTACTTTTCTCTGGAGCATGCGCAGATTCTCTTGGCCAATTTCTTGAATAACAAGAGTGTTTTCAGCCGATTCACTCATTCTATCTTATCTAAGAGAACCAATGGAACTTCTACTGTCCATATATGGCTATCTTTACTCCTTACCAAGACCCAACTAGTAGGAGCACATCTGTTTCCCAAGGACAAAACAATATTTTGCTGAACACTACAGTTCTTAGTAGATTTTCACAGTAAACTGCTTTATTTTGATGAACACAGAGGTCCTTGGTAAAATTCCACAGAACAGTCTGGGCAAGCAGGATTATTAGCAATATTCAAAAATACTATAAGTTGCTATAAGTAAGTAAATAAGTAAATAAGTCTCAAAACAAGTAATCATTTCTCTGTATCACTAGAGATGAGGGTTCCTTAACCTTAGATAATCTATTCTAGTGCTTTTAAGACTACTTTTTGTTCCAGAGACAGGAATTAGAAATAACAACTTTTTTTTATGATGATCTTTTACATTTCGAAAGCTAATATAATATCTTGTTTGTTTGTTTGTTTTTCTTCTCTTTTTCTCCTGGATTATAAACCCAGTATTTTATAAAAGGATGTGTTTTCTAGGCTCCCAGTCCCCTTTCATATTCTTCTCTAGACTTTTTACAATTTCTTTATGTAGTAACCTGGTTAGACTTTAATCATGCTGAATAAAGGAGGATTTCTTCATGTGTCACATAGTATTTCCACTTATATTTCTCCACAGCACTTTATGTATACATTTTATATGTAGTGCTGTGTAATAGACCCCATCCAATTGCATCCTTCTATTCCAGTATATTTCTGAAAATTTTTAAGAATATTTTGAATTCCAGACTTACATTCCCTCCCAGTTTACCAAGGTATACTCACACATCAGCACTGGACAAGGAACTGTCACCCCCCACTGTTTCCCTGGAGGAAAGGACCACTTGGGCAGCAAATGAAACTGAATGATATATTTCTGCATCTGTGTTTGCCTCCAAGCTGTTTTTGCATTACTGCGTGCTAGGAGGAGTGGCACTGAAGGTACGGCTCCTCCTTAAATTCTCTGTGCAGCCCAAGGGGAGAGGAAGGGAGAAAGAGCTGCTGCTGCCCCTCTTATTGGAGTCTTGTGCACAGTAATTCCCATGAAAACCAGAACTTGAAGATTTTTCTCTCTTGGATACTTGCAAGATACCTTGGTGCTACATTACATAGATGACTGTCATATAAGTGAAAGGGGCTATACAGTACAAAAAGGCAACTTTTTATCTTCTTCCTCTGCTTTTGCATAACGCTCTAGAAATCATGGTGCTGCTGTGGTTGCTGACCCCTTGAGAAGGGGAAAACATATAGGTAACTCATAGGTTTTGGAGGTCAAAAAGAACCTGAGGATCATCTGCTTTTGGCCTAGCATAGAAGTAGGAGGCACTAAAGCAGAAGTCACTGACAGTAAACTAAACCTGGAAACCCTTGGCCGTATTTCCCAAGACTGCATACAACAATGTTATGACAATGTTGCGTCAAAAGCTGTAACATGTCTGTAACACGTAGTCCTTTTGCTTTTTCCCTCTTCACAAGGTCTGTTACTTTGATCATTTGACAAGATTTACTCTTGACAAGTTCATGTTGGGCATCACGTGTTAGTGTGCATAGCTGAAATTCACGAGTCTGTTTCCGATAGATCTTGGACTTCAATTAATCTTTAACCTGGCTAAAAAGGTGAAAAAGGGTCTTGGGGATAAGGTATTGTTGGTTGAGATGATGCAGCCAAAGAACTGATTGTATACAGAGGCAACTGGACAAAGCCAGGCCCTGACTGCTATCAGACAATCACTATAAAAAAATCTTTTTATCTGAAAAGTCTTTCCATCATTCAAATGAAACTCCCATCTCTGATCACCTAATTAATCTTCATATTTGTGAAAGACAGCTAAACCTGGTTTTTATACTTTATCTGCTTGTTAGACTATGTATTCTACTTGTGATAACAAAGAGTTAATTTTTGCTCAGAGTACTTGAAAAGTAGCAGAAAAAATGTACAAATGTTTCTAATAGGAACCTGTTTACCAATACTTAAAAGAACAGATGTTGTTCCCTTTGGAGTTCACTTCTCAGCATGCTGAATTCTTCACTCCCACCTTAGTATAAAAGAGGAGGAAAACCAGGTGAGAAAGCAGTGCAAAGCACTTTGATGTAGATAAAAATACAGACACTGAAGCATAAAGGCAGAGAGTAGCAGAATACAGATTGATTCATTTCTCTCTCACCTACCCTCCCTCCTCCCCAAAAAGTGAATTCCTGAGATACGTTGAGTTTCCCAATGCATTAAATAAGAGGGAAGAACCCAGTGGCAGGTTAGTGATGCAGCTTTCATGATTTCTGACACAAAGCTAACCCTGCAAGAACAGCTTTTGGGCTGCAAAACGACAAGGTTTGAGGAGGCTGCCAGATTTCAGAAATTATGATAGAAAGTTTCCTATTAATGATCAGAAGCCACAGTAGTTGACAGCTCTATAGAATGCTGTGTTATTTTTTGATAGGGATTTAAGAGTTATTTTATGTTAGTATTTTATTTTTCAAACAATTAAAAAGAGGCTGGTGAAGAAAGGAGATTATGAGATCTTTCATGATTGTAACTGGAATTCTGTCCCAAGATATGGGAAGTGTGGTTTCCCAGAGGACTTTAAATTGAGATTTTTCTTTAAGTACCATGTATAGTTTTGGATGCTGTCAAGATGGAATAGGCATGTTCTCAGGAGACCATCTGGCTACATTAATTAGGCAAAATTAGTTGCATTTACCTCCTGCTGGCAACAGATCTTCTACAAGGGATTTAGGAACATGTCTCTGATGCAAATCAAAGTTGGAATTGTTGCAGAAAGGCATCTTCTACAGGTACTGAGTGTTCCTGCCAGCACAGTCATTTCCCTTGTACAGTAACAAATTAGCTATTGACATCTGAACTAGTGGTGCTAGGAACTCTTTACAGGTAATGAAAAAACCCAGGGATTTTTAGGTAGTGTCAATTTAGGAACTAGACATGCGTTCAACCTGTTTTAGATATCTAGTGTAGAGCAGGGTAAAGTCGCCTGTTTCTCTCCTGATGATTATTTAGGATATAGAGATTATTTGCTCAAGGACAGATGTCTGGTTTGTTGATATGAGTTTGGTTAATGAGCCCCTTTCTTCTCCCCACCTCAGGAGGAATGAGGAAAGGTGAAGGTTGGTGACCCTCCCTCCATCTGTCCCCTACAAATAACTGGCACAAGAATGAGTAAGACAGCAACCTGAACTTTGAATTATTGCTGTATAATTCCCATTGCAGCTTTGCATCCTCTTGTTCTTCTGCAAGTTGCAACAATGCTTGGTTTGTCGTATTTTTTTATTTTTTTTTTTTACTTTCCACGATGTTGCTCTGCGGTTTATTAGAAAGTTTCAATTTGACCCTCAAGGCATTAGTGATTTATCTTGATACCTGTGGTTTATTTTCTGCATTTATTATCCTGTAAATCCATGTATCTCAAGCCTGACATTTTTTTTGAGAATTCTGATTTCTATAGGGCATATATAATTCCATTCCAAACAAATTTATTTTGTCATCACATGTAATCAACAAAGTTAGAAACGTATTAAAAAAGCCTTCTAAGTCTTGCTTATGAAGAAAATGGAAACAAAGTATTGCTTTATAATTTTTTTTCTTTATGTATTTATTTTAAGTCTAATTGTTACCATTCAGTGGAACAATGAAAAATTACTTAACCTAAAATCCTTTCTTTCCTCTGTCACTTTTAAATGGGTTTGTAATATGAAACAGGATCATTTATTTGAGTAATAACTTTGTGGGGAAAGGGAGGAATGTGTAGAGGGTATTATGGATTTTTTCCTCCTGTAGTTGTTAAATGCTTTTTTCTAGAACAACTGGTACTTTTCATTAAGTGATATCTTTGCAAACGAACACTGAAAGTGGTGAAGAAACTAGCAATGAGGTTATGAGCATGCATTGTTGTTTTTTTTCCCCAGAAACCATTTTGAATTATGTATTGTACAAAGAATTCTATTTATTTTGAAAAATTTTACAAATGATTACGTGAATAAGCTAAAGTATTAATTCCATGTCATCTATATTTCATCACTGGGAAGAATCTAATCTGATTTTTTTTTCCTTAAATGTGAGTTTATTTGATTATAGGAAAGCTAACCATTTGAATAAAAGATAATTGTGTCTGACATGAATGGTTTTTGCTTTGTTGCAATTTATCTTTGCAGTTATCTTCACAAGAATAAATTCATACAGTAGATCAACAGGCATTCAGGGGACTTGCATCTCCAGAACAGCTGTAACAGACCCAAAAATATTTACTGAAATGTCTGCAATAAAATTTCTAGAAACATATTTTTTTTTTTAATTCTGGCCTTGAAATATGGGAATTTGTATTTTAGGACTGGGTAAATTAATTCTGTAAATATACCCACAGTTGCCATAATTAAAATTTGCCAATTCTTGTTTAAGAATGACACTAACCTAATTATGGTTCCTACAGTAGGAGGCTGCTGCCCAAACTTTCTTACCAATGTGGAAACACCAATAACCATAGAAGAAAGCTCCAATATTATATGTCTTGAATTGCTTCTTGGAAAATATTCCTGATTTCCATTCATATGAAGGGAGCCTTGGTCTACTTGGTTCTTGATTTGTGTGCATGGTGCCCAAATAAATAAGCAAGTTGTCTTCCTGTCATCCGTCTCCTTCCCCAAATACATATATGGTAGTCTGAATACAAACAGGTATGTGAATTACAGAACTGAATAAAAAAAAGAAATAAAACACAACACTACACCAAAACAAAGAAATTGTATGTTCAGCAGAACAAATGTCACTGAAATAACATTTGATATGTTATTCTGTAGTTGTAGCTGTTAATCATTAATATTTACCTTGAAAATATTTGAAAAGCCTTTTGTAAATTAATGATGACTTTGGGGTTGACATTGCAGTCAAAGTACAGATTGTCATTTTCTGTTGTAAAACTAGAACAAAACCAAGTATTTCTTCCCATTACAAACAGATGTTCATGTTCACAAAATGTAGTTAACTGCTGAGAATAATGCTTTAAGGTCATATAATTATCAAAAGGATAGTTAATTATTTCTTGAATGTGTCTGTGTCATTAATTAATACCTCTACCATAAAAGTCCTTGTGATAAGCTATGCTATAGGGCAAATACCATATTTTTGATTTATCATTCTTAGAATTCTTGTTAGCTTCCCTTTCTAATAGTTGCAGTACAAATAGTCTTTTTTGCTCAGCTCTGTATATCTGAGCATGCGTCTGAAATACAGATGCAGACGTTTATAATGATGACAGTGAAAATATTGAAATAATACTTAAAAACTGATTCAAGTCTCCTTATAACGTGTTTCACTTTCATTTGCCAACTATAATGTATTCTTGTCTGTATGAGATTATGGACATCTTTGTCATAATAATTTCAAGAATGATATAAAGTCAGAAATATTATCCATGTTTTCCAAGGGAGAAACTATGCTCAAAGAGTTGACTGGCTGGACAACAAGACGACTGACAAAAACAGTTAGGACAGCTAGACTTTGCATAGACGAAAAGCCTTATGTAGGCATAATTCTTTGTATGTTCCAAGTGACTTCATAATGTAAACACTAAATCTAGGAGGAGAAGGAAGAATTGATTTTGTGGAGGATTTAAAAGCTTGTTTTCATTTTAATGGGGAAAGAAGTTCCAAAATATTATCATCATCTACAAAGGAAAATAAATTTTAAAAAATTTACATAACTTTTCCTGTCCTTTGAAATACGTTTGCTCTTTGAAAGTATATTTATTTCAGCTGTAACTATTTCAACTATTTTTTATCTTGTGCAATATACAATAATAATAAATTTTAAGTAAGATGTGGGTTTGAAACGAAAATTTTGAAATATCTCATGTTGCTGACATTGAAATGTCCTCAAACATGTCTCAATGCACTTCCTGCTCATGGAAGTGCCACAAAGATGATTAAGGGACTGGAGCACCTCTCACCTGAGGAAAGTCTGAGAGAGGTGTGACTCTTCAGCCTGGAGAAAAGAAGGCTCTGGGGGGATCTTATTAATGTATGTAAATACCTGAAGGTATTTAGCTGCAAAGAAGACAGAGCCAGGCTCCTTTCTGTGGTGCCCAGTGACAGGACCAAACTGAAACACAGGAGGTTCCCTCTGAACATCAGGAAACACATTTCTGTTGAGATTGACTGAGTACAGGCACAAGTTGCCCAGATAGTCTGTGGAGTCTCCATCCCTGAACATATTCAAAAGCCCTCTAGACATGGTCCTGGGCAACTGGTCTGAGGTGGCCCTGCTTGAGCAAGGGGGGTTTGAACAGATGACCTGCAGAGGTCACTTAAAACACTTATTCTCTGCTGGAAAAAAGTTCAATTAAGATTTTATTAATAGCGCTAATAAAGGCAAATTATGGGCATTTAACCACAACATTGTAACAGGTCACTCTTTCTTCACTTTGGCACTATTCCTGCCAAATGTCATCATGTTTCAGGGAAAAAAAAGTGTGGCTATTTTGCATGTAACAAACTAATTTTTTATTTGAGGATAGAGGATTTTTTATTAAATAACTGGTAAAGTTAGAAAGACAGACAGGCTTTCATGCAAGGAAACATTTATTTCAAGTTTAAAGAGAAGCTTCATATTTCAAAGCTAAGTACACATGAGAATAGTGTCTTAGAATTAAATACGTGGCAGGTCATCTCTTAGAGAAAAACTGGAGCAGAAAGAGATATTAAATGAGAAAAGGGAAGGAAAGAATGGAGTAGTAATTTCTCTGAGAAGAAATAAACCAGCATATACATGGAAATATGATTTTAATGTGCCATAAAATCATTATCATACTGTAGTCATTTAGTCTTTGGTATTTAACAGAGTAAGGAATTATTTCTCTTGGGTTTGTTTCACTGTTGGGTTTTTGTATGTCTCCTTCCTTATTCTCTTACCACCATCTCTGATATTCACAAATACTTGGGAAGTGCCATTGTCAGGGTACAAGATATTGTAACTGTAAAAGAATGCTTCTATATTGTGAAAATATGCTTCTTATCAATCTTTTTAGCAAGGTTCTTTTGTCTCTTGTAAAGCCAAATAGAATGTAAATATTGGAATTAACATCAGTACCATTTACGTTGTTACTTAAAAGGTAAGGGTAGGTAAAGTAGGTTCTTTTATATAGTGAAATTGTCATTGTTAGTCGTCAGATTTTTTCGTTCCATTGGTAATAACTAGAAAATAAGGTATATAGTCCTTATTCTCATTAAGCTACTGGAGTCACAATAAAAGTCTACACATCTTCTGTTCTTTTATTTCAGTTGTCACACTCAGCTGCATCCAGACTATGCCTGTCATGCAATGCTTTTTCCTCCTGTCCCAGCCATATAGTTAGTCATGAACAAAATTTTTAATATATGCATTTCTTAGAAGCCTAATTGCCTTTAGTGCTTAGGAGAATACATTTCCCTTGTATAGCCAAACCTGTGTGGGCAGAGAGCAATGCTGCTTTGTGCTTCAGCTGTGCCCATATGAGGAAGAAGCAGGACTACTCAGAGGTGTTTGACTCGATGAACTTAAGCACTGCTATAAAAGAGGTGTACCTCTTCCCAGTAAGCCAGTAAGCCAGTTTATTACCTCTGAAAGTTTCAATCCTTAGCTTTCAGGCTGTCTCATTAACTCAGTCCTCCCTTAATGACATTACCTCATCCTTCTGACTACAGTACAGTTATTCACAAATCACTAATTTCCAACTGTCAATAGAAACTGCTGCTTCTGCTTCTGAATCTTCCTATGTGAGTCTACATTTGCTTTGCATCCCCCCTGGGACGTAGAGTGCATTTGGAAATGTGTCCTTCAGGGCCTTCTTGAAGATCCAGATTTATTCCAATCGTCTTATAAACTGCCATGCAACATTATGACTGGATAACGTGCATCACTGACACTTGTACTGCTTGTTATACTTTTAAAACACTCAAAAGCTATCTGAATCCTAGATATTGTATATATAATAAGTTTTCATATCCTCAGGTTATTATTCCTTCACTCTTTCTCTATCATGCATGCTTTCGGCATTGTTTCAGTGTACTATCTCATCATTGTCTTGACTGAATCCTTGGGGTATTTTCCTGTGTGCTTATGCATCAAGTGCCAAACTTGAGATTAGTCGCTACTACTCAAAACACTGTCTTTTTCCACTGATATCATGTTTCAGTGAGAAAGAGCAGGACAGGATTGACCCCTGATGTGTTTCTATAGTAATTCATCTGGAAATGAAGATGAAAAACTGTGGTTAGATAGCTTTGATTGAAATGTATAACTGGTTTTTGAAAAGAAAGTTGTGACCAAGCCTTGTTTCAGTGGTGGTAGGACATCCAGGTTCATTTTGGAAGACATCATATGCAAATGAGTCTTGTCACCTTAAAAAACGGGAAAATTTTATTTCAGGAAGGAATTTATTTGTTTCAAGCTCTTGCTGGTTTGCTAGCTAATTAGGCTTCAGTTTTCAGTACCATAAATTTTTTCTTTCTTTCTACTTAATCATATGTTTTTATCAGGACTTCACAGAAATTTTGGGTCATGCTGTTTCAACCCTTCATGAATCATCCTCAGAAGAGGTTACTTCATTGCAGCATGCTAAAATGAGTCTCATTAACCTGTTTTATGTAATGGTGGACATTCAGAAGCAGTATCAGTTTTAAATTTTGAAACTCTGACAAAATATTCAAGCTTGGATGTATAAAGTTGGGTTTCTCAATCTGTAGCTGAAATGTCCAGATCAAAGCAGCCTCATTTATAGTGAGCTCAGAGTCTTTAGATATCAAGGTATTAAAATTCTTGTCTTGCCCTTATAGTAAGTAGGTAGTTTGTATGTTCTGATAAAGACAGAACTGTTTTGAGTTATTTATGAGGAAACTTCTTGACTATTCTTAATTCTTAAAATGTAGAAAAACTGTATTAGTGTCAAATTTTAGATAAAAGATTCAACTCATCATTGATAAATTTTTATTGAAGTTTTGATGTCAGTAATCAGTAGCAGGCATGGGAGGACAGTTTACTGACTTATGTATTGCATTACATTCTTATGCACTGCATTTCTCTTGTTCACAGCTATCTGAATTGTAATATCATAAATAGTCTAATAACAGATGACTTTTCTGTACAGCCTCCCAAAATTATAATTTTTAACCTCTGAAACCAACTCCTGAAAATGTTTTCTGCTCTCCCACATGTCCTTATCATAGGGGATCTCAGCTGGACTGTCCTTTTTGCCTACCCTGTCTGGTCTTTTTCACTTACATAGGTTTTCTTTAGGCAAAATGTGCATTTAATACACAATTCAGAACCAACTGGGAAGAGTAAAAGTTGGAGCTGATTTATTTGTTTACCTTGCTGAAAGGAAAATGACAAACTACTGGGACACTTGCACTGCTTTAGCATCATCCCAAACATGCTGCTGCTAAACTAGTCCAGGTCTCAAAGCAGTGAGAGGAGCACTGTGTCTGCAGGAGCATCTGTCTGAGGATGGGAAGTGAATTTGAACAACAGACATCAAAGTTTTTGGGAGACAATAAAAAGACAATAAAACCAACTGAAATGGGTTTAATGTTACTAGGAAGGCTGTGTCATTTTACCCTTTTTTTATCTCTGGCAGTGGGTAGTAGGCTGTGGGTATAGATGCTTCATTTCTAATAAGAGCATGAAAAGTAAGCTAAAATTTAAAAGAATTATTAGGGAATGAGGCTTCAAATGACATTTGGAGGAAGAAGTGATTGTAATGCAAATGTTCCATTTTAGAGAGCAAGACATTTAAAGGAACTTATATGGTGTTACTCTAGAAAGCAAATGTCCTCTTTATTCTAGAAAGTAATGAACATTAGACAGAAGTTCCTAGTAATAGTTTAGCTTGGAAATGAGTTGTATTTGTCAAAAGCTTGTGCCAGGTTTTCTGCTCCAACTGATTCCATCTCTAGCTGCCTATCATCATTGACACAAACATTTTTTCATTTATACTCCTGTCATTCTCTTGCTTCATTGAAGTTTAAGAAAATAACCACTGTATCTTTTACTGGGCCATGAAAATATGGTGCTTAGACAAGATTATTGTAGCTTTTTAGAAAACATATATAGAGATGTTGTTGTTTTCTGAATTTGTTTTTTATCCTCTGGAAACACATGAAATGTAAAATATCTAATATCAATTTTTTGTAAAAATATTATAAAGAACTCAGAAAACAGTTCCCATTTACCTTTCCCCACACAGTTTTGATAAAATGGAAAAAGGTTTTTTGCACAGCTCATTAGTACCTATTCCTGACCTATGCTTATCTTTTTGGGTGAACGAGTACATTAAAAATATCTTGTACAGGTGTACTGCAAGTGGTTATGGAGAGAAAAGGATATCAAAATTGCTCAGTTCACTGGTCTAAAAATCAGTGATGTCATTAATAATCTCAGGATAAACAAGCTCAGAAAGCTTTTAACAAGGGCATGTTGGCTGTTTTGCTAGAAAGTGACTTCATTTGCAATTCTAACAGTACAGAACATTAACAGCAGACTGTGAATATATTTTTATCCTGCTGTAGCAATAGCTTTACAGCCAAATAGTGCTTAAAACTAAATGTTTCAGGGTAAATGTTATTTTCTTAGTATCATCTGTAGTAACAAAAACCTTCACATATAATCCCTTTTCTTTGCCCTCTGGGGCAATTTTAATGCCCCCACATTTTGAATTTCCTTTTTTTAAAAACAACTTATAGTGAGAAAAGTATTATGTAAAAATCTTTTTCTTGGACCACTTCTGTGATTGCAGGTTTTAAAATAAAAAGCTGATTAATTGTCCATCCTGAGATTGTTCTTCTCCTACTAGCCACCAAAATTCTGGATGCATCTTGTCTTTTTTATTTTATTTTTTCCTTCTAAATCCCATTGCAACTTATGAGTGCTGATGATGACACTAAGATGAAGGAGAATGGTTGACACCTCTAGAGCTCAACAGGGATGAAACCAGGTAGGGATATTATATTTAGTGGATTTACCATCCTTGGATATTTAAAAGTCATTTGGACAGAGTCCTGGACAACCATCCTAAGTGGACCTGCCTGAGCAGGGACATTGGACAAGATGACCGTCAGAGGTCCCTTCCAACCTCAACCATCCTGTGATACCAAATTCCTCTGAGTGCCAGGCTAAATTATAAAAACCAAAGAATGATCATTATTATCACCATAACTATTGCCTCAAAATTCAATTTTTTCTAGTATAATTTTCTGATTACTATTAATTTAATTGGCAAGAGTGTATATAGGATTTAATGGGATTCCAGGCTCAACTCCATAGGTGCTGTGCTAGCATTAGAAACTCTGTTCTGAAAAACTGGCAGTGAAAGACAGGTGATAGAGTGAAGATAAATACAGTCAGATATTACAGAAATGCATACATATGTACATACATGGAAATTATAAAAGGTACTTACTTTTAAAGATTTTTTTTTTTTCTTTCAAGGACAATAAGTTAAGAAAAAACATTTCTTTCCTAAAACTAGAACATCAATAAAATAAAAAGGGGAGCAAGATTACTACTTTTTCAGTGATCAGAGCAGAAGATTGGAAAATAGATGTTTGTATTTTAGCGCTTGTGGCTCAAGGGTATTAGAATAGGACACTATTCTGCAAATCCCTTACACTAATTTTTCTACCTATGAAATTGTTATGACCTACTGTCCAAGAGATTGATTACTGTTGGTGAGATGCCTTCAGATCTTTGGGTGAGACACTAAATATTTTCATTATTCTCTTTTTGATATCCAGCATAATAAGAGTCATGTAGGTACCATATAGTAATTATGATTTTTTCCCTCCACTGAACAGAATGTAGCAGTATTCATAAAAGAAATCCACAGGGAAACAGTTTAGTAGCTATCAGCAGTTCTTTGACCAAAAATATCTGCTTCTCATTATGCAGAGATAAATTAGGAAAGCAAGTGGAATCACCAGAAACAATTCGCAGTGAACATTAATCAAAAGCAGTCTTAAGTGTCCTCTGAATTTTATCTAGCTGTGCTCAGTTTCAAGGCAGAGAAAAAGAGCAAAATAATAATACGATACTCAGCAAACCACATCATAACATTGTCTGTTCTTATTTTCAACAAGGATGAGAGAAATACTCATTTAAAGTCTGACTAGCAGGTTTTTGAGATACACAGTCTGGAGTTAGAATAGATATTTCAGTTGGGATGTACCTACAACCATCATCTAGTCCAACTGCCTGACCACTTCAGGGCTCACCAAAAGTTAAAGTGTGTTATTAAGGGCATTGTTCAAATGCCTCTTAAACACTAAGAGGCTTGGGGCATCGACCACCTCTCCAGAAAGCCTGTTCCAGTGTTTGACCAGCCTCTCTGTAAAGAAATGTTTCCTAATATCCAGTCTAAACCTCTGCTGGTGCAGCTTTGAACCACTCTTATGTGTCCTGTCACTGGATACCAAGGAGAAGAGATCAGCACCTCCCTCTCCACTTCTCCTCCTCAGGAAGCTGCAGAGAACAATGAGGTTGCCCCTCAGCCTCTTTTCTCCAAATTAGACAAGTCCAAAGTCCTTAGCTGCTCTTCACAGGATATTCCTTCCAGCCCTCTCACCAGCTTTGTTGCCCTCCCCTGGACACATTCGAGTACCTTCACATCCTTCTTAAATTGTGCGGCTCAGAACTGCACACAGTACTCAAGGTGAGGCTGCACCAATGCTGAATACAGTGGGATAATCACCTCTCCTGACTGCCTGGTTATGCTGTGTTTGATGCACCCCAGGATGTGTTTTGCCTTCTTGGCTGCCCAGGGCACACTGCTGACTTCTATTGAGTCTGCTGTTGACAAGCACCCCCAGATCCCTTTCTGCGAGCTGCTCTCCAGACACTCCTCTCCCCGTTTATACTTGTACCCAGCATTACACTATCCCAGGTGCAGAATGAAGCATTTGCAAGTTGTATCTAATTTTAATACTAATTTAAAGGTGTGAGTTTTGTAATTATTGATAGGAAATCATTAATTCAAATAAATACAAGATATAACAGTCTTCTCCACACTGTGAATCATGTATTCCTAGGTTCATGCTGAAGGACAAAGACTGGCCAGTGCAAATGTGTGAGCCACTGGCAGGTACCACCTGCCAGCACCATGCCTCAGCAGCCTGCTCCACTCCTCCTACCACAGTACCGTGCATATGCAACATGCACCATGACCAATACTCTTTTCAGGATTGATGCCTTGTTTCCAGCTTTGCAGAGACTGCTTTTCACTCCAGATTTCTGAAGGAGAAATAGAAAACAAGAAGCTGAATCTTTTTCAAATCAGTTTTACAAAGCTATCGTTAGATGGAGAGCAAAACCTTACTGAAAGAAGCACCTTCAGAAAGCTTTCTGTAAATTTAATTAAAATTTTTATTTTCTCTCTGCTACTTTTCTCCACTACTTACAAGCTTCTTTCCACATCATGCCTGAGCTATCAAGTCCTCTCTTTCCACTTATATTTCAAAGTGCTTTATATCTTTCTAATGTAACCCCACTGCAAACGTACATATGAGCAAAAGAGAGGAAGCAAAGAAAACCAACTGCTATGTGTGTATCCTTTGCACTAATCATATATTTTTCTCAATTGTCTGCTTCATCTATTTCTATTATCACTTTTGGGGACCCAATATTGTCTTTTACACACAGCCTACTGCACTGAGTTCTGGTTTATTTTGCTAGTCACTGTTGTAATAAACAAAATGCATAATATTAGCTGTTGGTGAGTGCTTTTCTGACAGGGGAAAAATTGCACTGAATTGTTATAGAAATCTGAAGCAAAGTTGCTGTGTAATCTAGGATTTCTGAAGGAAGGGCACATATCTGCCTCACTC
Source organism: Strix uralensis (assembly GCF_047716275.1). NCBI lineage: Eukaryota > Metazoa > Chordata > Aves > Strigiformes > Strigidae > Strix > Strix uralensis. Next base: position 130,307,072 of record NC_133972.1, on the reverse strand, counting down.
ACATACAACTATTTTCACATCTCTGTAAGCTTTACTATGCTTAGTTCTATAATGTCACTTTTCTAATAGTGATTATTCCTGTCTTTATGTTCAAGTGTTGGTATTCCCACTTGTTTTCTGTTCATGTTGAAAACAGTGTCTTGGGACACTGCTAATTTTAAACAGGAGAATGCTTACCGTGAGAGAAAGTAATGGTTCTCCTTGGGTTACTGTAAGCCAAGCTATTAGCTGCTGACAGTCTTTATTGAATCAGCAGGTGGCTTAAATCCAAAAATGAATTATAATGTAAGATCAGAGTTACAGTCTCAGAGAAAAAACAAAGTTAGTGCATTGACAGCTGTGATCAAAGCTGTTTCTAGTTCTCTCAGAGGTAGAAATCCCTAGGTGGCAATCAAAGGTTTCACAGGTAGGAATTACAGACAGAATTCATAATGGGCTCCAGCCAAAGTAAGAAATGTCAAAAACTACTATAAGCAGAATACTCTCTTGGTTAAGAACCAAGGCTCTGCAGGTTAATTTAACACATCTCCTCCTCCAAACAACCTAGCCTCACACCAAAATTCCAGAAAAATCACAGAATCACAGAATCATCTAGGTTGGAAAAGACTCTGAAGATCATCTAGTCCAACCATTAACCTAACACTGACCATAAAATGTTATATTACAAATAAATGTTATATTACAAATAAAATCTACCTAAACATAGCATATTTAATATTTTCCATGCAGGGTATTGGATTGGGAATATATACATATCTCTGGTCATGTATTCATTTCCTCTATTACAGGAGTTTGTAACTGGTGAGCTGATCAAGCACACTAATTCTTATTTGTTTAATGGCCAACCAAAATGTAGCACAGGGCAAGTATGGGTTTAGAGAGGGGTAATTCTCTAGCTCAGACAAAAAAGATTGGATAAGCTTTCTGGCAAAAATAGATAAATCTTTCTGCTGCGTAGCAGAAAGGTGATTCTTAGTGCCTGAAATTTGTAGTGATGTCTGCTGAATCATTGCAGTTTAGGATGACCCAATCTGAAAGCTGTGACTACATTTATGCATTCTTGATATGTTGCAAAGTGTGCTAAGATTAGGAGTCTTGTTTTATTTATATGTAATTTTTGGTAGATTTCTTACTGGAACCTCACTGGAGTGCAGGATGATAGTTGCACAGTACTTAGGTTTACTTGGCCTGATGCAGAGTATTTATTCCTGTGGAGGAATACACAGTTCCTGCTGGGATCTGTCTAGGAATATGATGACAATGCTTTGCAGGTCAGAACACTGGGACCCCTTGGGGAGTGTGTTTCTGGACAGTTGTAAAAGAGTTGACATGCTGGCAGGTATCTTTGATCTGCTCTGACTGGGCTGGAACAGATCCAGCAGATGGATTAAATTGATGGATTATATTCTCCCCACTTCTTTCTCTCCCCACAGTGATGCTCCTTCTCTGAGTTAAAGTGCTGGGGCTGAGCCAAAATGCTGTGTGCACAGGCTCAGTGCACATGAATCTGCATGGGGGTGGGAAAGGACGAGGGGATCAATGCTGTTTGAACTGCTTCACGGCCACTCTGTTGAAATCTTACACTGATAAATCTGATCCCACACTAAGATATTATCTGTTGGGGAATGGGAGGGCAAAAGGCAAGAGAGAGACCCCATTCACATTAATTGCTTCTTAAAACATTCAGGTGACTTGCCTAAAGGTTTAGAAATTATATGATATTTGATGTTGTGTGTTACTTTTTATGAACGTGTATATCTTATATGTCTTGAATGGTTTTTGGTAATCACTGATCCAGCTGGAAAATTGAGAGGATGAAAGAGAGGCTGAGTTGCTCTTTAACCATGTTATTCTGTCCCGATATTGCCCACCAATGGCTCAACCGTCCAGAGGTTCGTCTGTCTTGTGATGACCTTGGGCTGCGGTAAGATTCTCAAGAAAATTTTTACCATCAGAAATGTTTTTATGTTATTCTGAAAACAGAATTATTTCATGTTATAGATAAGTTTAAAAAAAAGATTCTGTAAAAATTTATACTGAAATTAATTTCAGAAAGTCATGATTTGGGTTATATGTGTGGATTATGATGATTTATATCGTGACAATTCAAGAAAGTATTTTACACTATATATGTGCCGACATATATGGTTTAAAAGAGAGTAAGTGGAATAAAATGAGAAAAAAGATCCAGGTTCCAAAAACCTCATGGTAAAATTTTACTTCTAATATTATTTATGTCTGTGGCATTCTTATTGTACCCTGTTTTGGTGGAAGAAACATGTAAACATACAATTTTGTCAGTTTACCACTTGCTGTCACAGCAGTAATGAGACTAAGGAAGTCTGAAAGCATTGAGGTTCTCCTTTCCCAAGCTGCCACACAGACTATGACCCCCTTCTCCTGAATTCAGGCAAGTAGGTATAGTTTCTTTTTCATCTGTATAATTTTAACTTAAAAAGAACTGGCAAGATGAGGCAATGTGTATAGCTGCACAGAACAAAGAAAGAAGCCCTAGGAGTGAATGGACTGAATGTCAACAGCGTGGAGAGTGGCATGACTCTGCCTCCTCAATGTCCAATGCAGTCAAGTTACAATTGATTTAGGTCTGTAAATTTGACTAGTGTATATTCTTCTGGATCACCCAAAATTGTACATAGATATTTTTTCTCATTCCTTATAATTATAAATTACGATTGTCTGCTTGTGAAGGAATTTTCTCTCTAATCTTTTGTAGACTTTTAAGAAAGTTCCCTTTGATAAATGTTTCTAAAATATTCAATCACTTTTGTTGATTTAGTCAGCAGTGTCCCTGAATTTAAATATTACACGAACTTTTAAAATGCAGTAATATGAATGCTTTGAAGAATGTCTACACTTGTGTTTGTGCTACTTCAAAAGTAGACCAGAAGTTAAAACTAGGCAGGAGTCTGCCAGAGAAGTTCTATTTTTTTCTCTCTGTTGCTTCATTATTACAAGCTCAGTAATTAAGCGGAGGCATGCTTATTTATGAGTGAATGAATCTGTTCTTTATCTCTGAACTGTTCAGTAATATCCCTTGTTTATAAAATACAGCAGATATTTTCATATTGGGAGATGTTTTATAAAAGTGTGTGCGATGGACAAGAGTAGAAATATGAGAATACTTTAAAGGAAATACGCTGAAAAATGGGGGACACCATTCGTGACCGGCCGCCAACTGGATTTAACTCCATTAACCACCACTCTTTGGGCCTGGCCATCCAGCCAGTTTTTTACCCAGCAAAGCGTGTGCCCATCCAAGCCATGAGCAGCCAGTTTCACCAGGAGAATGCTGTGGGAAACGGTGTCAAAGGCCTTACTGAAGTCAAGGTAGACAACATCCACAGCCTTTCCCTCATCCAATAAGCAGGTCACCCTGTCATAGAAGGAGATCAGGTTTGTCAAGCAGGACCTGCCTTTCATAAACCCATGCTGACTGGGCCTGATCATCTGGTTGTCCCGCACGTGTTGTGTGATGGTACTCAGGATGAGCTGCTCCATCAGCTTCCCGGGCACCGACGTCAAGCTGACAGGCCTGTAATTTCCCGGATCATCCTTCCGACACACAGGTCGTCTTATCTTCTGTCTACCATGCTACAGAACCCTATTCTAAAACACAGACTTTCAAATCCTTCTTGGTATCTTGCTCTCAGGGAATTCCTGTACGGTGACTCTTACAGATGCATAGGTAACTATAGCTTTCCACAGGTATAATTCCCATGGAACTGTAAGAAAATTATCTCCAGCTGTCCAAATGATCTAATGATTACAATACTTCTTTACCCTTGAAAAAACAATAATTATTGCATTGGCCAACACCAGGCCTGGCCAATTTTTACATTATCTTGTCTTTCTGTCTCTTCTAGTCTAAGTTGTTATGCAGGTAAACACAGATTTAAATGAGCTTCATTAGTAGAATAATAAGCTCATCAGCCACTTTTTCTGCTGAGCTGAAGAAAGTAATGGCTGACAGGTATCAGCTTCACTCTTTTTGTAGCAAGGGTTTTTTGCAAAGGCACTGTGAACATCAAGGAAAATGGAAAAACAAAGATATCCTGTTTACACAAACAGTACATTTTGGGGTATTTGGTATTGAGCATTTTCAGTCAAAGACTTTTTTTTTTTTCCCCCTCTCAGGGTATCTGACAAGGATGAGCTGACTTTATTGATGGTCTTTTTTTGAAATCTGCACTTAAATCACAGGGACACAGTTAATTCAGCAACATTTAGAAACCTCCTTAAACTGGAGAGGTTTTAAATGCTGGATAGGCACATATTGTAGCTCCTTTTGCTTTTCCTGTTTAATCATCAAAATCCACAATGCATTGGATAACACTGAAAAATTGCATTAGCCAAACAAATTCATATGGCTAGAAGTGGCTAAACTGGTGCTGCAAATAGGGCAATAATAAATAGAATACAAAAAATAAGGAGATTCTGTGATAATCATCTTAAGAATTGGGAAACTTACTAACACAAATCTTATTCACATTCTTTCCATTCAAGAGTAGCTGTTACAAAAAGAAACTGAATAGGAAGCTGTATTCACAGTTAGCATGTACACTGAGTTAGCTGACTTCATCAATAACATGAGTGTGTTACCAACACCATTTTCATCACAAATCCAAAACATAGCACCATACAAGCTACTATGAAGAAAATTAACTTTATGCCAGTGTTCAGAGCATAATTTCCAGTAGCAGGCAAGGCACTTAATTCACTGTGTGGTGATGTGAATCAAATGAGTGCCAAAAGATGTGACTCCTAGTAGCTAAGATGTTGCATGCTACTATGCCGTCCAAGTTATTGGAAGTGCTACAGAGGAGTGTGTGTCATACCTGGGCTTAGGTTCTGTGTGGAATTATAACCTTTAGTTTTAGTAATTCAGTGTAATTGTGATTTTGAATCACCCTCTTTCCTCAGGAACTTAAGTCATATACTTGGGTACAATGTACTAGCTAATGATGGGATCCCTTCCCTTCCCTTCCCTTCCCTTCCCTTCCCTTCCCTTCCCTTCCCTTCCCTTCCCTTCCCTTCCCTTCCCTTCCCTTCCCTTCCCTTCCCTTCCCTTCCCTTCCCTTCCCTTCCCTTCCCTTCCCTTCCCTTCCCTTCCCTTCCCTTCCCTTCCCTTCCCTTCCCTTCCCTTCCCTTCCCTTCCCTTCCCTTCCCTTCCCTTCCCTTCCCTTCCCTTCCCTTCCCTTCCCTTCCCTTCCCTTCCCTTCCCTTCCCTTCCCTTCCCTTCCCTTCCCTTCCCTTCCCTTCCCTTCCCTTCCCTTCCCTTCCCTTCCCTTCCCTTCCCTTCCCTTCCCTTCCCTTCCCTTCCCTTCCCTTCCCTCCCTTCCCCTCCCCTCCCCTCCCCTTCCCCTTCCCCTTCCCCTTCCCCTTCCCCTTCCCCTTCCCCTTCCCCTTCCCCTTCCCCTTCCCCTTCCCCTTCCCCTTCCCCTTCCCCTTCCCCTTCCCCTTCCCCTTCCCCTTCCCCTTCCCCTTCCCCTTCCCCTTCCCCTTCCCCTTCCCCTTCCCCTTTTCCCTCAGAAACCTCTTTATCAGAGCAGGTGTTCAGGATATGGGATGCTCTGGTCCAAGCAGGTTTAATACCCTGGGAGCCAGAAGGAAGTAGAACCCTGAAGTGTTAAGGCTTGGACAACAGACCCAAGCCAGAGTTGACCTATAGATGAATCCTGTATATTTTATAACTGATAACCATTGTGCTAACAGGTATTATACTAAGTTATAACAAGCCACCTATTCTGATGTAAAAAGTGGAAGTGTTGAAGCCTGAACAACAGGCCCTGAGCCGAAGCTGCTAACTCAATGTAATCATTAGTGAAATATGTATGGAAGATGTAGCTATCTTGAATGTGTATTTATCTTTCTTTGTGGGTGGATAAAATAACAGGGTTGTGGAGACCCTTGTCTGGCACTGTGGTCTGATGTGAGACCTTGTGCCTAATCCAATTAGATAAGCAGAGGAACTCCCTTAGCTTCTCCCTGGAGCCCTGGCCAGGCTCGGGGGGGGGGGGGGGGGGGGGAATCTAATGTGAGAATGAAACCAGATATTTCAGCTTAAAACAAAGGTGCCAGCTATTCTGGCTTGCTGATTTTTGGGTATATAAGGCTGGACCCGCTTGCAGAGACTTTGGATGCCTCACCTATGAGTGGACGCATTGCGTAGGATTTCCCATTTGCCGGGACAGGCTCTCCAAATCCTCGCTGTAACCAGGGCTCACCAGCGACTGCAGATCTGGATGATGGTATGTGGTGATGTATCTTTCTTAATCACTATTCTCCCTGTTGTGTAGTAATGATTTGATGCATTACCCTGTATTTTCCTATTTGTTTAAGTGCACTATTCTGTCTTTTCTTACTGCATGTTTTCTGTATTACTCTGTTACATTATTTGGTTATCACTAGTAAAATACGCCTGCTCTTTTCACTCTGGTGTCTGAGCTTCATTGGTATCCTTAATCAGCAAAACAAACCCCCAACTCAGAAAAGCATCTGAGCTCTCCAGCTGCAGGGTAGTCCAAGAAAAGTCATCACACTACTACTTCGAGCAGAACTCCGCACTGGCTCTCTGTTAAGTGTGGTGTTGTCATACCTTATATTTCAAGCTGTGCAGAGACTAAATGCAGTATTATATCTTGTTTACAGATCCTAAACAGTTTTAGGCTGGATGTGGGCCATGTTTTAGGCTCGTATAATCAGCCATGTTAAGAAAATGGTGCTTTGGAGAGTGTGCAGTGACAGAAGTTTGAGCACGTGAAGAAATTTTGGCAGCTATGATATCTTGAGTGCTAAGTGGGTTACAGAAGACTTTTAATATCTTTCTACTGAACCGAGTGGCTCGAAATCTACTTAAGCTTCATGCAAGATGTTTCAGTGCTGTTTTGTACCTCATACATAGTGTGCACAAGATCTGTCTTGGTATGAATTTACAAATTGAGGTTATACTATTTCGAAGCAATTCTACTAATACAGATAGCCACTTGGTATGTCTGCATTGCAGTGTTTGTGGGTAGAGATCCCTGTCATCAAAAGTCATCAAAATAGAAAATGAAACCTAGATTGAAAAAAACAAAACCAGCTAGACCTCCTGATCTCTGATTATATGATTAGCCCTGCATAGATGAGATGGCCACAACATCTTGACATTCTGCAGTACATTAGAATAAAAATCAAGAAGCAAAACTGGCTCTTTGAAAGCAGAAGAAGGACTCAGACAAAAATGCACTACAAAAGAGGAAGTGATACATCAATCACGAATGACTTAGAACCTCAGTTTTGTTGCCTAAAAAATGTAACTGATATATACCAATATTTTGCAGAGTTACAGATAACAAATATTAGGAAAAACTAACCGTATATTTGTTTGCAAATGTATTTCTATATTTCTATATTAACATTTAAAGGGTTTTCAGTTTTGCTCATATGATTTCATTTTAAAAATTGTATGATTCTGGATTTTATCTATCAGTTGATGAAGGATCATTTTGTTTCACAGTGACTGAAGGATATCCTCTATCCTTTAGATTTCTGCACAACAAGAAGTAGTCCAAGATTTCAGCTGGAAGTTTTTCTCACATGGAATCACTAAAGAGGCTACAAGTTTTGAAAAGCAAGTTCAGTATGATGCTATTTTTATTCTATGCAGTGCTTTGGGAACCGTGAAGATTCTTTTTAATTAGGTTACTTAAATAAAGACAAGCAGCTTTTTGCTTGAGCTTTTTTTGGCATGTGTCACCTTTGAACAGAGAAAATGACATGCTGTACAGTATTTGTTCAAATAGAAGTCAAGTGTGGAAGGTATTAGAAAAAAAAGAGGACTTAGAAGAAGCAGGAGCAGGGGAAGACTAAGGCTAAAATGTGTTTGAAGTAAATCAGAGGAAAAAATAGGAATGCTTAACACAATTACAGGATTTCAAATGAGGATAATGAAGGCCACAACTGAGATGAATTTGGTGATGAATAGAATAGAATAGAATAGAATAGAATAGAATAGAATAGAATAGAATAGAATAGAATAGAATAGAATAGAATAGAATAGAATAATTCAGTTGTAAGGAGCCTAAAACAATCATCTAGTCCAACCTCCTGACCACTTCAGGACTCACCAAAAGTTAAGGCATGTTATTAAGGGCATTGTCCAAATGCCTCATAAACAGAGAGCCTTGGGGCATTGACCACTTCTAGGAAGCCTGTTCCAGTGTTTGACCACCCAGTCTAAACCTCCTCTGGTGCAGCTTTGAACCATTCCTATGTGTCCTATCACTGGATACCAGGAAGAAGAGCTCAACACCTTCCTCTCCACCTCCCCTTCTGAGGAAGCTGTAGAGAGCAATTAGGTTGTCCCTCAGTCTCTTTTTCTCCAAATTAGACAAGCCTGGAGTCCTTAACCACTCCTCACAGGACATGCCTTCCAGCGCTCTCACCAGCTTTGTTGCCCTCCCCTGGACACATTCGAGTACCTTCACATCCTTCTTAAATTGTGGGGCCCACAGTACTCAAGGTGAGGCTGCACCAATGCTGAATACAGTGGGATAATCACCTCTCCTGACTGCCTGGTTATGCTGTGTTTGATGCACCCCAGGATGTGGTTTGCCTTCTTGGCTGCCAGGGCACACTGCTGACTCATACTTGAGCCTGCTGCTGACTCAGATCCCTTTCTGCAGGGCTGCTCTTCAGACACTCCTCTCCCAATTTATGCTTGTGCTGGTATTACTCTATCTTGGGTATGGAATCCAACAAAGAGTAGGATGACTTCTTGCAGATGTAAAAACCAAAAGTCACATTTCACTTTCCATTATTTTAAGTTTATATACTTAAAGTGTCTTAACTTCATTATTGTTCTTTCCTGTCCACTTATATCACTGTTTAATGGTGTCAAATTTTTCAAGAGAAACAAAGAAAAGGTACACTTTATCTCATAGAAATGTTTTTCCATTGATGGCAAAATATTTAAGAAAGTCAAAAATGCAGTTTCAGATGTTTTTCTTCTTTTTTTTTTCCATATCTGGAAATAATTCAAAGCTTAAATTTCTCATAGTTGTTCCTTTGGCTCCATAGTTAAAAAACCATAATGTTCCAAAACCCCATGGGAATTCCTGCCCAGTCAGTCCCCAAACTTAGTCAGCATTTTAGAATCTATTTTTAAAGAGCTAGGATTGAGCTCACTATTATCAAGAAGTCCTCAGCAGAAGGATTTTCTGATTTCAACAAATAAACCAAGTGTTTCCACTACTTTTGGAAAACTTAAGGAAACCTAATGACATGTATGAAAATCTGTAAATTCTTAACCAATTTGCAAGTAAGCACAAATGAAAAATGTATTTGTATTCTAAACTTAGTTGTATTACTGTTGAAATTTTGAGGCTCTTAAAGCTTGCTGCAATAAACTAAAAAAAGCCTACATCCTTAGTTTGATCATTACAAAATGCTAGGATCAGACATGAACACTGGAGAAAACAGAGAACCATCAAAGCATGCTGGGTGAGCAGTGCTGCTATCCTGGCAAAATAGACATTAAGGATTGATACAGTTTGTGATTGCTAATGTATCCTTAGGGTTCTGTTGTCCTGTCAATATGTACATGTAATTCCTGTTAATGCTAATGGCAACTATGCAAATATATTGAGATGAGACTAGGTTTTAGAAAAAAGAAACATTTTAATTTTAAGTTCACTGCAAATCTCAATTATTCAAAGAATGACAACCCTAAATTTCTGCTATTTTGTATTTCCTTATGTGTTTATTTCATTGTAATGTTCCAAAATGAAAAACAGAGTAACTATAAGAAGAGGAAGCATTATTCTTCCAATGTGTAGCAAAGAAAAGGATGATATTCCAAAGGATGCCATGTTGTGGGAAAGTTCTTTAGAACATTTTCTTAGATTTAAACTTTTCTTTTAAATTAAGACAAAAAAAGAATTCTTTAAAATAGTGCTTCTTTTCCAGTGAGAATGGATTTACTGAAGAACTTGCAAAAGCTATTTAAACATGGTAATGTTCCTTAAAGACAAATACTAAATAAACTAAACACTGTTGGGATTGAGGAGGCTAGCAGTACATTGCTGTTCTGCTACAGATTCATTTGTCAAGTCACGGCAAGTCAAGGCTCAGATGGAAAATAGATTTATTTGTCACGATTTGATCATAAACCAGAGCATCATAGCAAGATACCATCCATCAGCTCATATGTGATAACTGTAAATGCAAAATTCTGCAATGCACCATAATCCTTTTTTATTTCATGACAAATTAGATAGCATTAATGTGACAAAAGCTAAGAACAGAAAAACAGACAGTTATCAAGCTACAACTAATCCAAGGAAACTTGTGAAGAAGTGAAGTGTCCCACAGTTTGACACTGTCCCGCACGACATCCTTGTCTCTAAATTGAAGAGACATGTATCTGATGGATGGACCACGTGGTGGATAAGGAATTGGCTCGATGGTTGCACTCAAAGAGTTGCAGTCAACAGCTCAATGTCCAAATGGAGACCAGTGATGAGTGGCATTCCTCAGGGGTCCGTATTGGGACCAGCACTGTTTAAAATCTTTGCTGATGACATGGACAGTGGGATTGAGTGCACCCTCCGGAAGTTTGCGGACAACACCAGGCTGTGTGGTGTGGTTGTCACACTGGAGGGAAGGGATGCCATCCAGAGGGACCTTCATGTGCTTGAGAGGTGGGCCCATGTGAACCTCATGAAGTTCAACAAGGCCAAGTGCAAGGTCCTGCACACGGGTTGAGGCAATACCAGGCACAAACACAGGTTGGGTGATGAGTGGGCTGAGAGTAGCCCTCTGGAGAAAGGCTTGGGGGTATTCGTGGATGGAAAACTGACTATGAGCCAGCAATGTACACTCACAGCCCAAAAAGCCAACTGTATCCTGGGCTGCATCAAGAGAAGTGTGGCCAGCAGGTCAAGGGAGGTGATTCTCCCCCTCAACTCTGCTCTCATGAGACTCCACTGGGAGTACTGTGTTCTGGGGCCCCCAGCATAAGAAAGACATAGATCCATTAGAGTAAGTGCAGAGGAGGGCCACAGAGATGATCGGGGGGCTGGAGCACCTCCCCTATAAGGACAGGCTGAGAGAGTTGGGGTTGTTCAGCCTGGAGAAGAAAAGGCTCCAGGGATAATTTATAGTAGTTAAAGGGGGCCTACAGGAAAGATGGGGAGGGACTCTTTATCAAGGAGTGTAGTGATAGGATGAGGGGTAACAGTTTTATACTGAAAAAAGGAAGATTTAGATTATCTATAAGGAAGAAATTCTTTACTATGAGGGTAGTGAGACACTGGCACAGGCTGCCCAGAGAAGCTGTTGCTGCCCCCTCCCTGGAAGTGCTCAAGGCCAGGTTGGATGCAGCTTTGAGCAACCTGGTCTAGTGGAAGGTGTCAGGTGGATTGGAACTAGATGATCTTTAATGTCCCTTCCAACCCAAACCTTTCTCTGAATCTCTGATTCTCTGATTCTACGATTCTATGATTCTATGAGTCTGTGTTGTAGAGGGAAAGTGGTCTCTGCTGAGAGCTGCCTTACATCTGAATTCTAGACACATTCAACATTTTAAACATTCCTTCAGTGGGATTTGCTGTTTATCTTAATATCTTTTTGAAATGTCTAAAATGTAAGAGTAGCTGTTAATCGAATCAAGTACACCATTTTTTAATATCAATTGCAGACTTTATTCTTTCATGTGTGCATAGATGCTTTGTGGCTTAATATTTGGCCAACCTAATAAAAGAATAAACAAGGAACAGACTTACCTAGACTGCTGCAAACTGGAATATCCAAAGAAACTTTAGGACAGAACCATTTCCTCATTAAGAACTCACCACAGTTAAATCCTTCTAATAAGCTGGCTCCATGTGACTTTGGACTTTCTGCCTGGAAAAAAAAATAAATCAGAATTCTGATTTTAATTTTACAGTTTTGAATCCCTGTTTTGGTTTTACTTAGTTATCCAAACTTCACAGGTAAGCATTTAAAACAATAGATTTTTTATTTTAGAGACCTCTAAGATGAAGGATTTTTCAAGTTTTTTTTGATTATGAATCTTTTTTTTTCAGTAGATATAATTTCAATTTTAGTAATTTCCTCTGGCTATCTTAAAGCAGTTCAGTTTTATTAGCTGCGTTAGCTGGTAGTCATTAGAGTTTTTCAGTTACTTATGTTATGGAGTGTATATAGAGATGTTCTGACTGGTTATTACTCAAAATTGATCTTAATGTCTTTGTGTTAGCATTGTGCATGCAGTAAGCCCTTGATCCTGCAAAGACAATCATGCCCCTACTTGTATGCACAGAGAATAATTTCATTAATGCTATTGGAACTGATTGTGGAGCTTATGATTCTGAAAATGCTTTTCAGTTGTTTTTTTTTTCTTTTCTGTGAAAGTAGTTTTCAGGGTCTACTTAGTTGAGATTTGTTATTTAAACTGTGCTAATAACAGAACTGCAGGAAGTTGCATGTTAAATTGTGTTTTTCCATAAAAGAATATCAGTGTGAAGACTCAAATATGATTTTATTTTGTGCTTTTAATGGTACTTCATATACACAGATACATGTATACAGATAAGTAATTAAGTGATCTATATATATGGGCCAAAGTCTAGATTATATGAATAACAATTTAATTTTCTCTCTGCTACATATATACTTCAGAAGTGGCTTTGGTCCTTGTCAGTAAACTAGACTGAGTGCTCCATAGCCTCTAAGTATCTTAATTTTGTCTTCCCCTCAGTTTCTCCTTCATTACAGTAGTATCTCAAAACTGATTCCTGTCAAAGTAGAATTTATACAGAGCATAACTGTGCAGCCATTGTGCTACACAAAAACATGAACATGAGATAAACGCTTGCCTGTTTAGACATTTCTTATTAAAAAAGGAGATAATACCCAAAGATATGAAAAAATAATTGGATTTAGTATGGGTGAAGGGAATATATTCTTTTTTAGTTAAATACATAATTTTTGCAACCCAACATCTGTATAACTCAGTGTGTGTTTCCGTGGCAATTTTAATCCAAAAAGAGTAACTTTTTTCATTCTCTAAGCTAACTGGCACATATGTAGCTGTAGTTAGCAGCATGCTGGCTTAAGTGGTTGAAACCTTATTGCAATCTTATGAGGTAGAGAGAAAAAAAAGGGAAAAAAGAAGGAGTCAGTCTTCAGAAAATATCAGCTAACAGTTGCATGGGATTAAGAAGGTGCTTCAGTTTAGAAGAATTTATTTCACTAGTGCTTATTACAGGGTTTCTCCTTCCCAAGGTCTGCCATCTGCTATTGTCTTGAACAGGACACAGGACTGATGAACTATTGTTGTAATCATATGAGGTGACTTTGAGGCAGGATCTGATCAGTCTTCTTTGGTTCATGAGTTGATTCCTCAAGGACGTTGTTTTGGGCAGAGTAAGCAGAACTTCAACCTGTAGCTTCCAATTTATTCAGATTTCCTGGATTCAGATGAAGCATGCCCCACTCAACTAAGAGTCTTGGAAAACATTTACTGATGTTATGGGAGTCTGTCTGAAAAGTGTGATTGTTACAATTTTAGTAAGAGATCAAAATAGTTTAACATTTATTGTCCATAGCAAAAAGTACAGAAAAATATAATTTATTTTGAAAGTTATAATACCTACTGGAATTATTTGAACCTTCTAAATTTTATTTGAAAAAAATGAAGGTTTCTAAAGCCTTTAATCATAAATTCAATTATGTTCAAATTAATTTAACTTAAGGTGAGAGCTGATTATCAGTGATATTTAATTTAATATCACCCTATTTTTGCGAGCTTTTATGACAGATTAAGGTGACAAGACTTTTCACTTTTATCAACAGATTTTTAAAGTACTTACTCCCTTGATAGTTTATTAGAACATTAAAATATTAATTAAAAGTTCTGCTTTGAAAGCTTCTTCCTCGAGCAACCCTCTCTATCCCCACTTTAGTTTCATCTGAAACATGACCAAAAAAGGGACAGCAATTTTTCTGCCATTTTAAACTGTCATAGGCCAAGAGGGGAAAAGTATTGCAGGTAGAAAAGCATAAATATGACATCCTCAATTTTAAAAAAACTTTTTAAAAAGTGAACCAGATATTCAGTAATTAATAATACAGTACGTCGTTTTGACTATGGCTCTGAGCAGTTTTCTGACTTTCTAGTCCATGAACAACTATTAGAATATAATAATTTTTTTTGAGCTAATTAATGTTTTCTACTGCCTGTCAAAGGTAGGATATAATCCTAATCCATGATGAATATTGCTAGGCTGGTAAAAATTACATGGATGATGATTACTGAAGTTAAAAACAAATCATGTTTTTGAAAATTATATACTAGTGTAGATGTGGGAAAGGTTTTCAATGGTTTCCATTTTTATGGGTTTGATAGATTTTTTTTTCTTTTGAAAATATTATTGAAAACACCATCAAAATTATTACTAAAATCAGTTACAAAATATGGGATTTTTGTAAATGGAACTGTTGAAAACGTTTTTTGAAGAAAAAAATCAGTATCTTGGCATGAAGAATTTTTTAGTGATAAGAACAAATAAGCAGAGATGCTTTATGTCTGAAAAGGTTGATTCACTTTCCTTTTCCATTCTGATGTCCAAAAGCTTATATTTAAAAACCTTGGAAACCACATATGTTTTACTATAACACTGAAAAATGAACACTAAATATAATCAGTATTTTAGGTAACAAATATGAACAATTGTTCAATTACACTGAGTTCACATCAGTGGAACTTCATGAACAGTTTTTTTGTTCTTTGGAGAGTGCATAATATACTGTTACACTGGTGCCTGTTGTGTTATAAAATATGTAAACAAGAAAATCCATAACTCATTAAAATAGGAAATGTATCTTTTAGACCTGAATACCATATAATATGTAGAAGCATGTTTATAGAATTGTTGGGAAGGTAAAAACATGTTCTTACCATTCTCTTGCATCCAAGTTACAGGTTAGGTTGCCCACATTTGGCAGTTTTTACACTGCAAGTTGTGTGGTTTATCTGGACAAATGACCACACCTTATATTCAAAGCCAATAATACTTATTAGTCTAATTAATATCTTGACAGTCTAATCAAAGGTTTATTATTAATCCATGTGAAATTACACTAAGACTCATAATTCAAATTATCCACTTAGAATTTGGCTTCATAATGAATCAGTCCTAAGATTAGATTTAAGATTTAGATTTAAGTTACCCCATTTTCCTTTATTAACTCTTTGGTTATGTTTTAAGGTCACACTAAAAAAAACCCCACCAACACACTTATTTTGAGATATGTTTTAATAGCTACTCTGTTCTTATCTTTTTCCCCTTTCTCCAGAGAACCTTGTATTACCTCAGAACTGCAAGATCTGTATGTAACCCCAGAGAATACTATTTATTTCACCTGCACAGCAGAAGGAAATCCTTTGCCCAAGATAACTTGTATACATATCAAGTAAATGATAACCAAGTGTTTCATATGAATCCTGCTTATTTTCAAACAGGATTTTGACTTTGGTAACTCTATGGCTACTATATTTCACATGTCCGTGTGCTTGGGAGGGACAATTGATTTGTAAAGTTGATTTTTTCTGATTTAACTAATTCTAAAGGAAACTACCTATGAAAACACCTATGGATAAAAAATACTGCTGAAAAATATTTTCTTCAGCTATTTTTAAAATAATGGAAATTGCAGGATGTAGTAAAAGCTTTCCATCTCATTGAAATGTCCTGCTGTTACAGGGAAACTGTGAAAAGGTTTTTTTTTCTCAGATAACATTGAATATGTAAAGTTTTAACTAGTTTGCCAAAGATAATACTTGTTGTTATACTATATGTTATACTATATTATCCTGTAAAAAGCCCATATTTCCAAGGTTCAATCACTAAAACAGAGTATTTCCCTGAAGATTTTTTCAAAATTAAATTTATTGGTACCAGATAACAATTATGCAACTTTGTAAGTGCTATGGAAGTTCCGGAGTAAAAGTTATTTAACACTTAGTGAAAACTGTATATTTCTTTGTTGTATTATTAAATTATGGGATAAAAAATTTAGAAAATGAACATATTAAAAAAAGTCTAATTCAGGATTAAGACATTAATTGGAACATTAACTTTGATACTCCAAATTCTTCTTTCACTAATAATCATCAAGATATGAAAATACTATAGCGTTCTGCTAAAGAAAACTGATGCTATTGAGCCTAAAAATATAGAAGGGTTTGTCTTGAAAGGGACCTTAAAGATCATCAAGTTCCAACACACCTGCCACTAGACCAGGTTGCTCAAAGCCCCATTCAACCTGGCCTTGAACACTTCCAGGGAGGGGGCATCAACAGCTTCTCTAGGCAACCTGTTCCTGTGCCTCACCACCCTCACAGTAAAGAATTCCTTCCTTATAGATAATCTAAATCTACTCTTTTTACCCTTTTTCATTTTGAAACTGTTACCCCTCATCCTATCACTACACTCCTTGATAAAGAGTCCCTCCCCATCTTTCCTGTAGGCCCCCTTTAACTACTATAAATTATCCCTGGAGCCTTTTCTTCTCCAGGTTGAACAACCCCAACTCTCTCAGCCTGTCCTCATAGGGGAGGTGCTCCAGCCCCCCAATCATCTCTGTGGCCCTCCTCTGCACTTACTCTAATGGATCTATGTCTTTCTTATGCTGGGGGCCCCAGAACACAGTACTCCCAGTGGAGTCTCATGAGAGCAGAGTTGAGGGGGAGAATCACCTCCCTTGACCTGCTGGCCACACTTCTCTTGATGCAGCCCAGGATACAGTTGGCTTTTTGGGCTGTGAGTGTACATTGCTGGCTCATAGTCAGTTTTCCATCCACGAATACTCCCAAGCCTTTCTCCAGAGGGCTACTCTCAGCCCACTCATCACCCAGCCTGTGTTTGTGCCTGGTATTGCCTCAACCCGTGTGCAGGACCTTGCACTTGGCCTTGTTGAACTTCATGAGGTTCACATGGGCCCACCTCTCAAGCACATGAAGGTCCCTCTGGATGGCATCCCTTCCCTCCTGTGTGACAACCACACCACACAGCCTGGTGTTGTCCGCAAACTTCCGGAGGGTGCACTCAATCTCACTGTCCATGTCATCAGCAAAGATTTTAAACAGTGCTGTCCCAGTACGGACCCCTGAGGAATGCCACTCATCACTGGTCTCCATTTGGACATTGAGCTGTTGACTGCAACTCTTTGAGTGCAACCATCGAGCCAATTCCTTATCCACCACGTGGTCCATCCATCAGATACATGTCTCTTCAATTTAGAGACAAGGATGTCGTGCGGGACAGTGTCAAAAGCTTTGCAGAAGTCCATGTAGATGATGTTATTGCTCTTCCCTTATCCACCAGCGCTGTAACCCTGTCATAGAAGGCCACCAGATTTTCCAGGCACAATTTGCCCTTAGTGAAGCCATGTTGGGTGTCACCAAGCACCTCCTTATTCTCTATGTGTCCTAGTATAGTTTCCAGGTTAATCCACTCCATGATCTTTCTGGGTACAGAGGTGATACTGAGTGTCCTTTAGTTCCCTGGGTCTTCTTTTATTCCTTTTTTTAAAATGGGGTTATGTTTCCTCTTTTCCTGTCAGTGAGAACTTCACAAGCCTATGTCAGGGAACAACCATCATCAGAGGCCAAAATACGTGAATCTAGAGGAAGGCTTTAGAGAAGACTTGCAAATCATTGTCTTCTTGTCACTGAAGTTCAATATTCAAGATGCATTAGATGACACCCAGGTTTTCTCTGTATATTCTGTATCCCAGCAGCAAAAGAGTGTCTTGGGGCATTCCTATACAGCTTTTCTGTTACCCTTCAAATTCTCAGAACAAAATATTTTGTCATTTAGCTTCAAATCCTTCCTGATATCTGAACACAGAGATAACAAAAATATTTTTGCCTATTGCTTCCATTATAAAGAAGCCCACACTCTTTTACTTGGCAGAGAGTTTCCCCTATATACCTCATGCCTTTGTATATGATGCTGAAATTGATTTATTCTTTCTGCTTCTAAGGTGTGTACTCCATCAGTCAAGTTAGAGTGATACAAGTATTAGTGTTGATACAGTCGTGAGTCTGTAAGTTTCCATGATTTTAACTGATCAGCTAAAATTTACTGCACTAATAGAAACACACTGTGAAGCTGTACTTGTGTCACTGCAGAGCAAAATCCCATCCTCTGAGGGAGTGTAGTGCACACATATTCCTAAAATCAACAGAAGGGGTTGATTTGTAACACGTACATTACAAAAATACCATAAAATTTTCAGTCTCTTTAGAAAGGACCAAACCACTTACCCTGAAAAGAGAATAAAGAGACTATGTTCTCCCTTCAGGCTGTATATGCAATATTCTTATCAAGAATATTTATTACTAATCTACCCCAAATATCCAAAGCTATTTGATTAGATGACGTTTCCCATTTAAGATGTATTTTAAAATATAATGATATTATAAACAAGGTTGTTTAAAATAACTAATGAAAATGGTTTGTTATGATCAAATATTCATCTTTTACATTCAGGGAAAAGCTGGATATGCCTATAACGCAAAATGTATAAGATAAGTCTTGTAGTTACTCTTGGATTTTAAATTCTGACCAAGTATATTTTTAAATGTCCAGTTTTAGTGATGATGTTGTTGCCAGATAAACAGCTGTTACTTTACAAACATATTTTTGAAACATATCTCAACAAGGAATTTTCTTTTTAAAATACATATTCACTAAAAAAAAAAAAAAAAGGCAGCCTGTGCCATGTGTGTCACCCAGAGAATTTACACTGCTGTATCACAGTTAGGCCATATTTCCTAACAGGGATGTTATTTTGGAAAAAACAAACAAACAAAAAACTATTCTCTAATGGTGAGGTACCTGGTATCACCCTTCTGCAAACTGGCCGAGCAAGTACAGAAAGAGAATTGTTAAAAACCCATTGAAACCTAATTGTACTACAAGCATATTCAAATTTAGCTTTACAGAAAATATTGCTTGGTAAGGATGGTTATAAGGTGGGTTTTTTCTGTCACACTCAGCCAACAAAGAAACAAAACTATTTTGCCCTGAACAGAACAAACATAAACAAAACTCTTAATAAGTAAACAAATCTTCCTCTTGTTTATAATCTTAAACTAAGTGTAATGAGCCTAAAATAACACAAGGGGTGATGTCATTAACAGTGAGACACAGTTGTATGCTAGATATAAGGATTTTTAGCCACAAATGTGAGTGTGTGGATTCATACAGGTGTACCACAATGTCATCCACCTGTGTGTCTTTGTCTTTTTTGTTAGGGAATCCTGGTACTCTCCAGTTCTACTGTAGTTGATAGCACTAAGGGAAATAGTATTCTGGTGCAGTATCTTTGACAGTTTAAGGGAGGGGAATGAGTGACTAATCTGGGAATCAAGACCGATGCAGACACACTGTGAAGCTGGAGTTCTTTTTTATCCTGTTACTGTTAGAACTGAGGACAGCTGACCCGTCTTAACCATCAAGTGCATATTGTAAACATTTAAGTAAAATAGGAAAATAAGTGCAGTCCTTTGCTGACCTCACTGAGAGAGACTAGGAATATTAGGTTACCTACAGTCAGTCCAAACATCGATCCAGCCTTGAGTCCTCTCTCTGACAATGATTGGAAGGGAAGACTAGGGGACAGGTTGGGTACAGATGACACTGCATGTCAGAGGACTGTGTCCAGTCACTTTCTGAGCAGTGCACTTCAGTGTATTCATGTTGCCTGTATTGATAACTGAGCTTCTAATCCAAATGCAAAGCCATTCCCATTAAATGGTAAACTGTTGCACTCTGAATGTATAGTACATTCATTTGGTTGAGGTTGATACTATCCGTATCTAAGGATCAAACTGAGGTAATATTTGAAAACATGAAAAAATAAAAAGCATAATATAATCATTAGAAATGTTTACTTTGTAACAATATGTATAAATGTTTTACCTTTCCATGTTTCTTTGATAACAATGTTCAAAATACATAAAATCTTGTCATATCAACGAGGCATTTCTTCTAAATAAATGTAGTTTCCTAATAGCTTTTGTTGCTAAGCAAAGACAATTGAAACTAACATGCCACAACTATGATTTGACAAAGTGAGAGAAAGCATTACAGGTAATCACTGTTTGTATTACTTTAGGCAATCTATTGTGAGAACAAGTAGGTAAAACAGGATGATAAGTGATACATATATTTCAGGGTCTTATCTCAGACTGCCACTTATCTTACCTACTCTCTTGCACTCTAATTCAACCATTCATTCATACATGTCTCTGTCATAGCATAATGAGCTCCCTGACTCTTACGTTGTTTTCTTTCTGTCCTGCAACATGTCAAAGGAACTTTGGTCAGCATTTAATATTGGGTGATCCCTCTCTACAAAAGGCGTTTGGGGCCAGACTAACCTTTTCTGCTTGGAGAGCTCTGCAAAGTTTTGGATTGTGCTGGGCAATACAAAAGTGGATCTCTACCTTCTCATTTGTCAGATCATAACATGCTTTACTCACATCTCCTCTGTTTGTTAGAAGTTCTGTGGAGAGCAAATTCACTCACCATTTCCAGTGACTAATTTATTGATTGTCACATTGTAAGTCTTGTCTCTCATACTAATATTATTCTGTTTAACAGTCTTGCCATGTAAGTTCCTTCTTCCTGAGTGGATTGTTCCTAGAATTAATGCCAGTAAGCACAATTATTTATACAGTTCTAATGTGCCATTTTTTTGGAAGACAAACAGGCAAAAATAAATTGTATCATCTCTAGGTAAAAATGAGTTGCATAAATTTTTCATATCATCTGAATATAGAAACAATTCATTATCAAAACTCAAGAAGAGTGAATGTCCCTTTACTACTGCCTTTGGAAAACACTAAACATGAGAGCAGATATTTGGGAATAACATTGCTGGAAATGTGTGACTTCAGAATAAAGCTTAATAGGTTTATTTGGTGGATGTCAGTAGACTTCTGTTGTAGAATAGCATAGCACTTTTAAGCGGCATTGATGAGGAAGAATAATTAATTTCTGAAAAATCATAGAACAGTTGAGGTTAGAACAGGCTATTGGAGATTTTTCTAATCAAAACCTCTGCTCAAAGCTGGACAGCAGTTGGCATTTGGATATTTCCACAGATGGAGACTCATAACTCTGGGCAACTTGTTTCAGCAACTCACCTCACAGTTTAAAAGCTTTTTTTTTTGTTCAGGTGGAGTTTTCTGTGTTTCAACTTCTACTCATTTCCTTTTGCCCCGTCACAGTGCACCACAGTGAAGAGTCTGGCTCTATCTTCCCTACTCCATCCCATTAGTATTTATGCACATTCATAAATCTCCCTGAGCCTTCTCCAGGTTGAGCAGTTCCAGCTCTCTCAGTCACTCCTCACATGACAGGTGCTCTCTGTGGCCCTTTGCTAGATTCAATTCAGTATATCCATGTCTTTCTTGTGCTGGGGAGCTCAGAACTGGTCACTGTACTGCAGATGTGGCCTCATCAGTACTAAGGAGAGAGAATGATCACTTCCTCTGATTGGCTGTCAACAATCTTCCTAATGCAGTCCAGGATATTGTTGGTCTTCTTTGCCATAAAGGCACACTGCTTACTCGTGTTCAACCACCAGGACCCCCAGGGTCTTTTCTGTAAAGTTCTTTTCCAGCCATTTGGTACCTATCCTGGACTGGTGTATGGGGTTATTCCTCCTCAGGTACAGGAACACTGCAGTCCCCTTTGTTGAACTTCATAAAGTTCTTGTTGTCTCATTTCTCCAGTCAGCTGATGTCCCTCTGGATGGTGACATGGCCATCTGGACTATCAACCACTCTTCCCAGTTTTGTACTTCTGTGGTTTTGGTTTGTTTAAATGCTCCCTAGTCTGATCCTCTTCCATTTCATGGCTCTGGACTTTCTTATTGGTGTCTCAGACCTGGAATTTTTTAAAGAACAAACCCTTCTGCACAACTCTTCTCTACAGAGTTGTATGCCATGGGACTCTTCCAAGCAAGATCCTGAGCAGGCCAAAGCCTGCTCTTCAGAAGTCCAAGTCTGTGATTCTGATATTTGTCTTGTTCTCTCCTCTCACGACCTTTAATGCCACCTTTTCATGGTTAGTGAGGCCAAGATTCCTCCAAAGCTTCACATCCCTGAACAGTCCTTCCCTGTTTGTCAGCATGAAGTCCAACAGAGTTTCTAACTTTGTCAGACCCTCTGCAGCACTCTAGCTGTGTGAGCTATCCCACCACACCTCTGTGGTCCCAGTGAGACTGTATCTGTGTGGTAATGATGGAAGTGCCAACTGGAAAATCACTATAGGCATCAGCAGCCTGTTGGGTGTAGTAAAAAAGCCATTTGTATGGTGGGAACTGGAAACTGGTAGGGTTGGAAGGACAAGAGAAGGAAGGACAAGAGAAGGGTGCTGAGTGCTCCCAGGTGAGAGGGAAAGAGCTCAAGCATGAAGGGTTGTAGTACAGAAATATTATGGGGACTTCATAAGTCCTTTTTGCACCTTCAGAAGTGTGCTGTCAGCTGCCCTTTCCATTCCTCTTGGAAACATAATGTTTTCTAGGGACTATGTGAATTAGTCTGTATATGGAAAATGATAGAAAACATCAGAGATTGCTTTCTCCCTAAATACCTAAAAGTTTAGAGAAGTTGTGTTTTTAAATTCAGATAAACTTCAAAAATCTATACTTACAAAATACTTTAAAAAATTACTACAGGGCTACAGGGTTCTAAGCACCCTTTTATAACTAATTCTGAAAGGTTTTATTCACAGAATCACAGAATCATTCAGGTTGGAAAAGACCCTTGGGATCATCAAGTCCAACCATCAGCTCTACTCTACAAGTTCTCCCCTACACCATATCCCCCAACATCTCATCTAAACGACCCTTAAACACATCCAGGGATGGTGACTCCACCACCTCCCTGGGCAGCCTATTCCACTGTCTGACCACTCTTTCTGTGGAAAATTTTTTCCTAATGTCCAGTCTAAACCTCCCCTGTTGCAGTTTAAAGCCATTCCCTGTTGTTCTGTCACTAATTACCTGTGAGAAGAGACCAGCACCAACCTCTCTACAATGTTTTTTCAGGTAGCTGTAGAGAGTGATGAGGTCTCCCCTCAGCCTTCTCTTCCTCAAGCTAAACTGTCCCAGCTCCTTCAATCGCTCCTCATAGGATTTGTTATCCAGGCCTTTCACCAGCTTCGTTGCCCTCCTCTGCACTCACTCCAGCACCTCCATATCCCTCTTGTATTGAGGTGCCCAAAACTGGACACAATACTCCAGGTGTGGCCTCACCAGTGCAGAGTACAGGGGGACTATCACCTCCCTACTTCTGCTGGTCACACTATTTCTAATCCAAGCCAGGATGCCGTTGGCTTTCTTGGCCACCTGGGCACACTACTGGCTCATGTTCAGCTGCTTGTCAGTTAGAACCCCCAGATCCTTTTCTTCCAGACAGCTCTCCAGCCACACCTCCCCAAGCCTGTAGCGATGCATGGGGTTGTTGTGGCCCAAGTTCAGGGCCTGATACTTGGTCTTGTTGAAGCTCATCCCGTTGATGTTGGCCCAACGATCCAATCTATCCAAGTCACACATGTCTACCTGAGCTACATTATTCACACATGTCTACCTGAGCTACATACATGCATCACCCTCATCCCTTCAGCTGTGGGGGTTATGAGCACCACCTCCACCCCCTTTCCAGGAGTGGTGGGTTCCCATTGGAAGATGGAGATGTGGTGTTCCAGTTTCACCTGCACCTGTGCAGTGGCCTGCAATCCCCTAACTGTGTCAAAACAAGCTTTGACTTTTGCTGTTTCCACTCCCAGGTTTCCTCTCACTTCATTGCAAGTATTTGTGCTTCCTTTATGCTTCTTTTAAGGCTCACCCTTTTGTTTTAAAAAATTCTTTCCCTGGTTACTGCTTAATCCATCTGATGGTTATCTTCATCTCCAGCATTACCAGTTTGATCAGTGTCCCCTAGACCTTTTTGGTGTCCCATTTGTGCACACTATTACACTGACACCTGTTCTCTACAGCTCCTATCCAAGTATTCTGTCAAGCGTGGGTTTTGTGAGCATCTCCACAAACTGGAAATTATTAAATACACTTCTTGCCAGTTTATTTAAATACTGATTTTTCACTGTGACCTTTTCATCCATTGCTTTACTGCTTTAATGCATGAACTGTGTAATTAACTTCTGACACTTGATACCATAATGGTAACACATAAAATGTATATAAGATAAAGCGAATTCTCTGACTTGAAGCCAACTAAAGATGCGGGTGAAAGGCAAATGGTATTTCAAACCTCTGTGTTTTGCATCTTTTGAAACAAACCCTTATAGAGATTGTGTAAGAATATTTTGAGGTGATAGGAGTATGCTTATATAAAAAGTCAGTGATTTTGGTATAAAAAGCAAAAATATTGTGATGACAAACTTAGCAAGTGTGATCAATGTGAGATGGATCAGAAGAGTGTACAGGACAGCATTCTGTTACGTAGGTTGGGGTGAAATATAGTGTCATAAAACCATACTTTAATTCATTCAGTAGGAGTGTTCAGGATGGGCACCAAGGCACTCCACTGGGGCCATGCAGCTTTTTTCTCCATACAGTTAATTAGTTTTCATGGAGCATTGCAAAATATAGGGGTTTTATTTGAGTATCTTTGGTAGCACAGAGTTACCCACATAGCCTGTTTTATACTTACTACAGTATGCAAATGTAGTTTTAGAGACTAGTAATGAGAATTACAAAGAAAACTTTTGTTTTGAGGATGACCAATGGGAAAAAGTACAATTTTGTGCATTTTGTGCATTGTGAAAGGGTATGAATTGACACTGTTATCACTAGGAGAAAAGCAAATACAGTATTAAAAAGGGTCACAGATGGTATTTCAACTTCAGACAGGGAAATCTGAGTATTGTTACACCTGGTGAGACATACTTTAATTGTACTATGTACAGAGTTGGTCAGCCATGTTTTGAGACTGATTTTTTTGAGCAAATGAAGTGAACTTTTCATTTTGAATTTCATTGCAAAACAAAAACACAGAGAATAACAGAAAGGAAATGAGAAAGACAAGAGAAAGATAATCAAGGATGAAAAGGAGAAAAGTATCTTAAACATCAGCACTGACACAAAAAGAAGTGATTATACACTTGTTTTGCTGATTAAGGATACCAATTAAACTCGGACACCAGAGTGAAAAGAGCAGGCGTATTTTACTAACGATAACCAAATAATGTAACAGAGTAATACGGAAAACATGCAGTAAGAAAAGGCAGAAAAATGCACCTAAAGCAACAAATAGGAAAATACAGGGTAATGCATCAAATCATTACTATATGAGAGAGAGAATAGTGATTAAGAAAGATACATCACCACTTGCATACGTTACCATCATCCAGATCCGCAGTCGCTGGTGAGCCCCGGTTACAGCGAGGATTTGGAGAGCCTGTCCCAGCAAGCGGAAAGTCCTACGCGATGCGTCCACCCATAGGTGAGGCATCCAAAGTTGCTGTGAGTGGGTCCAGCCTTATATACTAGAGATCGGCAAGACAAAATAGCTGGCACCTTTGTTTTGAGTGGAAAATTTCTGGTTTCATTCTCCTGTTGGATTCCACCCAAAGCCTGGCCAGGGCTCAGGTTGCTAACAAGGCAAAATACATGAGTTCTCAGCCTTGAACAAGCCTAAACAAGGAAAGCTGGATACATTCTCTCAGCATTTCATCCTCACTACTGATTACATTCTGTCTAAGCTGCATCTTTCACTAGCGAGCTTACATACTTTGTTAATGATTACATACTAAGTTAGCAGCTTCAGCTATGGGCCTGTTATTCAGGCTTCAGTACTTCAACACTTTAGCATTTTTTACATCAGCATAAGTGGGTTGTTATAACTTAGTACAATACCTACTAGCACAATGATTATCAGTTATAAAATATACAGGATTCGTCTATAGGTCAACTCTGTCTTGGGCCTGTTGTCCAAGCCTTAGCACTTCAACATTGACTTTGACTAACTCTCCAACCATCAGAACAATTAGTTTACAAAACAACTCCCACTGATATTGTGTGCATATATTCTGTTGAATCAGTATGGGTGGGTTTGTGCTGGGATATAGTTAATTTTCTTCATAGTAACTAATATGGGGCTATGTTTTGGATTTGTGCTGGAAATAGTGTTGATAATACAGGAATGGTTTAGTTACTGCTGAGCAGTGCTTACACAGTCAAGGCCTTTTCAGTTTCTCACACCACCTTACCAGCAAGTAGGCTGGGGGTGCACAAGAAGTTGGGAGGGGACACAGCCAAGACAGTTGACCCCAGCTGACCAAAGGGATATCCCAGACCATATGACGTCATGCTCAGCAATAAAAGCTGGGGGAAGAACAAGGAAATGGGGGGCACTGAGAGGGATGGTATTTGTCTTTCCAAGTAACCATTATGTGTGATGGGGCTCTGCTTTCCTGGAGATGGCTGAACACCAATGGGAAGTAGTGAATGAATTCCTTGTTTTCCTTTGCTTGTGCATGCAACTTTTTCTTTACCTTTTAAACTGTCTTTATCTCAACCCATGAGTTTTCTCACTTTTACTCTTCCGATTCTTTCCCCCATCCCACTCAGGGGGAGTAAGTGAGCGAATGTGTGGGGCTGAGCTGCCTATCAGGGTTAAACCATGACATTAGGGAAAGGAAATATTATTTAATAATACTACTTAACATTGTTTTTCCTGATTATTGGAAAAAAGGTAAAAACTGAGCAGAGAAAACTGTCCTCTATCAAAGAAATATTAATTAATTAATTGAACAAAATCTTTATGATTACTACCTTATTTTCTGCTTAAACTTGGAATATTACAAGGATCAAATTAATGGCAATAAAAATATATTTAAAGATTTGAAGGAGAAAAATAAAAAAAAAGACACCAAAAGCATATCTAATCTCTTCATATTTTTTGCTATATATATTATTGGACTAGTTAACATTTCATAAACTAGAGCCTAGATTTGAAGGTGTTGTGGTATAGTAATTAATTTTATTATTTTAAATTTATTATTATTTTTATGGTCATTCATACTCTTCACCAGCTTTAATAACTGCTTCTGGTTGAATAGTTTTTAACAGGTACTAGTTTAGATTTAACCATCACTGACCCCTATGCAATATTATGTCATTTTAAGTGGTTATTTCTTGACACAAAAAAGTTATTCTTCATCCCAAGTTGTTTAACCTGTATTTCCACCCTAATAACCTGTATCTAAATTTTGAGCTTCTTTGTCTGGATTTAAGGTAACTATAATATGCATATCATTGGCATCCTTAGAATCTGAAGTGTAGTTTTTCAACTTTAAAACAATATGAAGTCACCACCTGCTTGTCCTTCAGCTTGCTTTATAGTTTCCTTGTTACTTGTTATGTTTTGTGTTTTTAAATTTTCTTTAGCTGTATTATTAATCAGCCAATTGGTGTACAAAAACCAGTGTATTTTGTAGGGTTTTATGCTTTTTTTGTCATTTTGACAGACGCTTCATCTCTGTGCCTATGGTACCTCTCTATTTTGCTTCAGTAACTGAAGAAAAACTAAAAAATCCTCACTGTAGATTGGCTAAGAAGTGATGAATAAAAAAGGAAAAGGAAAAGACTTCACACAGAAATGTACATATCAGTGTGTGAGGCAGATACACGCTTTTTTATGACATAGAATAATTAATATTGTAACTCAAAATTCATTCCCATTATGCATCTTTACAAAGAATGGCAAGGAGGATATTGCCGTGGCTGATTTTAATCAGACTATAAAGTCTTTATTTATGCGATAAATATCAAAATTATGTTAATACTTAACAAGAATTTCCAGTGGAAATTATTTTTTTAAAGTGATGTTATAAATGTTTTCAGAGTCAGAGATGTAATTGTGGGATTTAAAACTGATAAATGTATGAAGAAAGCAAGTTATCACCAGGTTATAAATGGCAAACTGTCTCTAATTTAAAGGTCATTTCAATTTCCAGTATTTTCCTAGTTAAAGCATGTTTTTCCAAGAATACTAGCTAACTAGTGGTAAGAGAGAATTGACAATGATAAGTCCACTTGCATTTTAGTCTCTATGTTTCCCTTTCAATAGTCAATATTAGTTTTTGCGCATATTTTAGGTAGTTCAAATTAATTCTCTAGAACATCTGTTGCCATAACATCCACTGAAAGGATTGCTGCTTAGGACCTTAGAGAAGTTTCATTACACTTGATGATGTATTGCCATTACTGAACTGCTCTGGCACAAAATTAGTGTCTTTTGTTTGTGATACCATAATTAACAGTAATTCATTTTATAGGATAGCTCTTATGGGGAAGAATTATAAATAGTTATTAATCTTCAGGGAATAAAGTCTTTACAGTCTTTCTGAATGTTTCAGTAGTGAGTGTTCCTTTTTTGTTCACAGACGTATGAAACCAGTGCCCTTAAAATATGTAAATCCAATCTTGTAGCCCTTAACTTTATAAAGATTTGACTACAGATTCCTAAGGCAATTAAATGGGGTTACTAGGTGGTGTCCATTGCACACTGGCAGAGAAAGAACCAGCATGAAAATAAGGTGAGTAAGTATATCAATACCCTGGGTTTAAAATGCTGTACAAGATTTCTCTGCTGTTCCTGAAACCAAATACCAGGAAATTCAGGTTAAAATGATTCAACATTTAAAAGTATTTCACTGGTGGTGAGGCATGAAAATCTGCATTTTAGGAACAACCATTATTTTGAGCATCAAAGATAATCATAAGGGAAAAACAATAGAAACCTACAGTAATTTTAAAAAATCACATTAAAATATTTTAGAATCACATTCAGTAAAGTGCTTTATTTATGAAGGCATATTTAGCAGACAGGCACTGAAGTATGATGGTTACCTGTATGTGCAGCCAGTAAACATAAATTTGATTTGTAAGGATGAAACTTTCAAGATGCGTTGAAGATGGCAACAACTTGGATGCACTGCATGTTATCAGAAAAATGATTTGGTGAAATCCTTAAAAAAAATCTGTTTGAATATTTTTTGTTAACAGATGGCAGAGTCATACAGTGCCCATATCTTCTGAAAATAATTTTTCTAATATGGCCATATTAAAAGCTGTTAGCTGAAAGAAGTACCCAGTTTTATACCTTCTTAGACAATACGTTTCAGTATTTTGAACTGAACCTAGTCTGAATTGCCTTGAGTTTTGAAAGTCCTCTTCCATATGATTAATTTTCCATTCACTACCCTTTTAAAATTTCTGATTTAGGGAAGGCAAGACATAATTACACATTTTATTATCAGCCCATGCAGTCCCAAATAAGCATCCTTTGCATGGAGATAAAATGGAAAAAGAAAAAACCCAAACCAATAATAAATTTAAATATAGGTGTTATGACTTATATAATACTCATGACAGGGAAGAAGATTAACAGCACAGATTCTGTTTCAGTCATTCTTTCTCTCTTGTGAGAATTATAGACAAGATTTTATTTTTTCAGCATTATGAATCATGATGGTCCATTTGGTCCAATACCACTAAGACTAGAGAAGTAGGTTTAGATTTCTTTTGCTTTTAATTCATGATTATGGATGTAAACATGTGCACTTATTTCTGTACATATTTACTTCTTAATATTAGCATTTAGATGAGGGTGTTATATTGAATGAGGTAATTTATACTTCATTGTTTGACAGGGGGGAAGGGAGCTTGTAGCAAGAGGCATGGTCTCCTTCCTATCTCCTGTTTTCCACTATGGTTATTTATTCCTTGTTCAATGTGCTTATTCATCTTGCACTCTTTACAAACTTTTTATTGCAAAATGAGCTTTTTTTATAATATAGCAAACTTAGTCTACTGCAAAAGAGAAAAAGTTTTTCAAAGT
Organism: Strix uralensis; assembly: GCF_047716275.1. Taxonomy (NCBI): domain Eukaryota; kingdom Metazoa; phylum Chordata; class Aves; order Strigiformes; family Strigidae; genus Strix; species Strix uralensis. The sequence goes on along the minus strand of NC_133972.1, from coordinate 130,277,119 downwards.
TTCCAATCTGCAAACTGTTAATCCCAGCTGTAGCCAGCCATGCTGCCTTTATCCTCTACTTCCCCAATTATTTTTCTGGGACTTTCTTTTTAGAAAAGCAAGATTATCTATTGGCCCTTAGATGAACTGAGAGTCTTTATTACATTTGATGAGGACTGGCTTTCACCTTTTGGTTTTTGGCACCTGGAGAACTATGGATGTCCTCCATATTCTTTCCCCTTGCCATCATGCATCAAAGTCTTGGATTCAGAATGTTTCTCTGGTTGAATTTTGGACAAGCTAATGCAGGAAGTAGATTGTGTTTTTAAAGTTGTGGAGAATGAACATTTTTGTGTTCATCACTGATGTAAATATGGAGTTCCTATATCCTGACAAGGAGCCAGAGCTCTCTTGTCTTAGTAAAGAAACAATAAAACATCATTCTGCTCATATTCCTCAAGGTTGTTGCCAAGGCCTCAACAATGTTATAAAAACTTCATTTGGTTTTAATGAGTTTAAGGTGCTTAATACTTCATTATTAATGTATGTATATACACTTTTTAATTATAGTTGCTATAATTATCATAAATTGTAATATGAAGATCATTTGAAAGTAATGCAGAGGAACTAAGACCAGACAATGTTTTAATTTCATTCCCATTTGGTTTTTTCTTCTGTTCTGTTTTTTTCTTCCTCTTTGTGATTGCCTAGACCAAAAAAAGATAAAATCAAATTTATATAAGGTCGTATTCCTAGGCTGCATAAAATATATGCAGTAAGAAAAATAAGAGAAAGTATTATATTTACAAATTAAAAAAAAAAAAAAACCCTGTCATTTTCATTACATGACACTGTTAATTCATTACTGACTCTGTTAATGCCTTGCTGCTTATGATTAATGTAGCTGAGACACCTAAAGAAATTGTGTATGCTCGCTTTCTCATTTTATCTTCATAAATGCATAAAGGCATGTTGTATTCACTGACAATTACCCATTTTTTGCATGAACTTTGTAGGGCCTGGAATTCTTTCACTGAGTTACTTGGTAGAAGGACTTTGCTTACCCATTCAAATTGTCTCTTACATTCTATCACAAAGCACCAAAGAAAAGAGGCAACATTTTTATATGGAAGAGCAATGTTATTATACATATATTTAAAAAATAAAAATATCATGACCCTTACAGTTGTGCTCCACATACCTCTTACTCTGTGTCCATCATTTTCTCCTTTTTTAGTTTCCAGTCTTAATTTCCCTTGAACATTATTCTAAACTAGGATACTGTGTCATTTATTAAAGTTTACCATATTGTTAAAGTTTAATGTTTTTTATTTTACAAATAATAACCACCATTAATGCTTAAGAATAAAACTTAATTTTGTTTGCAACACTACTATATATATAATTTCTTTTTTAGAGTGAATACTTCTAAAGAAGTGTTTATAAAATAAGATCATACCAGCCTTGTAATGCTTTGGCACTCTTCTATTGTTGAACACAAGGAAATAGAACCTGTTTTTATCTATGTAGTAAATTGCACAGTGGGCCACGATCTGCCATTGAAAGCTCAGGGAATTACAGGAATTCAGTAGCTCAGAATTTGGCCTGGCTAAATAGCAATTACATGTTATGGTAAAGTGCTTGAAAATTTTAGTTTAAATTAGAAAATTTAACCCCAGAGTAGGGGGTTATTTTCCAGTAGAACATCTAATTAACAAACAACTTAGTACATTGAACATTAGTTTTTTGAATCTTGTGACTTTCCAAGTATATGTAGTGGAACTAATCACAGAATGATTATAGAGCCAGAATTATTTGTGTAGTAAATGATTTTGTATTTAATTTCTCAGATGTATTTTTGGAAGTTAGTTAACTTTATTCCATTCTTGCTGGTAGGATTACTTGAAATCTCCATGCAATTCTGAAACAAGAGCTGAATTTATAATAAGATCTGATTACATTTCTATAATGCAGGTTCTAATTGCTTCCATTAATAATTAGAATTGCCACCATGTTTTCAGGATGCTGAAGAACAGTTTATTTTAATAAGGAGACCACTGAGACTCAAGAAACTTGGATGCTCTACACAAACGCTACCTGGCTGACAGTGCAAATGATCCTGTGCACTTCTTTCTTCCTCTGTTAATAATGATTTCTTCTTTGTCTGTGACACACTAAGTGGATGGAAAATCCTAAATAAAAACATATATTTTGATTATGTGATTCTACATCTAGATTCTCTTCCTGTTCTCCTTTACCATAGGTGATGATCTCTCTAAGATGTCACCCAGCAATAAAACCCATCAGCATTATGATGTGACAGCTCATTATACGAGGAATATTGAAGCACACAGAGCACATAGCGCACAATGCTTAAAAAACCATCACTTGCTGCACAATGTGGTCTCTAAAATTAAGCTGTTTAATTTTTTGTAGGGATGAAAAGCCAATTTAACAATTCCCTTGATTGAATAGCCTATAAATGTCTTCTTTATTGGACTGGATCATTTTAGTCAGTAAGATCTAGTTATGAATGCAAACCACTTTGAACCTGGCATTAACGACAGTAATCAAAAACTCCATAGGGTCTGTGCTAAGTTTTTCCTTAACAATGTGGCTAAACTGACCTGTTATTTGTCAAAATAAAATATTCTAGAAGTGGTGAAAGCTAAACTTATAATGTATTAAACAAACAATTTTGAGAAAGAGGTCTTTTATGTACAGCCTCCCAAATTATTAAGTACAGACTGATCTATGAGTATAGTTTACCATGTTTATTTCTCAGTCCTTTAATATACTGGAAGCTGACTTCCACACAATGGATGCTGTGTGGTGTTGCCTACTGAAACTTTACACATTACTCATGGGACCCAGCAGGATCACAACCAGTATGAGTCAACCTACCAGCAACTTGGGGAAGGTGAGGGTGATCTCATAGATGAATGTTCAACTCAGAGCTAACAGAAGACCTTCCTTATCCTTTAGGTGGATGTTAAAATTATTATTCTTTTAGTTTATTGTGAATTTGTTAGTAATCTGGATTTATATTGTAGAGAACTCTATTGTAGAGGAGAGGAGAGGGATTTTACAAAGAACAGAGCACCAGAAAGGTACCCAAAATCCTCAAGAACATTAAAAATATATAGATTAAGACTTTTTCCAAACCTGTATCTTTTTTTAAAATCTGTTTCTACCTATTGCCGAGAGAAACTCGTGCTCTCTCTTGATTACTGATTTTCTGTCCTATGTCCCATGATCAAGCACCACGAGACACAGTGTGTAGTGTTTGACTAAAAACCACATGTTTTAGTGTAAGGAGGGAGTCTGGTATTCAGGAATTAAGGATATCTTGACCATTGGCTTCCTCAGCCTGATAAATCATCTAATAGAATTTGCTTGGAAAATCACTATTTTTTTTGTAGAAATCTATGATAATTTAGACTACAAGGAACCTCTGGAGGTCATATAGTCCAGTCCACAACCCAAGCAGGACCACCTAGGTCCTGAGCTGATTTGGCTTTGGATTTTTCCAGTTTACAATAGTTACTGTTACAATATATTGGGTTTTTATATCTTTTACTGGTGGGTAAACTTGTCCTGACCTTTGGTATAAATTATACTTTAAAAACTGTGAATGTGTCTGAGATATTTGAGATAGTCTTTATACATACATACACATTACTCACATTTTCTCTTGCTATATTTCCACAAAGCTATGATTACCATGATAGCAGAAGATAATTTTTACAACTGGCAATAGTCCCACTGACACACCAAAATCCATAAAGGAGGTTTCCAGCTTCCATGAAACATTTAGAGTAATAATGTTGTATAGGATTTATGTTTAGAATAACTTAGGGCTTACTTATTCAGCAGTATAGTCATTTTCATATCTAAACCAAGTGGGATGTATTTTACTAATGGAACAAAGCTTTTAATCCATTTAATGCACAGAATGAAATTTATCCTTGTTTCTTCTGAGATTATAAGGGACCCTCACAAATTTCTGAACTAGAATAATTATCATGAGATATGAATATTTTAAACTATGGTCATTTTGTGAGAGAGGAAATGATCAGGTTTCTAACAGTAGTAGAGCAAGAAGTTAAAGTTTATATGCCTAAAGAACAAATTTGACTTGAAATCTGAAATAAAATTGCTTTAGGATGATGAGGCAACCAACCATCCTTCTTGATAGATATAACAAATGCAGTAAGAGCATCCAATCAAATTTAGAGAAGGTAATCCAAAGTTTTCTTTACTTCAACAGTTGCAGAGATTCCCTGTCTTGTGTAATTTACATCATGCTATTTTATGAGAGTTTTATTTTTGTTTTGTCAACTTAAAGAGTCTCAAACAACTAAATACCACTGTTAGCTCTCAATTATTCCCTCAAATTTACCATGGACCGTTATGTGATTTTGAAGAGGCAGGGCTCAGATGACAATAAATAGAATAGAAGTTTTGATGGTAATTTGACTGGAAAGACACCCCCATAAAATGCATTATTTCTCTCATTTTCCTCTTTTCGACATGGCTCGTCATTTAGTCACTCCAATAACTTCACCAGGATGTTGTAATTTTTTCTGGCACAGCTCTTGAAATCAGCATTGCTGTTACAATTGACATTAGCTCATGAGCTGCACTGGATTATTCAGTTTGGTCCATAGCAAACATAATCAGAAGTTAAACAAGGGTGACTGGACATGCTATGAGATGACATTCATGTAAAGAATGCTTTTTTTTTTTTTTCTTTAATTCTGCATACTTGTTTGGTTTTTTTTGTTCACAATAAACATGAGTGACAAGACTTTTCACTAGTTTAGAAGTTGGAAAGAACACAAATATTCCTTGGGAAGGACATGGACTATTATTGCTTACAATGTGAGTGACCAAGATTGCAATTACAATGTGCATATAAAGTATAGGGTCATAAGGATTAACATATCAGTGAAAATAGAGATGAATGATGCACATACTGCTTTGTTTTGTCTGTTGATAAAGTCAGCCTAGCCCTTCTCTTAACAAAATCTGAGAAACCATTGCACATCATGTTTTGTTCAACACAGGCTTTGGACTGGTTTAACATAAATTTTATTCTGAAATATCTTTTATGAAAGAATAGAAAGAGTTTGGTAAAATGTACTTCCTTTTTGTCTGGTTTTATTTGCAGACTGGCATTCCAGTTATGTAAAGCAGCAAGTTTCTTTGTAAATTCTGAGCGCAACCTTACTATCACAAATAGGAAGATATGAGTGTGTTTCAAGTATACTGCAAGCTTATACCTTATGTGTCCCGGTCCTGTTATATATATTAAATACCAGGAGAATATAATTTAATTCAGGAAAAATATTAATCCCATGAACATTTCCATGCTTTATTTGATAATTTTGTTAAGCAATCATAGTTTTGTTCCCTACAGAAATGACTCTCCTTTGTTGTCAATTGATAAACTGTTCTACTAATACATTGATAAATATTTTACTAAGGCTTGTTTTTAAACTGTTTTATTACGAGTAGAATTATTTCTAGATTTGAAATTCTGCTAAGGAAGGGTTAAGTTTCAAAAGTTTTTTTATCATTTCTGAAAAAGCTATGTGAATAGGGTTTGTGTACTTGAATGAAGCAGACTTTTAACATTGATACTGAAATCACAGTGCCTTGCAAAATAAAGTACAGACATAGTCTTTGCCTCCGTCTCCTACCTTGATCCATCTTCCAAAAACTTGAGTGAGATTTTCAAGTGTTCATTTGAAACAGAATTTAGGATTGCTAAAAATTTGCTTGCTTATAGAACTCAATACTTAAATTTAATTTTTCTTTACGCTTTACTGATTATAATTCTGGTTTCAATATCAAAAATGTAAAATGATCAAAGAATCAAGAACTTAATCAAATGATCCAGTTGTTATGAAATTAGTTGTTAGTTATCAGAAAATTCAATCCTTGGGAAGATTACAGTTTAGTACAATCAGTAGTCCTAACAAATAATATCAATGCACAAAGAGGTTTTAATCTCATTTTAGCTTCATTAACTATTTTAACCTTAAAATAACTGTTTATGTTCAATGGTTGATTGGGCAAGATAATGTCATATTCCCCTTATCATAAAAGAGGCTTGTCTCTCTTTATTCACCAGAGATGGAATTAAAATGGCTATTTTTTGGTCTGTAGGACCAATAGTTTTGATGGTTAAAGTCATATAAAAGGAGTTTGTAGCTGTCTTCAGATCCTTTATTATTATACCAGATGTACCAAAGCATGTATTGCTTTGCAAGTAAAAATCTTTTAAAGTAAATGTCAAATTGTTAACACAGCCACATAAGGAATAAAATCAAGTTATGATGTATGTTTCTAGCATAGTTGAAATACTTATACATTTCTGTTGAATAGAGATCTCAATACTTAAATTTGTTGAATAAATTTTATCTGCAATTTTCAGAGGATGTGTGTTAGGAAAATCGTTGAAAAACAAAATGTAACACTAAAGGCAAGATACAAAGTTGTTTTAAACTTAAAGTTATTTAACAAGCAAACTAACACCATTTACTTCTTAAAAGTCACAAAGTGATGAAAGACACAGGTACAATACAGACAAATGGGTACATATGATAAAAAACCACCACTGGAGTTAATCGATGTAGAACAAAAGGGGATATTGCTGTCATTTGTGCTACAGTAATCATATCAGTCCTTTTCTGAGTCCATAAAAAAGCCCTAGCATACTCTGTATACAATAGTATATACTGTATGTTCTTTCCTCAAGTGAAAGAGGAGAGAAACAAGACAGACTTCAGGAAAGGTCTTTCTTAATTGTGTTTTCATACTTTATATATTAGCATATAGATTCTTTTTTGTTCCATTTGAAGACCACTGCTGTAATAAAATTCAAAACATGAGACAATTGTAATGGATACTTTTTCAGAGTGTGCTTTAATAATCTCACCATGTGTGCTGATCTCTCTATTCATTTAGTTCTACAAATTACGTTTAACAATAAGTTAATGGCTAAAGGAATCAAAGGCAAATTGGAATATGCTGCTGATGGCTTGCTTCACATAAAAATGTGCCCTTACTTCATATGGTTTGCTCTTGAACTTCTTCAGAGCTTAATAATGAGTCTCCATGGTATACAGACATTTGTAAGGAAGGTATTTTCACGTTTGTAAGAGATATGTATAATTGTGTAGACTGCTTGGATTTCCAAAATACAATAAACAAGGTTTCCCCTTCAAAGTTTCTCAGGGAAATTAGTTAAGCAGGTAAAAAAAAGGAACATTTTCACATGGATTAAAAATAAAAACAAAACAAAAAAAAAGGAAAGAGCAGAGAATAAGAATAATTTTTCTACATTCACAGTGGAAAAAAGTCACTAGTAGAGTGACTGGCACTTGTGCTGTTTAACATATACATAAATGATCTGTAAAAAGGTGAATAGTAAGGTGACAAACTTTGTTGAAGATGTTAAGTTATTCAGGGAAATGGAGAAAACTGTGAAGAATTTCAGAAAGCTGAGTGCTTTCTGAAAGACGACTGAATTTGGAATGACTCCTATGTTAGAAATATCTAAATAGGTTAGGCTGTAAACAAGTTGTAGGACTTGCAACAGGATAAAAGGGTGCTTAAAACTTTCTAGGCATCACAGAGCAGTTAGATAAATTCATGGTAGAGAAATTAAATCAGGCTATGGAATATAAATCTCTGTGTCAGAAAGTCCCTGAGCTGCAAATTGTAGGAGCTTTGGATTGTATTCTGGGGTAGTATCCTTTACATTTTTGTTCCAGACAAGATTTATGACCCATTGTTGGAAACAAAGCACTAGGTGGGATGGATCTTCAGTTTGACTCATACAGAGATTCTTGTATTTTTTTGGATATCAGAGAGATAGGGATATCACAGGACCACTCAGGTTTTTAGGCACTTTTGTTGTCTTTATACCTGCATTTTTCATAATGCTCACAAATGAAATCCATACATTCTGCATATCACCTCATAAAAAAAAAAAAAAAAAAAAGCGTTTTTTTCCTTTTTTTCCCCTTTTTTTTCTCATTTCAGTTTTACATTGTACTGCACAGCTATAATCCTTGGATGTTGATAGAGAGCAAAAAGAAACTGGGAGGCAGAACATGTGTTTTGTGAGATTTCATGTGTTTATTATTTGTTTTATCTCTTAGGGTATTGAGTCTTTCTTAATGATTGTAAAAGTATTTAAGAACTGCTTAATTTCTGTAAATCCAGATGTTTTATTTTCAGAAGTAACTTTCTCTGTCCCTTGAACATTTTCCTCAGTCTCAGCAATGCAAAAACCTGTTATGATTAAAAGCTTATTGGTTTATGTCTGTTCCATAACAAATGTACTGCTTTCTCAAAAAAAAACTCTTCTGAAGTTTCTTTGAGTTTTATGGGGTTTTTGTGCAGAAACCTTAAATTGATTTGCTTAGCTGATAAAAAAATTGCTGTTTATTACATTGTACTGAGGTTCTGGTGCTGTATGCAATACAGCTACATGTTCTCCAGAAAGATGGGGAAAATTTTCAGGAAAATCATTAAACAGCAATAATGCTGACAATTGGCTATCATCAATAACCAAATCTGAATTAGTTACATAAGGTTAAAAAGACTCTTACTTTACCATCCCTATGAGAATTCTTCTGGGATTTTCATATCAAAGGTTCATTCCCTATCTATCAATATGAGATTCTGAAGTTTCCTCATTCTTCTCAGATTTGCTGATCTTTGAGTGTAGAAGTGCTGTTTATGTCATATGAAATTTAAACTTTTTAAAGTGAGAAATTATTCAAACTGGGAAATTGTTTTTGCAGTAGCATAAGATAGCAAGCAAGTGATAACTATGTTGAATCATCCATTCTTTATGTCATCCAGCAGGCTTCACAGTGCAATTTGTTTTCACAATAAGATTCTGTTTTATCTTTACTCACAGAAATTGTTCAGTTTTATTCTGCTTACTTTCTGTCTCTTTCTTGAACTACAAAATTTATGCTTTAATATGATTATCAAAAAACTATTTTTCTCTTTTAGCAGTCAGCAGTGAGCTGCAACCATTCAGATTTTGTGGTTTGTTTTCATTTGGGGGGGGGGGGAGTGGGGGGTATGTTTGGGTTTGTTGTTAAGGACTTCTTGTTTGTGGAAGGGTTTTTCTGGTTTGGGGTTGGGTTTTTTTGTTGTTTTTAATTACAGTATCTGATACTAAGCAAAGTCAGGGGACATATTTTTAGTACTCATTAATTTCCCATATAGCTTCTTTGTGTGGTCTCATGATGAGCCATTCTACAGAAAACACATAACCCATGGTTTTATAACATGAAAAAGAAATCAGAAAGAATATTCTCAAAAAAGAAAATTTCTTCATTTATCAACAGGACCTCCTTCTTGCAGAACAGAGACTATACTTTGGTTTCTGCTAGAAATTTTCCTAACTCAGTACAATGTTGACAAAGCTTGACAGTGTCAGCAGGATTCCTTTAGGGATTTTTTGCTTTGGTTTGGTTTTGTGTCTTTTTGTGTGTGTGTGTGTGTGTGTGAAATTGTGGTCTTTAGTTTCCCTGTGAAAGACTGGAAAATTATGAGTATTATAGTCTTTTGTAATTTTAGCATAAAAGACTAAAGTGATCCCATATTGTTGCTGCATGTTAGCTTGGAGGCACTGAAAGTTCACTTTGTTCTCTAATCAAATGGTAGTCTTCAGCCATTCATAAACTCAAGCAAGCACATGCATATAGTATTATTGCCAAGTATTTGGCAAAAGAAATCAGGTTTGTCCAAAATAACAAGTGTAAAGAAGTACAGCAACATTTTCTGAAAAAAATTATAAATGGCACTTTGTAAACTGACTTCTGGTGATAATGAGGATGAAAATAGCAATCATGCTAATCAATGAAATGTGTTCATAAGCATGATCTTATTTTCTGCATTAATTTTAATACAGGCAATTAAATCTTCTATAAATAATTTAAAAATCAAAAATATTTTTTTGCTTATATTGCAGAAATATTTCTAATTTTAAGATCTAAAAACATGTTTACAATTTACCCATAAATTTTACTTTAGCTCAAGCTAACTTCAGCTGAGGTACCCAGACCTATAGTTCTAGCAATGCTGAGCTTGATGGTTAAGGGATTTTTTGAGCTTTTTTGAGAAGTTAAATCTGTAAGCAGGATCTGAGGTGGCTTTAATATTTCCTTGGTTGCTTCTCAGCTTTCTTGGCTGCAAGATTTATGTTGAATCTGCTGTACAAATTAGTGTTTAGAGATGTGTGGCTATGGGGTTGCTGTATTTCCAGTCCCAGAGGTGACCACCTGAAATCCATCTCTGCTCTGTACTGAGAGGCCTGTGTCTCCCTGCACACCACCATTCTCCCATCACACAGGCAATCTGTGAAGTTAGTTGATGTAAAGGTACAGAGCTAACTACAACACTGTGAGGTTAAGCTCGCCTTTCAAGCCTTTAGAATATGTTAAACCTTCCCCTGAAGTGTGTAATGTTGGTCTCCCAGGCATACTGAAAGCTGCTATTAATTTAGTGTAACAAATCAAAGCTCTAGTGAATAGTGAAACATGATAAAAAATCCCTCTGGTGACAGATTAAAAGGGGGAGCTGGCACTGGCTTAAAAAGGTATTTCTGTCTTATGATGTCACCATGGTCTGGTCCTAGGAACATAGTATATTGACAATGAAATTCTTTTAACATTTAAATCTCTCTCTCTGTAAATACTGATGCTTATATATTTCTGTATTTAGTATTTCCATATTCTGTGTTGACCCTCGTTTAAAACCTACTTTGAGTTCTGCCTACTTTAGCTTATACTTTTTACTATGGATGGTAGGCATCTTTGTCTCAAATTTGGTGTGAAGAATGACTGTGAAAAGCGTTATTTATAGTATTTATTTTCTTTTCAAACATTCCTGAAGAGTGTGGTATGCTTTTTTACACATTTTTTTGCAGTTGGAGCAGATAATTTCAATACTGTCCGTAGATGCACAATATTGTACATTGGTAATATTATGTGGATGTCCACAATACTGTCTGTCATAATGTCCTTTTCAAAACATATGTCATTGGACATAATGCAGAGAATATATTATATGGCATTTTAAGAAAATTGACAATAAGAAATGTTAAAGATTTACTGTTGCTAGATCTTATTCTGTATCAATCATTTTGAATTTATTGTTCTGAACTTGCAATTAAAAGACATTTTCCTTCCATGTTTATAAGCTCCAGGTTAAGTTTTGTCAAAATTAAATAACATATTCCTTGAAGAAAATCAATCTTCTCCTTGATTTTGTTGCAATATTATTTTTAAAAGCATCAAAGGGGTTAGAACAATTTGTTTGTGAGTTGACATATTATGACCTACTAGTTCAAGGACTCGGTATATTTCCAAGCAGGGCAGATACTAGCATAACTGTAATAACTGTGTGTAAATTTTTTTTGTGGGTAGCTTTCCTGTAATTTCTTCATAGCACTTTGCAGGCATTGGCCATTTCTGGATTAACAGTAAGGCTTTTGAAATGAGGAAATGGCTTTGTCTAGTCATTAATTTTGTTTTATCTTTTTTGTCAGTGCATTATAGGCAGTTACTCTGGATTCCTATTCAGCATATTGACACCGCAGAATTCAACACATTGTGGAATATTTGACTGCATTCCAATATTGCTTCTGGATAATTGCAGGCTGCCACTCTATCAGTGATATATAGGATTGACTGAAATTGGAGATAGGCTAACCGTTAAACTTCCTAAACCAGCATTTGACAAAGGAGATTTTCTATCTTGTTTTCCTGTAGTTACTCCTCATGATCCCCAAGTAACAAATTTCAAATGCATTCTCTTCGCTTGAGCCAGTTTGCAGCAGTAGGATGCTCTCTTTCATAATGATCTGAGTTTATGCAAGGGAGCAAATTAACAACCTGATATTGTATATTGTCGCTTATGTGTGTAGAAGCTCTGAGAGAGACTCAGAAGACCCAAGAGACAAAACTACTCAATATGGTCTCCTCAAAGACATTTTTCATCTTTAACCCCGAAAGTGCTTACTGCCGTTTGCCACAGGTTCACCAACTAAAGGAAAATGAAAATGCTGTTGCATTACCTTGCTTTCTTAAAGCAGACTATAGAAGAAATAAGGAGTTGGGACCAACTATCTTGCATATGTTGTGGTTTTGCAAGCATAACTGCATATCAAGGGAATTGCTGCAAATGAACTCCTGCTGGGACTGGAGACATTGTCAATAAGGAAGTCAGAAAGACTGTTTGTGCTGGGATGCAACTTATCACATTCAGTCACTGACTGCCTGAGACCTTTGGTGAGTGTGGCACAAAACTGGGGTTATAACCCCTGTCTAAACGATGGGAAGTATTCATACGTTTGCAACAGTTGCTTCTAGGTTTGATCAAATGCTGATCAACCCTGTTCTCCATTGGTTGAATGAGACTTTGATTTTACAATTGTACTGATGGAAATTTCCTCTAAGATATGAATTACACAAGATCCTTTTGTCTTTCCATGAATTTTCTTAGGAATATTTTTGGTCAAGAAAGAGCAAGAAAAATATTTGTTTAATGCTAGGTAAATCCTTTTCTCTCCCTCTTTCCTCAACTTCCTAAATGCTTTCTATTCTCTCTCTGTCTGACATTTGCACATTCTATTTGCTTTCTTTCTTTAAGTGTTCCGCTTACATATTTTTTCTTGCTCTGAATAATCCCCTTTAATCCTTTTGACCCTCTAGTTTTTCTATTTAATTTGCTGTTATCTTTTGGTTTATCTCTGTCAAAATACACCAACAATCATCTTCAATCTTACAACATTTTAAAAAATAAATAAATTAAATAAAGTAGCAATGCTATTTATTTATTTCTTTAGGACACAATAACATACTTTTCAGCCAGCTGCCCATTAATATGAATGATTTTATGTATTGGTCCTGCATTTGATTCTCCAATTACCTCTTCACTATCCAGTTTCTTTCTCCATTCCTCCTTAATGTCAGCTTTAATATTATCTTTGAAGTGTCTCTTTTTAGTGATGAAAGAAGAGTCTTTTGGCTCTATAATAAAAATAATTATTGAAATGCAATCTAAATTTATAGTCGAGATTTACTGTACTCTATCTCAGAATAAAAGAAACTGAAGTTTGCTGTAGCAGGAAAAAGATAAAATCAAGTTTAAAACCCAGCTTACTACAAAAATTAAGACTATTTCTTTAGTTCAGAAAACTTTTCAAAGAGAAGAAAAGCAGAATATAATTTTATGAAGTTCCATGTAATTCTGAAATGGTTAATTAACAAGGCTGTAAGTTGTTCCTAGGGATACATTTGTGAGAAGTGCTTTGATAGGATATTTGTAGAAAAAATATTGCTGTGGATTAGCAAATTTAGTAAAGCTTAATTTGAATCCAGAAAAATAAGCTTTCCTGAAGCCTTTCCATGAACTTTCATGTGAGAGAGATCAGTTTGTTAAGCTGCTCATTCACCTTAGTATGTATTGTAGGGACTGCTAACAGTATTTTTGAAAAACTCACACTTTTATAAGTGCACAAGCCAAGATGAACTTCTGCCTCTGTCAAAAAACCCAAGCAAATCTATCATCCATTCTCTCAGCATCTTGGAAGACCTGAAACTGGTTTTAGAAGTTAAACCACTTCACTAAAAGGGAGGAAACGGCTTCCATCAAAGCTGAAACCCTGAATGCCACCTTGTCATCACAGAAATAGCAGATCAGCCTGAGAGACCTTAACACACATTCTCCCCAATGCAAAATTGTAACATTTAGCATTTCTTATTTGGGATACTTGGATGCAGTATAAATTTCCAAAACATCTTTCCAGCTGTGTTTACAAATAAAATATGTTAGCAGGGGGAAAAAAAAAGTGCTGTTTGTAAACTTCTCAGGTTTTTGAGCAGAAACAGAAAAGCACTAGGAGTACATAAAATGGAGTTTACCTGTGTATTGGAGACTTTCGAAGCCTGACCTTAATTTTGTTATTGCTTCTTACTTTCTTTAGTTCATATAACTTTTTCTAACTGAGTAGATCTTAATCTTGCAAAAAGTTATACCACAAAAAAATGCATGACTAGTTTCTTTGATGTATAATCATCTATAAGCTAAAAGATTTAACTTCAAAATATGATATACTAAATTTTTCCAGTCTTATAAATAATACAGATTCCTTTGTTCAGGAACCAGGTTGTCAAATATTGAGTCTGGTTTCTGTTTGTACCTGTGGAAGACCTTGAAACAGCAAATAACTGCTCATAAAAATATTATGCTCTCAACAAGACTGTGGGGCTTTAGCATGGACTATTTCATGCTTAGAAGGTTACAATGCCTAGGAAAGACTGGTTTCATAATGACAATAAAACTGGTTTTGAGAGCTTTTTATTGAGCTGAAAGACTTCAGGTAGCATACAGAACAGCACATTTGGGAGAACAGGGTCAAGCTGAAATGTTTTCAGGGTTCTATGAAGTGAATCATAGTTGCTGAATGTAAGCTAATCTAATTGTACTTTAATATTTTTGTTTGTTAAAAAAATGTTTCTTCATAATATGTTTTTCCAGTTCAGCTGAAGAATTTGAAGGGCACAGGTGCTAATAACAGGTAAGTTGCAAATATCAATTTAGTTTGCTTTTAAGGAGTACATGAAAATTTAGATTTGGAAATTTATTTCTTTTTTTAGCTCTTTTCTCTCCCCTTTAATCCCCATTTTTTTGAAGCAGGGAAATACTGCTTATGTTTGGTGACAACTGATTACTCTTGTTCAAGCAATATCTTTAATATTATGAAACAAAAATTTCATCACCAAGGCTATGTGTTTTTAAAGCATATATTAATCTAATTATTACATTAGCTGTTTAAAGAAGAACGTAGAAGAACATGAAATATGTCTATTGAATCCCTAATATTTTTCTAGTGTAAATCTCCTATATTTCAGTAACTGCTTAGTGAGGATATTAGCATTCATTTTTAATAGTTTTATGAGAATATCAGGAAGATTTCTGAAGGTCATAAGACATGAAAAATGTATTTGTTCATGAACCAGTGCTGTAGATTTATATTTACAGAGCATTATTGTCCATTAAATTGTACCCATTAAAAGGTTTTCATTTCAAGAAAATTAGAAAATAGCTTTGAAAAATATCAGCCAGGTTCTGAGTTTCTAACATACTTTACATGCATTTTTGTAGACTATGTAACACATCTCTGAGCATCAACTTGCAGCTTGTACTTACAATGGAAGATAAAACTGCTGATACAAGAGTGGGACCAGTTCTAATGTGTCTGTAATTCAGTTTTAGCATCTCAAGGATGCAGACCAGTAATCAACTTTATGATACTGTAGTTTTGTCTGAGGAACACTAATTTTGTAGTACTTAATGTTTATAATTCAGATTTAGTATAGTGTCTAATAACTTTCATGTTTCCATTATGAGTGTGGTTAAGGAATTTCAGAACTAGATTAAGAGGTACATTGGGGAAAATTATAATTTTAAACAATTTAAAGTCCCACAATACCCCTTATACTCAATTGTCACTGTCTGTGCTGTCAGATTTAGCTAAGTGTGTATTAAAAATATTGTTGGGGTTTATGCTTTACTGGTGTACCAACCAAAGCATAGAGGGAGATTAGGAGAGGACAGTGCAGCACTGAGAGACAAGACTAAAATTTGACTTTAACTGATGGCATTTGTCAATCTTTTTCATCTCATAACTTCAAAGAGAAAGCATTTAGCAGCTCTGCACTGGATGATTAAATGGTCTCTTGCCACAGAACAGTAAATAAACCAGCTTAGTTGTCTTTAGTTTAATCTCTATGTCTTGAAACATATTTGAAATTCTGTGTCTTCTTTTCTATATGGGAGAATTTTTTTGAATTTTTGTCAGTGCATGCTATGGGCATTAACAATATTCAGAGTTTTCTGATTTTTTTTTTCTTTAAAACATAAAAACCAGACTTCTGCATCTGTCACCTCATATCAACAATGGCCATTAGAAACAGTTATGATCCTCTGCATGTTTCCACACTTCTTCCTAATGTTAAATTCCTGGTTAGGCTTCTTCAAACCCAGAAATCCTTCAAGATAAAAGCTGCATGTCCAAAATCTTGATAAGAAAATACCAGACTCTTTCTTTCCAAGTATCTGGGCAGATTGACTATGACTATATGAAGGAATCAGTCCTTCTTCTTGAACTGCTGATTAAGCTGAACTGTGAGCAATCTTAGAGATGAGGACAAGTGCTGTGGCTGCAGGGAGGGAGTAATATAGCTGAATATAAGTTATTATTTTAGTGTCTCACTTCATGGCTCAAGGACTGGCCACTTTCTTGCTGATCTAATCAGATTCAATCTTAAAAATTTCTGAAACAGGGGCAAACAAGGTATAATAATAATAATACCTTATGTAAAAGGTACTAGGATTCAGTAGTAAACTCCAGTTTAAATGTTGAGTGCATCCTTTCATCTTCCCGTGCCATAAATTGTGACATAAAAGAGAAAGAAGAAGAAAAAAAAAAAAAAAAAAAAAAAAAGAAAAGAAAAGTATAATTTTAACCCAAAATTAAGGAGAATTTAGTGGATCCTGAGACAAGAGAGAGGAAGCACATAACGTTTCCGGCTTTGCTATTATTTTTTTTATTTTTAGATAAACTTATTAAATCTGAACATAGTGATTTTTAATGACAATATACTGTCACTGTCTTGAAAAAATTTTAATCTAAAAGGTCTTGAAGGATGTTATGTGCTGCTATCACATTGCTATGACCAAGAATTTGTGAAGAAATTAATTTTAAAAGCTTTTTATAAGCACAAATGATAATTGAAAACTTTTGGTCTCTTCCTCAAGTCACACCTTAGTTCCAAAAATATAATGCAAAATGCTAATAGAGAGAAAGCGTGGCATACTGCAATGTAGATAATGAAGGGAGGTGTCTTTTTAGCAAATTACCAGTTACTTTTTTTCATTGTAGATTTTTTCATGCTGATAGTTTTAATTACTAAAAATAAAAACTATGAAAGTAATGAACAAATTTAATGGTAAATAAGATGTCATAACTGGAGTTTGAAAATATGTTTCAATATAAGGTGAGGCCAAATCATATACAAAACAACTGCGTAAGGTCCTAAAATCTAAGAATTAAATTTAACAAATAAGTGAAAGCGATTAAAAATATTTAACATGAAAACAAATACTACTTTTTCTCATACTTGCATTCTCTGTCTGTTTTCATCTTTGCCTCATTGTGAGTGATCAACATGATGTTTAACACGCAGGTAGCAATAATATTTTTATTTATTTATTTATTTATTTGGTACCTGCTAATTAAATTTTTGTATGCAAACCCTGTACTATTTATGATCTCATAATTTACTGTCTTTCTCTCGTGTGCCCTATGACAATGGTGACAACATGCAGCAAGTCCAGTCTGAAGTCCTCTTAAAAAACAAACTGTCCTTAAAAATATGTCAGCTACAGCAGAATTCCAAAGATGGATCTAGAAATTTGGCAAAACTTCTGCAAAAATCTGCAATACTCTGGCATAGAAGTAGCAGAAAGGATGTCCAATTCCAAATTAAGCATTTTTTTAAATGTTAGCATTGTTATTTAACATATCTTCCTATACTAATATTACATATTGTGACACAATATATATTAAAAAGAGGGTGAAGTAAGTTTTGAATAAGTAATTTTAGTTTCAAAATGCTACAGTTTCTTTGTCAAGGGCCCTGTTAAAAAGTCTTGTGTTGAACATTTATGTTGCTTTCAGCAATATCATAAAAACTAAAAAAACTCTGAAAAAAACATATTTTTGCCAACAGAAAAAGTGGCTAAAATTCCTCCATTAAAGTAGATATCTTGATTTGAACTTACTTTCAATGTTTATTTCCTTTTAGCAGCTTCAAACTAGACACCTAGTTGAATTTCTTTAAGCATTAAGTACAGCCAAAGAAGACTGCTTATCATTTACCAGAGTTGATAATTATTGTTGTTTGTAAGTGTGACGATTATAGTGTGTATAACACTGAACAAGTAATTTGTCCGCTGGTGAAAGTTTAAAGAGAATATAATATCTGTGGATGCTTTACGACTACAAAAGAGTTTTATCCTACCTTAGGGCCACAGATTTTGAAACTATGTGACCTAGGTTGGATCCTTAATGTTTTAATACTATGTAGTTATCTAGTAATTATTTTTTTGTGGGATAACTCCCAATTGTGTTTTTCTGCTAAGTAAGAAGAAAATTAGTCAAGTTAGTTTTGAGTTCTAAGTCATTACCCTGAATATGAAGCTACTTTGTAAACATACTGATTCACATAGTAAATACTTTATTCAAGTGAAAGCGTTTACAGGGAACTGTGGCCCAAATGGTGTTCTATAGAAGGGACAAGAAGAAGGGAAATAGTTCTAAAACTCAAGCATAAGCTGAAAGTCAAGGATAAGTATCAAGCGTGTTTTACTTTTGCTGCTCGAAGAGGTAAGAGGATAAGTCTTTTTTGTGAAGCACATGTTCTTCTTCAAACCATTGTAACTGAAGGAACCTATGAGTCTTACATGGCTCATTAATTTAGGATGGAATTAGAGAAGCGAACATTGTGTCAAGTACCAAGGTGGTCATCACCACCTACAATCCTCTTCTGCAGCCAGAAGAGTTGTGATATTGTCAAGGATTTCCATAACTCTGTATGTTCCCCTTTCCTTTACAAGGAACTCACTGGTTTGACCAGACAGCCAACCAACAGCTGGAATCAGGCTAAGGGGACAGAAAATCCAAATAGGTAATTCTGATCCCATACTGGTAGAGCTGTTCCTAGGAGGTGCAGCTTTTGGAAAGAAGACTCAAAAATCCTCAATCAGGAGACCTTCTCTGAGGCAGATGTGGGCTGTGGGCTGGCCCAGATTATGCTGAAAAAAACTAGCCACCTCACTTGTATATGAAATGGGAGCCTGAGTTAGCCTGAGCATCATTTTTATATGATCCTCCTTGATCCTAGCTGTATCCAAGCTGCTGTGCACCTGATTTCACTGGATTTATTACACGCAGTTGTGCAGCCTATCCAGTATTATATAATGGGCAGGGTTTGCTTTCTAACCATAGCAAGAAGGTTACAAAGATCTAGTAGATTTTTTTTTAAGATGGTTTAAAATGTGAAAAACTGTCATCTTGATATGAGTATAAATTAGAAAGATGTCTTCAGGATCACTTAGCAGGAAATTCATATCAACCAGTGAGAGAAGCTGGAGCTATTTGAAGCAACACACATGAGCAAGGCCTTCCAGAGAGAGTTTGGACAGTGCTAAAGGTATAAAAAGGAAAACTGGACTGATTCCTGAGTCAAACAATTACTTTTTGTACTAGTGAGCTGGTAGAAAGACATGTTTCTGTTTATATTAAACTAGACTCAAAAGGACTATCTGGGTTTATATAAAAGTAGGAAGAAAAAAGAAAAGTGATGTATCTCTCATGTATTTCTGTTGTCTCTATGTAAGACAAGATATGGTTTCTTTTTTTGCCCATACCTCAGCATTCAGATCCCTAAATCTGAGATTTAATAATTGTGAAACTTCAGGATTAGTTTCAGGATGAAATTAGTATGTGTGTGCAAACTTGGACAGAAATCGTAGAAACCATTTTAGAAACACTGTCCATCCCTGATATCCCGCTTTAAAGTTTTTATACAGGTAACATTTGTCTGTGAATTTCTCAGATATTTCCATGATGTCACCCACTCTTTGCACATGTGCACAGGATTATTCAACTATAATCAATTTTGTGAAGTATTCTAGTTAAGACTGTATATGCTTCCCAGACTTTTTAAACTTTCTTTTATTAATATATCTATATATTATTTTGCCTATTTAGCTTGGTTATCTACCTCTATCTGTGCTTCTGTCATCCTTAACTTGAATTTTCAATGTCCTTAGTCATGGTATATTTGTTCTTGCCCCATTTACAACATTAGTTTCTAACAAGTTGTTCTGAAACAGTAAAAAGACAAGTTTGAGAGACTGCCTTATGGCATAAAGTTAAATATAGCAACTAAACTCAAATACAAGAATGAAAACAATTTTATGGCTTAATTGTCTCATTAAAGTTTGCTATGAGCTGTGGAATTCTAACTTTCTGCAAATGTCTTTGAAGATAGTATTTTCATTAATCATGCAGCAGCTTTTAACAGTATGAATTTATTAAGGGAATATTTGACAATGTAATAGATCTCATACTATGTAAAAATTCAATTTTCCTTAGTCAGCAACAACCATAAGTGCTGAGAGCACTTCATCTATCCCGTAGATACTTGAAAAAAGGTAAACACAGATCTGTCAAATAGTTTAGAATCTCAGTGTGAGAACTTCATGTGAAACTTCCATCTGGAAATTACAAGGCCAGATGGTTGTATAAATCCCAACAGAAAATATACATCTGTCACTTTTTTGTATAACTGATTCTATTTGAAGAAGGATTTATTTAATCAGCTTGGCAGATCATTTAGTGTGTCATTCCTATCAGCCTGCAGCCTTTAGCTCTCTCTGTACCAAGTCCTCTTTCATTTGTAGAATGCAATGAAGGTAATAATTTCTCTACCAGATGCAGGATGACTGTTGATTTAAATTGTTCTATGCAGAAGCATGACAAAGAAGTATATAATTGAGTAAAATTCTTCAGCAAGGATTCTTGCTATCAAGTCTACATAGATTATGAACTTGCTTGTCGTACATCTTCTCTCCACCATGTAAAGATGCTATCTAGAAATAGCTTTAGCAGGGCAATGTAAATAAACAAATTTACTTAATGGAAGTGTGTTTTAGAGTTCTATGCTACTTCATTGATCCAAAGGAATAAAAATGACTTCTGAATACAAAGTCTATTAAAATTTGAACTCATGTAAATATCTGATTGGACTGTCTTCATAACAATTGTGCAAGCCAATATTTAATATAAATAAAATAAAACCACAAAATGCCAGCCAGGAATGTACTAAATCAATTCAAATCCAGAATGGTTTGTTGGACAAGCATCCTCAAATTTACCCCTTTCTCCTTGAAAGTTATATAAAGAGCATTTCATCCTCAATACAAACTGTTTTGTTTTACATATCTGCTCTTACTACTGGGCCACATTATTTGCTAGTGTGGATATAAATTTAGCCTTTGAAAACAAATTTTACAGTAATTCATCCTGGGGAGGGCAGATATTTATGGACCTCATCTTAAAAAACTCTCTCTGCCAGAAATTTTCAGAAACGTTTACTGGTTCTGGTTTTCTCCCAATGCTTACCTAAACTAGATATAATGAGGATTGCATACACTGCTAATTTCATATAAAAATTCTTTCCATCAAGAAAGGTGTCACTATGGAACCAGGTCTCAAAACACAGACTGTTCTTGGTTTTAAGGTTGAGCTATTTTTTCAGCTTTTATTAAAAAAGAATAATTGGCAATATAGAATCAATGGAAGAAATGTAAGGATTAATTTAATAGAATTAGAAGACTAAAACATGTGCATGGATTGAATACTCTAATTTTCTAATCAGTGGGGACTGTGTTGTCTTTTGATCCATAACCTATAAGTCATTGACATTACACAAGAATATTGCAATTTGTGTTTTATTTTTATTCCCCCCCAAGAGAATTTTGGGGGGTGTCAGTGCAGTAACAAAAGAAGAAAGTTAATTTCTTCCCAGGATCAAAATCTGTCATATGTTTAATTGCATTAGA
Source organism: Strix uralensis (assembly GCF_047716275.1). Taxonomy (NCBI): domain Eukaryota; kingdom Metazoa; phylum Chordata; class Aves; order Strigiformes; family Strigidae; genus Strix; species Strix uralensis. The sequence continues at coordinate 130,255,408 of NC_133972.1, read as the reverse complement.
TGTGCCTAAAACTTCCCAAGGAATGCTGGGAGAGCTGCCCAGTGGCTTAATTTTTAGAATTAAGGCTGCTCATTAGGAATCAACAGTACACTATGTACTATATAAAATGGAAGCAAATTATGTCATGTATATGTGAATTACCCAGTTTATTTTCACAAATAGGATTCAATTGTAAAAAATGTCATTTATCTTTACAAATTGTTTAAGGACACTCTCCTGTCAGGCGAGTGAAAACTCTAAATTATTTGGTACAATAATAACTCTTCCATTTAATGGCATACAAAGTAGCCCTTGTAATGATAGAACTTTTAACCTGCAAAGAGTCAAAGCTTTAAATTATCTTTGTCATTATTTCATCTGTTCTCGTCTGATGAATATGAAATAAATTAATTCTGAATACATTGTACTAATCTGAGTAAACAGAATAAGCAAGCAATTAGAAAATTAAGAGCAAATCTATTACTTTCAGGAAATCAGTTAAAATGGAACATGCAAATAAAAAAAAAGAAGTTTATCTGAAGATGCTATTTATAAATTAAAGAGTTCAAATGAATAAGCTTGATGCAGTGGCTACTGAAAGAAGACAGTTTTCTGGCTGAGGAACAGTGTTCATTAGTGTTATTTCTTAATTAAAAGATTTGAGGAGATGTTCTTGCTGGCCAAAGGCTTCAGACTTTGTTCAGCCAGCGAGATGAACTAACCTACCATGGCCTGCATTCTTGCCAAGGGGAGCACAGTGACAGGGAGCAATATTTCCACTTTTGCAGGCTCCACTTTTGGTCTTTCTGAGTGATCAACATTACCTGATTTCCTTGCAGCATATTCATATGCATCTTCTGCTGCTTTCACTCTGTTTTTATAGTTACTGGGTCTTGGTTTTATTCTTCAGTTTGCAGAGTAATAGATAATATTCTGAAAAATTAATGTGACTGATTATCATTCATAATAATAACAATTTAATAATACTGGTTTTTAACCTAAAATGACGTTATCAAAAGTAGTTAGTTAAAAAGTTTGATAGCTCCTGGGGAGATCCTGCATGGGTCCATTTCTCCACAGCTGTACACACACATTTAACTACTTAGAAAAGAACACAAGCTCTTTGTACTTCAATTCTTATGATCCTTAGCTCACATGTCATTTATCAGATAGAATCTGTGAAGGACAGTCAGTCAAGATTTCCCAGTTACTACTAAAGTTGGCAGACAAGCCATCCTCTTTTTGTCTCACATAGCCTAAACCTTTAAAGGCATAATTTTTCACTTATTGTGTCTTAAAGAGGATATCTTCTAACTGTGGGAAAGATTATGTGACTAGATGTTCTGGACAGCCTAATGGACCCTAATGGAGGGTTATTTGTATAGTTTAAGAATTATGTTTTATGTAGTTATCTGAAAATTTGGCATGTAGACGAAGATAGATATCTGGATGAATCACTAACTAAAGAGAAGTAATGCTACTTCAGACAAATTGTTATACATCCTGAGGCATGCTTTCAAGCATGTGGGAAAATGGCTCCTGAAGACACATACATCTCTGATTTTGTCAGATAGTTTCTGAGCTTAAGTGTGGATGTTTCATGAGTAAAGAGGAATATATAGTATAGATGGAAAATTAAAAATTTATTTTTGTCCATTTCTTAAGAACATTGTTTGCATTTAAAAAAACTTTACGTGTTGCTTTAGGAAAGCAGATTTCCCAAAACCAGAAAACTTGAGTTTGCACATAACAATGTGGTGATCAGTAGTTTAGAATTAAGTAGTGTAAATGTCACAGGAACATTCTGTGCAGGTGTACGATGTAACTACAGCCAGACAGAAGTTCCAGTATATTGGGGTTTTTTCATTAATCATTGCTTTTCCTTCCACCTTAGTGAAAGGACTCAAGGAAATGACCGCGGCCATGAGATTTTGCTTTGCTTTTTCTAAATATAGGACTTATTGGAATCTAGTGTCATAGTCATAAGTTCTTCCTTTGTCCTTTTATACTCAAAGGTATAAAACTTTTAGTTCATCATTTTTATGAATATATGGTATCTGTTTCTCCAGATGTGTGCCATGCATAAAATTCTGTAAGGTTTAGGAGAAGGAACATTGCTATATTTTGGGTAATTTCTTAGGGACCTTGGAAGTTTCTAAGTCAAATATGGTATAGATAATTTCCCTACTTCTTTTGCCTACTGTAAATTAGCTGTGTCTACAGTCAATCTTTATTTTCAGTATGAAGCAATCATCTCCCCCAAGCCCTAACACCTGGAAATATGGACCTGGCTCTCAGTTTTATATTGCCATCCAAGATGGATTTATACTGCTTAAAGCTAAGTGAAACTTAAGTCTCAGAAATCTTCCTCTCATTATGTAAAAATTAACTTTAATTCTGTCATTTTGTAAATATTTTTCAATATTTTATAGTGTCTAGGGCAAGTGAAAATGCACCAGCTTGATATTTCTTTTCTGGCTGCACTGCAGTACCATGTTTATTTGAAAACTGGAAAAAGTATTTTTCTGACAAAACATTTAACATACTCTGAAGAAAGCAGAGTATTTTTCCCTGTCTTTTAACATATTTTTAGAATTCCATTGTTCTGTTTGGTGATCATAACCAACAGTCAAAAGATTACTTATTGTTTATGAATAAGAAAAATACTTTTCTCACGCTGCTCATATTTAAAATGTAGTGTTTCTTGGGTTTAGTCAACACTGACCTGGAAAAACTGTACATAAGTACACTGAAACTATCTTGAGGTGATTGGAATACCTTATGTTTCATAGCTGGTAGAGTTTACTAACCTGCTGATATTCCTGGTTTAAATGTATAATTTGAAGGCTGTTTCATCCATCATCATTTGTTAAATTCTGTATTTGTAGCCTGTAGTAGACTAAAACAAACAACCAGTGTTGGTTTTAAAACAAAAGATTTCTTTGAGGGATTCCAACATTAACAGAAAGTAGTATTCATCATACAGGCACTGGCAGACCTGTGCCACAAGATATTTATGACTCTGAATGACAGAGTACAGGTTGTCTGTTAGAGGAGGCAACCCAGAGCAGTTCTCTGTGCTTTCATTGCCTGGTCATTTCTCTTCACTTAAAGCACTGAATCCTAATGTCATTTCAGAAATGTATTTAACACTTCTCCCCTTGTTGATTTACCCAAATTCTAGCAAAAATCATGAGAGGCATAGTCCCTGTCAGTCTTCAAGAGTCTCACCAGACTCCCATGCACTGTCTGTTTAATTCTAGTGGAAGGAACCTCTTAATACATCTGATGTTTTTACTCACTCATGTTTCCTGAGCATGAACTTAATTTCCTTCATCTGACCTGGACTGGTACTCCTGTGTTAATTTCTGTTACTTTTTAGTTATCTGATAGCACTATTGCAAACATAGAGTACTCTGATTTTAGGGATCACTTCACCCAAAGAGGTGGAGTGACTTGTCATATCACATAGTATCAGTTTTTGTAATAGAAGATTTCTATGGATAAAATAATACATTTACCTATTAATTTTTCAAGAGTGAAGAAAAGTTTTAAAAAGTTATTATTTTTGTCAGTTGCATGAAGAGTTCTTATGCAGCTGTCTGAAGATTCATTGATAAATGCTTTTATTATATGTGAGCAAATATTAAATGAGCAAAGGTCTTACTAGTTGCATATCTGTTGTGAGCAAAGGCTGAATGTCATGATTGCTTTGGTACTGTTACGGATGTTCTCAAATAAACAACCAACCACCAAAAATAAAAAAATTAATTATTAACACAGTTAACTAGCTCTCCGTAAATTACAGGTTCGAATGTCTGTGAGAAGAGAACAGAACAGCTTTCTAGGGTTTAATGGCAACCCAAAACATATAACAAAGAACTCTATAGGGTTTAACGGCAACCCAAAATGCAGAACAAAGCCCCACTCCTTAGGGTTTAACGGCAACCCAAAATGCTCTATCACTCACCTGACAAGTGAGGACTCTCAACCTTGAGGACCTGCTCAGGGCAGCGTCCTGACCCAAGGCACCTCAAGGAGTTTCCTTGGGCAGCATCCAAGTGCTGCTTCAGGGGACAGTGTCCAAGTGCTGCTCAAAATGGGTCCCCCAGGGGAATCCATTTATACTCAGGCCGAATCTGACCTGTAGTCAATAGTGGCTCCCATTGGCCAAAGGCCCCAACAACCGCGAGGCCCTGAGAACAAAGGCAGTCAGGAGCTGCTACACTTCAGCAGCCAAGAAGCTCTGCTTTCATTGAGCGGATGCACCTGCCACAGGTACATCTATTACATATGCCATCTTCTGCAGACGCTACTGATTTTACACAGCCTTCCTGTGACAAGGTACTCTGTCATAATTTCCAAATAACTTTGAACTTCCACAAGTTGTGAACACTAACTCTGGTCTCCTGCTTATCATTCTAACTGCTGCCAACTTAAATTCATCAGTCATAATATTTAGGTCATTGGAGTATATTCTGAAGTTAGAAAGTCAGTCCTAATGCCAAGTCTAGTGTTAGCTATACATGTCACTCTTTCTGTGAATTTATTTTCATGCTGGGGAGTTTCTGTTTACACACAGCCTAACTTTTAAGTATCTTTTACTTCTCATATGTAACTTATGTGAGTGTTGACATAACCAAGTATTTATCTACAGTAGTCAATGTTATATACTGTTTGAACTATAAATTTATATGAAAAGTGATTATTTTGGGCCTTGTCCAGACATGACATTTGTCCACCTTAGTTTTTTAAAGACAATTATCTCAGTGGTCTTCATGAGTTAAAACAACTGTTGTTCCTGTTTATGATAAAGTAAAGCAAGTTCAGGTTAATGCATTGATTCTTATCAGGAAGAAAATGAACGGCTGAGATGGGTAAGTTATGCAGAACAGCTCATATCAGTGAAGCAAGGACAAGCATCACTGTTGTTTCGGCATCCCTGAAGCATCACTGTTGTTCAAGCACACTCTTTATTTCAGTAGCGGTCACATGTAAGTCAAGATAAAGATCTGTAAAGCTGTCTCTTACCAACAAATGAACAAAGACACTAATGCAACTGTTCTCTGAGCTGACCAGAAACTAGAACTGAATCTCAGTCCCTAATTATCATCTTCTTTTTTGGTTAGGTAACTTGTGATGTTTCCTTTCAGATATGTTATTGACTGTGACTTTGATCTGACATTCATAATCCTCATCTTCAGAGACAGTGGCAGGGTTAACTAGTGGCAGCCAAATTTCATAAGACATATTTCAGTAAAACAGGCATTCTGTATTTCACTTTTGCAAAACATTGCTTCTGTCATATCAGGTCTCTAATTTATGTGGTCTACACTGGCTTCCTCATTAAATGATAGTCAGAAGTATATTGCAAAGCATAACAGAAAGTATTTCTGACATCAGCTGTGAAGGGCTAGCTGCGGCTCCACCATTCAAAATGCTCAGAAATTGTTTTGTGCTGTGGAAAGATTATTTCTGCTAGCCATACAGAAACGTGTAAAATCAAGAAACAAAAAAGGCTAAAGGCAAAGAGAGGAAAACAAACAGAGAATCTGTTTTGCTGGACTCCTAAACATCCAATGCATGTGGCATGGAATTGTGACTTCATCCTTAACATACTGTGTTCACCATTAAGCCCGTATTGAGTTATAGATACATTGGCCAAGTTCCGCATTTTGTCTTCAGGCAAATTGCCTGTAACCCATATGGATATTTTTATAATAACTTTAATTTTGTGTAGAACCTAGTATTCAAATATCCGTTCAAGTACTCTGTAACATCTGTGTCAGCTGAGAGGTCAACAGTGGCAGTGCACAGACACTTAAAGCCTAATCGTCTTTTTCAGAACAATCCTTTGGGCTTTTTTTTAGTGTGAAGTAGTTTTGGTAAACACATTTTTTTAAACCTGTTGTTAGACTGTTTTCAAAAGCCAGAAGGAAGTGAAGTAGTTGGAATTTAATGCAATTCCTACCCCTCAGATAATAAAAAACTGTATCTGCAAAATTTAAGGATTTATTTTGGATTTATTTCAGATCTGGTCATCTTTATTTCAGGTTATTATGATTTCATTCCGGAATAATAAAGGTTATTTCAGAGTCCATTGTATAATATGTGAAGTTAGAACTGTTTTTCCCCATGTGTGTAGCTTTATTTACTTACAATTTCATCTATCAAGCCAGTTAATCTCATAAATTCTTTTTCCAGTTCTTCATAATAAATATTTTTGTTTATGACTCTTCCCTCACTCTTCATTCTTTTCTCTATATTGCTTATGAATATATCGAATAGTAGAAGCCCTAACACAGTGAAATGGTGAAGACCTTCATCTACCTCAAATAAAGACAGTTTTCCTACTGTCTTTTTCTTACCTCCTAATTACATATTTATTCTAGTACCTTCCCTTCTACCCAGTGTCTCAGTAATTTCCCTAGGAGCCTCTGAATGATTTGGAACACCTTGGAAAAATCATTTGGAGGTCCAAGTAGATTTATATGTTTGATAAATTGCTTCCTTAAGATAAGACACCTGAACAACAAATACAAAAATGTCTCTCAATTGTAGATGCAATAAGTCTCTGTTTTAGGAAATGTATATGTTGACTATGATATGTTGGGAAAGTTAGAACATTTTGGATTATTTTTGCCAGTAATTCAGATTATATTTTAACAATTCTATAACCATAGAAGTGTTGGTGAAAAGTGAGATTTTTAAAGCTTCAATTTGTCAGAGGAGATTAATGTTAAAAAAAAAAAAAAGTCATTAGCAGTTATGTATATAGTTAAGAAAAGCTTAGAAAATGTTTAAAGAAGATTAAGTGGAGGGGGAGGGAAAGGAAGGTTTATTTAAGGAACACTTTGAAGGTTTCATATGGGAACTATTTTCAGGCCCTGTAGTTTTCTCTGGCAGTGTCATGGTAAATAGCTGCCTTGGGTTTAGCAAAAAGGAATATTAATTCTACCTCTTGATTTCTGTTGAAAAATTAACTGGACCATAGGTCTGTTTCAGATTAGCTGGTTTGGTTTTGGTTTGTTTTAATTTCTTTACTTTACTTTGTTTTATTCAGTAGGTTTTGTTTCTTGTACTTACTTTGTTTCAGTCATGAGGCATTTTTTGTTTTCTTTCCAGTTAACAGCGATACTGTTATTTTCCTGAAAGATAGAAACTTAGCTGTATGTTGCATTTGATTTGTCAAGACAAAGTGTCTCAACACTCAATAAAGCAGAAAAACATTTTCAGGAAAGGATCCTGCTTCCAGAATTTCAACAATATATTAACGACATCTTTAATGTAATAGTATCACATGACATTCCTTTGAAGTTCCAACTAGTTTTCATTTGAGTAAAAATAACGTGAGGTGAAGGCTGTTTTGAATTTTCTCCACTGTTTTTTAAATTCTCACTATAAAATGTTTAATTTTCTTGTGAAACCTGTCATTTAGATGTAACTTTATTTTTTCCAGTATTTATCAACATAAAAATGCAACTGAGGGAAAAAAGCAGTCACTGAGTGGTGCTCAAGACTTTTCAGTTTGCTGCCAAAGCAAAGCTCATCTCAGCTTTGAAGGAACAGGTCTGTCTCTTCACATTAAACTAGACTTTTCTAGTGGATCTGTCACTCTTTGAAAAATTATAATTTCTCATTACGCTATCATAATTTTCTTCTAGAATAATTGGAGAGGTCCATCTTAGATTACTTGGTGAAAATAAATAAATTATATCCGATTCTTTCAATATTTTATTTGAACTGCCCATTTATACTTGCTGCTGCTGCTACCGAGTAAAAGATCAGTCTAAACAATTACATTTTGGAGAACTGCATTTTTGGAAAAGGTATTTATAAAGCATGTTGAAAACAGTATTTTCCTTACTTCCCAGTGGTCAGATTTTACTTAAAATAAGCATAAGTTAATTCCTATAAATTTAATGAAATGGAAGTGATACCTAGTCTTCTGTAATTAAGAAAAATATCAACTATGTTCTGGTGTTTATGTGGTACTGCACAAGTTTATCTTCTGCAAGAATTAACCATGAAAACACTTACCTGAAATGGTGCAATAATACATAGTATGTGGTTAATTAGACATAAAAGAACACCACTTGAAAACCTTTCTCTTTGGCTCATTGAGGAGGATTTTGCATTTTTACAGCTCTATCTGTAGGCAATAACTGTTTGTGCTTTGTAATTCTCTGGAGATTCCTGTTTTAATTTTCTAAAATATCTATTTTGTGTTTTAACTAATTTTTATGACGATGGAGCACGGACAATCCTTTAAAAAGTGCTTGGTTCAGAACATTTTAAAAGAAGAGATGGTTATTACTATACTTTTTTTCATGTTGCTAGCCATATGATAATATCACTTGCTCCTGAACTAGTTAGCATATATATGTGGCTTAATTTTTTATTTACTTGTTTTTTGTTTGTTTGAGTGATGTTGGGAAAAAGTTGCATTTCCAAATTCTGCCAAGACTGAAATTAATTTGGGTGTCAGTGTAATCTGAAAGTAGAGATGACTAAAAAACCTTTATTCTTAATAAAAAGAACACAAGAATCAGAAATTGAGTTAAGGTCTGTAAAGAATGAGATAGGCTTCTCATGCATATCCATGCAGCTGAATTTTTCGGAGTGAACAAAGGAGGTAAATGGCTTTAAGATCTTTGATGTTCCAGCCAACGCTTATCTCACAGACATTCCTAGGTGCCGTGCAGGTGCCATTACTGAAATGAGTAAATTGAAACCACTTCTGAGATGAGAATGCTGCATATACATGGGTCAATAGCACATAACAAAATGTATTTGAATTCTGCAAGGTTGAAATTCTTTGGTTGTATATGAAGAAAATATATCTATCATAACAGCAGTTAGGACCATATCAGCTACACATGTTCTCAGTTACAAGCCAAACGGAGCTTACACAGAATAGATTTTCCCATAGAATTTTTTTTGTTGCTACTGAAACTCACATTATGTTGAATGTATATAGTGAAATTCCTTGTGAGTGAAATATGAAACAATATTTCTAATGCAATCTCTCTGATTTATGCCTGAAAATGAACATAATAGATTTAATGTGGGTGAACATTTTTAATTTGCTTTTTTTTTTACTTGTCAGTTGATAAACAGCTGGCAGAGAATCGACTAGTGTTGTACGATCTAAAGACATTAAAGTGATTAATTCATTCTTCTTGGTAGCTAAACAACACATTAGAAAATAGCTTTTAAGGAGCTGATAGTGCAATCCTTAGGAACTAGGTAGGTGAACAGAACTGAATGGCAAATTGCTTGAATGACAAACATGCATCCTTCCATCAAAGCCACATCCTTCCTCACAGTTTTCACAGTGCTGTTCATCCTAATTTTTCCAAATGGAACATGTTTTCTGTTTTCCACTATATTCAGTGAATTTCAAGTCTGGCTGTTATCATGAGAATCATTTCTGAAATCTTCTTAATAAATATTTGCTTGGAGGAAGAGATATGCAAAAAGAATTAGCCTTCGATAGCAGGAAGACACATGTACAAGCAATGTGTCATACCAGTCAGATTACTTTGGACATGGAGAGCATAATTTAGAAAGAGATTCATTCATTTAGGGTATGTTCCCTGTCATCATCATAATCATCATTTTTACATCATCTTTGAATGATTAAGAACAAAGTCTTCTTTCAGCTAATATTTTATTCTTCTTTTCATTTTTGCAAAAGTCATTGCCAATACCTGATCTAATCTATCAGCCTTTGAGAAACACTCCCACTTTGATATGAAGATCTCCAGTCAGACAAAACAGACAGAAAGCTACTTTTCAGTGGATGTTGCCAGTATTTTGAAAGTGTCATACAATGCCTGGATGGAGAGATAGACACAGAGTAACAAGAGACAGTTCAGATGCTGCTTTTGAAGGACCCTCTTACATCACTGTACTACCAACCATGTATAAGAGAAATTTGAAAAGGATTATATTATTATGTGAGCTAGTGAGGATAAAATTTATAGCTGTCTTTATATGTACCTGACCTCTTCCAACAGCATGTGGCTGTCAGATAATAGCTTACTGGAATTCCCAGAATTTCAAAGAATAATGAAGTAAACAATGAGTAGAGATAATGGAACTATTCCTTGCTAATATTCTGAGGAACTATTCCTTCCTCAGATTTTCTTTGACCCATTCTTCCATTTTTTTAGTTCTTTGTAAACAGAGTGATTCAGTAGGAATTTTCCACATTTGTTCAGACAGTAGTTTGCAATATTATATTTCAATTAATGAGGTTTTTATTTATTACTTGTGAGAGGTCTTTAGAACATCCACTGTTAGGCTTTTACACTGTGTTGGTCATTTCATCTCATGCTTCAAGTTTCTTAGACTGCTATACTTATTACTTAACATTAAAAAAAAATTCATAATTTCAAAACTTCTCTTGTTTTCCTGAATTGTGTCATAATGCTATGGATGTAGTAACACTGTGTTCCTTCAATAAATACACTGAAGATAATAGGTTTAATAATAGGAAATAGACTCTAACATCATCAATAAAGTCATGATATTTGCTTTCACATTGCTGGTTGCACTCTCTAGCACTTGACCTACAGGATTAACCAGTATCCTCTGAAAGAAATAACTTTTCACGTGAGAAATAACCAGTGGTTTTCTGACTGGCTGAAAGATAGCAGGAGAATGATGAGGTCAAAAATTATGAAGTCTCTTCATTATTAGTGAAATTAGACTAAGTCATTACAGGACAGCTATTGCAGAAGAGACAGGCACAGACTTGTAGAATGCATTTTCAGAAATGCTGTGACTGCATATTTATGAGCTCTATCTCACACCTGCTAATGAAAGGCTGCAATCTGGGTTGTGCTTTGCTTGAAAAATCCTACACAGAGCCTCTGAGTTAACCTCCTATACAGCAGGAGCATCCAATTTGGATTTTGTTTTGCAAGGCAGGGCTCTTCTCTTCCTTAGTTCTTTCTATACAAATACATCCCACAGCTCATGTTTCATTATCTGTTTAAGATTGCATCTCACCCTGCCTCCCAGAACCCTATAGAACACTGAAGGGTTATGATGTGTGTCATGGAAGAAGTTTGCAGAAGGCTCTCATAAGCATCAGGGACCAAAAAGGCCCACCTTCTCAGCTGGTAACCAGCAAAATAGTTCCTCCTCATTAAATCCCTTAGTCACCTGTTGCCTATTACCAGAAAGTTGAGGGTAGATCCTTGAGTAACTCCAAGAAAAGTTGAGTTTAATCTCTGCTCTTTAATAATGGAGGAAATATTTGTCCTTCAGTATTTCTTCTCAGAGAGTACTCTAAGAGGAAAGCAGTCAAGCTTTGGTGCAAAGAAGGGGATGTCTTTATGTAACAGGTTTCTGTCTTCTAAGTTACATGAATGGAGATTTGTGTTGAGGGAGTTTCTCCAACCCACTGTTATTTGATGTAGTTCTGAAGTTCTTCAGACATTATCTAGTTGCAATGAAAGGGGGAAATAAGCAATCAGAATAGAAAGTTTCTGAGGAAAAGGTGGAAGCACTAGGCCCAATTCTACATGTGCCTATACACAAATAGTCTTAATAGGGAACATTATGCTTAAATTTAAGTTTTCTCAAGAACCTCAGAGCTGGGGGAAGCATGTGCTTTCGTATCTAGGAAAAGGCTGGATTTTGTTTTATTTTTTAATAAAATGAAATCCATGGGAGGCATCTCTCTTATTCCACTGCACATGCGGAACTTCTTTTCCTTACATGCATCTACTGAAGAACTGCAAGAACTGCTGCAGCTCATGGCTTTCACAGACTTGGAAAGAGTTTGAAGCTCAGGAACTAAGCTAACTGCAAATATACCATGTTCTTTTACAGGTCTTTTACAATTATTTCAGGTGAGATCTAAATGAATTTGCACATTTGTTTTTGTGATTTGTTTTCAAACTCAAAAAAAATTTATTAGTTAAATTTCTGTTGAGGGAGAGAAAATTAGTACATGAACACTGAAAACACTGATGTGTAATTTAATGAGATTTTTTCAAAGGCTGAAAGAGATGAGGGAAGATATATTTCAATTGACTGAAGGTATAAGAAAATTCTCCATTTTTTCTTTTTCTTTTTCTTTTTCTTTTTCTTTTTCTTTTTCTTTTTCTTTTTCTTTTTCTTTTTCTTTTTCTTTTTCTTTTTCTTTTTCTTTTTCTTTTTCTTTTTCTTTTTCTTTTTCTTTTTCTTTTTCTTTTTCTTTTTCTTTTTCTTTTTCTTTTCTACTTTCTTTCCTAATACCACTACAACAAACTCTTTTCCCCAGAAGTCCATCATCGCAGAGAACCTGAAATTGCAAGTTAAGGGTAAATTATATAATACAGGATTATGAAAATAACAAAGCACTGCGACAGGTGACATGCAATTTACAGTCACTGAATGATAGTGTGGGTTGAAGTTTAGAAAGCAGCAAACAAGGAGAAAGTGCTCAGATGAATACCATATAAAGAGGAAGAAATACTCTCACCATAAAAAGGAGAAAAATGTTTCAGTGCTCTGTTTGTGGATATAGTTATACAATAGTTACTCTCTTTGGGCAATCTTATTTACAAATGCAAATGTTTATCACTGCAAACATATCTTCATTACAGATGTACCTGTAGACATGCAGAACCATGCACAAAAACATACAGTGCAGCCACTTGATGATTATCAGTAGCAGAAGTATAGATCATGTTGGAAAAAACAGACTGTGTTAATTTGACACCCAACTCAGAGGCACAAAAAACAATGAAGCTGAGTGGAATAGGGCTAATGGAAACCTTTCCTCCCCATAAATTCTGAGCAAAAGTTTCACAAGAACGAAATATTAGGGGAATTTAGGTTAAACTCAAATCTTTGTGATAACCAAAAAAATGGAGATAAAAATGTGAGAAGCCCAAAAATGTTTCAAGGAATCTAGAACAGAAATTTTAAATTTTCATATTTTATATGAAGTTTGTTTCAGAATGTATGTATTTTGAAAAAGTGTGTATGTAAAGGGCTAAACTACGCAGACTTAGGAAACATAGTTGAGTTAGAGAACCCATGTGGTATAGTGATAAGTGTTTTGAAAATAACATTAAATGTTAATCTCAATATTAATATATTGTGATACCTTCCACCTTCTTTGCTGAAAGGGACAAGAGAAGTATGTCCCTCCTTGGCTTTATTTGTGAGATATATAAAACCTGTAACTTTGTGGTCAGTGAACGGAGAGATTGGCTCTTGAAGAAGTAATTTCTAAATGTATTCAGTAATAGAAAAAATGTAAATTCATTATAAATAAAATATAACTCTTTCAATCATAACAAAAATCTTCACCAAGTCCAAGCAGTGTACTGTTTGACCATGATTTATATTCTTTGTCCCTTAATGTTCTCACACTTTTTTAGCTTTCTGCACACTCAGTATGCAACTGGCAGGCAGTGTTGTAAGAGTTCTATATCTGAATGATTGCAGTGGTGCAGAAATGTATTTGAAATAAACAAAACCAACATTCAATTGGTTTATTCCCATTTAAGCTGTGAAAAGAGTTTATTATATATGAAGTTAGATTTGTTACCATAGTTAGCATATAAACTGTATACCACTTCTAATTCTAAGTAGTGCTGTGGTGGAAGATCTTGAAGCATTAAACAGCTTGATTTTGCTGTTAAGAACACTGAAATGTGAAAGATAATCCTGTGTACCATGTAGCATAGTAAATGAATATTACTGCTGGGTGGACTCACTTGTCAGTATTTATTCTGTTCCATTATATTGTTGTATAAGAACACACCAAAAGAATTTTCTGTGAGTCTGAGCTATGTGCAGTTTTCACTAACATACTAACAACATATATTTTATAATCTGTGATAGAGAGTAGAAATTAATATTTCAGGCTTCCATTTAAGAAAAAAAAAGTTTTATGTCTCTGAGGCACAGAGCTCTGTCAAAATAGAAATTCCATCAGAAGACTGCTATTAGTGCAAACCTACCGTTTAAGTACTAGCAGTGTATGTGAGCAGAGTGCTCAGCTGAACTGACTTTTATTGCACATTTTTTGTATTCAAAAGATAATGTTCTTTTTGAAGAGAATTTTATTTATGCACTTCAGGCTAGGTTTTAATTATAGTCTGACATCTCAGAAAACAGTATACATTTTTGAAACCCATTAGGGATCTTTCTCGCCCAGACATGGGAAATGGAGTGACTTGTCTTAATGCATTTGCCTTGTATTTGATTGGGCACTGGAGTCCCACCAGCTCAGATTAACAAACTGCTTCCCGTTAGATATGCTGTGGCTCTTTACTGACATAAAATGACTAGCAATCCTTTCTGCCATCTGAAGATATGACCACATATATTTTTGTCTGTTTTTAATGCTTTTTTTTGTTCGGGTTAAGTTTTTTTTGACACAGGTCCATCTTACAGGTGTAGAGCTGCTAATTATTTCAAACTAGTTATATTATTGGGTCAAGTTTTGAATTTTCTGTTAAGGTCAACATCCTTTCTCTCAAAAGTGATTTGTCTGAGGAGAAAGAACATCTTAAGTGATATGTCTCTTTTTGGAATAGCTTTACTTATTAAATGGAGGGGCTACTTCAAATATCTTGTGGGATCTGCTGAAGGTTATTTCTGTCAAGACAAAATTTCTTGACTAACTTGGAGCTTTGGACCCTAAAACTGCCTGTTTATAACAGAAATGAGCTCAGTTACAAGTCTCTTATGATCACATTTATTCTTTTCTTTTGCATTAGCATTTCAGTTTCAGAGAAAATTCTCTAAAATTTCCTGAAAGTGATGAGGTCATGACATGCTCCTTATTATCTATAATGAAGTGGTCACATACACAGAGAAACATTTCCAACTCTTTTTCAATAAGCAGATTATCTTGGAATAACTGCTGCTTCTATTTCACTTAATATGAACAAAAGTCCGAGTGAGGAAAGGCTGAATTTTTTGGAACCTGTGCCTGCATCATCAGTCCTCATATCAGAGGTGTCTGGATTTGCTTTGCAAATAATCCCTGAATATGAGGATCTACACTGTATATTAGCTCTGAGCCCAACGTGTTTTCTGTTTCAAAAGTTATCTTCTATTCATAATACATAGATCAATACAAACATTCAAACATAAAATTCAACAACCATTAGGTTACACAAGGGAAGAAAATTTAGGACCTTGCTCTCTTTTACCTTGGATGTATCAACCTGCTCTATCATGCACTGTGGTGATGTTGGACAGAAAACTGGGATGAAGTGTATGTGTAAGACAGACACCAGCATTGCCTTCTAGAAAGTCCTGTGAGATCAGCAGGACATGCCAAGTCAAGCCAGCCTTCAGATCTCTCAGGAAACCTGCCAATGAGCTTTAGGGCTCTGAGAACCTGATTGTATGAATGCATGGAGCAAGGTCAGGGTCAGGAAGAGTATGAGGCTATCTTGGCTCTTCAAAAGGGTTGTATGTATGTAGAAATGGTATTAAAGGTCAGGGAGATTTCTAGACTTCACAGATTTCTAGAAAGGTCTGATCAGAGAGCTGACTTGCCAGTCATGACTTTGAGACATGTCTCTTGTAAAATAGTTAGAGTTTATGTGACTACTGATTTTTGACACTGTGTGACTTTGCTTCAGAGTGCCTAGTATTTGTGTGCCTAGTATTCAAGCATTGAAGCCATCCTGAGCTGATGGAAAGTTTCAACTCTGAAAAAATGTATATATGCAACACAGGCATGGTTTCCCTTTTTTTATTTTGTACTATTTCAGCAAGTTATTAAAAATCCTAGGACTTGATAGCAATGTATGGAGAACAGATTAATGTATTTAAAGATATGTTTTCACTTTCCACTCATAGATTTCATTAAACTTGTCAGTATTTCACATTCCTACAAGATAAAAATGTTAGGACTCAAACTCAGAGAAAAAAAATCTCTATAAATTGCTTCTACAATAATGCATCTTGACCTGCACCTTGTATTCTGATTCTCTGCTGCTCCTTCTCCCTCAGGGGGAGGACTCCTCAAACTCTTCCCCTGCTCCAGCAAGGGGTCCTTCCCATGGGAGATAGGTCTCCATTAACTGCTTCATCATGGGTCCCTTCCATGGGGTGTAGTTCTTCAGGAACAGACTGCTCCAGCATGGGTCCCCCACAGAGTCACAAGTCCTGCCAGCAAACCTGCTCCAGTGTGGGCTCCTCTCTCTACAGGTCCATGGGTCCTGCCAGGAGCCTGCTTCAGCACGGGCTTCCCAGGGTCACAGCCTCCTTTGGGCACATCCACCTGCTCTGGCTTGGGCTCCTCCACAGGCTGCAGGTGGATTCTGCTCCACCGTTAACCTCCATGGGTGCAGGGGCACAGCCTGCCTCACCGTGGTCTTCACCACAGGCTACAGGGGAATCTCTGCTCTGGTGCCTGGAGCACCCCCTCCCCCTTCTTCTTTACTGACCTTGGTGTCTGCAGAGTTGTTCCTCTCACATATTCTCACTCCTCTCTTCTGCTGCAATAGTTGTTGTGCAGGGTTTTTTTGCCTTTCTTAAATACGTTATAACAGAGTCACTACCACCATTGCTGATGGGCTCGGCCTTGGCCAGTGGCAGGTCCCTCTTGGAGCCAGCTGGCATTGGCTCTGTTGGACATAGGGGAAGCTTCTATCAGCTTCTTACAGAAGCCACCCCTGTAGCCCCACCCTGCTACCAAAACCTTGACATGCAAACCCAATACAGACCCACACTGTGGGCTTTATGGTTTAAAATTTTTTTAAGGTCTGAGGATTTTATTTTCTTGTCTTACTAAGAACAGTGATTTACTAAGTTGTGATACTCCTTGTCTCAGTTTCTATGGTTCTCCTACCCTGCTTCCCTCTGCTTTCTGCAGATAAACAAGCTGGAGGCTCGCCTTAGGCAGGAAGGATGCATAGATGGTAATGAGACTCTATGGAAAGAAAATGAACACTGGAGGAAGGAAGACTGCATTAACATGTAGCTGTAAGGTATGTGCTGCTGAAAGTTCCTTTACAGTTTATTTTTCTCTTTGCTGTGTTATAATGCCAGCTGCAATTACTTGCAGTGAAGTATTAATATATGGAAGTTTTCTTGCAAGTTTCTGTGGTGTAGGGAAAGTAGGGATCATGAATCTATTGGAGAAAGTCTGTGATGGTTTACTGTAATCATGCATAAACAAATAGAAAACAAATGGAGCCCAAATTTCTTCTGCCCTTCACTTGTGCTGTATTAAATTGCCATTTTGATGCTGTTGTGCCTGCTTTTGAAAAGTCTTCAGTAAAATAACTGTAAGAGGTACAAGCTGTTATTTTTTCCTCTATCTCTGAGAAGTAAATCTAGGAACAGCAGCTTGTTGTTCTTGTTTTTTAATGCAGAAGTTAGTTTAGTCTAATATTATCAGGCTTCTGTCATTGTAAATCTTCTCCATGGGATTGTAATCTTGAAAAATAAGTGACTGCTACTAGTTGATATACTTTTTGATATGGTCCAGCAGCCGCTCACCTTTTATCTCCCATACATATAAACTCTCTGTTCTGTCTTCTTATGGAGCCAGTTTTGGCATCCTCAGTAATCTCAGAGACTACTGTGTCCTTGTCCCTGAGTATTTTAGCTAACCAAAAGAATTTAAATAAAAAATCTACTTTAAGTTAAAAAACCTTAACATGTTTTATTTGACATGAAATTCACATAGTGTAGAGAAAAAGCAGCAGGTCTCTGTACCTCTTAAGTCTTGTTTGTTTCCTTTAGGTTATGTACGAAGCACTATAAAAAACTTCTATGCGTCCTATGTGCAAGTGTTAGGAATTAAATGGACCTTGCATTCTCCATGCACCTTTGCACACCTGAAAAACACCAGCTCCTAAGGCTTACTTGTATATAATGTCTTAAAGATCACAGGTCTCAATTGTTCCTGTTTTCTTTATATAGGTAAGTGAAACTACTGTATCCCAACAGAATTACTTGCATGCAACTAGTTGAGAAGGGACTATTTATGTAGGATTCAGAATTATTTCTACTTAAGACAGTCAGTTGTCCATCTAATTCTTGTTGGCTTAAATTTTACTACTATAAGCCGCACAGACACATCATGGTTCATTTTGTTACTCAGATGTTTGCCTTTTTTTTATCATGTGACCATCATGCCATATTATATATGTCTTTTTTAAATAATCAGCTGTCAAAGTCAAATAGTAAAAAACCAAAAAAACCCAAACAACCCAAAAACCCAAAACCCAAACCCCACAAAACTAAAACAACTCCAAAAAACCCACCATTATGACTCTTTGATAGTCAGACAACTTAAAAAAAATAGTCCCCAGACATCCACACAACAGAATCTACTTATGGCATGAACTTTTTCATCAAGCTGCATTTCAGCCTGGAAGCTCCATTGACATAGAACAGTGCAAAGAGCAAACTGAACCCCTGCCTAGTCCTCACCAAAAAGACAGATTAGAAAACACTGGTATGAATTTGAGCACCTGAAAAAAATATTTGTCTCTTAGAGTTTGAGTTAACCTCAGAAAACTTTCAATTTGTCTGGCAATTGATTGCTTATCTGTTTAAATAAATTTCTTTCTTTTTTAAGAAAGTATGTGATGTGTCTGCTTTGTGGTGTATTTATTTGTTTTGAAAGTCTGAAAAACTGCAGTTAGAAAATACTGATATCAACTTCATTTGTGTGCTTTCCTTAGTTTTTCTTTTTTAGGTGAAAAAATACTAAGATTCTAATGTTTCTTTCCAGAATGTCCAAATCATCTGTACTGTGGAAAACTATTCCTTGAAAAAATCATATACTTTCCACAAAGCTAGAATGGAAATACTGTCCATTTTGCAAAGATGATGGTGCAAGAAACACCAGCTAAATTTAATATTACTCTTCTGAATATGAGCAAATTCTGCAGCTACCTGGTTGAGGATATAGCTTCCAAATTTATGTATCTGCCAAGCACCTAGAAGTACTGCTGATTATAAAATGTGCATTAAAATATTTGATTTGAATATGCATGCTGACTAAATATTTTCATGATGATGGCCATCTGCATAATTATCTTTTGATATAGCTAAGCGTTATGGATAGGTGAGAAACATAATGAAAGAATGTCCTTAAAAACCCTTTAATATTCAATGTATCTTCTAATCTCATATTAGAACATTTTATATATTAGTTTAATATGCTGAGCTACAAATTTTCTTTTACCTTTTCCATTCTAGTCAAGAAGCCAGGAAGAAAAGTCAGAAACATAATATATCTTTGAACTTCAGTGTTCAAGAGCAATTGAAAGTTCTTTTTGAAATTCAAACACATTTTAGTAGTGTTTTCTTTCAATTGCACTGTTCTAAACAGGAGTTGTAGAAAAGAAGTGTGTACATGACCTGCAAGCTTTTTCTTTTCCTTTTTTTGTAATTTTATATTACAAAAATCAGTGTGATTTCTTTTTACAAAGCTCTATTCTGATTCCACATTAACATTATGATGCTTTATCAGTGTCAAAATGAAATAACAGAGTAGCACAGTTAGTTGAGATCTGATGGTGAGAAATTTAAAGCCTGTCCTAGAGATCTTGCTATATCTGTACCTATATTCAATAGAGGATAGAGAATGCACAGGTATAACAAAACTTACATGAAAATTATGCATTGACCTAAGCAGGTGGTTTTTTTGCATGTGCATGTGCACGTGTTGTTCACACACAACAAAAACTTGTCTGTTTATCTTGTCCATATGCATAACATCAAAGTAGAGCCCTTAACAAACGCCTTTATGATGCTGTGACTGTGTACCAGATTCTGAAACAATCTTCCAACAGAAATACTAGTTAACTTTGTTACAAGACGGGATTTTTAGAATGTTTACAAAGAAGATTATATACAGTTATCAGAGTTAGCTAAGAAAATCCAGCAGCACCGTGTCCTTTATTTCTATAAAGGGCATGAAGGTATATTCTGAAATGTTGTATTAAGGTTGTGATGATCTTTCAAAAATCTGCAAAAGCTACACCTTCAAAATTCAATATATCACACTTCTTAAAGTATTAAACCCTGTTAACCCATGGACTGTAGTTAAAATTGAAGCAGTTGTTCTCAAACTTGAAGATCTAGTCTTGAAGACTGCTTATTCGACTTCAAGGAAGGGTCTGTGCACCCAAGCTCTTTCCTGTTTTCCCACTGTACCAGTTGGTCTAACAGGAGACATATTACTTCTGTTATAACAGTGCTTCTGTTACAACCTTAATACATCATTGCTACATCACTGTTGCGTATATGCAGTTTAGTGTAAATGAGTTTTATTGTGCAAACAAGAGTGCGTCAGCAGAATTTAGACGTTAATATCTGCATACCCAACTACATTTTTTACAGAGCTTCAATGGCACATCTCTTAAAGGGATGTGAAAAACTGCTGTGTTACATTTGTTGCACCTGAAATGATGAAATCTCTGCTGCTTTCCTCTTTCATTCACTATCTAACCTTTTTTCACCATTTGATTACTACAGTAGGCTGCTTTTTAACAGTATAGCTAATATAAATAACCTAATTAACATATTGATGCACATGTACAATGCCAGTTCATTAAATTGCATTCACAAAATATCCACAAAAGGTATACTTATTCACAAAAGTATCCACTTGTCATGCAAAACCAGCAAAAAATCAGAAATGTGGTGTTTAAAAAACTTATATGCAGCTAACATAGTAATGGAAATATTGCAATCAGAAAGAAAAACGTGAAAGATCAACTTCCTGCTGAACCATGGTAAAGAATTTCTGTTGAAACTAATACATATATCTGTATAAAGACACATCACAGCTCTCTAATTAGGCACAATATTTTAGAAAGTTACTGAGTTCTGTGAAGATTTTTTTATGACACTGCAGGTTATGTTATAAAACAGACCAACATTTTACAGTTTGTATTGAAAATGCTCATATCTGTTGATTTTATATCTTACTGAGTTAGTTGGAGAATATTTAATCTAAATAATATAACACTCTAAATCTTTAATACATAAGCTATGGTAATCATTGATATATATCTACTGAATCAATGTTTACAGATGGGTTAAATGCTTTCATAGTTATGACACTTTCAACATGTTACAGTATGTATTTAGTAATCTCAAATCCCACCTACTGTGGAACAGGAGCAATACAATTTATCTCAATTAATTATTCTTGCAAGAAGTATAATGATTAATGTAAATGTTTTAGGCATTTTTTGGGGGGCGGACTAGGTAATTTGGTTTGTTGATTGGTTGGTTGTTTTTTTTAACTGAGCCAAAAGAAGTATCAAATTTATTTATGGACATCCCATTCTCCAATTATAAGAATTCTTAACTGAAGGTAGAATTCTTCCAAATAAAGCCTACTGTGAGTAGAACATAAATGATATGCATACCTTGTACTGGCTTTGTGTAAATTTTATTAAAAAAATAATGCAGAACAAAAAAAAAGTAACCCAACAATAACAAAATATTTCTGTAGAAGAAGTTTCATCAGATTGTGTCATTTTTCTACACTGTGCTGAGAGTGTTCAAAAGAACCATTACTAATGAAACTGAAGTAAAAAACTGTTTGCAGATTTACAATTGTTAGAAGTGGAGCATAAGTTAAGGCAAATACGTAGCTGTATGGAGGACATGGTGTATATGGTTCATAACCTGGGAGAAATCTTGACAAAATTTATAGTTTTAAAATTTGTTTAATGACTGTATAACCAAATTGTTACAAAAACCTGAAATTAATCTTATAAAAATACTTAGTTTATATATCGTAAAGGAAGAATGAGGTCAACACATTGACTGTTTGCATGAAAATATTTTAAAATAATGTGCAACATGACTCATCCCAATAGTCACTAATTCTTATGTGTAATTCATACACTGAATGCAGTGGATATATTAGCACCTGCAACAGACTTCAGCATTCAATATTCAATATGATTTCAGCAGTCTGTAACGTTAATATTCAAAAAACTTTAACACAATATATTTTTAAGGAAAAGGAAGAATAAAATAGTCACAAAAAAGTATTTTACCCTATAAATGCTCCTACCATGATTATGAAATAAAACATTTTGTTATGTGGCTTCAAATAAGTTTGTATTAATTTCTGTTTGTATTAATTCAGTTTCTGTCACTGGAAGACATGTACAGTTCTTTATTGACCTAAACGTGCAAATTCAGCTCTTAAATGCGAGATCCCCAGACAACTATAGCAAAACTTGGGTATGATACATGGCTTATAAACAAACAAAACGGGGATGATTATAGATAAAAAAGTGCTGCAAAAGTTTTATTTGAAATATGATTTCATAGTTTGCATTATATATCTATAAATTTATTTTCTACAATAAATTTTCTAATTTTACTTTAAGCCATCAATTTTAATTTAGAAGCATTAAAAAACTTATCAATTCTGCCATGACTTTATAAAAAGTCTAATACTGAGACTGGGGAGTAGGGAACATTAAAATGTTGCATGTGTGTGTTTCTACACTTCTGTTTCATAATATAGGGTGTCATCATGGTGTCCATAGATACATGGCCTTGCTTAGATTTCACACTTGGCTAATTCAGAACTAACTTAAATTAAATCAGTGGACATTTATTACTACAGTTTGAAAAGTAATTATATAAAAGTAATAGAGAATCTTAAAAAAAAAAAAATAGAAAGAAAGCTTTAGAAATGAAGTGTGTGGGGTCAGCACCTAATTATTAAATTTCTTATTAACAGTACCACTGTGGGGAGCTGTACTTATTTGTATAGATTCATCCAGATCAAATTTAGATGTTGCCTGAGACAACTGGTCAGTTGTCCTGATGACAGAATAACACTTGTGTTTGAAATTGCAGATCTCTCAAAGAACATGAGAAGAATTTTTGGCAAAAATGAGGCCAAATAGAAAGACTATTTATGTAAAGCCAAGCATGACTATTACTGAATGTTAAGTACATGTTAAGGACATGTTAGGTAAGCCGAGCATGACTATCACTGAAAAACATAGCAGTAGTATTGTTATAGGTTTACATTTAAGTATTACTTGAGTATAAGCAAAACCTTCTTTAAGTGTTGTGGCTGTAAAAATGCTTATTATAAATGTTCTTCCACACAACAGATTTATTTACAAATTTTTGGAGACCAAAGTATAAATGCTGTATTTCCCTTGTATAATTAAATTATAAAAGAAAAAGCAAAGAGATCTTCAGAGTTATATCTTATAGTATTGAAGTTTTTAAAACTTTTTACTTACTTTATGTTGTGGCAAAGCATGAAAATATATCTGCTTTAAATTTAATAAGTCAGACTTAAAACAATATATAACAATACTGATGTATCAGACGTTTGTTAAATTATATTTTGCATCAATATCTTCATCAATGTTTAGTATTTCAGTGATGATTTCAATTAAAAGAAACATCTTCAAGTACAACATTTTTCTTGACAAATGTGTTTTTTAAAAAATATTCTAAAGTAGATGTTTGTGTATGGCTATGGAAATTCAGAGATATAATTTAGGTTTTTTATGGTTGTGAATAGTCACAAGGAAATAAGTGATAGTGGGGGACAAGATGAAAATTCAGTATTAAGTATGCATTTATATGCATTTGCAAATTAAGATGCATTGTTATTAAATTGTGTAGGAGGAAAAATCAGTACTTTCTGTACCTTGTTGGATTTAAACAAGTATACCAGTTTAATCATGCAGGCAAGTACTTTACTAAATATAGTTGATCTCTGGAATCGTGGATTTTGTCAGAATTAAATTGAAATTAAAGATCATACACATAAGACAAAAGAAACTTGGTTCTATGTCTTTTTATTTGAAAAAAATACTTAAAAGGTCCATCAGAATTAATTGAAATATAGAATTACAGGCCCAGCTCACGTATGTTTTTCTTACTGGCAACACATATTAAGAAGAGAACATTAATTTGAGCATAACATCCAGTGAACATTATTTTTGTTTTATTTATAATGGGATGATTGTATCTTATTCTTCCTCCTACAGCAGCTTGTCCATTCTCACTGGTTCAGAAGCCTGAGTTAATTTCCTTGGCAATAGAATAAGTTCCCAAAGGGCTATAACTACATCTCCAGAGAAGAATCACAGAAGATCTTAAAGATGGTACAGTGCAAGATGAGCTGTTAAGAAGGAGGCTTCTACTATAACCTTATGCATAGGTTGTTTGGAGCTTCCATTTCTTTGCTACTTTTCCAGTGCGAATCAGGTTACCTGTAAACTGAAGCAATCAATTTGATATGATGGTTCAAAATTTGGGAAATGAATTCAGTTTTTCTCCAGAACTCAGTGATTAAGTGTAAAAATTCAAAACTTCCTTCACAGCTGAGGTTAACTGGTAGCCATTCAATATCCAAGGTAATGATAAGGAATGGTGATAAACATTGAGAGCTTTTTCTTATTCCTAAAACCAGGACTTTCCCAAAGACTAGCTAATTAAAGAGGAAGTAAATTTTTCTAATATCTATGTAACGTGTTCTACAGAGAGAGAAAATTTTAATCCCAATTAGCATAATATGTCTTTTTTAATTATTGCTCTTAAAAACAATACCAAATCCAAGTGAATTTATAGTCTTCAGTTTACATTTTCACTCCATGTATGTACGACAAGGAATATTTTCCTGAAGTTAATCTATATTACTGTATACCACCTACTCCTATATTACCTAATTTATTATAAAAAAATAATAACATGAAGAGTTTCTAGCTCAGTATATATATCACCTATTCTGATTTATGCAAATATCTTTCATAGGCTGGGTAGTGATAAATATTTCCCATAAAAGTGCTTTTATTCATATGACTGATTCGTTGAGTTTAGGAAAGAAAATAACAATTACATTTACATATGGAAAGGTTAGACTAATCAAAGTACAAGGTATTTTAAGACATATGTGTGGAATAGTATAAGCTTAGGTACATAAGAACGAGATCTTTTTCTCATTTCTGAAGGATTTTTGTTAACAGAGCAAATCTGTAAAAGTGCAAGATTTGATTTTTTTAAATATAAGTATGTAAATATTTTTACCTGCAAGCAATATAATACCAAAAGAAGTATTCAAAGAATTGCAGGAAAATGAGGAATTGGAGACATGAATATGTTCCTAACTTCAAATGTGAGTTTTATGTTCCTTAAATCTTCAAGATAAAGCCACCACTCTACAGTCTGAGATCATAAATAGATTTTAATAACTATCTAAGAAGGATAAAATTTGCAAGAACATATATTCAATGCTTTTTCATCTTTATGTAAAGAATGCTTCATACCAAAGAAAGTCCAAATTAATTTCTGACAATACAAACACAGGCTATAGGGAAACCAAAATAAATTCAATACAATTATTAATTGTCATCCAGAGCCAGGGTGACATTGTCAATACTGATGAAAAATCCACCCCCCTCAAGCATCTGTAGCACAGCCAGTTGGAGCTCTTCAAATAGCGCTGTAAGGTTGTATGCAGTTTCTGAAATTTCTAGCTCTAGCACTGCTATCTTTTAGGTAGTTTCCAATCACTGATCTCTTGAATCTTGGACATGAGAATTGTCAATGCACTGAAAACTGCCCCTAAATAGAAGTTTCTATGAACTGTTACACAAATAAGTAGAGAAGTTATTTATCTGGCAATTGTTAAGAGTTCTTTGCAATGTCTTCCAAAACCTGCTCTCCATCCCAGTGTGGAACTTTGTGATTTCACAAGTAAGAAGAACCTGGTTATTGTATCATCTTTCTCACGCAATGGATGAGGAATTTCAAGAAAAATACATGTTCAATGGGTACTACTAACCGAAAAATGTTTAATCATGGCCATTCAACAGTGGAAGTTGTACGTCGATAACATGTTGCAAAGAACACTAAAAAGGTTAGAAATCATCAATTTTAGGGCTCTTCAAATGAAAGGAGTGAGGTACACTAAATGGGTAAAAATAAAAGTTGTGACTCTGATGGTATCACCTTAGAAGTTCACCAGTGCAATGACTCTCATTGCATCAGCTCTCATGAAGAAGAAGTGGTTTGAAGCTTACTGGAAACCCTCCTTTTGTACCAGGCAATACATTACCACAACTTCTGGGGGTTTTTCCTCTTAGCTCTTCTACTGAAAAGATTCAAGTTAAATCCAGTAATCTGCTGACTGACCTTGCCCTAGCCTGTCTTAAATGATCATGTCATGTCTACTTTTCTGCACAACTGATTATTTAAGAGGTAGAAAAGGGTACAAACATACACTTCAGTGTTGTTGTGTCACAGCTACAAATGTTTTCAGTTAGGATATGAAAGATTAGAAGAGGAAAAAAGAGTTTCAGTTCTGTAATATAGTTTATAGTAGGAGAAAAATAATTATCTAGGGAGTTTATTCTTGCTTGAGAGAAGAGATGAAGATCAGAAATGGCAAGAAAACTGTTATGTTAGAGTATTTGTCATTACTAAAGTCAAGATTATTAGTTAGTAAAGGATATTATTATATTTGTATGACAGTAATGCCCAAAGGCACAAATTATGAGATCAAGCCCTCACTGTGCTCAACAATGTGTGTATACATACTAGAAAACGGTCCCCAAGCTCAAAAGCTAGCAGTCTAAATAGTTAAAGCCAGAGAACAGAGAAGTGAAATGATTTCTCTGTGGTAAAATAGTAGAAAAGTAGCAAAATGAAGAGAAAAATGCAGGTCTGCTGAATTTTAGTTGAATCTATTACAGCCATTAGATCACTCTAAAGTGTTGCAGTTAATAGATTTAAATAACAATATTTCTTTGGGACATAGATTGTCTCTAAGTATACTAGGAATTCACTGCAGCTGCACAACACAGTATTCATAATAAGCAAAACAAGATTTCATTCTAAAATCTGATAAACATGTAGGATTTAAAACAAAAACGTTGCTATTAATTACTTTTATTGCTAAACCTTTTAGTATTATTCTTTTTACAAATGGCATCATTGAATTATTTGTACAGGTAAGAAGGTTCCATGCTCATGAGAAATGGACTGTGACACATACTTTTAGTTTAATACAGAAGATCAAGTGCATGTCATAAAACAAGCATCTTAATTAGTGTGGAAGATCAGACTGTATGCCAAACATATTCACTTACTTTTGTATTAAAGTGCATTACTATAATTCAGTTGGGATTTTTTATATATATCATTTATAGTGGAAAACGTTTATGCTCCCTGATTGTGAAATAATGGCTTGCTGAGATCTATTGAAAATCACTATTTTCAATATGAAAGGAGTGAATATTTTTTCAAAAACAAACACATTATTTATAATACAGTGACAACTATGTTGACAATTTAACATAATAAAGGCTTAATCTGCAAATTAAATTAGATATCCGTTTTCTCAAAGCTTGACATACACTGGGAAAATTCAATGTCAATTTTATACACAGATTTTGCAGTGCATTGTTTTCTTAACTTGTTTATGCCAGTAGTTCCTTGAAGTTTTACCTGAGCAACTTTCAAAATGTTATTTGGGTTTCTCAACTTCTTATACAGGGAGGAAATGTAGAAGGGAGTATTATTAATATATAAATACTTCCTAAGAACATCCCAACAAAGCAATATTGGGAACTGTCAGTGTTAGGTTAACAGTTGGACGAGATGATCTTCAAGGTCCTTTCCAACCTAGATGATTCTGTGATTCTGTGAATATGGTAGGTATGCAGGTTAAATTAAGACAAAGTTACAGCAGTTTTTGACATTTTGGAATGTTATTAGGAAATGTCACTTTGATAGTCTCTGTGAAGAAGTGATGAACTTGGGTAAATTACTTCCCATGTCACAGAAGCAGTGCACTTAGATATCTGTATTTATAAACTCCCTGATAATGCACCCAAAATGCAAATAAGAATGTTAAAATAAGCATCACTGTGCTTGTGTGTTCTCATCTACATCTCTCTCTTCAGACAGAAGATTATTAGCTGGAAAAAATGTAAACATGTTTAAGGCATATGTAAAGACATAGATAACTAATGTTTAGGTAAACCACAATAATGTAAAGTTTATCTTTATACAATAACAAAACTGGATATAAAAATCAGATATGGGATTGGGAATACACAGAACGAAACAGAGCTAAATTCTCTCAACTTGAATGAAGCCTTCAGCTCACATAGACATAACAAGTATCTTCTAAAAATTCTGCTGCTTTCGGGTGATAATTTAAAGTTGCTAGCCTTGCATATTCAAATGGACCATTAGATTGTCAGCTATGGTTTTACAGTATTAAATGTCATGGTGTCTTTCATTTTCAAAGTATCCATAGTTTACAATCATAACCTTTGCCTGTGGGGAAAAAGCTGGGTTTAGAAAGCTCCAGCCCTACTTTTCAGACAGTTGTTGACAAGCAAGGAGAGAAAGTGTGTTGAATAAATTAATAAAACATAAGATTTTGCATATTCTTAAAGTGCCTTTATAATAACACTGTATATTCTTGCAATACTGTTTTTTTAGGTTAACATGCTAAGAGGTAGTATAAGTTATTGACCATTTTAATTTCACTAAATACGTTCTCTGGTGAGGACATAGTTTTTGTCACTGACTTCTTGTGCAGTAGGAAATGTAGCCAGTACAGGTCACTCTCAGAAATGGGAACACTCTGGACTTGGAGATTTAGCACCTTTATCCCCATTAACTTCAGTTAGCTTTTTTTTTAATAGACATTTCTGAAAAGCCTTAAAATGGAGCACCTGCAAACTGAGGACCTAAAGTCCTTCATTATTATTTGATTATTATCAATTTGTGCTTATTAAAAATGAATAATAAATTTTTTTTAAATCTCTGCTGACAGTCCTTTGGAATCCAATCCTTTGTACACCATTCTTCTCCTGGATATGGGAAATATATACACAGTTACCCCATTTAGTATCACTGATCATGAGAACTTTGTGATTTTTTTCCCTTTTTTCCCCTCTAATTCCTAGACAATTTCAGTGTTCATATGTGTGTGAGCTTCACAGTAATGTATCTGTGTAGAATATCTCACTTGAAAGTCCATTGGATTTGAGTTTTAGAATATTATTTGCTTCTACTCTTTTGGAAATTAAGGGAGTACTGATCTTGTGAGAATCATGCAGAAAGCATGAGTCCTATAGATTTCTTTGTGTTTACTTTTCAGTAGGCTGGATTTCTGCAAGGTTTAAGGTTTGTCTTTTTTTTTTACTCTCTTCACATCTAATTTCTCACTATTTTGGGGATCTTCTTTCTACTTCAGCAGAACTACTGACTGCACACATCATTTGATGCAAACCTGAAATGTTTTGGAGAGAATAGCCAGGTCAAGTGTTAAACCAGACAATCTCAAATATTTTATTTAGTTCACGGTTAAAGATTTGCCTATGAGCTGTACTTTCAAATGCTACTGTCTTTGGATGATTACTGCAGCAATCTGAAACAATACAGTGCAATGTTCCTCTAAGTACCTTACAGACAAAGAAGCAATCCACAGTAAAATTTAAAACTGTTTTGTCTATCAATTCCAGGGATATGCTTCAGACTACAGGCCGAAAAGGAGCCAGGGTAGAGATTGTCAGCTGGCTGGCTTATATTGTAGCTATGCTTGCAATATTTGTCTATTTTTGGTGGAAGGCTGCCTTGGTGTCAAATTCTGTAGAATCATATGAAACAAAAATGTGAACTTCATTCTCTTAAGTAATATGTTCAGCTTTATATTTTTATGACTGTTTTTATACTGATAAAATAAAGACCTTCTAGCAATGGAAATGTGATGTTAGATGTTTTGAAACTTGGTCCTTTAATTTCACAAAGTCACTACAGGGTTCGAGATTTTCATCACAGAAATAATCAGAGGGACTCTCTGATGAAGAGCAAGTAAACATCCTCATTTACTGCATGGTTGATGAGGCATATGATATTCTTAGAGGTTTTCCGGTTAGAACTGCTGGAAAGATGAACCATGCAACTGTAAAAAAGAAGTTTAATGAAGGTTTAGTGAAATGAAACTCAGTGGAACAGCAAGATTTTACCAGGCAAAGCAGTGTCAGGCCTGCTTTTATCACAACAGTGTATGCATTAGTAAAGCTGAACAACTGGGTAAATTCCTCTTAGTTTGAGTTGTATCTGAATGGTCAAGCAGCTCAGTGAAAACACAATTTTATCTGGGTCAGTTGCTGGGGAAAGTAGTCAAGAGAAGAGGTGATCCATTTACATCAGAATGTTTTCCTAATTAAAAATACCAATTTGAAATTATATCTTCTACGGGACTGTATCAATTTTGACAAAATCCATCTCATAAAAAAAATAAAAACAATCCCTTTTTTTAACGGAGAAGTTATATTTTCATTTTAAAATTATTTTTGAAATGCAGTGATAGTCTGGTTTTGCATCTTGCATAAAAAATGAAAAAGTAAAATTAAATATGTGAAATGAGATCCTTTATGAAAGTGAATTGATTGTACCGACAGTCATCATGTCTTTCTCTGCTAAATATTTTTCAGGATTTTTTTAAAAATTACATTTTTCTACTTGTTTCACTAAAATGATATGCAAAATCAGAGAAAAATCAGTAATGGAAAGTGGTTCCAAGTCATCTCCAGAAAGCAGTGATCAAATAAGAAATATATCCACAAGAGAGAAGACCAGCTAATATACTTCTGAGTGATTGTGCTTTTTTTAATTATAGATTAGGAATACTATCATTATAATACGATAGCTTTCCATGAAAGCTCTGCACAGAGGCGTTGTGTAAACCTCTGGAATGTTAGATTGTGTCTTTGAAATTACAATAGATTAAATTAAAGGCTTCTTTTAATACTGAGAGCAACCCCAGCAGATCTGCTTTTGCCTTGTTCTGACTCCTGTCTACATGCATCACAGTAAAGGTCAGAGTTAAGAGAGGAACTAGCAGGAACCCATATGCTTTTGACACTGAATTAGTGTTGCTGAAGAAGTGAAGCAGATCCGTGCTGTGCATCACAGCTTTGTTTCCCAGTGCTGTTGTCTCATGAAAAGTAGACTGGTTTATCTAAGCTAGTCTAAGAGGCTTCAAATTTCCTATGTATATTCATTGAGTTCTGCAGCTGACTGGTCAGGACCCGGAAGAGCATGTCACATCTCCTTTCTCATTTCATGAAGTTGATGGAAATCTCGTGACACTCAGAACACAGAAGAGGTTGAGTAGGAGATGGAGTGTTATGTACCTGTGGCTCTTCCTGCAGTTCAGGTGGGACTAGAGGGTGCTTCTCTATCTTGCAGTACAAATAGGGTCTGAATGTCCTCCATCAAGGTAACAGTCACAGTAAGATCTGAGAGTATGTCTGTAATGCAACCACAAATGAGCTGTACTATTTTCAAGCTACTTTACCTAGAATGTCAAGCAATTGTGAAGTTGCTGTCACTGATGTACATAGTAGTTGCAAGTCATAATTGCCCATAATGAAGCCATGATGAAGCTGATAGTAATTTAATTTCAGAGATACTGTTATACACGATCACTAAATTCAAACTAACCTTAAATTCAACATGGTGCAAACAGATTTATGGTTTCCAGCATAGATAAACATTAAGAAATTTCTCTTCTACGCTGATGTTTAATGCAATGTACAGGATCTAGTCATCTTTTCCAATAAAGAAAATGGTGTTGAATATTCTTCACTGATTTCAGAGACCAAGAAAGTTTTGAAATATACTTCATCATGTTTTCAATAATCCAAGATTAATCCAGATCACACACCATATGTTTTGTCATTTTTGTCTAGGACTGTCAGTAACAGAATGATACTTTGACCTGAGAGAAGACCAATTTTTCTAACAGTCCAGAAGAGGTTATGTTAGAAATTTGGAGAGGTACTTCACCCAACCCCAGCTCTTATGGGGTTCCTGTAAGTGATATATGGTGAGAATGTTTATATATTTATAATGGAATTGTAGATTATTTTATATACTCCTAACAAGTTTAACCACATAAATGTGAACACAGACTGTAGGGAACATGTTTATATAGGAACAGTAATCAGTCAATTTAAAATCTCTACAGAAAGCTGTTTTTCAGAGTAAGTCCATAAGTAAAGAGAAAAAGTTTTAACATGATTAATACATTCTTCTGTACAAAGGGCTTAGCTTTTAAACTCCTATAGTTCACTGTCTGCACAGCATAGGGAGTCCTTTCTATAGACCTGTGTTAGCTGACAGAAATCTCTTCTGTAAACCAGGAGAGTACAAATTAAAACAGAACTAAAATAGTTGTGTATATTCTGTAGTGTTGCTAAATTTTATCTCTGATCCGTCAAGATTAATACATCAGAAACTGTGATCAATCATCTTCACCACAGTGAATCCAATTTAATATTCCTAGCTTTATTCAGCTTGGAATTATTAATTCCAATAGTAATTTGTGTGTTCTTAGCTAAATCTGTTGCAAATCTGTACTTTTCTTTAGGTAAATAGTCTGGTGAGACTTGGATAATGATCTAGTACTTGCTTTCTTGTATATAAATGGATCATCTACCTTCTGATCACAGCTTTGGCAAACTGAAGATCAAAGACACTTTTGCACATTGTGTGTGTAGCAAAAATAATCTATCTACTTTTCTTTTTCATAATGGCTTCTGCTGTAGTCTTCATGAATAAATACATTACACATTCCTGAAGATGTAAATGCTTTCTGTAATGCTCTTGTTACTTATTTGTTAGGCCTGTAAATCCTTATGCATGTGTGAAGCATGGTAAAGAACGTGTAGATATATAGGATTTCTGAACAGCAAGAGTTTGCGCTAGATGCCAGTTAATGAGCATGTTTCTGTTTTATTATTGTTGTAAAGGATAGCTATTAGACATTTTAATAACTTATGACTCAAGCTGTCTAGAAATAACAATGACACCATCTAGGTTGTTCTGTGGTTGTCTCATTGCCTCATCAATTTTCTTTTCGTAACATGGTTTTACAACCGGTGTGCCTCCAATTTTTTGCTTAGTTTAGCCACTATTACTTTTTCCTCTTCAGTGTCTCACACTCTATTTGATAATCTCAGCAGGCATTTTCCAAAGATTAGCCCAAAAGGGATCAAGAAACTGATGTTAAGAATCGTAAGCCATACCATATCCTTATACAGATGGAGGATCTGCTGAAGCTTCAAAAAAGCTTAACAGATAAAGAAACTTGAAAAGGCTGCAAGTTAAATCTTTTGCATTAAGTTGGATTAATTGTTCCTTATTTATCATTATTCCAATGATCCAATATCCTTTTGTCTTCTTTAGATAAAAGAATAACCTGATAAATAGCTGATGACAGTGCAAAGCTCATCGTCACCTTTTGCAAGCTGAGTAGGTTGTATATTTTTGTGCATATTTTTCTTCCATTTTCCAGAGTGAATGGTCATAAATATATATTTAAACGGGAATATGGATGTACCTATCCATATATCAAGAAGCACATAAACACCATGTTTATTTGCTTCTTGACTATTGGAGCTTAAAGAAGTTATGCCATATCTTGCACCATTATTGTACTACTTAAATATGTAACCAGCATTTGCATCTAGACTTGTTTTTAACCCCCCTTTTCCACACACTCACAAAACAAGAAATTTCTTTGTTACACATCAGAGCATTTTCAAACCCTTACTCTGAATGTCAGAAAACATGATTGAGGAATGAGTTTGACGTGCTAAGACCCGTCATGAGGAATGCTTTCTATCCAAATGCCTTTGCTGTCATGGTTATATATGTGTAGTTATATCTCCAAACCTATCCTGAGATAACTGAGTTGATGTAGAGATAGGAATTTATTATAGAAATCAGTGACAATAATGGCAGAGATTCTGCAATAAAATATAGTGATACAGGAGTAGTTGGATTTGTGTTAAACCAGTAATATATTTAAGCCATATATATAACATACGTATTTATTGCACATAATTAAATAATGTATTCTACATATTATCATTACATTATTATTATACGTACACATATATGTGCACTTTATACATATATATACATATAGACAAGCATAAGGATACAAAAGGCACACGAAACTAGCCAGAATAACTACTGGATTTCACTGCAGATTATTTGTGATCTAATATGATCTCAGCATGGGTTCTAGTAAATGTGCTACTTAACAAAATACAGTACATATTTTCAGTTCTGCTAAAGGAATTCAAATTATCATATCAGGTTTAGGATAGAGAACCTCACCTATTTTCTACATGAAATACATGAAAATGTATGCTGGAGCACCTCTCCTATGAAGACAGGCTGAGAGAGTTGGGATTGTTCACCCTAGAGAAGAGAAGGTTCCAGGGAGACCTTATAGTGGCCTTCCAGTAAAGGGGGCCTAAAGGGGGCCTACAGGAAAGCCAGAGAGGGACTTTTTACAAAGGCATGTAGCGATAGGACAAGGGTAACAGTTTTAAACTGAAAGAGGGCAGATTTAGATTAGATGTGAGGAAGAAATTCTTTACTGTGAGGGTGGTGAGACACTGGCACAGGTTGCCCAGAGAAGCTGTGGATGCCCCCTCCCTGGAATTGTTCAAGGTCAGGCTGGATGGGGCTTTGAGCAACCTGATCTAGTGGAAGATGCCCCTGCCCATGGCAGGGGGGTTGGAACTAGATGATCTTTAAGGTTCCTTCCGACTCAAACAGTTCTACGATTCTATGATGATTCTATGAAAATGTGATAATATCCAATACAGAAGTTGTAGTCTATCAATGAGACATGTGGAAGTAAGAGTTATAAAGGCATTTTGCTGTAAAATATGCAAACTCATCTAATCAAAATAAGGGCATTCATTGCCTCACGTAATGGTGAGTTTGTCATGCATTTGAATGAGAGAAAGAAACATAGCCTTGCAAAAATGAAAGAAATGTCTTTTATTCCCCTGCAACCCCAAATGTATTCAATGTCCTCCTAGTAGAGTGTAATATTTTCTAGTGAAAGGAAAAATTTAAAAAATCTAAAATATTGAGCTTTTAGGTGGATTGTAACAGTAAACAAATTAAATTTGTGTGTGATTGAGCACATTGATTTTCTTCTTTTTTTTCTTCTGTTTTTCTTCAGCTTCTTTTCCTTTCTTTACAGTCATTTGAATTTGCATAGAATATATATAATTTTCACTTGCATTGTCTACAACCATTTTAAAGGAAAAGAAACATGTTGTTTCTGCCAATGTAAAATGATTTTACAGTTTTAGGCACAGCATGATTCTCTTCAGTGCTCTTTTCCTTGTATTAGTTTTTCTTTAAAAATGTATGTTATTAGTTTCTCTTAAAAACATATGTGATAATGTGCAGTCAGAGCACAGAAATAAAAGGGAGAAGACGTTATCTGAAAAGTGCCTTTATTTGTAATAATTAGGAAGAAGACATTTCCCATTGCAATCTGTATTTCCAGATGATTTCCTTTGTGTCATAAAACCTAGGGATGGAAAAAGAGATTTTAGAGTCATCTAGTCCATCTCCCTGCCACTGTAATTATTCCCTGTTGTAAAATTGGACTGGCTTGTGTAGTGCAAGTTGGCCAGAGTAATGGAAATCTCATTATTTCTCATTGAGAGACAATTCCCAAAGTTTAATAACCTCACTGTTGGAAAGTACTGAACTGGTTCTGAATTTTCAGTTTCATAATTTTATCCAATTTTCTCCCTGATGTGTGTACCTACTTGTAGAAACTTGAACTTCCTTCTTCCTTGGTATTCCTCAGTGTACATTTTCGGACTGCTTTGATGATCTCCCACACTAACAGCTTACTTAAACCACATACCTTTGATTATTTTAGTATTCCTCATCAGTCAATCATCACAATATATTAATTCAATGTCCTTCTTGGATATAATAATACAAGTTTGAGAAATTAGTTACATTTAATTATGGCTCTAACTATAATAAGGCAAAAATGTAGTTTTCCTGCTATATAAGGACAGACAAGGTGATCCAAACACACAACGATGAATGGCCACACATGGATAGATGTTTCTGCATTTCCAACAGAAAAAAAAAGTCAATCATCTTTACTTTCATGTCATTCAGTATCTAAAACTGCCTTGTCAATTTGTACTTTTCAGTTTCTTCTGCTGCAGTATACCTTGGATGGGTTGGAGGAAATATTAAATTCCTATTTGTTTTGGTCTGCAAATTTCTGAATCCATTTTATTTTCTGTTTCAAATCCCTATTTCCCTTTGTGGTATTTCTCTGTCCTTGTTGCAACATTTTCCAATTTAGCTGTCAGTTTCATTAATGTGTTTTTGATTCCTCCTTTCACAATGTAAATGAAGATGTCAAAACTAAATTTAACATGAATACTGGAAATATACCCTATTTCAACTTCTTATAGAGTGCATTGCCATTTATCATTAGCCCTTGTCAAGAGACCATCAAGTCACTTCTCAGTTCAGTTCCTTGAGCTGATTTGATTTAAGCTAATTCCAAAGTATCCATGCAAAAAGAGACAATTTATGCTTGTATGGTGACACTACTGATAGTGTGAGCACACAACCAGTTATTATTAAGACAGAATGTATTTTATGTATTCAATGTGCAAGTTACCTATTACTAAAAGAGTTTAGGATAATAAGGATGTCCCTGATCTCTCCCCCTTGACCGTAATGCTGTATGGTCTTCCATTGCGGAAATAGTTATAACTGTTGAAAATATCTTGTGGCTTGTGACAATAGAAGTTTAAAAAGTAGATGTTCTGTGGGTCCTCTTAAACTGCTTATTGCGTAGTTATATGTATCATCAGAGAATATAACTCAGCACTTCAGGTATTGCTACATATTCCTTTGGGTTAGCTATGTTAATTTATTCATATTTAGTGACATATTTCTATGCTAATATTGTCATTGGCTTTATGGAAATCATGCAATTACATGTGGAAATAGGTGATGTAAGGTAAGCAGGCAAAGGTGTTGCTCTAGGCAAGTGAGTAAATAACATTTTTAACTCATGTCTACATGTCATTTTCTTGCAAAAAGAATAATTCAGACAGCTTTCTAGATATTTAAGTGAATGTGTTGATTCTAATAATTTACAATACTGATAGCTTGAACATCTTCATACCAATAGCGTCACTTTCATAGACAAACAATTTTAGCTAGATATTCTTCTGTATTCATGGCTTATATAACTATAAAATCAATTGTAATGGATTTTTAAAATGAAATCAATGGCCCAGAAGCAATTATATCAATGCAGGTGGTATAAAACCCACATATTTCATATATGCAATCTGTTTCTAAACAGCTCCTGAGACTCAAAATGTGGTGTGCATTACTCAGTGCTCCTGAGCTGAATCATCAAGTATAATTCAAAGGCTTTGAAGAGGTCTTTTTTAAAAAACAATATCTTCCTGAGAAAAGCAAATTTTGAGTTTAATTTAGAATATATGCCTCCTCTTCTGCTTACTTAAAAGGTTTTCTGACCTGAAATGTTAAATGTCTCTGAGTCAGCATCTCCGGAAAAAGTTGGTGTGAGGGGCCACAGGAGTGGTCTGCGCTGCAAGGAAGGGTGTCGTTACAGTGAGGCAGGCAGAGGCAGTGACCTTTCAGGACAGAGGGACAATCCTACAGCATCTGAACAAGAATTGCAAAGCAAGTCCCATGACAGCCATCAGGATCACCCCCAGCCCCCAGGGCTCCTCCCAGCTCACTCTCACACAGCAACACTCTCACCATCTGCACTGCCTCAGAGCTGGCCTCTGGCAAGGGCAGCCAAGTCCCTGGGAGAACAGGGGTGTCAGACCCTGTGCATGCCCTGAGGGAAATGAGAGTCGGGCAAGAAATAAATTGCATGGGGTTTTTTTTAACAGAAACTACTGTGCTTTGTGTATATTGTGCATGTGTTATTCTCCTCGTATCAGAAGCCTATTATAACTAAAAATAAGGCCTCATATAGTGTCAGTACCACATAGAGACATGACTGATTACAGAAATCATCTTCTCCATAACACATAATTTTAATGGAAATCAAGCTTGCAAGCAGTGCTTGAATGACAGCCCAGAAGAATTAAGTCTTCTGCATATTCACTGAAGAGGGACAATATGACAGAACCTGTATAAGCATAAGAGACCAACATATCAGCCCAAAACGTATTGGGCTCAGCGTAATCCATATACTGTGTCATTATGGCACATCATTGCTCTGCTGGGAGTGTAAATAGAAGTTGTTGTTTGTGTAGTGGTTGGGGAATTTTTTAACAACTTGTGGAAAAGTACTTACTAGGTAGCAGTTTCCAGCAGTTGTTAACTCAAGCTAAATCTGAACGTTAAGTCCACAACAAAACTCTCTTGTAAGAGTCGTTACCACAGCTTTCATGCTGGAAACTGTTCTGATGTTGGTCAAACTATTCTTTTAGAACTATGACACTAGAAAGACACTACTTCTGAGGAAACATTGCACTCTTCTCATTAAGAATGATCCATGTGTTTGCTAAAGTGAGTAGGTCCCTGACACACGCAATATTGACTTTGATATCTGTGAGAGACTGAAATGTCAAATGACTGCTTCAAAGCTTGCTTGTGTCTGTGAAAACCTCAAGGACAAGCTTCGGCCTTTGGATTAGTCTAAGGAATGTCACCCAAGGAAGCAGAAGTGTATCAAAGGAGGCACCCCCCCTCACTCCCTTGCAGTAGCATTGTCAAATTCCTCAGATAAGCCTCAAAGGGGGAGACATGGACTGAGCAAAACCAAATGTTTATCACTGGCTCCATTGTGTAACCATTTGTGATTCTATTGTGTACGCCAGACACCGTGCATGTATTGCTAATGAACTGATAAGAGGTGAGAATTTCTGGCCCAGAAGCTGGATGATTGCTCAAGGAGCATGAAGTCGGGATCAGAGGAAAAACTAAAGGTGGGCAGATACGCTAATCAGCTGATACAATGAACTTAAAAGGCAACAGAAAACTTTGCTGTGTCTGCACCCACCGTCAAAACTAGATCCGTATGCACCCACCAGCGAAGAACTGAAGACTGAGGACCAACAGGACGCTGCTGGATCCATGGTGGTGACTATTCTTGCAGTTCTATTCTGGATGCTTGCTTTATTTCTGTCTTTTCCTTCCGTTCTGTGCTATCACTACCCCTCTTCATTTTTAATAATAAAAACTGTTTTGGGTGTATGGCATCTGACCTTGTTTGTGTCTTAATCTCACTCTTGAGATCATGTTGAAACCTCCCCTGACATTGGATTGGGACAATATCTTAATACCTATTTCAGAAGAGAGGGTAAGTCCCATCACTGATGACATCTCTCCCTTCAGAAGCAAGTATGTCCCGGTTCTGGTTTAGCTATTTGACTAAAAATAAAAATCTTTCATATGTCTCTAAAAAATATGTTGAAATTTTTTTTTTCATAAATTGCCCTGGAAGACATAGCTAGCAAGAAGCAAGAAGCATCATGCTTGGAAACAGTGGCAGAAATTATCATGGGAGGACAGGCCAGGAACAAAGGTGATCTGCAGCATTATAGGTAATTTGTCACACAGTACAAGTCACCCATAAACTTTGACATTAAAAATTTGGATATGGGATGAAGGGTTGAATTGTTAGATTTTTAAGTATTCCTATATTAAGTCAATGATGCTTTTATTAACTGTACACAATTTACATTGCTTTATATAGGGACAAAGCCATGTTTCCTTCTTCCAGTAATTGCCCATGGCACATTCTAGGAGGTTCATACTTGGCAGAGAGGTGTTAGGACCTCATGATGCCTGTAAAGCTAGCGAAAAATTTCATAATTTGGATGGTACCTTGACAGAAATGATAGAGAAGGGGGTTGCAGCTCTGTGTGTGTGAGAGAGAATCAGACTGACGAACTTGTGAGGAAAATATAAAGGATGTGAAAGAAAGAAGAGTACAATGATGAAGTGTTGGACAGGTGTCAATTTATGGAAAGGTCTTCAAACTTCAGAGTCATTTCTGAAGATTCAACCAGTCTCACTTGTACAGAGAGGTATCGTGCTTGGAATCAGTAACAGAAATTATTATGGGATTACTGAATGTATATGAAGAGTTTTCTAAAGCCTTTTCTAATAATTCACTGCAAAGAACTGCACTATTCTGTAAACACTATAAAAAGCTCTTAAAACCAAAACAAGCATTCAACTCTGTAGAAGGGAAAACTAGAAAGTTCAGGCAAAAGTTACTTACTTGTTCTTTAAATACAGATTGTGAGAGCTTCTTTTCCAGAGTGTGCAGACATCATGACCAAGTGGAAAGAAAATGTGAAGTGCATTATTTAATCCTTGTTATATTGAGCTGTGGGAACACAGTATGCTGAATGAACCCAGAAAATCCTGTAATAGTCATATGCAGAAAAGTATTATTATAGTTTTATTTTTGTTCAGTATACAAGTAAGAGTGGAAAATGGGAAATTTTAAAGTGTAAATAGCTTTAAAATGCAAGTAGTATAGACAGAAGGGGTGGACAGAAAAATGGAAAATCTTGCAGTAAAATGCTAAAGAGCAAAAAGCATACTAGACTAAGAGAGTAAAGATTAGGAAAAATAGAAACTGCAGTTCCTATTACATAAAGGTATTCTTGTCTCATTGCATACTTGCTGGTTTTGATTTGTTAAAGTGTTAAATGTACACTTCTATCAGAGAGACAAAATTTCTTGACTGAATTTTATTCTGTGCTGTATGATCTAGGGTTGTAGAGGTATGCATCTGTTTGAAAGATAATACCTTTTTCCATGTTGTTTTATCACACGTTGTGGGGCAGCAGATTCTGATGGTTTTGGGGTTTTTTTCTTCACGTCTTCATGGCAGAGATGTATTAAAAATTAGAAAAGATTAACCCACTGCTATGCTCCTCTCTGAGTCTTTCAGTGTAAACCTTTTTTGCTTATTAATATTCTGTTGTTGAAATTGTATCCATATGTTGAAACAAAGAAATTGATTCAACAGTAAACTTTTTTTACTATTAAACAGGTATTCTTTATTAGCAGCTCTGGAGTCGCCCTGGGGATTCTCCACCATAAGGGCTCCCAAGAACTAACAAGGGACATCAGTTTACATACACACAAATCATACATATTCATTAGATTTCCTGTAAAGCGGTCTTATGTTAATGAGTTCACAGAATTCATTTACATAGTCCGAGCATGTGTAGTAAAAATAGGGTGAGGGTCTTCGGTGGTCGAGGGAAGAAGTAAGTAGTCTTCTTCACAGTGTTCGCTAGTTGACCTTCTTTCCAGAGCATGTGCTGTGAAGTAAAGTCCAGGTGCCTTCTTCCTAAATTAGCAAAACCATTCTCCCTAGATAAGATCTCTGTGTCCTTTTGTTCGAGTCCTCCTTATCTTAATTTGCCCATTCTAGGAGTTGCCCACGTGTCCATTAAAGGCTTTGAGTCTGCTATCAGTGATTTACATAGGGAACATTTTACTTTTGTCTAAACAGACAAAGAGGCCTAGGGAAACAGTTAAGGAGTCCTTGGGAAACAAACAAAGCAAAACACAAGCAAAGTTTTCATGCATTACAGTTTAGTCTTAATCAATGATTGTCTGAAATTCATTTGTTTGAGCCCTTTCGATGTGTATCATCTCAGATAGGACCATAGGATAATTCAGGTTGCAAGAGACTTCACCTCCTTATTATCTTCTCAAGTAATTTTTTTGTAACTGATACAAACAGAATCAAGAACATAGGGATTGAAGGTTTTAGACTGTGCTTATTTTGTGTAGTACTGATGTACAATATCTAAAGTGGTTAATTTGTCACTCTGTATCAATTTTCTTTGAGATTTCAGAATAACGCTATCACTTTGGGGTTTTTTATTTACTCATAGGCAGATTTTTAGAGCCATATTTCTCCATTTTCTTTGTTAATTACAATATGAACCCCCAAAGTGAAATTCTGAAGTGGAATGATTTATCTTAATCTTGATTCATATAGTGAGCCTGGAAGTCTTTTGAGGAGTATAATAAATTAATTCAATTGTAGTCGGACTGTTACATTCATTGCAAACAGTGGAAGTCTCACTTAGACAAGGTAGGTAAAGATTCATTCCTAATTATTGTGCTCATTATTTTAATCTTGAATTGCATATTCATTAATTAGGAAGTTTCAAGTATATGTAATGATGGCTTAAAACATGGACCATTAACAACTGTAACAGTGCATTACATTTTGCTTATTATGCAAATGATTCTAGAGGTTAGAAATGGTTATCTATTTTACAAAGTACATTGGAAACATGCTGTTCAACTCTGCACAAAATTGGAAGGTTAGGTGACAGTTCTGAATCTTGGTTTTTAATAATTCAATCTGATTTGTCCAGAGAAATAGTAACCAAAGAGGAACTAATTTAGTGTTTGCTAGTATGGTGATCACTCAAAAGACTGTGCTAATTTTAACTCAGTAACCGTATTTGATCTTCTTAAGTGACGATAATGAATCCTCTTTGAAGCCTCTGTTTATCTGTGGCAACAGACAGTGCCTCTGACTGCTCATTAGTTGAAGATAAAGGTAATATTAAGAATTAGATGTCCCTTTATATCTCTGTGTATGCAATTGTCCATCTGTTTTGTGAAAGTAGTGGCCTCAGTTGAAATCAGATTCTCAACAGCAACAAAGAAAATGTATCATGTGTTTATAATAAATTATATTTTTCACTATAATTATTCTTACATCTAAAACTTTTAAAAGGCTTGTTTAGTTTAATGATTTGAGATTATAACTTTTTTTAGAAAATATATAGGCTTGGTCTTTCTGCAGTTCTCTGCTCCGTAATCTATGAAACCGTGAAATCGAGTTTATATTAAAAGGGCAGGAATGAATTAAGCTAATGGCCTGAATACTTTTTGCCATAAGAATTCCTACTGACATAAACAGGATACTTCTCATATGTAGCCCTACAGACAGGATTATGTCTTCAGGATTGAATCTAAAGATGATATTTTGTCTTAGTCCTTACAAATCATAACAAAATTCACAAGCTGCTAACTCCTGAAAAACACAAAACAGGCTTTGACTCTTTAGACTGTGTAGAAAATAAAATAAAACTTTTTCATTAGTCTTTTTAGTTAGAGAAATCTCATTTGTGTTGTATGGCACCAAACAAAAGCAAAGGCATATGAAAACAATTCTGCCATTTGCAACAGTTGGCTTGAAAGTTAATAATTTCCCACATCTCCCATTCTTACTCAGCAGCTTTCAGGTTTCAGGAAACCATGCAGTCTCCCTTAGGTCCTCCTCAGAAAAATATCTCTGTTATCTCAGAAGCTTTACTGACTGAAACCTCTCAAAACTCCACCAGCCTCATTTCTGCTGCTATCTCCCTGCTTGCTAGAGCTCCCCAAACCTGCTCCATGCTGCACTACAGTTTCTCTGGTTGGAGGAGCTCTGTTCCATCAGTCTTGGGAAGGCACACACAGCTCCCCTACTTCTGGAGGACTCCAGCTGACGTGAAGAACCACAGCCAGGCCAAGGCAACCCAACAGGTTTTTTCTCTTACTTACTCACACTCCTTCAGTGGACTAGAGCAGACAGCAAACAATAAACTGCAGGCAAACCCCCGGGGCTAGTTCTGAGATACTTACTGAAGTTCACCAAAAGGGTTGTCAGGCATTGGAACAGACTGCCCAGGGAAGTAGTTGAGTCATCCATCCCAGGAGGTATTTTAAAGACATGTAGACGTGGCGCTTAGGGACATGGTGTAGTGGTGGGCTTGGCAGTGTTAGATTAACAGTTGGACTCAATGTTCTTAAAGGTCTTTTCCAAACTAAATGATTCTATGATTCTATAATTCAAAGGGAAACCAAAATAACTGGAGGTGTTAGAACCCTTAGAATTGCATTCTGGTTTTATTTTAGTTAAACTTACTGCAAATTAGTTAAAAAGAAAATGGAGGTCTATAAAATCTAGAGTAGGAATTCAATACCAACCCTTTTTCTTCCCAAAGGATGCCCAAGAAACTTTTTGCAACTTATCCAAATATCTCTTTGGGTAAGGTAAAGAAACAGTATGAAAGTCTCCATGATCCCTTTACAGTGTACTCTACAGTTGTAGTATAGTACTACATGGACAAGGCACTTCCACTGAAAGAAGATAGAAATGTGGGAAAATAACCCATGAAAGTTAACAAAGTCTAAAGATCAGGGGCTACAGTTTCCTGATAAACAGTTTCCAGGGAAAATAAATTGTGCAGCACGAGCTGTGTTTCATTTTTTTTGTTTCTTACTGGGTTCTGTTCCTCTG
Organism: Strix uralensis; assembly: GCF_047716275.1. Taxonomy (NCBI): domain Eukaryota; kingdom Metazoa; phylum Chordata; class Aves; order Strigiformes; family Strigidae; genus Strix; species Strix uralensis. The sequence continues at coordinate 130,211,274 of NC_133972.1, read as the reverse complement.
AAGCTGTGAAGCAGAAAGTTAAAGTTGCCTGTTCTCTTCCACCTGACTGTTTGAAACCTTGGAACAAGGAGAAAATTAGGTCTAGTCTGAGAGTGACTGAGTATGTTTGGGGAGAAAAAGTTTCTTGACCAGGTCAGCCAGAGGTTGAGACTCAGACACAGGAAGAAGACTGGTGCCTTGCAAAGAAAGGCAGAGAAAAAGGAAAGAAGCCTGCTGGGAAAAAAAACCAACAATAACAACAACGAAAAAGAACCACATATAGGTTGAGGGGACTGTTTACCATTTTAACAGTTTACAGTTACCTAAATACCCACAAAAATGTTGTTAGACTAAAAATAAGACTGGAGGGAAAGCAAGATTGTCTCTTCAGAGGCACAGTGGTCTAGAGGTGAGAATCCTTTAATTCCCTTCTGTCCTCTCTGAGGTTTCTCAGTTCTAGTAGCTGTTCAAATAAACTTAGAGGTACAACTTAAAAGTCCTTTTAATTTACTTTTTTAGGTGGTCAGTCTAACAATAAAAGATCTTAAGGATCTAGTCCTATCACACCAAAGATACATGCCAGTAAAGTCAGTGGGAAGGAGGCTATTTCCCAAGTACTAATAGTGCTACATTGCTACCATACAGTGTAGGGATTGAAACTTTTCTCTGGCCATTTTTTTCTGGGGCAAGGAAATCTCCCTTGTGCAGGAAGAATCTGAGCCTGGCCATAGATACTCTTTCTTTTTATAATCCTCATTTAAAGACTACTTTAATACTGTTCAGAATTCTAAATTAGTAATTATTCAAAAATTCATTATATGCCATAAAGTATATTATATTTTAAGAAATAAAAATAAATACAGCATCTGTGTCTCTTTTCTAAACAAGTTTATTTGGCATTGTTTTGGGGAAATAGGCTTTAGTCCTGCAGAACAGCCAACATTAGTTCCCTAATGATTGCAATTGTCCCCTCGGTTCCTCACCATTCTGTCCACATTCTGCTTCAAGTGAAAGAGCTGTTAGATTTACATGTTTGTGTTTCTGGAGGAATGAGATATTTTGTGTCACTATCTGTTCTAATTCAGGACAGACCTGTTCTTCAGAGGTACTAAGCACTCATATTAGAATATTAGATACTAATATATATATGGATATATACAACCAGACAGTCATATACTCAATGAGTTCCCCTACTTCCCTGAGTACCCTGCTTAAGGAATCCTGTTTTCTCTGCTTTATACTCTTGGTATTTCTGTGAAGATAGCAGGAAGTCTACATAACTTACTCTTACCTCATGTCGATATGCTAGCGTTGCCATGAGTCTGCTTGTCAACACTAGCATATTTGTTCATTTCTTTATACATTTTTATAGTTCAACATTTAAAAAACATATAATCAGTCAGACTTATCTAATCATCAGCATCATAGTATCTTACTTGTTAGGAAATTTAGAATTAACTTTTCTGCAATCTTTTGGTTGCATGGTAGAGGTCATGATCTTTTATAGACAAAGCAGAGATGCTAGAAAACATTTGGAAAAAATATCATAGTGGATGGAAACCTAAAGATTAATCTTACTGCCCTGTATGATGCACAATTAAAAGTCTCTTAAAAATGGAATCTTCAAACCTTTCAGTATAGCGTTTGTATCTCATACTCCACCTTGTCAAAGTACATTACTTAGGTGACCCAGGCTTCTTAGGTTTCTCCATTACCCTTACATTCTCTTCTGAACTTTTACTCTTTAATTTAATCTGTTCTTCTCATGACCTCTGCAACTGATTTTTCAGTGAAGTCACCAGATCTATTTCTGGGAATAGGACTGGTGTTCTTTATCTGTTTTCATGATACATTGCATGTAGTTTAACTACAAGTGCTGCAGTACTGGTGCTGAGGTGTTCAGTTACCCGCTCCCACTTCTCTCTGCAGGGAACATATGAAGTGGTCTATTCAACCTCTATGTCTTGCATATCCATTGCAGATACACCCTCTATTACCACATAACGACATCTTCAGGTGCTCAGTTACAATCCTGTGCTGTTCATGGAATTATTCCATAAAACTCTGTTTCCCAGTGGCATGCTTTTTAACATTTGAATGTTGTGAAGTATCATCACATTAGGTGGTTGTCCAACATATGGTAACAGCAGTCAGCTCTGCATGTAGTGTTCTCATTTCTAGGGAGCTAATAAAGTTAATTATTCAAAATCACCAAGTATACTATTAGCATTGTAGATGGCCTTCTGATTTTTTCAATCACTTATTTCACTCAACATCCCGCATATACCGTTTTAAAACTTCTGTTTCATAGCGTTATACATCTGCTCCTTAATTTCTTCTAAAGAAAATCTTTATATAAACAGTACAAGCTAAAGCTCTCTTTAAACAATTTAAATGTACATTTCATAGGAGGAAATATACCGTTTATTGTAGAGCAGCACAATAATCACTTTCAAACTTTCCACACATGCATTTATGTGAAACATGTTTTCTAATACTGTTCTGTGGTTTGTTTTTTTGTTCCCCCCACCACCATTGACTTTTTTTTTTTCCCATTTGAAATAAGGGGTTTATATGATATTTAAATCATGTAGGGATACTCAAATCTCAGAAATTTAAAAAGAAAAGGAATGTTTATAATTCAGAGCATTGAGTGCATTGTTGGTCATTATACTCAAATACATAGATGAAAAAGTAGTTAAATTATAATACTAGTTCTTTGTGACAGGCAACATCTCCTTCATTGCATATGGCTGCTGGTACTGAGGGGAAAAAGAGTAGGTTTGAGCAGAGCAGGTGGAACCCTGGCTCTCCACCCTTTTAGTTCAGGAGATGGCAAACAGGAGAGACAGGAAGAAAACAATGTGCTTTGTTCTACTAAAACCCACAATGTGCTGAGTTTGCTGCTCTCAAAGTCCAACTGTTAAAAGAGTTAACAACCCAAGGATCGAAGACTTTGCCATATTGTGCCATTGTGTGGATCCTATAGACCGAGGAGATTTGCTATGCACCAAGGAGATTTGATATGTACTATGTGTATCTTGCTATAGTGTTTGTGTTTCCAAAACTTATGGGCTCTTGAGATATCTTCTAACTGTGCTAGAGTATAGGGAGGAATCTGGAAAGTGAAAGCTTTGTTCTTATCCCATTTTTTCCTGACCTAAGCATTTGAATCTGATATGCTTTTGATCCTGCTTAGGCAACATTAAAGTGGCTCTAACTTGCCTTAGGGTTAGCTTTGTCTTTTCATTTCCTTCAGTAAGTAAAAAATATGTAGTTGTGAGCATACTTTTCCTCAGAAGGGACAATTTTGCTATAACATCCTATAGAACATTGCCTTGCAGCTCTCTTCATTGTCTCCGTGTTAGATACTTACAGAATATTCTCTTGATTTTCTCTGTGGTATAAGAAGAGAATGCTCTGCTACTTGCTTAAATTAGTTCTGTGTTTCCTATTCAGGAGTCAGGTATTCCCCTAGTAGCACTTAAGAAATTATGATCTTGAATTTTGCTGGCTTGTGGTTTCCAAGAAAAGCCTTAGAGTGTCAGAAGCTTTATTCAGGTGAGAGAAATAGCTTTTCTGATTTTTCCTTTTTTATAACAAAAGAACAATATGTAAGTGAAAATACTGGGAAAAGAGCTTTTAACTCCTTTATGGCTGTCATAAATTCAGTGAAATTCAGTGAATATTACTGTAGCAGGTGAATGTTCTACTTACATTTTTAAGACTATGTAATTTGTTACTATAGAATTGTCTATTATAATCCACTGGATTTAATGCAATATACTAGAGTAAGTGTAGTGACCTACAGGTTAGGAAACTTATAATAATGAATTCTTTATGTCTTCTTGGCTATAAGAGCTTTCAGAAAAGGATTTTACTGGCAGTCCTTGTAACAGAAATGCACATACCTGTAGTTGCTTCTTCTCCTGATTAACATTGTGAAAAAAGCTTCATTCTGGAGGTATAGCCTTTAGTCACTCTCCATTCTTACTGTTGTACTTTTATGAGACAAGTGTAATTACTCTGCAGCAAACAACCAAAATTACCAGGAAGTACAGTACATAGCATTGGTACTTTCAGAAAACAGAAATAAATAACAGGGTACAGCATAGTAGAAAGTATTTTGCACTTACCAGATGATTTCTTTTTGAAATATCATAGCTGTCAAGTATATCTTAGGTTTTATTTGTAAATTTATATGAAGAGACAATTTCGGAAGTCCTACCCCATATCCTTAACAGCTACAGAAGTAAACATCTGCAAAACACAAGTGGGAGAGAAATCAGTGTAAGTCAGAAATTGGATGAGACAGTTCAAGGAACATCACATTCCTTCTGATTTGAGTGGCATGGATTATGGCTTGAGAAAAAAGCTTCATGAACAAAGCTGTTTAGGCTTTTCATATGAACAATTTATCTTTTACCCTGAAAGTAAGAGGGAAAAAGAAGAAAAAGTTTTGAGATGGGCCAAATTTGAAAAATATAGATTTTAATTGTGATCTCAATCCATGCTGAAACCATAGAATTATAAGGTCTGAGGTTCTTGACCTCTATTTGGCTTTGTTTCCATTTAAAAGCTATTTACAATTTATTATAATTTTTCAGGTCAAAATATTATGACAGATGGTTGGGCTTTTGAACTGCACTTAAATTTGATATCAACTGCATTCAGCTAACCTGAATTGCTCTCCATCATTTTGTGATTATTTGGCGGTTCACATGAGTGCATTCTCCATTCTGATAGACACAACACAAGAACTCTTGATTACTTTGTGATATTTTGTGACAATCAGGATGAGGAATTGCTGTGTCATCTCTCCTTTTGGTGTCCTTAGTTTTGGAAGTTAGTTTTAAAGTCTCTGAACTTCTATTTAGCACTCCTTTTTTTGAACAGATAGTGCTTGCCATCTTTGGTGACTGTTTTCTGAGTTAAGAAGACTCTGATTCTGCTTTGTATTCTGGGATTTAGCTTCCCACCTCCTAGCAGGAGTAAGTCCTGCTCCTGCTCTACTGCAGGTATGAGTCTTAGTGACCCTCTCTTTCTGTTTATGTGCTCTCAGGGTATAGCTAGGCAGTTATCTGCAGGAAAGCTTTGTAAATCTGTAGTGTACTTTAGAAAAAAAAGATCAGGAAAACAAACTCTGAAATTAACCCCTAAAATAGAATCAATATGTGAGAACATATCTGCAACAAGTGTTTAAACTATACACAAGGATATATTTTGTTTTCCTGTCTTGTATTCACATTTGCTCATGGATTCATAGTTCGTTACTCAGTTGAGAAAGCTTCCTTTCAATAGAGACTTCACTGAATAGGACTGGAAAAAACAGGTTTTTCCTGCCTTTGGCAGTGTTCTAAATTGTCTTTCATTTAGCAGAGCATTGCTAGGAAGAGCTGTAGTGAGTATTAGGCCTTGGCCCAGCAAGGTTCTGTCTGTGGTGGCTTGACCCTGGCCAACAGCCAAGCACCCACACAGCTGCTCACTTGCTTCCCTCTACTGCAAGACAGGGAGAAAACAGAAGGAAAGCAAGTAGACTTTGGGATCAAGATAATGGCATTTTAGTAAGGAAAGCAAAAGCTGTGCACACAAGCAAAGCCGAAAGAAACATTCATTCAGTACTTCTCATCGCTGGGCCCATATTTAGCCACTTCCTAGAAAGCAGGGCCCCATCACGTGTAATGGTTACTTGCCAAAACCAACACCATAACTATGAACATCCCCGCATCCTCCTCCTTTCCCCCAGCTTTTCTTGCTGAGCACAACATCAAAGGGTATGGAATACCCAGTAGGTCGATTCACATCAGCTGCCCCAGCTATGTCCCACCCCAATTTCATATTCACCCCCAACATACTTGCTGTGGGAGGATGGGGGCAGGGTGAGAAAAAAAGAAAGCTGTCATGCTGTGCAAACACTGTTCAGCAAAGCCCAAATATTGGTGTGTTATCAACACTGTTCAGTCACAGCCAGGGCCCGCAAAGGCTGCGTGTGCACTACCGTGTGCACTGGTGTTCCACTTCCTCCATTCCAAAGGTCCAAAGCTACTATAAAATTTATAGTACAGAATTACTCCATCCCTGTAGGATTTTGTTGAACTTTATCTTGAGAGATTCATACAAACACTAACACTGAGCCACAAATCCCCAGATAATGACAAAAAGAAATGGTAGTTAGAATGACCACAGACCCTCCAAAAATATGAGTATCTTCAATTAAAAAAACTGTCAGAGATTTCACAAAACTGCCTTCCTCTCAGATCTTTCTGGCTGAGACATGGGCTCAAGCAGAAAAGCATCACCAGACTGGTTGGTCTCACCAGGCTGAGCTTTAAGCAAGCATTAGCGCTATAGAGGTTGTAGACACCTCTGTGAAACAAAAGTATACAGACACCAGTCTTGCTTAGGGTCAATGCATGGAGCGCATGAGCCTTTAGGCTGATGCTTCTCTGCACATCACACAAAGCAAAAAATGTGAACTGTGTGCATCCATTTTTAACCATTTATTTCCCTGAATGTAACTTCCATTTCTGTGCTTTGGACAAACATGATCAGTACTTATTTGTCATGTCTTCAATCCCTGTACTAATGCTTTGTGTCTTTTCAGCTTTTCTATGAAATATAAAATATATCTTCCAGTAACCAGAAGTGAAATCAAGCCATTACAAATTGAATGAAATAACTCAACCCAGGGAGATATGAAGGCATTAGGACTAACTCTGGAGTTGAGTTGACGGAATATTACATTTTGACACGGAATTTCATCCGCCAAACAGCTTTTGACTTTTTATTCCTATTTTTATATTAATTGTGCCAACTATTGAAGCATATGCATAATTTAAATCAGCATTTATCTGATTTCAGAGATGAATTGCTAGCTAAAAAACAGTCACTCAAATACATTAAAAGTAAAAGAACCTATGCCCCCCATCATCAAAGCTTAAAATGAGTCTTATGTTTTAAGTAAAACATTCCCATCCCAGAATTATTGCTAATGTTTCACATCACAAAAAGTATCAATAAATATGATAGTATACAATAAATTTTATTCTCTGTCATGGTCATGAGTTCTGAATGAGGATGAGAGACTTCAAGCACTTTTTCAGCCAGACATCATATTGCAACAGGTTAAGAAAATGGTAAGATGATCAGGGAGAATTTGTAATTCCACTCCCATGTTAGCTGGAACTTTCCCAGAACATTTAAAACTCAATCTAATGACCATGGTGTGGATGCCAAAATTCCCATTAACTTTTACGGTTTGTGACCAGAAGTCATATAATTGCAAATTATCTAGAGTATGTCTTAGTCTAGGCCATAAATAAAATTGTACTATGATTTTTAATAAAATATAATCATATTTTGGTGCCAAATCCAAAACTGTTCAGCTTGTGTTTCTTAACAGAAAAGTAATAATTTTGTTGTCATCTCTCCACAAAATAAATCTTTGTGAAGGTCCTTATCTCAATGTTCTTGATATCAGCCAGATTAAAAGAGTACACATATTTCAAAGAAAAGTCATGTCTGTTTTTATATTAAATCCCACCAAAGTAAAACTTTCTTGAAAGCTTCAGCAAGGGTTTGATATTTTTGTGATTGATGGAAGATTTTATGAATGTCTTGGAGTAATATGAAGACAATTTAGGACTTTGTTTCAAAGGCAGAAAAGGTTACTAAGTGACTACAACATTTGTTAAGGTTTAACTTGTGTTTAAATTTTAAATGAGGTGAAAATCTGGAAATGCAAATAGCTGTTCTTCCTTTGGGGAACTTTGCTGAAGTCAATAATAGTGTTTGTTCATGATATTTGTCAGATGTTCTATCTCTAATTGACTTAGGAACAAATACTTTTTTAGTTCTATTTTATAATGAGATTTAGGGCTGCAGACATTTATTTGTGAATATCTCCGTAATTTCATTTAACATCTTTTTGTATTTCCAAGAAGTATGATATTTTTTTCAAGTTTGTGGGGAAAATAGAATCACTTGAAAATAATTTGGCAAAATTCATTTTCAAGGGCATAAAAATGTGTCAATGCTTACACTGTAAATCTTCCATCTGTAATTACAAATAATTCACATAATTCCAGTGAATATATTGTGTCAACAGAAGATACTACTAGGCGAATGCAACCACAGAACATTTTCATGCATCTAATCATAATGTTGTTCCTTCTTAGTAATTCCTGTAAACATCACTGAAAATGTGATCTGAAAGTGCTGATGTATAGCTCATTGGCTGACATGTGTCGCATGCCCGGTTAAAAAATTATGTGATTGTTAGAGAACCCAGTGGGGGAGCCTGGTACTTTTATATAAACTTTTAGAGATTTATGCTTTTAGCTTTGCGGTACCTGCTGGCAAATGGTTATTGTTAGAGAGGCATAATATTTCTTCTTTATTCCCACTCGCACAGGTAAGGAACATCCAAAAAATGACAACTTCCTGATAGAATACAAGGTGCTTCACTGTCATTCCAAAACTATAATCATCCTAATTCCTAATATTGCACATACAGATTACATTAAGAAACTTCAGATAAACAAATAAAGTCAAAGGGCATGGATACCTAATAGTGCTGCTTATATTTTTGTCAGTAGTGTTTGTACTGACTACATTATTGCTAAAAACAGACAGCAGACATTTCAGGGATATTTGTGATATACAGAATTTGACTTAGAGAAAAGGGATGAGGTCTGCTTGAAAAAACCATGTGCTTATAGAAGTTTATGGGCAGATAGAATGAGACATGAAGTAGATCATCACACTTGATAATACTCACTAGTGTTACAAAGAAAGCCTGAGATGCAAGAAGAGATGCAAATACTGTGAAGATGATTTACAGGATCTTACAGTGACTTGAATCAGAAAAAAAAAAAAGATGAGAAAACTCAGCAGTCAGGTGAGAAAAATACAAAAAAACAGTTTAACAAGTCCATGTGTGTACTATCCATGTGATAGTCTTAAAAAAAATTCTACAATGACCTACATTAAAAAGGTAGTACAAAGCACAGCCTGTAGTAAACAGAACAAGAACACAGGGTAAAAGTGCTGTATCATTTTTGTAGTGTGTATATTTCTGGTAACTTCAGAGACTAAAATAATAGCTTTATCCATTTGATTTATACGCTATTCTATTATTTCTACATAAATGCAAATGGAAAAATAATCATAACTGAATGGCTAGAGTAAAATAGTTTATTACAATGCTGGCTTTGATAACATTATGTCTCGAATCATAAAGTTGTATAATTAAATCACTCTTCTTCACTAGTAGAATTAAAACTCAGTAAATGTGAACATATGGAGAAATTTCATCACTTCATCTAACCCTGTCCAATCCTAATCTCTCTTTTATTCTTCTACAGTCTCATTTTTCTTTTTCTTTTTTTTTTTTTTTGTTATGTGCTACTAATTTACACAACAGAACTAACCTGCTTCCAGACTAATTCTAGACAGATTTATTTGTTCTCTATGTGCAGAACTTTCTGTTTAGTCATCATGTGCTGTGGGAAATGAGCTACACAAAGAGCAAGTTACAACCCTGGACTTTGGGAGGACATGGTTCATCTTGTTCAGGGCTCTGCTTGACAGGGTCCCACCAGAGAATGCCCTGGAGGACAAAGGGCCTTGGATATTTTCTTGATCTTCAAGGACATCCTCCTCAAAGCACAAGAGAAGCCTGTTCCAATGCACAAGAAATCAAATCAGTGTGGCAGAGGGCCAGTGAGGCTGAAACTGGGGCTTCTGATGAAGCTCAAATGCAAAAGAAAGTTCACGCAAGGTAGAAGCAGGGGTGGGCTAACCAGGAGGAACACAGAGACAACTGCGCCAGTTAATGAAACATTAGAGAACACAGAGGAATACAGTGAATAACGATGCACTATTACCTCCTTTCTTTCTCAGGAGAAGTTAATATGTTTTCAGAAAATTGTAACCATCAGTGAAAAAAGTATGGTATTTAATCTCATTAATCGACAGAATGAGGCTCCACAGAAACTGCTCCCTGGTAGTAAACCAGCAGATATTTCTGTTTGTACTCATGTTCTTCCTTTCCTTTTCATTTCCTCTGCTCTTCCTGTGACTACTGAAAGCTTTCTTCTTTCCCAGTGTGTGTTTAGTACATCCAGCCCAAGACCAAATTAATTTAATAAGAATGATTAGCATTTATATAGGGCTTTATGTTCTGAAACAATTTTACAAATATTAACTAATCTTTAGGCTATCTCTGTGAAATAGGTATCTAATTTTTATCTTAATTTCAAAGATGGGGAAACAGAAAGCAACAAGCTAAATACATTATCAGGACAACAGAAAAACTAAATAATAGAGCCAGTAGTATAGCTGAGGAGGCCCCCAGTCTCAGTTTCCTACTTGGACAATGTTGATTACCTTCAACTCAAAGTAGGATCCATCCAATGTTGAAGTCCAGGGCCAGGAACAGGGCATAGAGTAATGAGTGGCTACCCAAAATGTGAGTTTAATGACATGGTAATTGCTCATTAGCATTCTCTTCTACTATTACACCTTGGAATATTTCCTGGAACACTATGAACATAAAATATCTTTCACTAGAGAGATCTTCGTAGATCAAGCAGATGCTACCAACCATACTGGGTTACTGGAACTGGAATAATTTTTTTATTCTCTACTAGAGATAATTGCTTGGACACTTGAAACTCTACATGCTGCCACATTATTGATTGCGTGACAAAGAACAAGGAAAACATACAACCTCATTACTTGAAACGTTTTATACACAGTGAACAAATATTAGCATATCTGTGAATCTGTGGCAGAGGCATTAGTTGAAATTTGATACCAGACCCATGTCTGGCCCAGTTGTTTTTAAAAGGTTGTGTAGGATAATAATAACCAAAAAGCCATAGCTGAAAATATTGTCAGTTATTTAAGTTATAAAGTTACTTATAAAGTTATTTAATTTTAGAATGTATTTGTTGTTTTTATAGATGGTTTACTCAGAAAAGAATAATATGTTTGATTTTTGTCACCTAATTCAGAAAAAATATCAGTAATTTCATTTTAAATAATAAATAACAAAGAATCCAGCAAGAATTGAGTATTTATACTCTTTAAAACTGAGAATATTGTTCTTAAAATTATGGTAAAGGAACACTGTCTACATTTTGACAGAGGTTAAGGTTTTACATTGTCTGTGTATATGCCTTTTGAATTAAGCTTCTTGACACAATCAATAGAAATGTTATCAGTAATATCAGTGAAGCCTTTATTTTTCAATGCCTATAGATAAAATGAGATTTGATTGATTTGCATTCATTAATGAAAATGCACAATTTCCCGTTTGTTTGTTTGTTTCTGGGAAGCCTGTTTCCTTAAGTAATGAAAAAGGTGATATAAAACTTTCATGAAATATGTTTTTAATATTATTTTAAGGTTAAATTCTAGCATTAACTGCAGCAGCTGTAGGGGTAGTAGGTAAAGAAATGTGTACTTCAATGTTCTATTTTAATCACAGATTTTTAGGTTCTAAGTGTAGACTAACTCTCTGTAAAGCAACTATTGATACATACAGTTGTTTTGATATTTTCTTTTCTTTTAAATTGTTTTTCACCTTCCTTTATCTATTTTTATATTTTCCCCATGTATTGTTTCTATTTTTATCAAGTAGATTCTATAACTGATGACTTCAAGCTCTGCTGTGTTTTGACTTCTGTGATTACTAGAAGCATAGAGCCCTAACTAAGCCTTTGTCCCACTTAGTGGGCACCTTATTCATTTGATTTTGTTTGTTTGGTCTGGTTTTACAAATGAACAGATAACCTTCCAGTATTTTACACATTTTTTATTTTCCTTGAAAAGGCAATTGCAGACTGAAAGAGGATCTGAACCTGGGGAAATTCCTGCAGTATTCCTGCAACTCATTTTGATTTCAGTTATGACAATAATGTTTATCTCAACCAGTATTTAACCCTTACTTGTATCTACTATTGAAAGATTAAGCAGAGAAATTTTTTTTAATGTGATGTCTTGGATGGACAACTGTGTTTTATTCAGTTAGTGTAAAAAGTTTTGTTAAAACCACCTTGTATTAAAAAAATGAAGTGATTTTAAGTACTGTATGATTTATGTAACATTGCCAAAGTGAATACTGATTATGGCTTATTTGAAATAAGATCAGTCAAATCTCTGGAGTGTCTTTGATTCAGAGGTGGGGGAAAAAGTTAGGGGAGGAACTCTGAGCCCTCTTTAAATATGAAGTTTATAAAGCTTGGCACCATCTCTATAATCTTTGCAAAATGTTTCGCTGCAGTTTCCTCCTGTAATTGATAAAAACCACATTATCCTTATTTCTCTGGTTATTGAATCATGAGAGATTCATGTTCATCCTTACTGTCATAGTCCAATACCCACTTATGAGAAATGTAAAGAGGGAACTGTAATAAGTAGTGGATGCTAGTAGGGGTTCTTTGTTTTCCCATCAGACTCAGAAAAATCAACTAAGAATACTGGTAAGCCAAATTTGTGGAGCCAAAGTGTTATTGAATAGTCTTGTAGTCAAAGGACAGCTCCTGAAGCAGCCCTTTGGGGAATCAAAACCTGATACATACTGATGCAGAGCACTACAAATATTTTGCTAGCAGCTTTGAAATACGTTTGAAATAGACTGTGGTGTTGTCAGTCCATTGCTTGGTCCATGAGGAGAAATATTTTTTCATTTTCTTTTAACAAACAATACCTTAAGTGTTTCCTGTTAGTACCATAAAGCTGAAAAACTGTTGTTATCGAAAGAGCCAATGCAGCTTAATGATGTGAGTGTGTGTTTGTTGGCTGAGGATACTGAATAACATAAAAATACTGTGAAGTTAGGTACCTCACAGGACAAAGTTCTCAAAAATAATTCAGAGAAATGCCTGAGAAAGCTTTACCTTTGGGAAAATTACCTGAGAGTTTGCACTCCTGGTCTCAAATTTTCTGACTGAAGTTAACGGACTTAGGGTAAGTTTGTATCATTTATTGTAAAAGCAGAGCTATTTTTTTAATTTTATATAACAGTGTAGTTAAGCCATTTCCAAGAAAACATTTTATTACAAATTTCTTATAGCTTTTGCCTCTTATTTTATTTACTTATTTGAGGATGAGACCTTATACATATTCTGTATATAAGACACTGACTTATCTACATAGCAAAATGCATCTACACAAATTCCGCACTGCACTTTTACATGACAGTAAGATTTTCAGCCATCTCTCATGCACATTTATTAATTATGCTTCCAGATGGATTCAAAACCCCAAATGTAGGTGCACGCCATTGGTGCTTTAATGGTACATTTTGCTTGTTATTAAGGTAGCCAGACTTAACAGCGAACTAAAACAACAGATTAGTTCCTCTACCTAGAAAAGGAAATGACTTGCATGATTTGAGATCTACCAGCAAGATGAACCTTCACAAAGACTGGTTTTCTTCCATTTATCTACATCTAGATAATTACACAGGGAGATCTCCCTCTCCCTTGCTTCTTTCTCTGCCTATTTGTAAACAACAAGATAGATTCATACATGCATGGTAAACACACACTTATGCTACTTGTATATAATGAAACAGTTTTGCACCATTTTGGATCAGCCTGTAAACAGTCTTTGCACTAAAGATTTCAGTAATACTGTATTTAGTTTCTCTGCATCCCCGTTGATTTCTGACAAACTTTTGGATACTTGCACAAAACCTGTCAATGCTTGATGGTATTTTTGTTCTTTTTTTTTTTTTAAATATATGACAAAGTTCTAAAGAATTAATTAGGCTTTTATAGTTAAAAACTATTAATATTTTTGCAGAAATTGTCTATTATGTATACCAGTGAAAACAGTGCACTGTATGTATATTATTATATTCTTCTACATTTAACATTCTGTAATGTGAACATGCTTGAAGAAAAATCTATAGATGTTAAAGAAATGGAGAACACCAGTGTTTATTCATATTAGTATGCTGACAGGTCAAATTCATCAGAAGACTGGTTAAGTAATTCTTCAATTTTTTAGTAAACACAATTTGAAAGATGACCCTTCCTTCAACGAATTGCACACTCAACTAACAGTGTTTTTCTACCAATATTCTGCTCATCTTGCATGTCAATTGAAAATCAGGATTTCCATTTAAAACTTAGGATTAGGAAAAATAATTTCATTTTCTGTTCCTTTGCTCTTATTTAGTGTAAGTTTTAACTGAGGGCAGTACAAATGATATTTCATTATTTTTAAGGGTTAATCAAATGTTTTCAAATAACTTAGGTAACAAGAGTATTAACATGTTTATGTCAGATTATTACAGTATCTTACACCTCATATTATTTAACTAGGAGATAATCAGGAGATATGTCATGAACATTCATACTGGCAATAAATAAAAACCAGACATGATTACATTTATTTGAGCAATATTTTTTAAAAAACAAAGGATTCACAGTAGACAGCAGGCATTTATTAATTTTATTTTCAGTGCGTTATGTAAGCCTTCAAACACTTGATAATTTTCTTTTTTTTTTTCCCTAGTTTAATACAAGTTTTGAAAGACATAAGTGCAAACTCCTTCTTCTCCTTCTAGTCATGCATATCTCCAGAAATATTAAAGGAAATTATTAATATGCATAATAAGGAAAAATATAATAATGAATAAATTTTCTTTTAAAATATATTGACATGATGAATATAAGGGATCTCACTCCAAGAGAAACTGACCTTTGATCCATTTGGAAACTCTTCTCAAAATGCTTTTTATTTCATCTGAAAAGTAGGACAATCGACACCTTCCTTCTTAGGAAAGCAATCAAGCATAATAAACCTACTATGAGAGTTTCCTCTTAAAAGTAATGAAATAGGCATGAAAACAATATTTTTTGGAACTTCAAAATTTTGTTATTTTCAACTGAACACATGCAAGAATTCATCTTTACTATTTTCTTTGAATCAGTGGAGTGTGCAGCTCATTAAAGTTGATTTTTTTAAATAAAGACATTGGAAATAACACCACTGTCCATTCCTTTTTAATTTGAAAAATCTGAAACCAATATTTTCAATATAATCTTCAAACTGTATTATAAATAATGGCTTGGGGTAATACATAATTAGTGTCAGACGCTACCTCCCACTCTGGTAGTATGAAGGAGATTGAAGGCAGAAATGAATTTTGGCCATTTCATGTACTCAGGAAGAACTGGAGTGGAAATGAGATGTGGAATTCTTCTGAGAAAGATTTTTTTTGAGATCGGGAAACAAATGATTCCATCAATGACATATAATAATATGTCTTGCCAAAAAGATTTTTTCAGTAAGAAAATACACATTTTTTTTTCAATTATTTCTTCTTCTAGCAGTAGAAAAGATCTGTGGTGTTTGTTTGAATTACCATAACCTTGAATCTTTAATTGTGAATTCTTAGCAGGTTCACTGGAGTCTTATCCATATATTGCAGATAATTATTCCAACCTGAATGTTGAGCACAGATTATATAAAAGCATTTCTTACACAAAAATAAATATTTTTTGCAGTTACTTTATCAACATTATCACCAACCTTTTGCTCTCACTGGTGTCTATAAGATGTATAAAAGAGACTCTGCTTGTTTAGTTTGTGAATAATTACTACTTTAATACTCAAATTTTAAATTATAATCCCAATGAGAGTAGAAAATATGCTTATTCCCTAATTTGGCATGTGGATTATATAGATATCAATCTGTGTTCAAGAGAACTATAATGTTAGAAACAACCATACTATATTTTTGGTATTTAATACGTTGTCTTTAGCCTGTCCTTCTACTTTGGCAGAGAGTTAACACCAATGGAACTGCTTGGCAACACTGTGACCCCATTGCAAAATACCGGTATATATTTTTTTCTGTAATACCATCTGGATCCTAATAATTTTAGCTTTTTTTCCTGGCTATTATCTTGGCATGCTTAACTGTTGGATGTTCTCTCATGGTGGATTTGCTTAAAAGGACAGCTGAGGGTCAGGCAACTGATTTCCTCTCTTGGTGTCCAAACACCATTTTTGTCTGGTAGGATCTTGTGTGTGAATAGCTTCTCTTCTATTCATATGTTAAAAAGCTTTTAGACAAAGTATTTCTAAGACACTTGCTATCAAGGCTTTAGTCCTCTTTAACCCCCTTCATCAGAAGAAACTGTCAGCACTATGTCTGCTATGTTTAGGAGCACAAAAAAAGAAAATTAAGACAATTCATTATTATACTAAATATTAGTGTGTATGTATATTTTGTTATTAAGTTAATACATACTATAAAGTACCAAATGTTCTTCTCTAAGGCAGAGTATTCAATGCAGATATCTCTATGTCTATATTTGTTAAAGTAAATTTATAGCTTGATTCTGAAGTCTCACTTTGGTTGATGATGGACTTAAGAGCTTTCCAGTGAATTCCCTTAATGGAAATCAAATCACAGTCATCTTCACAGTAGGCCTGAAGTAATGCATTTTTTTGCAAACTTCAATGCACATAACCTTTTCTTAGTCAGCAGCATGTGTACTTGTGTGGTGTACATGTGCACATGTGTACATGTGTAGTTTTTCACCTCCAGGTAACTAGTGGAAATCTTTCAGGAAATTATTCTTGAAATAATATTTAAAAGAAAATTATAGGGGACACTCATGAAATGGTTTGTGAAAGGCATTAATTCAATACTCAGTGGATACCATGATGGATAATAGAATAGGTATTTGTTAAGTGTGAAAGCAGACTCCTAACCCTGTGCCACTGGATAAATCAAGAGTTCTAATACAGAGAATAGAAGGAAAATACTTCTACAGTGATCTGAGAGTGACAAAAAGAAGCTTAAATTTGTTATACAAAGAAAAAAGAAATGATAGGTATATATTTAGATTGTCAAAGTGTGGTAAGGGTGACTGACAAGACAATTGTAGGGTTTTTTTCTTTGTTTATTAGTAGCTAATGGATCTGAGCAATAAAAGGAGCCAGAGATAAGAGGAGGTTGCAGCAACTGAAATTAGACACCTAACCTTCATATTTGTGGGGAAAAAAAAAATTCTGAAGATTATTTTGGTGCTTTTTAATAAAATAAAAATTTGATCTTCTTAGAACTGATCTGAGGACAGAACATAAGGCAAGCAGCAGACACCGACTGCAGAAGCAAAAGTGAACTACAGAAACAGGGCCAATGCTCAGAAAGACAGTTCATATTAGAAAGTAGGGACAAGAAATAGAATGGACAGCTTGGGCATCTACATCGCCCGGGGTACAAAGCAGTGGTACAGCAGAAGAGTAAGAGTAAATGCAAGAGCTCAGCCACAATCTACTTGCTCCTTAAACAGTAAAGAGATTCCAGTTTCCTGATACAGCTGACTGAGGAGGGAGAAAGTGGTTAAACCCAAGCTCTTACAAAGGTGGTTTGTTGGGCATTCAGTTGTTGGCAGAGACAAGAGGCATCTTCTAGAGACAAAATCTGACCAAGATTGACCTATAAAGGAAGTAAGAGAGGACATAAACTGATAACTTAGAAAAGCAGGTGAAGGACAAAAATGCTCCTCTGGCAAGGGGCACCAGAACAATGGAGTTGAAGGGAAAGACAGGATTTGGACAGTTTACCATTTGGTTACTGACAAGGACATGATTCAGTGACCTGAGATGGTCACAGATGGAAGCTGAAGCAATGGAAACTATTGAGATTTGTTCTAAAAAATACTTACAGTTTTTTTGACCCTGCTGTCTACAAAGATAGCGGCTGCAGTGTGTAGTGGCAGAACTTGCTATTTTTTGTTCTAAGGGATTATGTTGTACCAGTCATTAGTTGTATAGAGGTGACACCCATCTCCTGGAAAGTGCTCAGGGACTATCAGCATAAGAATGATAAAGTAGCTTTATTTGGTATAAACTATGATCTGTTGAAAATACCTCTGGGTAACAAGAGACTTCTTTCCTGCAGAGCCTACAACCAGCTCCTTGAAGTAATTCAGCAGAGAAAGCATTATGTTCTAACAGTTACTCAGTTACTTTCACACTGTGACCCATCTGTGGAAGTTTTTTGTTTGCTCTGTGAAACTGCTTCTTTCTTATTGACAAGTCGTTTGGCATAAGGATACTTGATCTAATTGTCTTTCATTTGTTTTTGCCTCCAACAAATCTTCTTCTTGTCTTTTCTCCCTTAGTAAATACAAACATCTTTCTTCCATACAAAAACACACCAAAATTGTGAAGGTGAAATTAAGAATAATGCACCTTTATAAACACAGATACTTACAAATACACACACTTATTTTATAAGGTTGTTCCGTGACATAATTCAGCTGTGATTATTGAAAAGGCAAATGAAAGAAATCATTAAAGTGTTGTCAAATAAACCCAAAGTTGCAAGTTTTCTTAATAAAGCCAACAGGGGGTGAAATGAGTGGATTTGTCTGAGATACTGAACAAGATGTCCCATTAAATCACAATTAATAATGCTAAGATACGAGGCTGGATGAATTGCGATATAGCTTGCTGACAGTTTTATTTAAGTTGTTAACGGAGCTGTAAAATGGGTTAGTCCTAGCTTTTAAGGAGTGCCTCTTCTATCCTAATTCAATAGATTAGGCAGTGAGTTTCTGTGTTTCTGGAGGCTGTGGGTGATGCACATACTGGTGAGGCAGACATTCTGAATAATGTAATACTTGGAAGAATTTAATTGCCTGATTAAATGGCTGTAATAAAAAATCATGTGTCATAATACAAGCAGAAGTTGAGAAATTATCTTCCCACTGAGTACAGAACTGGTAAAACTGCTGCCAGAGCAAGGAGTCCAACATTTTTATCCCCAGTTCATGGAAGTTTTACATTCAGAAATAATGCAGGCACTGGAAAACAAGTCTTATAATCGAGGTCTATGCAGCTCAGTTGGTTTTGCTCATTAACAAAGACAATGAGTATTAACTTCTTGTAGTTAATCACACAGGGGAATTATATCCCAGAGGAGCAGAAGTATTGGGGTTTTAATCCAAGGAATATAAACTGAAATTAGGCAAATGCAACCTGGAATAAGGTCACAGCCCTATGAATGAAGGTAATTAATATTAGAGCAATTTGGAAAGGGTGGTGGGTGAGGTTTCTTCAGTACCACCTCTAAGAACAGTCTGAATTTTCTGAGAACTGAAGGTAAACTTGGCTTCTATGAGGAATTCTGTATCTTCTGTTACTGTTGTGGAGATTAGACATTCTGGAGGACTTCTTTTTGTTGATCCACAGCCTTAGCCCTATAATACTGAACTACTTCATTTAGATATATTCTCTGTAAACACTCTCTCATACTTTAGAACAGGAAAATAAACAAAACCTGACAAAAGAGAAAAAAATATTTCTCCTAAAATCAGCTTCTGTGAATTATTCTAGACATCCCCTTCCTTTAAAATAACAGCTTCTGTATTGCTCTTATTCTTACAGTACTTTCAAGTCAATTAAGATAATGGTTAAAGTAAAATCTCATGTTTCAGAACTTCAGCTAGTGATACTCTAAAGGTCAGGAAGTGCTTTTTCCTCTGCCTGGCTACCTATTTTATTTGGTTTTGACCCTCTTTCCTCTGAATATGAAAGTGGTGTGCTGGATCCACTTTGTAACATCTGACAGACAAGGGGAATATTTGTATCTGAGATGCTGGCAATTACAGCCCTATCCCCCATGCACAGACATAGGAGCATCAATTACAAAATAGCATTTTAAAATAAAACATCTGTAGTTTTGGTAAGCTGCAAAATGCTTTGCTCTTAACTGTGGAAATTTAAAAGCTGATTGACAAACAGGTCAGGCATCAATGCATAGAGGGTAGAGGGGACAGCAGGGAGAGTAACCTTGTCAGCACCCACAGGCAAAGCAGACTCTGCTCATCAGACAACCTTCGATTCCTTGCTGGTGTGTTTTGCTCCCAGGATCTGGGTCAACTGATTGCCAGACTTGGGGTGAAGGAGGAATAATCTATTAACACTCCAGGCTGACTGTATTTTTCTTCAGGGAAATAAAAAAAAATTTCTGTTTCCATTCTTCATCAGAGGAAAAAAATCTATAGTAACAGCCAAACTTGTTGGAATTATCCCCAAAGAATTTTTCTTTTCTTCATGAGTCTTGGAGATAGTGGGTTTGTGCTTGTTATTAACTAGCTAATTTTGCTATTAAAATATTACTAAATAATGGTCAATCAGAATGAGATATCTTTTATAACAGAAAAGTCAATGACATTGTAAATTATTCACTATATGTTCAGAATATGTCACATGGTACAAGTTTTTAAAACATCAACAACAGTATTTTGAGAGATTCATCATTATTATGCTAGGAAATACAAGCTGGTGTACAAAGAATTGGGTTTGTACTGTAGAAAAATATTTTCCTGTGGTCTTTCAAATGCTTTTTTGAAAGAAAATGCCCAATTTCCTGCTTTCTCCATCTTTTAAGTGTATATTACAAGCATCTACTCTGCCTTACTGTTCTTTCTGAAAGGAAATTAGAGTTATCTCTGAACGGTTACATTATTCAAACAATTTTATCTAGTGTTAAATATCCTATTTGATTCCAATTTTACTTTGAAATTACTTGTTCAAAGCCAAGGATATTAATTATTCTCTTGTAAATTTGTTTTTCAGAATCAAGTACTAGAGGTATCTTTGGGACCTGCAGTGGGCATCAGCTAGCATTCATTACAGTTGTTGGGAATAAATTTAAAGATTTTAAATCTGGCCCAAACGTTTGAATGACTCATAAAATTCTGTAACAATACTCTTCACAGGCCAAACATATACTAGACATATTTAATCAATCCTTGATTACTTAATGGAATTCAGAGTCATTTTTTTCCCTACTGTGTTGGGAATGATAACTCCTTAATTATGTACTTATCCAATCCACTGCATTTTAAACAACTTCATAATTAAGCATCTTCCTGATATTCAACAGGTGCTCTAGTAAGGAATATTTTCATCAAACCTATAATTAAATACTTTTAAATATGTATCCATATAAATAATTTGAATGAAGGGCCTCACAAAGACCCTGAAAGAAGAGATGTCTACTCCACACAACTACTGCTTAAAGTCCAAATTCATTAAAGATATTATGTACCAGTGATGTTCTGTCTGAAAATATAAATCAAGGAGGAAGGCAGCTGTGCACAGGTGGAAGGGTGTGAACTTTTTCTCATGCCGTAGTAGCACTATAGGTGCCTTATGACTGGAATTTGTGATGAAGAGGAGGAAGAAGGGAGAGATCAGGATTAGTAATTAACTTGGAAGTATTACTGTAATGAACTAAGGATGTAACTAAGGCTGAGGTGCTCAATGCCTACTTTGCCTCAGTCTTTAGCAGTGGAACCGGCTGTTCCCTGGACACCCAGCCTCATGAGCTGGGAGATGGGGAGGGGAAGCAGATTGAGGTCAGCACAGTTGAAGAGGAGGTGGTCAGAGACCTGCTACAGCACTTGGATGCACACAAGTCTGTGGGACCAGATGGGTTACACCCAAGGGTGCTGAGGGAGTTGGTAGATGTTCTCGCCGAGCCACTTTCTATGACTTACCTGAAATCATGGCTAACTGGGGAGGTCCCATTGGACTGGAGGGTGGCAAATGTGACACCCATCTACAAGAAAGGCAGAAAGGACGATCCAGGAAACTATAGACCTGTCAGTCTGACCTCGGTGTCAGGGAAGGTCATGGAGCAGGTCATCTTGAATGCCATTAAAAGTCATATAATGGACAACCAGATGATCAGGCCCAGTCAGCATGGATTTATGAAAGGCAGGTCCTGCTCGACAAACCTGAGCTCCTTCTCCAACACTGCGACCTGCTTATTGGATGAGGAAAAGGCTGTGGATGTTGTCTACCTTGACTTCAGTAAAGCCTTTGACACCATTTCCCACAGCATTCTCCTGGCAAAACTGGCTGCTCGAGGCTTGGAGGAGCACACACTTTGCTGGGTAAAAAACTGGCTGGATGGCCAGACCCAAAGAGTTGTGGTGAACAGAGTTAAATCCAGTTGGCCACCGGTCACAAGTGGTGTCCCCCAGGACTCGGTTTTGAGGCCACTCCTGTTTAACATCTTTATTGATGATCTAGATGAGGGGATCGAGTGCACCCTCAGTAAGTTGGCAGATGACACTGAGTTGGGTGGGAGTGTTGATCTGCTCGAGGGTAGGGAGGATGCAGAGAGACCGGGACAGGCTGGAGCGATGAGCTAAGGCCAACTGTGTGAGTTTCAATAAGGCCAAATGCCGGCTTCTGCACTTGGGCCACAACAACCCCCAGCAGCGCTACAGGCTTGGGGAGGAGTGGCTGGAGAACTGCCTGTCAGAGAGGGACCTGGGGGTGTTGATTGACAGCCGGCTGAACAGGAGCCAGCAGTGTGCCCAGGTGGCCAAGAAGGCCAATGGCATCCTGGCTTGTATCAGAAATAGAGTGGCCAGCAGGGACAGGGAAGTGATCTTACCCCTGTACTCGGCACTGGTGAGGCCGCACCTCGATTACTGTGTTTTGGACCCCTCACTACAAAAAGGACATTGAATTACTCAAGCGTGTCCAAAGAAGAGCAACGAAGCTGGTGAAGGGTCTGGAGCACATGTCTTACGAGGAGCAGCTGAGGGAACTGGGGTTGTTTAGTCTGGAGAAGAAGAGGCTGAGGGGAGACCTCATTGCCCTCTGCAGCTACCTGAAAGGAGGTTGCAGAGAGATGGGGATGAGTCTCTTTAACGAAGTAATAAGTGATAGGACAAGAGGGAATGGCCTCAAGTTGTGCCAGGGAAGGTTTCGACTAGATATTAGGAAGTATTTCTTTACAGAACGTGTTGTTAGGTATTGAAATGGGCTGCCCAGGGAGGTGGTGGAGTCCCCATCCCTGGAGGTATTTAAGAGTCGGGCTGACATAGCGCTGAGGGATATGGTGTAGTTGGGAACTGTCAATGTTAGGTTAATGGTTGGACTAGATGATTTTCAAGGTCTTTTCCAACCTAGACAAATCTGTGATTCTGTGATTCTGTGAAACTGAGGGGAGGATATAATGGACACATACACACTCCTGTCACTGATCTTAGGAAAATAAATGTAGAAACATATAACTCAGATCTTACAGAAAACCATGCAGTTGTGTATACATATATGCCTGTTTTCATTTTTAATAGTGATCTTTAATTATTAGTTTTCCACTTTCTCCTCATTTAATGTTTGACATTGAGAGTGCACTTTATTTCTTTTAGGGCATAATTAGTAGTAAATTACTTTAACAGAAAAGCAGAAATCAAATGTATTTCATAAACTGTAAAAAGTGTGTACTAAGTGACTGTCTTCTGCCAGAAGACAAATCAGGATGAAAATTATTTGTGAAGAGATTTTATGTTTATGGTTATTGGAGAAAAAGTGAATTTTAAAACTCATTTAGAAGTTAAAGTTCTGAGAAAAGGACATGCTGAGGACCAAAGCTACCACTGACTTGAAATGAACCTCAGCACTTATGTTAATTAAGCCTGCAGGAGTTTCAGCATCACCCTCTGATGCCTTCTGTTTAATTCCCTTCAATAGGAGATAAGTGCCTAGATACCCTGAGGACCTGGGTCTCAGCAATTCGTACAATCAGACCCTGTTTCTAATCTTTGAAGCTTATGAGGGCTGTATCACAGTGACATTTGTTCATATAAGTTTCTACTGATATCAGCAGACAGTTGGGAACTTAACTGTAAATGGACTACAGAATAGATGTATATGTCTAACTAGGCCAGTTACACTGGGCTCCTATGAAGAGAAGTTGGGCCCTTCCAGTGCGTCTCTCTTGAAAGTTCACATCAAAAATTGTTGAGTGTATCACACTCTGAGTTCACCTGGAGTTGGGTGAGATAGTTTCCTTGTAGCATGCTGCTTAACTTGCTTTAGTGGTTAGGACTGTTCAGCAGGAGCAACTATAGAAAGAATTGAATACTTTGAGGTACTTTTTTCACTTAGTTTTGTGGAGATTTTTTCCATCATGTTCTCTCAGTAAAGACAGGGCTTTCGTGCCTGTGTCTTTTGTTTGACATAATTTTTTTATTGCCTTTTTTATTGTTATTTTGTCTTCCAAAGAGCAACATTTACCTCACACTTTCACCATTCACCAGAGGAAAAGATAGGGTTAAAACTGAAAACCACATTGTGAAAGGAGGAAAGTTGTGATATTGGACTTGCTAGTTTGAAGAGTGAATATATTTTTCTTTCCTTGCTATGTTTATTCAAGCAGTGATCTCAGCATATCATTCACTGCCACAGATCATTATGCCTCTTTCTCAACAGTATGCACGTATTCTTTCTCTATGTATAGATACGCACAAAAGAAGTAGAGGGAAGAAACTGAGATAAGTGAATTTATTTTCAGTTTTTCATTATGCCAGTGCTCTTTCCCTCAGCTTGAACAGCTGACAATCTACGGTGAATGACAGAAGTAGAAGCATATTCTGCATTACTGAAATCCACATGAAAAAGTACCCTAAACAACATGTACTTTGACAGCCTAGTCACCTGGAAGATTTGCAGGACACAGTGATAAAATTTGCAGGTATCACAAAGTTCCAACAAAGCAACAAATGTATTCCCTCTTTCAATACTTGTGTTCTGTAAACGCTTAAAGTCACTATTTTTACTAATAATTTTCATTCATATGGTCTAGCTTGTGATTATCTCCTACTTTTGTCCTCATTCATTATATTTTTTTAATTTTTAGAAAAAGTATTTTAATCTGTTTCTAGACTTCTGGCATATTTCCATATACTTGTGTTTGATTTTCAGCTGTTGTAATATTTTGGTTTTAGCTGCAGTAAAATCTCAGTATTTCTCAGCTTTATCTAGGCTTACAAAAACTGGATTTCATATTCTACTGTACTGAGAGGGCTTGTAAACATGGTCCTTCTACACATCTCTTCTAGGGTGGTACCTTGATAGTGTAGTCCCTGGACCTCTGATGACCAGCAGACAACTTCTGATGTTCTGTGAGAGACTATCTGGAAAAGAAAAAGTCTCTTGCCAGTAGGTTTGTGCTGTGATCTTTCCAGGGGCTGAAGTGAGGCTGATCTGAATCCTCATTGTCTTTCTTGAAAATGGGCATAATCCAGTATTTCTTATTGTGAGGGGTTTCCCTTGATCACAGTGATTTATTCTGTTTGGGGTGGTCTTTAAACAATCTTACATGAATGTCATCCAACCTTGGGGATATAAGTGCATACAGCTTCTCTAGGGACCCTCTAAATTTCTGTTAGTTGTCACTAGATCTTTATCTCCATTCAGCAGGTCTACAGTTCCTTTAAATACAAAGACAAAATTTCAAATACGCATGACAGCTACAGCAGTGATGCAAAACAGAGAAATGTGATAGATATTTAATCCACTTAATCTCTTATCAATATATTGAACTTTGAAAAGGATTTATCAGAATATTTGATGTTTATTTCTTCTTACTCAGCGTTAACGTTTGGTGATGTCTGAGAAGATTTGAGGCACGCTACGTTTTACACAGAAAGTAAAGTTCACTTTCTGAGTGGAACAGACAGTTTAGGGGGGGGAAAAATCTTGAAACCTATGTCTTCCAACTCTGAGGGAAGACATATTATAGTTCTGATGGTATACAAGGGAATGAAAAATATAATCCATGAAGTCAGACTTTTATTTTTCAGACATACCAATGGTAAACATCTGAAAAGACGAATCTTAAGATGTATATGTAAAGAATATAAATCATGACGTTGAGTACTATGGACAACAGATTTGAAATATTGATGCATTTAGGATTATATGGTTAATTAGTTTGAGAAGAAATATATAAAATGCTCTTCTATTCTGAAGAGAGTATCATGCCCACTCAGTTCTCATTTTCTTTCCTTGGTGGGAGTCTCAAAGTTTTAGTTTCCAAGAAGGTTTTACTTATTACTCTTTTTCAAAAAGTTTGAACAGTGTCTGTTACTTCTGGATCAAAACAGCCCAAAGAGGACATGTTTCCATGTCATGATATCTAAAAATGAAGAATCCTTTACAGAAGGATATCTTCTGGCAGATAATTGACTTGTTTTTCAACATTTATAGCTTCTGTGCTATTCTGAGGTACATCCTAGATATCTTGAAGGTAAGGATCATAGGGAAGAAGTTCTTCTACGATAGCAGAATTCCCAACTTTTTTGCCAATCATAGACAAAGAAAGTGACTTTTATAACCACTTTGATAACCATAGTTTCTGCATTTTCTGGTGACAGTGACAAATCTGGGACACTCCTAGCTTAAAATGTGAAGTGACTGGAGAAAATTAGGTTTCTCCAGTGCTGGTAGCATTGGCTCCACTTCAAGCATTCCCTTCTCCTCATCAGGATTTAAAGGATCCTACCTGGTTTTACTTCAAATTTTTGCCTTTAGCTGCTTGCTCCCATCAGTCGAGTATAAAAATACTGGTGATCTTTCATTTCTCCTTGTGACAGAGAAAATTCCAGAATAGAGAAAAGCAGATTGTTTGTGTTGACAAAACTAATGTTACAATATCAGACTTAGAACTGACAAAGCTAATAAAACCTGTCTGTTCTTCTGGTTCTGCCCTATAGTCTGTCTTTATGTTCTTCCACTAACACTGAGTTTGGATTATATGCAGTGAGTGATGCTAAACACTTATTTCCAGCACAATCTATACTCATTATCTTTCTGGAGCCTGTGACAGACCAATGTCTGGCAGTTGGCAAGGTAGCATCACAATTAGAATTAAATTAACCAAATGGGAAATGCTGTCCTAGACAGCTATCGGCAAAAGACAGGATTGGTGAAAAGGAAAGGAGAGAGGAAATGAATATAAACAATATAAAAAATATAATGGAGATAAGCTGGCTGAATTTCTAGAATGAAGGCTTCATGGTCTTTTAACAGGACTTGCTAAATATCACCACCAGGAAAATAATTAAGTTTAGCTAATGGGAGTGCAAATAGTCAGGTTGTAAAAACAAATAAGAACTAATTGCAAGTGACTGTAACTAAATTTTTTTTGATTTTGTGAGAATTAAGATCAAATGTCTTTAAGAGGTATTCCAGTGGTACCAACCACACAAAAAAAAAAAAAAAAAAAATGGATTTTGCTATTACCTAAATCCTAGAAGAGGTCATCTGAGTGAATGTCTGGAACAGTTTGTTACAGTCGACTTTTCTCTGGGGCTGGTTCTGAAGAAGTCAGAACAGAACACCAGCTTTCTCAGTGTAGGCAGTATGGAAATTGTTTTCCTCTTGTTCAGGAATACACTACCGATTTAGCCTAATGGTAGTCACCTTGCAACGTACCCCATTAATGAAACCACTTCAAAATCATCATCATGGTTTCCAGGATGATTATTTGCCCTTTAATTATGCGACCTGTTACTGATGTAGTTTATTGGCATTACGCATCCCACTGTGGTTACCCAAAAGGCTGCCCAATTTATTAATGGTGTTAATGGGAAAATGATTCCTAAATAATTACAAAATACTCTTAACTATCTTATCATAGCACTGTTTACGGTGGCATTTACCCTAAGAGGTGAAGAAAATTCTATGCTGTTCTTTGTTAATGGTGTAACTAGAAAGTAGATCTATCACTTTTGGTTTTTAAATGAGAGTGACAATGTTCATATATTTTGAGTCTTTTGCACCATCTGTTCTGCTTGACCTTCATTTATTAAAGTTCATCAAGAACCTCTCTGGAGAATATTGCTATTTCTACAGTGTGCCACGAGATGTCAGTGTTTCAGAATATTACTTTTGTCACAATCTGCTATTAAAGACTACATTCTGTGCTCTGCACCGTTTCAAGTTCAATGACTGGCAGTCTTTTTTGATATTTTGAGACCAATAATGTAAACTGATTATATCACACTTAACTAGAAATAGAAAAGAAAAAAAAACAACAAACCCCAAACCTCTAAGTGTCCCTCTGGAACCACATTTTTATTTCTTCCCACAAAAATGGCATCTTGAGCAAACCTTTGTGTTCTTGGATGTAGTGGGTACTTAGTCACTGCTTTTTTTGGTTGAAATCTCCCTTTGTGAATTACAGACAGCACTGCAGCTCCTGGGTTTAGTGTGACCCAGTAGCTAAGTCAAGCCCAGGTCTGATGATGCACAGCTTGAGCAAAAACAGACTCATAATCTGGAGTTTTATAGATGGGGAATTCACTTCCTCAGGTCGAAAACCCATAGTAACTAGTACCACAATGTTTCAATTGTCTGAATGGAAAAGTTTTGTGTCAGTGGAATGGGGGGAAAAAAGGGCAGTGGATGAAAATTTGGCAATATAATCTTGCCAAGATCTTGCCTAAAATTCAAATACATATATTTTTCAGTAAAATGGCATGAAGAATTTTTCCCTGAGGCTTTAGTAACCTCTGCCTACAGCTCTAAACCAGTTTCTTAAAGGTGAAAAATACACTATGAAATGTTCCAGTTTGAGAGTAATTTTTCAGGTAGGTATACTCTTAATAGGTAGATAAAGCTGTCACACAAGCTGCAGTAAAGGATCAGGAACATTGGCTTTAAGATATGTTCTTATTAGACCAGAGGCAGAATTTTTTTCAAAGGGAATATAAAATTCTTATTGTCCTCTAGCAACTGGAGTGCATAAAACAAATGAGTGTATATGGCATATGATATACACAGAATGCATCATACAGTATTTATGTAAAAAATAATGAAAAAAATTACAGTATTGTCAAACAAGAGTCTAACATGAGCGTGATAAACCAAAGACATTAAAAGGAATTTACATTTCATCTTCTGGAAATAAAAGAACTAAATATATTCAGTTATAGCAGGCTCCGGTGTCACTAAGGCAAAGACACACTGGCTTTTTAATAGAGGTTTGTTTTTTTTTTTTTTTTTAATGTCCAGTGTTTGGTATATAATCTCTCCTGTTGTCAAAAAGGTCAAAACCATTTAAAAAAAAAAATTGTTGTCTTTCTGGTAAAGATGACTCTAAGTCATGAGTCTAGTGTCATGTTTTTTACACGATTCTGTCTTATGAAAACTACCACTGTCTTCTGCAGAAGTGTTCTCATTTGCCATTCTCCCTTACCACTTTGCTTCCTCAGCACAGATTTTAAAAGGCTCCTATAAGAGGACAGTACCTGCCCAAAGTGCACAGTTACTCACACAATTATTGGCCCACAGCAAACAGGGTGCATTCCCCTGCTGTTCCTCTTGGACCAGGATCTCACCTGCATTGTCTGCAGTCATCTCCCGGCCTCTGAGTAATTTCTCTTTCTTCCTTCTGAAACGGGAACTCCATTGTGAGTACACAAGGAAGAAAAGGGAATAATGAAAAACAAAGTGAATAATTAAACTATAACTTCTTCTATGTGTACATACTTTAATTCCAAAATATCTGCTTATGTATCTGTCACTTCAAGTAACTGTTGTAGGAAAAAATGTTTAAAATTACTATACAGATATGTTTCTTTATCTATAAAATTCACTAACGAGGATTTCCTGAGAGGTAACAGAATTTGTCTATATTTCACTCTCACAGAAAAGGAAACCATAAGTGGTTCGGCAGACTCTGAAGCACCCAAAAACATTGTGGTGATTGATAATCAACTAGGTTTATCTGCAGAAGAGTGCTCCAGCTCAGACAGGAAAATACAACTAATTCATCTAGTCTGCTGCTTACTGTGATCTGCTGATGATCTAACATGCAAAAGAAAATCAGGCTGAGATAGCCATTGTCATTTGGATTTGCATCAAATATCTTAAATAACCATTATTAAAAAAAACTTTGATGTGAATAAGTTTGTTTTCTGGATCAAGTTTCCTACTTCCACTGCTCACTAACAGCTGGGGGTTTTCATGCTCAATGTTTTCTGTCATAATAGTCAATACAACTTAGTATGAAATTGTAATGTCATAGATGCCTGTACAATTTGACTGTTCCAGTCAGCAACAAGAAACTATTGCACTCGAGGAAAAACATGATTTTAACAAAGGCACAGCTAATATTTCAATAACAGGAGAGAATAAGAAAGCAAGTATTTTTAACATACACCACTGACTTACAGATACATGAAGGCATATACAGATATATGTATATAACTTTATATCACCCTGTATTTCCTACATTAGGCAGGTTCTCACAATGATTTTGGATAATTTACATCAGGTGTCTCTTGATTTGCTAGGGATTTGCTTTCTATAGAAGAAAAAATCTTGAAATACCTGAAAATAGAATTACTTTTTTTTTTTTCCTTTTTTTCTTTTTCTTTATTTTTTTCTTTTTATCGTGTATTAATATGATTTGGCTTCCTGTGGCAGAGAAGGGTTATTCTTCAAACGTACAATTTAGTGTTGAGCCCTAAGCAATAGGTATTCAGTGAACTACTTCAGCCCTAAAGCTCAGACGGAAAAGTTATTTGGGTTTGAAACACTCGGACATTGTTGGCATCCTTTTTAAGAGCACCATCTACAGTAAGAGCCCTTGTTTGACCTCTGTGGTAGCTGCGAGAAATCAGTATGTCATAGTTGCATGTTCTGAGGTTACAAAGTGTCAGTGGTGTGCACTGGGTCCTCACCTCAGACACAGCATACATGTATTAGGAAGTTTTGCATAATGGCCCTTGACCTGAAGTGCTGTACTCCAATGTGCTATTTTGAAAATATTTTCCAACAAACAAACAACACTCTTCACCTGGAGACATTAGGCTGTAGATGTGTCTGCTAAGTAGAGTAGCTGAGAAATTGTCTGTGACTTCCAAATTAAGTTGCAGCCCCATCACCGTTCTGGTGTTAACACTGAATATTTGTGATATCAAAGCTTGATGGCTCCTTCTCATGGGTACCTTCACTGCTCACTGAACCTCAGCACTTAGTTTGTGACCCTGACTTGCATTCAACTTAATGATGGTCTACAGAAGCAGCACAGACTCAAAAGCAGGACAGAAAACATTTTTTTTTTTTCACCTTATCCCTACACTGGATATTTTATACTTTCCATTTACCTCCTACACTTATCTGTATGGAGGCAAAACTGTGACCATTTTCTGTGCAGGAATTCAAAGTTTGTCCTATCCTGCCACTACTATGGTCTCATTACTACAGTAATGTCCAAGCTATAAATATATATATAAAACTGGAGTTTGCAATCTCGTGGTATTTCAATAACTTTCTTCCCCGAAAGCTTTGGTAATTGTCCCATAGTATCCATTCCTGATATCAAGCGTGTTGCAGATCTGTACCTTTATCTTTGTTTTTGAGACAGACATTCACAAATGTCCTCTTCTCTGAAGTACCAGGAGTATCAGGGCTTCCTGCTTCAAGCCATTTCAGGTCGTACCTTGCCACTCTGACTAGGTGATTCAAATCAGCACCAGGTCACCAGCCCTGCCTCCAAATCCTGAATGAGAACAGTTAGCTAGCTCCCCATGTTGGCTGAAAATATTAAAAAAAATTAAATACACCCTAGACAATGGCCAGTATCCCTGAATTTTTTTTGCCTCTCATTTTCTTAAGAGATAATCTACCTATATCTTTTGGTGTTGCCAGGCAAAGCTGAGATACTCATCATCAATTTAGTTTCCCCTGCTCTTGCACTATGAAGTGTGGGGAACACTGCAAGAAACCTTTCTTGTTTTG
This sequence comes from Strix uralensis, assembly GCF_047716275.1. Taxonomy (NCBI): domain Eukaryota; kingdom Metazoa; phylum Chordata; class Aves; order Strigiformes; family Strigidae; genus Strix; species Strix uralensis. Next base: position 130,179,693 of record NC_133972.1, on the reverse strand, counting down.
TCCATAGGGTGGATGAGTGTTGGAAGTAGAGGCATTCCCTAACGGCATATTTTTACATGTCTAAAGTTGTAATCTGCCTTACAGAGCTGTAGAAACATGTTCTCTGTACCGTTCTGAGTGTTTTGCTCGTTGGGTAAACACAGAAGGTTGGAATGACTATAACCATGCTTTCATAAATATTAGGTTATTTTTATGACTAATATGTTTGTAAGTTCAAAATGAGTCACAAATACACTTAACCAAAGAATGTGTAACAGTTTTGTATTTGTAATAAGCAAATAATTAGAGATACTGATAAACTTTTTCTTCATGGTATAGACTTGCTATTTGTTATTGATTATCAGATCCAAGAGCCCTGGTACACAAAAAAAATAATATTTTTGGCCACTTTAGTGTCTCTAACTTATTTCTTATTCTTCTTCCAAAGACTCTTTGTAAAAGTCCTAGGTCGTGTTGATATCTTCAGTTCTTTGTTTCAGAACAACATACTGGCCCTACTGGGGAAAAAAATATTGTTGCCTACCTATTTTTACTGCCCTAATTTAAGTTTAGGTTTAGCTGTAAAAAAACAGATGTTTTGGCCTTTGCCTGAAACTATATGACTTCCTTGCCTGTGTGTTCCCTTGGCTGGGGCAATGGGAAGGGCAGAATACAGTGTTTTTATTGCCTGTCATCATGGTCCTTAATGAAAAGTTGACTGTGACATGAGGGATAGCTATGCAGAGAGCTTGACCACTGAGTCCTTTGTGGGCAGGAGGGAGAGAATACTTTGGGGAAAGAATTTGTGGCTGAGATCACGAGCCATAAAATACAGAAAAAAATGAAAACAATATAACTTATCTCAAAAATGGAAATAAAATTTTCTCATTAAAATAAAAAAAGCAAGTGGAAAATATTGGGGGGGGAATGAGAGAACCCATAGAGCTTAAACAGATTCTTTCTTGTGTTTGTTTGAGCATGTTTGTAGATTCCTCTAGCCACTACTGTTACAGCCAAGGGAAATTGCAAGGGGTTACCATAACCTGGAGAACAAATAATTATCATGCTATAGATTGAGCACTATTTTATCATTAAAATAGCAGTATTCCAAAGTTTTTCCTACTGTGTCTGTATGGACCGAAATCCAAAGGTTTATTTTTCATGGATAAAAGGAGCAAGTGACTGCTTTAGTTTTAGGCCTACAGTTCAGGAGGGTACTTACTTATGGCCCAGGAGTTTTGTAGATATTTTTATCACTGAATTTGAGAATGATAATGAATCCAATCCTCAAAAGAGAGGATTTGAGAATGCTAGTGAAAATCGATATTAAGAAATGCATATAATGCAAGTCCAGTACTCTCAGATATATAATAGATTTAAGCAATAAATTAAATATGGTAGCTTTCAGCAAGCTTGCAAACTATTCTTGTTACTAGATTTCATCAGAGGTGCCATACAACATCTTTCATTACAAATAAGTTTAAGAATCTACTATCCTACTATCCTTTCCATTACAAACTCTGTAAAGTTTTAAAACTCAGCTATAAAATTTCAGAAATAGACAACCTGGCTCACAAGGTCACAGGTAGTAGGCATCTTTTTTTCGATGTTTTTAGGAAAAATCATTGTTGTGCTTTTAATTTTAAAAGTACCAGGGTTGGTCTTGCTGCTGTTGAAATCTATTTTTAATTCTGGCACAGAGCTACATCTTAGGGTGATGTGGGATGAAAATGCTGCCATGAGAAAGAAAAGACACAGAAAATCCATTCTTTTGAAAAAGGAGCTCATATTCCCAGCCTATTACTGTAGCTAGTGTTTTTGTTGCTGCTGTAGTTAATTGAGGCCAATAATGTGAGAATTATGTAATACTGGAGGGAGCTGTAGCTCTAAATACTTATGACAAGTATTTGATATTTTAAATTGGATCCTTTGCATACAAAGTAAGAATTGTACTAATTTTTGGTTTTGCAGCTACTTATGACTATGTTTCTGATCAGCATAGCTTATTTGTATCACTATTTATTGAGTGTGAGCTTCATAATATACCTGGAAGATATAAGGTGAGAATCTAGCAGATGTCAGTTTTACCATTGACTTCAACACATGTTCATCATCTGAGAAGAGTGTAACTTGAAAAGACAAAGTAACTCAACAGTGGGTGTTTTGGCATCCACAGACAATGGGTTTCTTCATTTGTGTTGGTGAAGCAAGGAAGCTTCTCGACTGGAGCTACATCCTAGTCAGGAGACTGTGCATAACTGATGCACATCTATCCTCTTTACTTATCCATTCAGATGTTCCCCCAGAACCCCCAAACTACGTTACAGACCTTTTTTTTTATAACCTTGTAATAGTGCTTTACCATTTTACTGCAGTAATTCCTAGAAGACTCCAACATTCTTTGCCTCCACAAAAGAATAAAGGTACACCACAGGCTGTGGGAGACTGTGGTGTATTATTCATGTAGACTAGGATGGAGGGAGGTGGTGCAGACAGCAGTCATGTCAGATAGCATTATTAAACACTTAAGAGAGTTGAGCTTTGAAGCCAGCTTTGAAAGAGTTTGTTGTTGATAAGGGATTAAGGAAGGGACAACATGAAGCTCAGATGTTGTATCTGCCTCAATGCCAGTGTACTTAACTCTAGCAAATAATTGCACGATGTCTTACAATCCATATGTTTTACCATGACAAGCTGTGATCACATACGTTTTGTTTAATCTTTTTAAATAGCTGTCAGTCAGAAAACTAAACTAATTTGGATTAGTAAATAAGCTTTCTAAAGTCATGTTGAGGATTACTGTCAGGAGACTTTTTCATTTCTTTCAATAAGGCAAGCAGACATGTCCTGTTTGGATGGTGGACCCACATACAAAAGACAATTGCCCCTGTATTGTATTTTACAGTAGTAATCATCTTCCCCTGTAATGCAAATTTCTAGGCCTCAGTCTGCGAAGAAATCATGGCGCAAAACTATTAAAGCTTCTATATCAAAAGTTTGCTACACTTTTAGCTTTGCTATATTTATTTACCTTTCCAATTAAATGTTTTAAGGGGAGGTGGTGTTGGATTTTTGTCTTGTTTTGAAGCTGGTTTGCATTACATCTCTGTTTCCATATTTACTGCACGATTTCTCTGCTAGGACACTTAATTAAAGATATTATTTTAAACCCTGACTTCTATTTCATAAATCCAGATTCAATAAAGGTGAATGAATATTAGTTTTATTTTATATTAAAGTCAGTCTAACATTTTGGTCCAAATTCATGCATAGAAAAACAGTATTAACAATTTTTACTATTTGCTCTATTAAAATTTTTTTGCAGATTATTATTTCTAGAATTTCTACTCCTAAGGTGAAAAAAATGGTATAGAAGAATTGTGTTCCTCGTGGAAGCTGTTAGAAGGTCACATAAATGCAGTGTGAATTATTGGCACCATATAAGCATGGCTGTGAATTTGTTTTGTGTCATCTGCTCTGGTAACTGCCCTGTGCATGATTCAGATCTGTCAGAAATGCACGGTAGCATATTCCTTCATGACAGAAATGCAAACATCTTCAAATTATCTTCAATTTATTCTGGGATAAGAGACACACAGGCAAAAGAAAAATGGTTAAATTCGAACTTGCACTGCTCTGTGTAGTGTATTCTAAGTAAAGTTGGTGTAAAATTTATTAACAACAAAATAAGGATCTTCAGTAGAATGGAGTGCTCACACCTCATCAATTTACCATTACTATGACTAAAGCACCAGGGAAATTAAAAGACTAGTTAATTATTTTTTTCAGGACTGAAGAGGTGGCATTGGAGGGGAGTAATCTTTACTTTTTTTCTATAAATTGATTTTTAACATAACTCAAAAAATTGACTTTTCACCTCCCAAAAGCTATATCTATCCTCCCCTGAAAACAACTGAGTAAGAGAGTAACAGCAGAAAGTGATAATGAAACAACAATAAGACTGTACATGAACTGCCAGAAATAAAGTTCATGCAATATTGAGATATCTTGGTTTAAGTATTTCAATGTCCATAAATGTAAGAAAAGAAATGAAATGTCAGTAAATCCTTGTTTATGCTGACTGACAGCTCAAAACCAGCTTTATCTCCAATTTCTCCTCTGCTCATGTGAATACATTGTGATCACGATATATATATATATGCATATTATTTTTAGGAATCTGGGATATGCAGTAGTAGAAACTTTCAGCCAAGCTTTTGCATTAATCTTGTCTATTGTAACACTGTCACGTCCCGCTCAGACGAGGGAGACAGGTGACTCAGATTCACAAATCCCCAATGGAGCAGACAACAAGTCTCCAAGTCCAAACATTTATTAACTACCCACAACGTACTAATTGAACACACGATAATTGGTTAAGTATATAGCAAGTTGTGGCAAGCAATACAATATGCCTTGCATTTCTTAATGGAAAAAGGAAAAGAAGGAGATAGAGGGAATGGGGAAATACAGATCACCGGTCTGGGTTTCTGCGCTGATCCTGTCAGCAAGGGTTCCAGGACTCATTCGTCTTTTTTGCTTGCATCCGTCTTCTTCGCTTCACTGCACTCTCCAGGCCCCGCCCTTTCCTTCACGCCGCTTGATTTATACACACTTTCTTTGGGTCTATCCCCTAGAGCGACCCACATACCTACGTATCCCATGTATGGGGAGGGGTAAGGTGTTTCATGGGATGATGTCATTAGCACGATCATGTTAGCCTTCGTTAGCATATTAAGGGGTGTTAACTTTAATATGCATTTCATGGATAATGAAGCAAAGGTCATTCACCAGACAGATGGCCCTTGCAATTTGTCCAGGTGCACCAGAGCAGAGCCATCCTGTCTCCACAGGGCTCCCTCCTCCAGCTGCGTCTTGTGTTATTCAGGCAGCCTTATCAGCTTCGACCTCCACAGAATGCACCCTGTGACTCATAGTTTTATCTTGCGAGTGTTTGAGGCATTTCTTCGATCAGCCTCAACTTTTGCTTTCTCAGGCTGTTTTTCTTAGTTTCTTGCAGTCCTGGTTTCTTGTCTCTCACAAATACAAAAATAAAATATTATGTAGTATGTAACAGAAAACAATGTTTTGCACTAATCAACCAAATAAAACCCCCCGAAGTAATGGCTTCTGTGTATATGCTTCTACACTGGGAAAAGAATCAAAGAAGAAGGAAAATGTGAATATTGTTACCACACTATAAGGAAGTCTCTCAGACATGATGCAGTGACAGAATATACTCAAGAATTTCCATGTTGAGCACATATTCAAAAACTTTTTGAAAAGTCATTTTGTCAAGTCCATGAGTTAGTGGAGGCAGTAAGAAATGTAAGGATAACCAGCACTTTAAAGAAAGTGTGTATCTTTGATCTTTTACAAAAATAGACAGGTTGTGGGTAAATGGTTAAAAGGGTTTTAGGTCAAGCTAAAGGAGACCTATATGTAAATCCTTTTTTTTCACAGATTTTCTGCCTGACCCTCAAAAGTAACTTAATCTTTATGTAAATCCATATCCTATCATTCTCCAGTGGGTTGTCTCTTTTGTTTGACCAGACCCTCTGTTCACCAGGGCAAGAGCTACATCTCAGGATGTAGAGGATGGCACCAAAAGGCACCTCTCAAGGCTGTTTTGGCATTGTGACAACAAATGTCAGACTGACTTTGCTATCACCGTATACTATCTAAAAGTAGTTAAACACTTTATTTTATGTAAAATTTTCCAACCACATTTGGCAGGAAATATCTTCTCATTGCTCAGCTAACACTGGTGTTGATGGTCATGTCTGTTTGGGAAAGTCTTGGGAAAATTTTCTGTTAACCACTTAATCATATTGTTTCTCTAGAGACTTCAGTCTAACTATGGACATTACCTGATAGTTGTTTTCGATTCTATTTTTATGTCTATTTGTAGATAATTTTTTCTTTGGGTGACTAGCTGCAAGGTTTTTTACTACAGAAGAAAAATACCTAATGAAGTTAGATATTAAATATTTACAAATGGTATATGAAGTTCTTTTTCTCTGGGTAAAAGGGTCAAAGACCAGCAAAGAGTGTTTTTACTTACTTTGTCCACCAAACAGATATTCTTTCATGTCTTCTTTCCTGATATTTCACCAGTGTTGAAATACTACTGTTCAGTGGTGGCACATGAGAAAGGGACATTCTTATACCACAGAGGAGACTATTAGCCACCTATCTTAAAATAGCATTATATTCTTCCAAGTTTCAGTGAGATTTAATACAAATCATAACAGTATTATGAATATTAACCAAATAAATGAAAACAGCAACAAGTAAAACAAATGTGGTTTCTCTATAACATTGCAGAAGTATTTCTGCTCTTGAATAATATTTTCAGTTTAGGATTTATTTTAAAACTGGCCATCCCATGTTTTCATTACTGTTGTTTCTCTATGATTGCTTTTTTTTTTCATGGGTTATACGGAATAAATTCACATCAGAAATATCTGTGCTCTTGGTTTATTTTTTTCTATCAATTATTAATTTGTTGACTGTCATAGTCCATCCAGCAATGTGAGTGTTGATATGCACATGCCAAAAAAATCTTGAGTGATGCCTCAGCTCCTCAAGCAAACTAAAATTGTTATAAACTTTAACCTCATTTCATTTGAAATTAATTTAATTCATCCTCCTAATTTAAAGACACAGCTGAGAATTTTGTTAAGAGATTCCGAAGTCCCTGGCTACCTTAAGAGTTTCTTCTCATGAATTTAGATGGAAGAGCTATTGAAGAGTGTTGTGAAATTTCCTTAGCTCTGTTCAGGTGCCAATACACAGGACAAGATTTGTCTCAAGTAAGGATAATGGTTCTCTTGGGAGAGGAAATGGCTGGTCCCTGGTTTTGACATGATTCATGTCAGATACAGCTATTAGAAAGACAACACTAAAGCTTTCATTTGAAGTGAGAAAGAGATCTACTGCCCTTGAGAAAATGCTATGCTATACTCCTTCTATTCCAATGTCTTTCTCTCTTTATATATACATGTATATAAAAAACATCTGATAGTATTCAGACACTTAATCAAGTAAGAACCTCTAACTGAGCTACATAGTCTCTCTCTTTTGGTGCTACCTGATATGGCATGTGTGTTCCTGTCCCCAGCACCTGTTCGTGTCCAGCACCTTCATTCTCCAGCAAGGTCTGTCCCTGACCCAATCAATTTACAAAAGCTGACATGATTATCATTTGCAGTAAATACCCATATGCACTCCTTTAACACCATATACCAGCTTGTGATACAAGTGCACATGTGATGCAGGGATTAAAACCTGAGTCAAATCATCATACTATTGCTAGCATCTAAGAGCATGCACACAACTTCAGTGCTTCATCTGGTGTTCAGTAACATTTTTGGTAACAGTGAAATGGCTCTATATCTCTTATTTTGCATGGCATAGGTATATATGAAAGATTCAGACTTTGTGAAACACAATTTGTCTCTTGTGGGATGGTGGGAACATGCAGCTTACTCTTTAGTAGCCTGTAGAGGTATTTGTTTTGATTGGTTTATGTGTGACAGAGGAGATAATTATTTTTAACCCTGACTCATCATATGATTAAGGCTGCCAGGGAATAAATATCAGCCATCCTGCCTGCAACTCAGGTCTACCATACCTCAATCACAAATACAGAATCATAACTGGAATGGGTAATTTTGTCTTATGTTTAAGATCACCTACACTTCTCAGCTATCTGTATTTTGTGTTAATATGCTACCTATTTTCATGACATGGCACAATGGGTGTTCCATAAAATTTAAGGTAAGTGAGGTTTCAGATTTTTGATGCAAATTTAGCATATTCTACAGAGGTAGGATGCACTTTAGAAAATAATACAATTTTAAAAAATTGCCATTTGAATGTTGCTTTCATGGAAAAATCTTTAAGCAGTTCAGACTTTTCATTTTACATAATTCACTTCGACAAAAAAAGCTTTTCCTTTATCTTTAGTCTATTCAGCTGGCTCAAAATAAATGTCTACAGGAAGCTGCCAGATTGTCACAACATTACTTTTATATTTTTGTAATTCCAAACTATTACTGTGTTTAATGTACATAGGAATAAAGACTGAAAGGAACTCCAGATATCATCTAGCCCATTCTCCCACATGCGAAAGCTTTTATGTCATAATATTTTTCATAAAGTTCTCAAGCTTCATATAAAATTAGCTTGGTTTTGGTCCCCAAAGTTTCTCACAGAAAGGTTTCCAGAACCTCATTTCTCTGATAGTTCAGCCTAAGTGTATTCATGGCCACTGAATATGCATTTGCTCTTCTGCCAGCATTGTTCTTCATCCTGAATAGCTTTTCTCCCTCTCTGCAATTTGCCCATACTAATGTATTTATAGAAAACAATTATATATCCTCTGAGTCTTTCTTTCACTGGGCTGAATCATTATGCCTCTGAGCTCTCATAATCTCTCCTGATAAAATAGGCTCTCTTGGCCACAAGTTATTACATAAATTTATTTGCATTTTTTCCACATTCTAGAAAATCCTGTAAGAGTATGAAGTTGGGGGGCTTGGGGGTATTTAGTGTATGACTGTATCTGTATTTTATCATTGGCTCATATATTGTGATCTTTCTACTTAGTCATTTTCAGCTGGTGACAGACAGATTATTACAGAAAATCTTTTGATTAGTCCCTTCTGAGTAGTCACCTATATCACACAACACTCAAACTAAAAAATACCTTAATGTTCTTGACTTCCAATCCTTTTTGTGTGGTATCCCGTTTCCCTCACTGTAGTGATGCTTGCAACACTGGGGCCATGGACTCCACCCTAGTATCTCCTTTTCTTATTTTACACCTTGACAAAGGTTTGCAAAAGGACAAGATGCTTTGCTTAGCTGTGCTGCTACATCTGGCAGCTCCAATGCGCTATGTTGAAAGGTGTTAGCTGGGAGCATGGAATTTGACAACTGAACCTTGTCCTCATATCCTCAAATCCCAGTATGATCTCCAGCCACCTCTGACTAGACTACACCTCTTAGCCTCAAACTTTGTCTTCTAGAGATGGTATCCAATAAAACCTTGTGTAAAAACAGCATCCCTCATGTGCCTACATATAAGTGTACCCGAATCTAAAAAGGCTTCTAGATGCAACTATCTTTCTATCTCTTCAGGTTAATTCATGAATTGTCTCAGTTATCTTTTCACCTTCCCTTCCTCTCCTCTAACTTCAAAGCAAAATACAAAATCTGTACCTTCTGAATGCAGACTCCCTTACATACTTTGCTGAACTTTCTGGGAATGTGGTTTGTAAATGATGTTAAGTCTTTTGCTAGGTTCTCAGTGATAAGCCGTCTGTCAGTTATGAAGAAGGAGGCTTCCTTGTTGTCATATACACATACAAAAATCTCCTATTTATGTCATACTGCATTAAATAGACCCTTCAAACTTCAGCCAAAACACAGACCAGCCAACTGTGATCAAACAAATCACCAAAACGCATGACAAACAACATTCAGCTAGCCAAATGACGGGGTCTGCCAAAGATGCATCATCCATTGGTGGTACCTTAAATCAATTGCTTCATCTTTAGAATAATTACATTTTACTTCCCAATATGGGGATATAATTTCAATTGCCATTGAAATGGGCACTATTTAAACAAATAAAAAGTGTTAAGGAAGACATAAAGGTGTACTATATTGTTACATCACTTGGTCCAATACCTTAGAGACTATTTATTTGCATTTATGAAAAAGAAAAATTGTTGGCAATTAGATAATTTTGATGAAATCTTGCAAAATTCTGCTTCTGAACATATTAGGAAGTGATCAGTTATTTTTTCTGGTCAGATTTTTATCGAAATGTTTTTGTTTCTATAGTCTTTGTCAGATCATCATACCAATGCCTCTTTTTCTGTTGCTTTTTCTCAGCTCTCTGATGATCTCTGGCATACAGCTCCACACAGATTAGCTCACATCATTCAGTCCAGCCCTTGGACATCTGACAGTTCCCAAGTTGTGGCTTTCTGTCATTTTAGCTATCATTAAACCAAGAGGCATTTCACAGTTTCCTTGTTTAGCCTGAGTAAAGATCAATATATATTTTCACCAAATGCATATAGATTGTAGATCACCAGAAAAATTTAATGGAAGCTATACAGTATCTAGCCCACCAGCGTTGTACTGAATATTTATATTGACAGGGCTGCTAGATAACTTAAGGCTCTCCTTTTCTGCTATATTTGCTCATCAACAAACATATTTAAAAAAATGTTGCCCGGGGAGGGGAACCTCAATCTGTCCCACTCCTACCAGCTTGATGCCAGTACCAGAAATAAATGCCCAGAGCCTGGAGAAGGATCACAGGTCAGCAGGAGAGCACCTGAGGAGCAGCACAAAGGAATTCCAGCCACTTCAGCCAGTAAGTCACTTTCATTGGGGGACCAACTTTAATGCCTCTGTGCAAACACACATAGCACGGGGAATAAACAGGAGGAGCTAGATCTTATTGGCATCACAGAAACGTGGTGGGATGGGTCCTATGACTGAAGTGCTGCAATGGAAGGATACAGGCTCTTTAGGAATGACAAGCCAGGGGAGCAAGGAGTGGGTGTTATCCTCTGTGTCAATGATCAGCTGGAGTGCGTGGAGCTCTACCTGGGGATGGATGAGGAGCCAACCGAGAGCTTAGGGGTCAGGATCAAAGGGAGGGCAGGAACAGGTGACGTTATAGTGGGGGTCTACTACAGGCCACCCAACCAGGAAGATGGAACAGATGATGTCCTCTATAGACAGATAGGAGCAGCCTCACGTTTACAAGCCCTGGTCCTCATGGGGGACTTCAGCCACCCCAGTATCTGTTGGAGGGTCAACACAGCGGGGCAGAAGCAATCCAGGAGGTTCCTGGAACACATTGATCATAACTTCCTTCTCCAAGTGATAGAGGAATCAAGGAGGAGAGGTGCTATGCTGGACCTTGGTCTCACCAACAAGGAGGGGTTGGTGGGGAGTGTGAAGCTCAAGGGCAGCTTTGGCTGCAGTGACCATGAAATGGTGGCGTTCAAGATCTTTAGGGCTGCGAGAATGGCACACAACAAGCTCGCTACCCTGGACTTCAGGAGAGCAGACTTTGGCCTCTTCAGGGATCTGCTTGGTAGAATAGCAAGGGATAAAGCCCTGGAGGGAAGAAAGGCCCAAGAAAGCTGGTTAATAATCAGGGATCACCTTCTTCAAGATCAGAAATGATTTATCCAAACAAAGAGTAAGTAAGGTGAAAATGCCAGGAAGCCTGCATGGATGAAAAAGGAGTTCCTGGACAAGTTCAGACACTAAAAGGAAGCCTACAGAGAGCGGAAGCAAAGACAGATAACCTCTAAGGAATACAGAGAAACTGTCTGAGCAGCCAGGGATCAGGTTAGAAAGGCCAAAACACTGATAGAATTAAATCTGTCCGAGGACATCAAGGGCAACAAGAAAAGCTTCTATAGGTACATTGGTGATAAAAGGAAGACCAAAGAAAATATGGGCCCTCTCTGGAAGGAAAGGGGAGACTTGGGATATGGAGAAGTCTGAGGTACTCAACAACTTTTTGGCTCAGTCTTCACCAGCAAGTTCTCCACCCATATGGCCCACATTGCAGAAAGCAAAGGCAGGGACTGGGACAATGAAGAGCTGCCCACTGTAGGAGAAGATCAGGTTCAACACCCTCCAAAGAACCTGAAGGTGCACAAGTCCATGAGACCTGATGAAATGCATCCGCAGGTCCTGACGGAACTGGTGGATGAAGTGGCTAAGCCACTATCCATCATATTTGGGAAGTCATGGCAGTCCAGTGAAGTTCCCACTGACTGGAAAAGGGGAAACATAACTCCCATTTTTAAGAAGAGAAAAAAATGAACATCCAGGGAACTACAGGACACTCAGTCTCACCTCTGTGCCCAGAAAGGTCATGGAGCTTCCTCCTGGAAACTATGTTAGGAAATGTGGAAAATAAGGAGGCGATTGGTGACAGCCAACATGACTTCACTAAGGGCAAATCATGCCTGACAAATTTGGTGGCCTTCTATGATGGGGATACAACATCAGTGGATATGGGGAGAGCAACTGATGTCATCTACCTGGGCTTGTGCAAAGCTTTTGACATTGTCCTGCACAACATCCTTGTCTCTAAATTAGAGAGACATGGATTTGAAGGCTGGACCACTTAGCGGATAAGGAATTGGTTGGATCATCACACTCAGAGTTGCAGTGGACAGCATCATACACATTGTTTTTAATATCTGGTTGTTGAAGATATTGTTAACTATAACTATGTAAATAAATGGTTCTCAAAATAAAATTTGGAAGAAGTAATCATTTTGCATCAGTCAAAATTAATTTGGTTTGATTTTCATGAAAACAGTGTTTTAGCTGGAAAAAACCCATGCAATTTATATGTTCATATTTCTTTCAGTATGTTTTTTAACTTTTTTTAATTATTTACACATCTTCATTCACTTTTCTTCTTGTATGACCTTATGAATCAAGTCTGATTTAGTTAACCACAGTCTACATGCGTGGACTTACAGAATATGATCTTCACCAAATATGTGTCCTCAGTTCTTGTTATAAAGGCACAAGTCTAGAGATTTTTTAGTTAGTAGATCTGTTTACTAACAAAAGGTGACAGAAGGAAGTACTTCCCACTGAGGCCACTCAGTTCAAATTGTCCAAGTGACAAAATGTCCCACTGGCAAATACCCCCTCTCCCCCTCTTTTTAAAAAATTGCTTGAGCTTGAAATCCAGGTTTTACACTGGGTCCATGTGATGTACACCATGTTTTTATCTCAGATTTTTCACCGATAAAACTATAACTTATTTTCCTGAGCATAGGAAAGCAATTACATTTGTAATATGGTTAATCTCCATCTCTGTGGTTAATCACCTATCTCTAAAATAAGTGAAAACTGGAAATAATTGAAGACTCTGTTCTGTCTAGGAGCTTAACTTTCAGAACCACATAGAAACTCTTCTCAGAGTGAGAAAGAACTGGGAGACAGCCTGATGCTGACCAAAGGAACTGGAAAGAGGAATAAGTATAGACTTAGAAATAAAGTCAAATGCAACCAGACCTGTCAAAGGTGGACTTTGACAAAATCTGGTGTTATTCTTTGTTAAAAGAATAATTTTTTATACAGAAAAAATACATAGGACTTGTTAGTGCTGTCATGTGACGAATCATTATCTTCCAGGCATTAGTATAAGAACTATGAGAAATGTAAAGAGAAATGAGAATAGCTTGTAGTGACAATATGGCAAAAAAATTAGCAGAATCTTTGTACATTTTGGGAGATATATATTCTATAATATTTTCATTAATGTCTGTGGTAGAAAAAACCACATTTCATAGTGAATCATATTAATGGCACAAATGTGGTCTCCTCAATACTAAGAAGAGTTGGATTGCATATGCTTCTTCTTATGCTATAGGAACATAATGCATAATATTAATAACAAAGTAATCAGTAATCAATATGAAATACAAAGGAATGATTTTCAATAACAAGACTTTTTGATATAGACTTGGAGCTCACTGTATCTAACAGCTGAATAGGAATTAGACTTGCTTGATTAACTACTTATTAACTTACTTAACAGTTGGCTGTGAATAGCACATGGCTGTGAAAAGAGCAATTGTTTTAAGTCAGGCAAGATATATCCAGAAAAGGAAAAGAAATATTCTGTTTATGGAATGTTGACAAAATTCCATCTGAAAGAAACTTATTTTAATCAGGTGTCATCACCCAGTCTTCAAGAATGATTAAGGCTTAAACAGATACAGAAGAGGATATCTAATCACTGAAACTGAAGGACTTATTTTTAGATGCATGAAGAGCATAGCTTCTCTTGTATGGTCCAGTGAGATGATGTCTAGGGCAGGATATAGTTCTTTGTTATGAAGAAAAAGTGGGATTTATGCTCCTATCCACCACAATCACCATCAGGTTTTAGTACTGAGATCTCTGGTGGCAGATGAGGTCTGCAAGAGAAGGCTTTATCCTGGTATTTTGCCTTCACATAAAAATTATTCAGAGACATTACAGCCTCTGCATTTACTGCACTCTGGTACTAGTAATTTCATTGGTTCTGTATTCATGTAAGTAACTGCATTAATGAGTTGTACTGCTCATAACTGGACTTCAATTTTGCACCATACAAATCCTCTTTACCTTTCAAGATTTATTGATTTTATCTTTTAGTTGATACTTTGCTCTCATGAGACAATGAATATTATCTGAAATGCAGGTGGTAGACTTTGTGCTGAGCTTCTGTATATATCAGCTACTTCAAGTTGGGAAATCTTTGTTGGACAGTGAGATGAAGCTTTCGGGAATGTGATGGAGAGGTACTGCTATATCTACATTCTCTCCCTCAAGTACTATGCATTTTTGTGATCTTAAAAAACTATGTTTTTTATGGGAGAACTGCCATTCTGAAATTACTTAGGGTTGCCAGGTGCAGCTGACGTGCCAAAGCTTCTAAAACTAGTTAATTATGAGGATGTTATTTCACCCTTGACTGAAATAGTTGATGTTTGTGGCCCTCAGTGCAAGCAAGTTAACACCTTGCTCTCATGACTGGGCTGCTTTTAATTGCATTTTCAGACTTCATAGCAGAGTGAGTTATGTCCGGTATCAGTGCATTCTCAAAAAGATGTTACAGTCCTCCAGTCTAAATGCCCATAATCTCTTTTTATGCAAACAGCACAAGCGTTGACAAAGATCACTTGCTGCCATGGTGATAGGATGATTCCTCCCTTCCTCCCCACCCCTGCAGTTTATAAACATGGTACTTCTGCTTCTTGCAATCTAGATGTTTTAAATCATCACCATCAAAAAAGTAAGGAATTGTCATTACCATATTTGGTAAAAGTCATATTTATTTGCCATCTAAAAATATTCTAGGATAACCTGAAACTTAAATTAATGACAGATTTAAGAAGTTGTTTTTATTAAAAACTAAAGGTAAGAACAAAAGAGAAAGATGTTAGGTTGAAAGAAATGAAACTCTCAAAGCAGTCATGAGTCTAGAGGACTATAGATTTGATTAATGAAACTTTTTAAGATACATTCAAAGGAAATCTGATAAATAAAGTAAGCATTTTGATTTATACTAGAAAAACAAAATGTTTTAAAAATCATCTGAGTATTTCTCTAAATGTAAACAATTAGATCCTTCCTTTCAGACTCTGTGCTACACATTTACCCAAAAGTACAGCAACAAGTGGGAAATTTTTTTCATGTCTTTTGTTGATTTATGTTGATTCCAAGGAGTGTAATGCAAACAGAGATGAAGCTTAAAATATGATTTTTTCTTAGAGTATGATTGAGTCTTCATTTTGAGGAAACATATTGCTAACTTCAGAGATGTAGCAGTTAACCAGCAGACATATTTTTTGCACCATTCAAGGAAACACTTTAACAAATACTCCACTTACAGCCATTCTTGACATACATTCGTCCTGAATCACCTGTAGCAGTCAGAGTACATAAGGAACTAACAAACTACCTACAGCTGATAATTTAGATGTTAGCACATTAGCTTACACTGAACAGAATTATACAATTGTCTCTGTGAAGCTCTTCATTCAAAGACTGTGTTGGTCAAATGCGGGATTATAAAAAACAATTTTAAATAGTCTTATTTTCTTCAGATTCAACATTGCTGTGTATTTTCACTTTTTATTATTCAGTTTCATGCATACCTATCTATTCTTGGTTTACCTTCCTAGGTTTTGATTCAGCCAAGAATGATGCTTACAATTATTCTCTATGAACGGATCTATTTAATTTATTGGAATTGCTCAGTATATGCATCTGAACAGGTGCACATCCCGTTCAATTATTGTTCTGAATCTTAAGTATTATAAAAAGATTTTCATTACCCATTGACACTTTCCACAGTTTCTGAACTTCTGAACTGAAGGCTGGGCACTCTTTAAGAAGGAAGTGTTAATGGCTCAGGAGCAGGCAGTCCCCAGGTGCTGTAAGAGAAGCCAGCAACAACGAAGACCACCTTGTCTGAACAGGGAGGTTTGACTGGAACTCAGGGAGAAAAGGAAAGTTTACAGCCTTTGGAAGAAGGGACTAGCCACTCACAGTGATTACAAAGAGGCTGTGAGGCTGTGCAGGGCAGAAATCAGGAGGTCTAAAGCCCAGCTGGAAATTACCCTGGCTTCAGCAATAAAGGATAACAAGAAATGTTTCTATAAGTATGTCAGTAACAAAAGAAAAACCAGGGAGAGTATCCATCCCCAGCTAGATACAGGAGGAAACATGATAACAAGTGATGAGGGGAAGGCTGAGGTCCTTAATGCCTTCTTTGCCTCAGTCTTTAATAACAAGACAAGTTGTACTGAGGGAATTCAGCCTCCTCAGCCAGAGGACAGAGACTTGGACAATGACCCCCCCGCAATCCAGGAGACAGTCAGTGACCTACTGCATCACATAAACACACACAAGTCTATTGCACCAGCCGGGATACACCCGAGGGTGCTGAAGGAGCTGGCTGGGGTCCTCGCCAAGCCACTTTCCATCATTTACCAGCAGTCCTGACTGACCGGGGAGGTCCTGACAGATTGGAAATTTACCAATGTGACGCCCATCTATAAGAAGGGTCGGAGGGATGATCCAGGAAATTACAGGCCTGTCAGCTTGACTTCAGTGCCCGGGAAGCTGATGGAGCAGCTCATCCTGAGTACCATCACACAACACATGCGGGACAACCAGATGATCAGGCCCAGTCAGCATGGGTTTATGAAAGGCAGGTCCTGCTCGACAAACCTGAGCTCCTTCTCCAACACTGTGACCTGCTTACTGGATGAGGGAAAGGCTGTGGATGTTGTCTACCTTGACTTCAGCAAGGCCTTTGACACCGTTTCCCACAGCATTCTCCTGGCAAAACTGGCTGCTTGAGGCTTGGATGATCGCACGCTTTGCTGGGTAAAAAACTGGCTGGATGGCCGGGCCCAAAGAGTGGTGATGAATGGAGTTAAATCCAGTTGGCGGCCGGTCACGAGTGGTGTCCCCCAGGGCTCGGTTTTGAGGCCACTCCTGTTTAACATCTTTATTGATGATCTAGATGAGGGGATCGAGTGCACCCTCAGTAAGTTGGCAGATGACACTGAGTTGGGTGGGAGTGTTGATCTGCTTAAGGGTAGGGAGGCTCTGCAGAGAGACCTGGACAGGCTGGAGCAATGGGCTAAGGCCAACTGTATGAGCTTCAATAAGGCCAAATGCCGGCTTCTGCACTTGGGCCACAACAACCCCCAGCAGCGCTACAGGCTTGGGAAGGAGTGGCTGGAGAGCTGCCAGTCAGAGAGGGACCTGGGGGTGTTGATTGACAACCAGCTGAACATAAGCCAGCAGTGTGCCCAGGTGGCCAAGAAGGCCAGTTGGCATCCTGGCTTGTATCAGAAATAGCGTGGCCAGCAGGGACAGGGAAGTGATCTTACCCCTGTACTCGGCACTGGTGGGGCCGCACCTCGATTACTGTGTTCAGTTTTGGGCCCCTGACTACAAAAAGGACATTGAATTACTCGAGCGTGTCCAGAGAAGGGCAATGAAGCTGGTGCAGGGTCTGGAGCACATGTCGTACGAGGAGCGGCTGAGGGAACTGGGGTTGTTTAGTCTGGAGAAGAGGAGGCTGAGGGGACAACTCATTGCCCTCTGCAGCTACCTGAAAGGAGGTTGCAGAAAGCTGGGGATGAGTCTCTTTAACCAAGTAATGAGCGATAAGACAAAAGGTAATGGCCTCAAGTTGCTCCAGGGAAGGTTTAGACTAGATATTAGGAAGCATTTTTTTGCAGAACGAGTTGTTAGGTGTTGGAATGGGCTGCCCAGGGAGGTGGTAGAGTCCCCATCCCTGGAGGTGTTCAAGAGGCGGGTTGACATAGCGCTGAGATATGGTGTAGTTGGGAACGGTCAGTGCTAGGTTAACGGTTGGACTAGATGATCTTCAAGGTCCTTTCCAACCTAGATGATTCTGTGAACAACAAAATATTTTATTCTGATGATTTTTTTTTCCCTGGAGCTGTGTAAGACAAGGTCAAAGACAAGGTCTCTAATGTCATGTCACGTCCCGCTCAGACGAGGGAGACAAGTGTCTCAGATTCACAAATCCCCAATGGAGCGGACAACAAGTCTCAAAGTCCAAACATTTATTAACTACCCACAACGTACTAATTGAACACACGATAATTGGCTAAGTATATAGCAAGTTGTGGCAAGCAATACAATATGCCTTGCATTTCTTAATGGGAAAGGGAAAAGAGGGAGATTGAGGGAATGGGGAAATACAGATCACCAGTCTGGGTTTCTGCGCTGATCCTGCCAGCGAGGGTTCCAGGAGGCACAGGAGGCATCCATCTTTTTCGTTGGCATCCGTCTTCTTCGCTTCACTGCACTCTCCAGGCCCCCCCCTTTCCTTCACCCCGCTTGATTTATACACACTTCCCTTGGGTCTATCCCCTAGGGCGACTCACACACCTACGTATCCCATGTATGGGGAGGGGTAAGGTGTTTCATGGGATGATGTCATTAGCATGATCATGTTAGCCTTCGTTAGCATATTAAGGGGTGTTAACTTTAATATACATTTCATGGATAATGAAGCAAAGGTCATTCACCAGACAGATGGCCCTTGAAATTTGGCCAGGTGCACCAGAGCAGAGCCGTCCTGTCTCCACAGGGCTCCCTCCTCCAGCTGCATCTTGTGTTATTCGAGCAGCTTTATCAGCTTCAACCTCCACAGAATGCACCCTGTGACTCAGTTTTGTCTTGCGAGTGTTTGAGGCATTTCTTCGATCAGCCTCAACTTTTGCTTTCTCAGGCTGTTTTTCTTAGTTTCTCGCAGGCCTGGTTTCTCGTCTCTCACATGCCAAAGCAGCCTTCTGAGGCAAACTTTACAGCAATATTTCTTAATAAGAAATATTAATATATCTTGACAAAACGATCCTTATTATTCCATATCCTGACTGTAGTGTTCTTTATTCTGTAGTCCAATGTGTGTCATGAACCCTTTCCTCAAGCACTCAGTAGGTTCTCAATTTCTCCCACAGGACAAGAACTCTTTCCATTTTCCCATGGTTCACTGCTTTTCAAATTCTTTATTCTTTTCAAGGCTACTTTTGACTCTCTGGTGGTTTTGGGGTTCTTTTGGTCTAATTTTGGCTACAAGGTACCAGGTGTTATCCTTTAAGTAAGTGTTTTCCAAGATTACAAGACTACTTCCTCTTCTCTACCAGTCACATATTTTCATATAATTTCTTTTTCTACAGTTTATTTAAAATTACATCTCCTGATCTGCTTTATATACATATGGAATGCTGTATTCTTTATCTTCTTTTGAAATAGCACATAATTCTTACTACCAAAGATAACTAAAAACCGTTAAATAAAGCAGTCATGACCTACTCTGTCAGCCAATGGTCTCTTAAACAAGATATGAGTTAGGAACCACATTTGCTTAGTGCATGTTCAGTAGGGGTAGGTTAATTCAGCCCAAGTATAATCTTAATTAACCTGTGAAAGTGGTGCCCCACCACTGACAACTGATGGAACCTAGGGAGAGTAGGAACCTAATACAGCCTCCTTATCAAAGTGAATAAATTAATTGCAATGAATTTGGACAACCAGTGCATTAGAAACTGTTATTGTGAGAAATTAAACTTCCTGCTGATTGTCTCTCTTTTCATTTACAGATTTCTAAGGAGGCATTTCACTACATCTAGTCAAGTCATCATAGATTTTTTCAAGTTAATTCCAGATTAGGGTTTTGATTAATTTGTTCTTCCATTCTTGTGTTTATTTTCCACTTTCCTCTGGGACTACTCAGTTTCAAGAAGTCATTGCAGTCCTGAGGTGCTGAAAAGAAATTTATTTGGGTTGTAATAATTCCACAATAACAGAACATGCCTTTTACAACACCTTTCTTCCAGCCTATTTGGCCTAGAAAGGTGTAAATGTGAAATAGTTACATCTCTGCAGAACTAAGGTATGCATCAAGCCTATGATTTCAGTTATCAAAAGAAGTATTTACCAGCTGGGGTTTTTTTTAAACCCTAATCCAGACCATGATCATATTGTGACATGTCACTATGTTGCAGGAATGCCACATCTAGAACAAAGTGAAGAAAGAAAAATGAAGACTTATGTCAAATGATTAACGAACTCTACTGAAACTAATACTTGTTTGAAGAAGTAATCAACACTTCAAAGAGACTGGCAGAATGCTTGTAGTAACAGCTTTGCAAGAATGAAATTATTCTCAACAGTGTCTACAGACTATTAAAACAAATGTGTTTTCTTTCATGATAAGACCAGTATGTCATTCTGCTGTACACCTTCTGTTTTACAGCTGTATCTCAATCTCAGTTTATGTCCTAGAAATACATGTATTTCAGTCACACAATAAATATATATGGGGGAGGGAAGGGCAAACAATTGAGAAGCGTATTGCAATAAATATTTTGTAAGTATGATTTGTCTACTACTGTGAATGTGTTTAACAGAATTCATAAATATATCCAGGGGGAAGAAAGGAAAAAAAAAAAAAAGAATTAATAAGCAACTTCACCAGCTTATATCTTAGTTAATTGGGTTTGTGGAAGCATGGAGAAGTAAAGTGGATTTTAAATTGCACTGTGACTGAATGTTTATATGTAGAGGTCATTTGTTTTGCACATTTGAAGTATTAGTTAATGGAAATAGATGAGTCACAGAGAATAATGGTATATCCTAGTTCCTGTATAGAGAAACTGCTTTTCAGTCGCTAGAGAACAATACAACAAAATCATCCCTCTCCCCTCTCCTCTCTCCCTTTCATGCCTTGTAGAGATTATATTAGTTGACTTTTATTTCACCTAGGTTATGGCCTTAGAAATCTTAAAACATCCATATACTTTACAGGATTAGTTGTCCAGGGTTTTTATGACAGTTTTCATTCTGAGGATATTCTCCCTTTTCAAGAACCCATCTTTTATTAAAATTATGATTCATACTTTGCTATTACATTTGAACATTGTTGGAAGTGTGGGAAAAGCAAAACAGCAAAAAATCTGAAAAACACACATTTCCTTAACACATGGTGCTCAGAACAAACACAGGATGGGATGGAGATCCAGTGATTTGTGTTGCCATGGCACCAAGGAGGAATGCGAAGCGAGGTGGAGGCTGCACGGTCCCCTTCTTCCACTTTTCTCAAGGAACATTTGACATGACTATGCAGATGTATCTCCTGCTCTTCCCTTTCTCTCAAGGACTCTTTTGCAGTATTCTGCAGACCTTATCTCTCATTCTTTCTCTTTTCCCACAAAAGCAGCGCACACCTTGCACCAAGGAATGTGCTGTGTCGTTACTCAAGAAACAATGGCTTGATCACAGTCCCACCCCTCACACATACATACATAGATAAATACTACCCCAAGTTTGTATCTAACTCGGAGGGATGATAATATGATACCAAATTGGGGGGACAGATTGATGGGTTTGTGCTCCTCGCCCCCCCCACCCCCACCCCCCCCACCCCCACCCCCCAAGAAGGGACGCCTTTTGGTAAGATTTGGGCCCTCAGCTATGCCGAGTGATTACCTGGGAATTAAGTGCGTGTCATTGCAATCGGGTTTTTTTGTGTGTAGTGCTATATAGCCAATTTGAAGTTTGTGCATTTATCATAGGCAATCTCAAAGAATCTGTAGATGTTGCATAAGAATAAACCGTACTATTCATGAACCTGACTGCTTCTCTTGAATGCAACCAGACCTACAGCATATGGGCTGTTCGTGCATCTGGTGTCAGGCCTACAGTTACAGCTATAATTGGCATACTTATTAAGAGATAAGTCCAGACCCCCCTAGCTGCTCTAATCTCTGAGGACCTGCTAGAACGCAAGGGGATTAATCTCTTACCAAATTAATTCATTGCCTTAAATGCAGCAAATGTAGTTAATACATGTGTTTGGAAGTTCTACCGGGGATCTTAGTATGGGCAGATTCTTCTAAGTATTAGTGGTATATGAACCTCACAAAGAGAAAAGTCTTGTTAAAAATGAATGTAAAGATAAGTAATACAAATTAACTTGAACAGAGCCTGGAAAACTTTAAGTATGTAATGAAAATAACTCTGCTAAAGTTATTCTCTGTAGGTAACAATGACTTGGGACTGCAGTATACAAAAAGTCAGCAGAATGAAAAAAAACCTAATTTTCTTGGTCTGAATAACAAGGGAAAAGAAAATTCCATCTAATATAAAGTGAATGTCAAGGCATTTGTATAGGAGGGAGAAGGGAATGAACTTGTTATTGTGCTATTTAAAGCATGACCTTTGCTTCTATATTTCAGTTGTTAATGTAGGTGACAAAGTAGTTTACTAGCACAAACTCCAAATCACAGAAAAAAAATTCTTCTGAGACTAACAACATATTTTACCTTGAAAGTCTGTTATGCATTTCCTCAGTCCTCCATTATCAATTTGCTACACAGTGAAAGGAAAGAATAATAACTTCTCTTCATTCATAGAAATAATGAATATTGTTATATTTACAAGTACTGAATCCACTGTTAGTCTCAGTTTAGTGGCTAAAGGTTTACATTTAAGTTATAATTAAATAAAATGTCCTTGCTTCCTCTAATCACTATTTGGTAAAATAAAGAATCTTGTGAAATGAGTTAAAGGGAAATCTCTTACAGTGTCTACAAACACAAGACCAGCATGACTAGTAAAAGAAAAAAAAAAGTTTAAGTTTTCAATCATCGATATTTTATTTAAACACATTCATATTTATTATCTATTGACATATGCACATATATAATTTAGTATGACAAAAATGCCTGAAAGAGCACAGTGATGTTGTCATGAATGTTTTCCTAAATGAATGAATTAGCTCAATGTCTAATTTTGAGAGATCAGTGGTATACCTTTTACATATCACATAAAGGACCAAATACCTTATTATTTTTGTGTATATAGAAATTTTATATCACTGACTTTTTCCATTAGTCTTCCATAATCATAAAGTCCTAAAAATGATATATTTAGGGTGTTTAAGGAACTTTATTCTGATTCAGTATAAAAATTATGCTAGAATATTGTTTCTGTGTTTTTACTTTTATTTTTTACATTATGGGTTACTGTGGTAGGGGGCTTTTTGGAAGAAGAATTGAATGTTAAAGCCATATTCGATACTGTATTTTAAATTCTACCTGGAAGTTTTGAAAGTGTTCTCCCTTCAAAGTGATTGTCATGCTTTCTAATCTCTCTATTTTATAATGCCCTGCAACTCTTAATTATTGAACAGATTTAGGTAAAAAAAGACCCCATTGTTATGCAAAAATATTTTCTTAGTAATACCTGAAATCCTTAAGGGGGGTGGAAAAATGTATGTTCATATAATAGAATCTTTAAATCAAAGTAAATCTGTCCTTAATCCTGAAATGAATTCCCATTCCATTTGAGGATAACTTTTTCCTGGAGCTATTGTTCTTTTACCCAAAGGTATGTTAAGGCAGTTAACACCAGTCTTTCACCTTGAAGTTCTTTTTCTTAAGGCATCCTTTTTAGTATAGTCATGACAGAAGCAATTACTTTCACAGAATTCATTGTCAGTGTTGCAGGAATACACTGTGTGTTGAGAAAGATCTTTGAGTAATTAATGTAATGCAAGTTATCTCTAAAGCTCAGATACACTCCATAAACCTAAACACTGTTAGCTGCTATGTCCATACTAAATCTTAGTATAGCATGTCCTCTATAAAAATTTCACAGTATTCAATAATAAAATTGACCACAAGAAAATTATGGGTGTTAATGCTTTTAGAGTCCTCCTAATTGCAGGTAATCCAACCTAGCCCAAAGTGGTTAAATCTCAAAGGAAGAGCAGGAAATTATGTATTCTAAAACCTGATTAGAGACAGATTTCAATTATCTAAGTGCATCAATTTCTTTGTTTTCTTTTAAGTACATAATTTAGAGAACTGCCAGAAGAAAGCTAGAAAATAGAAAAAGCAAGTGTGTTCCATTTTGTGTACGACATTTGATTGGAATATTATCTATTAGCTAGTTTGTAATGATGATTATAAATTAATAGAGGTTTATGTCTGCTCTGGATGTGATTCATCATCTTTTATTACTTGACTTTAATCAGTCTAAAAATCTCTATTCTAGCAACAAATTTGCCAGTAATACGATACATTAATTGCACTTCACTGAATCAAAGCCATGTATTTCACTCTGGAGTGACAGATTTTAACAATAAGTTTAATCAAAGAAGCTCAGGTGCACACAATATGTAGTGTGAAATAATTCTGGTCTATCTCACAGAAAACAGATTACATGGTATACAAATAGATCTACTAGATGGTTTAATGACAATTTTATTCTGGAATTCCTAAAAGCATGAACATTCAAGAGAAACTCATACTAGGCCAAATCTTAATGAATGTACATTGTAAAGGACTGTTGATTAAGACCACTGGATTAATTGTGTAAGGTTGTTTCCATGCTCCAGAGATGGACATAATGCCTAAGGCAGAACAGCCACCTTTATTAATGGTGCCTATTTTATTATTAAAGACAGTATGAACAAAGGCAATTAATAAACAATGGTTCATTGGAGAGCTTCCAAGAGAAATTAAGCTTTTTAGTATTTATAATATAGTATCAGAGACTGTAGTATTGTCTTCCATCTAAAATTGTGCTGAAACTGAACTTCTTCTCTCAGCATATGACAGATAACTAAAAGAGTTTAAAGAAGCTCAGTTTACAGAAGATATTCCTCAGTGATTTCTGCAATATGCAATCTTTTCAAGTTAGACAGAAGGGAAAGATGTAGGAGGTGTAGAATAATCCCAGAATGAGAACACTTAGGAAATGATGTCCAGAAATCAGAGATATAGATTCCATAAAGAAGTTGTCTTGTTCTAATCACAAGGTACTGGAATTAAAAAAAAAAAAAAAAAAAAGGCTGTTTTATAAATTTTGTTGCTATTGACCATGTTGCCATATATACAAGCACCTTAACTCCTGACTGATGGCAGCGTGTTAGACATTAAATGTGTCGAATTTGTGCTTCTATGCAATAAAACAGGCTGGATATTTGCATCATGACACCCCTCCCCCAAAAAAACCCAACCTAAAATAAAACCAACCAACCCAGAAACAACAACAACAAGGACCACAGTTTGTGGTCAAGTCTGAATGCAGTCATCTCCTGCACGCAGCTTTATTTCTGTCACAGTGCTCAGGATCTCATCCCATGTGCGACAACAGTATCTGACATGAACAACAGCAATAACAATGAAGACTACACAGACTACTGACCTTGGTGATGACTAACAGTGCAAACAAGAGAAGGTACTGCTAGGAATTTTTGATGTCTTGGAAATGTGTACCTTGTGATAGCTACTTTTGTTCTTAACACTGATTTCTGCAGTTACTACATGTTTGATTTCTTCTAACAATGTCATCTGAACAAGGACGATAGCGATTTGTATGTTAAGTGAACTTTGTTGTTATTTGCTTCTTCTAACCTCACTGAGAACATGCTTTGTTCTCTGTCATTCACTGACTCAGTTTTTGCTTGGGATTTTTGAACCTTCAGCTCATGACCATGGAGTCTGTTAGTTACTAGTTAACAGTGCTGAATGTGCTACTGTTTTTTCATTGGGAAAGTTTCACATTTAGAGGTTTAAAGGTGGACAATGACTCTTTTCTTCTATCCTCTTTATTTTCTAACATTTTTTAAAATCCACTGTTATCAATAGGAATTTAATTTATGTTTCAGATGAGTGCAGCTGTTACTTTCCCTCACAAAGATCTTTCAGCCATCAGAATAATAATTTAAAAATTAAACAATTATGAAATAATCTCTTAAAAACTATTCACAAACACTTGCTTAACATTTGGGATTACTGCTCAATATGGTTTACCCATCCTTCAGCAGGCCTCTGCTTTTGTTTCATGAATTTACCCCCTCATGATAATCTGGGGTTTAATTCTAATTCCCTGCCCTCTACCATATTACTTCTTACTTTTTCTTCCTGTCAGTGACTACTGTATATGTATCTTTTTGGTCTTCTTAGACCATTTTCGTAGAAATTAATGTTGCTTATGACATGTTGTTAACATGTTAGAAATGAAAATAGAGAAATGTAATGTTCTTTGACTTTTTTCCCTAGAGCTTTCATTGACAAGGGGTCAGCCAAATGTACATCTTCCTTGAGATCTCTGACAGTCAAGTTCTCTTTAGCTACTTCTGTTTTTAAGGTTTCTACAGAAGATGCATTAAGTCTAAATGAGTGGAAAGGATGTCTCAGCCTCTAAGATACTCATCTAACACTATGGAATCCTGGGTAAGCTAATTTTGTGTCTTAATTTTCCAACTTTCCAACTTTAAAGTGTGAAATAATATTTTCTACTCTTATGAGTATACTGTAAGGAGAAATTTTATATATTTATTATTATTAATTATTAAAGTATAATGATGAAGTGAGTCACATTATGCCATCAGAAGGTTGCCATCTCGTCTCTTCTTTTTCATCAGATTCACATGAAAACTCCAGTTCTTTTCTGTTGCCTGAATGAAAAAATGGTTAAAATATAACATATTCACTGAATTTCACTTCATATCTGTGTGTATGAAGTATACAGAAGACAGATCTGACAAAGATAAATTTATTTTATTGACCTGGTCTTTGTTCTTCATCAGGATAAGTGTGAGGAGAAACCACTGTGCATAAGTGGTGTAAATTACAGGTGGTTGATAACCAGGTCACCAGAAGAACACCAGAAAACCAGAAGAACCTGGGATTATTCTTTGGGTTTGTTGGTTTGTTTGTTTGTTTATTTTTGGAAGAACATGCTTTATTTTAGTACATATCAGAGACTTTAGAGACTTTATACAGTCACAGGTGTGTTTGTAAGTATATTCTTTTAAAAACTATTCTCTAAGCTACAGATGATGTATAGACTAGCTAACATCTGACTCTTCATTTCTGAGAGTGAGCTGAAAAATAACAACGACAAAACGTTGCATTTTTCTGTCTCTAAAACCATTTATCTATAGTTTAATCCTGAAGAAACTTGTCTGCAGCAGACAGACTTACAACTATGTTGTCTGACTTCAGTAGTGGACATTTTACTAAGCTTAGCATATTTTTAATAGCATAAAGCACATCTTCAGATTGCTGGTCATGCTCTGTGTAAAACCATCTACCTCAAGGCTTTTCCTAAACTAGAGTTACAGAACTCAGAGAAATATTTCACAACATACTTCATTAAAAATAGGTTATTTTCTTTCTGACAGAGGAATATTTTCTTAAACTGAAGATATTTATGAAAGATTTGCTTATGGTATAGGCTTTCTCAACTGTCTGTTTTGCAACAGGTCACTGAGGAGGGACCTTACGACATAGGAGTACCCTAATTTTATCCCAAGAGGTTCTATTCAAATTTTACCACAACAAAGCTGATTAAAAAATTACTTGGATTTTATTTGATTTGGGGCCAGAACTTTTCAGCAGCTTGACAAAAAAATAAATGATCATAAATATTTTAAGGAAAATCTGATGTCCCTGTCAAAGCTGTTAGGTACAGCGGGACCAACTAAGGGATAAGAGATTTTCCACAAGTCACGAGTAGCCCAGTGCATCAGGAGCTTCTGCCCCTTTAAATCAAGAAGAAAGGATGAATTTCTTCCAGGAGTCTCTGATGATACTGTGTGGCCAATACCATGGTTATATGAACTCATCCCAAATGCTGAAGTACCACATAACAAAACCAGATATTTTCTGGAGAGAGAAAGAGGGGGAAAAAAACCCCCCACATGCAAGAAGGCTGGGGTAAGTTTCTTTCTTTTTTGGTTTGTCATCTGAACCTATCTAATTTTTTCTGTTTCAGAATGAACCATCCTTTACTGCCAGAGAACAGGCGTTACTTAACCTAGCCCACCTGAGTGCAGTGCATGCAGGAGTGCTTACAGTCTGTTCTTGCTGATCACTAATGGGGGCAGGTTGCTGCATTGCACAGAATTTATCCTTAACTTTGTCATGAGTCATTGTAGCCCATACAACTTCAGCTCAATATCATTTTCTGCATGCCTTACAAAACAGAATGTATTTAATTAGTGACCCCACACTTTAATGAATTGAGTGAAAGAATAGGTGTAGCATGCCTATAAGCTGCACACGAATTTCATAACTTCCCAGTGCTGGACATTGCACTAAAAGATCATACTTTTTTTTTTTTTTTATTATACAGCTTATTATAAACATTTTGTATTTGCTTTTTGAGGCAAAATCTATGAAAGGTGTAAAATGCTGGGAGTAAGCTAGTAAGAAAATGATTTTCTGATTTAGAAAGAACAGCAAGATCATGCCTTATAAAAAAGGACTTTCATTAAAAAACATAGGAACAAAACAACAGGGTTTATACAATCATCTGGTGTGACAGCTAATGTTCTGAAGCAAGTTCATTTTATTCCTCTAAAACCAATTTTTTTTATGCTGTTTGAAACCCTCAACAAAAAAATCCAGTGGGAAATCCTGTTCTTCCGTTCCTTTCTTAAGGCAAGTCCATCCATTTTGTCATTTTTTTTTTCCAAAGTCTGCCTTTCTTCTGCCCAATATTAATTCCATAAGGAATCAGCTAGATATCAGAACTGACATTTTGATTTCATTTGTTCAGGATTATAACAAGCATTGAAACTTTAACATATTGATAACCAAACTGGTAGGGACTATTTGACCAGCAACAGGATTCTGCCAGCCTTTTATTCAATTGAAGTACCTGAATTTTTTTTGTTCAACTGAATGTCCTCTTCAGGCTTTTCTTCTTTTTGCATTTCAACAGAGGCAGCAAACAGTCCACCCTTTCCCCTGTAATATACTTCCCAAATAGCTAAAGTCAATTCCATGTTTTCTCAGTCTCTGTTGTCTTTAGTCTTGCAAAGCCCAATACCTTCAATCTTGTCATGTGTTTTAGCTGTCCTAATTATATAAATATGTGATAAATACATACTAAAACTAGGGATTTTGAGTAGTATAGTAGTTTATATATCTGTAGTTATGCATTTTAGTCCTATAGTAATTCAATATAGGTCACAATTTTTATTAATTTTTTAAATTTTAGCAAAATCACTTCATTGAATTTGTTAAATGTATTTAATTTATATATGTTGCATAATTTTGGGGGATGGATCTCAGGTGGATGTTCCACATAGACAGCATCTGTTTCTTAAGTACATAGAAATGTTTCTATACAGTAGCCCTCACTGGGTATTTTAGAAGCTATTCCTGTGTTCACAAAGGTGATCACATGGCATCTTAGGCTGTGCACAAAAACCAGTATGTGGCTTAAATAATGAGGAAATTATAAGATCCTTTACAAGACAATCGCCATTTTTCCTATTTTCCAACATGTAACAACTAAATATCTTTGTTTTGCTAGTATTAAATTTAAGGTCCCTTCCAAACCAAACCATTCTATGATGCTGTGATATACAAGCACAGCAGATGCATAAATACAAAGTTAATTTTGGTGTGGGCTCAGCTATTAGTTTTGTACTCCATGCTGACAATAACTCTGTTTTCTTGCCATGAATTTAATAAATATGTTTTGCATGTGCTCTGGTCCCATGCTGAGAACTTACAGTAATAAATATATTAAATATACAGACCCTAAACTTTTTGTACATTACTGGGATCTTTTTTATCTTGTGAAGCAGTCATTTTATTGCTCCTTGCAAATAACAACCGTTTCATCCTGTTTCAGTTTAAAAACTGCTACACAGAGATGATCTTACTCTAGTCTGTCTTGCCTTTATGTTTTTTCTGCAGCACAGTAACAGAGTGAAGCAGGCTTAATTGCTTACCTGACACCATTTATAGCCAATTTCTTAACAAGAGTGAGGAGGGGTATTGGAGAAAAATCACTTCTGTATGCTTTAGCACAGGTCAGTTATTTAAAACAAATTACCAGCACATGTTCCTTCCAAAATTTTTATTCAATTTTCCTCCTTTAGGGTACAATTTCATGAATAGTTTAGCCAATTCAAATGTGGGTTGCAAGTAATAGAAAAAGATAGTTCCACTCTTTCTCCTGTAACACAGGCACTTCTTCACTTGTTTCACATCACAGTGATTTTTTTTTTCCAAGACTCTATACCTCAAGCCCTTTCCTCAACTTAACTATTTAAGTAACCAAGGGTTTAATAAAACAGAGTTGTACTTACATCTAACCTGTTCCTGTGGAATAACTTCATGTGTACTGACTTTTTATTACTCCCTGTCTTTCCAATTTTCATCAGCTTTTCCTTAGACTCTAACCTTTAGAATTCCTTTGTCATTAAACCTAGAGCATCCAGCATAAATGCTTATTTTGATTTTAGGAAAAGGCTGATTTCCATTAAAACAGTCTTGAATTTTAGTGACAAAGGAACAGCTTTCAGCTTTTGAAAATCTGCTGAATTTCTGGTGTTTCTCTTTTTTAACCTCAGAGCAGCAGTTTTTGCTTACAGTAATCAAAATTTTACAGTCATATTAAGCAATCCTACCTTGTCTTTAACACTGTATTTTTAGACTTGTAACTGCTCCTGTTACACTTCAGTCTTCTCCTTTTAACAAGTATCTCAAAACTCTACAATTTTTTTTCAGTGTTCCTACTGTCTTTCTCCTCTACCAAAGAATGACCAAATCAGTCTTGGTCACTTTGGGGATTTTTGCATTATCCCTGTTTTAAAGCTTCCATTTCTGACCTATGGCCACATGAAGCCCCTGTTTTGTCTAACTATCTCATCATTATTTAATAAGATAATATTATCTGTCCACACTCTTGTGGTGGTTACAGTGGGCTATCCTCAGGGTTTTCCAGTTTGGGCACTCTGCTAATGATGACTGAACAGGAACAGGAATTTAATATCTTTGTTGTCATCTATGTCCTTCAAATTATATTGTCTCTTCAAGACACACTAATACTCTGACTTTCATTTCTATTTTCTTTTTTAAAATTTTTTACTTGGCTGAATGACAATTGCTTTGGTCTTCTTTTCTGGATGTTATCTGGTCTTTCTACTTGTTTTTAAAAATGTCTTATCTGAGAATGCAATTCACTATATACAATTTCCTTTTTGTCCTTATTCTGTCTTGCTTTCTTTCTTAATATCAGCCTCTGCAAAACAGAATTTATTGCTTTTCCTTTTCTTAATTTTTACTGAAACGTATTGCTTTTAATCTTTTTCCACCAGTGAGTCTTGCATTGCTAAGACACCCTTGGGGAGGGAGATTCTTTGGTTAGCATTCCTCCAGGGAACCATTGTTCCTCAAACAATTCAGTCTAATGGAATGTTCACTCCAACTCCTTCATGACCTAGTAGAGAAAGAAATCTGCAAAAGGGAGCATTCTCAGCACCCCTCTCCAAATCATGTTACTGAAATCTTGTCTTTTCATTGCAGGTGCTTCCCTCCTATCAGCCAAGTTTTGCTGAACTCTAGCTGGCACTCATCTTGGTACCAGAAGTATTACTTGTGGGGTTTTTATTCATATAGTCTGATAAGCAACAAAATGCTGGTATACAGCTGGCTAAACAAAAACCAGAACATCCTATCCAGATAGCATCTTGAATTCAGACTATTAGCCACAACCTGCCTTGTATTCAATACATTCACACATTATAGCACACATTTGCTAGCTGGCTACAGGTCTTACGTACATATGTATACACAGTAATCATTGTGCTACAGTAATGTGTATTTGTTCATTCTTGTCTTTGCGAGAAACAGTTCCAGATTGTACATATTATCAGTATGGTTGCAAGTGTAGTCTAGTTAGATTGCCAAAGTGTGCCTTACTTTTAGCCTGGCAACATCAGCATTGTTTAGTGTTATTCAGCTCAAGTACAGTACCTTGGTACATGTTCCATGCAAACATCTTACAGTTTCTGTGGTGATTGTTCTGTATATTTCTTTTTGATATGTTGTGTCCAAAACAAGACCTGTATTCAAGCTCAGATTTTCATTTTGTATTCTGTTGAAGTCTTTACAAATATAAGAAAACTTAACCAACTTTATCAATTTCAAAGGTAAAACTGAAGGTTTTGGAATTTGTGTTTATAACTGGTGCATTTGTAATTTGGAGAGATGTAAGGGAATCTGAGATGAGCACTTAATATATCTTTTGTCTGGACACTTCAATAAATGTCCAAAGGGCTGTTGTGATAATTATTTCTTTTAAAGATTAAAAGGTTCTATAAAAATTACAGTAAAACTCAACCTATTGCTAGAATGGTGTATCTTGTCTTTGAATGTGCCTTCTTTCTAAAGAAGGAAACATTGAAATATAATGTTTTTAAAATTTGTTCATGAGCATAAAATTATGGACATTAAAAAATTAATTTACACCAAGACCTGATTTGTGTACTATATTCCTACCAAAAATCTTGACAGAATTTATGTAGCAAAATATTAAATTGCAAGATTCAAGATATATCTAACATAATTTTGAGTGTATCAAGTAGGAGTTAGAAGAGAAGAAAAGCTTGTCTTCAATATGGTATATGCCACTGAAATGACTGATAACTCAGACAATTTGAAAAAAGTTTTAATTCAAACACTTCTGTCACAAAGGAAAGCATAATTTTCTAAAAATTTTATTTCAGGGAGGAATTTCAGGAAATTTTATTATAGTAAGGAAGATATTATTGAATTACTGGAGATTATTTTAAATTAGCTCAGGCAAATAATTTTTTGCATGCGTGGGAGACTGTGGGTTATGAGGTAAACTGCAACATGATCAGCTCAAGTATTTGGTTTATGGGATGGGAATGGAAAGCAGCAATCATACTTCAGACTAGCAATAGGTGGATATTTTCTTTATGAGTTGTATTACTAAATGTATACTCAATAAAAAAAATTAGAAACAGTATTTTCTAAAGTAAATTAGGAACAAGCTTTTCTTTTTGCTAATGTGACTGGAAAGCAGAAATGTAGACTTTAAAATACTTTTTCTCAAGAAAGTGTTAAAGATAAAATTATTAATACTGCAAAAAGAAGTATCATTGTGTTTAATAGGTCTAAATTTAGCTAATATTTTGAAAGATAATAGAATAATATTAATCTTTGTCAGTATAGCTAATATTTTGAAAGATAATAGAATAATATTAATCTTTGTCAGTAAAATGCAGTGAAAGAATGTATAATAATGTAGAGTTGGGACAGGAACAGTGTAGTGCATGGAAAGGGAGTTTCTTTTTATTTTTAATGAATAGTCAGCGTGGGGGGACATCCACAGTAAAATTGACTTCACTGGCAAAAAAATCTGTATTCTTTGTTTCCAAGCCTCCTCTCTATGTTTAGTTTTGCTCACAATGCCATTGCACAACAACGATACTCTGCAATCCCTTGGGACTGTCTGCCACCTGTGTCTTGTTGCTGATTCTCCACAACATTTCTAAAATAAGTTCTCTTTTTCTCTTGCAAAGTTAAAATCATATTTTTTGTCTTCACACCATCAAAACTATAGAGGTAATTTTTCAGCCTAAGAAAAGGATATTCAGTTGAGTTCTCTCAATAGGAAGAAAAAAATTGTCACGTCACCTCTGATTGCCTGCTAAGGTATTCATAAGTGCTATCATTCATTCATAGTCATTCAGAAGCAGAGTAAGATTCAAGTATGGAGTATTATTTCTATTTCTCTTGCTGGGTAGGTCATTCTTTTGAAGCCACACCTGAAGTTACATAAGCATAGCTGACATGTTTTAGATTCACATTCTGTCTTAATCTGCATTACTGTGAAATGTAGAAGGATCTCTTCAGAAACAGACTGTATAGCACAAACACAGCTTCTTCAACAAGATTAGGGCAAACCTAAGTAAGACAAGATGGACTGAGAGAATCTGAGATCTTGACTTAAAGGGAGTTTATGAATTTATATATCTAGTGGAGAAAAATAGAGAATTCTGTTTTCATTTTCTTCCTCTTCTAGTATCATATCAATAAGGAATATAAAGCCTTCAATTTCATGCAAATAAAATCCCAGGTATTCAGCTGGTATAAATTTCTGCAGCTCCCTTAACTGTGAGTCTTTGCAGTAACACCCTTTTTTTCTTAGATGCTTTTCAACAATTTCAAACTGTTAGTAGACACTGAGAAGTTCCTGGTCTCAGGACAGAAAGGCAGCAAATGGGAATTATTCTGGATTGTGTCTATATAAACTAAGGAAAATCACTGTGAAATTCTGGGGTATTATGCTGATCTGCTCCATCCTGGTTCTGGTGGATGTGGGATATCCTCTTCCGGAGTCTGATGTAGGAACCCAACAGCTTGGTCTCTGCAGACTATCCCAAGGGCAGGATGAGAGCTTGTAGAAGAGCAGATTGCACTTCCCCTGAACTATGAGAAAAGCTGGATCAATTCTGTTTTCCCTAGTCCAGATGTGTACTCCAGCCATGTAACTAATTGCAGTGACATGAGAGTAGATATGTGTAAGGCTGCTTGGCTAAGTCCTGATTTTGAAATAAAAGAAATTCTTACCTTTAGTTTCTATCAGTTGACTCTTAAGACAGAGTTTCCCACTGCCCTGCTAGGATCCCAATTCCTGACATCTTAAGATGGTATAAGTCACTTTTTGAAGTCACCTACCATTTTCATTTGCCCCAAAGGACAGTTATGCAATGTTAAAGTTACCAATCTATTGAAGATTGCCAAAGTTCTGTGCATTTTTTTTTCCTGAAACATCATGAGCTTTCTTGAGCAGCTATTTTAGCACCTGAGAGTCTGCTCTTTTTTTTATTGTTATTTCTTTCGTACCAGAAAGACTCTGCATGCCACAAGTCATTATGCCTTCAAGACAAAGATTTTGTTCGAATAGCACAAAATGTTTTAATATTAATCTTTGTCTTGTCCTTGTTTAGAGTTAAGGAAAGTACTCAGCTATTTTTCCAAAGAACAAAAGAGGAAGGAAAAATGGGTGCACTAAAATAATTAACACTAGCTCAAAACATTTGAATATGTAAGAACTGGTAGAAGCCACATTTGACAAAAATAAGTATTTACATGCTGATTTATTCTGAGTTCAGTGGAGAACTGTCCATCAGAGTGACACTTTTTTTGTGTAGTAAAATAAAAAATACCACAATGAAAGGAAATTTAAGTGAAATTAGTTTGATAATAGACACCAAAAGTTTGTTAGAGAAAAGGTGAATATTACCAGTCTGCTTTGACAACTGTGGGGATTTGGAAGGAGTCCCTGTGAGAAAATGGATGTGTGAGCAATCCTGCATATGAGCAAGACTGGTAAAGCCTCAGCGTCGGCAAGGATGTGATGAGATGACCCGGAAAGAATGAGGAAGAACCCAGGAAGTTAAACAACTTCAGGGTGTGGGTTTGGGCGGAGAAGGAAGTTTGTACAATGTCGATGTGGCAGCTTCCATCCAATCAGAAGAAAGCTTAAGGCGAATGTGCAAAGCTAACTGTCCAATCAGGAAGAATTATACCATGTGATTATATCATGTGATTTTCAGCTGCATTATAAAAGGCTTGCTCCACCATAATAAAACTGGCATCGCTTAATCACACTGGTAGTCTGCACTGCTCATATCTCCCGCATATGGCCTCCAAACAGGGACTCCTTCCGAATCCCCACAGAAAACCAGTTTTAGAAAAGGTAACTTGATTCTTCATCTTGTGGCATCATTTACTCTTTTACTCCTGGGCTACTTGACAAAGGAATGACAGCAAGGTAGTAAAGTAATCTAGGAGTTTAAAAGCTACTCAGAGCAGTATCGTCAAATTTAGCTATGAAAAACCCATTAACATATAATAAAAACAAAATTTTTGATCATCTTTTGGTTTTTAGAACTTTTATTTCTTCATAACCATGAAGAAACATGTTGGGATGGAGATATTATTTACCTAAGACTTTCTGTCTCAGAGGAATAGCAATCTCAATGCTTTTTCTTAGTTTATTCAAAAAATGACAAGCCTATGGGATTTAGGATTCAAATTGCACCAAGTTATAGGTTCATTTAAGCTTGACATTTCAAGGGTCAAAAGTGAATTTTAGCTGAAATCAGCTGAAACACAGGAAAGATTTCCAAAGCACAAAGTAGCCCTAAGCAGATTACCTCTTCACCACTGTGGCCTGGATGTCGTCTCCTCCAGACACCAGAGCTACACCATCCTCTCATCTCACGGTCATTTGTTCTGGGGTTTGGGGGTTTCTTCTCCACTTGTTTGTTTGGGGTTTTTTTGCCCCATCATCACAATTTTCCTCTTTAAGGACATAAACACAGGTGCAAAGCCGTTGTATCAATCACTGTACATCAAGTACTCCCCATTCAACATTGGGAGAACGTGGGATTTCCACAGCAGAGGTGAACAGAACAAAATCCTAGTAAACCAAAAGATGACACCGAGTGGTTTTAATGTTTCTGTGATTAGTGCTTTGCTGTGTATGAGAGATCAGAGCTCCAGGGTAATATCAGGCACTTACACTTATGGCCAGTAGTTTTATTCTAGCAGTTGAACTGATCTCCTGACTGTCACTGACCAGTTCCAGTCTACTGATCTTTCCACTTTTTTTTTGTTTGTTTCTTTCTACTGAGCTAATTTACAAGGCAAAACAGCTTTGTGCTGTCAGTTTGTTTGTTCCTCTTTCCCATTTTCACTGGAATTTGCCTATTCACTGAGCATTTAAAAAGCACCTGGAGATACAAGTCAACAAAATGAATTTATATAGGTTTTTAGGAAACAAAATATACATATCAATAGCCTTTAAACCTGAAACTTAGACTAATGGTTTTCTCATGGATAAGGAAATAACTAAAATAACTAGACTTACTCAGCTAAATATGGGGATGTCTAACGATGCATCCAATCTCTACCTCCAGGCTGCATTGATTTAACGTGTCTTCCTTCCCTAATAAACGAGCATAACAACAAATGCTTGTGATTCCAGAACACTGTGACACTTTGTGCCTCTTCAACACTCTACTCAGATCATTGCAGTCTCTCTGTTGTTTAAAGGGAAAGCAGTGCAAAAGCTTGTTGATTAGTGTACATCAGCCATCAATAGCTTTTCAATGTGCATGGTTTACAGTTGCAGTTTGCTGTGTTTAAATGTCATCTGCATTCTGCAATTGAATGAATGCCTGCACACACAGAAAAAAGTGAGAATGGAGTATATATGCCAGGAGCTTCTGTCATAGTGGTTTGTTTTTGGGTTTTTTTTTTTCACTCTGTGTGAATTATTGACCTCTGAGGACCTATCCTGTAAGTGGTAAGTTTGTATTTACAAAATATTTAAGTGCAGTTTCCCAACAACGTATTTACAATTTCCTTCCTTCTCAAATATTAGACAAAGTACTTCCTAAGATTCTTCTGGAGCAAAGCAGTTTTTAATAGTACTGATTGTATCCAACAATCTAACAGCAGTTAATTTTCCTCAACAGTCACGTGTCTATATACAGTCACATATAAATCAAGATAATTGTTTTCTTGTGATTTATCACAGAAATAAGTTGAAAAACAAGATATTGGAGAAAAAGCGAGTAGATTTTTAGAAGCTCTGCCATCTGGTCTATTATAAAATGAATCTAATTATCTGGAAAATGTGTGTCTGTAAGCAAAATATATGCATATATGAACAGATACATTCAAAACTGAAGTCTACTTATAAGCAACTGTGGCCAGTGCATGTTAATTATTCAATTTTACTACATGTGGAACTCTATAATATGATAGCAAAGGCAACAACAACCGGAAAAGCTCTTTTCTATTTCTTACTATCTTTGTTCTCAGTTTTTAAACCAATAGACTATTTTCTTAATATCATGGGGCACACAGTTCAAAAGGGAACAGGGGAAGAGTTGCCTACTAGGTAATGAGCATAAGGGACAGCCTTCTTTACAAAAGAAAACTGAAAGATTTTGGAAGAGCAAACCTCAGAAGAAATAGAACTATTCCCTGTGAATATTATAGGGAGTAAATATTAGAGAATTAATATTTAAGCAAAATCTAACACTGGCACCAGAACTGATGAGTATAAACTGAGCAGATATTAATTCAGCAGAGAATACCTATCCTAGAGAAGAGTAAGCTTTTTGAACAGTTTTCTAAAAAGAGCAGTGGGGACAAAAATATAATTTGTTTTAAACTGAAGCTTGATGCACTTATGGGGAAGGATCATATGACAGTTTCCTTTTATAGCAAGAGTTTGGAGCTGATGACTTAGCAAATCCCTTCCACTCTTCTGTTGTTTGTCATGATATTTTTATGCTGTGATTTTCAACACTTTACAGATTGCCATCTGAGCCACTTCATAAATCTGCCTTTACAGCAACTGAATTGATTTTTGCCACTATAGCAAAGTAAGCCTGAAAATCCAGAATTTATTTCACAACAAACCTTTGAAAAATGTATTGTAAGTTAGCTTTACTGGTTTTCTTTCTTTTTAAAAATGAAAAACAGGCTGCTAATAATTTATTTTTAGTGTATTCTATGTCTACATTAATTACACTCAACTGTGTCTATAGCCCTGGGAATTAATCTAACAATTATATTACACTTTACAGCCATTTCCTCGGTAACTAGAAGAGGCACATACATGCAGTGCAGCCATTAGAAACTTTTTATTTTCCCTCCTGAATTCTCTTTTATTTTTCAGCTCTTCCAAATGCACTAAAACATCCATGCAACATTGCCATTACTTTTTGTAATGGTAGACAGATGTGAAATGCATTAATGAGCTGTGGGAGAGCAAAAGAACAAGGGAGACTGTAATGTTTCTATTAGGAACCATGAAAGGTGAAAGGGATGGAGACCAATCTGGAGGAGAAAACAGCAGCTATGAAAAACAGTCAAAACTTGAATTCTTGTTTGAATTCACTTTGATTTGCAGGAGAAAGAACAGTTAGCAAAAGGTATTATTTTATTTATTTAATATGTTAATATGTTCAAATCTTACTTTACATGGAGAGCTGGGCTCCTGAAGAGAAAACAATTTTAATTTACATATGAAAAAGCAGGCCAGTCAGAAACTTAGTGTAAAACAAAGGACAAGAACTACAGTGGCAAGGCTACAGACTGACTCAGAGCACATTTTGTTGATTTACTGTGGTTTTGCTCTTGAAAAACATGTGTGTTTATCCATGGATTCCATTGATTTGTTTCTTTTTAGAAATGTGGAAAAAAATGGACTTGTGGATTATTTGGAAAAAGTCATTGATGTTCAGGGCAGTTGAGAGTTTAGGTCAACCTCAGTGGTATCTATTTACAATTCATGTGATTTTGGTTGTTGTTAATACTTGTGCATCATCACATTATTTGATTCAATAAATCATGGGTTTAGATGTTTACTAGAATTTGTTTTCTTTTGTTTTCTTCATCAGAGCAGTCTCTCTGTTTCTAAATGGCATTCATTTACCTAAGTTTACCTAAGGCATTTACCTAAGGCATTCATTTTCTAAGTTTTCATGTCATGCATGGGTATTGCTTTCATTTCAAGGTGCACGTGACTTTAATTTTCTGTGGTTTGTTATTGTGTCACTTGTCTACTAAGTTTTGGCTGCAGTGAATTTTTCTTAAGAGTTTCTTTGGTGTCAATGCATGTGTACAATTTATTTTAGGAATCTTTTCTACTTTTGATAATATTCACTTACAATTTATCTTGAAAGTTTTCTGTGTTGAAATACTCTCTATCTTCTGAAAGTATGTATTCAGCAGAAAGTAGAAAAAGAGAGGAATTCTGAGACAGCATCAGAATTTGTTTTCCCAGGCAGATAGAATGGTTTGTATATCAATGTTTACAAACACAGAAAAACAAAGGGTATTAGGAAAATGGATGTAAAATAGCTTGCACTATAGATATATGTAGCAGTACATGAGTATGTACATATATACTTCCATAAATACATACTTACATATATTTGTGTTGCTTCAAGGTACAGTTACTATTGATGTTATAACCTTCAATCCCTGTTACATGCATGTGTCTTCCTTTTTTAGCTTCCACACAAAGTATAAAAATTCTTGTTTCTTTTTACCTCTGAAAAGGACTTTCTTCCTGGGAAAAAATGGGTAATAATCCCAGTACTCTGTAAATGGTCAGTCTTTCAGTTTTGTTCCTCTACTTAAGAATGCTGTTGGGATGACAAGACCTTCAACAGTAAGAGAACAGAGGGATGGCCTACTTACTAGGGGGACAGACGGAAGAGGGTGAGTGTAGCTTCATTATTTTGCCAAGCTGGAGCAATTTCAGGGCACAGGAGTTGGGCATATCTGGGACAGCAGCAGGGCACCACTTGTTCAAGTTGGTTTCCTACTGTTTGGTAGTGAAGAAGCCCAGAGGTTAGAAGAAATTTCTGTGTATCTACTAAGCAAGAGGTCTTTTTGTGTTCTGGAGTTGGCTATTACAGCTATTTGGGCTGGCAGCTTTTACTGCTGGCAGCAATAAGATGCAGATGTTCACGCTGGATGTTAGCACTGATGATCATGGTCTGTTTTCCTTCTGTACATGTGCTGAAATTAGAAGTAAATTGCAGAAAAATAGCACATAATGTGTTTAAAGGGCAGTTTATATACATTTTTAATTATTATTTATTGTTATTTATGTTTAAATATACAAACAAAATACCTCTTGTGGGACTATGAAGATCTTCATTGGGGTTCTGTATAGATACAGAGGCATCACATTTTATCTTCTCTTTGTCCTTTTTAGAGAATGACAATGGGTTCTTGGCTTGAGATCCCTCACTGCCGTCCAGGTGGCAGTGCTGCACCATATTTAGCAGTTCCATAAAGTCTGCAGATTCATGTTTACAAACTTCAACGAAATGTCAGAATGCAACACCATCAATGCACAGCATTTGAAGAGGAGGCAGCCAAAATTCCAGTCCTTCTTCACTAGGTACGTGATGATGGGAGGCTTTCACCGTTACTTCTCTTAGTGTCAACAGCAATGAAGTCACATGAGATGTGGGAGAAGAACGTGCTAAGCAAGATAACAGTTTCCTGCCTCACACAAGCCAATAATAGTTTAGTGGAGAGAGGACAAAACAGTTTGTTTTGAGCTGCTTCACTACTCTGCAGGAAATTACTCCAATGAAAATTGCTTCTTTATGGTAAAACTAAAACTCCCTATCATTTTTCAGTAAGCAGGAGAGAAGAAAAAGCAACAGGTGAAACTAGGTAGAGAGAACTATGAAAAGAACTGTCTTCATATGCAGCACTCACATTTCTTCTTAGGGAATTGTTTTTATGGAAGAGCATGGGGAACAAAGTGAAAAGATGTGTTCAGCAGAATTAGACTCACACAAAACTGAGTATGATTATCATGTAATCAGAATGGTTTGGGATGGAAGAACTTTTAAAGATCATCTAGCCCACTCCCCCTGCCATAGGCAGACACATCTTTCACTAGGTCAGGTTGCTCAAAGCCCCATCCAACCTGACCTTGAACATTTCCATGGAGGGTGCATCCACAACTCCTCTGAGCAATCTGTTCCAGTTTCTCACCACCCTCATCGTAAAAAATGTCTTCCTCATGTCCAATCTAAACCTACCTTCTTTTAGTTTAAAACCAGTGCCCCTAGTCCTGTCACTAGTGGCTTTGGTAAAAGGGGCACTCTGTTCTGATGTTTCTTATAAGCCCCCTTCAAGTATTGAAAGGCCACAGTAAGGTCTCCCTGGAGCCATCTCTTCTTCAGGCTGAACAGCCCCAACTATCTCATCCTTTCTTCATAGGAGAGTTGTTCCAGCCCTCTGATAATTTTTGTGGCCCAATTCTGGACCTGCTCTACCAGATCCATGTCCTTCTTATGCTGGGGGCCCCAGAGCTGAACACAGTACTCCAGGTGGGGTCTCACAAGATCAGTGTAGAGGCGACAAATCACCTGCCTTGACCTGCTCTCCAGGTTTGATTGATGAGACCAAATGAACTGTTGCTGTTTTCTGAATTCTTGGCTATAATGAGACAAATACATTGAAAAATCTGGGAAGGGGGTATTCAAGAAGATATTCGCTTGGGGAATAAGAAGCAGGACAGATGTACAACCCTTGCATGGAATTCCTGTCAGTTCGGTGACATTTTTCTTATGAGATCCTTACAGGATGGACAGCTGCTCTGTTATTAATTGAAGTGTGTGAGTTTCCAGTTTTGAATATAAGACTAACCCAGTACTCTCTTCTCTTCTGTGTGCAGGCAGTGCATAATGATACACTATATTTCTGTGCTGACTTCACTTTCATCATAGTCCAAATTCTAGTGTAGTTTGAGTTTAATATTTTTATCTCATCTACAATGCAACATTCTTGTTAAAACTAAACCTGAGAGGATACCATTGTGATGATATTAACCTATTTCTAAAAAGATGAGGACTTGCCAATATTTTTCACAGTATCTTTTCATATAGTGAAGCTGGCAGCTATCGGCCTTTGTTATAGCACACATTTTCTGAAGTTTGGTTTGCTCCTTCATGTCAGGTTACTGGTGTCATGACATGATTTTCAGGAACTTCTCAAATAATTCAATTGTTATTTAGTTTTGGCATTTAAAGTGATTCTGTTGACCACCAGACTATCTATGTCTGGCTTTGGAATCTCAGTTTCTTGTGTGAGCCAGTCTTTTCTGTCAAAGAATTGAGGAGACATAGGCTTGATTCAAAGCCTGTGAATATTTTTTTTTATGGGCTTTGAAGCATGTCATAAATCTCCTGCATGTCATAAAGCTATTATCTACCCTTTGAATTAGTAAGGTTTTAAAGTGGGACAGTCCTTTAACAGACCACTGAAATATTAATTCACACAGTAAGGAATATACCTTCTTTGTACCACACTATTTTGAGGAGAACTGGCAACAAATGATTATTTCGTTTCTCTGTCATATACTACTTGATTGTAGAGCCAACGCAACCATCTACTGCCATCAGTATTAAACTCTGAATAACTTCTTTCCATTATGAAATTTACATTGTTTCTTACTTGATTCCTTATTTTCAACTTACTTCTTCAACATGGTGATTGTGAGATAACAGGCATCATTCAAACAACTTGGGCAAAAAAAGGTCACCAGATATAATATACATAATCACCTAACTACTGGAGTTTGAAATATCTGGAATCATAAAGAAGTGGTACAAAAAATAACATATAAAGAAGAATTATTGAAAACACACTGTGCCTAACTATCACCAACTCCAACCACATATTGAAAAACTAGCACCTTCACAAATTAGGGTCAGATTGAATTAAGAACTGCAGCCAGTTTTGTTGAACAAGACTTTCAATGAAAAAAAGGCAGAGGTAAGGAAGACTTCAGTGGAGGATTCTTCAGGATTCTATTCTAGGGTGCAGAAATTGGATGAAAGTTTAGTGTGTTCAGTAGTGACATTACAATTTATATTATTGCCAGTTGGAGAGCCAATGTTTTTAATTTTGGATTGTTTATATTTGGCTTGAATAGGCATTTAAAAATTGCTGATAAATACTGTGAAATATTAAATAAAATACAGAAAAAATAAAATAAAATGTGGCAATATTAGAATGATTTGACATGATGAGATAAAAATATAAACTGGTTGTGTGTTTATTATGTTGGGGAGTTATTTCCCTGATATTAAACAGAAAAGAAAAAAAACCAAACCAATAGCTAGCTCTGAACATATGTTAGTGGCACAGAAGTGCATTTCATTATTGCATTTTACATATGATAGGCTAACTAGTAAGACATCTTTTCTGATCACAATAAACCTGAAGAAGATATCCAACAAACTGTAGATCATGTCATATTTCAGGTAGCATGTTTTCATGCCTCATGCTCTGTGACTGTTACTTTGACTAGTGTTGACAAGTGACTAACTACCAGACTGACACTGGAGAGGTTTATATATGCAGAAATGAAAAAAAAAAAAAAAAAAAAAAAAAAAAAGACCAAACCAAAGAACCAACAACTTGATCTGAAAAGT
This sequence comes from Strix uralensis, assembly GCF_047716275.1. NCBI lineage: Eukaryota > Metazoa > Chordata > Aves > Strigiformes > Strigidae > Strix > Strix uralensis. The sequence continues at coordinate 130,135,754 of NC_133972.1, read as the reverse complement.
TTCTACCTACCAGAAAAGGAGTTCTTGTAAGACTTGCTAAGGACAAAAAGCACCAGCTTTGATCCCTTTCAATCCTAGGTCATCAAGTCTGGTGCTTGTTTTTTGTTTGATTTAAAGAATTTGAGTGTTATTTTCTGCCTTGTTTGCAAGACTGAAATGATTTCAACAGTCGAATTGACTCAATTAGTTACCACATGATAACCTAGAACACAGATTATACCATCTGCTTGTCTGTAACTTGTGCAGATTGCTACACAGTAGTGTTAGTGATATAATTCTGGGTAATTCATCTCCCAAATCAAAGCAGCTCAAGTTACATGCATTTATCATGGGACTAAAGGTCATACCTAAGTGTAACTGTAAACTATCACCTCAGGGTGGCTCATTTTTTCAACCATACCATTGTCTTGCCAAGTCCCATTTATAAATGGGACTTTCACCTTGCAATCACATAGCAGTATTATGAATAAAGACTGTTTCTTTATAATTTTTTTCAATATAAAAATATTAAGATTAGTTACATTTGATGAACTTCTAAAATGTTTTTGTTGAAATTACTTTTTTTCTTTATTATGTTTTGAGGCAAAAAATCCAGTGTGCTGAACAGGTGGCAAACACATTGAAGCAAGCCATGACATTGGAAGTATTTTACAGAATATTATATCACTCATTTCTCTTCTAGTCAATATATCCTGAATCCCCCAACCCCAAGGAAATCCCCAAAGCAGACTATTCCTTCTACTGGGATTAAAGTGCCAGACATCCCACTCAGTGTGCTAAAAAGATAAACAGGAAAATAAGACCATCTTGGGAGATAGGAAGTTGCTTATTGTAACTAAGATGACACTTCTTACAGGAATCGTTTAGTAGTAGACAGGGTTTGTAATGGAAGAAAAACTAAATGGAATATATCTTATGAATTAAATTCAAGACATAAGGTCAAATTCCTGTTGGTAAAGAGTTGCTGTTGTGAGATTTTAAGGAATGATACTTTATGAATAGTCTTTTGTAATGGATTTCTTTTTGTTTCTCAGTATTAGCCTTGTGGCCACAAAAAGGAGATACTGTAGCCTGAAGACAAATTCTAGAGTGATCTGAGATTAATAATTTTCTCTTGTGTGTAATGTTTCATTCCTCTTAAATTTGCGCTCTGCTGCTTTAGGTATCGGCAAGCTTCTTGCAAAGCTATTATTTCTTCACTGTTGATGATCAGACTTTGCCCAGAGCAGCTTGAATAGTAACCTAGGAAAAAATCAAACTAAAACCTCAACAAATCACTGTTCTCCCATTATGTTGTACCTTCCTTAAATACACTCCAGCAAGTATAGACTTTGTGTCTGAAAATTCTGTAAACAAAAGTGGCTGATGCCATGTGCCTAAACACTACTGTTTGAATTTTACTCAGCCCTGTTAATAATGTGTTGAAATCAACAGATTGTTCCCATATTAAAAAAAAAAAAAAAAATCTTCAAAAGAAACATTAAGAAAGAGCCAAATTGATTCTTGTTGTGTTTTAAATATGTAAATAAAAAATAAAACCAAAAAAGACTAAAGAATAGCACCCAGAAAAGATTGGAGCTGGGCCTCAGTTCTCAGCTACAATGTGAAGGAGTGTGCAAGATGCAACTGTACAACAAGATGCAGCCCCAGAAAGGGATATGCAAGAAGTGCAAACCACAGAGTTGTATCAGCCTGGGGTTATGCCCCAGCTAGTGGATCCACAGAGTATCAGGGACAAAAAACCTGAGTTCAGCTTCACATTGGCAAGGCTGTGTTGTTTTTACAACCTGACCAAAGAGCTCTTCAGTAATCTGCCACGGTACATTGGACAACTTGATCATCAAGAGACACCTATCCTTGGTATCTCTCCACCATTTATGTGAACACATACTTATCTGTTACTAAAAAAAGAGAAGGCAGAATGGGGAAGTAATAATCTCTCCAGACTGCTAGGAACTTCAGGGAAGAAGCACATAGTAGTGTGTTGTTGCAAATAGTAAAAAATTTAAATAAAAATAAGGAAGAATAATTTAAAAAATAAGTTTGATGATAAATTCTTATGTTATGGTTAACAAATTTTCTATTAAGATAGTTAAAAGTTGTGTGAAAATACCAGTATTTATTAAGCTGTTTGTCACCAAAAGTGTGTTTCAGTAAATGAGATATTGGTATATTTTTTGAGAAGAATTTTGATAAAATGAGAAAAATTGAAAATAGTTCCAGTGCTTCAAAAGGAAAATAACAAAGTCTTTCTGAAATTTTCCACTTGCAGAAAAGACAATGACATTTTTGAAGCTAGAATAGTTATCCCATAAGGTCAACTCATCTTTTATGAGATTACCAAATTAGATATTATATTTACTGATATCATTAATATTAAAAGCAACAGAATTCACATAAAATCAAATCAGTTGGATAAGCAAGATTTTATTTTTCAGCAATTTTTGTCAGACTTCATTGTCTGGTTAATGTCACAGAGTTTTCTGAATAGTTTAAATCTACTAAAATCTTAGGTATGGCTTCTTTTCCATTCTTGTTAATTCCCCAAATGTCATGTCATTTGCAGTATGGTGAGTCAGGTTGTGCCATTCATATAGGGATTAAAGCTCAGTTTGTGGTAAATATTTTAACCAAATCATATTTTGGCAGGCAAGTTGATCATTGCATTGCCTGCTCTTATTGTCCATGGGAGATCAAGGAGTGCATCTGAGTTCACAGGTTCAGGGAATGCCTCAACCTCATCCCAGCTCCATCTCAAGGAATTTGTCCAAGTATATGCCAGGATATTTGCTGTCACCCACAGCATGTCTAGGTTTCTACAAAGAAGAAACCAGCTGGTACATAATCTGGACATTTAAGGGCACTGGTCACAAAGCTCACCTCTAAGCCATTTATATGAAACCATGGAAAAATCACTATGTTATGTTCCTTATGAGAAATTTTATAAAAGACAAATAATCGTACTTCCCTAAATTCACTGTCAAAATCTGGTAGAACTAAATTTAGTTAAAGTTAACATAAAAACTTTTGAAAATTATTCCAATAGTCCCTTCCCATCACTAATTCATTGTAAAATCTAATATTGCTTCACGTTTCCTTCTGACCAATCTTCTAAGTAACTTCTTAGAATTGATTTCCTGTATCTTAGAAAAGGAGGTAAACTATAGAAACTTACAAAAATCCTCCAAAATAGTGATGACTTTTTTAACTAGTCAGAAATTCAGATATATTGTTGATTAATTAAATAAAAAAAATCTGAGTTATGTATTTTTCAGTATGAAATGTTTTCACTGGTATCCATCTGCTGCCTTTCTATCTCACTATTATTTTTGCACTATGTCTATCCTGTTGACACTAAGTTGTTATTCTCTATTTCTCTCATGTTCAAAATAAAATGTGTTTATTTAAATACACTACTGTGAGAAAAGCTGTGGAAATTATTATTTTTTATCACTGACTTTACCAACGCATCAAAAATGCTTTCTCTCACTATTACCAGTTCTGTATTTCAGTGTCTTCTGTGGAATTATATATGATAGGAACAAAATGCCTTTAACATGGTAGTTGTCCCTGTAAATTCAGCTAAGTTATGGCAACTGAAAAATCTTCCTGAGTAAAAGCTTATCTATGACATAAGCTATTATATTAAAACAGTCTAGGCAGAAAATAATCTATACTTACAGAATTGGGCAAAAATACATTGTTTTTAAACTTTGCACTATGCAGCTGAGAAAATTAAAAGTGATCTGCCAGCACGATTTACTTTATTACAGTTTTAAATAATTGCCAGTCTACTTCAACTTTACTGTCAACAGTGGGAATTTTAGTCTATCATGAAAAAAGTTTGATCATTAAAGTTGGAGCTTGTCTCTGATGGTATTTCTTTTCCTGACTGTTGTTGTCATTCATGTTAGAAATAACTACTGTAGAGCTAAATATTTGGTGTTCAAAAAATACACCTGGTGTTTTAAAAATGGATGGAAAGTATTATTGACAAGTGTCATCTTTAAACTTATGAAAAAATAGGCCACATTTATGTCCCTTTTTTCATACTGAAATCAATCAGATGCTTAGAAAAGTGAGGCATAGTTAGCGTAATATTATTGGACTGTGGACCTTTATAACAGAATCTGACCACAGGTTTTATGACAGTTAGCTTTTTCAAGAAGTGCAGTCTCTCCGCAAATTATGTGAGAAAAATTTGGAGTTCTCTCAAATTAATCTGCCATTTGATTTATTACAGGATAATTTAGTGTATGTTTGTATCAGCAGAGCAATTGGCTCCATGATGGTTATTTTCAGAACTGAAAATGCAGGGGAATGCAATGAAACTCTGACGTGCAGAGTTTATTGGCATGGACACAGCATCCCATAAACTGTATTCTTTCCCAATACGATCTGGCACATTCCCCAGAGCTGCACTGTTTTATAAGCATTTACCAGATCGTGTCAGCTGTAGTTTGGATAGTTCTGCATCACTGTTCGATATCAAGATCATTTGACTAAATTATATGTAGACTCTTTATCAGTCTTCATTATGAATATAAAATATCCAACTGTTGTTGAGGTAAGATAACGTGTTGAAGGAAAATTTTCCAAAATAGAAACCCTGTCATAAAAATGACAAGAGAACCAGAAGATGATGATATCATGAAGGCCAATGGGACAACAAGAGGTTGAGATGAAGTTTTATTCCTTTAATATTATTTGTTGGTCTGATCATTTATACCAGTAAGGCTTGGTAGTATATTCTGGGAAAGTGAATCCTGATGGAATATGAATATGAAGAAAGCAGATTCAGTTCTCATACAAGTGAATTTCTGCACCTGATCTATTTCTGATAAAGACTAAGCAAGGAAAAGTTTGAAATCTAGTTCACTCGAGGCAAAGACTCTCAAGAGCTTTGAAGTGAAGGCACGCAGTACAACAGAGTTTATAAAAGGATATTTAAAGATTTGGCAGAAAGTAAATCACAGCAATTTCTACTGATTCTCAGAATACTTGCACTATTTTTTACATGAATAAAGGTTCTCCTTAAAAACATGGCAAAACCTGACAAATACTGATTTTTAATCTTGTTCACAGCAGGATTTTCAAAGAAAAATCTATGAAATGCATCATATAACAGTAATAGAATTGCTTACATTTTCAGCAACGCATGCAGACTACTACTGCAAATAGAAGCATATGAACCAAAACCACAATCCAGATATGGCAATTTTATGTCTATTCCACTGTTGTATTTAAATAGTGGTGGAACATTTGTAGGCTCACACTTACAAACTAGTTACCATAGCTCACCAAGTTCTCGTGCACCTGTTTGTACACACTGTAATTTATAGTGTATGCATGGGAATGCAATGTAACTGAACAATTTTTCACTTCTGGATAAGCTGAATTCATGATTTGTTCTTCTTTCCTGTGGGTGCTTCCAAAAATTATTTTTTTTTTTTTTTTTTGACTAACCTCACTTGGTAATCTGTACACAAAATAAACAGAAGTAACCAGTAAGAAAAGCTTCATAAACTGACAAACAACAAATTTAATACTGACAGCTGATCCCAGCATCCTTCTGGCACATCCTTTGTAGTAAGACCTGGTCCTCTGCAGCAAGCAAACAGCAATAGTTTTATATATATGAATGGGGAGCGAAGAAAAAGAAAAAAGAAAACAACAAACCCTCTCCCAAAACAAAGAAGTAAACAGAAACCCTAAACCCACAATAATATCCTATTTGCACAGTTTAATTACTCAGAAAATTATGTCTCTGCTGTTGAAATTCTTCATGTATGAGCATTTGAATGAGCAAAACAATCCTTCTTGAAATTATTCTTAAAGTAGGATACAAAGAAGAAATAGGATTTCACCTGTGACTTGCCAAAAATATTAATAGATAACTTCCCTCTCTAGTCATCATATTCTAATTGGAATGGTCATTATCTCATTTTTACTTCTCTTCATTCTCATCAAGTGGAGATGAAATCAAAGCACAAGTACTGGAACAGCACCAGCTGTTATCATGATACTTTTACTGCACAAAGAAATCAAAGGTGCAGTAGGCTCATCATATATCCAGACCAGTTATTTAAAGTGATGATGCTTTGTTCTCATGTAATCAGGAACAATTCCACCCAATCAGATTGCACCAATCGTTATAAAATCAGAAACAAGTTTCAGAACATCCTCATACCTCCTTAATTTTAGAAGGATTTCAGCTGTGATCAAAGATAAAGATTCAGTCTTCAGAAAGCTCTGAAATGGAAAAATATCTTTCTATTCCAAGAGCACTGTTTTGTTCTAAGCTACGTGTCTTTTATTGTTATATTAATGTCAGCATTGCAATCACACATTAATGTTAGTTTTTTCTGTTTAATGCTTTCAACATTTTTAATAATTTTTACAGAGTTCGTATTTCATGCAGACTGAAAGATCTGAATTTGGACTATCTCAGCTTACCCTAGGGAATCTAATATGATATTACCCCTTTAAAATAGTATGTAGTAGTTCCATACAAATTAATATACTCTGTAGAAGTAAGTAAATTGATTTGAATGCAGGCATTTGCCCTGAAATATTAATTATGAGCAGATGCACATGAAGACACTCTGCTCAGCTAAGATAAGGTGCCTGCAAGTATTATTGTCAATATAATGAATATAACAAACAAAAGCAGTTTCCCAGACCCATTCAGAAAATGAAATCAGTAACACAAACAAATTAATGGAGGTTATTAGGAGAGAAATCTTTTTAAAGAACCCAGAGTGAAGGAATTATTCCCCATTTTAAGAAAACATAGACATTTTGACATGTGAGACTCCTCTATCTTGTCTTAACAGATTTATCACAGGTAGCTGGGCTTTTGTTCACCTTTCTAAGCACTGTGCTAATGCAACTGTGATGACAACATTGAAAGATTTTAATGGAGGCAAAGAACCTCATTAGTCTCTGATAAGCTTGGCATCAGTTAAGACTTACCACATTTAAAAATACTAAACTGCAAAGATGCAGAAGTACTGGCAGAACTGAACCAGGCATGCAGTACATATTCTGTCGATGTTTGTCCATGACCTGGGGAATTGACATCTTTAAATATGTGAATTGGGAAGGACAGAATTCATAGAATTTACCTTTAAATTTTTTCTTTGAAAAGCTAGAGCGACAATCCAGTCTATAGAATCCCTAGCACATATTTGTAACAGTATGCATAAGAAAGAGATTGGGAACATTCACTAAGTAATGCCAACTAGTCACCAAATGGAGGAAGAAGAGATTTAGATTTCACTGACGTAACCATTTATTTAACACTCTCTGAGATGCAGGAGATGGTTCCTGGTACACTGAAGAGATTCACTGAAGGGAAGCAACCTACATTCTGATGAAGAGGGTAGCTTCCTATTTAGGAGGAAATAGAAAAATTTGCAGTGAAATAGGAAACCAATTTAAAAACTTTAGAAAAGTCTTAAGAGAGTTAGGCTATAAAAGCAAAATTGTCTCATCGAGAGCATAAGACATACACAAGATCCACAACTCCAACTACTGCAATTTCAAGATGACAGTAAAACAGCTCAGTGAAGGAAAGTTCTTTCTGTGAGTAATTTAAGTAACTACTTTTTTTTTTTTTTCATTTCTTTGCTTTTTAATTGCTTTTGGTTTTTAATAATAATTGCTGGTATTTTCATTTTTATCTATTTTTGTTTTAAGATAAGCAAATAAATGCTTATATTGAAATTTGATATATCTATAAAAAATGGTCTTGAGAAATTTTAGCAACAGTTTACCCACTTGAGTACATGTATCTGCAGTACTGTATGTATGCATGGATGTATATATATGTATATATATTCAGCACTGTATATAAAACTAACAAAGTGGATTCTTATTTAAAGAACCTGTACAGAGACAAATGACACAAAGTGCTGAATAGTAGGGAGGCAGGGAATTTTACAGTGACAGAGGGTGTCAATACCAGGCTGCGCAACATGCAGTAATGTATTGGACCACATGCTTGAACTGTAAGGGCCATGTCATAGGGAGAGGAAGTAATAATTCGTGCTTTATCCTTTTATTTTTTATTCATATATCCTCTTAGTAGCTTTTCTTTGAAACTGCAGAGCTGTAAATCTTTAGAGCTTAATTATAACTTTTCATGGCATCACTAGGCAGTGCTGTGCCATTGAAGGCTGCCATAGATATTGAAAAAGATCACTTCACTGCCATCTCAGACCTTGGTCTTGACAATCCCCCTGACTACCCACTTAGTTTCCACTGTGTCTGTTTGAATAGGCTCTCACTTCAGCACTTTCAGAGTTTCACTTTTCAGGCTGCCTCATCCAAACCTGGTTGTATTTCAGACCATTCTGGACAAGATCCCAGGCTTTGCTGTGGAGTCCTGTCCCTTCTGTCACTGCCTTCAAAGTAAAAGCAAAAGGTAAGCTCCAGCAGCAGAGCTGCAGATGTTTCTTCTGAATACTCTGACAGAGTGAGTCTGAGTTTCACTGAACCCCTTTTCTCACTAACAATAGTTAACTTCCCTAACTCTCAAAAAATATGACATGCTTGCTCAGGAAACCTGGCTAAATTATTACACTTGACTGGAGGAAGGTTTTGTTTCTTCCTAGGAATCAAGCACACCTCTTCTAGAATGTAAATATAATAAACTCAGATAACACCATGATACCATTATGTTTGCACGGAGACTACTAGAAAAGAGTGTTACTTGTATTGAATTAGGACTGTGGTCACTAGAATGTATTAATATAATTCAACAATGCAATTATTAGTTTTTCATTAGTATCTCTCTGTTTGGACACTCATGTTTAAATTATTGGAGTTCTGTATGTTGAAAATTATCAACAGTTGAATACTATTAGAAGTGCTCTACAGAAATACATAACCCTTAAACAAACTATAGGAGAAAGATTACTGCATGAATGAAAAGAACAATATTTTAAAAATAATTTATAAAATATATTAATTCTTATTTTACTGTTAAAATTAATTTTACATTGCTTTTATCTGAAGAGCCTGTTCTGAAAATTTCTCACGTGACTAAATACTACACTGCAGTTCCTATTCAAAAATATCCACATTCTAATTCTGATTTTTAAAGTAAGCAAACTTTCCAATTTTTTTCAAAAAAGTCTATGATGCAATGGTACATTCCTCATGTAGGCTTTATTGATCAAAATATTTACTCATTAAACACATGAAGCATAGATAAATTAATTCTGTTGAAAACACTTGAATATGATTCCTAAAAGCCTGGGTAGCTATATTAAAATGGCTGCTAGGTCTCAAAGTGTTCACTTTAGTTGCAGGTAGATGAATTAGGAGATATACAGAAATGAGAAAAAAACACCTCCTAAAAGTATATATACATATGTAATCTATACACCATTTTGGCTATTGCTGAGGAAATTGTTAACTTGCTGGAAGACTGCATGAAGATTATGAGACTGTTTCCTGACTTTGATTAACACATTATGAAACTAATTTACAAACACTGTTGATTTGTGAAGTGCCTTTGTGTATCCATTTTACCAAAACTACGTTCAATGCATATTCATCAGAAAATGGCTTTTTAAAGCCACTAAAGCTCAGAGAGAGGCATTTAATCTTAAATTATATGATCAGAGCAAAAAGTTAGTTTACTAAACAGATGGCCATGGATGGGAGAATCAGCCTGTTGGCTGGGAATGAATATTCCTCAAATAAGAAAAAAAAAGAGCAGAGGTACCAAAGGGTAGAAGAGATGTTTAAAAACTTGGGGCTGGAAAATGTGGGAAAAGAAGACTATCAGAGGAAGGCCTGTTTCTTTTTAGGTGTGAGACCAAAAAGTACAAGTAGTGTTAATAAAACATGTGATTCAAAACACAGGCACAAGAAGATCCCTCTTGTCCCTCAGACTCCTATAGGTAATGAGGAAATGAGAGACATAAAATGTTACTATTTTTGTCCCATTCTTTATGCTGCTTGCTAAGAATGATAACATTTTTGAAACCCATACACAGGTTGCCTGTATTTCTCACCACTGGACATTCTTTAAACTTCCCAAGAGAAAGAATCTGGAGTCAAGAGTGTCCACCTGGATAAGCTTCTTCTGCTGGCCAAAAAGCTGCAGAAATAGTGGATAATTAACTTAATTAACACAGAATAATTAAATTTGGAAATGGAATAACCTACAGGTGCTGCGAATCGAATTAAACATCCTAAAATCTGGCACTATGTTGAGAGAACCTGTCTTTTCTAACTCTTTAACCTTTATTTAAAGGGCTGTGATGCCTTAAACATAGATCAGCTCTAAAGGACAACTTTATGCCTTTTATCAGGTGAAATAGATTAGAAATAGTTTAAGAAGTTTTGTTGACCTCAACTGCATGTAACGTCTTGATAATTCCTAGGTGAGTAAAGTTCACTAATAAATTTCATTTTGAGACTCATCTTTTTTTCTGAACCTCTCTATTACCAATGGTCAAGCTGCAACATGATGTGCAGACTTAAAGCAGCACTTTAATATTTGGCATCAACAAATAATATGGTTAGATATTTTAATTGGTTACAAGACAATGAGCAACCAAGACACAGTGTAATAAAGCATTCTAAGCTTTTTAAGAAATGTCAACGATACTCACTGAAGGTCAGAACCAAAAGACTTAATGACATCATTTGCGTGTTAAAGTAAAGGATAATTGGGTTTTAAGTCTGTAAGGTACTATTAGCCATGTGACCACTGTCACTAATAATCTTTCTCTTATTGTCTGTTAAACTGGCACTACATTGCTATGTGATCTATTCATACATATTTCATATAAAAATATGAAAATAGAATGAGACAGTTCATGAGTGGTCATGAACTTTTAATTCATGAACTGTCAGGAATAAATGTGTGGTTTTAACAACCAGATAAATGCTCATTAATATTTTCTGAAGAGTGTCCGAACATTCACTTGTTTGTGATTTATTGAATATATACTCAAAAAAATAATAGTCCACCATTATGAATGAGAGAATGTTTTCTTTTGGCAAAAACCCAAAACAAAGCAAAATATGAGTGAAGTTTTGTTTTGCTTTGCTTTGGTTTGCTTTTTAATGTAGGTTGTTCTGGCTGTGCTGGAATGCCACCTGCAACGAAAATTGAAAAATGTACCACACCTATTCTAAAGGGTTTTCTAACGTGGGGTTATTTACTTCCTATAGAGGCAGAAAAAAAACCATATAAATTTGGCAGGATATAGACATTCCAGAGCAATAGCTCTGATTTCTCCACAAACCTTCAGAAGACCTTTTCAGAAAAGCAGTTGTTAAATTGCTGTAAAATGGTGAAATGCACAGAGAGAATAAGTTTATTACAAAAAACTTGAAAAACATTTTTTATTCTGTGTTCAGTCCTGGTTATGGTATTGCAGCATATTTAGGGAAGAAGAAAATGACCACTTATACTACGTTTGTGGGTATAAAGTGGAATGCACTTATTTGTATCTTTATGCACACACAACTTCAATAAATGTACAGGGAAGAAAAAAAGAATGAAGATAGAAAGACTTCTAATCTCCTAAAATTTGCAACATGATTTCAAGCTGTTGTCTTGCTGATTGAAATGTTATCTGAAGTTGTTTCAGACATTGTTGAAGCTGTGATCTGTTAATAGTCTTTGAATTCTAATTATTTAGGAGTAAATGCTCTGGATTTTCATGCATTTTAACACAACATTCATTTTTCAGAGTTCTTCTGCACCCTCTTTTTGTATTTATATACCTACTAAATATTCTGGTCGTGGTTTATCTTGAAGTATTTCTTTTCCTTTAAAGAAGAATTGCATTTGTACCATCAAATTATACTTTAGCTGATTTATTTTTTTCCACCTACTACTTCTGATCAGACAATTGTATACTTGAAACTGATGTGCAGATGTTCTATGGATAATGGATTTGCAACAGCTTTTACAATAAACAATGTTTCAGTCCGTACGTACTGAGACCCTTGGAGAAGACATCGTACTCAGGGAGTTAGTGACCTGGGCAAGCCATGTCTGCTCTCTTGGGCCTGAAAAGCTCATGTGTTGGCATAAGCAGCTGCTGTAACGGAATATGCTGGAGTAGCTTGTTGCAGCCTGTACTGCACGCTGCTGGATGTCATGACAGAGATAGCATTCCAGTCTGTTAAAGAGAAGATACATAGTTTTTGTTTTTACACAAGATAAAAGGGACCATGGTATGGGAGGCAGGCTGAACCTCTGCAAAGACAGGATCTGTGCAGCATGCTGTGGGAAAATCCACCTTGGGTCTGACTGATCCTGCACAAAATCTGGGTCCCCAGGATCTGCAGGGACTTAAAATATACTCCCTGTCTATATTCCTCTTTTTATTCTATCTTTATTTGTTGTCAGGCCTTTCCTATTGAGATCCAAGAGAGCCCTGCCCCACATCCCCCTCCCCTTTTCCTATACACCCTTGTAGAACACCACGTGCCTGATGGGAAAATGCAGTCATAACCATTTTCTGCAAACTACAAGCCAGAACATTATGCAGCAGTTTCTGGTTTAAAATTATCCCAAAGGGAGTACAAATAAGTTAGCTCTCTCATTGATGTCATGTTCAATTATTGTTCTCAAACAGTAAATGAGAGGTTGAGAAGAAATTCTCAACTGACTTTAATGATAAAATTAAGAAAAAAAACACCCAAAAAACCTTAAAAACCAGATAGATAAAACCCCAAAACCCTGCAGTAGGGAACTATTGCTGTTTTAGTTCAACCTACTTTTTTTTTATCTTTTCAGGTTTTTTTTTCCTCTTCTTTTGTTTATCTTGCTCTTCTCTTTCCTTTATTTGTAGCAGCAGGAAATGAAAGTGAGCTTATTTCATTCTAATACATTATTAGCTACCTAAGGGATGATTAAAAAACACAAAGGAAACACATTTGGTCATATTTTGTAGCCATAATGAGCAGAGTTTGAGTTGAAATTTGAATGGAAAATCTTGAGGGACTTTATTAAGTTTATTCAGAGTTCTTTCAATGAAGTGTGTAAGTAGAAATACTTAGGGAATACGACATGTACAATTTTTTGATTTATTGTTTTTGTCTTTGATTTTGTGAAATCTCTTGGGGTTTTATACAAATCTCTAAAGTACTTCAAGAATGTAAGTAGTCAAGTATTAGAACTTAGGGCAAAGGTGCTGGATATCAATGAAGGTCTAAATAATTTTTTTTCTTCACCAAGACTTCCTCGATCTAACCTGGAAGCTAGATATGATTTCAGTTTTTATACAATAATTGCATTAGAATACATATTTCTTTTCCCTCAGAGAAAAGTGTAAAGCAGAAAATAACCTGCTTTTCAGATAACAGAACACAAAAACTTAGTTGAAAGTAATGAAGATTGAAAGGATGTTAACTCTGTTATGTCATCCCATCTAACATTTCAAAACTTTCCATGCAGAAAGCCTCACAAAAATATTAGAAAAGGGACTGTCATGAGGGGGACGAGGGGGAAGGAATATATGTTATATAGATACATGTTCTAATGTATATGCGTATAAAAACTAAGGGGTTTCAGGGACCTTGCCAGATGTGTGCACACTCTCTGCTTCCTCCTACCTCAGTAAGTTTTCAAATTATTCCTTTCGACAGAGAATTTCAGTTGAATGAATTGAGATGACCTACATGAGAATTTCACAGAATTTCACAAAAAAGAGGAGTGAACTGCCATGTAAACACCTTTATAAAAAAGGTAATTATATAAAAGGAATAATTCCTCTTTCATTTGAGAAATTACTTATCTATTTCATGCAATACAAAACAGGATTAATGGTTGACATCCTAATAAAGATAAGCATCTCTTCCATGCTGGAACTGTATGAAATTTTTCTTTGAAGGTGGATACCTTAACTCCACTCCTCAACTCTTTGCCAGTTTACCTAGCTGCTTTATCCAGTAAGCTGACTTAAACAAATACAATGGAAACTGAAAATTAATTGAAGAAGAAACCACAATTATTTGTATAATTATTAGGCCTTCAGAATAGGTTGGAAACTGTAGCTCTATACAATTTTCAGACTGTCTAATGTTTAGATCTTGCTTCACAATTAATATTTTTTTTCCAATTCTGTTTATATCAAAGAACTTAAAGATATTGAGATGCATTAGTTATAATACAGGATAGCAAACTTTCAAATAAAGGTATTTCGATGATGATTCTGCTGTAGAATTTTCTTACATTTAATTTTTGTGTTTATCTTTTTCTGTATTTATCAAATATCAAAGGCTTTTTTAATTTTCTATATTCAGATTGCCTATCCGTGCTCACCCTGCTCAAATGCATACATGTATCATATGTTTATTTTGTTTGTCTGTCTATGGGAGGATGGAGAGAAATAGGAAGGATGAGAAAGTGACACGTTTATCTTTTCTTAATGTCCTTTTTTCATCTCTTTCTACATAAGTGCTGAAAAGGGTGATTAACATTAATTATTGAACAGAATTGAAAAGAATCTAAACTTCAGGTTCTGAAAATGTTTCAGCTGAGGAAGACTGTATAGTTCAGATAAAGCTCAGATGCAATACCCTGGAATAAGGAAAGACTATCGATAAGATATTCCTACACATTTAAGTCTTGTTTCCCAAATTTTTGGACAGCATTGTTTTCCAGTACAAATGTTACAGAGATTAGAGTAAGGTTTTAAAAAAAAAAAAGCAATGATGTAAAGTTCCTTTTGGTAAGCACCTAGTGCCTCAGTTGGAAAATGACAACCATCTACTTTGAGTGACCACGTTAACATTTATAGGTCCTCCATTTTTGGTGATTTAAGTTAATTTTATCTTGTGACAGACTAGAACTGCTCAGCCAGTCACTTGGTGTTTCTCAGCTGGAAGCCTTTACTCATAGGCTGAGGGGCAATACGGATGGACTTCCTACAGTTCCTGAATGTTGTCTGAAATTTCCTGACAGTCTCTGGTATACTCTATCTATATCTACATGGTAACATTGCTGTGTTCAGCAATTATGAAGTGGCCATGCAAAAATAAAAATACCCTAAAAATCCATTTATGCTATACCCAAGCTCTGAATTACCCTGACCTCAAGCATTTTCTGTATGCATTTTCAAACATATAAATTTCAGTTTCAGAAAGTGCTGAGCTAATAGAGCTATACACCTAAATTTAATCTCAAATTAACAATGACATTTACTTGAGACTTTGAAATATATTTATAAAAATAAAAAAAATTTGCCTACTAAAATTCTTCCTAAGGCCTTGCTAGTCCTATCCTGCTGCTCAGAATATAAAATAAAATTTCACAGATCATTGGCAGGAGGAGAGAATTACATCTAAAGAGCTTTACACATTTGAGAGCTAGGTCTGCATACACAATGTAAACAAAAGTGTTGACTTCTTCAAGCCTACATCCTTGTTCCAATGATCAGGAAGTGGAGCTGACTAAACAGTCCTACATGGGGTTAGAATATACTGATATACCATCAGAAAAACTCTTCTAGCTTATGTGGAGGGTTTGACAATTCTTGAATAATAATGATTCTTGTTATCTAATGCTGGAATTAATCACATTCTACTGTAGGGAACTGATAAAGATATTTCCCTCTTTTTGAGAAAAGGAGAACTGCAATAATGATCTAAGTAAGCAAAGAAGCCTTCTACATTTCCCTGACCCAGAAAACACACAGAGGTAAAGTTTATTTCAGTCTATCTTATTCAGCTATTAAACTTTTCTGCTCTATTTCTTACCTATATTATACTCATTTTTTTTGTGAGGCCTCTATTTATGTTATCTGTAAACTTGTATGTTACTATATAATTCTGTTACATGTCACCATCTCCCAACTGAAATTTGAACCCTAAATTAGTTTCTTGTAGAACCCTCAGAAGTCTATTCCTTAGCATAGGAACTGTAGCCACCAATCTTTACATCTTCAGAAATTTGAGTCTTTGGAGATACTCCTTCAGTGTTCTTGCTACCAGGGACTAAAATCTCATGCATATATTTGAGGCATGATTGCTTTGGACTGTGTTACGTGCTCTATATCATTAATAAAAAAAAAAAACAAACTTTTTTTAATCTTCCTTTTAAGGAGATCATATTCCAGCCTCTGAAGTAAATTTTTTATTTATTCTGTAGGTTAAATCTCAGTTATACTGAATTCAATGTCAAAGCACACATCAGTTTTACTGGGGCCATAATTTTATCCTGACTAATTCACACCATCTAGACTATCTGAAAAATTTATCATTATCAGAATCCTGCTTTCCCACATCCTTTTTCTTTTCTAAAAACTTCCTTTCTAGATATAATAATATGAACAGAGTATAGAAAATGTATTCCCATTAATAAATAATTACTACATTTTTTTTGTCACTGATTTTACAACTTAAAATGTTGTAAAATAAAAATTCCTGGTTTCACTTTTTTCTTGTTATGTAAGGCTCAACAGTGTGGATCCACATTCCAAAGTAAATAATTTCCATTTGACAAATTGTACTTTTCTGTAAATTGTTTACTGATGTACATCAAGGAATATATTGAAACATCATAAAAATGAAACAGTTGTTTCACAAGTTTGTTGTCAATACTGAATGGACTACACTGGGCTGGTGATGTATAGCAATAACTTAAATTGGGAAAAACAGTGATCATTGAAAGGATATTAACATTGGAGACATATAAGATTTAGGAGAATAGTATGAAAAAAAAAATTAAAGTGGATAATGGGAGCAGTGGTCGAACATTGCTAAGATTCTTGTTGATTTAGACACGATGAACTAATACATACTTATGTTTATGCATTGTTAACCAGTTTGCAGCCATTCAAAAGGCATCACAGTTATCTTTATATTATATAACTGTAATATTTTTCTTATTATTTCATTTCTTTGTACTTAAAATTATAGATGCTGTTGTTTCTGGCCTGTAGTACACTGACTGTGAACTGAGGTGAACAGCAGTTTCGCATGGTTCTGGGAAACTGCATTTGTTTATCACTTAAAACTTTGGCTGTGCAGTGAAGCACCTACCGGTTTTCAGTTGTATATATTGTAATAGGCATTTGAAGCCTAAACTATACATCAAAATGGAACAATTCTTTAAATCCAGAGAATTAAAACACGTCTTTGAGCTCTAAGAAGGGAAAGCAGTTGTTGAGCATAGGACTTCTCATGAAGGTCCAGACAAGTAGTCCTTCCTGCTAGGCTGGAAGCTGGTAGGAGCAGATTATACTGTCTGAACAGGAGACCCTATTAGACCCCACAGAAGCCCTGTTTTGGGGACTCAAATTTAACAGTTTTCAAGAGCCAGAAAAAGGCTGAAGAGAAAAGTCATGATGCTCCATGTTTTCCTTCAGCAGAGACAGAGAGTAAAGAAGGTCACGGTGGAGGAACCTAAAGCAATTCTGTTAGGTGTCTGTGAGTCATCTGTCTGGGGAGATCTGTCTTGCCTGTCCAGGTCAGCAGAGGCTGAAGGAGAAAGCAGTGGACCAGGGAATGTCTGAAAGTGTCACACTTCTCAGTCCAGGAAACCAAGGGGGGCTGTTGGATGCATAATTTCTAAGGGGGGCAAAAGTTGGCAGGTTTATCAGTTGCTGGAAGGTCCAACATTAGGAAAGAGAATAAGTGCTGAGCATAGTACTCTTCACAGAATCACAGAATCAACTAGGTTGGAAAGGACCTTGAAGATCATCTAGTCCAACCATTAACCTAACACTGACAGTTCCCATCTACACCATATCTCTCAGCGTTATGTCGACCCTACTCTTAAACACCTCCAGGCATGGGGACTCTACCACCTCCCTGGGCAGCCCATTCCACTGCCTAATAACCCGTTCTGTAAAGAAATACTTCCTGACATCCAGTCTAAACCTTCCCTGGCACAACTTGAGGCCATTACCTCTTGTCTTGTCACTCATTACTTGGCTAAAGAGACTCATCCCCAGCTCTCTGCAACCTCCTTTCAGGTAGTTGTAGAGGGCGATGAGGTCTCCCCTCAGCCTCCTCTTCTCCAGACTAAACAACCCCAGTTCCCTCAGCTGTTCCTCGTATGACCTGTGCTCCAGACCCTTCACCAGCTTGGTTGCCCTTCTCTGGACACGCTCGAGTAATTCGATGTCCTTCTTGTAGTGAGGGGCTCAAAACTGAACACAGGAATCGAGGTGCGGCCTCACCAGTGCCGAGTACAGGGGCAAGATCACTTCCCTGTCCCTGCTGGCCACGCTATTTCTGATACAGGCCAGGATGCCATTGGCCTTCTTGGCCACCTGGGCACACTCCTGGCTCATGTTCAGCCAGCTGTCAATCAACACCCCCAGGTCCCTCTCTGACTGGCAGCTCTCCAGCCACTCCTCCCCAAGCCTGTAGCGCTGCTGGGGGTTGTTGTGGCCCAAGTGCAGCACCCGGCATTTGGCCTTATTGAAGCTCATACAGTTGGCCTTAGCCCATCGCTCCAGCCTGTCCAGATCTCTCTGCAGAGCCTCCCTACCCTTAAGCAGATCAACACTCCCACCCAGCTTGGTGTCGTCTGCAGTTGCATATGACACAATATATAATATTTGGAAGTGATATTGTTTAAGATTCGCAATATCCAGGTATATCTTTTGTTCATACCAGTAGATTCCAGGAGTGAGAATGCTCCATGTAAAATGGCATGGTTTTGTCTCCACACATTAACTTATAGTCATCAGAATATCACATGATGTCAGTTTGATGGCAGGACATGACAATAGATAGAGCTTAAGACATACAGGACAGTGTATCTGACTCAAAATACTGTTTATAGCATGGGTTGAATCTATTTTGTCAACAGTTCCTCCAAAGAAGGCAGCTTCTGTGGGCAATGGAATTTCTTTTCTAAAGACCCTTAAAAATAGATCTCTTGCATTTTCTCTTCCTGGTTGGTTGGAAAAAAAATAGGTTTCCAATAAACATGCTGTTAACAAAAAGAAAATTCTTACCTTGTTGGGAACAAAAAGAAACAATATCAGAAACATGTCTCAGCAGTCACTGAATGAGAAATATTTTTCACAAATGAGCTACTCCATGGTACTCCTCCTGGTCTGAACTGGGGTATTTAATGAAGGTTATTTAAATGTAAAGATCCTAATTTTGTGAGGGGTGCAGTAACCTTGACTGAGCTTCCCTAGTTGTAGTTTCCTGTGTGTGATGAAATAAACCTGATACAGGATGGAAGCCTGTGTCCTTCTCCTGGGCTGTTTGCCAGTTTATCAATGATAATTGTGACAGAGAAGAACAGAACAACATGTTATTTCAAGAACCATGTTTGTTAAAAAATAAACACATCTATATTTGTTATAACAATATAAAATTTAAATGAGTACCTAAATGTATGTCAGTAGCAATAAACAGAACTAGTGTTTCCCATATAATCAGCAAGGATGTTGAAATATCCTCTGCAATGCAGCATTAGTTCAATTATGGTAAGGGAATTTGTAGGATGGAGAAAAAGCACCAACTGGCAATAACCTTTCTATTTAATTGTAGTTATAGAAATACAGATAATAACTATAATACTTTTCAGTCTGCAGTAAATATTACATTTTATAATTTTCAAGTACCACTTAAAATTCCTGCTAAATGAATGAAAACATCGGCATTAATGGAGAAAGTGGTAGTGTTCTCCATAGCATTCTTAGCAACACACTTTTCACTATGATGATTGGCATCTTCATAAACGTGTGTCTTGATAGGTCAGACTGATGGAATACATACAAAACTTCAAGATGGTGAACAAATCATCCTGGAAGTGAGGCCAACCTTGTCAGCAGTGACTGCTTCTGAAACAGGTGGAATTTTAGATGACTGAATTATTTGTGGTTATAGGAACACAGATGATAACTATGATAAATTCTAGTCTGCTACAATTATGCTATTTGAAGAAAATACTTCAGACAGCATTCTAAGTTCTGTTGTCTGCTACAAATACCATTCTAAGTATCATTCTATTATATAGTTAGGTTCAGGATTCATCTTTTATGCAGTACAGAAGCTCAGGCAATTGTAGTACATATGAGTATGTCTTTCACTGCTTTGATCAGAACTCAAATATTGACATTAGATTTTTCAAATTTCAGAGATTAAAATGAAATGAGTCTTCAGTTCTTTATTTAAACACACGTTTAAATTTCATTATTACCCATTTTATGAACTAGTGATAAAGTAAATAACCTGACACAGGTTGGTAGTTAGATTATTGCTGAAGTTTGAAACATCATTGATCTATATAGAAATATGTAATATTCTCAGGAGACAACTAATATATTTCAGTCATAGCTATGACAAAAATCCAGCCTTTGTCATAATTTCACAAAATTAACAGAGAGATAAAGACCTTTTGTCACTTCAGCTCTTTAAAAGTTGAAGATAAATGAATAACTGAGTTTTATTTTTTAGCTCAGTCTGTTGAGAAGAATAATCCAGCTATTATAATGCTCTTTCCCAAAAACTGGGTAGTAATCATGTGATAATTAGAAGTATTTAATTTTTGGCAGTTCACATCATCTTCTTAATTACTATTGTTCACTGCAAAATTAATTTACCAAAATCCTAACATGTTATTAATCTTTGAAATTAAACAAACAAACAAACAAACAAACACCCTCACCAAAAAAGTTACCTGCAAAATGCAAACTTTTCTCTGAATAATGTGCCTGTTACAAGACTACTGCTTGTGGACTAATTTGTCGTATTTTCAAATATTAAATCTTTCTCCTCCCCTGTTTCAAATCCAAGTGAAATAATGTTTTTTCTGGTTTATTTTATAGGTCGGTAAACTTCTTACATTTCTTATCTGGTGATCATATGCAAGCACTAACTTTTAGGTGAAAATAAACACATACTGCTGTACTTAAAGAACAAAACAATGCTGTTACATAAGAAGTAGTCCAAATTTTGTTTTAAGCGTCATCTAATTTTTATTTTGTTGTGTTATATTAATATTCCATTATAAGTTTTTATTCAGTGCATATGTGGGAGAAGAGGTGTTGTTTTCTTAAAACCAATTGAGAAAGAGTACAGCAATCAAGGGCTAAGACAGAAAAAATCATATTTTGAATCACAAGGTGCCGAAGAATTTCATCATGAAGAACTAGATAAGGTGGAATACATTTTGGAAAACACCATGTCAAATCAGGCATACTTTTCCTAATTTTACAAGCAGGAACCCCACCACACTATTTTTTTTCATTAGATTTGCATACCGGAATTTTGAAGTTTAGCCACTTAAAATTTCTAATTCAGGGACTTCAATCACAAAGCAAAGTAGTTAGCAGCAGCTAATAATATTTTTTTTTAAAAGTGTTATATTCTGCTTTCTATGTGTGGTGTGAGGAACAGAGATAGAGGGATGTTCCAATTTCTGCCTCTGTGTCCCTTCTAATCATACGTGTTCAGATATTTAGATAATTTAGAAAATATTTAGAAAACGTCCTCTTCATCTATTGTTATGTTTAAAGTTGATTAGCTCTTGACATCTATGTGGAAACTGTAATGTTTTGTGTGTGAAATTAACCAGTAGCTTCTTTTCCTTTGGAGGTCATAACTCCACTATTATTTTCCAAACTGTAACTTTGCAAGACAGAAAAAAAATATTTAACATTTTCAAACTCTTTTTTCAGAGTCTATATTTTTAAGATCAACTTGAACCTCAGAATAATTTACTTTCAAAGTTGTTAAATAATTCCTTCAAGATTATTAAACTGGCAAAGTACCCAGCATAACATTTTCTTCAACTTCTAAACCATTTACAAAAGTATTTGGAAACTCAAAGAGATTAATGGGTTCATTTAGACTTTGAGACAGCTGAATGTTGATTGAGTTTAACCTTCAAAGACATGACACAGTTTTGAGCTCTGAAAAATGCCTATTAAAGTATAGAAAATGTATGCAGACAGGAATATATAATTAATAACATATATATGGTAATATTAAAATTTCATATCTAGTTATGTTTTCCTGTAACATATAATCATGAGCTACGGACTCTGTATGACATTGCCATGCCACTGGAAATGGGAATCACAGTAATCACTTTTGAAGGGAGATAGATTTATAAAGAAACAGTGGCTTTGGACTAGGGAACTTTGAAAATTAGTTTGAAGTGCAAATTGTCATTATACAACCTTATTAAAAAATATTGGTTGGCACTGTCTAAGACTGTCATTCCACAACAGAAAATCTTGTGCTTCTCTCCAATAATTCTAAATTATCCACCTTGGCTCCCTGAGGTACTACCCTGTTAATAACCACACTAATTGTGACCTCAGAATGTGACATGTCTAATCCTTGATCAGTCCCAGCTGGGGTGCTAAGGTCATTTCCTGGCTGGGATAGTGGCAATAATTAATGCCATCTGTATGGTCTGAAACCTGGCAATTTGCCACCACAGGATTAGCTATTTTGTGATGTTTCACTTCTGTGAAATGACAGCTTACTCCAGAAGCACTGAACTCAGTGTGACTGACTGAACTTTACAACATGAGTCAGAATACCATGACCATGGCTAGAATCTGTCATTTTGATGATTTTCCCCATTCTGCATATTTTGTCACAACATATTTATCTTTAGCTATCAACATGTTGCTCTTGAAAATTTCAAAATATATTCATTACACTACTTCCAGTTATGTGTAGTGTTGAGGCAGTATGGTATATTAACACAATTGTCATCATAGTCCCATGACTTCACAGTTTTTCAAAGGAGAAGTTTGAGAATTTTGAAATTTCGCTACTTTTCATTGATATGCAAATGTTGCAACAAGATGATATATGAGAGGAAAAGTGTTTTCTTAAGTAAATATTGCACATTTTCAACATCTATAGCTGGAAAAATTCTATCTCTGTAATGTCATGATTCAATATTTTTCATTTTAATAAACCACAAAAGCAGTAAAATAATGTTGCTCTTAGTGAAAGGGACGGGAGAGAAATATGTCGAGCTCCTTTATTGTCTTTTCCTAATTGTTAAATTTATGTTAATTAGCACTAATGCTGCTTACCCTGTTTCCTTAAATGTGACCTTTATTAGCTTGATTAACTACACTATATTTTATACTGAAAGGCTGTTATTGCCAGTTTAGATTAGGAAGTTTTATAGTCTGTTGCTATAGAAGTTTTGACATTTATTTTTATACAGAGGAGATATAACTTTAGGTTGACTTCAATATCTGGAAATTTTGACCTGAATAATAAACTAAAACTGAGTAGGAGACTACTTTTATTATTCTTTAAATAATATCATGTTCATTGTTACCCTTTAATTTGATTAACAAAGATTAAATATACTATAAAGGTATATCATCTTGAACATACATTGCTGGGTCTTTTTAGTGAATTGAGCCTACAGAAGGTGGAGAATCAAAATGGATTGTAATAATTATTAGATGTCAAAGTCTTTGTTTCCTGGAAAAAGAATTTATTCTGGCTGAATCTATTTGCCAGTTATGCTGATTCAGCAGACACTAAAATTTTGCAATTTTTAAAAATCAGAACACACAATATTTTGTCACCATTCTTGCATCAACATTTTTCAGTTAAAGCATATTGCTCCTTATGCTACTACAAGGAACATAAAATACACATCTTTACCTTCTTATGAGAACGTTTTCTTTCACACTATCTTCCATGACATGATTCTCAGTTGTATGTGACTGGGGAATTGATGCCTGTTCTCATTTATGGCCATACTGATCCTTCAAAAACAAAATTATACTGATTAATTAACAACATAAATATTGTATTGATACAAACATTGCAGGATAATATTTCAGCCCGTTCATGCATATACTTTAGAATTGCATCCATTTATCCATTATAAACTTTATGGATACCATGATAACCAGCTATAAATCTTCTAATTTCTAGTATATTGAAGTGTAAATCCAAGAAGTCAAGAGATGACACTGCATTGCTGTTCAGAATCACAGATTTGTCTAGGTTGGAAAAGACCTTGAAGATCATCTAGTCCAACCATTAACTTAACAATGACAGTTCTCAACTACACAATATGCCTAAGCACTATGTCAACCTTATTCTTAAACACCTCCAGGGATGGGGACTCCACCACCTCCCTGGGCAGCCCATTCCAATGCCTGACAACCAGTTCTGTAAAGAAATACTTCCTAATATCTAGTCTAAACCTTCCCTGGTGCAACGTGAGGCCATTCCCTCTTGTCCTATCGCTTGTTACTTGGTTAAAGAGACTCATCCCCATCTCTCTGCAACCTCCTTTCAGGTAGTTGTAGAGGGCGATGAGGTCTCCCCTCAGCCTTCTCTTCTCCAGACTAAACAACCCCAGTTCCCTCAGCTGTTCCTCGTACGACATGTGCTCCAGACCCTTCACCAGCTTCGTTGCCCTTCTTTGGACATGCTCGAGTAATTCAATGTCCTTTTTGTAGTGAGGGGCCCAAGTAGTCAAGGTGTGACCTCACCAGTGCCGAGTACAGGGGTAAGATCATGTCCCTGTCCCTGCTGGCCATGCTATTTCTGATACAACAGTGGATATTCTCAAAGATTCCATACTTCTGCTACTGAACATGGTGGAAAGTGTTGCCAGATTTACTGGAGGGTCATGGGAGTACAAGAACCTACACTGGCACAAGAATACATTGGTAAGTCTTAGCTAAATACAAACAAGACATTACTTATGAATTCTATAACATTTAAAAGTATAGCAAGAACATAATATAAAACACATGGAAGAATGCCCCACTCTTGAGAGCATAAACAATGAGTTTACCAGTCAAGACAGGTTGTAGCACATGCAAACAGCTGAAGAAAAGCAGGTAGGATATACCTTGTCAATTAGAGAAAGAAGTTCAGTGTGGATTGTGGAAGAGGAGATACGTATGTTCAGATTTGTTCAGTATACCAGTATCCATCATCGGTGGACAAAAGAATTTTTAAATTTTAAGATAAAATACTCTTGTCTAAAGACAATTTAGGCCAAACACTGAAGCAAACAGGCTTCCATTTGGGCCTGAAAATTATGTTTACCTGAAATTGCCTAGATGATCAAGAGGACATTCTTCTATCTCTAGCTTGTATGGTACTGGAAATGCAGTGTATTGTCTGTAAATCTTGAATGAAGAACTTGCCAGTCAGGAATATTCGAGTATATTGTGCTTATTTTCAGATATTCAAGTAAGTAATACCTACACTGGCATTCTAGAAGGCGCTACCAGGTAAGATATCTTGCATGTTTCCACAAATATTTATATTTTGTTTGGTTATTTTTATTTAGTGTTTATTCAAGTCATAGAAACTGTGCTGAGTACAGGCAAGTTAGACAATACCAAAAAATATTCAGAGGCCTGGAATTTAAACAGTATAGAAAGTAGTTTTAGAAATAGAGTTGATATTCTTTAAGGGATTACTTGTTTGTCTTGAAAAAATCACAGAAACAGCTTACCTTGAAGAAGTAGGTCAATCATACTTATTTATATTGAACTAAAATTGCTCATAGTATATTACAGTTGGAACAGAAAGGATGGATAAGACAAGAAATGTAGCTCTAGACAATATTATGGGACTCTCCACTTTTGTTATAGGTGAAGTACTTGAATTAATGTGGAATTCTTAAAGATTGTTGGATACTTCTTCGTAGAGGTTGGCTGTAGAGAAATGTTGGTTTTACTTAACTTTTAAGTAACATTGTTTGCAAGCAGTTAATCAATTTACACTTATCTCTAAAATAAAATTGATCCGTGCTTCAATCCATAACTTCAAAACAAGAGTTTTATTTTAGTTCTTTTCCAAGGATCAGATTATTCTTTATAATGTGGTTTGTCTTTAGAAATATAATCACTAAAAATGCTAGAGGTATTTGTTAATTTTCCAGTATAATCTCTTGGATAAGCACTGGATTTTCTCCGAAACTGTAGACCATATTTGAGAGACCCTCACCCGGTGTTTCAGTGATAAAAATTTCACTGGATAAGAGAGACTGGCAGGTGCAACCATGTGTTAAGTATAGAATAAGATATTTCCTCTTGATAATGGTACAGACCTCCAGTCTTATCTTTAAACTGATAACCTATTGCTATGCTAATGAGCAGAGATTGTCTTCTGACTTTAGTTGACAAAGACACATGAGTCTAATTAAACTGAAAGATACAATGCTACAAACACACTGATACTAAATATGTAAGGTTTAGTATCTTCTAGTTTTTTGAGATTTTGTTATTTACCAAAAAAACAAAAATAAAAAAAAACCTTTTAAGATCTAAAGCTAAGGAAGGACAAGGTAGATAAATTTGTCTTTGAAAAACTATGCTTGAACCTCTCTGAATCCTCAGACTGAATATTGAAGTGGCACTTAAACATAACCAAGCAATGGCTATAATTCTATGTCTGCTTTGATATGCTTGTTCTGAACTCCAAAATTATTTCTCTGTGTAGCTTACTCAAGATTTTGGAAGATTCTGTTCATTCCATTACAACAGCTTTAAAGCAATCTTTTTCAAAGAAAAGGTTCACCCAAATTTCAGTTGGTATCTTTAGACTTGTGGTATGGTTCTTAAGAACATATCACAGCTGGCTGATGAGAGTAGATCAGCATGTAGGTCAAGATCTTCAAAGTGACTCAGATATGCTGCTTTTTTTTAAAAAAAAAAAAATCTTGATCTTCTACATTATGGCATTGAATGAGCTGAACTTTGTTGATAAGAAAAGCTGAACTGATAGCATTTGAAAATAAGCTTATTTAAATGTTCCCATTTTAAAATTTAATATTTTATGTATTCTGTTCTTTTCCACAGTGTCTTATTGTCTTATTTTGTTTTACTGGGCTGCCTGCCTCTCTGTCTTTCTATCTATTCCATTTCTCTCCCTGCTGATCCTTCATTCTTGACCCTTGTTGATCTTGCATTGTTCAAATTCTTTCACTGTCTTTCATGATCTCTTTTTTAACACTGAATCATGCTAACCTCAAACTCTTCTTTCACTACTGATCTGTTTTCGTTTCCTTTTATGTTAAACTTTAGCATTGCTTCAGCATAATTTCGTATTCTGCTGAAGAATGTATAAATGGAATCAAAAGTAACTTTCAATACCTGAGATTAAAATAATCAAAATTTGGTCTTTGTATTCATTGTGAGTGAATTGTGTAGTTAAAGAATATAATTTGCTTTCTGAGTTTTACATGCCTGGACACTGGACAAAGATGAAGCAGAAGTAAAAGTCTACCAGTGGAATACTTAAGAAAAAGTAAGTGCTGTCTGATCATTTAAAGTTTTATAAGTACTTTCAAATGCAATGTGTGCCGCTCCTGTTTCATATCACCATTAAAAATATAAATTATTATACTCTCATGTCACTCTCAGTAAGAGTGACAAAGATGATTAGGGAATGTTCTCCTGGAAAAGAGTTGATGGCAAGGAACCATTTCTTGACAAAGCTGAACTTTCATGGCATTTAAACCTCTCGGCCCATCAAATGTTTATTTGTCTATTTCAAGCTTAGCAGGCATTCTCATGCAACTTCATCATTTCTACTAATAACTGGTTGTCATGACATAGCATGAAAAAAATAAAGAACACACACACAAATTCACAGAATGACAGAATCATCTAGGGTGGAAAAGACCTTGAAGATCATCTAGTCCAACCATTAACCTAACACTGACAGTTCTCAACTACACCATATCCCTAAGCACTATGTCCACCTGATTCTTAAATACCTCCAGGGATGGGGACTCCACCACCTCCCTGGGCAGCCCATTCCAACACCTAACAACCTGTTCTGTAAAGAAATGCTTCCTAATATCTAGTCTAAACCTTCCCTGGCACAACTTGAGGCCATTCCCTCTTGTCCTATCACTTGTTACTTGGTTAAAGAGACTCATCCCCATCTCTCTGCAACCTCCTTTCAGGTAGTTGTAGAGGGCGATGAGGTCTCCACTCAGCCTCCTCTTCTCCAGACTAAACAACCCCAGTTCCCTCAGCTGTTCCTCGTACGACATGTGCTCCAGACCCTTCACCAGCTTCGTTGCCCTTCTGTGGACACACTCAATGTCCTTTTTGTAGTGAGGGGCCCAAAACTGAACACAGTAATTGAGGTGTACTTTGGCAAATTCAGAAATTCAATGTATTTTGGAAAATGTTCATTTATTTTTGAGAAGCAGACTGGTTGCTCTCATGTCCTTAGGAAGAAGTGTCATTTGGAATCTTGTGCTTTAGTGGTGGACAACAGTATGTTGCAGGGATAGGAATTTATGCTCCAAACTGAGCTGCAAGCAGTATAACCCGATGTATGATATAGTCTTTCTGTCTAGTGAAGTTCTATATGTTATCTATATGGTAGATCAACAGGTTAGTGACATGTCTTCTTTAAACTTCCAGCTCTCAAAAGAACAGAAAATAATGACTTGGCTAGAAAAATCTTCTCAGGACCTCCCATTGCTGACTAGCCTAAAGTTGCTGGATATTAAATTTCATGATGTGGTTCTCAATATGCAACTTCGCTCTTGAAATATATACTTTCCACTTTTAAGTGTTATGTTCATACGCACTGCTTCTGGTTTTGTGTCATCCTCATCTTTTTTTTCTGCATGCCTACTATTCATTTAATTGAATCTTTGAGCTTCACTTATGGACTTTTTTTGTGATTTTGTTCAGCACTTAGGAGAATTATGACCTATACTGCTATTGCAGGTTTTGGAGCACAAAATAACTCCCTATGACTGAAGGATAAAAGGAGTAAGGGTAAAAAGGAGTGTAATGGTTTCTATAAATTGGATGAACTTTTCCATCTCATATTGTTGCCACCTTTCATTAGTATCTGTGATTGGGTAGATTTTATGATTTATATAGGTAAAGCGGAAATCTGAAAGGAGTGCATTTAAGGTAGAATAATGTATTGCCATAAAGTAACATTTTAGAATTTCACATTAAAAATTGTACTGTGTCTGGCTGGAATGGAGTAACTTTCTTCGTACCAGCCTATATGGTGGTGTGCTTCATCTTTGTGACTAAAAGTGTTGATGACACATCCATGTTTTTGCTATTGTTGAACAGTGCTTGCAAAATATAAAGGCATTTTCTCTTTCTCACTCTGCCCTTTCCCCTTGTATGGGTTTTGTCTGGGATAGTCAATTTACTTCATAGAAACTCATATTGTGCTGTGTTTTGGACCAAAACAGTGTTAACACTCTAAAGGTTTACTTATTGCTGAACAGTGTTTATACAGCATCAAGGCCTTTTCTTCTTCTCTCACTGCCCCAGAAAAAAGAAGTTGGGAGTGGACCCAGCCAGGACAGCTGACCCCAACTGACCAAAGGCATATCCCATACCATATGACATCATAGTCAGCAATAAAAGCTGGGGAAAGAAGGAGGAAGGGGGGGACATTCAGAGTTATGGTGTTTGTCTTCCCAAGTATCTGTTACTGTGATGAAGCTCTGCTTTCCTGGAGGTGGCTGCCAATAGGAAGTGGTGAATGAATTCCTTGTCTGGTTTTGCTTGCAGTTTTACCTATTAAACTGCCTTTATCTCAACTCACGAGTTTTCTCATTTTTACCCTTCTGATTCACTTCCCCATCTCACTTGAAGGCGTTAGTGCACAGCTGTGTGGAGCTGAACTGCCTTCTGGGCTTAATCTACACCACCACCATTCCCCCAGCAAGTAGGCTGGGGTTGGGCAAGAGGCTCAGGGGGGACACAGTCAGGATGACTGACCCAAATTGACCAAAGGGAAATTCCATACCATAAAATATTAAAATCTCAGGGAAAGGAGGAGGAAGGGGGAACATTTGTGGTTATGGCATTTGTCTTCCCAAGCAACTATTGCCTTTGCTGAGACCCTGCCTTTTAGAAAGTGCTAAACATCTGCCTGCTGATGGGAAGTGGTGAATGAATTCCTCTTTCTGATTTGCTTGCATGAGAAGCTTTTTCTTTTCCTATTAAACTGTCATTGTCTCAATCGAACAAGTCTTTTTGCCTTCCTTCTATTTTCCCCTTGTCCCATGGGAGAGGGGAAGGGAGTGAGCAGCTATGTGGGTGTTTGCTGTTGGCCAGGTAGGGCCACCACAAAAATAGAATATGAATAGGTGTGAATAAACTTTCTCTTCTGTAAATTTTTGCCTTCCAACTCTCAAACAGTAAACCACAACTTAAACTGCGTTCTGTAATCTTGAATTGTATTGTTTGTTGCACATTTACAGCTATGGGTACATTACATTCTTCTGTTGTTTTTTCCACATGTCATAAATAGAGGCTGCTTCATTAAATCCCTCCTTTTCTTCTCCTCAGGAGACTTACAGAAGCTCAGACTATCCAGAGAATATTGTGAAACAGTCCAGGAACATTTTATTTATTCATAACCAGACTGGAGGAAGGGCTGTCTGTTAGAACATTGGTTGCCAGAATTTTTTTCCTTCCTAAAACAAAGGATATACATAAAATATGGGATAGAATTATTCATGTTTAAAATTTTCATACAGCACTATCTATGTTTACAGCTGCAAGTGACCTAAAAGTGTGAAAAGTAATGGTCTAATTTATGGATTTTCTTATAAAGTTTGAGAGGAATACTCTAAATTTAGTTAACAATTCTGATTTGTATTTAGATAAACCATAGGCAAAAATATGTCCACAGCTGCTTTTCAGATGTCAGGCTGATGAAAACTTGATATCTTACCTGAGATCACCAATTACTTTTTTCTTCTCTGCCTGAAAAACAATTAAATATTCACTCTTTTGTTGTAGCATCTTATGACAAGAGTTAATTCGAAACATTTACTCATTTTTATTACACCTTTTATTACACTTTTAAAGATATACCTGGTTCCAGTGAATTAAGTTCCTTTTAATGGGACAAAATAGTTTTGTTTTCTATGGGGAAAAATGTAATAATGTTAAAGCAGAAAAACGAAGCCTTTTTTTCAGTTTCCTTTAATTTTTACATAATCTAATTTATGATATTTTCTCTTTTTGTGGCTTTTTCTTTCGTTCTTATTTTGGTTTGTTTCTTAATGTCTTTTCTGATTATTGAAGAAATATCTACTTGATTTTAATTACAGTTTTGTAATTGAGTGGGCAATTGACATTCTTAGACGTTGTCTAGTTCAAAATTTTCAAAAGTTATTAATGACTTTGAAGGGAAGCTGGTATAAGAAATTGGATTAGCACTCTTAATGTGTCTGATGATATCTCAAAGTGGATGTAAATAACCCCATTCACTTACATTCTTCCAGATAGCTGGGCCTTCCATATTATCTGTATGCATCTTCTCTCTGTCTTTCACTCTCTGTCCCTCACATTATAACTGTGGAAAAGGTTTAGTATTTTTTGAAGGGTTCATATTTAGGAGAGCTATCCCTTTGTCCATTTCCTCCGCGAGAAAAATTGCCACTCTTTTCATATGGTCTTCCACTCAAGTGTAAACAGTAGATTTGTACCAACTACACAGACATGAGAGAGATCATATTATGTGAAAATGGATTATTTTTTTTACTCAACAGTATATTGATCTTCAAGGACAACCAATTTGTGCCACCTGTCATCTTTTCCTGTTGAAATTATTAGTTCTCACTCTACCTTGTGAACTTTTTTTTGGGTTGTCAGAATTTGGGTTGTCAGAATTTGTCTGCCACCTCCAGTGACCATCACAGATGTAATTTAGGTGAGGAGGAAGTCTGGAATCCCATAATCCACATTGCTTTAACATACAAAGACTATAGAAGATGCATAGTCTCCATTACAAAAAAAAACCTCCTGTGGAGAACTGAGAGGTTCAAGACATGTGGAAGATATCCCTGCCAGGGTAAATTCAATAGGAAGTTGTTGATATAGTGCCTCACAATGTTATGCAAGTTAAACTGCTTTAAAAAGGACCCGAAGACAGCCAATGAGATTGCTTAAAACTTCATTCACTGGCAGAGTCCTTTCAATTACCAAATTTGTTAGTGTTAACCTTAACAGAAGAGTCAATACAGGGAGAAATACCTCATGCAACACTTAACATTTTGATGCCAAATCATCAGTCTCAGCCTAAATCTCAGCTGGGCAGAAATGGAAGGTATAGCACGATAATCACAAAAATATTTTAAAGGGCTGCCAGCCTCTCCATTGAACCTGAAATTAGATGGCTCCAGATATTAATTTCAAAATAAGCTTTACAATTAAAGTTCTGGTTACAACAACCTCTTACCTTGTTTAACTGCTTGAAGAGGTAAATATTTTTGAACTATTGTTCACAAACCAAATGTTTATCCCAGACACTGTGTAAAGGAGATGTTTCTGGAGAGAAACCTTGCATCAATAGAGTTAAAACTGTTTTTCCTCGAGGGTTTTTATAATGGTAATGAGACCAGTAATTAATTTCCTAAAATGTCTAAGAATAAAAAAAGTCTCATTTATTTAGACAGTGTCTGGACTGTAGTAGTCAAAAGAACTCCTAGGACTAAAAATTTGCTTTGCTAAGTGCTGTTCAGCAGAGAAAAATCTATTTTATCCCTTTCTTCTTGTCAGGATTTTCTGAGATTCAAAGAACCTAAAATAAAACCTCAGGCTTCATTTTTGGCAAGAACAAACCATATCATGCTTTGCATTCCCTCATGCAAATGGATATCATGTATCTGTCTTTTTATTGTTTTCAGGGACAAAGTGCACTGCATCAAACTTCAGTTATATGATACCCATTCATCCCTTAGATCACATTCAGAATATTTATAGCTATTTGCATCAAACTCTTTAGTTAGAGCTTTTATAAAAACTATTTAATAAAAACATGAAACTGCAAATTCCATTTGCCTTAGCAGAGGAAATAGAAATCCTCACATAACTATAGATTTTTGTGAATTACACTCAGATAGGACTACTTTTCTAATTTTGACTCTTCCCTGGAACCTAAAATTTCATGGGAATAACTGTTTAATCATATATTTTTATGGTCAGATCAGCTGCCTGGACAGCTACTCAATGGACCAGCATTCATTCCTAGATTCTTTCCTCCTTGCCTACACACAGTGATCAGTGCGAGCAATTACATTACACAACAGATCCCATCTTGTATGTACACTTCTCTTTTAGAATACTTCCCCAGTTAAGTTTCTTCTGTTGTGTTTCTTTCTATTTTTTCCCCACTGAGGTTTTTTTGTGTGACTTTCCTGTGTCTTTGTGCCTGATATATTGATCTCTAGTCAGAGTCTCATTTTAGAGCGCCACACATTTTTCCTGCACTATGTCAGACAATCTGTAGATTTTCTATTAAAGTATTACTCTTCCCCTTAGATTTTCAGACTCTCAAAACTGATAGTACCTTTTGTTCTCTAAATGGCAACTATATTAAGCAATAAATACAGAATTTAAAAAACAAAACCCCAACACTCCAAACCTTTACTAATATATAAAGTGAATTATACCTTAGTAATATAAAAGATGGAGAATATGGAGGGAAAAAATTTACAGGTGAGAAAAAGACATTTCCAACACTCAAATCCTCAGAAGTTGCTTCATGTCATTTGCATAGTGCTGTGCTCTTGATACTTGATTCCTAAATATCACCGTATTCCTGATCTTGTTTCTTGCCAAAAGCCTTCTGCATCTTTTGGCAGCTTTAGTTATTTTGCCTACAGCCAGACTCCTCTAACTCGGTGAATGATTTCCCTGTCTATTCCTGAGAACTCCCACATCTAATGGGTAATAAGTCAAACCTTTCAAATCCACTACTAAGCAAGCAGAAAGAAGAAACAATCCCACACTGCGTTGTGTCAGGGCAGGAATTTAAAAAAAAAAAAAAATTCCTACACTGGAGGCAGTTGTAATTATTTTTTCTTTCTTTCTTACATAAGACCTTCTTTAGCTCATAAAGAAATTAATGGCAACCAATTTAGTATCCTGGATATTTAGTTTCTCTACCTCAACATGCCCTGGCAAGTTCTTTACTTCATCTCTTCTTCTTCTTGTTACGTGGTTACCTTGCCTCCAAGACTGGCAAGTCTATCTGGAAAGTCTAGAGTAAAACTCTATATATGTTGACTGTCCTCAGTCAGGGTGAGATGACTAATTATGTCCTTAATTATATAACATGTTCTAGGTGATGAGGACAATGCATGGTAATAGGAATGAGTAGGTATTGCTTTCTCCCTCATACCCTTAACATTTTTAAACTAAGGATTCTTTCCTCTTCTTGCTTGCCTGTTTTCTCCTACAGAAGTCTTCAAAAGACAAAATATTAGAGCTTTGTAAATTACAATAAACACTGATTTTATAATGACCTAATTAAACTCATAACATTAGCTAACTGGGAGCTTCATATAAACACCAAATATTCCACAACAGATAGTAAAGGCTGGAAAAAGGGTGTTGAACAGTGCTTCCACTAAACATGCACTGATACATTGTAGGGGATTCTTTTCAGATGTCATGTTAAAGAATTTAGCAATTAGCTTGGGTGAACCACTTTGCATTTGGAGATGAATGCAACCAAAGGACTTGGAGTAAGTATAGGTATCTGTGTAAAGAGTAAGGTTACAAACAAATACTTATGTGCATAAAGATTTTACATCTGTATTTTTAACTTCTATAATTGAATGCCAAATCCAAGGTGTGAATTCAGGGTAGAAAGTGACTCTTATTTAAACAAATGCATTTTGTTATCTCATATTTTAAAAAGATGAGAGAAAGCCTCTCTTGTATCACACTGATTTTTATTCATGTTAACTCCTTATCCCTTTGTTTTAATTTTGTTTTTTCTTTTCTTGTTATTTCCTAATATATAGCAATTTTTTTTACTGCCAAGCTTAAAATCACCTTTCTGAATGTTCTTATGCTTCACTGTTTCATTCTACACCTCATAATTTATGATATATTTTAAAACTAAAAACAACTTTGAAAAAACATTTAATATGCTGAAAATAAACCTGCTAATAAAGAAAATAGGAATAGTTGCCCTGTTCATATCACTGTTTCACATGGAAATCGTATAATGTATATTACCTGGTCTTTCAAGTGTCCTTGTTTAAGTAAAATAGATTATTAATAAAACAATATAAGACTAGAATGAACTCTTAATTCCTCATTCAACAATTATGATAAGAATTATAAGTACTGTTTCTGATTTTATACATCCAAATAAAGTGTAATTTAGTGACAGAACTTATTTTAAAAAAACACTAGGCTCTCTGAAATCTTGAAAAATATTAACTTGCAAACATCTACCAGCACTTACTGGCACTATTTAGTGCCAAAAAAGAATTTGACAGATTAAGGTAAGATTATTTATTTTATACACTAGATAAATTTGTACCCAGAAACAAATTTTGTAAATGGATTAAATACTCCCAGAAGTGTGTTTTACTAAGCTGATTATCAGAATTGAAATCTCCGCATTCTTTAAACAACAGTTTTGATCTTTCCTGGCTTCCTTGTTCTACCTTCAAAAGAATGAATAGTTCACAACTATTTTGGGAGTCTGTCTCTCCAGCTGAAACCTTTGCCTGCACAGCATTCAAGTTTACTGACAATATGTGATCCCTATGATTCTCAATTATCTCCCCTCCCCTCCCCTCCCCTCCCCTCCCCTCCTCTCCTCTCCTCTCCTCTCCTCCCCTCTCCTCTCCTCTCCTCCCCTCCCCTCCCCTCCTCCCCTCCCCTCCCCTCCCCTCCCCTCCCCGTCCTTGTCCTTGTCCTTGTCCTTTTTTCTTCTCTCCCTGCCCAGGTTTCCACAATGGCATTTAGCACTGTTTTGTATGTATGCTAGGAGGTACTTATCAAGTATTTAAAACCCCATGCTATTCTGCTTTCATTTTTTTGTGAAAACCGTTTGACAATACAATATACTTCCTTATCTTTACTGTAAATTGTACTTTCTCATTAGTGTGATTTTTGAGCATCAGTGTACATATCTGACAAAAACATTTCTTTTCCTTCAGTTAACAAGAACTTTGGAAGCTCAACACAAGTTGAATAACAGTATTAAGAGTACTAGTATACCTAACTCTAAACACTATGAAACCATCAGGGAATACTGTAGTTGTAATTACATCCCTGTTGTTTGCTATTTATATTTGAAAAGTTCTAAACTGAAAGGTTTTGGGGTAGCTATAGACCTTTGCTCAAGACAACAAAATTCTTATTGGGATCTTTGGATTTGTTAATCCTTTTAAATCTTAAAAAGTATTGGGAAGACATGTTTCTTCAAAAGTGGAGAAGAGGGAACCTCTAGAAAGACAGAAATTACTTGTAAATGAAAGATAGAAAGAAAATTCTTTATCTCTTGCCCAGGAGATGAAAATGACATTGAGATTGTTCAGGCTTTCAGAAAAGAAAAAAGATGCTGTCACCAAAGGAGTGGTTAGTGTCTTTAATCTTTCAGCCTCACTTAAAAATGAAAGCATATTGTAGTAGGACTGAAAGGCAGACAAGAGAGAAAATAGAAAGGAAAAATGGCTAGCAGGAGCTGATTTTCAAGCTTATTCATGTTGGCAATGTGAAAGTGTTAATCTGATCATTTGTCTTTACTAAATTCTGAAACACAGTAGTTGCAAATTGAGGATTTTAGTTAGGTTCTATTTTTCTTCAGATCCAGGTTCTACAGATGACAGGACAGAAGAATATCATTCACAAAAAAGTGATGTGGCAGAAAAATCCCTGTATACACTTTTAAGTTGGCTTCATCTACTCTGACAGACTAGTTAAAAAACAGTCAAACAGACTTTATACCTCTAAAATAGTACTATGATCTAACTAAAATATTTTTACCATTAGGGTCAGGTTATCCTGTATCTCATAGCTTCTGGTACAAACAGTGGTCAATTCTTTTACAGGCAACCTTAAATCAAAGGCAGACCAGCACAACCCATCCCTGTTGTGTCAGAGGTAGAGTTTTTAAAGTGATAGGACATGATACATACTACTAACAACAGGAACATGTTTTAAGGGTAATGTTAATGGAATTGCTCATTAATACTGCAGACTATTCAGAAAGAATACAAGGTTCTTCAATATGTTAATGTAACATGGGAATCACAAAATGAAATTTCTCAAAAGTGATAAAACCCTGTGATATTTGAAAAACTGACTCTAACTTTTGTGATCAACAAATTACGGATCATGACTGGATGCAAACATGAGAGCAACATTAAAAAAAAGTACATCTCAATTAAATGAAGACTGGATGATAAATAACACAAAACCAGTCATCTTTGTGGTCCTGGAAAGTTATTCTGTTCATTCAGAAGTTATTCTTATTATCTCCTGACAAATACTTCATCCACTTATACATGAGGGAATTACAAATGACAAGAAGCAACACTAACAAAGAGTTATCTTTGTGAATTTCATCTAAAGTGAACATGGATTTCTGGCATGTTGCAGTTATTTTATGTCTCAATGTAATTGGCTGATAACATGTATCACCATCATATTACAGGCTGTCTATATCATCCCAAAACCACCATTCTGTGTTCTGTGAAGCCATGTGTTGGTGTAAGGCTTATTATTCTTGTTTAAGCAGGTTCCAAGGATCAGCTGGGAGTCTTGATAAAAATTACAACAACATTTGGTAGCTGCCAAGTATACATTCCCTGAAAAGACTGTCCTAATGACACAAGATGTTTTAAAATTGCCTTAACCACAAATAGAAACGTGCTGCTCTCTCAGTACCTAATCTTTTTTTTTTTTCTGATCTGAATAAATGTTTGGGTCATGCTTCTGTAATGGTTTCTGAGGGCTCTTTGTGGTCAGCAGAGGAACACCTTTAATGAGCTGTAAATTGTAAGCATGCACTTATTGGAAGTAATCAGAATCAGCACAAACATTGGTTTAAATTGCTACATTTCTTGAATGAGACTGACAGTGTCAGACAGATTTACCTCTTGAAGAATACTCTTTGATTAACATATTCTGTAGATATTAGTTCTTCATGGGTTTTTAAGTCAAAATTAATTAATCTCTCTACCTGTGACCTTAAAAGTACACAATAAAAAAAAAAAAAAAAAGAAAGAAAGAGAAAGGGAAACAAGAAGCAGAAGGGTATTTGACTCATTTTCTATTCTCAAAATACAGTGATGATTAGTAGTGGGAATATTGTCCAAGGCATTACAGGGAGGGGAAAAAGAACAGACTTGACAAAAACAAGGCTCAGGCCTGTTCACAGCTTATAGTTTTATCACTGAATTAAGTTATATTAATGAAAACTGGATGGGCACCACTATCCTTACCTACTCCTTTCTACCATCAATTTTGATTTCAGTCTCTCCTGCAACACTGAATCCATTATGCTCTGATCTCCTACCATTCTACACACTTTAGAAGTTAGATCAGTTTCTTTTCATCCTTGCACTCACCACATGCAATTCCTAAAAGCCAATGAAAAAGTTTGGTGAAAGGATTATGAAAATTATTTGTCACTTATATATTCACAGCAGAAGTCATTTTAATGGTATGATTTAACGGTAGTGGTTGATTAACTGTGTTTCTTGCTGTTATCACTATCAGTGGCCAATGCTTTTTGTTCAGTAATTGTTAGGATTAATTCACCTTTCTACAGAATAATCAGTGTTTCTCAGAAAAAAAGAAAGAGCTTGACTTGAATGTTGTCTCCTATGTGCCTGCTGTAAAAAAGTGCCTGTGTCCAAAACTCAAACCACAGATTTCTCTGCTTCTGAACCATCAGGAGAGTCTTTTCCAGAGGAAATCAGTTTCCCTACAAACCAGGTATGTACCACCACTCCAGACCACTTCCTACTTGAGCAGGCAAGAACCCTGCAGTGCTGAAGCTCTGACCCTGCAAGGTGATGGATCCTACCACTTCCCTCACCCCTGACAAGGTTTCTCACAGGCCTTGCTTTTTGAATGATTGGCTTGACCAGCCCCACCCATTGTGGTGAGATCTTGATCCTGGGATCCTGATCCTGTATATTTTGGCTTCCAGAGCAGGGCTCCATGACCCCATTACAATTCAGTTTCATGTGATTCTTTGAAGAACCTAGACAGATTTCTGGACCTGAGGTAATGAACTTGCTAAGTGGTTGAGTTCTTCTTCAGGTTAATAGAATAATAGGCACTCCCACTAATGATGTCTAAGACATTTTAACCTGCTAAACAGAGGCACATTAACTTTTGATAATGACAGTAGTATCATCAGTTTGTTAAAGTATTTTTTGCATCCTGATATTTAAAAGAAAATACAACAGACTTTCCAAGTTGTTTAAAGAAGCTGCTCTCTAGTTATTATCAGGAACTTTAGTTTTCAGACTAAGGGTAAAAAAATTTCAGGTTAGCTGAACCCCTCTACTTAATCCTTTATTACAGAGGAACTAAGAATGAACACAAAATAATATTCTGGTTTGGATAAGCCTTAGAAAAGCATTAGAAAACTATTATATGTTGCTACTATATAAGACCGACAGAGTGAATTATTCTACTGTAGTTTTTAGATGAAGCTTTTAGCCTGTTCTAACTTAGTTGTTTGTTTGATTTTTCTCATACAACTGTTTAAGTGCTTTTACTAGTATGCAAATTTTTTCTTCTATTACATGACAGTAACATATGTTAAGACAACCATCTCTAGGATATAATCTATTAAAATCATAGGCTCACAGATTAATTTAGATTGGCAGGGATCTCTGGAGGTCCTCTGATGAAATCCACTTGTCAAACCAAGGCCAGCTTTAAAATTAGATCTAACTTTAAAGTTAGATCAGTTTCCTCAAAGCCTTTTTGAATCCTATTTTGAGTACCTCTGAGGATGGAGGTTCCACAATCACTTTCAGTGTCCCCTGCGTTAAAAAAAAAAAAAAAAAATAATGAAAACTTCCCTTCTTTGCTCGTCCTTTATTACTCATAATACAGGTTAATTTTCGATGCCTCAGTCACGGAATTACATTTATTTTGCCTCTGCACTTCCAGATACCTATATACCTCTGGAACACAATAAAGTCCAGTGTATTCACTCCATGGAGCACAATGACTACAATTTTGTGTCTCTCTTCTGAGAATACTTTTCTTGCTTTCTGCTCTCTGTACTA
Organism: Strix uralensis; assembly: GCF_047716275.1. Lineage (NCBI taxonomy): Eukaryota > Metazoa > Chordata > Aves > Strigiformes > Strigidae > Strix > Strix uralensis. Next base: position 130,095,775 of record NC_133972.1, on the reverse strand, counting down.
TATAACAGAAGAATGAGAAAGAGGAAGACAACATATAATCAAACCCTACAAAACCTTTTATGCTAAGAAACTATGATAATATATTATACTGTCAAGTTTCTTATCGATCCACTTAAAGGGACATTGACCTTTAATATTAATGTGCTTAGCTACAAATGTCATTGGAAAAGACTATAATACTTAATCTTCTGTGACATAAAATGTGCATGTCTACTGTGAACAAAACCACAGTCTGTAGTGAAGAAATCTAACCTTAATTGCATCATCTACTTGTCAGGAGGCTCTCACCATTTGCTCTTATGAAAAATGGAGATTAAGAGTATTGCCAGGCCAAAAGGCTACTATTCTTCATGGAAAGACATTACTGTGAAATAAAAAATAATTAGATTTTTGTTGCAGACAGGAAAGGTGGTTAAATTATACATGTTTATTTCAAAAGATTAATATCAAGATGCTCTTGATATAAAATGAGAAGTACCAGCATGATACTTTATAACAGTAAACAATAAAGGGTTTATTGATTGTTTTATCTGCCTGGAATTTATTTTCTTATAGGATATAAAATATAACTTATAAGGCATAACCTTTATTCAGAGGAGATGCTGAACAGAAACACTGTTATCTGTGCACAAACCCACTGCAAAACCATTTTCAAGAGTTAGGGGTTCTTAAGAAATTTAAGTTTTCTGGCTGTGCTGGGTGCAGGTGCCCAGGCACTGACAGCAGGATACTGCAGTAGTGATCTCCATAAGGAGAAGCCGGGGCTGTCCCATGCCAGACACAGCTGGTTTCAATGCATCCACCATGGAATACAGCCGAGCCCAGAGGTGAGAGAAAAAAATTTACAAAAACAGTGAGAAACAACCCTGTGAGGGAAGGTGAGATAAGAAGGGGAAGGAGAGGCTCACACTGCATCAGGTGAAAAGTGTGAGGAGGAAGGAGCAAGGGAGAGGAACTGCTGTGTAATGATCCATCCTGACCCAATATCACTCAGTGGGGGGAGGTAGATGAGACTGGAGTGCAGTTGAGCTTGAGAGAGTTAGGGAGGAAAAGTGTTGTTTTAATGTTATTTCTGTTTCTTACTTCCTGAATCTATTTTAACTGAGAATAAATTAATTTTCCCCAAGTTGAGTCTATTTTGCCCATGATAGTAATTAGTAAGCAATCTCTTTCCTATTCTCTCCCCTTGTCCCACTGAAGGGTGGGAGTCAGTGAGCAGATGGGTGTTTGGCACTTAGTCAAGGCTAACCCACCACACTCGTCAAAGCCCTGTTTGGGTAATTAGATTTCTTTTACCTAAAATTACTTCTCTATTTTACATCCAGAAGCAATTCTTTAAGCCTACACATGAAACACTGTGTTACCAAATTTGTGCTCCTAAACCAAAAGCAAAACCCAAGAGAGGTAAGAGGTGGTTGAGTTGCAGTGGTGTTCAAAGGATGCATGATCTTACTGACTCAGTTAAGACTAAGAAACTGTTTGGATTACTGGTATTCCTTACCTTTTACTTTTCTTTTTTTTTTTTTTTTTTTTAAAAAACTTACATATACCTTTATTTTTCTTATTTGGTCCTCTTCATATCAATATATGTGTCAATAGTATTACTATTGTCTGAGAAGCCAGTAAGAAGTTAAAAATATTGTCAATTGTCAACATTTTGTTTCTTATTACTGAAAGACTTAGAAAGTACTCACATAACACTACAAGGCAGTCATTTTGTTCAAATAAGAAGACAAAACTCTTCAACACTACTAGGTCAAGGTAATGAAGCTGTTAAGTGAAATGATAATGGCAGTTGAAATGGTACATATGATATAATCTGGTGAAACTTTAGGACACTGAAAGTTCCTTTCTACACAGTTAATTGGACAGTCTGAAAGCTTCACATTAAGACTTGTTATAGGGTATGAAAAAGAGTTGTCTGCAAGATGGTTTCCATCTGATTTGTGTCAAGTAATGCAGTACTCTCAAGTTCAGTAGTGTGTAAATGTGGTGTTAATAATCTGCATATATTTCAAACGACAGCACTGATCATGTGTTTCATTTTTTTAAAATTACATTCAATATGTCTTATTCCAAGAAGCTACCAGCAGAAATGTTTACGCACTTATTCTTCAGCCATTGTTCTGAACCAATATGTTGTTATGACAGGGTAGATCTTAGAATGGATTACATGGAGACATCAACTTTAAAGTAGCAAATATAATTTTCCCAAAGTAGTACCATGAGTCATAGTCTGTTATATGATACAATACAGAATAGAGCTGAACCTAGTGCAGGGAAAGCTATGTAATCTAATTAACATTATTCCAAATGTTTCTGTCAGTCCTAATAAAGTAAACCATAGAGACTTACGAAAATCATGTAATGATTTAATGATCCCAGAAACTCACAGCATGAGCTAATAAAAATTATTGTAGTGCTTTCATTCAAATTTTTTAAAACCTTGAATCTGTGATGAACATAATTTGTCAAATAATGCAGTCAGACTGAAAATGATATTCAGAAATATGTACAAGAACACAGTTACATTTGTTATGCTGCTAATGTTAGCTGTGCAAAGATTAGAATTACTTTCAGCCTGTAACAGACAAATGAGATTGTTAGGAAGACCTATTAAATTATAAGAGAACTGTTAGAGACTATTATCCACTTATTAAAGATACTGTGGAAGTCTGAATTATTTATTTAATTATTTCTTGAATAATGTCTTGTTTTCTCTGAAAGGAGGTGTTCTCAGTTTCTGTAGTCAGTAAAGCTAGTCATTTCCACTCTAGGAATCAAAACTAGTTACATCCTAGAGCCAGTACTATTCTTGAGTTATACAACAAGTAACATTGCTGCTAGAGGAGCAGATGCTCAGTTTTCCCACTGAGTTCAGTGAGTTTCAGCACTCAACGTTTCTGAAAATCCATTCTCTTTGTTGCATAGTAGGTACAGTAGGCACTGAGCTTCAGAACAGCTTTGAAAATTTTGGGCTAAAGTGTAACTCTTTCCTTGTCATAGACTGTAATCTTTCATATTGTTTCTCTGATACTTCACTGTCTATATAACATTGGACTTTTAGAGACCAAACTATATCTGAGTTGACCTAACAGACAGAATTGAAATACTGTGTTTCAGTCATGATATCTACCCTGGAATTCAGCTGTAGGGGGATATATCTGTGAGGTATGGCAGTAGGGGGAGCAGATTCACTTGTGTTCACTCCATTGTTTCTCTGTCAGTCAGGGCTAAGACACCCCTTAACTATGGCAAGAGGACCAAAAAATAACCCAAATATTTGACATGGGTTGACATCCATATTGTTCATACTCTACATCTTTTTTTGTCTTTATTCAACCCACTCAGACTTCAGAATCTGGTATGCAAAAGTAAATTGGTGTACCATGTTTACCACGGCTCTAGGACCGGATAAAGGATACTGGGAATGAAACATAGTATTACTATTTCTCAATATACCTAATAGCACAGTCTGTGATGTGGCCCATTCAGTAGAAAAATTCTGCCATGACTTGTTCATGTGAGCAATGAGTAAATTCCTACTTCCTTTTCAAAACAAAGAGGAAACAGGAAAAGAGCTACAATTTAGTGTCTCCTGTTTTTCTTGGTTTAAAAGCTTCCTTCTTTATCTTTCACACTTCATTTTAGAAATCCCTTTTCACTCCATACAACATTTGACAAAACTGATTCCAATTGTGATTTTTCACAGTGGTTACCAGGGAAGAGAAACATACAGTCTCACACTGTAATGACATATAAGATCATCTGACAGTAGCCTAGAAAATGTTAATAAAAACTAATTACATATCCTTGACGTGGTAAAGACAATTAGAAACAACTGCTGTAAGAGATTGCATCAGGAACAGTCTCAGGAGGAGCTGTTGAGATTTTAAACTATGGTGAGAAGGTGCAATGGGATGAAAATAGTCTTCTAAGTATTGAAGGTAGGAAAAAACCCCAGAGAATACATGAAAGGTAATAGGTAGAAATACTCTTTTACCACTGATTTTGACCTCTATGACAAGACACCTGAAGAAGAGTATAGGCTTTGTTTTTTCCTGCAAGGGATGTAGAAAGGATCTGGGGATAAAGGGCCTGAAATTGACAGATACCTACCTACCCTGTGTTTGTGAAAATCCTTACTAATTCTGTTATCTGAAAGAGAAAGTGCTCTTTCTTACACAGATGGAAAGATCACATATGCTGGAAAGACTGTTATACCAGACAGGAGATGGTTATAGCTAACTGCCATATAAAAGGTGAAAACAGATCAAACATTAAAGCTTCTATTGAAATTGTTGGTAAATGTGTATTTAAGTTCAAAAAGACTGAGGTCCTGATAAAGATTTACTAGCTTGTACTTAGATACTTGGTCCAAAAATGCTGTTCAACTGAAAAAGAGTGAGCATTTAGCGTTGACTGATGTGATACCATTTTATCTGCCATCATTAAAAAAAATTGTGGTGGCTAAATACAATAATAACTACTGCCTTTAAGTATTGTTTGGTGGGCATATGTAAGCATATAAAACATTTACTTTAAAGTCAGGATTAAGACTTAGTGTCCTACACTAACTCTTATTTAATTTGAAAGACCTCATTAAGTACCACTTTGGCATCTGGTCTCCATTTGTAACGTACAACAACTTCTGCATTAACAGGAAAAACATTTTACAGAACCTGATATGAAACATTTTTTAAATATTTAATAAGAATATATAACAATCATGCAGGAATATTGAATAGATACAGTCTGCAGAGCTCTTAAACTGGCTTTTGTAACTGTAAGTTACTGCACATTTTCTAGACAATTTGTCTGAATTGCCTGACGCTTCTGTAATTTTAAATTAAGTTAAATTAAGATCCAAAGAAAATGTTTTAAGATACATGATCCTGAAACTGCAGATGTTTTTCAACATGAAACATTGAAGTGAGATCTAAATGAATCTTTAGTAGCAGGATGCATGAAAATATACTTCTGTTTATACAATCTTATGCACAGACACAATTGTTCATAAATTAGATATTCATTAGTTATTGTGTCCTTCTGGAAGCATCCCAGTAGGAAACTTTATTTACATTCTTATTCTGACCTTCAGTGTGCTTACTACTTCTCCTTTCCTAGTTTCATGCTGAAAATTAATGATAAATACAACACCAAGTAATACCAGAAACAGGCAATCTGAAATACAGCAAGTAACTCTGTCCTGTTGCTTAATCTGTCATCTTTTCTGAATCCTGAAGGGAAAGGCAGGTTTTGGATTTTGTCTCTCCTGCAGAAGGCTACAGTGGATTTGACATATGGTTCCACTTTGATAACTGACCATTACTAATTACTCCGTGAATATTGCATTTCCTATCACCTGGGCAAATCACTTTGTAGTAAAGTCACATATTCCAAACAGAAAAAAATGTCATCCCAGATAGTTAAAATATACTGAAGTGTATATAGAATGTCCTTTCCTAATTTAATGGGACTTATGAATACTTTTTGGATGTTCTTTCATAGTAGATACTTAACAATAGTTCTGGCAATTTTAACAACTGAAGATAATCTAACCAGTCTATGATCTCTGAACTCTTTAATAAATGGTACTAGGTTTGCTTGATTGTTTCAGTCTTCTGCAACCCCACCTGTCATGCAGGGACTCCAAGGGAACTCCTGATGGTTCCACAGGTTAAGTCAATTCTCAGAGCAGCCTGAGGTAAATTTCCTTAAACTGGACTGCTTTGAAAACTTTTAGTCTAACCTTAAATTCATATTCATTTATTGATGGAGTTATTGTCTGATACTCCAGCACAGAATGATGACTTGAACAAAAAGATCTTACAGACATTGGCCCTTGCACTGTCAGGTTTCTCTTTGTGACAAGAAGTCAGAGGACTTACCTTTACTTGGCTCTTCTTTTAAGTTATTTATAAAATATTTTCACTATATTTTCTCTCTTTTACCTGTTGTGCTTCACCCTGAGTCTCAGATGTTCATATCATCAAACCTAAATACTCTTAGAAGCTTTTATACTCTCCTGATTGGCTTGATCTTCCTTTATTTTCTCTACAATCACCTGTGCCTGGCATGGTAGAGTTTGTGGTTTATATCATTTAGTCTTGGTGCCCTTTTCCTTTGTATGCCACTAGGACAGCCTGTACTTACAATCTTGTCCATTCTTCAAGGAAAAAACACTTCAGGTAAATCTTTCCTCAGATAACTCTTTCCTCCCTCCCCCACCCCACCCCAGCATATGCCTTGTAATATCTTAAACTCAGAATTGTGGTTACCGCACAATCTGCTTTCATGATGTCTATTGCATTTTTTTTCAGTATTCTTTCTGCTGTTCCAGAGAATGAAAAAATCACTGAATGCCTTTCCAGGAATGTCAATGGCAAGGACTTGTATTCCTCTTTTTCAATACTGCTATAGGTAAGAACCTCCAGCAGACTAATGAGCACGCAGTGTAGAGCAGCATCTCAAATTGCTACAACTGAAGTATGGACATCTCCTGTGCACATGTTCTCTTCTGTGAAGCTCTTCAGTATTTCAGGACAGGCATTTCATTGCAGTCTTGCACCCATTTCTAGAACCATATTCTAAACATCAACATATTTATTACTCTTACTCTTGCTGGCTTTTTTTATCTGTTCCTTAAACATTTTACAAACAGGAAAACAAGCACAAACATACTAGTTTTAGAAGTTGATTGTTGTTTATGTTGGGGATGGAATTACGGTTTCAGTTGAAAAACATTAATGAGTGATCTTTTCCACTTTTGTATATACCTTATTTCAGATTGAAATAATTAAACCTAACAATCTAGAACAAACTTCACATATTGCCAAATCACATTTGTAGAAGTAATAAAAATTGAAATCAAATAAGATCCAGTGAAAAACTTTTTGTTCAACTTCAGTCAGGCTACTTGAAAAATTTAAAGTTCTCCACTGAAGCAATTACCTGATAATTCACATAGCACATTTCTCTTCTTTGTTCCTGATTCTTCTATCTTTTAAAACATCTTTAATTAAAGAGAGTTAGCCACTGGGATCTTTATCTAAAATCACTTCTACTTATCTTATTTTCTTCAGAGATGTCACACAATTCAAAATTGGACTCAATAAATACCACCTGGAGGCAGCATACAGCTGTGCTTCTTTTTCACCTGTGCCCACTTTTGTAAAAATATCTGATCAGTCTTTAACGTACCAAAAGATTAACGAATCTAAATTAAGTCCCAAGAGTCTGGCAAGTATCAAGCCGCTTGCTGAATTTTGCAATAGATTTACTCAAAAAGAATACAAAGTGATCAAAATTGAGAGAATGCATTTGTGAGCATGTGTTACTTCAGATGATGATAACAGGAAAGCTAAAATTCTTCCTCATGTTCCTCCTCTCCTTCTCTTCCTCCTCTTGACAAACGTGTACATAAACATATTAATGCCATGATCCACTTCATATGTACTTATTTTATATTACAGTTCTAAGAGATTCAGAAGACAGAACCTTAGAGTTCAAATCTTGCAGCCTCTGTAAATATTCCCTCAAACATTATAAATGTGTTTTTTTCTGACATTGTCATCTCAACATACCAACCAGTAAAAATAAGTCATCCCACTACTTCTGGTTCATCAGAAAACTCTTGACAAGGACAAGGCATATTAGTACACCCTCAACTTCTATTGTTACCCTTTAACAGTCTCACAAAGGAAGAATAGTTCAATGTGTTTTACTTGTGAACAATGAATAGCATCACTGTGCAAAACAAATAAGACCTTTCAGGCAAAAGGCTGATTTCTTCAATTTTATGCTTTATAAGAACTGTCCACTTATATCATGATATCTGCTCCTTTAATAAATGTATGTGTATGTACATGTGTGTGTTTGGATGATGTGTGAGATTTATCATGGGTCAGCTCAACTTTGCTTTCCTTTGTGCTGCAGAAGATAACTTTGTTATCAGTTACACTTTGACTTATATGTAATAAAGCATTTTCTGGCGAAACACATGTGTTATTTCACTCAACAAATCATTGTCTTGGGGAAGTCAAAATATTCATTTGTTTCTTTCTCCCTCACAATAAATAAATAGATTTTAAAAGAATGTAGGGTAATACTTAAGTATCCATCCCCTGCTAGATGCAGGAGGAAACATGATAACAAGTGATGAGGGGAAGGCTGAGGTCCTTAATGCCTTCTTTGCCTCAGTCTTTAATAACAAGACTAGTTGTACTGAGGGAATTCAGCCTCCTCAGCCAGAGGACAGAGACTTGGACAATGACCCCCCCGCAATCCAGGAGACAGTCAGTGACCTACTGCATCACATAGACACACACAAGTCTATTGCACCAGCCGGGATACACCCGAGGGTGCTGAAGGAGCTGGCTGGGGTCCTCACCAAGCCGCTTTCCATCATTTACCAGCAGTCCTGACTGACCGGGGAGGTTCCAACAGATTGGAAACTGGCCAATGTGATGCCCATCTATAAGAAGGGTCGGAGGGATGATCCAGGAAATTACAGGCCTGTCAGCTTGACATCGGTGCCCGGGAAGCTGATGGAGCAGCTCATCCTGAGTACCATCACACAACACATGCGGGACAACCAGATGATCAGGCCCAGTCAGCATGGGTCTATGAAAGGCAGGTCCTGCTTGACAAACCTGAGCTCCTTCTCCAACACTGTGACCTGCTTATTGGATGAGGGAAAGGCTGTGGATGTTGTCTACCTTGACTTCAGTAAGGCCTTTGACACCGTTTCCCACAGCATTCTCCTGGCAAAACTGATTGCTCGCAGCTTGGATGGGCACATGCTTTGCTGGGTAAAAAACTGGCTGGATGGCCGGGCCCAAAGAGTTGTGGTGAATGGAGTTAAATCCAGTGGGTGGCTGGTCACGAGTGGTGTTCCCCAGGGCTTGGTTTTTGGGCCACTCCTGTTTAACATCTTTATTGATGATCTAGACGAGGGGATCGAGTGCACCCTCAGTAAGTTTGCAGATGACACCCAGTTGGGTGGGAGTGTTGATCTGCTTAAGGGTAGGGAGGCTCTGCAGAGAGATCTGGACAGGCTGGAGCAATGGGCTAAGGCCAACTGTGTGAGGTTCAATAAGGCCAAATGCCGGGTGCTGCACTTGGGCCACAACAACCCCCAGCAGCGCTACAGGCTTGGGGAGGAGTGGCTGGAGAACTGCCTGTCAGAGAGGGACCTGGGGGTGTTGATTGACAGCTGGCTGAACATGAGCCAGGAGTGTGCCCAGGTGGCCAAGAAGGCCAGTGGCATCCTGGCCTGTATCAGAAATAGAGTGGCCAGCAGGGACAGGGAAGTGATCTTGCCCCTGTACTTGGCACTGGTAAGGCCGCACCTCGATTCCTGTGTTCAGTTTTGGGCCCCTCACTACAAAAAGGACATTGAATTACTCAAGTGTGTCCAGAGAAGGGCAACGAAGCTGGTGAAGGGTCTGGAGCACATGTCGTATGAGGAATGGCTGAGGGAACTGGGGTTGTTTAGTCTGGAGAAGAGGAGGCTGAGGGGAGACCTCATCGCCCTCTACAACTACCTGAAAGGAGGTTGCGGAGAGCTGGGGATGAGCCTCTTTAACCTAGTAATAAGTGATAGGACAAAAGGTAATGGCCTCAAGTTGTGCCAGGGAAGGTTTAGACTAAATATTAGGAAACATTTTTTTACAGAACAGGTTGTTGGGCGTTGTAATGGGCTGCCCAGGGCAGTGGTGGAGTCCCCATCCCTGGAGGTGTTCGAGACGTGGGTTGACATAGCACTTAGAGATACGGTGTAGTTGGGATCTGTCAGTGCTAGGTTAACGGTTGGACTAGATGATCTTCAAGGTCCCTTCCAACCTAGATGATTCTGTGATTAAGGAAAAGGCAGTTAATTTGGGATGAAACATTCTAAAATTATATTAGATGCAACTTTCTTCTTCCAAAAGAAAAATTAATTCTAGCATAAAATCTATGCTAGACAGAAATGCTAAAGTAGAAGCAAATCTTGGCTGGCTGCCAAAGACAGATAAAGTAATCTTTCTAAATACCTATTTCATTAAGGTTTTAAACTTGCCAAGATTCTTCACAGTGCAAGAGGTGAAAATAATATGAAATTTCATGAGCTAATAATTCAAAGTATGTTTCAGTTTTATTTTCTATGCTATCTACCACCATTCACTAATGATCTTGAATTTAAGAACGAATACTTGTTAAACTTTAATATTCTAGAATTAAATATTAATTCCTCTGATTTTTTTTCAAAATGTGGTGGTGGTTTTTTTTTCAGGTGCCCACAGCAACAAAGCAAAACAAAACAAAACAAGTCACAGCAACGAAACACGTAGAACTATAAAGAAAAGGATACAGCACTGATTATAATATTTTCCAACATCAAAATTATTATTTATAAAGCAATTGAGAACTAGAGGTAAAGAAGAATCAGGCACACATGATTATTTTTTGCAATCATATATATCAAGGACTTTTATATCTAAAAAGATGCCAGAATAGACACACACACACACACACACACACACACACACACATATATGTAAAATTTCAGCTATCAATAAAATTGCATACATATTTATGATCTTTAATCTCTTCAAGCAAACTCTAATGAAATCCATTTTCCAGGAGTTTTGATAGGAAGCTCAAAATGTTTACCATGCAAAGAAAAGTCTCAACGACCTATTATTCCTGTCTCCTATGTGTGCACATTTCCCAGTTACTTCAGCAGGAGATGCGTTATGTGTACTCAACATGATGTCTGTGCCCCAAGAATACGGCTTAATAACATGCAGTATGTAAAACTTTTTTTTAATGAATACTCTCATTTTGAATCCTGAAATAGTGTTCTCAGCTGTGTGCTGGGTATGTTAGTGACTTTAATGTGATGCTAATAGCATCTAATGACACTACTTGCACATCCATAATAAACTGGGACTGAATAGGTTAGAAATTCAAGTCCATCAGGTGGCAAGTCACAAGTAGCAATCAGACATGTTCAGGTACCAGGACTGTGATAAAAGAGAAATTTTCATTGTCCTCAGAAGAAGTGATATGATGGGTAAGAACCCTTGCAAAACACGGGTAAATACAGTCAAGACAAACAGTAAATATTTTTCACCCCAACTTCATGTGACTCTCACAGTCAATACCACTCTTCGTAAGCTTCCTGGACACACAGATCCATTCTCAATGACAGGCAGTACTCTTTATTACAAACTTTTTTCCCTTCTTCTGTTCTTACACTTTTAAACTGTTCTTAAAATACAGGGAGCCAATGTGCATATGGTTCAGAAAAAAGCAACGGATTTGGCATTGGCTGTAAGATTAGCAGAGTGGACTTATAAGGATAATCAAGGTTAAACTTACCTAGAGTGATTAAACTGAAGTCAGTGGAAATTACTCTGTGGTTAACATTCATGAAACACAGACTTGGGACCTTATGTTCAAATGATCCAACTCATTATAGTTGGTTGTAATACTGACAGACTTTTTTTTTCCCTTCCTTTTTTTCTCTAGTTGATTTTTTTTTTTGTTGTTGGTTGGGTTGGGTTTTGGGGTTTGGGGGTTTTTAAAGTAATTTATTTCCTAGTGGTGTGCCTGTTTGATTTTCACTGTATCATTAGGGAGAGAAGAAAGGGTAGGAAATGTGGCAGGGCAGAAGCTGCTGCTTGAGAGAGAACTGATAGGCTCAGTATTTAATTTCATTTCACTTACTCTGTTTGTTTAAATCTCTTTGATATTTACTTAGAGAATATATTGATAGACTATTTCTTGGCAGTATTCAAAACTAACAGTACTCAGCACCATGCAGTTTGTCATTAAATCCAAATGCAAAATCAAGGATGAAATAGATGTCATGTATCTGAGATAAACATCAAAGAAGAAAGCTCTGGAAGAAAAAAAGGGGAAGGAGGTATTTAATGCTACCAGAAGTGAATTTAAGCTTTGCACCACCTTTGGTAGATCTTCTTATATCTTTGATAACTTTGAACCTGTAGAGTTTCCTGTGTTGGCATCTCTGTGATTCTGATTTCCATGAATTTTCCAGGTCACTATGTATAAGTACAGGTGGGGAAAACTGTCATGAGGTCTTTGACACATCTTGCTGTACAGAAGTGTGGACTGTCAGGGAGTAGAGGCAGTCAGAGCTCAACACCTATGAAATAAGAAGTCAGCCAGGACAGCTGGCCTCTTCCAGTCCATGCTTCATCTCTATACTGGAGAAGGCATTAAGAGAAGAGACTAGATGGGAAAATTGTCTTTCTAAGGCCTTTTTCCCAGGCCTTTACATGAGACTGTATGGTTACTTCACTATGATACCTTAAATAATTCTTTGTTATCCAGGAGAGCTAATAACTACCATTTTCACCCAGAATAGATGATGAGCAGAATTATATTACATATATAAACTGTAAAACCTCAAATGTGGACATTAACTTTCTTGTAAGAAATCCATACTACTTGCTGTTGTAATGAACATTATAGAAAGATATATTGGTAAACTGAACAGATTGGTCAGAAGAATCTGATTTTATTCAGTTTTTACTTAACAGACTTGCACTGGTTTCTGCAGAGTCTTGCTGAAATCTGAAAAAATAAAATAAACTATAAGAACTTTTTGGACAGACATGGTACAGAATGAGAAGACAATAAAAGTATAAAAGTCAACCTATTATCTTGTTTTTATCTGTAACACTGCTGATCCAAAAAGAACTTCCATTAAGGGCAGCCTTTAGGGATGAGTTTTGAGTATATAACCTGAAAACAAAACACTTAGGATCATGCATACTTATCTCCATTAATGACAGAGTAAGTGTTCTATTAAATGACATTCATTTTAAATGACTCAGTCTCATAAACTGCATATCTTAAAGTCATAATTAGGATCTGTGATTAGCTGAGACATTTCAGAAGAGGTACTTGAGGAATCAGTAAAATAGAAAAGATATATACCAAGATTCAATGAATAAAAAGCCTTGTTTGCACTATGACCCTTACACATATAGCAGGCGGATGGAATAGAAATGTTAATACTGAGTTGAATTTATAGCATGATTCCAAATGTCTCAAACACTGGAGCTTTAAATCAGTAGCTCTCAGTCTCTTTTTATGGTAATCTCATTTCAAATATAAAATGGGAATATAGCATCTTCCAAGAAAAGGAGAATGGCCTGTGACCTCTTACAACATTCTCATGACATTTTAATGCAACGTCTATCTCGACATGAAGGTCCATGATTTAAAGTGTAATTACTGTATTGGGAAATGATAAAAAGAAAACAATAAAACCACCATTTCTTTTTGCTCATCCTAAAGTATATCAGGATAAATATATTCTGACCTGAATTAAATGAAGTCAAACTGGACTGTGTTGAACAGGAACCAGGAATTAGATATAGTAGAAATCTTTGTAGGAACAATGAAAATGGATATTATATGCATTCTTAGCAACAAGTCAAGCTTTTTAAAATAAATGTTTTAACTGCAATACCAAGTTCCCTCCTCTTTATTATTATTATCATTACACCAAAATACGGGATTTTACATGTACAGTATTACTAAGATATGAAAGTATTATTTCCTGCATGTCAGCATCCAACTAACTAAAAATGCATGCTTGATTTTAAAATGAGTTATAAAATGGTCAAAATACGGATAAATATTAACAACAGAAGAATCTAGCACAGATTTTGCTATGTTTTTGGTTTTTCTTTCTCATGTAAGGAGTTTTACCTTTCAAAAATTTAGGAATCTACTTGTCCATTTAATTATTCTTATTTAGTTGAAGTCCCTTTTATCATGGCTGTTCTGTGAAATCATGTTTTTTACCAGATAATTGAGAGAAAAAAACCCCCAAATATACTTCTAAGTCATTTTCTAGTCTAGATGTGAAACTGCACAAGAGAATTTGGACAATGGGAAAAAAGAATGACCTAAACCGAAGATACTTGTAATCCTTCATCTTCATAAATATTCATTGATAAACTATGTAATGTAATCTCCTAATATACTGGTATTTAATAATTTAATCACAAAGTAATTTAATTACTGGTTGTGTATTATAATAGGAAGTGTTATATTTTTGCTTACTGAATTTAAGACAGTCATTAATATGCTAACAGGTGGGGTTTTTTAATTTATACGGAACAGTCACCTACACTGAAATTGGCAATATTTTTAGAATAAGCTCTACTGAAGTCTTTATGAAAGACAAAATTTATCTCAAAATTTAGTAAAGAAAATCCCAAGGATTTCAAACAATGTGCCTTACTGGAGAGTACACTTGTCAATTGCAGAGAGTGATAGATGAATGTGGCAGAAACCTATAAATGACTAAGAGAATTATGATGAAAATCTTAATGTTCTCAGCTCAAAAGGCAAGAGACCATCTTAAGCTACTTATGACAAAAATTACTGTATTAGAAATAATTCAATGAATCATATGTGCACCAGTAATTGCTGCTCTCCTTGATCTAAAATAAGCTTCCAACCAAGATAGATAAAGAGGATGCAGACTCTGCAGATGTTATTTTAAAATATCCAAATAAGTATCAATATCCTAGTAATGTTCACAACACTGAAGGTAACCTTGCACACCAGTATCTCCACTCCTGTTGAAGACAACAGAAGAAGCCCCACTTGTTCAGCTGGAACTAAATACAAAGGTAACTGTGTTTTGTTGTCTAAAGAGTTTGCTTTAATGAGGGAGGATTATTCCTGCTTTTGAAGAAGCCTGGGACATGGAATGTACTGTAAGTGATCCAGTTCTGAATTCCAAACTAAACTTCTTTTTTATTCCTTTTTATTTCCATGATAAATGTCTTCTGTGAGTATGCATGCAAAAAGAAAAAAAATGTAGCTTTCCAAAGTGTTCTGGCATCACTGCTAAGAGAAACAGAGGTAATTATCCTGGTGAGGCTCAAAGTTTACTTTGTAGCTCAGGAATTCTCAGCATCAGCCTTCTGTAAACAAAGCTGCTTTTATTCTGCCTCTCTTGGAAACTATTTTACCACTTCCTTAATCATATTTCTTTTGTTCTGAATGGAATATAGACAGGGTCATGGTAGTCAGGAAAACAGATGGGACATGAAACTCAGGAAAGTGTAAGCATATTTGGAGAGAGAAAGAACTGAAGTTTGGCTGGTTTACTGGGTTTAAAATAAATTAAAAGCAAAAAGATTAAAATGCTTAATTTTAAATGATGACTTCAAAAGCTAAATATCATTCTGGAATAAGCTTAGAGATCTTAAATTGAGCAGGTTACTCCATCCTTGCACTTTTACAGAGTGCCATTTGTGGGATTTTCAGTTATGTGAAATACAGCAGAGGTCAGAGAAGGAAGGAATGAAAAAGTACCATATGCATGTCTTTGGGATTGACCGTCACTCTTACAGACTAAGACAGAAATCTCAATAGATAACTCCAAATGTGTTTTTATGTAATTGTAATACAGCTTGCAGAGCAGGCTAATAGCAGCAGATTGAATTAAGACGATAGAATTTGCCCTGTCTCTTGAAATGAATAATGAAGTTAAGATAAAATATGTGTTCAAAACTGAGGAACACAATGAACTTCACAAAGGATATGAAAGCTCAGATTCCAGGTGATTAAATCCTGCTTCCCTTCTGGAAGTAAAAATGATGAAGGGTGGATTATCCCGAAGTACCAACTCCTATAACTGGGATTGGCAGGTCTGAGCCTATTACACAAAATTAGCAGTAAGTGGCCTAAGACTGTATGTAAGCATTACAAGAATGTGAGATGTAAATTCAATTCAGAATGACATAATCTCAGAGTGACAATTAATACTGGTTATATAGGGTTTATCATAAAATTGAGTAAAGACAACATCTGTTGAAGCAACCTGGTAATAAACAAGTGTTCACTCTTTTCCAAAACAGGTGTGTGGAGGAGCTTTGCATACTTCTGATTGCATATTTGCAACTGGAGGATCTATAGCTGAATTCCTCTGTTTCTGTAGGAGGTTGTCACTGATAGAGACTATAACAAAGTGAATTCATACAAGGTCTATGTATGTGTATGTATATATTTACAAAGACCTTTGTATTTTACTATAATGATCTGGCTTGCCAAAGTTTAAATGTCATTTGAAAAAATGTGGATTTAATTTGTCCAATTTGATGCATTCCTGAGATACTGAATTTATCCCAGGTTATAAGTGGTTTTTTGTGAAGGTGAACATTCTAAGACACTCATTAATTCTAATTCATAAGAACAAAACAACTTTTGTATCTACACTACATACTTTAGTCCGGAAAAAAAGCATACAATAACAAAAATATTTTGTGCAGTCAGTGCGATCTACTCTTTCTGTGGAATATAAGCTACAGAAAACAGAATAGAGAATTTCTTATGTCATTTTTTCACCTTTTTTGCATCTTACACTGACTTCTCACTGCTGAGATAGTACTTTCCTATTTCTAGGAGGCAGGACTGGTGGGGCAGGATTTGTGTTAATACAAGTATATTTGATTTTAAAGACTTTTGCTAACTATTTAACTGATGGCATACCTAAAGTAAAACATGCAAATAAAAAACACTGTAGTAGTGGGTCTGTTGGTGAAATACTCTGTGGAATCAAACTTAATAGAAAAAGAAAGAATACTAAATACTCATACACTTTAGCCTAAACTCTTCTTGGCTGAAAGAAATTCCTTGTAATTAAATAAAGGTTCAAAAGATAACGGCTGACCAATTCTTTTTTTTCTTTTTTTACCACCCCCACTCCCCCTCCTTCTTTTAACAACCATCTTCTCTTGTTAAAAATACAGAACATGAGGGAACACATGAAATACTTTATAACTGAAGTGGAAAGTGAATAAGAACTTCCTTTTCATATCATTTGGTTGTGGATCTTGAAAACAGTTTGGTCTGCTTATTCTAATTTAATTTATACAATTTATTAAGAAGTTTGTGTACTTATCAGCTGGTACTTCAGTTACAGGGAGTAAAGAACACTTGAAGAACTATTATTAAGATGTGTAGCCTGTGGGCACCAGGACAAGTTTAACTATCCCATGGTTTGTTCTAGATGCATCTTCCCAGAGGAGCCCTTAGAACCGAATCAGAGGCCAGAGGTTTTGTTCTAGTGGCACAAAATTCTGGCTGTGAGATACTCTTTTTTTTTTTTTTTTTTTTTTTTTTTTTTTTTTTTTTTTTTTTTTACAGTATTATTTGTGGGGTATCTGGAAATATTGGTAATAATATAGGTACTCAGAATTGCTCTTTGGTGTATACAAAGTAAATTTGCGCTAATAGCAAGCTGTAAGAGATTGTCCTCTCTTCTCAACATGTAGCTTTCTTGACTAGAAAGACTGAGCATTTTTAAGATTAAAATGATAAATTAACTAACACTTGTTCATCACAGATTCAGTGGGCTAACCTTGTATTGAGTGAGGATACTTTTTGGAGAGGTTCACTGGACTGATATGGAAATGGTTCTGTTCCCATATATGAATCACTTATTTCAGGAACATTCAGCAATGTTTTCTACTTCTTGTCTTAAAGTGTGTTATAATTTTTTGGTAATGGTTAAAATCTTCTTGTTGTCAACTGATTAGTTCATTCTGTGCACTTGCACTAATCATCCATGCTACCAAATCAGCGTGTTATTAGATTTAGAGAAAGGCAATTATAATTTGAATTTTAAAATTCCATCTTCCTGAATGTTGTCTTTAAGTTATTTGAGTGGAATGACAGTTTTCATTATTCTCTCTGGATGAAAAGAACAGAAGCATCTTTATGAGAGTATTTCTTTCAGGATGCTCTCTTAATCTTTAAATTATTTTACATCGTCATGGTAGTTATCACTTCTAAAAGACAGAAAAAAATACACATTCTGTTAGACCACACAGATAGACTTTAAAGGACAGCAGTGAGGCTGCATTTTATGGGCAAAAGTTGAGTCTAAACATTCTTTTTGAAAAGTTCTGGAAAATATATTAAGATCAGTTAGTCATCACCCTTTAAAATAAATAGCAGTGAGATTATTTGTCCGTAATTAAGACCAACTCATCTCTTACATATATAGTATATGGTAAGAAATAAAAAGATAGCATATGCTAATGTATATAAATCCAAATCCTGGGATTGGAGCCTTTGGTTGGACTTGCATTTTGAACAATTTTTTAAAGGATGACCTAGTCGGGAGGCTTCCCACATACATGCTGTTGGCAAAGCCCTCATTAAAACCTTAATGGAATTTTAAATTTGCTCCAACAGTAATATACCCAAATTAACATCTTGTATACATCTCAGTGAATGTTACCTTGGCTTTCTCTTTTAACTGAAATGGACATTTCTATGCCAGTGGAGAAAACAGCTTCATGAACATGAGGTAATTTTAAGTTAAATTATTCCTGACATCTGAAAGGTGATTACAGTACAAGACAGAAAATTAATGAAATACATAAGTGTACCAAGTCTTGACTATTGTGCAGCACCCCAGCTGTCTGAACCTTGTTCTTTTTTCTCGCTCTAGGTTGAAACTCCACAGGGATAAGGCTGTATATTTTAAGAGTGTAACATTTAGCACTCTGTTAATGTTTATGAACAGAAAAATAGCTTCTGATAGCCTGGTGGTGACTTTTTCTTGAGACCAAATACTCTACCCTGCAGAGCTACCATGAGCATGACACTTGTTGCCCTGAGATCTCAATTCTAGCACCATCACAGTGATAATTTAAGTGCAACATGCAGATTTCAGTATTGTTGTGACTGATGATTTCTGGAGTAATTTAATACAAGCAGCTTGTACTAAAATATAATTAGGAATCAGAAGGTTAACTTGATGGACTGTAATGACTAGTGCTACACAGATTTAACCTAACCTGATGATCCTTTCTGTCCTTAATCTCACCGAATATATGAATTTACAGAGCTTTCAAAATTTCCACAGCCACTCAGAAATAGACCTTCAATAACAGGATCATATCTCACTTCATCAGATAAGAATGATACAAATAAGAATGATACAATAAGAATGATACATATATAAAACTGGTATAAAAACTAGCAGAAATAACTATATTTCACCCTTTTTTAGAAAAAGTCTTACAGCTGAGCTTTTCTGAGGAGGAGAAACTGATACAGTGTGATACAGACATTACATGAGCTCAAACAAAAGTTCAGGAGCCTCCCATTAGAAATTGCTTGCACACAAAAAATTCATAGGGGAAAATTATTTTAAGAATAATCAGCAGTGCAGATAGAGGGCATCTATTCCTTCTTGCCAATTTATCTTTCCAGCATCTTATGCAGCTAAAATCAACACAGTTAGTTTTATATAACTAAACAGTTGTTCATATGTTAATAAAAAGACAATAAAGGATCTCGTACAACAGGATCGTATGCAACCATAATGGTGCTAGTACAACCAGAGCAAACACAAGTTGATCACTGCTGTCCATTATTTCTGTATCACTGTATATCAGTGTATATACACTGTGTGTATATATATATATGTATCAGTGTATATATGTATCAGTTATATACCATAGCTCTTAAATTTTTTTGCATGCTTTTTCCCCTGGTAAATAGTGACTGACAGAAGAATCAGGGATATTGACTGAAGGAAACTTGAGGTATCACATTTTCTTTTATTAGATCAATTTTTTTCCCATTTCTCAAGAAGTGTAAAGACTAGTTACATCCTGATCATTGCATTTCAGATTATATATGCACTGTGATATATGTATATATAACCTTTTAATGCAGCTTTTATGTTGCATTCTATAGTTATATATATTTCTGTTTTAGTGTGTCATACTTTAAATGGGCTCACACTTTGTCATGCTGTGATTAATGTTGGTGCTTATATACATTCAATGGAAGAAGTACAAACACGAATTCATGTAAAAGACTATTTGAACAGACTGAGATCAGTGAGTAACAGCTGTTACCACTTTTGGATATGTCTGCAGGATTAATTATTTTTCTAATGCATCTTTAAGTCAATAGATGTAGGTTAGCTGATGGGATACACCATTTGCAAAGGTATCTTTCATGCTACTACACTGAACACCTTGAAATCAAGAACTTCATGGTGTTTGTGTATTGCCAACCCTCTAAATGTGTTGAAAATAAGTTTTTTGTGACTAATCTAAATATGACATACAAATCTGTAAAATTTTGGGTGTGTGTATATATACATACAGTATATATAGTGCATCATATATATACAAGGCAGTAAAAAAGAACTACCGGCAGATCACCTCTTTTGGCCTGCATGACAGAGATCAAAAAATGGATACAGCCTAAGTCCAAAACTTAGAACACATATCCTAGGATTTGTCAGCTATTACTCATTTACCAAACATAAGTATTATAATATTGTATGTACGGTTTCTCAGTCACTCTTTAAAGAAGGGAAAATCACAAAACACCAAAATTGAAAATCTTCCAATAGTAGTCCATCTTTTTACATGCATTCTGTGACACATGTTGTTTTCTGCTTGTCAATTAGAAAACAAATTATTTAATTTTGGTATGACAGTCATCTATACCTGTTATGATCTGTTAACATCTTTCCACCTCTGGAGAAAGATGAACAGAAATTGCAGATGCCCTATTGTTCTGTTCTGTCAAGACAGAAGGAAGAAATAGGGTTATTCAGTCCTACTTCTGATCTATTTGCGGTTCTCACTCTCCCACAAAATTTTGGCATTAAGAATATAGAATAATAAAAACGATATTGGATTTTGAATGTTATGCGGTCATTCTTGATTAATATAGGAACATACTACTCTTGCAGAGGGAAACTAAAGTATTAAGAAGGATGAGACATTTGATTTTAAAACAAGGGCATGCTATGCCACTGCACCTCATCCAGAAAAGATTACTACATGACAGATTCAACATTTCAAACCTATGTATGTCAGAAAAGCATTTCACTAGCTTTGAATGAGTGAATGTCAGAACTGAGAAAGCTGCAAAATATGAAGGACCACAGCTCTGCAGTTCTCAGTAAAAGGAAAGACAGAAAATGTTTTTTTCCTACCTTAGTTAGAACAACAATGCTTAATGTTTAAATAAAAAATTAGAAGTTAAAAGTACACATGAGGAAATATAGCTTGATCTCCATGATAGCAGAATTCTCTACATGGTGAAATTAGTATTAGCATGATCCATAGGAATTCAGGAGGTGAAGGAACATAACTAAGAGTGATATTAGATTGTTGCACTGCCGTAGCTCTGTGGAGTGACAGGTGATTTCTATGAGCTTATAGGTTTGCTTTTCATGGGAGCAAAATAAAATTATCAGTAATAGAGATTATCAGCAAATCTGATCTGTTTTGTGTTATCAGTGTTCTCAACTCTGTCATTACCCAGGAGGATATCATCTTCTGCTTTTCACTGTTATTTTAAGTCACTCTTACACTGTGAAGTGCTGTGACTCCTCTCTGCCCTTGATTCCACATTAGCAACCTGTGCTCTGCAAACCAGCACTACCTCAGTGCATACTAAGAAAGAATGAAAGTAAACCTGTGCTATTGCATCCAGGCTAGTTAAAGTGAGTCTCTGAGCCTATCAGTTGGCAGTTGCCTGATGTAGACTCTTTTGACCTTATGCTTTGTTGCCTTGCATGTAAAAAGAAGGTAACATTGGTGCAACAAGTCTTAGGAATTTTGTCCCATCTTTCAGGGAAAACACTTTGCTTCAAAACCTGACTTTTACTGGAGATCAAGGAGAGATTGAAGTCCTCTATGTGTACAAAGTTATCTGAAAAGAACCTCACTTTCATCAGTCATCTCATTTACTGTATGTGTTCACATGCCTTCCTAGATTTGTCTTTTGTTTCATTGAAAGAATTTGGAAGATAATAGTAAAGAATTGTGTCACCCAGTGACACTTCCATAACAATAACGTGGTTTTTTTTTTTAGCCTGACTGGTAGCTTGATTCATATTTTAAATTACTTGGTGATTATTATTCTGGTAATCTGAGTCTGAACTCAAAAAGCCAGATCAGTTTCTTCTCCAGTATTGTTAAAATTGTTGTGGGATTAACTGCAGGCTGCGTAGTTCAGTGAATCTCATCCTTTTTAAAGCTGAGTCTTATTTGAAAAAACTGACAGTGCTCCAGATCTCACTGGTGCTGATTTCCATCTTACTTGCCCTCACTGAAAATTACTGCTTTCCTTCTCCTATGGAAGCTTTATGTTTCCTATGATAAATTTCAAGTGAAGCTTGGAGCCTAATTCTGTAATGTACTGATGCCTCACCAGTAAGACTAACCCCTTTGGTAGTGAATGAATGACTGATCTAAGCACTTTAAGACCTATTACAAGCCTTCACTATATAATTATTTGCTTATATGTTGTTCTAGGAATTACTAGAGGTTTCAAAGATCATTTGTTTCTGTACCTGACTGCATTTGGTAGGATTATTTATTATCCCCTCAAGAAGAAAACAACCTAATTATTTTTTTCTTGTTGAATATTAAGCTGAACGTAAGTACTCCCAGATGATGCAAAAGTCTAGCTGCTGCTTAGTTCTTCCTATGCATATGATATACTTGCAGACACTTCACTGCAAAAGAAATTCATTATGATTGGAAATACATGTTGTGAACTGTGAATTCAGAACAGATTGTGTTGTAGCTATAAAAGCATGGCCTTTTTTTTCCTTCACAGTAGGTTTAATTTTTAATTTTTGTTGTTATGCCATAAGCTTTGCCAACATTCTTCCTTTACTAACAGGTAATGATTTAAATCAGCTGGTTGGGTAACTTACTTCGAGTTCTTAATACCTGTTTTTGTCCATTCACATAATTACATTGTTATCTAGAGTTTAATAGAACATTGCAACATTTAATTAAAACTGTGCAGAATGATTACTATTTTGATTAAACCTGGGTTTGGAACCAGCCAATTTGTCAACAAAGCTCAGCATGTCTTGCTTTCTACTAAAAACCTTCATTAAGGTCACATCTGCTTCCCTTGACTCCTTCATCAAAAATGACCTTGTGTTTACTGTGTTTTATGACCATAAAATCTCTCAGTGAAAGAGCCCTTCAAATCTGTTTACAATTGTGTCCTTTGGCTCCTGAGTATTTCCAAACTGGGGGTAAACAGATCACTTTAAGTTAATATACAGCTCATCCCAGAGCCAAAAGTCACTGTAGCTACTGAAGTTATCTACCACTCTTACTTCTTGTGTCTGGCAAAAGGAAATTTCAGACGACTAATACTAAACTTTAAACTTTATCCCACTTTTTTGTGAGAGCATCAGGACATAAAGAACTATGGGACTAAAATACCCTCCTGCTGTATCACATAAATCTCTTCTGTTACCCTTTAAAGGTTAGAAATTGCATAAAATGTAATATGAGCATCACTGGTGTACTAATATATCCTAGAAGGTGCATGAAGGGAAAACTTTGCACTCATTCAACTCAGATTTTATACATACATGACTCAAGCTCTTCAGAAAAATAGCTGGAAAAATCACATACAGCAACCTTAAAACAGCTTAAAAAAATCTTGTACAGTTCAGATCTTCATCATGTCCTTCTATCATGAAAACCATCAGGAAATCACTTTTTCTTATCCCCCCTTTACACTATCTGCCCTGCCAGCCCTGATTTCACCAGTCATTTACAAGTTAATACTTATACTGGAGTGTGGATGATCACTATATTGCTATGGTTTTGTACAGGTCCAAGAGAAGTAAAATTATTCCGATTCTAAGAGATTCATGTTTCTGTTATTTATTCTAGTAATCAGAAAAGTTAAGAGTGGGTGGACTTGGGACAATTCTCTTCTACCTCAGGTTTCAAAATGTAAATAGATGTTGCATTAATTGGTGATTACTCAGAACCGAACAAAAAGGGAATTTTATATGAAATAAGACTATCTCTGACACTTTATTCATTACATCATTGTGTGGCTACAGGAATTTGTTAAACATCCCAGGATATCAAGACTCCCAGTTTGGCTCCTATCACATTTTTTTTAAAATGTCATTAAAACTACACCTGAATCCCATATGAGTGCTAATATAGAGACTAGAGTTCAGAAAACTAAACAGAACTGTATGTGAAGCTGAACGTTACTGTTGCTGGTTGCTGAAATTCCTGGTCAACACTCGTGAAGAACAACCAAATCTGGTTCTTATCGTGTGTTCTGTCTCTCAATATACAAACTATTAATGTTGTCTAAAAACCAAAAGAAAAACCAAACCAAACCAAACCAAAAACATTTGACTAGAATGTAGCCATGAGACTTCTGTATACTTCTTGAACAGGTTTACAGACTTGGCCTGGTGATCCAAAGAAAGCGGCTATGTTTTTGCACAGAAAATGCTGCCATAGATCCAAATTACACAAGAGGAAAGATTTGTGTTGGTAGTCCCAGTGCTGAAAAACTGTGGGTGATAAGCACCATATGCTCTTGCCCTGAGCCCAAGATTAAGTAGTTTACTTATTTATGTGGGTTGTGATGAATGCTTTTCAAGAACAGAGAGAATTGCAAAGGCATAAGTCAGTGCTTGATCTTACACTCAGACCATTATTGCTTTACAGTGTGTCCAATCATATATGAACTAAATGATGCGATAATATCTGTGAAAGATGAAAAGTCGCCTGGGCTCGCATATCATGCCTGTTGAAATCTGTAAAGTGTCTGTGTGTTCTGCTGATCGAGGATGCCAACTAAACTCAGACACCAGAGTGAAAAGAGTAGGCTTATTTTACCGTTAATAATTAAAGGATATAACCAAGTAATACAGAAAATAAACAATAAGAAAAATACAGAATAGTACACATTATTATTACTACATACAGTTAATGATAGAAAATAAGAACAAGCAAGGTAATGCACCTAATCATTACTACATGATGGGGAGTATAGTGATTAAGAAAGATACATCACCACTTGCATACGTTACCAACATCCAGATCCGCAGTCGCTTGGGAGCCCCGGATACAGCGAGGATTTGGAGAGCCTGTCCCGGCAAGTGAGAAGTTCTACAAGATGCATCCATCTGTAGGTGAGGCATCCAAAGTCGTGGCAAGAGGGTCCAGCCTTATATACCAAAAAATCAGCAAGTCATAATGACTTGCACTTTTCTTTGAGTGGAAACATCTGGTTTCATCCCCCTGTTGGATTCCACCCAAAGTCTGGCCAGAGCTCGGCGGTGAGAACCAAGGGAGTTTCTAACAAGGCCAAACACTTGGGTCTCAGCCTTGAACAATGCTAAACACAGGGAGTTGGATACACATTCTCACAACATTTCATCCTCACTACTGATTACAATTTGTCTAAGCTATATCTTTCACTAGTGAGCATACATATTTCATTAATAATCAGATACTAATTAATAAATGTTAATGGTAATACAGATTTTATTAATTAGCAGATACTAATAATGGATAATGTTTGGTTGTGAGGTTCATCTAGCAGTCAACTTTGTTTCAGGGTCTATTATTCAGGCCCTAGCACTACACTGTGCTTGCCTCAGCTTTTCTCATATTTAAGGCTAAGATTACTTTCACACGAATTTAAACATTAAATGATTATCAGGATGCACAAGGGCAAAGAAGATCTGTTACCATGGGGATCCCTTCTCTGATTTTGAAAGATGAGTTTGTCTGGTGTTCTCCACAACTAAATATGTTTCATTAGGGAGTTCTTGTTTTTGTTTTAATCTCTATAGTCACCCAATAGACTCTCCAACATTCTTGATTCCAAAGATTAAGTATTGGTCCCTCTCAAAGCAAAAGAGGTCTAGGAGTTGTTCAATAAACTGATTTTCAAGCAGTTTTGGACTAACAAATGGGGAAGTTATGAATTAGTCCCTAGAGGGGAGCATACTACCTCCTCCAAATCCATTCATAGAACTTGAGTTCTGTTTGTTCATATGCTAATTCACCTTGAAAAATTTTGCATAATTCTAACAACAAAGTTAGTGAGATAACTTCTAGAAGACTAGAATTTCCCTTGCTTGGTTTATGAAAGAAATATAAAGTCAAGATGGTATCAAACTTTCCATCAAATAAAAAAAATAAAACTTTTTAGGCTTATCATGGTATTATGCAAATGTGAAAAAATTATATTCATCAGCTGGAAGTATTCCAGTGACAATCACAACTAAATCTATTCTGAGTCAGATGGGTTGCTAGATGATCAGTAACAAGTCCTGTAGCATCTGGAATGCACATCCATGAAGGCTCAGCCAGAAGAATGGGGGATTTTGGTTGAGCAGTACACTCCTGACAAACATTATATCAAAGAGGACTGGGGAAGAATAAATGCAGTTATTTAAGAAAGTATTTCAAGGACATCTTAAAGGCATGCTTTCTTTGAATAAAACTTAACAGCCAGCTTCTGGGGCTTTTATTCAAAAGCAGGCCTTCGGTAGCAATGAAATCTAGGATGGCAGAAAGCATAAATTTCTTCAGAGAACATGAAGTTGTACAGAGAAAGTATGCCAGAAGGGCATACCCTGGAAAAATACCCTGCTCATACCCTGCATAGTGCTGTGAGTTACACAATAAAAATATACAGTTATTTGTTCACCTGTGAGCAAGACTCAGTCATCTCTTCCTTATGACACTGTGATCCTCCTCTCAACAGTAAATTGAGATACTTTTGCCAAATAATATTCTGCAATCTGACAGATCAGCACTGCCTGACTCTGACAGATCATCACTGTATAGTCAGCGAGGGCAATGTAAACATTTCATAGTTGTTAAGCTCATGGGGAATCTTACTTATAAATCACTGTAGTAGGTACTGATCATGCAATTTGCTACTGATATTGTAGAATAGCAATTTCAATTGCTACTGTAATTTTAAAAATAGACTTGGGGAAATTAGTAAGTACTAGGCATTTCTACTATTTCAGGGTAGCTTTCTTTGCAGTGACGCTGTCTTTATCCTTGAGCAGAATGTATTGCAAATTAAAATTTGCAAGTAAACATGGTTAGGAATTCTTTTGGTGATGCAATTTCCAGTAAACTCTCAGAAAACAAGGGTTTGTTAAACAGAAATATCTTCATGAAAACCTGTAGGATAGTAGTAGTAGTAGTAGTAATAGTAGAAATATTAACTGGAAATATTTTTCAGTCCTCTTTGAAAAGTTTAGCAGAAGAAAAAACATCTATCCAATCTTTTGTCATCAATTTGCCAAGAACATCTAGATCAGCATTAATCTAGATGACTATCTTAATTGTCACACTCTTCTAAAGAGTATTTATACATTTAGAGGTTGAGGGTAAACAGTTTTGATGATTTCATTTTCTCAAAAAATCTCAGCTAAAAGGAAAAGCAAAAAAATCCAAACCAAAAACCATAGCCTTTACACAAAATTTTGTGAGGAGCACATTTTTAAAGAAAACATTTACAATATGTTTAATTTTATGAAAATAATTGATCAAGCTCTTTGGGATTAGATGTTTTCTGTGAGTTGTCCTCAAAGTCTCTCTGTGCACAATATTCTTAACTGATCCCAGGCTAACATCCCTGAACCACCAGTAGTATTTTCCGAGTTGATCATGAAGTTAATTCTCTGGTAACATGGATGTAAATAAATTATTGTGATCATACATTATTTGATAGATTTTGTGTTTATCAGTTATGACTTCCCAGTTTATCCGCTTTGTCAGGAGGTAGTAGTGTCTTATCAAGCTATCTGACAACAGTTCACATGTTTCATTGCATGAATGAGGTATTTATGCAACTTGTGTATTTAATTTAAGAATTTTTTATTAGTTGAAGGAAATTGTAAACATGTTAGGTTTGGAAGCAAGGCTTACTGAATCATATAATAGGAGGTCTTATACTCTTTCATAATGTGTTTATTACTTTGGCTACACTGACTGGAGCAATTTCAAAATCTCCAACTGATCTTTGAACAAAATTCAGTAAGAAAAAACATTTTAAAATTATATTTTAAATGTAAAAATGAAATTACAATAAACTCTTAAGGTGCCAGATTAACATTTTCAAATTTAAGACCTGGCCATACTCTGCATGAGACTCCATAATGCAGAGTGCTTTGAACAGGGTTTTACTAGAGTTGGCAAACAGCTGTTTGCCCCTGAAAGGATCTTGCAAAGACTAATTGAGAAGAAATAAATATTATCTGTAGTTCATGGCAGAAAAAATAGTGAAATTCCTCTTTTTAAGCTGCTATTTCTACCGAGTAGAAATCTCTTACAGGAAAATCTAATTTATTAAGGGAGTTATTAACTATGTCTTACTTAATGACCCAAATCTCATCACTGCTGCTACACCTTGTCTTAGGTGGAATCCAACAGAGCGAGAAAGAAAGAAAGAAAGAGAGAGAGAGAGAGAGAGAGAGAGAGAGAGGCTTTAATAAGGGCAGAGTAGAGGAGATGTTGCCAGGGAGACAGAGTAAGAAATGTTGAGGATATATACTTGGGAGTGTTGGGGACTGCTGTATACATGTGGACTGGATACCTTAAGCACTGTATCTGAAACTATTTAGCAAAAGTGAACCTGCAGTTTTGCATTTTTTGATAATTGCATGATTCTATTAAAGTCATCTGAAGCCCAGTGTGAGCAAGACTGAAAAGCATTATGGAGATCTGCTTTCTAATCAAACAAAATTCAGTAGGACAGAAAATTTTGCAGGCTATTAATTGTTGTTCATGTAGCCATCGACTTTCAATAACTTAATTCTATGCAGTGTGTAAAATGGTTATTCAGTTATAAAATAGAAAAAGATGGGAAATACATAACTATCAATTACTGTAAAGCAATAATTTTTTATTGTACAATATTGAAATTTAAATGACTGAAGAGTTTGCCAAGCTTTTATTTATTTGCTTCATGAAATAAAATTTGGAGATAAAAAACATAAGCTAGCTTCCATGTAATAAAGCTTGCTCCTGACCTTCAACCAGAGAGTTCTTTACAAGTTTATAACTAGACATATATTAAAGGAACACACCCCTCTATCTTTTGAAGTGCCACAAGAGAAAGAATGATAAAACGTTTCTATTGCTACATGACTTGTAAATCTAATTTCATTCATAAAGCCTGGTTAACTGTACAGAGACATCATTGTAATGATTTTCAACTGGATAATAAAATTTGAAAAAACAGATTTATATCTTATTTTACTGAAATAATTTTTGTAAGCTGCATTTCAACTGAACAGATGGTGCACACTGAAAAATAATGTTGTACAAAATGGCAGGGTTGTTTAGCCTTGACAATTTAGCTTGTATGTGTACGTGTTTTGATTTTGATATGTTGACCAAGATCATCCATTTGAAAACTGGCAATGTTCAGATGAGATGCATAGGAAACCGGAGGTCTGCTCCTGTTCTCAGTTGTGCTGCATTTTAAATAGGAATAACATCTTTTTTTATTTAATCCATATTTAAATTTAGTTGCTTTTCGCACTTGCTCTTCTGGGGGTATTTCAGTTTGCTTCTGTAAGATTAGATGTGAATGTCAAGTCTGTTTTCCCTACCAGCTTTAACAAATCTCCTGCGCACCTTATTGGCTGTCATTGCCTCTTGTCTCTTGGAGGACCACTCTGCTGGGTCCTTAGCCAGACGAGATCATCCATTTTGGCAGATACCTCTTTTTCAATATCCCAGTTCCACCTTTTACCCTACATCCTGAACTAAACTAAAAGATAGAGATATCTTCTGAGATTAATAAATGACTATTTTAATGTGGGTTTCTCTACATTTCATAGTCACAGGTTCATTGAGGTTGAATGGAACATCAGAAGGTTTCTAGTCCAAGCCCCCTGCTCAAAGCAGGGTCTATACTGAATTCACACTAGGCTACTTACAGAATTTTCCCTCTGGTTCTTGAAAATCCTCAAGGATGGAGATTTCCCAGCCTCTCTGGGCAACCTGTTCCAGTGTTTAGCTATCCTTTTGGTGACAATTATTTTTCATTACATCCTGTCAGAAATTTCCCCTGTATTAATGCATGACAATTGTTTCTCGTTGTTCTGCTGTACATGTCAGTAAAGAGCCGGGTGCTATCACCTCATAAATGCCTTGATTTCAGTGGAACATAAGAGCAATGTTTTGGGATGAGAACAAAAATCCATTTAATACCTTGTATTTTTCTGAGATTTTACCTTCATCATATGCCTAGAAAACAGCTTGGGGTGGCTTATAGTGATATTTCCTCAGAATATTCCCCACTCCAACAATTTATGTCCCAGGACTTTCCTAAACCAGCAGTGATATTTTTGAATCAAATAGCCTGTATGAATTTGGTTTGTTGACATTCTCTTGCTGCAAGGACTTCTATAGCTCAGCTCTAGTGTATGTAAAAAAATCAACTCCATTTGGTCTCAAGCTGCCATCTAATTTTCCATTTGGTGACCTATTAAGAACTAGGAACTCTGAGAGGCACTGAATTATTGTTTCCTGTTTCCACCTTTTACAATTTTATTGGACTGTATTTTATACACCCTCAGTTGTCTCACTTCTAGCCTGGGTTTCTCAGTCATTGCACATTCTGAGGATGTTTCCTGCCCTTCATTGAGCCTTTTTAGCTGTGCTAGAAATCCAAAAAGTATCTTGAGATAAGAGGATCAAAACTACACAAACTAGTTACATATTTGTACAACAGCATAACACTGTCTGTTTTGTTCACCATTCCTGTCCATGTAAAATAACACTGTTCTGTTCTCCATTCCTGTCTGTATAAACCCTTTTGGGACTACTACTAGTCTGACGTCTCCACCAAAATCTTTGGGATAATCCAGGATATCAGTCTGGATTGCAATGGTCTGATCAGAGCCCAGCATTTTGTATGCAAAGTCAGGACTCTCTTTTCCCTATGAGTATCATTTCACATTTCCCATTTTTGAAATTCATGACCCATTGTATTGTTCAGGAAGTTTCATGGATTCCTCTCAAATACCTTATGACTGGTCTCCAGTTATTGCCTGATGTTTTTTAATTTGGAGCTTGGGAGTGTTTGGATGAAAAACTTTCAAGTTTTGTGTGTTTACATAAAAGTGTGTGGTGGGAATTTGGATGAGAAGAGAATAATATTTTCTGCAGCTTTCCAAAATAAATAGTTGGTTGTAATCTTAGATGCAACCATCTAGATGCAACCTGATGTCTGGGTTTCACTTCTTTTAAGCTTTCAGAAAAATTGACTTCACAATTTTAATCAGAAGAATCTCTTTCTTTACTAACAAAAGTATAAGATTATGAGCATGTTTGCCATCCTAAAAGAACAAATGCCTTTATATTTGCAATTAAAATTCAGCTACTTTTCTAATAGATCAGAATTTATTCACATTAACTGAGATTAACTGAGATCACCAAAGAAAACAAAGATGAAAGAATAATATACTAAACAAAGTAGATTTTTTTCCTATTTGACAAGTATGTTTTTAATCATTAATGCTAACACTGTATAGTAGACCAGCGTTTTGATGAAAGACTGAAAAAAATATGGTTTATTTGTAAAAGTAAGGAGGTTTGAGTAATCTGAGGCCTCTCTTTAGTTCTCTATATTATATATCTGAGCAATAGAAAAGTCTTTTTTTCAACTAGCTACCATATTAAACAATAAGATTGTAATGTATGTTCACAGTCATATTTCCAAGTAACATCCTGGCACTTTTAGTTAACTGCTCTAATTTTAAAAATCAGGTGAGTAGTCAATATTTAGTGAAAAATATGAGTGAAATTCTTGAGATAACTAAGCCAGACAGGATTTACATCATTTCCCAAACAGTCACTGCATTTCTCTCTACAGTGACTTTTTGGGTTAAGACTTTTGTTCACAAGTGCTAGGGGCTTTTCCTTTGCTGCAGGTCCACACAAGGTACATGCTTGGGTAGGTACATGGTTTGAGAGGTAAGATTGTTGAGCATCTCCTTTGGGGCTGAGGTTTAGCAGGGCTATATAGTACCATGTCACTATTTGTGAATCCAATAAGAATACGATGTAAGGAATTTAATTTGACCTGGTTACAGAAATAGTATTAGACAGCTTGTCAGAGTTCATAATTTTTCATTATTTTGATGTCATAAAAGTCATCCTTTCATCTGTCAGAGATTCCCAGTAGAAGTGGATGAGGAAAAAGAGTCATCTTTCAGGTCTGTCATCATCATAGTTACTCTGAGCAGATGCCAGTATATTGGGCTCTGAACACCTTAAATATTGCTAGAGTTCTTTGACAATGTGGTGCAGTTTCTTATTTTGGGATATCTGGATGGCACAATACAACTGTATTGAGTGAAAGCAAAAATGAAATGTCTTTCTTCAGTGAAACTAGAATGGAGAGTTTTATTTTAAGAAATTCCCATGAGGAAGATTTTGATTATCGAGATAGAACACAGTTTTCAACTCTTACGATTTTATTGAGTATTTGATTTTGCTGAGATTTATATTTCTCTATCTGCCCTAGCTGCTGAAATTGGATTATTATCTGAGAAGGTAAGCTTTTTTTTTTGAAAGGTTTCATGATGACTGCTTGATTCAGGAAACAGCTTGACTAAAGCTAAATACTCAGTATCTATAGGAAAACAAAGAGAATCTAAAGCACTTATTCCTTATATCTCAAAAACATAAAAAAACCCCCATTCTTTGTGAAAACTAATTTATTCATATTTTATAAATGTTTATCAGACAGAGAATAAGAAGTGAAACAATGTTTCAAATTTAAAGTTGACAACTGAATAGTTTTCTTTTAAAACAGTTATAATTTAGCTTGACTAACATGGAAGAGAAGGCACAATAAATTAGAGATATATTGTTCCCATATGCTGGTTTAAAACAGCAGTGAACTTAATGTGGATTGCTAACCTGGAGACACAATTTTTTGTATCTTGTGCTGGACTGCATAGTTAGAAAATGCAAGCAATTCTATTAAGTGTACTTACATTTCTGAAATTTTAGCAAATTTTAGGCCATTACTTAAAACATGATGAGATTATATGCTGCCCCGATAGGAGTATTAAGCTTTAAAAAGAAGGTTGGGGTGTGAGAAACCCACCTAAATATCTTGACCTAGCTGCTCCCAGGGCTACTACAGGAGAAACTTTGGCTCTCTCTTTGTCTCCACTACAACTGGGCCTCTCCAGGGCACTTTTCAGATTGAGAAGTGTAATTGCTTACAGGGCTACCAGATTTATCATGAGGTGCAAGGGAAAGGACTTGGGGATTGCACAAGTCCTGTTATGGGATGTTTAGGGGAGGAACAGAAGGTGGGGAAAAGGAGGGACCAAAGTGGTTTGGGGAAAAACAAACGTGGGAAAACAGAGGGCTAAAGTGACAAGAGGGACAGGTCACCTATGAACAGGTCAGTGTGCATGTCTAGCTGTGCTTTCTGCCAAATCACCTCTGTCTTTCCTGTCAGTCCATTAATTTCCTTTTGTAACTCTTCTCCTGGGGTTCTATTCAGAGTGCATGTGTGTCTACGTGACAAATGGAATCAGACCACAGGTTGCAGGGACCTGTGGTTTTGTGGTGCCAGTAAATGAGGGGGTGACATTTTGCAGGTCAGGGTGTGATCACAGGGAGTACTAAACTGGACTAGCCAGCAAATAGGTGAAGTGGTCTGGAAGCCACAGGTGTTTATAGATGGATCTCTAGGAATGAGGCAAGTGAAGGACCTGGCTGCTGGAGAGGCCAGGTTGTCCAGGCCATCTGCTAGTGAGACCGCAGGGTCCAAGTGTCTACTGAGAGACCTGTGCTATGTGTTTGAGAGATGGTCTGTACCAGCAGCTGGAGCTGGCTGTGGCCTCAGGACCCAGCAGCTGGGGAGACTGGGATCCAGGGGCAGTTTCTGGGCAGCTTGATGCATTGTCTGAGCCCAGCTGCTGGCAGCATCCACACTGAACACCTCTGTATATATATTTCCCAACAATGGACCTTCAGCCTGATCAGCCAGAAAGGGAAGCAGGATGAGGCCTTTGGTGCTGTGTTTTCATGAGTGCTATGCTTTCTGTCTGTCGATATATGTGGCTGGCCATGTGTATATGTGTAAATGCATTGTGTATATATATGTTTGTGTTTGCCTGTTGTGCGTATTGGGTATATAAGCTCAACCTCGTTGAGCTTGGACCTGGGGACATGAATCTGCGACAGCCTCACCTCCATTAGACCACCAGATTGGAAACCTCCAAACCGTATCCAGCTTACTTTTTGCCCTTCAAAAATCATCCCATTGTGCTGCTTGATTTGGTCAGATTTTAGTCCCAGAAATAAACAAAATTGAAAAGGTAGGAGCAATTCTAACTTTGCACAAATTTTGGCAACTGGTAGCATCTGTATTCTACAAAGGCTCTTGAAATGTTCAAGCTGGTTATCTGTGACGTGCACACTTGTAACAGACTTCAGAAAAACTGCCACTGTTTAGTCAGGAAAAGCTTTTTCTATATTAAAGCAAAAGTAATATTTGATATTTTTTCTGACTTTAGGAAAACCATGGGGAGAAGATAGAGAATGGTAGTAGTAGGTAGTTGATATTTCATTCACTTTGCAAGCTGAGTTGCATAATCATGTAATCAGATATGTAGTTGATCATTTTTTTTTTAATATTTTTAGTCTGTGTGACTACTCTGAAATTAATTAAAAATATTCTAATAAAGAGCCTGAAATGAGGCACTTTAAAATCATTTTCATAATAGACTCAAAACCTGTCTGTCATAGAGTGAGACATCCATTAAGCTGATTAATCTGAACTGATCTGCCCCTACGCAACACTGAAGTGTCCCTGAGTTTACCTGTGCTTCTGAAAGTGTTGGATCATTCGAACTCAACAAATGCAGGTAATACATGTCTGTTAAAGTAATTTTGCCAGTAGAAGCCATCTTTTAAAATATACTTTAGCTACTAGTGAGACAGGTGGATAAGAGAATAATACCAGGTGGGTAACTGAGGATAGAAGCAACTCATACTTTATAGAAACTGAGAACTGGAACAAATTCTGGGTTCTCAAAATAACAGAGCTGCTGAAGAGCAATATAACCCTCACTTGTAGTTCTAGTGACAATTTGGTTTGAATTTGTATACAGTAATATTTTCTAAAGCTCATGACAAATTCCGTGGGTGCCTACAAAATAATTAAGTCATCATACAAATAGTATTGCACAATTCTTGGGAAAGATGGTGTTGCTTAGAAATAGACCCCTTTTATAGTGTTGCTATTCATAAATGGAATTCATCAGACATTCATTTAAATAGTCAGTAACTACCTTAATGGAAAATGAAAACAGCTGTAATGTATTTAAACTACTGCATAACTACTAGCACTAGACAGCACCAGGAGGAAGTACAGGGGCAAAAACTCTTACTATCAAATAAATACAAGCAATCTAGGAATCTATTTCTATAAACAGTTATCTGAGTGTAAGTAAATCCCTTTATACATTACAGTAGAATTTGCAGTTACATTAATTTAGAAGTGTACATTGAAGATTACCTTTTATCTCCCTGACTTCCCCATTCAACCAGAGTGTTGCACTTAGTATTGAAATAGCAACAGTGTTTTGCTCCTCTATTTGCTGTCAGTGGTCCAAACACAGATGCTGCTAACAGATTACACAGTGCTTTCACTTCCTCCTCCTCAGGTTAGCATTTCTATATTATTTAAAACTCAGAAAACAATTCTTGTATTGAATTGCACAGTTAAGTCATATATCAAGGTAGCAAAAAATTATGGTACTGTCTCTCATCTCATTACATGTTAAATTACAGATGTACATGGTTGTGGACTTCGTGCTGGCATTTGACAACAAAAGAGACTCTGGTTGCAGTCCAGATTAGATAAGAGCTAGACAGCTGGTCCATTAATCAAGTGAAAAATTTCAGCTTCACAGAACGCTAGCCTCAGATGGTCTAAATTGGCTTAGTCAGTGGAGCTGTGCTGCCTTACTCTGAGGCCATGGCCCCCATTTTTTATCTGATTTGTTAGCTGAGACAGCCAATGGCTTAAGTTACACAGGGAGAATATTTTATTTTAGTGCCAGATACCTGCAGTTGACTTCAACTGATGACACAATTTTTACTTTGTTCTCAAATGTCAGTATTTCTATGCTGGGAAAGTCTAATTTGTTTTGGAATATTACATTATCTATCATATGTTTCTGGAACGGGCATAAAATGTTTTTGACTAGTGAGTGTCCTGATGGTAGAGACGTGAAGGAACAGTGGTGTGACTTCATTCCTTTCTGCCTCTATTGATATCTTCATTCAGTTATTTACAATGGTTTACAGAAATCTAGTCTGTCTGTAGTCCAAGCTTCTATACCTATAAATCAGTAGATGCTTACCCCATTTCCTAGTAATAATTCTGTCTGAAACCAGTACTTTTAAGTTTGAAGAGACATCAATAGAGAACTGTGAGTATACAAGACAGCCAGAGCCATTCTGCATGAGCCACTTCACGTCCACATCCAGGCACCTGCCTGCTCTCTGCCAGTCAGGCAATCAGCTCAGGCACCTAGCCCAGCATGTGTTGCTACGTTTCTTCCTGGGTAAGGCTGCCATGCATGGAAGGGTTCAGGCCACAAGATGAGGGGGCAACATAGACAGAGAAGGATTTGGAAGGTTACAACCCTCCTACAGAGAGGAAAATTGGAAAACTGGCTTGTGCCAAGCAGCTGCAAGGTTTGTACATTTGTTTCCTGCTGGATGTGGAGAAGGTCAGCTGCCAAACCAGGTTCTGGCACTTGAATTTGCTGTGTGAGAACTGCACCCCTGAGCTCTCCCCTTGTCGTTCTCCAAAAGTCTAGAAACAACATTAAAGTTCTTTGTTATTGTTATTCTATAAAGAAATATCAATATTAATTTCTTATTTATTTAATAAAACAAATCCACAGTGATGAATACTACTTTTCCCAATTTCTAGCACTGGGTGTGGGGAAGATAGATATAATTGTCCCAGTGATAGGCATGTCCAAGTAGTCATGTTAGATTGAGTTTTTATATCAAGTATGAAGTCTGATTTTTGCTTTTAAAAAGAAAGAATACTGTGCTACCTATCACTTTGGGGAAACAAACTGTGGCATTTCCTCCTACAGTCACAACATGACATGGTAAGAAGTCATGTGATAAAGTGAAGCAAACCTCTCCATCAGTTTATTTTCTAAACATTGTTAACTGATATTTTATTTCACATAGACAAATTGTTGGCTTTAATTGAAATTAGAAAGACTAATGTAAATTGTATCACTATGATTGTGATCTAGATATTAATGCAAGCAAATAATATTACCTTGGGATTTTCCAGATAAAAATGTTTCTCATGACCACTGTGATTGAGTATATGATGATCTAAGACTGGGGAGGAGCTGTGATATAACTAGAAAAAAAAAAACAGTTTTAATTTCATGGAGCAAGAAATTATGCTTAGTAAGTGACAAAAATGATCCGCATATATATAACAGCCTAAAGGAAAGTATATCGTTGATAAATTTTTATACAGGCTGATAGATTTTTAAATCAGGCTGCTTTCCAGTGATCTATTATTTCCCAAACATGACGTACAGACTGTACAGGTTAAAACAAACTCTTAAAAAAGTATTTATTTACAATTCTTCAGTGTCCTAAATGTCATCAAAATACAGATGTCCTATATTAATGGGTTGTGTTAATGGCCAACCATGGAAAATTTATATTGTAGAAAACTGAAATACAGAGAAAAACAACCTGGAATTATTAACAGCATAGCAACAAGGAAATAAACTGTGTCTCCTGAATCTTCTGTTTTGGTTTATAACACAAAACACAATTATTATCCCAATGAACCTGGTGATATTCACCAGGTCAGTGAAGTATCTTAGAGAAACTTCTCTTAAATCTGAATGAGTCACATACTATTGCTAAAGTAGTGGAGATCAGGATTATCTGCTCCTTTTACATCAGTCATAATAGCAGAAGTAATTGGACTATTATCTGCACAAATCGCAAATTTTAAAATGACGTTTTCAGTATGACAATTCTGAAACCTGAGTAAACTGATAAGCAACTTATTGCTTTTATCAACTTCAGCCATGTCCAAATTTTGAAAAAAACACCAAAACAACTCATATTTTAGCTGTGCATGCATTCTCATATCAAAACAATTCAAAACATTCCATTTATGCACCTGATTTTGTATACAGTGGAGATATACTATTCTTCTTTGTCCAGTGCCAAGTCCCTACAATCCTTTACATTGCAAGTGTATGGCTAAGGAGCCTGTACACAAAGCTTTAAACCATATTGCACCTACTAGTAACTAATGCAGGTTGCTAAACTGCTGTTTCCAGATACTTGGATTAGCAAATTTCTATCAACTTTAACTGTTTCAGAATTTATTTATAAATTGTCACTTTTTTTTTTCCTCTTGTTAAAAGGTAACACATAAAGAAAGTCTGTATTCTGTTAATTTTTATACGGAGGACTGATTTATTATTCCTTATATGTTATGATCAAGAAAATAATAAGTGAACCAATGTAATTACATTTTTTCATACAGTATTCTATCACATAAATGACGGAATGGAAAATAAGTTTTGCACATTAAACATTATTCATAATCAAATCTTGTTAGGGATTAAATATGTGATATGAGCTGTATAATCAGAACACATAACAGGTTACAATAAACAATTTTAAATATTTTTAGAGATCTGAAATGCTGTTTGATTTCAGAAAAACTGAGTCTTTTACTCATTATCTAACTCTAGATATTAGGAGTTTTCAGTGAATCCAGCAGTGATGATCTGATCATAGAACAGCAGGGTCAGATGTATACTTAGGTGATTTACCTTTCTTTCTTTTTTTTTTTTTTTACATCAGTATGTGCCAAATTCTGGAGTTTCCCTGATTCATGTACAAATTGATTCAATTTCTGCATTTTCCTTTAAAATGAGGTGATTCTGAGATGTGAAAAATAATCACTTCAAGTGAAGCCTAAAATGTACTTGGAGAGTTATCAGAAGGCATATGCACATTCATGTCCTGCTGCAGTTTGATTTGCCTATGTATTCATTAGCACGAAATGTTGGACCAATCAGCAAAATTACCTAAATATGGAGGTATCTCACACATGCCAGTGATTTGACATATTGCTGCTGACAACTCAATTAAATTAAATGTCAGATGAGTATTTTTACTGACAAGTGCACTGAATTAGGAAGATATCCACTTAATGTTCTTCAGTAATTAAATCATATTGAAGTATGAGGTGCCTGTCCACCTGCATTACTTGTACTATTCGTAATGTACTCAGAATGAAAAATAATAATTAGCATTGTTTAAATATGCATGTGTCTAAGTTTAATCATTATTGCATTTTTCTTGATTATTTATGTGACAGAGTATACATCTGGTGATGTATAATTTTGATCAGAGACTGTCTCAAGCATATTAAGAAAATAATTAAAAGTTACTTATTTTTGCTTACTTAGTTGCATAGTCTTAATTAATAGTAATTTTAACTGGCCTTTTCTGATCAGAATCTATTAACATCTTGCCTCGTAAAAACAACATGCCCAAAATTGCAGTCACTCTTCAAGAGCAAAACCCCAAAAAAGCCTTGACTTTGATTATAATCAGTAGGAGCCTCAGACAAAAGGTTTTGGTCTACCAGTTTTAAAGACAGGAGAAGGTTAATATCTATTTGCAGTGGTTATTACATAGCAGTGTCACAGAGAGCCTTGAGAGGACATAACAGAAATACCATCATAGCCAGAGGCAGTTTGTCAGAGGGACCAAGTCATAAGCCAGTTGCTTGGCTTGTGATTGAAAGAGAAAGAATCTTCTCTATCTCAGTTTTTACATGCTTGCTATGTCAAGTTTCTTGATTATTGAGGAATTTTCTGTGCCTTCAGGTAAGCCCTTGATTCTGTTTGGAATAATAGAGAGCAGAAGTTACTACTGTGAATATACCAGGAAACACTGGTTGCCAAATGCCGTATTTTGATAGACTGAGCATCAGCTCCCAGTGATGCACAGCTGTCATTTTATTTAAGTCCATGGATGACAGTCTTCTTACCACTTGTGTTAGATGAGCATGGAGAGTGCTACCAGAAGTACTTTCATTAAGTACCCTGAGGTCTGAGTGAAAACAAGCCATTTTTTACAGATGAAAGAAACAGAAATGCTGGGAAGAAAATAGCAGTCATTTTTTTGCATTTATTTTTTGCAAAATAGACAATCTGCTATCAAGAATTAAATGAATAAACAAAGAAAAGATGACAGACAGAAAGCAACAGAACTGAGGCAATATGACTCAAATGTTACAATGGTCTTGTTTTTACAAACACATTCACCCAAAATACACCCTTTTGCTCCAGCCTCCTCAAACACTTGTGGGTTATATATAACCCTTTCTCCCTTTCAAGACCATTTCACAGTTAAGATTCAATTTTGCAGCCATTTTATAGCCAATATCTGAAAACACAATCCTTCTTAGAGGTTTTTTTTTTTTAATTTCACTGAAAGCACAATGTTATAACAATCTGAGGTGAACTGTAAAATGGAGAGAAGATGGAAGATGGAACTTCATAAGGTGTTATCTCAGCCAGTCTCCCCACATCTGAGATCCAAAATTACTCTATTTACAGAAAACTTAATGGAATGGAAAACTTTATTTTGTTGTCTTTCTTGGATAATTTTCCTTTCTGTGGAATTTGACTTTGTGCTTGGCTGAGTTTCAGTTAATATTCAGGCACAATAGGCATACTCCTTAGGTCATGTGGAGACTTCATAGTCTTGCTTTGGCTGACAATATATGTATATGTGTGAATATACATGTAGACTGATCTTTAGCAGCTTGAATAAATGTTTGAAAATATGCCCTGTGCATAGATCATGTAGTGATAGTTGCCTAAGTATTTAAATGGGCTTTGACAATGAGAAGAATGAGAACAGGTTATAATCAGACAAGAAATTGCTTTTTCCTATACCTACTACCAGGACAGTCTTGGACCTGGCCCTAAGGAAAGGAGAGCAGACTAAGGTCTGGCACGCTAAGCTTGGGGAAAACAACATACACAAATCATTGCCGTTTGTGCATGCTTCTGAGAAACCCCACTTCAGAACTATTGTTTCAGGCTTTCTAAGGATTCAAGTAAGCATCAATGTATGAGATGGCTCTGTTTCACAAATATGAGATTTTTTCCACCTGATTCTAACCCAAAGCAATTTCATGCAATAAGTTTTCACATATCAGAGATTAAGATTTTCAACCTGGAGCATTCCCAGAAGCTTGGCATCAGATTATCTGCTTCCAAAGAGAAAGCTGTCTTTTTGGCAGAGATAGGGTTTCCCTTTAGCAACAGCATTTTCTTCTTTGAAAAGTAAACTAAAATGGTTCTATTTTTGAAATTCATGTCCATTTATTTAATAGTAGTTGTTTTACCACAAAAAAATCTTTTTAAAGAGTAACCAGGTTCCTTGCAAATTGGACAAATATAGGTTATTTGAACTACATATGTATATATACACAACTCCATTTTTTATATACAAGCTCTTCCTCTGTACTATTAAATACCATAATATAATGTCTCTATGGTACCTATGTATGCTGGGCATATTATGAAAATGAAAGCATGGGAGAGTCAATACTAATATTCTTCTCAAACTTAAGTGCAAGTTCCACTCTTTTATAAAGAGCATAAAGAAAATAAAGGCAAACTTCCCTTATTGTAGCAGTCTTTAGATTAGCTTTATGGTCTTCATCCTCTTTCTTTGCCTTCATATTAAAATAGAAGGATACAGAACCTGATCTTCATATTTTCACTAGTAGCTGCTAATGTTAGCTAAGTAAAATATGCATAAATCCTTACAAAACTGTTCATAACCCACACAAGGTAAAATGAATGAGATATAACTGATGCAAACTACACAGACATGTTAATAGGTGGATGCAATTCACATGTAAATGAAATTCAATATTTGATATCAAATCTCAAACCATAAGGTCTTCTACTGTCCTATACTAATCCAGTACATTACAATGTAAACATAAGGGATGAAGAAACTAGACAGACACTGCAGTATAACCAGAATGTGTATTCTATTTAACATTTTTCACTTCTAAAACTAAATCCTTATAGTAGTGGGGTCACAAGAAGATAGTTCCTTTTACCTTTCCCTTGACACTCTTCCAACACTTTAGCTTGACATTTATATAATAATTTCCCTTCCCTTCCCTTCCCTTCCCTTCCCTTCCCTTCCCTTCCCTTCCCTTCCCTTCCCTTCCCTTCCCTTCCCTTCCCTTCCCTTCCCTTCCCTTCCCTTCCCTTCCCTTCCCTTCCCTTCCCTTCCCTTCCCTTCCCTTCCCTTCCCTTCCCTTCCCTTCCCTTCCCTTCCCTTCCCTTCCCTTCCCTTCCCTTCCCTTCCCTTCCCTTCCCTTCCCTTCCCTTCCCTTCCCTTCCCTTCCCTTCCCTTCCCTTCCCTTCCCTTCCCTTCCCTTCCCTTCCCTTCCTTTTCCTAGGGAGAACACAAGTTCTTATTCAGCCTGATGAATAACTCTCTGAATAAATCTTCAGGATATAACTGTTGATGAAAATAAGAGCAGCCAGGAAAAATGCAAGTTTGGGTATCCTACTCTGGCAATTGTTAGATAAAGAATGCCTATTGAATAAAGGAAGAATTAATTTGATTTTTGCATGCATGCGAGTTGACAAAAGTAATGGTACTATTAGGCTCAGAATACTAACTACTTACCTGTGTACAGAAAAGAGTATTGTCCAGCAGTTTATATTGCTAATTTCATTCTGTTCGTGGATGATAAATAGTGTTCCTAATCTTTCACATTCATTATGGTCTGTTAAATGGTATTTTCCCTGCATAGTTCAGAAAACCTTTGTTCATAATATGCAGAGAGGAAAACAAAAAGGGAGGTTTTTTTGTCTAAATACAGTTACACCAATGCTACTGGGAATGAGGTCTTGCCCAAGGCAAATTTGTGGGATGACAATACCCACAAAGATTACAGGAGGTGTTAAAATCAGTATTTGAGTACAAGAAAAAATCAAGTAGTTAAGAAAGATTCACTAATACATATTTATTATATAAAATTTCTCCACTGCTACATTATTCTGCTGTTCCTGTAGAAAATTTATATTTTCAA
This sequence comes from Strix uralensis, assembly GCF_047716275.1. Lineage (NCBI taxonomy): Eukaryota > Metazoa > Chordata > Aves > Strigiformes > Strigidae > Strix > Strix uralensis. The sequence goes on along the minus strand of NC_133972.1, from coordinate 130,052,725 downwards.
AATAGATTGAAGTGTTCAGATTTATACCTCTTGCTGAAAGTAGCCTATATAACCAGTGGTTTTCAAGAAGCAGACATACAATCTGTTGGCAGTCATTAGTCATTAGACTCTTCTTTCCAGTCCCATTGTAAGAGAGTAGACATTTATGAGGCATAATATGAAAATTCAGAAATTAAATGTTCTTAAAATAATACATATAACACATTTAGTCAATCCTTGTAGTCCGAAACCTATTAATTAAAGTTAACAGCTGACGCTTTTAACATAAGTGCTGACAATGTGCTTATGATAATGCTGTCACGATAATCGCTGTTCATAGTCACCTCTTCTCACATAGTGCTCACATATGGACTTACTATGTATGTCTGCAGTAGCAAGAACTTACTGTTGCTGAGGAAATGTGCATGTAAAATTTATTGATTGTTACAGTTTCACCACGCTTCATCAAGTATGAAAGCAAAGCTAACATTTTCAACTTCACACCACAATGTTTCTTAGAATTTGTATCATGTTAATCTCTTAAATTAAAAGTCAGTAAAAGTAGAGCTAGGTAGAAATCTTTATACTAGCACTAAAATGTTTTCAGATAACTGTGCTGACATATGCTTAAATCCCTTAGGTAAAAGAAAGCCTGCTGAATACTCTAGTACAGCTATTCTAAGGAAAGCTTTCAAAAGTTTGCTCAAGAACATTTGCACAATCACAAGACAGATAAGGAGCTTATTTGGCCCTGTCTCTTCCCCTCTTTCAGTCATAATCTTTTGTTTATGTTACAGTCTTTCTATAACAGCTAAAATGATGTCAGCATCACTGCTGCAGGTACAGAAAAATCAAACAATGAAGAGCTTTCAGTAATGCTAGGAAAAGAAAAATGTGAAAAAATCCACCACTTAAGAGTATAGTTAAACATGCTGAGTTTTCTTGCTATTGTGTGTGTGACATCTGGTACTTTAAATACTTCTTGTTCCAGTACATACATTTTCAAACTTGGAGAACGAACTTGCAAAACAATGATTGAGACTCTATCAATGCTTTAATTTATATTTATGTATTCTTTTGATATTTACTCTGGGTGGCATTTATCTGCATGGTAATGACTTTCTTTTCAAATTCATTAAATACGGATAACTTCTGTTGTAACCAGCAGACATTAAAATTTGAATTTTATACATGCCAGAGAAACCAGGAAAATCTCCCAGTTTGACATAACTGAACCCATAAAGTAGAGCTGAATTCAAAAAGGGGAAATGGCTGGTCTGTAGATGATTTTTGTTGCATATTAAAATTCATCTTACTTCTCTCGAAGTACAGAAGATACCTTCTTTAAACACTTTTGTATGTAGTGGTCCTATGAAAGATGCAACTTGAAAAAAAGCAGTGAATAAAAGAACCTGCTGAAATTGTTGTGACATAACAACTGTTTGAAATTTTTTAGTCTATGCTGAAGGTAAAAATGAGTTTTGTTTGTTTTTTTTCTCTTCCCAATGACATTTATAATGCCTTGATTTAAAACTTGGTGCAAATTTTATTGAAATAAATACATAGACCCAAACCAAAAAGTCATGGGTCCCTCCCATGAGATACAGTCCCACAAACTTCTCCAACATGGCTGGTTTCTACGAGGTATAGTCCTTCAAGAAAGACCCATGCTTCAGTTCTCCAGCGTGGATCCCCTGTGGACCACAGTGCTGCCAGAAAACCTGTTCCTGAATGGACTCCTCCCTGTGGGCCACACAGCTCTTACCCAGAGCCTGCTCCTGCATGGCCTCCCCACAGGCTGCAGTTTCCTTCAGGGCACATCCACCTGCGCGGGCATGGGATCCTCCACAGACTGCAGTGTAGATATCTGCTCCACCATGATACTCCATGGGCTGCAGGGATATAACCTACTTCACCACGGTCTTCTCCATGAGCTGCAGTGAGTCTCTGCTCCAGCACCCGGAGCACCTCCTCCCCTTTCTTCGCCACTGACTTTGGTGTCTGCAGAGCTGTTTCTCTCATATTTTTCTCACTTCTCTTTCACATAGCTGCTGCACAGTGTTTTTCACCCTTTCTTATATATGTTATCACATCCTTAAATATGAGCATCACTGATGGGCTCAGCTTTAGACAGTGGTGGTTTCATTTTGGTGACAGCTGAAACTGGCTTTGTCTGGAACTAGGCAGCCCTGGTCTCTTCTCATAGAGGCCATATGGCTGCAACACCCCCACTACAAAAACCTTGCCACGTTAACCCAATACATTCTCCAAAGTAGGACATATGATTCTGAACCTATTGAGACAAAAGAGGGATCTGAAGTAGAGTTCTTCATACTCTGGATTCAGTCTCCAGCACGTCACATGAAAAGGTGTCGCTGAAAAGCAACACTAGCAGCCACTGCTTTGCATGTGATCCTGCCAACCTGTCATGAGTTAGCTGTAAGAACATTCACCATGCCTAGGACCTAGCAGACTTACAAGTAGGAACCTAACCACAGGTCTTGGCTGAGCTTTATTGCTCAGGCTTGCCAAAATTGAGCTGGTTTTGCCCAAAATTAGACCCTCTATTTTCTCTTATGGGAAACATGCTTTATAAACTGCTAGCATGTGCACTTTTCATTCTTGCCAAGATTATGTGACAGATAGGAAATTATTTTAAGGTTCACAGGTTTTGACTGTGATGCTGAAATTCTCCCTCTTGCCCTTTTGTAACTGTATCTTAGTCTGTTGGATTAGTTTCTTTTTGTCAAGTTGATCCTGTCCTTCAGGGAATACATGCTATATTTAATAATTTTCTCCAGCTTTGCTTAGGATTTGGAGATGGGAACAGCTTTTAACACTCATTCAGTTTGGAATAAAGTGTTTACACTTGGACACAAGAAAATACAATAGTCTCCTTCAAAACCTGTGACAAGAACAGTTTATAAACTAGAAAAAATGTAAAAGCAAAGACTACACATCCTACCAGCTTGGAGGATGTTTCTGCCCCTTAAGAAGGAGGAAGAAGGGGAGAGAGAGAGAAATGTTCTGTTTTAATTTTTGAACTCCCTTATTTCATTATGAAAAGAATGAAATTTCCATTTAAATGTAATAATTACAGGCTAACAACAATATTTTTATTTTCATTCAGTGAAACTCACTTACCCCAGGGAAAGACTTTAAGAAACACAAACAAAAATTAAATACTCAACCATTTGGTCTTCCTGAAAATCTTTTTCTTTTACACAGGATTAATAAAAGCAATAGCATACATGAACCAATATGCTTTCCAAGTCCTTCCTTCCTTCCTTCCTTCCTTCCTTCCTTCCTTCCTTCCTTCCTTCCTTCCTTCCTTCCTTCCTTCCTTCCTTCCTTCCTTCCTTCCTTCCTTCCTTCCTTCCTTCCTTCCTTCCTTCCTTCCTTCCTTCCTTCCTTCCTTCCTTCCTTCCTTCCTTCCTTCCTTCCTTCCTTCCCTTGTTTTCCTGCTTTCCTTCCTTCTTTCTGGAAACAGCTGCTAGTCCAAAAATTAAGATATAACTGGTAAGTGTAGTGATAATTAAAGATACAAACAATCAGCTAACTGAGTTTTATTGGTTGATTTTGTTCTTGTTCAAATAATCAGTGAATATAATAAATAATAGAAATATCTTAATTACTGAGGGATAATTTGGAATTCTGGCAGTATCCTGTACTCAACATAGAATATGTGTTCCACAAAAAAAAACTAGAAATATCTTATGAATCTAACCAGTCACTCTCAAATAAGTTTAACTTGTTCAGGCTTGCAGAGGGGATTAGAGTATAATGGAAAAAGAGATTATACTTCAGTACTTGGGGGAAGTCAAAATGTAAAGGGAGAATTTGGGGCCCCATCCTGACCAACTCCGGTTTATTCTTCTGCCACAAAACTCGTACTCAGCAGCACAAGCATAGGGACAGATGAGCTGCTCTGAACTTCCTCTGCATTCACAGAAACCACTTTTCACAGTTTTCCTATGAAAGGATCCCAGCAGAGACACAAACTAAAGCACGAGGTGTTTCCTTCCTTTGTTAGAAGGTCATAAAAGATAACTATAAGCATCTAATCTGACCTGCTATAAAACACAGATCAATGAAGTTCAGGCAGGGTTCTTACACAGGGTGGCTGAGGCACTGTTTATTTCCAAAAGGCTAGATGCTATGACTTATAGATCTGGAGACAAAAGTAAATCATTTTTCTATTTGCCATATTATTGGTTTAGAAACAAACTAAACTTGTTGGAAGCTTTCAAATGAACAGCAGTTTATTTTTAGCTATATATATTTGTATTTATATAATTTGACAGAATGAACACTCTCAAAGAAAATGTGTTCATTTGAGGAAGACATTCATTATTAATTTTAAATTTTTGTTTTAGAGTGTGATGGAGTTTCTGGTGAGAGCAAGAGACACAGAACTCAATGACTCGGACTGTGGGAGATTGAGGGTGAATGAGAGAGGGATGACATGGGACAATTCTTTTTTGCCTGAGAGTCCTCTGGGCTGTGTCAGGATGGCACAGGAAACCCACTCTCCCATGTCCTCATCCACAAGGCTACTTGGAGTGCATGTGTCCTCTAGGCATGTAAAGGGAGAGTGACAGCAATCCCACTTTCTTCACTAGACAGAATGAAAAACCTTAGAAATTTTAAGGACTACTGTGCAACAGGAGATTTTTTCTTCCTCCAGCTGAGTGATGATCTCTTAATCCTCATCTTTGTACTTTCTATTGTAGAAAAATTACTAAATACTTCAAGTTGTGAATGTTTAAATACTAGATCATTCTGGGCAGTTTCCTTACATGACAGGAGAGGCAAGAAGAACAGAGGATGCCAGGGGATTCAAACCTACACGTACTATAGTTTTTGGGGGGTTTTTTAACTTAGTTTATTTTCAGGTATAAGAAGAATTTATTGGTCTTTAGATAAAGAAATTCTTCCAGAATTATCCAAATATTCTCGGTTTGGAAAGAGCTGAAAAGAAACTGCACCTTTCCTCTAGTCTAAAAATCCTTAGTAAGTTCCAGCCCTCATTGACTGAAAAAGATATGTGCAGCAGCTCAGTTAACAGGATACTTTTTCTTATATATTTTCTGTGATCTTCATAGGATTAAGTCTGCTATTAATTCTATGTTGTTAGGGCATAGACCTGGGACTTCTGGAGTTGGGGTGAAGCTGAAGGAGTCCCAGATGAATGACTTCTCAAACACAGAGGCCTGAAAAGATGAAATAAATTTCTTTTCCCCTAGGAAAATGGATGTATCATATGTGATTCAGGTATGCTTACCACAAAGGACATCTTCTAAGGAACATCCTGTTTCTATGACATTATGTAAAGTTTTACTTTTGGAATAGAAAGAATAGGATTATGTATTATGGCTCCTGTATATGTATACATAGCCTTCAGTTCAGAACAACTTGATTGTGTTTACTGTGAGGGACATTATTTTCACAATGAGCTCTTCAACTAAAACAGTTTCATACATCCTTAAATGCTTTAGAACTGACAGTTATGTCCCAAGAAGGAGTCTTCTCTGTAGAATGGAGACTGTGAAGTCTTAAAATCTGCAGATTAAGCAATAGAGAACAGATCTGGCAGACAGAGCTTTTTTTATAACAATAATTAACAGCTCCCTAGGGTGTGGGATGACAACCTGTTATGTCAGTTTGTACTGATAGTTGTCAGATGGTTATAATATTGCAGGCAATATAGAGGAAACAAACAGGATAAAGACAAAAAAAACCCAGAAATTATACTGCATGTATTACAAAATAAAGCGAAGCCCTGTTATCCTACATAAAGAAGGACTGGGACAATTAAGATAGTGAATGTTTCCTATAGAATTAGTAAAGTATGTCCTGGTATGTGTCTCCACTTGAAGCCAGTTTAGGTGTAGCAGATTCTTAATGCTCTTCTAGCAGGCCTTGTCAGACCAATGCTTTCTCTCTGCACAAATCAGTTTGTTACATTTTCAATAAAAAGACCTCGTGGAGACAAACACGCTTGAACAGAGACCAGCTCCAGTGTTTCTGTTTGCATTGACATTAATCTGCAGCACTGTAAACTCACTCCTGGGTACACTATGAAAAATGTGTTCTAGATAAGCAGTACTGAATGTGGGTAATCATAGAATCATACAGAATGGTTTGGGTTGGAAGGGACCTTAAAGATCACCTAGCTCCAACCTCATGGACAGGAACACCGTCCACTAGATCAGGTTGCTCAAAGCCCCATCCAGCCTGGCCTTGAACACTGTCGGGGAGGGGGCAGCCACAACTTCTCTGGGCAACCTCAAACTTCACTAATTTTTAAAACAAAACCAACATTTGCTGATAAATTATAAAAATCAACAATGCAAGTATGATTTCAGCATTTCAGGAGACATATTTCAACATTTTTCTGAGTATCTGCTATTCAGAGAAAGTAAAAGTGTTTCAGTCCTGCTGCTTCCATGTTGGAAGATGTGTAACTCTGTATGCTCAGGAATACTCTCAACATTGCCACCGCTTCTGTCAAAATAAATAATAAATGTACAAATCTCAATGGAGTTAATAATTTTGCAGATCTCTTCAAATATAAAGGCTCTTATTTGTTACAATTAATTCAGACTTCTTATTCAATATCAGGAATGTGTAGAAGGCTGCTTATATTTATTATCTTCTGTGCCTGCTTCTTATATTAGACATTGTTCAGTAAGATTCTGCTCAGTGTGTCTCCTTTATACATGTGCCTCAAAGAATCTGCTTGTAGTAGATCTACCTCCACCGTAATATTTTGATAATTTTATTGTTATGCAAATGTTTGCCCACATATTAATGCTAGCTATAATAATGTTAAGTTCAAACGTGTCCATTGAGGCATAATGAGGAGCAGATGTACCTTTCCAGAAGAAATTTCCACTTAAGAAATTTACACTTAGTAGACTCACTAAATATAACCAGCAAAAAGTCCTATCTTTAGGTCTTTAGTTTTCCTATCAGTCAATAAGAGATGAATGGCTGAATGTAAACTAAGGCATAACAGAGCACTCACTTTTCAAGCTACCTCTGACAAGTGCGCAGTCACAAATTCATATTTATTAAGTCAAAATTAACCTAAATTCAAATTTTCACCAAGATCAGAAATGTGCTAGAAAGGACTCATTGTAATTATTTTACTGACAAAAGAATTGTTTATGTTGCTAAAAAGAATATAATTAGAAATGAACTGAGAGCTAGTTTAGAGAAATTCCAGAGGGAATCTTCTTCTAGAAATGTAGTCTGAGAGACAGGGGAACAGACTAGATGTTGAATCTTTACATTAGCATGTAACTTCTTCCGTAGTCAAAACTAAATGATAACTTGTTTAACAAATGCATTTACTGAAATTCCCTGTGACTTACAAGTCTGGGACCTAGCTTGACTACATTATGGGTGCATCTACAACAGAACTTTGTGCAGTTGAAAAGGGAAGGACCAGGACTTGATTGATGACATCTGTTATGGTTCTGGGACCATATGACCCCATTACTTGTTTACCGGAAACAAAATTTGTTCCAGGTGCCCTACCTAGATTTCTACCCCGTGTCTGTACCTCACGGGAGATATGAAATAGATTTTCATCCAGCCAACACAGCTTGCCTTGCCATCACTAACAGTGCACTGCATCTGTAGAGCCAAGGTACTGGAGGACTACTAAGGAGAGATGTATTTTCCCCTGGGATGAAGCATCTTGACTCCCCTTTAAAGTGGGATGCTCGCAGTAGTACCTAGTCTGTGACTTCAAGCTTGGTTTTCTTGTAGAGGTACTGTACTTCAATGCATAAAACATGACTCCAGACTCACTGGTAAAAACAACCCTTGCTGCGTTCTTAATCATTAATGTAGACAAATCCTTTGTCTCCTGCTTGGCCTCAGTACTTGATTTTCTCCCCAGGCAGAAAAGGAAAAAGAATAGTGGATGTCTGGCTCCCAGCCCACGATGGAATCAGCAGGCAGTAGGAGTATGCACCCAAACCCATAGCTGGGAAATACACTAGAAATCTAACTGCATTGCATTAGCACAGTGTTAGAAAAATAATTCCGGGTTCAATAACTGTTATGATTCCATAATTATTGTTTAACTATTAGACCTAGGAAAGACATCTTTAAATTAATCTCAGTTGATGCAAATACATATTTTTCCTTAACTATGAATGGACTTTCAATAAGGCCAAATGCCGGGTGCTGCACTTGGGCCACAACAACCCCCAGCAGCGCTACAGGCTTGGGGAGGAGTGGCTGGAGAGCTGCCAGTCAGAGAGGGACCTGGGGGTGTTGATTGACAGCTGGCTGAACATGAGCCAGCAGTGTGCCCAGGTGGCCAAGAAGGCCAATGGCATTCTGGCCTGTATCAGAAATAGCGTGGCCAGCAGGGACAGGGAAGTGATCTTACCCCCGTACTTGACACTGGTGAGGCTGCACCTTGATTACTGTGTTCAGTTTTGGGCCCCTCACTACAAAAAGGACATTGAATTACTCGAGCGTGTCCAGAGAAGGGCAATGAAGCTGGTGAAGGGTCTGGAGCACATGTCGTACGAGGAGCGGCTGAGGGAACTGGGGTTGTTTAGTCTGGAGAAGAGGAGGCTGAGAGGAGACCTCATCACCCTCCACAACTACCTGAAAGGAGGTTGCAGAGAACTGGGGATGAGTCTCTTTAATGAAGTAACAAGCGATAGGACAAGAAGGAATGGCCTCAAGTTGCGCCAGGGAAGGTTTAGAATAGATATTAGGAAACATTTCTTTACATAACAGGTTGATAGGCATTGGAATGGGCTGCCCAGGGCAGTGGTGGAGTCCCCATCCCTGGAGGTGTTTAAGAGTTGGGTTGACAAAGCGCTTAGGGATATGGTGTAGTTGGGAACTGTCAGTGTTAGGTTAATGGTTGGACTAGCTGATCTTCAAGGTCTTTTCCAACCTAGATGATTCTGTGATTCTGTGAGCTCAAAATGTCCTATAAGATCACTATTTTTAAAAAACAAACAAACAAACAAACAACCCCAAAAAAACAGAAAAAGTAACCTTTTCAGTCTGTGACTTTAATTTTTCTCTTTGAGTCCAGTACACTATGAAACAGCAGAAGAACTGGGGAAGTCAGTTCTAAACCTGGCTTAAAGCTATCACTGAAGGACAAAATAAAGACTAAAAGAATCTCTTGGGAGGAGACAAAATAGTCTTTTTTTTTTTTTTTTCTCCTTATTTAACCTAAGTGCAGGCCACTTCTTCCTATGCCCCTCCTGTACCCACCTGTTTTACCTTGATTTGCTAACACATCACTAACAGACTAAAAACTGAAGACAGTTGTAACTCTTTGCTCATCTGTGGACTGTTGCTGCAGCATGATCAATGTAGCAAGAGAGAATTAGTTACATACTCCCGTGGTAGTTATCAGAGACCTAGGGTTTTCTGTTTGTCTTAAAACTTAAGTTTGGGATTCATATGATTACAAAGATAAACTCTATTATTAAGGCAGCAAATTTTCAGCTATTTCAACTTTGAATACAATTTTAAATCTGTAAATCCACAGAGGTTTACAAAAGACTTGTCATTTATCTCAAGATTTTGAGGCCACTCATGCTTTCCTGGGCAGAAGTGCATTTATAGTGTAACATAATTTTTCAAAGGCTGGCACAGATAATGCAAAAACATTAAGCAGAGGGATAGCTGAAAATGATGCTGTTCCCTAGGGTATTGAAAAGCATCTTAAGATTCTTTGCAATGCTCCAAGTCCTGTGATAAGTCATTTCATGTGCTGATATATTTAAGGTGAATATGGTATCTTAAATTTTTAAAATGATAGCTACAAACCTACATACATTCATGACTTTGTCTCACAGAGTTTTCTTTTTAAATGTATTTAAAATGGAAATATTTCTTGAAAGGCTTGAGTCTTCTCTCATTTGTGCTGGCTCTACAATAATGCTAGTCTCCTGACTTCATTTAAATCACTCCTGATTTATAGGATTTTTATTTATGTGAGAATCTGGCCTTTTCTTCGACATTGAGCACAGTGAGTTCTTTTTTTATTTTACATTTTAAGGATGAATTAACAGTGGTCACTGTAAAGTGAAATTCTTTCAGTTTGTGTGTGCATTCAGTCAGAACACATTACTTTAAAGAACACTGAGTAAAATAAGTGATGCTAGTATGATTTGACAAAAAAATGTTGCTACATTCAATATAGTCTACACAGGTTAAAATAATGTAACAGTAATAGTACAGAATATGTCCATATGCATTGATACAGTTATCAACACTGTACTCTAGGAATGTTACTTTAAGAAACAAAGGTGAGAAGTTACATATCTGAGACAGGACACAGCTAATAAATTGTTTGGCATTTTCATTTATGGCTTGTACATGTCAATTATGATCATAAAAATCTAGCAAGAAATTTTAATAAGAATGTGGCAGTTTGGGAGTACCAAAAGTACAGTTTGGGATTTTAAAGCACTGAAGTGACAGTTTTGCAGAGGTCAATATATATCACCACAGCAGTAATTCTAATGGTGTGTGTGAATACATTCCAAAATTGATAAAGAACTGGCTGACCTGGTGAATTGTGCTTTAAACTAAGAAACACAGGTGTAGTGTCCAAAGCTGTGACATCTGCATATTCATAAGGAACAGGGTGGATGCGGGCACCTACCAGAGTAGTGAGGATTGCTCCCTAACCTTCTCCAAAGACAAGAACCCTGAGTCCAGCTACTTCAGGTGCGTATATACCAACACACATCGTCTGTTGTGTGTATACCAACACATAACAAACAGGAAGAGTTGGAGCTCTGTGCCTAGTCTGAGAGTTATGATGTCATAGGAATCATGGAATCTTGGTGGGACAACTCACATGACAATGGATGGCTGCAAACTCAGAAAGATAGAAAGGGAAGAAGAGGAGGTAGAGCTGTTATGTAAAAGAGAAATCTGAGTGTATGAAGGTGAGCTATGAAGACCACAAAGTTCTACTGAGTCCTTTTTGATCAATATTAGAGGGATCATCACCAAGAGTGATATTTTGTTAGGTATCTGTTACTGACCTCCCAATCAGGATGACAAGGCTGATGAAACCTTACTTCATCTCACGCCAACAGAACCTGGTCCTCGGGTGACTTCAGTTACCTGGGGCTTTGTTGGGAAAGCAACACAGCAGTGCACAAGTTGTCCATCAGGTTCCTGGAATGTATTGAGGACTGCTTACTGCTATGGATCCTGAATATTCTTACTAGGAACAGCATATTGTTAGATTTGCTGCTTACAATCTTGACAAGGTAACTACCAATAGTAGCCTTGGACACAGTGATCATGTGTGTCCACTGTGGAGTTTAAAGTCCTGCTGTGCACACTGAAGACCAATAATAGGACAAAGACCCTGGATTTCAGAAAAGCCAACTTTAGTATGTCCTTTGATAGGACACAAGGGAATGGTTTAAAGCTTAGTCAGGTGAAGTTCAGACTGGTAATTAGGAAAAAGTTCTTCACTGAGAGGGTTGTCAAACACTGGACAAGCTCCCCAGGGATGTGGCCGTGGTCCCAAGTTTATTGATGTTCAAGAAGTGTTTGGACAACACTCTTAGATATATTGTTTAACTTTTAGGTTTCCCTGTGTGGAGTCAGGGGTTGGGCTCCACAATCCTCATGGGTCCCTTCCAACTCAAGATATTCTATGATTTGGTTAAAGCAGGTGACTGGGCAAAGCCGACACAGATTTATCAAAGGCAATCATGTCTAATATGATGACCCTCCACAACAAAATAACATTTCTGTTGACATGGGGAGAGAAGTGGCTTTTGTTTACCTGGACTTCAGCAAAGCATTTGGTACTGTTTCCTGGAGCCTTCTCCTAAACAAACTGGCAAGATACAGATTAGATGGGTGGTCTGCAAGATGGGTAGGAAATTGTCTAACAGTGTGCACTCAGAGGGTGGTGATCAATGGTTTTTATTCAGAGTGATAGCCTGTCACATGTGGGGCCCCCCAGGGACTGATACTGGGCCCCATGGTGTTCTGGTTGATGGGGATGAAAGCACCCTCACTAAGTTTACTGATGCCACTGAACTGGATAGAGGTGGACACATCAGAAGGGAGAGCCACCTTACAGAGAGACCTGGACAGGCAGTAAGAGTGGACTAACAAGGACTGTATGAAGTTCAACAAAGACAAATGCAAAGTCCTGCACCTGGGTTGGAGTAACCAAAAAACACAGCACAGGGTGGTGTGGTTGGGGAGAAACCTTGCTGATAGACACCTGGGGGATCATGGTGGACAACAAGCTGAACATGAATCAGCAGTGTGCTACTGCAGCAACAAAGGCCAATCAGGTCCTGGGCTGCATCTGCAGGGGCATTTCGAGCAGAGATAGGCATGATTATTCCACTCAGTGCTTGTCAAGCTGCACCTGGGGTACTCTGTCCATTTCTGGTCCCCACAATTTAAGAAAGATTCAGACAGACTACAGAGGGCCCAAAGGAGGGCCACAACTATGATCAGAGGGATGGAGAACCTGCCCTACGAGGAAAGACTGAAGGAGATAGGTCTCTTCTCTCTAGAGAAGAGAAGGCTCAGAGTGAAATTCATTGCTGTATTCCAGTACTTAAAATGCAGCTACAAAGAGGAAGGAGGCTCTGTCTTCACAAGCATTCACATGGAGAAGACAAGGGGCAATGAGTACAAGTTACACCAGGAGAGGTTTCTTCCTGACATAAGAAAGATTTTTTTTACAATAAGAACTCTGTCTTCACTAGAACAATCTCTCCAGAGATGTGACAGAGTCCCCATCACTGGAGGTTTTCAAGATGTGACTGGATGGGGTGCTAGATAATCTCATCCATGATCCCTTTCCCATGAAATGTTGAATCAGATGATTTTTGAGGTCTCTTCCATCCTAGGCTCTTCTATGATTCTAGGATTCTATGACCTGAAAGCCTTCAGAAAATAGTATGAGTCACCTCCAGTTGTATATTGGAATTTTCTCCAATCAGGTCTTGGGTTTTTAATAATGTATATTAGTTTTATACATTTTCAGTGGTGTAAAGCATAATTTCTGATTTATAACAACCAAAAGCTTTTGGGTTTGTCTTTGATTATAAAATTACCAATTTGAACAAAGGATGGGCTGGCATAAGTCTACTTGTTATTCAGAAAACATCCATGTTTTTAAAACCAGTATTTATGTTCTTGCAGGTAACCTTGCATGAGAGATTAAGGAATAATACCTGTTAAATTAAAGGACCTTAAATTTTTCCTTACCCTTATTTAAAGGTTTTTCTGAAGCCATTGGTTTCAACTGTTAGTCTTTTATACTTGACCAAAAAAAAATATTGCTTGTGCACAACTGAGAACTTTCTGCTTGGGTAAAGCTTGAATTGACCTATTTTGTCCTTAAACTTTACTGTAGAATTTGAAATCCTGTGACCTTTCCTCCAATGCATGGTGTCTATGCAAACAGACATATTTATGAACACTTTTCTTTTTTCAGATCTCTCTGGGAAAAATACTATTTAAACTCAGAATAAAAGAAATCCAAAAGAACAAGTGAGAATGCTTAAAATTCTTAATGTTATACATAAACTTAAATACCACTCTTTCTTTCTTGTGAAGGGTTCCGTGTTAATAAGCAGAAAGAGGCAAATTTCCTTCTAATGTTCGATTCCCAGAATCTAACTTACAGTTTGCTTATTTAATCCATTTTTAGATGAGAAGAGGGAGTTAGAGTACACAAAACATTGCTTAGTTGGCACAACTTTATGAATTGTTTCTAAATATTGTTTGTATAGTTATTGTTTACAAATTGTTCACAAACAGATCTTCAATCTCTGTCCTATCCAGTAATATAATCTCTTGAAATGAAACAATTTAATTTACTATGAAGCTTAAGTATGAAATGCAACTAATAACTAAACATTGGTGATGAACCTTTTAGGTTTTAAAGATCATTTCATTTTCTACCTTATAACAGCAAAGAAGAGAATTAAAATTGAGTGGAAAAATAAGTCAAACTAATTTATTTCTGTATAAGATTTTCTACACCTTCGGCAATTAGTGACTCAGTAGGAGAAGCTGAATATTAAGCGGGGAAATGAGTAATGGCATGAGAGAAAACAGAATGTCTCCAGGAAACTATTAGTTCAGCATATTGGCTTTTAGTGTTAAAAAAAAAAAGCTATTGCAATTGTGAGTCAATTGCAATAGGTAGTTACTATGTAAGATTTAAAATATGCTCTGAAGATATTTATTTCTCTCTCAAAGACCATATTGTCTTTCTTGATTATTAATTCCATAGATCACTTCCTTTATTAGTGGTGACTCAGAACAGGAAGCCCCTCAACCACTTGGCCAGCAATATTCACTATTCACTATGTAGACACACAGTCCTTAATCAAAAATAGCTGCTATAAGATTCACTTTATGAATCTTTTCTTAATTTCTCTTGGCTTCTTTTAAGTCAATGAACTTTAAATATACCTATTTCAAGTTGTTTTCACATTGAATAATGTGATCAGATTCTGAATGGTTATTATGTTCTGTGGCTAAAGTATGTGAAGTATGATTCATAATAAGCATTTAAAAATCTTTTCACTAAAGAACAAAAAAGTGAGATCCAAAGAGGAAGAAGTCCAGCCATCAACTAAAAACTCTAATGTTGTGTAAAGAATTGCAGTAAAATAGGAATGCCTGGGATTAAAATCACATAAAATCCTGATTCCTTCATTGTCTTTTTCTGTAAAGGGAACTGTACTAGGCCTCTTTCTCTATTAGTTAACTTTTTTCCAAGTGAAAAAAAAAAAAAGAAACCAAACTCAAATATTTCTTCCTCTTCATTGGAAACTATTAGGGGAATTTTGTTTAAGTAGAATTTTGAAAGTACTTTTAGGGTGAATGAAGATTTATTTATTTATTGACAAATAAATTAGACCCCCAAAAGGAAAAACAATCATATCATACTTAGTCACATAATATTCATCTTTTGCTAGAGGTTTTGTAAGTTTTGTAACCTTTTGTAAAGTTATGGATTATGTAATGAGATTTTTGATACAGTTCAACAGATTTGAAGATCTGAGGGTCTGAAATCCCTAAGGTATTGTGGTTATCTTCTTTAATTTTCTGCATAACAAGTCACACAGAATGTTATCCTGTGACTGATACATGAAAAGTTCCTCATAAACAGTGAAAATATGTGTGCAACTGAGAATGTGACACCATGATAATATGAGGCAATGGGCAGATTTACTGGGTGTTAAGTAATATAATTACAGACTTGTGCAAACTTCTTTTTCAGGAAGAATGATGTAATTTTATCTTTTTCCCAGACCTTCAGAGATTCCATCAATGTATTTTGTTTTTTTATTAATAAGATATGGGGAAAAGTAGCACCAAATAGGAAAGGAGAAGATTAATTAATCTTTTTCATGAGGACAACTAGTTTCTGGGTATTTGCTCATAATTTAATACAATTGTCTCAAACTAATTTTTTTTTTTTTTTTTTTTTTTTCTTTTGCTAAAACGCTAGTCTCTTGGCATCTACACTACAGACTGTAGCTGGCAATCTTGTGTGGAATAATTTCCAGTTCATACCTCCTGATGTGAAGACATTTATCTCAACGTATGTATTACAACAGGATGCTCATTTAAAATCATTTGAACAATACTTGTTCAAAAAGTCTGACTCAAACCTAAAATGAATTTGTTATGACACTGACCTTCACAGACCTTGAATTTACGGCTAAATGAACATTTACAACTGAGTGAAATATTAACATATTTCAGCTAACTGTGATGCACCACCTCTGAAAATGAGGTGGTCTTCACTGTAACATACAGCAGAAGTCATACCACTGGTATTTCTATAAAATTATATGTTACAGCAGTATAGCTATGTGCAATGTTTAATTCCGATATTAACAAGCCATAGTATATCACCTGAAGATTTTAGATATAGATTACTCTTCATAGTTAAAATTACTGACTTAGCAGACAACACACAACATTACTGACTTAAAATTTATACTGGCATAATGATAAAGAAAAAAATAACAACTTAAAAACAGTCAGGCCTACGTACCTTTCAATAATCAGTACGCAACTCAATATAAACCATTACTCCAATCTCTTCTGCTACTATAGTCACATATTATTTATGAAATTTCCACTAGAAAAAGAATGTTAGCCAGTTAGTTAGACATCTGTTTTCTTAAATTTTTGCTCAGTTTTTGACAATATTTTTGGAAGTACTTGATTTTTTTCTTTTTTTAGGGTAGTAAATATAATAAATTGCTTTTTTTTAAAAAAAAATATTTTTTCCAGACATATTGACAAAGAAAAATAACATTATTCCAACCCAGCTTTTTGTATATCTTAATATGTAAATGTTGCAACCTGTTCTTTCTGTATTCTTTATTCAACTTTCCCTTAAGCTTCAAGCCTTATTGACTTGGACTAGAGCAATGATCATTCCATTTATCATCCCTGTTTTTGTAGTAGTTCAATTAACTGATAGCAGTGTGGGGTCTATTTAGATGGTAAAGAATCTAAGTTTTGCATTCTGGATTGTAAGATGAAATGCTGTGCTCCTGCAAAATTTAGACATGTATTCATTAAAAGCATAGCTGTACTTCAGATATGCTTAGCATTTTAGTTATCTGTACCTGGACTAACTCAACAGTGCCTTCTCAAAACTCTTCTTGAAATCTGTTTCTTCTCCAGGCAGTCTACTCCATTAAAAAGTGACCTTTTTAGTGTTTTAAACCTCTTTTCAAATATGTTGTGACATTTCAGTGATATTTAAGACAAGTAAGTCCATAACTAAATTGCTGCTATAATAAACCCTTCCTTAAGAAAATGAAAAAAGTATAACCTGAGTGTACTATGCTAGTTTCTGCAGTTTCATCCTGGTTTTGTTAGTCAACAAATTATGGAGGAATATGGCTTTAGAAGGCACTTGTGAAACAACATACTTTTGTTATTATGAATAGCAATTTCATACGATCAGTTTGTAAAAATTTATTTTAAAAATAGTTAACATTTTCCTGATCTCCAAAAAATCTTTGTCTGTGGCCAGTTTATACCCACCAGTTTCTATCTTACTTTATTTCTTCACTTAAATCACTCTTCCCACTTCACGAAAAGTGGGTCCTTTTCCTCCTTCTATATTTATGGGCAGGAATAGTGTGCTGTATTCTTTCTAAACTTTTCTTAAAACTTGAACTGTGGTTACATCTTGATACTTTACCATTATTAGTTTTTGCATAATCCATGTACAGCTTTCTACTCTCTTCATATTTTGTTGTATTTACAATACAATTTTTCTTTCTGTGTTCTGGTACTTGTTTTGACTAACACCAATCTGTCTGGACTCCTGTTACACAACAGTGGTATTGCTTTTGTTTTGTTTTGTCTCACAAATATATTACAAATAATTCAGCTGGATGTTCTTGTCTTTCATCACCTGTCATTATGTCACATTTCCTTAGTCAATATTGTATTTGCCGCTGTCATTCATGATTCTGATCACAATAAGAGGGTTTAATGAAGCACTAAAATATTTTCAGTAGTATTCTCACTTCTGAAATGTATAGATCACAAAAATAATTTGAATGGCCTTTTCTCAGTATGGTACAGCTCTTACAATCTTGTTGTTGGTGCACTTGCATACGCACAGTGTATTACTTTTTTTTTTCTCACATAAGGAAATGCAGCAATCTAATGACCTACAATAATGCACTATAAGAATAAAGTAAAAGTTTATGCAGTAGTTTAAAGTAGATTAGAGCACCTGAACTTTGGAGTTAGGTACTGGAGAAAGTTTGGAGTTAGGTACTGGAGAAAGTTATGAGACACTTAGATCTTCATATTCTTATTTAAAAATACATTTTGTATAGATCAATGAGTCTCCCTTTTTGAAATACTAAAATCTGTCAAATTATAATGGATTGGTTAAAAATTTTACAAGTATAATATTACAAATACACAGTTTTGCAGAAGATAGAATGATTTTGATCAGGATAGCTTATTGCACTTCAATATTTGTATTTACAATTCCAGAAATGACCTCTATATATTTTCCACCTGATTACTCATTACAGTGTCCATCATTTTGTAAGTTGTTGCTGCATTTTTTATTTTAGAAGAACAATTATGAGACTTGGTTTAATGAAATGTGTTGTTTTCAAGGCTATTCTCTAGAGTTAATATATTGATTTGTGGGGCATTGGAATATTCATCAACCTGTAAGTGTTTTCATTTCTAAAATAAAAATTGGCAAAAGAACTTAAGGCTGAATAACATGATCCAATAATGGCATATGGAATCTTACAACAAGCTCAATATTTTCTCCTGTGATTCTGACTGGAACATTAAAATGCATGTTTCCTTGACAGATTTTATTTTTTCCCAAAACACCTTCAAAGATATGTGTAAATTCTAGTGGCTTCTTGTCCCAGAATGAAAGCTGTACTCCCGTGCTAGTTGTGATCATCAGATCAAACAGATTCAACTTGCTAAATCACAGAATCGGTCACAGAATGGCTGACACTAGAAGGGACCTCTGGAGGTCACCTGATCCAACCCCCTCACTCAAGCAAGGCCACCTCTAGCCAGTTGTCCAGGACCATGTCCAGATGGCTTTTGACTATCTACAAGGAAGGAACTCCACACCCTCTCTAGGCAACCTGTGCCAGTGTTTGGTTACCCCAACAGTAAGAAAGTGTTTCCTAATGTTCAGAGGGAATCTCCTGTGTTTCAGTGTGTGCCCATTGCCTCCAGTCTTGTTACTGTGCACCACTGAAAAGAGCCTGACTCCATCTTCTTTGCACCTAGGTATCTTCAGGTACGTACGTATGTTGATGAGGTCCCCTCTGAGCCCTCAGTGAATACTCACAGCTCATTTCAGCCTTTCCTCACAGGAGGGATGCTCCAGAAACAAATACTGTCGGCTAGTTCTTCCTAAAAGGGGCCTCTCTAGTGAGCAGAAAGCTAGGGAGGCAGTGTCTGGATGGAAAAGAGTGGTAGATCTAATCACAAAATCCTCTCACCTATCTCCTGAAGCTTTAACAGTGTCTTGTTTATGAGACCAGATGTACTGAAAAAGAGTGATTTTTGTAGGATGAAGCAGTAAAACCTGTCCACAAGACAGAGCCCTATGGCTTTATTTTGAGGAGCACCTTCTATTCAGGAATTGGCTATGTGAATTGGATTGCCCCCTTTCCATTTTTCTTTTTTTTTTTTTTAATTCTTTCCTACTTATTTTCCTTAACTTCAATATTGGTTTTACCTAATAGTTAAGAGCTTAAATTGGTACTTTGATAATACATTTTTTTTACTTTTTTTCTCATGATTTACAATAACATCACAATTTTATATTTTTCATTTTTGTTTTTTGTTTTACATAAGTACTGAAAATTATAGGTTAACTTTAATAATGTTAGAAAATTAGGTACTTAAAGAAAGTCATTCCCAGACCTCAGAGAAGTTTTAATTATGCAAATAGTTGATTGCAATGCACAAACTGAGAAAGTACAAGAGCATGAATTTTTATTAGTGTTAATTATTAATGTGAATGGGATAAATTTATTGAAGATCTGGATTTTTTTTTTTACTTCCGAGATCTGATTCCATAGGAGGCCCAGCAGCTTAGTGCACAGTGTTACAGTATGGGAGACTTTTCTTAGGAATACTCTCCATATAATCCCCAGTACATTCATCATGAAAAATATGGAGCATATGAAATTATTGTTTCCCTTCTTTGTTCATTCCTGAACTGTCCAATGTGTCCCAGTGAATACAATTCAATTAGGAGAAGAGCAACCCATACAAAATATCTGTAAATGTAAAACTACAATCACAAGCTGTTAATGAGGAAAATGCATCCAGCATGCTGGAGCTGTCACTCAGTGGTCAAGCTCCACTTGCTGCACACAGGCAAAAGGTCTAATTTCCATTCTTCAGGCTTTCAAACTTCTCCCGACTTTAGCAGGAGCTTTGCATGTGTGAAGAATGCAAGATGAGTAGTAGAAAGCCCAAATTAAACTACAGTGCAATCTCTTTACTATTGCTCTTGCAACATTACTGAGAAATATCACCATATTGCCTTAGAATGGAGAATGGACCATAACAGCAGATGGAAATAATGTAAATGGGTGAATGTACATGAGGAGCTGAGATTAGAAGTCATCCTGATTATCATTTTTTAAAAAGAACAATTGACTCCTGTGACATTATGAAATGTCATACAGGCAGCTGTGCTGAGAGCTGTGTAGGAAAAAGGTTACACATGAGATACTGCTTGGTTCATATAAACTTCCCAGCAGCACTGAAATCAGCTAAAAATACTTATATATTTTTAATGAAAAAGAGGAAGGTTTACAGCCTCCATAGATATATGGAATATATCTATAGATATATGGATAGATATATGGAATATATAAACACATACATTTATATAAATTCCTAATAAAATCCCAGTGACCAGTGTAGATTCACAGAAATCCTGTCGTATTCCTGTGCATCTGATTTCATGATCTTTTTCGTAAATGTCCTTCAGTATAACAAGCAGTTGCCTATATTTACTAGATTTCACTTCGGGCTTTCTAGGGATAATATATAATTGAAAACTCAATGAATAATTGTCAAAAAAAAGATTATTTTCACTGAAGTCACAAGCTGGGGTCAGCAAAGCCTATTGTACAGCAACCTTGCAATAATAAATTATTAAAAGAAATTTAGTCAGAGGTACTAAGGAGGTCATTAATGGGGAAGGATCAATGTTGTAGCATCTTCTGAACTGCTAGGTCACATCTAGTCAAATGAACAGATTTTCATAAAGAGGAAAACCGAACACTCTTAACTCTAGCACAATTCCTTTCCTATTTGAAAAAGTCAAATTAATTTATGTATGCATTTTACTTCTTGTGACTAAACCAAACATATGAATTCATTTAATTTCTTTCATGATAAACTCCCTTGGCAAATGTGGAAAAAAAATTCTTCCTTTCTACTTTGCATAAAGACAGATTTTATTTTTTTTAAATAACCAAATATGAAAATATCCTCTTTTTTTTTTTTTTAATTCTCTGTGGGAGAAGTTCAGAGAGTTTCACCGTAGAAGCTAGCTGTTGTAGATGCAGACCACACCAGCTGTAACCTTTTTATTGTCTTGCAATACCCATCACAGGAGTCCTCTTCCTGGGCATTAAGAAGCATTTCTCTACTGAGAGGGTGGTCAAACACTGGAACAGGCTTCCAAGAGGTGGTCGATGCCCCAAGCCTGTCAGTGTTGAAGAGGCATTTGAACCATACCCTTAATAACATTTGTTCAGCCCTGAAGTGGTCAGGCAGTTGGACTAGATGATCACTGTAGGTCCCTTCTAGCTGAAACTATTCTATTCTATTCTATTCTATTCTATTCTATTCTATTCTATTCTATTCTATTCTGATTTTCTAAACTATCCAACTCTAACAGCACACACAAAATTTTGTTTTGGGCATACACCTTATAAGTTCATCTGTAAATGTGCAAATGAATCAAAAATACTGTAAAACTTAAGCTTATGGGTAGCCATATAATGTGAAATATTTAATACAAATGAACTGAAATTATATGTGACTGTGTATTACACAGACACATACATAAATATATACATATAGTAAGTATAAATTTCATATCATGTATTTGTAATATTAACTTACCTCACTTAAATATTTCTTTCTATTTATCTTGGAAATTATTTGCTTCTAATATTGGACAGAAAGATCCTATTTATCTTTGAGCATTGCATATGTAACGATAGTAGTTACCACTTTCAGCTTTGTAGGCTAAATTAATCAGTTATCAAGATAAACTAAAAGAGTCTCTAGACTTGTGGGAACTAGAATAATATAGGCAGGGGATACTTTCATTTGAAACTATTTAATTCTCATGGAAAACATTAAATTTTAATTAAAAAAGTAGAGGAACACTGCTGTGATTCTCCTCGCCACTAGAGTATAGGGCACATCTAGGCTGGGTTTTGCAGCAACACATTTGGGACATGCAAACCATCCTCTGGAGGGGAGAACAGAGAAGAGCTGAAAAATGTGGCAGCCATTGACAGATATTTCATCATCACAAAATTTTATGAAACTGCTCTGAAAGAAGCCTGTATTCACCTTCTAGTGTCAAGTAAACTCTGATTTGGTTTTGTGTGTTTCCCACTTTAATTTCTGAAACGATGCAAAAGAAAAATTCTATGTAATCTTCCAAGTGTAAATGCAATCATTAAACATATTCAACCACCTGGAGTATTTTATTTTTGCCTTCTCATCGCAATTCTTATATTCCACAGGCAGTATCAGTTTAGGAAACACTGAAACTTTTGGAGGTGTAGTTTACCTTTTATTACTGCGTTCATAATCTGGTTTGGTTTTCGTCAGCGTTACTTCCTACCCAGACTTTCTTTTTGTGTTCTTTTGCTGCCCAACTGGAATGTTATGTGAGGTGCCCAATTATGTCAGTTTTAGTCTGAATTATCAATACAGCTCTCTTAAACCCTTGTTACCACTTACCAACACAAATAACTCTCATCATATCCAGTTAAATAAGGATGAGGTCAAAAGTATTTCCCAACATCCCAATTCACTCACCCCTGATACTGGAAGGATATTTTTTTGTGTACAATTCTTTAATGTCTTATTTCATGCTTTTATAGCATGCAATGAACAAATGTAGAATTTATATATTTTACAAAAAAAAAAAAAAAACCAAACAAAAAACAACACAAAAATTTGCAGTGAAATTCATGGAATCAACCTTTAAGTTGCAGTTAGATGTACTGTCTTAAAAAGATGGTAAACTGATTCTTGGCAGTTATTTAGCTAGAATATACAGGTAGGAAATGTACTCCACTGAGCACATACAATTGAATGAAAGCCTTCTTTCAAACCTTTTCCTGTGAGCATAGCATTTTGTACTTTCAAACAAACTTCAGCAGTTAGAAGACATTCTGTAAGCTAAATGAAACCTGAATAAACTAGCAAAGGTAATTTTTTTTTCTTTTTTCATAAGACACAAACATAATCTCTTAATGAAAGGATGTAGAAAAATTGAGATAAGAGAATACTAGGGAACTATAAAGTCACCCACCATGTGACTGAAAGAAAATAATTTTCTCTATAAAATGAAGATTTAAAAGGTAATTAGTTAAAAATACTTATATATTTTACATTTTTTTCATATTGATAACAATTAAATTAATTGCAAATACAGGTAAAAACTAAAGGGGTTTGTCTATATCATCTATCATAAGACTCAAAAGTCAAGGATTTACAGAGACATTAAGTTTAATTTTAGGCATTTTTTTCTTTAAAATTTGATTTCTTTTCATGGCAAACTCAAAGGATTATTTTGGTTTCCTCCAATTTCAGATGAAGAATCAGCATTTTCCCTATTTTACCTTCACACAAGCATGTCGTTTCTCTATAGAATTGACTTTGGCTCTGAAGAAATGGTTAGAACCCCATAGGCTAGTTCAGTAATACCACTGTTCCCCAAAGTTACATGTCTCTTGAAAGAGTACTTTGGATTAGATCCTCTCACAACAAAATTGGTTCAGTATAATACTTGCTCAGTATTACACTTTCTAAAGCTTAATATAATTAATTCCAAAACTATAGGTAGCTGCACAACCATTTTAAGAATAGGAAGTTGATCTTTATAGAGTAAAACAGACTTTCCCCTGAAGTAATTATAACATTAATTCAACAAAAATGTAATTAGGAAGCTATTATTAAAGATTAATATACTAATAACATATTCAGAGTATCCAGTACAATTTCTGTTTAGTCTTGCATTTTTTTCTATATAGAAAGTTAACTATACTCTCCTTCCTCCTTTTTTTTTTTTGGGGGGGGGGGGGGGAGCAGGGGGGGAGGAAAGAGGTAAGTTGCTATTTGGAAAAAAAAAAACATGAGCATTGAACATAAAAGCTCTCAGTTTTCTCAAATGGAAAGACAACTATAAAACATATTTCATCTGTGTTATTGCTGCCTTTTTTGATGATCTAGACTTGAGTCAGTGGTAAATTACTTTCTTTTGGTCTTAGATTTTGAGTCACAGAATCACAGAATCACAGAATTGTCTAGGTTGGAAAAGACCTCGAAGATCATCCAGTCCAACCATCAACCCAACATTAACAGTTCCCAACTACACCATATCCCTCAGCGCTATGTTGACTCTACTGTTAAACACCTCCAGGGATGGGGACGCCACCACCTCCTTGGGCAGCCCATTCCAACGCCTAACAACCCGTTCTGTAAAGAGTCCTATTTATATTAGTTATTCAAAATGAAAATTCTTTGTACAGAGGCCATTTACTATGAGCTGTATTCATCTACTTTGGAGTAAATGTAAATAAAAATACCAGTTTGGTCTTCATTTTTGTATATATTTTAATGTTAGTGTTGCCAAAATCTTTTATATACTGTGTGAATAGTGAAAAAGTTGGCATACCATATGACTTCATTTGCCTTTTGACAAAGTCAAATTTAGTTGTTAATTTGAAAGTAGCATAAAATTCAAAAGAAACATCTATTATTAACTGAAATAATGTTTTCCCATTATTTACAAGCTACCCCAGATGTACGAAGTGAAAAATAAGGACCTTGTGTCTGTGGAAATAAGTACATATAATTTTGGTATGTGTGAATATGCATATATACATATGTATGCCTCTGTGTCTGTATATCTATAGATATGGAGGTAAACCTGTATCTATACATAGAGCCTCTATATACTCTTAAAGCTGTATGAGTACATTTTCCCTAGAGCAGATATATTGTTCAACTGACCTAATTTTCTACTTTCAGTAGAGACGAGGTTCTTTACAATTAGTACAAAGGAAAAGGTTATTCAGAGTGTGAACTGATAAAGTAGGCATTTAACTTGTTCTTTAAATTCATGAAAAAATTGGTAAGGTAAATTGTTTCTGTACTGAACTCCATTTGGGTTGATTTTCAACATTACTTTCAATAATTTTTTTATGAGCCCAGAACATGTGTCCTACTTTCTACTGTTTACATAGGGTAATAGTATTTCCAGCAAAAATGGGACAGTGCTTGTGCACAGGATGAATTTTACTCTGACATAAATTGGCACAAATCCATCAGCCTTTAATATTTACAATTCTTATCTCGGTATAGTCAAGTGCTGTCAAAGAGCAGATGGGTGAAATTAATTATTAAACTGAGCAATAAATAAAAGCTGTAATTTTTTATTAGTAATCAAATTAACAGGAAGGATTAATCCTGCCATATGACCATTTGGATACCTGAGGGGAAAGAAGAATTTTCAATTAATATCATATTCCCTTGACATAACAATTTGGGAGAAGAAAGGGAGGAGGGTTCTTCTAATTAATCAAATACAGCAAAACATAATTATAAAGCAGCAGATTACTTTTCTGTTAGTTTCTGCCTTGCTCACCTCAATGGAGAGTCTTCTTTCACATACACTTCTACTCATGTTCCGTTCCGAAGAGTTCTAGTCAATAACAAACCTTTAGTTTCTTGCAAGTGGCAAAAAATCTATCATCTATGACTGAGCAGCTTAATATTCCTAGAAGCAGAAAAAAATTTTTGTTTTCAGTCACAGAATACACGTTTGGCTTTCTTCAACACATATCTTTGGCTCTGATGTAGAAGAAACTCAGCTGCAGAGGAATGTCAAAGGTGCAAAAAGAAAACGAGACACTTGAACCCAGACATATATTTCAATCCCAGCTGTGAACACTGTATCTATAGTGTCAAGAATGCTGTCCTGAATATTTACTGGTTTTGATCTGCCTGCAACCACATTCAATTTAATAATTTAAATATTGTCATTTGTGATAATAATGGCTAACTAATATACAAGGATATACGTTTTGCTTTCAGGTTGTGAGTCACAACGCAGAAGCATAAAGATAATAGCACCATGTAAAACATCTGCTTTTTCCAGTCAAGTAAAACACAGTTTTGGAAAGAAAACTACTAGCTCTGTAAGCCATGATATTATCACTAGAGCAGAACAGACTCCCCTTCTTCCCTGTTAGATTGACATACATGGAATGGAAGCATGAACTAATTTCTCTATGTGTTGGATTTGTGCGTGCAGCTGGGCTTTGTTTGCAGAGGAGGGGGCTATAACAGCAGCCCCTGTGAGAAACTTCTTGAAGTTTCTCCGGCTCCAAGTCAAAGCTGCCTCTGGCCAAGGCTGAGCCAATTAGCAACAGTGGCTGTGCCTCTGTGATAACATATTTAAGAAGGGGAACTTGGGAGGAGGAGGAGGAGTTGTGAGGGAAATACCTATGCAAACACTGAAGTCAGCAGAAGAAAGGAGGAGACAGGGAGGGAGGTTTGCCAGAGCAGACGGTCCCCTGCAGCCTGGGGTGAGAGGGCAGGCTGTGCCCCTGCAACCCATGGAGGTCCATGGTGGAGCAGATGCCCACCTGCAGCCCGGATAGAACCCTGTGATCTTCTTTTTCTTCCCCAATTAAGTCTGTCTTTTGCCTGTGACAATGTTTGGTGAATCATCCCTCCCTGTCCTTATCTTGATCCCAAGTCTTCTGCTGTATTTTTCCTCCCTATCCGTGAGGGGAAAGGAGTGAGTGAGCAGCTGCATGGTGCTCAATTTCCCTCTGGGCTCAAACCACAACACTCTAAAAAGCAAAGCAGAACACTTTTGTTTCAAGTTTAATAGGAAGAATATGAAATATAATTAAAAATACAAAAACAGTGAAAGTTATAATGATATTTATTAATGATCTTTCACCCTTATTTAGATATTTAGATCTTAAATTTATACATGTATGCATGCAAAGTTTTGAAAATGTAACTTTGAAGGTGAAAAAGTGATGTTTCCATAAAGATACACAGGGAACTTCTATTGATTTGTCTAATTTGCTATGATATGATTTAGTGAAAACAGTCTTGTAAAACAGAGAGTGGAGGAAAGGATTGTTAAAAAAAAAAAAGTAAATCCTTTCTCTTTCCTGGTTAAATTTCAAAGTTGTTTGGGGTTTTTTGTTTGTTTTGTTTAGTGTATTCTTAGTTATTTTCTCTGAGATTAAATATAGATTTTCACCATTTAAATACCTTTTTACCTTGTAAAATGAAAAACATTCCTCACAGCATGGAACGGAGAAAAAGATCAAATGCTAAATTCTTCCTGCTGTGAGACATTCTTGAAGGCTGAATTTCAACCTTCTGATCAACTTCATGCAGGCATATGAGAAGGAATTGAGAAGACAGTTGTTTGAGTGTCAGTCTCTGAAACAAACACTTGAAAAAATGTGGACTGGAGAATTTAATTATTTTCATTTTTGTGCTCTAAGTATGCTTGCCTTTTTATTGACATTTAGTTTAAACACAAACAATAACTGCCTTACAAGCACTCTAGAAGCTTGGCTAGCCATAGGTAAGGTTTAATTTTATTGTATTTGAGGAGCAGAAAGAGTAAAATCATTTTCAAAGCAAGGTCTCTCAGGAAAATATCTTTTTATTAGAGCAGCTGACAGTGGAAGTAGAATTTAACAAGAATCATTATCTAAATTACTTTCAGCAGTTATTTGTACTGCAGTGTTTGTTACAGTGTTTAGTGACTGCAATTGATTGAGACTTAATTATGTTGATAAAATAATTATAGCGATGACCCCAATCACAAGTATCTTGTGCATAGTACTCACTCTCATTTTCAGCACAGGCTGAAAATCAACTCCATCACTGTTTACTAATTTCTTTATAGAGGTCTGTAAGAAGGGTTAAGAAGAAGATCACACTGAGAAAATACCTAAAGATTACTAGTGAGACAAGATTTGACGGTAATATCTTTTAATAATGAATATCTGATCTCAAATTCTGTCTTTAAGTACCTGTTTGTGAAATAAATGATGCACAGAAAGCCTTCATAAGCATGAAAAATTGTATACAGATATAAATTTAAAAATCTGATTAAACATGTTCAAAGGCATCTGTCTTCCATTTTCTGTTTTCATTCACATTTCCTAGATATAAGCCTAAAAATAATCAGAATAGCAGTAACTTAATTTTACCTGCAGAAATTTGAGAAGAAACATGAATTGAATGCATTAGGGTTTTTTATTTTCTGTTTTATTTTGTCATTCTGTCATTTTGTCATTGTCATTTTGTCTGAATAAGATCTAAAAAAATAGACTTTGTAACACATTTCAGTCCTAGGGAGAAGTAAATGGAGTCCTTGATCATAACGGTAACTTTTTGCTTTATTTAATGAAAGCAATGACAAAAACGAAGATGCTGGAAATTTTTAATGTCTTTCTAACAGCCTTCCTTTTCATTGCTGGATATAGAAAATGTCATGACCTATCTGAAATGATCAGCAGCTGAATACCAGAGGCTGACTCTGAATTACTCACAGATCTTCTGTATTTTCAATGGGGATATAATAAATAAAAACATATAGTGTGTCTGCATATAACTGGAACTCATGCAGACCACTACAAAGAAAGTTGTATATTATTATGTATGTATATATCTTTTAGAGAAATATCACTACTGCAATGTGCTTTTAATGGATCCCAGATTCTGGCGTCAGTATTACACAGTCTCTTTAAAACTGCATTGCCATCAACTAGTCCATAATCAACTGCCATTGAAGACAGTGGGAGCTGTAGGGCTCGTGAGAGGATGGAGGAAGAACAGATGGACCAAGACTGGAGGCAGCCAACAGCCAGTCACATAATGAACAGCTCTCTTGCCAGGCCATGTCCCAGTTTTTCAGCCGTTGCAACTGTAATATTCATTTCTTCTATCCTCATGAGCTACACAACTATTTTGCCCGATATTTACTATATGCCTCCTGGGCAAGCTGCCTCAGTACCTGCAGAAATAAAGCATTCATGAGGAAAAACTTCTGTTAATGTGTTCCCAGCCTACAGCTGGACTCATGACACAAACCCTTAAATAACCTTTTTCTTATAATCACTCTCATTCCTTCTATACCAGAGAGTAAGGCACATGGACAATGCTGACTGGCTCAGTGTCCCTAGTCCCTGACAATTTGTCACACTGACTGTGGCTAACTCTAGAAAACACATTGCATAAACATTGGCGAGCCACTGACAATGGTGATGTTTGGTGCGCAGTTTTCCACAAGGTCTGATGTCTTGGAAAATCAAGGTGGTGCCTTACACAAATTACATTAGGGCAACTCCTACTCAAAAGAGAATTACAGCAAGAGCTATACACTGAGCTGACAAAAGAATATGAGAAAAGCAGCCATAGGGGGATATACTTTCTTCTGCATTATCAAAGAAAATGTTATTTCGTCCCAGTGACACATAAAGGTCTCAGGTGATTAAACAACTACATTAGTTAAACAACTACCTTAGTGCACTACTATGAAATGTCAGTCTGCATGTTTCAAAGACATAGTCAGTGACATCCTATAGACTATTTCCATTCATACTAGGACCCTTAATCATAGCTAATAGAAAAAAAAATTACCCTTCACCAGGGTGGCTCACTCTATTTAACCAGTTCTTCATGAAGAAATGCTGTCACTTTATTTATAATTGTGTCACTGCAATTTAGGAGAATAAGAGGTACGGGGAAGGGAAGGAGGAAAACAGTGAGCCTTATGGAAGGAGAGAGTAAATAGAAGTCTTAAAAATAAGTAAAAATCAAAGACAAACCTTCATGGTAGGCAATGACATGTCAGAATATGGCCAGAATATAGATCTAAGTTCAGAGTAAATTAAAAATATGAATTAAAGCTCTGATATTATCTACTTTGACTGAAGTCAAAGAAATTGGTCAAAAAGTTTAATTTATGCTCTACCATTTACAGAGGTATCTCTGTAAATTTATTCTCAGGTTCCATTGGTGTAACTGTACAGAAATTGCTGCTGGCATAGTTACCTCTTCATTAGTGTTATACTTAGTTTAGTACCTGAACAGCAATTTTTGTGTAAGTGGAAAAGGAAATACTATTCAAAGCGGCAATATTTCCTGCATAAAATGATAATATTTACAAAAAAGCCACAAAAGCTTTCTAATCCTTCATAACTTGTTGTATATGTTCATAGGTAAAAATATTTAAGTCTTTAAAAACAACAGAGAAAGTATGTTATTTTGCATGCTGTTGGAGCTGTACTATTTCAGTAGCTATAGATTTACTTTATTGACAATCATTTTGCAACCAGTCAACTGAAACTGCAATTTGCACAGATTGTCATTCTGTGTCAACATGAAATATATTAGAAAGACATGTGAAGTTAGTACTAATGTAAACAAAAGATACATAGTAGTCAAAACAGTATAATAAGGTAGAATGAAAGCCTTGTGCATTAATTTGCCCCAGTCTCACACAGAATATTATCTTCTGCTATAGTTACTCAGTGAATGTGGTTGGTAGATAGATGCGTGTTTGTACTCACAACTTTATAAGAAAATAGGAAAAATAAAAGTTGTGAAGTAATGCTTTTTTAAAATCTTGGACTTGACCAATAGATGGTAATTATAGGCTACCTTGTTAATGTTTGCTTTCATAAATGATGCAGGAGTAGTGATAAGCTCCTTCACTTTTGGATGAAATGATAAACTTGAAGAGTGCTCTTTCTCAACTATTTCAGCAAAATAAGTGATTGGTGTTGATTTCATAGTAACATTCAAAGTATTAGAGCTCGTGTGAGCAAACTGCTTGGGCAGTATGCACGTGTAAAATGTAAATGGAAAATTAATCTTCACCTGTTTTCAAAGGAAAGTTTCACATTAAATCAGTAGTTTCTTTTGCACCTTTGCCTGTTCAGGATAAATCAAGTACAGCCTGATATATAGAATGTTCTTTTGCTCCAACTGTTTGTAGCAGATTAATTCTACTCCAACTTAAATCAAGCCCTGTATGTGCCTATTGGAATAATGAGAAAAGGTCTTATGATAATCAGACTGACAGAGTATAAAAGCTATTGATTTCTATTTCAATTGCAAAGACAGAGCTAAATATTTTTAATCCATACATTTTTTAGTTACCAAAACTGTTTAGACAACATTGTAAGAATATCCCTGGAGTAATAAATATCTAGAACCTGAGTGAACGATTCCTTTTTTTAATCATACTGTTCATGGTTGCATAATCGTTGCAAAACCATTTTATAGAAGCTTAACTGCAGACCTGGGTGATATATCCCCACAGTATAAACTGTACTATACTCTGTGACCTTACAGACTCAGGCTGTACTTGATTACAGTAGACCATTGGTGACATTTTTTTTTTTTTGTGGTTTGTGTCCCTATTCTCATTTTATGTTTTTATAGGTTAATTTATATATCGTTTTATTGATGATTTTCTTAACCCTTGTTATCCCCAGTTTCCTCATTATTCCAGGTAACTTAGAATGGATTATATAGTACTGTTACCAACAAATCTATCTCAATAAAGTGTTAAATTTCTTCAGTATTTTCCTTCAGCCTTCACTTTCAATTACATATTCATAAAATCAGAGAAATTATATCACAACGTGTGCTCTGTATTGATGCCAAAATGAACCGTCAATAAATCAGTCAACTGATATTTGAAAAAGCATCCATTTGATAGCAATTAATGCTTGAATTCCTTGCTTGGATCAGTTTGCAAATAGGTGCCCAATGAGGGATGCTCGCTTTTGAATAAAAGCCACTTTTAAGAAAATGTTTAAGCCAAGGCAGCTGCATTAAATACGAGCCACCAGGTGGCAGCACGATTGGCAGCTCTTATGAAAGGAGGGGATGTACTTCAGGCAGAAGTACCTGTTTAGTGCAATGCTCTTCGTCTTTATGCACCAGTAAAACATATTAGTTACTTGTAGCTGTTTGCCTGGGATTGCTGCTGCATGACAGAGCTCCTGCTCACAGCAGAAGGAAATCTTAATGCTCCTGCTTTTTATTCCAAAACATGCAATGTGAGTTTGCTCTTTCCAAAAGCACCAGACCCTTGAAGGATTTTTTACTGTATTTCTTCTTCTCTGAGGCAGAGGCATCAGAATTTGGGGGTTGTTTTTGCATCATTTAAAAATAATCATAAAAAGGTCCAGAATCAATTCTATGTCATTTTCCCACAGAATTTAATCTCATAAGAGTCCACAGAGCATCCTCTTTTTATTTTTCCATTTTTTAAAAATGTATGTGAATTTTTTGTCATAAATAAGGCAGTGTTTGTCTCAGAGCTCAAAAAACTATCACAGCTTCAACTTGGTTGTCAACAGTTTAAAATATGTAAGGAATTATGAAGGGCTAAAGGCTTTATCAGCCCTAGTTCTGTGTGTGTCTCTGCGTTTCCCCAGAGCTTGCCAGCAAACTTGCCCTCCTGGCCTTGCCAAATTTCGTTATAGAAATCAAGGATCACTGTCCACCTGTTTAGCTTTATACACTAGCTTTGTGAACAGCCTTCAGAAATTATCTGAATTGTGTTTCTTCACAGGCTGTGGACAGACCATAACAATCTATTGACTACTCCTGCTTTAATGACTTACTGCTCATAACTGTAGCCATGTTAAGTGGCTATGTGGTTTTCACTAACCTGTTGCCTCTGCAAAATGCAAATGTTAGTTCAAACTACCACATGTATTTGCTATAGTACAGAGAATTAAATTTACTCCTCTGGAAGTAAAGGTAATCTTAAGAGATATTCTGATGTTTTAATATGCTCATTTCAATTATTTGATTTACAGTGATGAAAACCACTTTTTTTTTTTTTTTTCTGTTAGACATATTTAAATACCTTCATTTTCTTTGCCTAGGCTTTGGTAGAAGTCTTAAGTGGTGTTTAAAATAAGCCTGTCATTGCCACTGAACAGAAGGTGTAAAGATAGATTTTTTTCCTCTTTTCTCTTTGACAAGGTGATCCTTCGGTATTGTGATTTGTTGTGATAGCTTTCCTTCTTCTACATAAAAAAAAAAATGTCCTAAATACTGTAACTGCATTTGTAATTGTCCCCAGTGAAATCTTAAGCTAAACTGCTCAAATAATTCATACATTGGACAAACTATGAAAAGTAGACATATGTCTGAAGAGCCTATGTGACGTTTCAGAAGTGACACACTCAGGGATTTGCATTCCAGTTCTCAGCACTTAGATCCCTTTTAGCTCTTCAATTATTTATTTTTACTTGCATGACACAGCCTGTTGTGACTGATTCGAGCACAACCAATTGTCACAATGATATAAGCCTCCATCAGATTGGCGAGAGACATTTACCAAAATGTCAAAAGTGGACAATACCTAGCCAATGGCACATTCTGACTCAGTTCTGCTGGAAGTAAGTGTATTAAACACTGTAACAGCAAAAGCTTACTACATTCACTACCACTGTGTAACAGGTTTAGGAAAAAGACCTTATCTTTCTGTCTCTGGCCTCTACAGTGAGTTTTTGGTGCCATGCAGAACAATTTCTGTTGTACCACTTGCCCTGGCATTTGAAAAATCTTGAGTGTTGAAAATGTTACTTGGGCTACAATTAGGAAAGAGTGCTGAGTTTAGTTTGTTGGAAATAAGGGTAGAGATTTCAGAAAAAAATTAAAATAAGGGGAAAGGACTGAAACTACATGATCTCTCTTGGCTCAGGACAGGGAAGTCTAAGCAGTAAGCAAAGGTAATCCATGTCCCTGAGGCAACACAACACTGGGGCAGATCAGGGCAGGTCTCTTTGTCTGTTAACTAAAAAGACCCAGCTGAACTTTGGGACATTTGTTTCAGTCATCTTGTGCTAGAAGTTGGTGGAATACTGTCTCCTAAATGAAAGCATTTAATTCGAAACTCAAATAATCTCCCTCTGCAAAATGAGCTGTTCTTTTTATATATATGAAAAGACATTTACTGACAGTTTTTTCTTTTCCCCCCTCATTCAATAGTGCTACTCACTTTATTAAATCCTGCAGTGGAGAAGCTGTCCACTTATTTTTGATGTCTTTTTTTTTGCATTTAATGAGGATGGCTGCTAGATGTCATGCTTTCTTTTTTGATATAATGACACTTACTGATAGGTTTCGACTGAAGTGTATATCCTAGTAGAAGGACCCAGTTACAACATACTAGTCACCTGCCATGGTTCAATGTTGCCATTTAAATAAAAATGACCTGTGTGTTAATGGAGCTCTAACCCCTGCTTCAGAGTAAACTGGCTCAATCAAAAATAGAGATGGAAAAAGAGAATATACTATGCAGCACAAAAAGGTGAAATATTACTGTAGAGGGTAATACTTTAGCAAAATGTTTAGAGCTTGGCAGCACATCAAAGTACTTGCTGGAATCATGGTTTCAAATTCAGCTAGGGTTTTTTAGGACAGCGTAAGTACATATGTATAGGTGCCTTAGGTCAGATTAAAGACCCATCTTTCCCAGAATCCTATCTCTGAATGGGGTCAGAACTGTTTAGGGAAAACTTTTTAACAGCAGAGCAATGAAAACTTCTGGCAATTTGCAGGCTGACTGCCTCAGCCAGAAGATCTGTGTTAAATATCACTTTCTAGGGGTATTTTTTCTGTGTATTTATTTAATCTTTTATGAATTTATTTATGCTTTTAATTTGTAAACATCTTAGCAAGGACTTCAGCTGTTGACTGTTTGCTGCTTGAAAAACAGTCTTTTATGTGTTTCCAACATGCTGTCTGATCATTTTATTTGGTGTGTTCCTGTATGGTTAGAAAAAAATTAATATTCTCTATTTACTTACATCCCCCAACTTAAAACCTCCATAATGCCTTCTCCCGATCATTTCTGTTCTGAGATGAAGTGTCATAGTCTATTGAATGTCTCCTAGTATAGGTGCCATCTCACCTTTATAAAGGCTCTATCCTTTATATACCTTTTCACATTTTGAGGTAGAGGCACACACAAAAATATTCAAGACTAGATGTAAACTATATGGATACAACAGTGCAATAGTATTTTCCTTTTTATTCACATTATGAAGTAATTTCTACCATTCACATTCTGTTGGCTGAAGATGATAAATGAACCAATATTTTTTATCAAACTAGTCACAAGACTTGTGAGATATTCTTGGAGTAATACTACCTTATTTATAGCTCATCATTTTCACTGTATGTAACTATTATATACAAGTTTTTTCTAATCTATATAGATTCCTTTAAAAATCTG
The DNA here is from genome assembly GCF_047716275.1 of Strix uralensis. Classification (NCBI taxonomy): domain Eukaryota; kingdom Metazoa; phylum Chordata; class Aves; order Strigiformes; family Strigidae; genus Strix; species Strix uralensis. The sequence continues at coordinate 130,017,618 of NC_133972.1, read as the reverse complement.
CCTTTTTCTGCTCTGTCACTCAGGCAGTCTGTTGGAAATTCCAGAAATATTTAGAAAGGCCACAGTCCTCCAGATTTTCCAAGCCTTACTCAACACTATTAGTGAGTTTTCCAGTGTTGTAAAAGATACACTGTTAATGAAACCTAAGTTTTAACTACAGCATGAAGCAAATGGTTCTTTAAATTGAGGCATGATGTAGCTGTATTAGTTGGGCAGAAATATAGAATTTCCTTTAAAAGAATTGTTTGCCACATGGGGAAATTAATCTTATTTAATTTTAGCCATCATTTTATATGGTTATGCTTACATTCAGAGCTATATGAAAATAGATCCTTCACAGACAAAATGTTTGCTCAGTGCTGAATACAAAGTTATGAACATCAGAGATAATGATTTATAAACATTAAAATTCTAAGAAAATTTCAGTTAATTTTTCAGAAACCATTACAGTTTCAGAAGCCATTATCCCACAGTGTTTAAAATTTTCTGCTTCATTTTAATGTAGACTCCATTTCTGTGGCTTTTCCTTATGCCTCCACAGGAAACAGAAGCCAAAATTTTTGGTCTCTAGGAAAGTTTTGCTTCATGATGAAGCAAAACCCTCAAATCCCCTCATTCTATGTTTTCAAGGATTAGTTAATGATTAATTTTATAAGACAGCATTTTGAACTGCAGGACCACACTAACATTTTAGTTGCGGATGTTTAAGTAAACTGAATGTATATTTGGATATACCTAAGAATATAACCAAGGTAGGGTTTGTATGAAGAAATAGTTTCTTTAGTTGAGCAACTGATATGATTGGAAAAATGGACAAATTCTGATGATGAGCCACACACTGATTCTGACAGGCAGAGAAATAATCAAGCTAATCCAAGAACAGGTTGAGAGCAATAACCTGTGAATTATGTTAATCCATTATACATTTTGAGGTAGAAAATTAGTTAGTGATAACATGGTATAATGGGATACAAACAAGCAAAAAGATGACAGGCTCAGCAGGGGTGTATACAAGCACTTTGCACTTGTGAGAGAATGAACTTCTATCAGCAGGTGAGAAACAGGAAAACTGTTGTGGTCTTTTCATATCTCCAGTCTCAGGATCATCTATATTATGTCCACAGTTTTTAACATTTAATAGAATTTTACTCTCCATCTCATCTATTGAAGCTGCTCTGCAGATCTCCCTGAAAGATTCAAATTTTGAAGGTTGAGATAGATAGCATAGCTGTTATATGAAATACATTCTTTGATTGCTCCTTGTGTGCACCTGTCCTTTATGAGTTAATTGCATGAGTTCATCTATAGCAGCAGCTGGGGGGATTTGTGTATGGCAGGATACCCCTGTTAATTTTCATGGATCATACATAAGCATATTCTTTTCCTTCAGAAAGGTGAATTAACAGAGACTGTACTAGTGAAATTGCTGTGTACCACAATAAATTCCTACAGACAATCTGTAGAAGTTAGACCACACAGTTACTAGTGAAATAAATTTTTTCACAAAAATACCTCTCCATTTCTGACATCTCACTCCTGGTTGCAAAGAGATGCCACCCCTTTTCTCTGTTTGTGCAGAGGCTGAATACTTTCCCAAAGTTAAGGCTATTGTCCTCAACTTATACATAGCTTCTTATTTGATCTCTCTGTGCCAGACCTGTTGAAAGTTAATGTGCCTGAAAGCTGTCCACTTTTACAACGGTATCAGCTTGTTTGCTAGAAAGATACTTCTTACTTCTTGGCCTTTCTAACTGCAATAATACTATTAAATGTTTGATTTGTCATTTGTTTCCTTACTTTATAGTCACAGCATAAAAAGCACCAAAACTTAGCAATTTAAAAGTAAACCCTTAAAAGAAGCTTCTTTTAAGTGGAAGGACTACTTCAGGTAGTCCTAATAGCAAAAGCCTATGCCTTAAGGATGTTATATGTTTAAATGTAGTCCAAATACTGAGAAATGTTAATTGTATATTCCTTGCCTGGGAAGAAAAAAAAAAAAAAATAAAAGAAAGAAAAAAGAGAGAAAAGCAGTAAAGCCCAATTTGCTGTTCACAAAGTATTTATGACCGAGGAAAAAAAAATAATTGCATAATATTGCTTACCTGGTGAAATACAAAGGCAATATCAATAATGCAGAACATAGCAGAAAGAGTATCCAAGTAATAGCTGTTTAGGGAAGTAAATGATAAAGCATGAATTATTTTGAGAATGTAGAAACTGACTGTCAAGTGGACACTGGTCTAAAATACTTCAGCTCACCATGTAATTTTCAAGATTTCCAAACAACTGAGAACCTTGTTATATTGATTCTTTTATCATGAACTCAGCCAAGACAACTCAAATTCACAATTCCACGAGAGTAACTGTGTAACTTGTTAGTGGTGAAATCATCCTAACTCAAAAGAATAGAATAAGGCAAAGGTATAGAAATGTTATGAACTCGATCTTGTAAGGTGTGGAGTATTTTTAATTCTCAACAACTTAAATGGCAGTTTAGAGATCTCAGCACTGCACAAGATCGGATCCTGTGTGTCTTTAAAAGGTGTCTGATTGTAGAAGATTTGAAATGAGGGAAAAATATAAGCTACATTAGAAGGAACGTTACTTTTATAGTTTGAAATAAATTTACATTAAAGCATTAAATTAAAACTGCAATATCTGAATGTAATACCATCTTTTTGCAAATGAACAGATAATTGTTTTCTCATTAGTCCTTACATGTACTGAATCTTTATATTTTTCTTCTAGATCAGAAACAGCCCTCAAACAGAGACAATTTGCATATATGTGGAACTATGAAATACAGGCATTGCTTTAAATGGTTCCAGGGCATTGTTCATGCCCTGTCTAGAGTTATAAAAATAAGAAGTTCTCTAAAAGCTGCTCCATTGGAGTGACAGTTGGGTTATTCATCAGGATGAGGACAGATGGAAGGACCCTGAGACCCCTGCACATGGTGACCAGGGGATGGTATTAGGCACATAAGAATAAACAGTCATTCACTGCTTAGTTTGCTTCTCTTTGTCCATTGCATCGCTGATATTTGGGCAGGTGGCATGATGTTACAGATACCCAACAGTTCCCTCTCTTGGCAAGAAGAAAGATTCAAGGAAGGCGTTATGATTCAAATATGTGCCCAACAGTCATAGTCTCCTAGAGCCAAACTTTGGATGAATTATGTCATACATCCTGTCTTGCTCAAGATTGTGCCTCAGGACTAGAGTTTCCCTTCAAAATTAAGATGCACAGCAGGAGGTTATTTCATACAAGTCAGAGAAAGTTTGGCAATAAATACAGCCTTCCTGAAAATAAAATACTCTTCAAAATATATAACTTTGTTTTATGTTACTTCCACACACACTGCTGCAAAGTCTTAGTGTTAGGTTTGAGCTATACTGTATTGTAAAGAAGGAACTTGAATTTATGATTCTTTTTGTCTCTTTCCCCTAAAGATGATAGCAATTATTGAACGAAAGATGTGAAAATAAACAGAAAACATTAATGCAGTGATCTAAATTTAAGAAGATGTGTAGATTTATTTTTATATATATATATATATATAGCTATTGGGAAAATCTAGTGATTTCCTGCCCCTGCCTCCCTTCTTTGCCCCCATCAATAGTGGAAATATCTATTAAAAAATGGCTTCAAATTTATAAAGACCTTAGCACAACTGAATTGGCAATGAGACTGCCTAAATTAATCTGTATGTAACTCTTTGCAGAAACAGGGCCAATAGCTGCATCTTCTTCTGTTTGGTCTACAGTTTACATCTCTTGTTTCTATCAGTTAGAAACTAGAAATGTGATTTAAAATAAAAACAACAAAAAAAAATCAGACCAAAAGTGAAGCAAACAATTACTCTGTTAAACAACATGTTGCTATATTTCTTGTTAATTCTAATTTAATTCCTTTTACATTGTCTTAACTTCACAGAAGACCTTTACAACTTCTCAACAGTCTATTACTGTTAATAGGCTATATAGTTGTCCTATAAAATAATGTCTAAAGAGAGATCCAAAAAGTTTCTAATAATTTTTGACTGCCATTACTTAAAAACCACAATTCTCCTGGGGTGGCAAAAGTCATTATTTTAATATATCCTCTAAATATTAGAGTTAAAAATGAATTTACTAATTAGGATTTTAGACAACACAGTAAAAACAAGCCAAACGAGGTGTGGTTTTGTATTGTTTTGGTTTTGTTTTCTTTGTACAACAGTTTTGACAAACCAAGCAGGAAACAAACCACACCACCAAGTGGTGTCACATGTTTTTGTTGTTTTTCATAACTTTTTTGCCAAATCTGTCATATCGCTGTACAGGAAATTCATAGTTACCACCCAGTCTTCAGATTGTCTGTCCAGCATTGTGAAAGGCTAAACAATCCAGGCAAAAAAAATACAACTGGTCTGCAGGGGAAGCAAAACATCTTCATTCCAAATAATGGGCAATCAAAATTTGTGAAAGAAAATTGGTAAAAAAAACACCTGAAGAGCTCCAGCTTTCAGCTGTTGCTGACGAAACAGCTTTACATTTGTTTCTGATGAATTGAAAGCTGTGTATGGTGTGTAGGCAGAAAATTAAATTCCTGCTACAATGTCAGTAAGTGTCTTCTATTAACTGTCACACAATGATTCTGGAAAAAGGGTCAGTCATTAACATACTAAATATAATGGCCATTTGGTATACAGTGAGCGCAAGATAATTACAAACTGTTTCCAATAATTGATCACTTTTCAAGATCAGCTAGTATCTCTGCAGTTGTGAAATCTAACAAATAAATAGCAAATGTCAAAGCACACGATTTGCACAAGCTGGTAAGAAAACTAGTATTCTCTACTTTAAGAGCCTAGGAAAGAGATTTAAAAGATGTTATCAGTTTCCATCTGTGAGCAAGGAAATGAAATCAGTCATCGTATGATAATCATCAGGGCATTACTTTACTGACAACTGCTTGGAAAGGTACAAGCCAAAATTATTCTGATCTGTTTCACTGATGAAGTTGCAGAGACCTGAACAGAAAATCAATCAGCTTTCTATTCTAGGTACAGTACAAGTGATACAAATTTTGTTGAATAGCAAATCTAGGAAAAATGTCATGAACAGAATCAAACCTTGCATACAAACTTTGTGGCTCATGGGAGCTTTGACTCCATGACTGGAGATGGTCTGCATATGATGATGATCTTATGTAAATTTGATGATCTTATGTAAATTTTTATGATCTTATGTAAATTTAGCTGCCTGAAAAGTCATCGACATCTTCAAATCCAAAACACGTATGTCCTCAGTCAAGGATACTTACAAAATAAGCTTGTTGTTGGAAATACACTTAAATAGAGCAATCTATTAGCTGGACACTCTTTAACACCATGGTTGCTGCTCTGCTGATCTATGCCTTCAAAAATATAAATTGTGGCACCTACTTGCAATATGATTTGGTGAATCTGCATCAGTCACATTAAAAGAAAAATATAATTAAAACAACTGTGATTACCAAAACTGCACAGAAACGATGTGGCAGTGTAATTCAGATGATGAAAGAATCTCTGAGGATTACTTTATGGAGGACTCTCAGAGTACAGTCAGATGAAATATCATAAAAGCTATCACAGTGCTCATCTTGAATCATATAACATAGCACAGCTCTATACTGAGGATCCCAGACCCATTCCAAAGGCCACAGTTCAAAGGCACAGTGCAGACCAAAATAGGAAATCAGAACATTAAAAAGCATGTGTTCAGTAACGTGTAGTTTTACCCATGGGTTGCTCTGCATTTTTTGAAATAGATGAGCCCTCTAAGTAAAATAGCCAGAGGGAAACAGGCGATACTTTGTTCTTTAATTCTGATGGAATATTCTTCCACATGGTGAAAGAGTGTATACATTATGATGATTTGTTTCCAACAAACCTCAGGTGAATGCAGTTTAAGGTTTAAATCTGGATGCCAATTGCAAAATGGATTAAAATCCATGTTAGGACTGAGTCAGCCCGCTTGTAGAGGTAATCAAATGGAATGATTTACAGGAAAGACGTTTCTAGAAAGTTTTCAATATTTTGAGTTAAGACTGGAAACAAAGAATGAACTATGACAGGAAACCCTGGGGCTCAACCTACTCCCACATTTGATCAGCTTCTATTCTGTCTTCTCCTTCCACACAGACTCCCAGGTCCTTGAGCAGCGGTATCCTGGAAACAGATCCTGGAGGGTGCTGCTTTGAAACAGTCTTTTTCACTGACAAAAACCCCCCTGTCTGTAGGTGTATGGCCATGCATATGTGCTCTTAGTAATTACGTGTCAAAGTTCCCAGAGAAACATTTAGGATTTTAAAAGTAACATAAATATTACATCACTGAGAAAATTTATAAACTGTGATTCTTCTAGATTATTCCCTCGTTAATTCCAACAATTTAATTAGCTTTTCTTCTTTTTCTGCTCACTGGAGTTTTACATCCAAATAAATTTATTCTTAATGTGTTAGCTTCCCACTCAGTAGGCTTTTTGGTGGCTTTTAATTTTTCAGTTATTCTGTAGTGTTTCTTAGGATTCAGGTCCAGATTTTAAAATCTGGCTTGGTATCATAACATAGAGCTGACCTGATGTTTTTCTGAAGGGTCATAAAATAAATTTGCATATATAATCTATAGGCTTCTTATATGCTGCATGAAGAATACTGCAAATTTAAGTGCTAAATGCACTCCTTCCCAGTAAATGCATCTGGGTAGATACCTATTTGCAATCTTCATGACCAGTTCAAGTCTCCATGCCTCTGTTCTTACTATTCACTTACTATTTATTTCTCTCTAATTATACATCTTCTAAAATACACATCACAACTACATCATAGTTTGATGAACATCATTTTCTCTTTGCCTTCAAAGTGTGTCAACTTCTGCACTCAAAATGTCGCATAATCTCTCTTCCTTTCTTTTAGTTCCATTATTCATCATAAAAATCTCATAATGGATGACTGTTCTCGATGTAATGCATTTTGGTTTCTAGGACACCCTCATCTTTAAAACTTTCACATAGTCTTATCCTGGTTTATATCTCTGTTTTCATTTCCTTCTGTGACTGTCACAGTCCCAATGTTCTCTACAACCTTCCTACCTTATTGCTTTCCTCTTGTTTATTCATGTTTCCTTCTGACTTTTGAGAAGGTATCTGTCACATGCTATCTTCTAAGCACCCCTTCTCTAAACTTGCATTTAAAGACTTTCTGGGGTAGAAGTTATTTTCATCTCTAGTAATTTCACTGTGATCATCATTGTATTATAAATTAAGTGTTGGGATACCCAGATGCTTTGTGTAGATGTCATGTTGTTATTTAAATCTAATGAAAGAAATGAAATAACTTTTAACTACCTGACATCAGTTAGTAGTCTTATTTCTGTCTAATCTTCATTTCTTTGCCATGGAAGACAGGTTATTAATGGTAGAGGATCATTTTCCCTTATAACATGTTAATTTATATTGCTGTTAGGATGTATAGACTGATGAATTAGTCTGATGAATACCTAAACATCTTGTTCAGCACTCTCCCTCTGTTTCCTTCTTTTTCCCTCTCTAAGGCATGCTGATAAAAAACAGAGAAATGCCATCATTGAAGAAAAAAACCCAAAATGACATAGCAATTTCTCAGTTAAAAAAAAAAAATCAGGTTTATTTTCAGTTAATACTCACACAATGGCGCAAAGACACTCTGCCCAAGTACACTTGGAGGTATATTCCTTACAAATTTATTCATTCTTTGTTGTTTCATTTGATCTAAAATAGCAGTAATCTGGCCTGTAAGTACATGTTTGCCCATTGTGAATGAAAAACACAGCAGCAGACATTACTGGTTATTTTAGGAAAATACTAGCATTTTGTAGCCATTTCCAGCAGATTGATCTTTCCCCTTTGATTTAGCAGGAAAATTTGTTTCTGTTCTATATGAAATAACAGATATACTACTTGGGTTGGCCTAGTAAGAAATGCAGAGAACTACTTGTATTTTTCTCTTTAATACATCTCTTTATTTAAGAAATCTTAAATTTGTGAAGAACCATGCTCTGAGGTGCAATGCTGATCAGTAAAGTATAATAGAAGGGGAGGATACGAAGGGAATGTTTGATAATACAAATGGAAGGGAGAAATAGGACCCTAAAAAAATAACTGCTACAAAAATAACAGCAGATTTAAGTCTTCAAAACCTGAAATAATCAGTGTAAAGTATTTTTTGCATATGAACAGCTTTTCCTTATAACTTGGTACATTCACAGTTTAATATATATGCTGCATGAGCTCTGAAGGTTGAAAATACCCTATATTTAATAAAATAAGAAGGAAATCCTACAAAATGATGCTGTTAGACTCATAGCAAAACTACAGCCAAAATCTCTATAAACTTAATCAATCTGTCTGACATTCAATTAGTCAACAGCAATTTGTTTGGTGAACATAGAACAAGGTCTGATAGGTCAGTAAAGTTCAATTGTAGTTATGCATTTAGTTACAACTATTACACAGTTTACAGGCTGACTCAGTGCGTATTGACAGATCTGCCTACTTTTTAATAAGAATCTATTCATGTTATTACTTAGTTCCTTCCTTGTTTGAAAAATAGTTTTCTGAAAATAACTAGGAGCTTGTGGAAGGCCTTCCACAGTGTCAATAATCTTGGTAACTTGGAATTCAGTTGCAAAGATTTGCATCATCAGAAGAGCAATATTTTAGCAAAGACAAAACTGTCTTGAAAATTCAGGCAATGCCTATGTGGCACAGTTCTCCGTCAAGAGTCAAAAACTTTCAAACAGAGATACATAAATCAGAAATACAGGGCTTGGAAAACTTATCAGTACTTTAGAAGCAAGTGTGCAGGACTTATCATTACTTCTTAGCAGAGAATTGCTGTAGCTGAGTCCTAAATTAATATACTGTACTGGTTCTTGAATTTAAAGAAGTATTTTTTAAACCTGATTCCAGTATTTCTATGGGCAGCCACTGAACTGTGCAGTTTTATTCTCAGTGCAAACTGTTAAATGGTGTTGAATATTCTCTGCAGAGCTAGATCTTTTTGCAATAAACACTTTTTAGTGCCAGATGGAAACAGCTAGGCTGCTCTCACATTCACAGAAGTACTTAAGACACATTTTTCCTTAAACGGTACACTGCAACAAATACAATCTGGAAATCATCCGTCTCAAAGGTAGGAATGAATTTGAATAGGTGGGGTGTATATATTGTGACAAGAGTTGGCCATTTGGTGACATGCTTTCAGAAGATGTCTTTGAAAAACCATGTGTCTCTGCATAAGTGTCTCAGAAACAAGATCTTCAACATATCTTGTTTGGGTCAGTTTTTTTATCTCTGCTTGGAGTGAACTGAGTGATTGAGTTGATTGGAATGTTATTAGCACAGGTCTGGAATTTAATGTGAATGCTTTATTCATTTGTGACTTCCCTAAGCATGTACACATCTGCCAGAGGTAGTACGTTTTCATGAAATATTTATGTTACTTGGTAGCATTTGATCATTTCTGTTTGAAAAGATTCAGCATTTGAGATCACAAAATAAAAATATAAATGTACATAAGCTTTTTCCCTCATCTAGCCTTTCACTAGTACAATAGGAATAATGTAAATCTTGAAACTGAACGTTTTTCAATTTTAATCTTAGAGTTGAATCATTATTCATTCCAATGAAGCATAATTTGATGTCATCAATGTCAGTCTCAAAAGAAAGTGCCTCTTATGGGAAAAGGTAATCTATAAACCTAGGCAATAATAAAAGGTGTAAAACAGAATTTGTGAAAAATAATAGAATGGATTAGAAATTAGACAGTTGATATTGTGTTGTGATCTGATGATAAACAGGATTAAAATGTAATTTTTTCATAGAGCCTATTAAATACTGAGTATGCTATAGTACTTAAGCAGAGAGGGAAAAATTATCCTGTTTTGAAGATTCACTTCAAAATGTAATTTGTCCTGTGCTTACCTTTTACAATCTACAAGAATCACTATAATTTCTAAACTACATTCTTAAGATAACAGATGAAGAAGCAAGATAAAGCTTTTGAAACTGATGTAAGTGATATTTTCAGTTCAGTTGTTTTTTGACTCTTAGTTTCCATTAGTTTTTAATGAGATACACATAAACACAAAGTACTCTCACAAAGTACTTTTGAATACACATTGGGTAAGAGGAGAATTAAGTGCTGCCTAAAGCACATGCAGACTCGATTTTTATAGGCAGTGGAATCGTACAAAAATAGAATTGATAAGGATAGTAAAGTTTCTATAAACTACTGTTCTGCCTGTTTCTTTCTTCCTTCCCCTTAACTGAGATTTATTCAGTGATGTGGTTGTCACAGGACCTCAGAACTTGGATGTGTATGATTTCATATAGAGACAAAATCTGAGAATCTCAGGCAAAAGCCTTGAAACAGCATGAAAGCATCCATAGTTTGTATCTATACTTTCTATATACTGATCAAGACTACCATCAGGATTTTGCACTCAGTGTAGAGTACATACAGCTTTCTGTTCTGCACAGAGCAGTGCAAGCTTGAACACTGATCCTGTAAAACCACTGTCCCAAAAAGATTTCCCAGATTACTCATATACCAAAATAAGACACAACATTGCTAGGCATGCCCTGGTGCGCTTTATAGGACCTAGCTCTCTGGTTCCCATCTTAACCCATAGGCTCTTGGATTTATACTAACATTTTAGAGAAAATTAACCTGGCTACAGGTAGGTAGATGAGAAACTAAGTGTCACAACTATGAACAAAAATGACAGGAAGAAAAATAAGAAAATATGCAATCTCTACTCCATCTTCAGAGTTCTTAAAGACATCTTCAATTTCTATAGAAATCCCTAGAGCACACCTTTTACTCTTGTAAGTTTGCAAGTGATATAAAGCTGGGAGGAATGGCTGATATACCAGATGCCTGTTCTGCCATTCAAAGAGATTTTCACAGGCTGGAAGTTGGTCAGAGAGGAATCTCATGAAGTTCAAAAATGGAAAATGCAAATTCCTGCATCTGTAGAGGAATTACCTCATGCACTAATACATGCTGACTGGCTGGAAAGTAGTTTTGCTGAGAAGGACCTTGGGGTCCTGGTGGTCACCAAGATGGCCACGAGCCAGCAAGACATCCTCATGGGAAAAAAGGTCAACAACCTCCTTGGCTGCACTTGGCAGAGCATTGCAACAGGTGATCCTCTCTGTCCACTTTGCACTGTTGAGGCCACATCTGGAATGCTGTGTCCAGTTCTGGGCTCCCCAGTACAGGAAAGACAGGCACCTGTTCAAGTGAGTCTGGCAAAGGATCATAAAGATGATAAAGGGACTGGAGCTTCTTTCATGTTCTTTATACAGACTGGATAAGAAAAGGCTCAGGGGGAGTTTATTGATGTGTTTATACATCTGATGGGAGCGAATAAAGAGGGAACCAGACTCTTCTCAGTAGTACTTATTGACAGGACAGGAGGCAATGGGTAAAATTCAAAGATATGAAACTCCATCTGAACAAAAGAAAACACTTCTTTACTGTGGGGGAGATCAGACACTGGAAAAGGTTTCCCAAGAAGTTTGTATAATCTATATCCCTGGAGATACTCAAAATTTAGCTGCACATAGTCCTGGGTAATCTGTTCAAGCTTATCCTGCTTGAGCATTGAGTGGGAGTGGCAGGAGAGGATAATGGGGGGACACTAGATGATCTCAAGAAGTCCCTTTCCACCTCAATGATTCTGTGATTTTGTGATTCTCTGATTCTGTAAGAACAGTTTTCCAATAATTTTTTCTATAGACCAAATGGCCTACTTACAATGATGTCATGAAACTGTGTCAAGAGCTCTACTAAATTCAAGATATATGACGTCTATTGGCTATTCCCTGACCATAAGACCTGCTGTCCTGTCACAGAAAGAAATTAAATTGTTTTGACATATGTTGTTCTTGACAAATCCATTTTGGCTGCTATTCACTTCCTTGTTCCCTTCCAGGGACTCACAAATAGTTTTTTGATCATTTGTAGTAGTATTGAACATTGGCTGAACTACATTTCCTCCTTTTCCTCTTTTCAAATAAAGACAGACGTGTTTTTCCATTCTCCTGGTGCCTGATCTATGTGAGATCTCAAAGATAACCCATAAAGATTCTGAGAACTCAGAAACTATTTCTTACATACCCTAGGATGAAATTCTTCTAGCCTGCTTGATTTAAAAGCATCTTATCTAAGCACCCAGTATGCTATATAGTCTTTACTGAAGGCTGAGCTCTTACCCTTTTATTGTGGGAATTCATTCTATAAGTCAGTTGATCAAAACTGACCACTTTATTAAGGATTAATGGAAAAAAGATTGTTAGACTTCCTTGGTATCACCTGTAGATAGTATACCATTCCCACTAACTATTCCCACTAACTTATGATCACGATTAATTTTTCTCTATATTCTTATGCTGTACATTCACATTTGACTGTAACCTAGTTTCTGTTCCCTGTATCTTACTTCTTGAAGATGTTCTTTCTCTGAAATGAAAGAAGAGTTCATGTTTAGTCCAGCTCATCTCCTATCCACTTTCTATTTTTCCTCTACATTGGGATAGTGTGCACTTGTGACCTTAGTATCATTTCTGTAAGAACCTGCCAGTTCTCTTTTTCCCTTTGAATAAATTTTCAACTGAGAGGCTGACAGTTTTCCAAGTTTATTGAAGTTTGCCTTCCTGAAATCTATAGTTTTTCATTTTCCTGTCATTACTTCTTCCTTTCTTAAAGATTACAACCTCTATTATTTCATAGTCACTTTACTCAAGTTCTCTTGGCTGGTTCTTTGTTGTTAGTTAGAGCACAATCTGAGTACTTTACTTATCATTAACTATGTGCTGAATATATATATGTGTGTGTGTGTGTGTATGCATAGAGAGATAATCCCTATTTTACAAAAAGGGTATTGATGTACATACAACCAAGATATAATGCTGTCATGATATGGCTAATTACCAGGGACATTTACATTAAAAGTGTTGTCAGAAGCGTATGCCTGGGCAGTGGTTTTTGCAATTCATTCCTGACCTGTCTCTTTCCAGATAATTGTCACATCTGAGTCATATGGGTTAACAGTGTCTCACTAAAGTTTCAATCATATTTCTACTTTTGACTTCAACATAGTATTGTGCAAGAGACTGCAGCAGAGCCTGCAGTAGTCTGCTTAGGTAGGCACTAAATAGTGCTTGCTTAAAATTCACAACAGTTGTAACTATGCACCACTTGTTAAGTGTGGAGGATCATCCACATAGCCTCTCCAAAGTAACAATGATATGTCATTATCCAGAAAATTTAATGGGAAGCTTTATCACGTTTTATTTAGTTGTTGCATTGAGAACTGGCAATGTATGGTCACTGACTCCTTAATGGATAGAAAGCACAGCTCCCCCCAAAGAAATGTCCACTTCCAGAAAAACAAAACAAAACAAATCCCAACTTCTTTACCTATCTGGCAATATCTGTGTGAGCTTATTCACCTGTGAAAAGTGACAGGCCAGTCCAATCACTATCCAGAAGATGGAAAAAACAAACTCTTAATTTTTATCTATTGCTTTGCAACATAGGCAGATCACTGGTAAGCCTGGCAGTTTCTGATGGAACCACGTATGGAGCCAGGTATTCACGATACAAGAATTCCCTCTGACATCTACTCAGAGGGTAAGCCTAGACAAGGAAATGTGCAAATCTGAAGTGAAAAAGAAGGAAAGGTCTATATTTCCATCATCAGTGTGATCTCAACAGTGATCTGTCACTGCATATGAATAAAAAAACTACTAGAATTAGTGTTTTTTTCTGAAAAAATAAATCTTTCAATTCCCTTCATCCTCTCCTTCCTTTTTAGACAGCACATCATCGAAGATCAGTAAGATATCGTTGCAATTAAACACCCAGTTCAACATACATCAAGAAGGTGATGACATTTATTAAAATAGAATTCTGTCTTCTCATTAGAAATAGTAAAATAGGGTGTTCTGATGCTTAGAATTCCAGTAATCGATATTTACAAATACTTGAGTGTAAACTTCTTTGGAGGACAATTTAACCATCTTTGTGATATATCTAAAAGAGATGACTTCTTAAGTACCTAAGTCCAGAAAGGTTTACGAGCTACCAATACAAGTTGTGCAAATAGTTCCCAGTTCTCCGTAGGCACCTAGGTTCAGAATAGCAGTGAGATTTCAGATGCGCTTTCTTCCATCTTTCCTGAGTAACTGTGGCACTCTGTTAAGTCTATGGTGATTTCCAGTTAGCAGTGTATAATTCTCCCATCTAACATACAGCAAACCAGACATTATACACAGATTTAGTAATTCTACAAGGAAATGCGCAGAGGTGAATGCAAACCATTCTCGTTCTGAACTAGCTGGAGGTAAATCACTCTTTAGAACAATTCATTTTCAGACATTTCATTGGTGTAGTAGCAAACAATGACATTCCAGGGATGTTAAATCACCTGCACGTGTGATTCCAAAGAACAATTAGCTATTTGAAGTGTTCCTCATCTGGCATTTGTCTGTCTTTCTAATCAGGAAAATTCTAATTAGGTGTCTGCATGATATTTTCATAAAAGCTTCTTGGTATATTTTTGAGTATTTGAATTTTGGCTACTACAAATGCTGAGCTCACAATCTGTTGGCCCCACATACAACCCTATGAGGACTGCACAGGTTAAATGACTTCACAGTATAGTCTCATGATAGGCCTGATCTGTAATTCTGGACTGTTTGAGTTGAAAACAGAACTGAAGAAAACAATCCATTGTTTGCATAATTTCCTGCTGGCCAAGAACACTTACTTGTCCAGTAAACTGGATGACCTGAATTAAGGTTATGTGTCTGCCCAGGGACATCAGAATTTATATCTCTAATTTCTTTAGGGAATGCCTTTAAACCTACTCTTAGATAAAAAAAGGAACATTTTCTATTCAGCCTGTCATTGTGCTAAGCAAGCAAGAGTGATGGAGCCACAGGGAGAAAAAAAAACAAAGAACATAATTACAGCTTCACTGTTAGAGTTCTTACTCCAAATGTGATACACAACTTTTAGATCTGTTTCCAGGATTTGTTGTTTGTTTGTTGCCTACTGTAAAATTGTGTGACTCACTTAGGATCCAGAGAAAGGAACCTGGCTTTGCTTTCTCCCATCATATAGACACTTTCATTTTCCTTCCTCAAGCCCCATGACTCTCTATATCTGACTATGCTTCAGCAACTGGGGAACTCAAAAGGGAAGTTATGTCCAGAACAGCTAAAAGCACAGTGTTAGATAGGTACCTTGACAGTTATTACATTTAACTGTTAAATGCACATATTTCTGATTCTATTATTCCTTTGTTTAAGCTGGGAATTGGGGCAGACGGGTAGTTAATTTTTTACCAATCTTCTCAACTCTGCTGTACAAACAAAGGAAGGATTTTTGCCAAATAGATGTGTAGAATGACATGTTCATCAGCCAATTCAATTAAAACGTTGAACTAGAAGGGCTAATGCTGGAAACCATTGTTTACTTTTTTTTAGTATATTTGACAATCAAAAATGTTTTGAGAATAAGTAATGTAATTACTGCTAAACGCATTTCAGGGTTGTGGAAAGAACTTGTCAAGGAGAACAAATTGTATAGACATAAGATGTTACTCTGAAAACTTTGATTTTGTTGTGGAAGAATGCAACAATGAAATAAACTGTTGTAAAATATAATTTTCCAGGGATTTTACTCGTCTGTCTCAGCTTCACTGACTGAGAATTGCATTTCATTTTCAAAGAATAGGCAATTTCTTACATGTTATACAATTTTTGTCCTTGAAAACTGTCAGTTGCAATATCCAGGATGAAAATCTATTTTTAGTACCCAGAGAACATGTAAGAACATGGTTTTATATATTGACTAAAATGAGGATGCCACCTGGGTAGCACTAAATATGTAAAATATATCAATTCTATAACACAATATAATTTCTTCTGGCTGAGAAAAGATGACCAGAAAAATTATTTCTTGTACTAGAAAAGTATATAATTTCTACAAAAAATGTACAAAGACCTTTATGTCACATCTTCATTTAAATGCACCCTTCTACTCATTTATAACATGAACTAATGAAAGATAGATGATCATTTACTTGCTAGAGTTCTTGAGAAGCATTTGAAGGGCTGTTATCCTAGTTTAATACTACACAGCTTGCCCGTAACTTTTTGTTAATGCTAAGTTTGTGCTAGAAAAAAAGATTAACTGATTTCACAAGCCTAACCAATGTACACCTTGTGCATGGAATTTTCCGTGTGCCAAATTGTAAATTAGCAGACCAACATAGCAGGGAACTTAAGTTCTGCCTGTCCAAGTGTGAAAGCCATTTAATACACAGTAGCATTGCACAGCAGTCTACATTAGGAAAGAAACTTGACAGAGCAGTTAGGCTTTACCAAAGGCATAATTTTACACTAGTTCTAGGAATAAAAATCTGCTTCTGGGTAAAGTTGTCAAGAGCCTTTTAAGGATCAAGTGTGGTCAGAGTCTCACTTTAGCCCTCATGGTGCTCATTGACATAAATTTACCATATCATTGCCATCTCCAGGGCATCTACCAAATAGAACACTGCTCTTTCTGATCTTTTGAAGCATGGACTGGGATACTGTGTGCTGCAGGAAAATGTCAGAGAAAGCCATCACTGCTGAATCAAACACTTGAACCTTCAGATGTCTCATTATTTGTTATTCTTTCCATGTATTCACTTTGCTAACTTTGACCTCCACTGTTGTGCCACTTGTTCTGAGAATTTTGATTTCATTCACTTAATCTCCTTGTAATGATAACAGGAGAGAGTGGACATCTGTGAGACCTAATGGCTACTTGAAGGACAACAAAGCACTGTGTGGGTGTGGGGATGTGCATAGAGTAGTTCATGGTGATAAGAAACTCAGAATAAAACTTTTGCTCTGAGACAAAAATGACCCAAAATTAGTTGGGAACTGAGATGTTTTCAGCAAGTCATTGGCCAAATATTAGAGTTTAGAGCTCCTGTATAACGAGATCTCTCTGCTGGATGAGGAATGCAATGGACATGGAAACAATTATATGGCATATTACAATAATATCTCTAAATAAATAATGCAGCTCCTGAGCTATGACAGTGCAAGTAGTTTACATGGCAGTAAACATAACTGCAGAATAAGAAGTGATACTTCAATCTCTACAACTATGCAGTTAAGAGCAGTTTGTCTAGATCTGGACTGAACTGAAGGCTCACAATCACATAGGGATTATACTTCTATTACCACAATGTCTTTTTCTTGCTCTCCCTAGGCAGGATTGTATTCTGGACATGATCCCTCTCTACTCTTCTCCCTAGGATTGTCTCAGCTGCTCAGAGTTCTGGATCTAAATGTTTGGAGCCTGTAATAACACATTTACTGTTCACCGCACTCTGACCTACAAAAAGTCCTTCACAGCATCCTTCTGAACAAGTTGTCCAGCTGTGAGATAAGCAAGTACACAGCGCACTGGGTGAAGAACTGGCTGAAGGGTAAAGCTTAAAGGGTTATAGTGAATGGGGCTACATCTGACTGGTGGCCAGTGTCATGACCCAGACTGGAAGCCCAGAGAATTTCAACGGTTCTGTGATCCCCTTAGGTTAAATTAAGGTGAAACAACACCAAATGACCGGTTAAAATGTTTTACTTGTAATAGAGAACAATTTAAACTTGGAAAAGGATAATAAGCATTGTGGTCTCTTATAAATCTATAAGAAACAAAAGAAAGGAAAGGAAAGAAAAAGAAAGGAGAGAAAGAGAGTCAAAGAAATCCGGATCACCACCCCTGGATCTCAGGTCCGGTAATCCTGGATGGTGGGTGCACACACAGCAAAGTTTCTGTTACCCTTTTAAGTTCATCTTATTAGCTGATCAGCATACTAGATGAGGAGGGGCAGGTATTCCACAAATTAATTTCCATGAGAGACGAGGAAAAAGGTGGAGCATGGGTTCCAGTTGAGTCAGTGGTTCTGCCCAGCTTTGGTTTTTCCTCTGGTCTCAGGGATCTTTCCAGTCATCCCAGAAATGATCACGTCTTACTAGTTCTTGTTACCACTTCAATGGTGAGGACACCATTAGTCATTAGCAAGTCATTAGGCAAGGCAAGCTTGGTGTCTGACTTGCACAATAGAGTCACAAATGGCTATACAATGGGGAGAGTAATAAACATTTGGTTTCACTCAGTCCATGTCTCCCCCTTTGAGGTTTATCTAAGGAGTTTTGTTAATGCAACTGCAAGGGAGTGGGGGGTGCATCCTTCAGTACACTCCTGTTTCCTTGGGTGACATTCCTTAGACTAATCCAAAAGCTACAGCTTGTCCCTGAGGTTTTCTGTGTCGATGAGTGTTTGAGGCATTTCTTCCTTCAGTTCCTTACAGCCAGTTACTGGCACTGTTCCTTAGGGTTCACTTCTAGGGACAGTTGTGTTCAATATTTTTATCAGTGATCTGGATGCAGGAGTTGAATGCACCATTAGGAGGTTGGTGATGATACTGAATTTTGAGGTTGACTCTCTTGAGGGCTGAGATGCCTTGCAGAGCTATCTAGATAGATTGGAGCATTGGACAGTTATCAATGGCAAGAAATTTAACAAGAACAAATGTCAGATTCTGCACCTGGTATGGAGTAATGCCAGACATGAGTATAAATTGGGAGAGGAGGGAGGATTCCCTGAAGAAAGGGATCTGAGGGTGCTGGTTGATAACAGGCTCAATATGAGGCAACAGTGTGCAAGGGCTAGAAGGCATGTCCTATGAGGAATGGCTAAGGACTCTGGGTTTGTCTAATTTGGAGGAAAGAAAACTGAGGGGCAACCTCATTGCTTTTTTACAGCTTCCTGAAGAGGGGAGGTGGAGAGAGAGGTGCTTATCTCCTTGCTATCCAGTGACAGGACACATGGGAATGGTTCAAAGTTGCACAAGGGGAGGTTTAGGTTGGACGTTAGGAAGCATTTCTTTACAGAGAGGATGGTCAAACACTGGAACAGGCTTCCTAGGGAGATGCTTGATGTCCCAAGCCTGTCGGTGTTTCAGAGGCATTTGGACAAAGCCCTTAATAACATGCTTTAACTTTTGGTCAGCCCTGAATTGATCAGGCAGTTGGACTAGATGATCATTGCAAATCCCCTCCAACTGAACTATTCTGTTCTATTCAAATATAAATTATATATGCTATTTTGAGGTCATAATTATCATTGTCTGCCATCAATAAATTAATTATTTGCTTGCTTGCTTGCTTGATGTTTTCCTTCTACTGCACTTATATAACTACTACACAAACAGCTTTCTTCCCAAATTTACCTGGTGTTTCTGCTTTCTTTTTGTTTCCATAGAAACAAGCATGATTTTTAAGGACATGCAGGTCTGAAGCCATTCCTCAAGGACAGACATCTTGAAATATTCTGGTTTTATCCAAGAATTCCCACCTTTCTACCTCATAAGAGGCATATTTTCCCCACAAAGTCTTGAGGGGTCTTCTTTTTGTGTCATTCTATTCATACAGAAATTAACATGGTACTTTAGAGACTCACAAACTAACTAGGCAATGATATACTATATTTAAGTGTGAATAAAGTATAACATGAAAATCTTTACAGTTCAACCTTATTTAGATGCTCCTACATATAAAAGAAGAGCCCAGGGGACTCTAATTTGGGGACCAGTCAAAACAATACAGTCTGGATATAATTAAGCTACACTTGAAGTCTGGTAACCTTTCCTGGAAGCTGGGAAGCCCTGGTGAGTCCCACAGCTTGAATAATGCTGGGTGCTGCACTTGGGCCACAACAACCCTCAGCAGCGCTACAGGCTTGGGGAGGAGTGGCTGGAGAGCTGCCAGTCAGAGAGGGACCTGGGGGTGTTGATTGACAGCCGGCTGAACAGGAGCCAGCAGTGTGCCCAGGTGGCCAAGAAGGCCAATGGCATCCTGGATTGCATCAGAAATAGTGTGGCCAGCAGGGACAGGGAAGGGATCTTACCCCTGTACTCGGCACTGGTGAGGCCGCACCTCGATTCCTGTGTTCAGTTTTGGGCCCCTCACTACAAAAAGGACATTGAATTACTCGAGCGTGTCCAGAGAAGGGCAATGAAGCTGGTGAAGGGAGCACATGTTGTACAAGGGGAGGCTGAGAGAACTGGGGTTGTTTAGTCTGGAGAAGAGGAGGCTGAGCGGAGACCTCATCGCCCTCTACAGCTACCTGAAAGGAGGGTGCAGAGAGCTGGGGATGAGTCTCTTTAACCAAGTGACAAGTGACAGGACAAGAGGTAATGGCCTCAAGTTGCACCGGGGATGGTTTAGACTGGATATTAGGAAATATTTCTTTCCAGAAAGGGTTGTTAGGCATTGGAATGGGCTGCCCAGGGTAGTGGTGGAATCCCCATCCCTGGAGGTGTTTAAGAATCGGGTTGACACAGCGCTTAGGTATATGGTGTAGTTGGGAACTGTCAGTGTTAGGTTAATGGTTGGACTGGATGATCTTCAAGGTCTCTTCCAACCTAGACGATTCTGTGATTCTGTGATTCTGTGAATATGCACTAAAAATTCCAGGATCTTGAGCATTTCCTGGGCAATAAGGATGTGTTTGCACTCCAAATGCCCAAACAAAATGTTTATCAATAGGTCTGAATTAGACAATTTTGTGACACTGAGATTCATAGCCTGGAAGTAAGGGTGCTCTGCCATTTTCACTGTTCCAAGGTACAGGAAGATCAGTATCCAAGACTTTGCATACCATGAAGATATTCAAATCTGTATGTCCCTGTTGTGTACTCCAAAGGTAATAATGGATGGTAGTAATTGCAGTTCCTGTTTCAGTTGTTCTCCTCAGTTCCCTCTCAGAGGTCTCTATTTCCACACCAGCTGCTCATGAAGTGGCTTCTGACAGTTTAGAAGTTACAATACTGTCACTAATTTTAGGATTTCTTTATATAACAACATGTAATTTTCAGTGGTTCCAAAGATGTTAAAAAAAAAAGAAAAAAACAAACAAAAAAACCCCCCCACAAAACAAAAAAACCCCAAAACAACAACAAAAAACCCAAACCAACAAATGAGACCTCACTAATATATGGCTCAGGATGGGAATTATTTTAGTTATTTCCAGGTAAATTGACCCTAATTCAAAATTTTTGCCAGTCAGTAAGAAGTATAAACCTTGGTACAAGGCAGGAGAATGATCAAGACATGGGAATGGATGTTCTAATCATATGCAGCTATAAGGGACATGAAGGGGATATGGGGATTCATGGTCAGATCCCTTGAATCAATTAACAAAGAAGAAAGAAATGCCTTCTGGGCAGCAAAGTTGCCAGCAAGGGATTTCAGAAAAGGGAAAAGCGAATATTCTGTTTGGAACAGTGTTCTTAAAATAATTCTTAAGGACTAATCTTGGATATTGCAATAGAGAGCTAAGTGAAAAATGCAGAATGCAATTAAAATTTAAAAAAGAAAAAAAGAAAATTTAGCAAAATGAATAGATTAGAGAATAATACAGACAAAGCTTTAATGCAGCTACATGAACCTGTGATAAGATCTCATATCTGCTTGTATCATTTCAGACAGTACTGCTATGTGAGACGAGATTCAGAGGAAGATATCTTTTTCAGAAGTGTACTCAGAATAATTAATGTCAGAAAATGTCAGGAACCTGAAGTTGCACAAGTCCATGGGACCTGATGAGATACATCCATGGTTCCTGAGGGAACTGGTTAAGCCATTATCCATCATATCTGAGAAGTCACGGCAATCCAGTGAAGTTTCTGCTGATTGGAAAAGGGTAAATGTAACTCCTATTTTTATAAAGAGGAAAAAAAGGAAGACCTGGGAAGTACAGGCCACTCAGACTCACCTCTGTGCCTGGCAAGGTCACAGAGTGTATCCTCCTGGAAATTATGTTAGGGCACATGGAAAATAAGGAGGTGATTGGTGACATCCAGCATGGCTTCACTAAAGTCAAATCATGCCTGACAAATTTGGTGGCCTTCTACAATGGTGTTACAGCATTGTGGGTAAGGGAAGAGCAACTGACATCATCTAGTTGGACTTGATCAAAGTTTTTGACACTGTTCCACATGACATCCTTGTCTCTAAATTGGAGAGACATGGATTTGATGGATGGAACACTTGGAGGATAAGCAATTGGCTCGATGGTCACAATCAAAGAGTTGTGGTCAACAGTTTGATGTCCAAGTGGAGATCAGTGACCAGTGTCATTCCTCAGGGGTCCGTATTGGGACCAGCGCTGTTTAATATCTTTGTTGGCGACATGGACAGTGAGATTGAGTGCACCCTCAACAAGTTTGCTGACGACACCAAGCTGTGTGGTGTGGTTGACACACTGGAGGGAAGGGATGCCAACCAGAGGGACCTGGACAGGCTCAAGAGGTGGGCCTATGTGAACATCATGAAGTTCAACAAGGCCAAGTGCAAGGTCCTACACATGGGTTGAGGCAATCCCAAGCACAAATACAAGCTAGATGGTGGTGAGTGGAATGAGAGCAGCCCTACGGAGAAGGACTTGCGGGTATTGTTGGATGGAAAACTGACTGTGAGACAGTGATGTGCACTCACAGCCCAGAAGGCCAACTGTATCCTGGGCTGCATCAAGAGAAGTGTGGCCAGCAGGTAAAGGGAGGTGATTCTCCCCCTTTACACTGCTATCATGAGACCCCACCTGGAGTACTGTGTCCAGCTCTGGGGGCCCCAATATAAGAAAGATATGGACCTGTTTGAGCTGGTCCAGGCGTGGGCCACAAAGATGGTCAGGGGGGCTGGAGCACCTCCCTTATGAGGACAGGCTGAGAGAATTGGGGTTGTTTAGCCTAGAGAAGAGAAGGCTCCAGGGAGACCTTACAGCGGCCTTCCAGTACTTAAAGGGGGCCTTTATAGGAAAGCTGGAGAGGGACTCTTTATCAGGGAGTGCAGTGATAGGATGAGGGGCAATGGTTTTAAACTGAAAGAGGGTAGATTTAGGTTATACTAGGAAGAAATTCTTTACTGTGAGGGTGGTGAGGCACTGGAACAGGTTGCCCAGAGAGGTTGTGGCTGCCCCCTCCCTGGAAGTGTTCAAGGCCAGGCTGGATGGGGCTTTGAGCAACTTGCTCTAGTGAAAGGTGTCCCTGCCCATGGTAGGGATCGGACATAGATGATCTTCAAGGTCCCTTCCAACCCAAACCTTTCTATGATTTTATGAAAAAAAAGTGCTTCTTATTACAACATTTATTTGTCTTGTCACCCCAAGCCAATCTCTTTGATTTTTTTGTGTACCTAATGCCAATGAGGTGCTGTTACCTAGCTCACTGACACCTTCTGGTGTCTTGCCCTAAATGTGTTAAGTGGATGTAAAGTCACCAAGAGTTCATCTGTACTTCTTTGTTTCTTTCTGTGTGAAAACCTAAACCATTAAAGCAGAGCACATATAATCCAGCTTTTTCAGGGAAGCCTCTCCCATGAGAATGATCTCTGCTCACCTTGTTTTCTCAGCACTTACCAGAATCACTTAATAGGTTAGAGATGGGCAGATGCAGTCGAGATCTCCCTTAGTGAGCAGTGCTTTCTGGTAGCTTCACCCCATGATAGTAAACCAGTGTTGTTTAGAAAATGAAGCTGTCTGCAAAGTTGATGCCTCTTTTGCTATAGATGTGGGACAAAATGGTACAAATGAGATAACCTTTATGGTAAAGAAAGGATGGTCTTATCTTTCAAGCAAATTACTTATGACTGAAGGACTGGTCTTTTTCTGTCTTTGATACCATTGCTTTGCGGCTACTGAAACCAGTGTAACACATTTCTGTACTATGCGCAACTTGGATCTTGTGTTTCTGACACTATGATCTAAATAGCTTGTTTCCAAATTATTGAGTGCGCACACTCATGGCTGATGCAAAACATTTCTGGCCCAAGCACTTACAGATTTGCAGACTATTAAACTGTCCTGGAAGACTGACATCAACTGTGAGTGGTGAATTTTTGCTTCTAATCATTGTCTTCAATTCGCTGCCTGCAAAGAAGCAAAGTGCCTAGTAGTCTTTCAGTACCTTCTGAAAACAAATCTGTTTGTTACTATTCAGGCAGTGTTCAGATATTATAATTATGAGTACCATAGGAAAACTCAGGAGATTTAATAATTCTCTCTTTAGAGTGGATTTTAAGAGCATTCAGTAAATAAGGTATGGACCAGACTTTGAATGATGAGTAAAAACCAAAATACTGAATAGCTGTTCATTGTGCTATGAATAAAACAGGAGACCTTTATAACAAAGCAGTAGATGACAATGTAATTAAAGATACCAGAATTTTAGAGTGCATAATACTACAATATGAACACTGCTTCTTTAACCAGAGGTTTCTGTTGGGTTTCAGAGGGTTATTTTGTTTAGTTTTGAGGTATGGAAACTTGTGCCTACCATCTGTGAAGGTAAGAAAGAAGGAGAAAAAAAGGTGAAAATGCATAAAGCAATATGTAATAGAGAAGATAAATCAGAAGTTTTCACTCTGTCTTACACTCTAAACAGATAGGAGCAATCAACAACATTTAAATGCACCAAGTTATGTATTTTTTTTAAGTCTGTACAATGAATAATTGCACAGCAGAATGAGATGGAACATATGACATTGAGGCCAAGGATGTAGCAAGTTTCAAAGGTAGTTTAGACATTGATACAGTTTAAGGAATATATAAAGTTCCATGTTTCAGTGTTAGAGCCTATCTCAAAAGGGGATTAAAAATATACTTATCTGGTAGTTGGTTCATAAGCCAGCATTTACACAGATGACAGACTTTTTGTGTCACCCTTGGAAAACCATGGCCAGTGACAGAAACTGTCTGAACTTTATGGTAAAAATTCCAGGGTGAACTGATTTTAATTTTTAATTTCTTTTCCCATAAATTATCTTTAACTTCAGATAATCGTAAAATAAATTTTCTATTTTCTTTCCTTCCTGATTTATTATTTCTTTAATACTAACAAGGTATAGGAAAGTTCTGTGATATTTTTTTACAGGTGGTTAATTTATTTAAGTAAAAACATTAGAACTGAAAATCCTTTAATAATGACAAATGTTTTGTTGGGAACCTCATTTAGAACACCAGACTTACCTTTAGTCTTGATTCTGTGAACTATGCTGCTGTTTTTCAGATTTATATGAATGCTGTTCCTTTATATTTATTTTGGGTTAAAAAGTGCATGTCTTTTTATGAAGGTGATATTTATGTGAGCATACAAAGTGACATTAATTATGCTCAGTTGTTGCAAATGAAAAAGTAGGCACATCACAGAAGTCAAGCTCTTACAGAAGTTATCAGACACATCTTTGAACCTATCAAGAAGTTCATATTTTCC
Organism: Strix uralensis; assembly: GCF_047716275.1. Lineage (NCBI taxonomy): Eukaryota > Metazoa > Chordata > Aves > Strigiformes > Strigidae > Strix > Strix uralensis. The sequence continues at coordinate 129,992,210 of NC_133972.1, read as the reverse complement.
ATTAATAGTACCACCATGAATACCATTAAACATCTTGAAATTATCAGTTAAAATCCTTACTGATAGAACTGTACTAGTACTTTTCACATATAGGCTGCAGATCAGGTATTCGGGGGAAAAACAGATAAATGCTATTGTATCATTAACGCAGATATGTTTGACAACAGGGAAGTACATCTATTGTCTAATTCAGAGCATAAATTACAGTACATTGCAGAAAATGGAAGTTCAAGTAAATTTACTTAATTGTGTCCATCCTATCTTATTTCACAACTCAAACATTTAGGATTTGCTACCTTAACTGCTCCAAATCCAGGTGCCATAATTGAAGGTGTGGTTTAGTTCCCAAGCAAAGTGGCTTAGCAATAGAAAGGAGGAAGAAGCAATACAAGTTATTAATGAAGAATACTAATTAATAAATTCTCCCTACTGTAATGGCAGACAAAATTTGACTTTCCAGCTGTCAGTCACTCTAAGTGAGCTTGGACTCTGTACTAACCATCATTCACTGCTTTTCAATCTGCCTTGGAAAAGTGGGGAAAAGGAACAATGATGTAAGGCATGTTGAGTCCCCATTACTTGGTATCTGTTAGTCACAGGTAGCATCCAAAGAGGCTTTGAATTGTAGAGTGGCAGAAGATGATTTTGTCTGCTTCAACTTGTTGGCATTTGTAGCACCATGGCTCTGCCATGAAAAGGGAAACTCTCAGCAGGCTGCCACTGCCAAAAGCCATTCTCCTTTAATGCTTCCACTCTTGGTGCCTCAGGGGACTGGTTACAGAAGTGCCCTAGAAGAGCTGATGAGAGCTCGAGCCTATTGTGAGCACCATAAACATTTAAAAAACATCTACTGTGTAAAAGCCTAATTTCCCTAGCCCATTGGTTTTATTTTTATTTTTCATGTTTATGTTTTTCCACAAAGCCCTATGTACCTCTCCCCCTGAAAGCAAGTAGAAATTAAAAGACACAATATGCTTGGAAGTAGCTGAGTTTATAAACTCTGAACCAAACATTCAAAGTTAAGTCAGAATTACTAGAGCACTCTCCACTCATAACACATGCTGGTTTATTTTTCGGTTGTGCTCATTTAAAATTTTGATCATGAAGATTCTGTTATTCACTTGAATAACTGTTCCCCTTTAGGTTTGCGTCTAACACCCAAAAAGTAGTCCAGTTAGGACAAAATTATAGCTTGGAGCTTATAACTTGCTGCTCAGATTTCAAGAAACTTGACATATTAATTTAGCCACATGTCTGCTGTGATGTTAGAGATGTTCTCAGCTGTTCTCAAATGAAAATGGTCTGTAACACATCATAAGACAGTGGCATGAATAGGAGATCTAGGTACTAGCTATCCTTCCACATTAAGCTTCCAGAAGGCTGCAATATCTTCTCTAAATGGAAACAAAAGATGATGGTAGATGTTAATTCATTGAACTTTGTTTCAGATGAGAGAATTCTAATTACCAGCTGCTGTCACATTTTTTGTTAACTCTCTCACAGATTTTCAAACCAGTTTGTGTACAGACTTTCCTGAGATATATTTGCTCATCTGGTATGACCATGACCATAGCTGACATACCTTTCCCTATGATATCTTCAGTATTTATTGCAGGATAATACATTTTAAATATATGTGCAAGGACATGGATCACATCTATATTGTGACAGTTTCCCTGAGAAAGGTTAATAGCTTTCTCATTAGGCAGAAATAGTTTATCTGCTGGAAACACATGGCTGCATTTGACCACCTTTCACTTTTGTGCTAGTTGTACTGATTAGTTGTCTTGCAGAAAGCTGTTAAATTATTGTATGTTTTTAACAACTTTAACTAGAGGAGATTTACAGTACAGTTGATGATAACAGTTTTAATTCTATTACAAGTGACATAAGGTCATTTGATACCCTGAAGAAATCTATTGTGATTGAGTTTTGCTTTATATTTCCAGTAAATGTACTTATCTCCCTAGCTGAGTAATTAAAATACTTTGACAATAATCCAAAGGGACCAGGAAACAATTTTGTATATAAATTCTACCATGATTACATTATTGTTATATCATATCCAAAGTCTGGTAAGATAGCATAGTTATCAGAGCCATCTGTAGTGTTATTTATCTTCTGTTCCAGTGAGATAGCAGACTTCCTCTGAAGCTCTGATCCCAGGCAGACTACGCAGGCTGCTCCATCTTCCAGAATGGTGCAACAGACCCTTCTAATGCAAAGACCTGGGTCCCTTCCTTCTCTTGATATACTTTGTTTTCAAGCACATTTGATATATCCAAATGGATATAATGTTTCTGTGCCCCTTGAGCAGCAGCAGAGACAACATTCAAAACTTAGATAAGGTATAAGAAAGGTCTGACCTAATGTTTTCATAATAGAAGACATATTGTAAGCCTTGTCAGTAGCAGCCACATTTTAAATGTGGAACAATGACCAGACAGCCACTGGTTTACTGCGTAAACACATTAAAATATCAGTAGACAGGGATAAATTAAACTAGTGACTTGGTTCTAATTAAGTCTTTGATTTCTGAAGTGATTTTCTGTTAATACACAGGAAAAGACCTCCAAGGCTACATCTATTCTACTAAATTAAACATGCCCAATATTGTTTTCTGACACTGAGACAAGCTGGCATGGAGTAGCCCTCACACATACCACTGTACTCTCTCACCCTTCAGAACAGGGCGATGACATTGATCTCCTTATGGTTAATGGTCTTGCTCAGTGTTCACTCTGTAATCCTACTTGGAATTGCTTTGGAGACAGCTTGGGTCAAGTATGTGCCAGGGATCATTTTAGTCAATCATTTAACAACATAAGTAGGAGCTTAAGACCATAACAATTGAACAGTGGAAGCGGTTTGGTTCCAGTGCCCAGGAATGTTCCCCAGATTCAATTTGCTTACATCACCAACATCACTTTTACTGAGAAGCTTCCTATTTGTTGGCTGAGTACCCTGTCATCTATACTAGATATGTGTTTTCTCTATCACTTCATAATAGAAGTCTAAAAAACCAGAGACATTTATTCAAAACATGGAAAAATTGAAGGGAATTGTGTTCCCCTGAAGTCATAAGAATTTTCACATCCCCTTTTACAAGGGCATATGTGTCACATCAGATGTCTGGTTTGTTTACAAATGTTGTGATATGATGTGAATATGTCAAATATATTACAATGAAATTTTATTTTATAGGTATGCTGATATTTATTAAAAAAAAAAAGAAAAAAGAGAGAAGGAGAAATAAGTACTTTTGCAGCACTATCTTATCAAATATGCAAAATAATTTTTTATTCTTAAAAAAGTCATCCCCCAGCATTTTCTGGTAATGAATCTACTTACAGATAAATACATAATTTTTATTCCTATGTTACTGTCCTGGTTTAGCTAGGATAGGGTTAAGTTTCCCCAGCAGTGGGGGGAAGCTCTAGCCGGGTTATTCATATACCATGCTGACGTCACCTCCTGACGCCATAGCGCGGGAAGATCCGGTGAGCGCGTGGTTTTGTCCAGCCATTCCTCTCACTGCTGTATTGGTACATACCTTGCTTTGTTCATTGTTATTACTGTTATTCTTATTGTTATTGTTGTTGTTTGTTTTGTTGCTGTTGCACTGTTGTATTAAACCTCTCCTTATCTCAGATCGGGGCTTTGTATTTCACTCCCTTTGTGGGGGAGGGGCAGCGGCCACGTGGTCTCAGACCCCGGCAGGGACTAAACCACCGCAGTTACCACTATGTGATCCCATGACATACTTGGTTAAGTAAATTGATTTTCTCTCAAAATAAAATCCAACTGATTTATAATCCCACATGCTTTTCTCAAGGGGGAGTTGATATCTTAGTTTGGGAACCTGTCTTTTGGAGTCAACTTTTGTAGCCTTGGAGAAGTAGATTACAGAAATTTTCTTGCTCATTTACTTTGCCATTGATGCACAAAGACAATATTAAAATTCAACATTTGTTATCATTCCACATTATTATAATATATAGTGTTCCATATGTCCTGAAAATTGTGGTAAGATAAGATGTTATACCACAATACCATTTACTGTTGTAGTACAGCGAGTGCTTGTTTATAACATTACAGAGGTTTACTTGGCAATATGCATACTGAAAAGAACTCTAGGCAGAAAAAAATAACTACTTTTAAATCATGGGAGCCTTTCCTCCACAACTCAGGGATCCATTCTTTGTCTTTGACTGAGAAGCAGAAGGTTTAATGTATTCTTGAAGTCTGGGCAGTTTCAAAACCTACAGTCAAACTTTCTGAGGAGAAAAAAGGGATCCAAACCCTTCTTTTAACCACTCCTCAAATGGTCCCTTATATTAGACAGAAATCCATCTTGGTTGTTGAGGGAGATACTGCTGTATGCTAAACAATCTTTTAGGACCTGCCTTACAGCTGTTATCCTTGTGTGACTCCCACTGACATCTAAAAGATTGCTGAACTATTACATTTTGAAGATCAAAGGTAAGATTAAAGTAATTTTTCACATATAATTTTTAATTTTGGCCCCAGTTCTGGAGTCTACAATGACTATTTATATAGATTGCAGAGCAGATGCAGAGAGCTATTGATTTTTGCAGGATTCATCAATGCATTGTGCTGTTGTGACTCACCTAGAGCTACAATGAAATAATTTGATAACGCTGTAGGCTGACCTCGTGGTTTCTATATAAATGTTTTGACTTAAGAGTGTCTTACTTGGAATTGTCTGAGATGGGTCAAGCAGAAAATAGGAGATGACTCACTATAGCCCACAAAAGGGTCATTAAGAGATAATGCCAGAACTATTAGATTTGATACCTCTGGCCTCTGTTGACTTACGGAATTAGTTTGACCTAAGGGGAGATAAAAGCCTGCAAACACAGATGAAACAATGGAGACACCTTTGTGTTATTCAAAGGGGCATTGTCTGGGGTTATGACTTGATATCCGGACTGGAAAGAATCTTCCCAGATAATACAGAAATGTAGTATTTTGTGTGGATTAGCTAGGCCTTCTCATGACCTATAGTGCCACTGTCATAGAATCATACAATCATAGAGTGGTTTGGGTTGGAAGGGACCTTTAAAGGTCATCTAGTCCAACCTCCCCTGCAATGAGTAGGGACATCTTCAACTAGATCAGGTAGCTCAGAGCCCCATCCAACCTGACCTTGAATATTTCCAGGGATGGGGCATCTACCACCTCTCTGGGCAACATGTTCCAGTATTTCACCACACTCACTGTAAAAAAATTTCTTCCCTATATCTAGTCTAAATCTACCCTGTTTTCATTTAAAAACATTGCCACTTGTCCTATCACAACAGGCCCTGCTAAAAAGTTCATCCCCATCTTTCCTGTAGGCCCCCTTTAAGTACTGAAAGGCTGCAATAAGGTCTCCCTGGAGCCTTCTCTTCTCCAGGCTGAACAATCCCAACTCTGTCAGCTTGTCCTCATAGGAGAGGTGTTCCATGACTCTGATCATGTTTGTGGCCCTCCTCTGGACCTGCTCAAGAAGGTTCATGTCTTTCCTGCCCTGAGGGCTCCAGAGCTGATGCAGTACTCCAGGTGGAGTCTCATGAGAGTGGAGTAGAGGGGCAGAATTACCTCTCTTTACCTGCTGGACACACTTCACTTGATGCAGCCCAGGATAGGGTTGGTTTTCTGGGCTGTGAGTGCACATTGCTGGCTCATGTCCAGCTTTTCATTCACCAGTACCCCCAGGTCCTTCTCCACAGGGCTGCTCTCAATCCCTTCATCCCCAAAACTGCATTGATACCAGGGATTGACCTGAGCCAGGTACAGGACCTTGCTCTTGGCCTTGTTGAAATTCATGAGGTTCACATGGACCCACTTCTTGAGTCTGTCCAGCATGGCCCCTGTCCCTCAGGAGTGTCAACTGCATCACTCAGCTTGGTGTCATCTGTAAACTTGCTGAGGGTATACTCGATCCCACTGTCTATGTCATTGATTAAAATATTAAACAATACTGGTTCCAATACAGACACCTGAGGGATACTACTTGTCACCAATCTTCATCTGGATATTCAGCCATTGACCACTACCCTCTGGATGTGACCATCCAAACAATTCCTCATCCACTGTACAGTCCACCCATCAATTTATCTCTCCAATTTAGACAGAGGATGTTGTGGGGGACAGTGCAAAAAGCCTTGCAGAAGTCCAGATAGACAACATCCATAGCTCTTTCCTTGTCCACTGATGTAATCACTCCATCATAGAAGGTCACTATGTTGGTCAGGACAAGTCCTTGATGAAGCCATGCTGGCTGTCTTGACTCACCTCCCTTTCCTCCATGTACCTTAGCATAGCTTCTAGAAGGATCTGTTCCATAATCTTCCCAGGCACAGAGGTGAGGCTGACAGGTCAGTAGTTCCCAGGGTCCTCCTTTTTACTCTTTTTAAAAATGGGTGCAATGTTTTCCTTTTTGCAGTCACCAGAGACTTTACCTGACTGCCATGGCTTTTTAAATATCATGGAGAGTGGCTTGGCAACTACATCAGCCAATTCCCTCAGGACTCTGGGATGCATCTCGTGAGGTCCCACAGACTTACATATATTCAGGTTCCTCAGGTAGTCATGAACCTCATCTTCTTTTACAGTGAGAGAGACTTTGCTCCCCCAGTCCCTGCCTTGCAGTCCATCCACTTGAGAGGTGTGGGAAGACAGACTGCCAGTGAAGACTGAGGCAAAAAGCTGTTGAGTACCTCAGCCTTCTCCTCTTCCATTGTTATCAGTTTGCCAGTATTGTTCATCAGCGGGAGTACGCTTTTTTGAGCTTCCTTTTCTGCTTGATATACGTGTAGAAGCCCTTCTCATTATTCTTTGCATCCCTTTCCAAGTTCAGCTCTGTCCATTTCTTGGCCTTCCTGACCCCATCCCTACACAACTGGGCAGCATCCCTTTACTCTTTCCAGGATACCTGTCCCTACTTCCACCTTCATGCCCTTTAGTCTGACCAGCAGATCTTAACCCAGCCATGTTGGTCTCTTGTCTTCCTTTCCTGATTTCTTATACCTGGGGATCGAGAGCTCTTGTTCTCTATGGAAAGGGTCCTTAAAGATCTGCCAGCTCTGTTCTCCTCCCTTGTCCTTGAGGGCAGTTTCCCATGGGGTCCTAATGGCTAACTCCTTGAACAACTGAAAGTTTGCTTTCCTAAAATTCAGGGTCCTGACTTTACTTTAGCCATGTATTAATAGGCTGGGTGCATCTGTTTCTTACAGTGTTGCTTCCCACAACTGGAAGGAGAGATGAAAAAATAACCTGTGCTCCAGATTCCCTTACCAACCATCCCAAGGCCCTGAAGTCTCTTTTGATTGCCCTTGGACTACACATTGTTGCTTCACTACCACCCACATAGAAGAGCAGTAATGGGTAGCAATCCAAAGGCCATACCAGGCTAGGAAGTTTCTTAGTGATGTCCTTAACTTGGGCCCCAGGGAGGCAGCAGACTTCCCTAAGCATATTGGACCCTCTGTTCCACTCAGATGGGAGTCGCCTACAACTATAACCTGTCTTTTCTTCCTCGTGGAGGTGGTCATGATACAAGGGGTAGGCCTTTCTGACCTTGGCAAAACCTCTGTTGTAGATGGACCATCATCCACATCATCCATTGACTGTCCTTCCACATCTAGAGCCTCATACCTGTTGTACAGAAGCACCTGGGAAAGCGAGGTGGGCAAGGAGAGAGTTTGCCTGGCACCCTGAGTGTGGACTTGCCTCCATTCACTTCTTTCTTTTAAGCTACTGCCTTCAGCCTGGGGGGGGGGGGGAGGATACAGGATCCCCTTGGTCTTGTTTTTTTTTTCTGGTGACTGTTCTTGTTTCTGTCTCAGGAAGGGCAGAGGATTCCACCAGCCTATCTCTTTTTTCAGACTCCCTGATGTTCCTTAACCCTTCTATTTCCTCTTGTAGCTCTGCCATCAGGCTGCTCAGACCATCCACCTGGCCACACCTCACACAACTGTTCTCACTACTGCTCTGGCACTCCCTGCAGCCTGAGGCCCGGTTGGCTGCATATATTCGTGGGGGCTCTGTCTGTGTTGTCACATCCATTCTGGTGAGTGCAGAGGACATAGCTTTCTGCCGAGTGAGTACCACAGTGAGAGGATGATGACCACCAACAGAACTTACTTATTGAGCTGGTAGGGTGATTATGCCCTTCCTGCATGCCTTTCCATGCGTACTCCATGCAAATTGCTGCATGATGCCCTGGTTATTCGCCTGCTCTGGTTGCTGGTGCTCCCTAGGCTGCTTTTTATAGGTGTGGGGGTGGCCACAGTTTCTCTGGCATTGCCCAGGCCTCATCAACATCTCCCGTGAGAGCTGCTGGCTTCTGGTGGGTCTCTCCATGCTCCTGGCATTTCCCTGTCTCAGGAAAACCTCCTGTGCACTGAGATCTGCTGCTTCGCTGCAGACTGGGCTGGCTCCATAGCAGCTCCTCTCAGTGACTGATAATTGATTGTCATTTGGAAAGGCATGAAATAAGAAAAGAGGCATAAAAAGTATTTGATATCTTCTAACCATAATTTTTATAAAACATTTTGGTAACATCAGAATAAAAGCACTCTGTTTTAAGAATGATGTTGGATTACCTCAACACACACAGGATCATAAGGGGACAAATGTAAATGTTACAAAACGCACTGGGTTGTAGTCTTACACAAAATAAGAAGAGATTCTTCCAGTTTAAGAAAGTGGCCCTAATTCTCAGATGTGTATTTCACAACACTAGGAAAAAACATGTCCACAAAACTACCATACAGTCAAGAAATTTGCTTTAGATTATCCACAGAAAGAACAGGATCTATATTTGTAGTACAGGTGTGATTTCTCTCCCTAATATTCTCGTTGAAGCATGAGAGAATATTATTCAGTATAGTTTTCTCTGACAAATTCAAAGACTCAGACTTCACATAAAATTAAAAGACATGGTTCCCCGATCCCTTTTTCACATCCCTTTTTAAAGTACTTGCCAGTCACCTCCAATTTATACACAAGTAAACAGAATATTTCACCCTTCCTGTTCACCCTTTCGGTGAGATATCTATTTGCCTTTAGATTTGCTAATATCTAGGAAACTGCCATCTTCCCTCAGAGAGAGTAAACAGTTCCTGAACTAATGTTATCCCTTTATGTTCCTTCATAGTTCCTTTTTTCTATGTGCCTTCTAAACATTTTCCTGCTTGATTTATCTCCTAATCCAATTTAAACTACAATAGCAAGGAGAGAGCTGAGCTACCTGAGAAGGAAAAGAGGCATCCGAGAAGTTATAGAGGGCCATGAGGGAAAAGCTATGGGAATATTTATTGCATCACTTGCACCAAGCCTTTTATTGTCATTATCTGGCCATACCTCCAGCATCACATTTACAGAAACACTGTGAACTTCAACAAAATTTTTGCTGCTTGGGGCATTCATGAAAAGGATGACCTGAAAAGGAAAACATAAAAGCCTTTTCTTTTCAGAAATAAAAAAAATAATGCAATGTGACACATCTGTTTATATTACATCAAAGAAGCGTGACAGAAGGTGTCTGGTAGAAGCTTGTAGAGAAGTAAAAAATGTGTATGTAACCTGTTGACCACCAATGTGAAGAAGAAATATCTGCCAGATACTACTTAATCCTTTTCTTGCCTTCAGAACTCCAAATAGGAAATCCAGAAGGACTGAATTCAGAAACCTCTTTACTTCATAACTTTCATTAAATATATTTCAGACTGAAGTTGTTGATCTTCCCAAATTTTACTCCATTCAGACTTATTAAGGTGGTTACGAGTTTAGCTAATTGACTGCCTTAACAATGCAATTTCTACCATTTTGGCTTATAATGTGACAATCTGTGGTGACTTGTTGAGAAGCATTAAATAGTAAAAGGTGACATTTACAGACAACACGAAGTTGGGTGGGAGTGTTGATCAGCTCGAGGGTAGGGAGGCTCTACAGAGAGACCTGGACAGGCTGGAGCGATAGGCTGAGGCCAACTGTAGGAGTTTCAATAAGGCCAAATGCCAGCTTCTGCACTTGGGCCACAACAACCCCCAGCAGCGCTACAGGCTTGGGGAGGAGTGGCTGGAGAGCTGCCAGTCAGAGAGATTGACAGCCGGCTGAACAGGAGCCAGCAGTGTGCCCAGGTGGCCAAGAAGGCCAATGGCATCCTGGCCTGTATCAGAAGTAGCGTGGCCAGCAGGGACAGGGAAGGGATCTTGCCCCGGTACTTGGCACTGGTGAGGCCGCACCTCGATTCCTGTGTTCAGTTTTGGGCCCCTCACTACAAAAAGGACATTGAATTACTTGAGCGTGTCCAGAGAAGGGCAACGAAGCTGGTGAAGGGTCTGGAGCACATGTCGTACGAGGAACAGCTGAGAGAACTGGGGTTGTTTAGTCTGGAGAAGAGGAGGTTGAGGGGAGACTTCATCGCCCTCTACCTGAAAGGAGGTTGCAGAGAGCTGGGGATGAGTCTCTTTAACCAAGTAGAAAGCGATAGGACAAGAGGTAATGGCCTCAAGTTGCGCCAGGGAAGGTTTAGACTGGATATTAGGAAGTATTTCTTTCCAGAAGGGGTTGTTAGACGTTGGAATGGGCTGCCCAGGGAGGTGGTGGAGTCCCCATCCCTGGAGGTGTTTAAGAGTCAGGTCGACATAGCGCTGAGGGATATGGTGTAGTTGGGAACTGTCAGTGTTAGGTTAATGGTTGGACTAGATGAACTTCAAGGTCTTTTCCAACCTAGATGATTCTGTGATTCTATGAAAGAAACCAAGTTCTTCAAAAGGCTCGTAGTTTGCATGCTTTTTGGGTAGGCTGCCAGAGATAACACCATACTCACTTGTTCTGATTGAATTTTGAACATATAGATTTTATTTTATAATTACAGATATTCCAATATTACTGATATAATTATGGACACATTGAAGTTATATTAAATTTTAAAGGTCCAACTGAAAGCTGAACTTGGCAAAACTGTGAGATATTAAAAACTAAAGTATTTTTTATTTATTAAAATCACATTTCAATTTGCATCCTTATAGAAGCTTGTAACATAAGTTAGCTTATTAAGTTATTTTAAAAACAGATGTTCATTTTATGACAGTGTAGCTCAGGCTAACGATTCAAAATCTTCCCCTTCTGAGTAAAGATACTTCTCTTTATTCTTAGTAAGGAGACTCTATTAGTGACTATATTCATAATACATATCAATAGTCATTAATATACCCCCCAAAGATATATAAACAGGTTTCTAAAAGCTTAAAATAGATACTAATATTTTTCCTTAATTCTTTGAAAGTGGAAGAGGTTAAAGAAAAACTGTTTCCTTCTTTTTCAAGATCATTAAGGATCCAAACCTCTGAGCTTGCTGAAATATCTTTATGAACAGAAGCATGAACAAATTTGTACAGGGCAGAAGATGATGAATTTTATTCATAAGGAAGTTTTTATTCATGATGAAAGCACCAACAGCATTTTATATTTTTAATACAAAATCCTGTTACATTTTAAGCAGAGAGGGATAATCTTTCTCTGAATATATCATTCTGACTTACGTAACTTTGATATGATAGACTTGCTTGAAGTAATATATGTCCATTCACTTAAGTGAAATTTAAAATATTTTAAGCTGGTATGCTCATTTTTGAGGTGAGAAAATTAAGCCATAAGGCAGGTAAATAACTTGCCAATAGCAATTAAGTTAAAAGATTTATCCCACTGTGTTCAGCCTGCTGTATACAGCATTGGTGTGGCCTCATCTTGAATACTCTGTGCAGTTTTGGGACCCACAATTCAAGGACATTAATGTCCTTGAATGCATCCAGAGGAGGTCAGCAAAGCTGATGAAGAGCTGGACGGCATGTCATATGAGGAGTGGCTGAGGAGTTTGGGCTTGTCTAGTTTGGAGAAAAGGAGACTGCAGAGTGACCTCATTGCTCTCTATGGCTTCATGAGGAGGGGAGGTGGAGAGAGAGGTGCTGATCTCCTTGGTATCCTGTGACAGGACATATGGGAAAAGTTAAAAGCTGTACCAGGGAATGTTTAGACTGGACACTAAGAAGCATTACTTTACAGAGAGGATGGTTAAACTCTGGAATAGGCTTCCTAGGGAGGTGGTTGATGTCCCAAGCCTGTCAGTGTTTCAGAGGCATTTGGACAAAGCCCTTAATAACATGTTTTAACTTTTGGTCATCTCTGAATTGGTCAGGCAGTTGGACTAGATGATTGTTGTAGATCCCTTCCAACTGAAATACTCCTATTCCATTCTATTCTATTCTATTCTATTCTATTCTATTCTATTCTATTCTATTCTATTCTATTCTATTCTATTCTATTCTATTCTGGAACACATTCCTATTTTCCTAAGCCCACAATTGCAATTCTGACTACATAGTTGACCATCATGAGAAGGAAAAGGGGTTTTATTCAGAAAACATCTAACTCTCATTTCTGGTATTTGTCAGCTTTAATTTAATCCTACAGAGAAAAAATTAAAAATCATATAAAGTACTACTGGTAAAGCAAAAGAGTCTGTAATAAACTACTGACCACTTCCAAGAAGTGTCTCCTTTTCTTTCTTTACACCTCCTATTACTTTAAGTGTAAAACAGCAGTTATCAAACTGTTGCTTGGCACCATGAGAAGACTTTGATCTACTGTAGGGAAGAATGCAAATAAGAGAAGTGGAAACAGAAAATAAATGTTTTTACTTACCTTTCCCAACACCTCTGTCCACTCTGGATTTCTGCCATTTAGGACTTGCAAAAAATAGAGGCCACTTGTAGTACATGGTATACTTTATTTCCATGACTCAGCTTAAGGTGGATTAAGATCTGATAGCTAACAAGCATAAAAATGTTTCTATACATGTGTTTGAAATGTTAGGAAACATTTTAGGCTGTGGTCAAAAGTAAAGTAGTGACATAAATAAAAAAATAAGTCCAGAATTTATTTACAATTCAATAAATTATTGTCATCAAACAGTTAAGACAAGGACATAAATATTACTTTCAGGGGTAAGAAACTCAATAAATTCTTTGAGTCTGTCTGGGGATTTGAGGGAGATTCCCACACCTAATGCAGTGGTGGTAGCAGATATGTTGCAGGAGCAATAGCAATTTGAGAGAAATATGCAGGTGTGAAACCAAGATGTCACCAGGATAAGATGGCAATCACCCAAGGAACTCAGTTGTAAAACTGAAGGACTACCGCAAAGTTGGATAGCACTACAAACTGGCACTGAGACAAATACTAGCACTTAGGTCATCTCTGGTTTCTCATGTTTGTAGCTACAAAAAAAAAGCTCTGGAGTGGATCCTGGGAGCTGCAGACCACTGAGTCTCACTCACTGTTAAAGCAGATGAGTCTATAATAAAGAATGACATTACTGAGTATATGCATAAAATAGCATGCTGAGGAAGAGTCAAAATCTTCTGAGAAGATTCTTCTGCCTCTCTGACCTGCTGGACTTATATGAGTGTCACTGAGGCCATGGATAAAAGGAGAGACCATGGAAATCATATAACTGGGTTTTAAAAAAAGACTTTTATGGTGTTCCACACCCAAGACTATTAAAGAAACTGAGATATCACCAGATTGGAGAAAAGGAGTTTTTAAAGATAAGAAGCAAAGGCTAGACCTTAATAAGTATTTTCCCTGCTGGAGAAGAGTCAGCAGTTGAATCCTCTAGTGACCAGTCCTATTTAACTTTTCAGGACATGAAGAAGGGTCTATGCAGTGCATCTACAAGTTTGTACATCATATTAACCTCTTGCAAGTAGTCAAATGCCATACTAGTGACAAAGTACTGAAAAGGAACTCATCAAATAAACGCTTAGACTAAAAGGTAGTAGTTGATCTCCAGTGGACATAAATATATGAAGTAATTTATCTAAGGTAAAATAGTCTAAATTGTGGCTCTGTGAGGCTGAATTTGGAACTGGAACTTTAGAAAGAGTCAAAGATGAATGTTTACTAGATAATTGGCTCCACCTGCAGCAGCAGAAACAAAAGGTAGCAGAACGGAGTATGGTCAGGGCAGATACTGAGAGGAAGACGGAGGGTGTAATTTTGCTGTTAAATGAAATCCTGCGGTCCCAGACCATAGCATTGTATACATTTCTGGCCTCTACGTCTTAGGAATGACATAATCAAGTTAGATAAGATACAGAGGAGAATGCTTAGAACAATGAGGGGGATAGAGCAGCTTCTGTCTGAGAAGAGACTGTGATGCTTCAATTTGGAAAGGAGGAGGTTGGGTGGGGAATATGACCAAGGTTTACAAAATCATGGAAGTGATGGACAAGGTCATTTCAGCACCAAATCCAACTGGGCTGAAACACAGGCTTTTGATCAAGCGAATATTAGCTTTGTTTAAAACATACAGAAGAATTCTTCATATAATGAGCTGCTGGAATATAATGCCACAAGAGTTTGTGGTAACAGAAAATACTGGCAAATTTAAAAGGTAACTTCATGGACAACAGGTCTAAAAAATGTATTAAACAGACAAGACGTGGATGTGTCTTCCATCATCACCAATACAGCATTTCTGGATGGTGCAGAAGTATGAAATATCTCTAAATATCATCTCTTATTTCCCATCCTTACAGATTTCCCCTTAGGACTGGGTGTCTGACTGATAAAAATCTCAAAGCCCTCCTTAAAAGGGGTAAAAGCTAAGGGTAAAGAAAACATCAAAAAGTCAACTGTCACAGGGAACAACAGATGAAGAAAAGGAAGAGGGTGAAAGTAATAATTGTAGAAATAAGGAACTTCAGGCAAACTTTGCACAAAGCACCTTACGAGAGCCCACCATTCCCTGATGACATCCAAGGAGCCAGTGGATTAAATCAATACAAATGTTCATTAACAAAAAAGTCAATAGTTGTCAATGGATACCATACAGCTAGAATCTCAAAATATTAAGTTATTGATTTGTAGGGAAATCTGTTAGCAAAATGTTTATTTTTAATTGTGACCATCACAGAACTGGGGAAAAAAAAAAAAAAAAAAAAAAAGGAAAACCATTTTTTTTAGTGTTTTAAGAGAATCTAAAGAAAAGGAATACTTTAGTCTCTTGCTTCTTGAGTGATTTTCTTCATGAAAAGAGTAGAGGCCTTTATCTGAAATAAGTCTGGAAACTTTTTTTCTGTTGTCTCAAAGGTACTTGACAGATCAATTCTAAACATGTGAATAGTATTTGGAGGATTTTAGTTTATCAGCTTATGACACCTCACCAACGTATTAACTATAGATACATTATTTTTAAAGCAGTCTCTTTCCAGTGGAAATGGGCATCTGCCCTGGGATCCCTGAGTATGAAAGTTCAGTCCATTAATAAGAAAACTGTCGAAAAGAGTAATACATTAGGAAAAAAAAAAAAAAAAAAAAAAAAAAACACAACAAAACCAAAACCAAAAACGAACTACAAAACCCAGAAAAGTGCTAAGAGAAGTTCACAGTCCAGGTAAAGTTATTGCTGAAAAAAACCCTAGCAAATGGGGTTGTCATGGATGTCATATATGTCATCACCATAAATAGCTGTAGGAAAATAGTTTAATGAAAATAACGTAACTTATCTGCCAGGGTCCAGGGACTATTTGAGAGCACAACGCAAACCAGAGAGACTGCCTAAAGAGATTCTGAAAGTGAGGTTTGCAGCTTTTTTTCTTGTGGAACTTGAGAGCTTCATCTGGCCATTGTGGTACTGGAATTCAGCAAAACACATGAAAGCTCAGAGGTCTGGGAACAGATCATCTTAAATTTTCTTTTACATCCAGTGTGGTGGTTTAGCCCCCGCCGAGGTCTGAGACCACTTGGCCGCTGCCCCTCCCCCACAAAGGTAGTGAAATACAAAGCCCCAAGACTGAAATAAGGAAAGGTTTAATACAACAGTGCAATAGCAACACAACAAACAACAACAATAACAATAACAGTAATAGTGATAGCAATGAACAGAGCAAAATAGCTACCAAATACAGCAGTGAGAAGCACGATGTACAAAACCATCGCGCCAGGAAAAATGTGACCTGCCAGGATGTGACGTCCGCATGGTATCTGAATAACCTGGCTAGAGCTCCCCCCCCACTGCTGGGGAAACTTAACCCTATCCTGGTTAAACCAGGACAATCCAGTTATATTTTTCTGATCACATGTTCACACAAAATTTAATAACTGAAACAAAGTAAGCAGTAGAAATAAGGTGAATAACAATAATTTTGTGGCTTCATTTGGCCCCAGGTTGTCACACACGGTCTCAGAATAATACTTCAGCCTCAGTAAATTACATATAAAGTTCAATACTTTGCAGGGTTGATTCAACAAATATAAATAAATAAATACATACATGTCTAGCTCTGAGGAAAAAAAAATTATTGTCTTAACATACAGTAAGGATCAGAACTCATAAAAGAAATTACAGTGCCATTGACAATTCTTTTTTATCTAAAGTAAAAACATCAAGAAACGTGATTTATAATTTTACAGAGAGCAGCAATCATTTTATCTGTTCTTACTAAAACACACCCTACGTCTTCCCCCTCCCCTTCTTCATCACTATTCAGAATATAACAGTGTGTAACTAAACCAATCTAATCTGAATGTAACATCCTTTCACAAAAGTGAATGAAAATACTAAAAATCCAGAAGCTATCCCATAAAATCTCTTGTTTCAGAAGTGGAGGTGGACATATATATGAGGGCAAAATGTACAAGAATCACAATAGCAATATCATAAATTAAATTATTGTAATTAAAACATTAGCATATAATAAAACATAACAGATCTTATCCAAGTTAGAGAGATAGAAATCATATTATTAAAGTTTAGTGTTTAACAGTAAAGAGTTTACAAAAAGACCTTCTTTCTTTTCTGCCCCTCTCTGGGGCCTCCCAGGAATGAAGACTGCCAATGTTCCTAAAACCAACGGTAGGTACTATTTATCGTAAAGCTGGCAAATTATAAAAATTACTTCAAGATTAGGAAAAAAAAACCCTGATGCAATGGTCTAAACCCCTCTCATGTGGGGGCATGGGAGTTTGGAGTAGATGCCCTCCTGAACTAGCCCATGACACTACAATTGTCTCTTTGCACAGTTTTGTAAGGCCAGTGTTTTTTCCCATAAAAAAATGGAATGGAAAACCAGAAGTCTCCCTCACTGAAATTAGAAAAGATCAGATTGACACAGGCCTTTTTGTGAAGGACACAGGAACAGGACAGCCTTACTCTGAGAAGGTGATGGCACCAGCTTGGACCAATGGACTCAATAGACTTCACATGAGTCTGTTCATGGTCTCAGCTGCAATAACTTTTAGTGGCCAAATGGCAGGGGTGTAACACCAGTTTAAACAGCCATCTATCATTTTACAGTACAGCCACCACACTCTATTTGATTTAAGTTTAGCCAGATTTATGTATTTACTATGAGGCAGTCTGACATATTATGTATCAGAAGTTATTTTTCTTTATATAGAAACATCTCATAACTCATACTTCAAAGCTAATGTTGAATATATATATAAATTTAAAATTTAATGTTCTGGTTCATTAAAACAAAATGTTGTTTTGCACAAGCTATTAATAACTTCAGATAATTCCCCAGACTCCTAGCTGAGGCTAATCCTTGCAAATATTTTTTTTAATTGATTTTGTATAAATTTGCACTTCTGTTTTATAAGTCCTTGAGACTGATCACACAACAGTCAAGATAAATGGACTCACAGGAGTTCATTTATGCACAGGAAAAAAGGTAATGCCATTGATTCATTCAGCTTCACTGCTCATATTTAAAAAGAAAACAAAACAGAACAAAAAAAAAAAGAATATGCCACCCACTGAAACTTTTAAAATTCTTTATTGTGTTATTTGTGTTCAAAAACCTCTGCTCACCTAAAGTGAGAATGGGCTTTGAAAAATGTGATTTCTCTGGCCCAAACAGAAAGATATGTATAGAATATAGTGCTGATTTTGTCATCAGAGTTCTGTCCCAACAAAGGCTGCCTGAATATAATCCAACTGCAGGGGTTAAAAAAAAAAAAAAAAAAAAAAAAGAAAGATTAATCACTCAGAAATAAATTGTCTGATTGCAAAGATGGAACAAGACTTGGTAAATGCTTGAGATATTTTACCTCTGGAAGATCATAAAGAAAAGGTTTCCTGTGAGCCTTTCATTCTTTCTCCTTTGCCCTTTACATGGCTTTTTATTTTCTTCTATTCAGTCATGGCTGGAAGCCAAAAGATGTGGAAAGAGGAGGACTGGCATATAAATCCTCTAACCTGCCTCCCAGAAAAAAAGATTTGCATCTGAATCTGCATCTTTACCCCGACACCCCCTGGAGCTGCTTCACTGAAAGCTAACTCTTAAAATGATGGCCCATTTATCTTTTTTCCCCTCTTCCCCGTAATGTAGGGGGGAAAAAGAGAAAGACTCCTAGTTTATCTTCTGGGTGATAAACTGACCTGTTTCTATACCCCATCTTCATTACTGATGAGCTGAGAGCTGATCATACGACTGGAAGAACAAGTAGGTCCATGATATACTAGCTTTTCACAAGATGCCTGTGAGTCACCAGTGTGATGCAACCATGGGAATAACTCAAGAAACCAGTCACAGTCTTTGCAGACAGTCGACAAATATTATGGCCATAGGGCAGGACATAAGGGAGATCATATCTAGAGTGTGGTATAAGGTGCAAAAGTAGTCACAGTCAGGGAAAAAAGTCAAATTGGAACAGATTTAGAATAAGACTGCATCCCATTAGGATGTTGTGGAATCAAGCCAGGGAGCCTGATTAGCAAATGTCTGCACTGAGCAATGAAGAGCAGTGCAGAAAGCCCTGAGCTGCCATGGACTTTATCTGCTCTAGAAGCAATATATCACAGTGTGGTGCTGATGAGCTGTATTTATTATCTTAAACTGCATTAAAGTGGATGAACTGCTTCTGGCCCTGAGCTGGTATTGCTGCAGCACAACAGGTAGACATATCAGCTGGAGTCAGCAATAGCTCAGGAATCTCTGCACCAAATTTCACTGCACTGCACAGACATCTTCTCTATGAGCTTGGCTTGTGCATTCAGGCAAAATGAAAGCTGTCAGGGCATATGATTGCTTGCTATAAATACATAGAGGAGAGGAGGGGAGAGGGGGGACTGACACTGGGGCTGGAAAAGAACTATTTAAATTAGGGGATAATGCTGGCACAAAATCAAATAGATATAAACTAGTTACAAATATGTTTAGGCTGGAAATTAGAAGACAGTTTTGAACCATCAGAGCAGTTAGATTCCAGAAGGCTTTCCAACAAGAGGAAGAGGGCCAAAAAACCTAATTCCTTTTAAGATGGATTTTAAACATTTATGAGAGGGGTTACATGACATGACTGCCTGAGGAAGCTGGATAAGATTCAGTGACTCAGGTTGTTCTTCCTAAATTTATATTCCTCTGAAGGTCACTAGGTTCCCCTAATCCCCTCAGACATCTCAGATCTCTCCTACATTACACCAGCATTGGGGCCCTTGACCTCCCTATCAGGGAAGAGCCCCATGCATACTTCTGTGAAACTGCTCCCAGACATATGAACCACACAGGTATTAAGTTTCCATGTTAACGATAGCCTGAGCTCCTGATTCTTGTGAAATGGTTGAAAGCCTTAACTTCATGTTTCTTTCAAATACTTGTCTTCTGGTGTTAACAAAACATAAGTTGTTTGTGATGTTGCCCTGATATGAGCCTTTGCTGCACCCCGGTGATATTGCAGTGCAAAGACCCCAGCCAACCACTCTTTCCTTGCTTCAACGGGGTTTGACCTTTCTGAGACCTTTTGTCTTCCCTCACTAGCCTCTTGAAGCAAAATAGGAAAAAGGAAAAAAACAAACAAACAAACATCTAGCTGAAAGGATTTTGTATCTGTTTAAAAGTGAAAGGTGAGAGTTTGGATCTGGCCACATAAGAAGTTTCTGTCTTGTCTTTTCACTGAAGCTCATGGAGCTTTTTTTTTCCAAAACCCGTTTCTAGAGATATCTGCACATGACAATCTCAGCATCTAGTAAAAATCTTTCTAGTCCTCCACCCTGTAGCAAAAAAGTCTGAAAAAGTTTCATATTACAATTTAGGTAGTCCAGAAAAACAGAAAGCAGGTAAAACACTGTTCTCTTCTATGCTCAGAATTCTGCAAGGCCAAATCAGGGAGTATGGAGTGGCAGTGCTGCCATATACGTTCTTCCAGCTTCTACTGTTTCTATGCTGTGTCTTTTAGGAAAAAGAATAAATCTCTGTTTATGGCCTCTTGAGTTTTAAATCATCTCCAGACTGGTGATACAATTACTTGGGCCAGCCAACCAATGTTTCCTATTTACCATACCAGTGATGCAAGTGTAAATGCTCTGAAGTTCATTGGCTCTCTCTGAAATCAGATTTTTTTTTCCCATCCTTATTCTAGTAATGAGCTACATTTATCTTTTGATCCACTGTATGTTATTGAAGGACAATGAAACATACTCCTTTTTCCTTTGTCTCAGCACTTTAAGCTCTTTCATGCATCAGAGATACTCAAAATTTTAATCCTCACAACAGTGTATTTAATGCTTAATGAAACTGGGCTCTTAGTGTAGCCTCCTTAATTTCCCACCCTGAGCCCCCTGGACAGCAGGAACTGACCTACACCTATCAGTTTTGCACTTGTATCTTGGTTGATTTCCAGAATGTGTCTGTACAAGGACAAAAGGACAATGGTGCAGATCTCCTTGGGTGAGCACTGAACCTCTAAGGAAGACTCTGTGGTAGCATGGCATGTTCATCACACAGGGGAGCCTCCACTGTGGGAGCAGAAGCAGCATAGGCTTGTCTGTGCTGAGGATGTGCCCCATGCTTAGACATTTCCTTGACAACACTGAAATTTCTCTAGAGAAGATGAAGTGATTATCCCTTACAGATCAGTGCCTAAAGTGTCTAATACTGCAGTTACTCTACTGCCACAAATGCATTCACAAAGTGAATGCAAATAAAGCAAAAGAAGGCAACTGTCCCTAATACGCTGGTAACATTTTTATAAATGTGCTATAATTTGTTTGAAGGGAGAATACAGACTGGATTCCTCTGTGCTCAGTCATTTAAGATTTTCCTTATATCTTAGTTTCTTTGCTGAACTCAGTAACAGATCTACCTAAAGGAATAGCTTTGAAGGGTTGAGGTGGTAAAAATGCTGTACACAACATCCAACTTTGCACATGTTGGATTCCTCAAAAGACCAGCAGAGGAAGGAGACACTGCTGCCAGGGGAAGGAGCAGAGGGAGAAGGATTGCTGCTGGAGGTCTGGAAGGGGGCTGGCTGTTCCTCCCAAGAGCAATAACAGCTCCTACCAGGACATCCAGATCTGCAATTTGCCTTCTTGTCTAGTCCTTTCTTTTCCTGTGACCAAATTAAACCTCCCTACCCCAGCATTTTTATACTAATAAAATTTTGTGCATAGGCTTAAGGAGTCCTGAGCCAGGTCTGGTAGCAATGATCTGTGCCATACATGGCAAAGAAGAAAAGAGCTGGGAAGAAATTCTGCTCTTTTCAAGAAGTTTTCGAGAGTTTCAAGAAGAGCGTGCATGCAAAGTACATAAAGCACATAGCCAACAAATCCACTGTAAGTAAATCCCTCTCTTCACTTTTCTGAACTATCGCATAGCGATATTAACTATAGCACTACGGAAAATATTTTTTTTTCCTGATAAGGAAATTAAAGGATATAGTTTTCTATTTGTAAACGGAATTGTGTCTGAAGAATACTTAAAAAAATGCTGCTACTTCATAGGCAAATGTAAGAATAGCTAGTGTCAAAATACCAAAAAAGGGATACTACAGAACTGTACAACTTAATCATTTATAAGTTGTGAATATTGTACTGTGCTAACTTTTATTGACCAATTGCACAGGTAAATAGATCACAATTTATTTTAAATGTTGCAAGAATAAATTGTTGTAGAGCTGGAAGAACAAGTATGTTAGCTGTGGAACATAAGTACCATGAATTTAAAGAAACTCATTCAAGGACTGTATCTTAAGAAACTTTGATTACAAGAATTTTCATTTGAGGTCAAAATCTGCGGGGAAGATGTAAAAACAATTAGATTAAAAACTATAATTCAGAATTTCAGTTCTATGTGAGTTCATGCTCCTAATATAAAATGTAGTTCCTATTTAAAGTGCAAATGGAAATAGTAGCTATAACAGGATTCCTGCACATTTGGAGAATACTTACTTCCAAGATTTTCCTAACTTTGTAATATTCTATGGTTCTCTTCACCTCTTTTTTTAAAAGACCTCTCTCCTCTTTTTTTTTTTTTTTTTTTTTTGCCCCTGGCCTTTCACTAAAATGTGGTATAAAACCAAACCTGAGACACAGGAAGCTAACAAGTGATGTGACAGAATCACATGAATCACATCTGGGAAGGAGGACTGAGGATTTCTTCAGAACAAATTGTTCACCACACTTGTAATTACAACAAATGTCATACTTTTTTCCTTCTCTTCAAGATGATGAAAGGGCTGGGGCCAGAAAGGGAGATTTCCTTGAGTACAGAACTGAGGAATTCAACCCCACCCTGAGGTCCAAGAAAGCCCTGGTGACTGATTGTGGAGGGAGTGGGAGAGAAAGGTGATAGCAGCACTGTCACGAGGGAGCTTACCTGGCTTCTCCACACTGGAAGCACAAGGAAGACACCAAAAATGAGCCTGCGAAATGTGCACTGCAGAACTAAAATTGTTGAAAACGTACAATGGTGCCTAAATAAAAGTAGGGGCTCCCCTTCTTCCAGCATCTCTTCCCTCAGTCAGGGAAAAAACCAAAATCGAACTCATTAAAGTTGGTTATGTTCTAGTAGTTGCAGCACCAGTTGAAAATTCTCTACTTGCAAAAATATAACAAAAAATACCTTCAAGCACTGAAATATCAGGCCCAAATTCATTATAATCAACACTAGGCAATTAAATGTCAGTGGTAAAACAATCTCATGGTTCTGTGGTAAAACGATCTGGTTGTGTGTGAGCTTCATAGCCAGAGGAGAGGCAGATATTTCAGAAATCTTAGTCAGACTTTAAGTGGGTGACATGCCTTGTGGAAATGATCATGTACAAGTAAGGAATTGTTATTATTTCTATTAAATAAACAGTTGAACATGGCATTGGGAAATAACTTTACCACCCCAGGTTCTTCAAGTATTTTCTTGATCTCTCAGACTTGACTTTCAATGATATAAAACTCATACACTGTATGACTGAATGCAAAAGATTAGTTAAAAAAGTATTTATTTACTATTTTTTTCTGTTATGTTCCATTACAAAAAGAAGCAAAACAAAACGTAACAAAAACAAAACAGAAGATAGCATTTTATTAGTGGTACATTAATGAGCTTAAACAACTAGGTGACTTATGTTTGTCACAAATACATATTACAAACAATCACAAAACCATAACTAAAAATGAAATAAATAATTTGAATAGTTTTTCTTAAATTTTTAATATTTATAAAATATATAGCACTTTCTATTACATTTTTTCAGTCATTTTTATCCATAACAAATTAAAACTTATAACATATATTGCAAATATGCTAAAGGGATAAGAATAATTAAAAAATCAAAGTTCCTGGAGGTATGAAATAGTAAATCAGTTGATGTTTATCAATTTATTATTGTATATCCAGATTGTGCATATCCTGCAAAAATAGCCATTTCTTCAACTAATATACATATTTTTCTTTATAGTATTATAAGATTAAGTTTTTAAATGTAAAGCTTCATGGATTTATGCTTCTGCTTTATAGTTGTACTTAATATGTAACTTTCATTAATATATACTGAATATCTTCCATTAGTATATACTAATATATAGACACACACACACATACACACACACACTATGCATTATATATTAGTATATACTGAATAATAAAAGAATTTCTATAATATATAGTTGGGATTCTTGCGGAGAAAGTTGTTGAAAGTGGCAGGCATGTATACCATAGTGAAAACTGACTAGGTTATGTAAATGAAAGCATTTAGTTTTACATTGTTCAATGTGTTTTAATAGATTATGTAATGTACTGTAATAATATACAGAATCCAAACAAAAATTTCTTTTTATTCCAGTATTCCTACACTTTTCTCTATGATTCCAACAGAATATGAACAACTACCTCTTCTAAACTTCCTGAAAATGGAGCCAAGCATGTAGAAATGTGTTGACATTACAGACTTTATTCCAGGAAAATACTACAATTCCACTTAAGAACCCTCCAAGTCAGGAAAGCACTTAAGCTCAGATATGACTTTATTTGCTTTAACCTGAATGTTAATCACACACACAAGCACTCTTAGTGATACAGGGATGTCCTTGCTATAATCCTTAGTACTGTCCCCCGACTGTATAAGAGGTTTAGAGGCTCTGTTATGTAGCTGAGAGTACAGTTTTGCCATCTGTCTGAGCAAAGGGGGTTAGGAAACAGGGAAGTGTGCTTGGGGACCTCAGAGCAAATATTCAGGTGTGCATTTGTGGTAGACAGGGAGAAAGGAGCAGCAGGGAGAGGGCTGACCAGACCAGGGTAGTCTGCTTGAGTCAATACTGTCCTGGTGTGGCGAGGGAAAAAGGTGATGCAGGATAACCTGCCCTGGGTACCCATCAGCCTTCTTCAGCTTCATTCTGCCCCTTGTCACAGCACATCATCCCCTTTCAGGCACTAAGCTCTGGAGGGCTACACTGTGAAGTTCAGCTCTCTAGGGTCCTTCAAGCACCCACAGTGTATGAGCAGCAGCCGCTGCAGAGACAGAAACGGGTGGTACCAGGACCTGGCAGCCTCGCTGTTAGCAGCTCAGGGTATTTTTTCCTCTGGACTCCTTTCAGTGGGGCCTCACGGTCTGAAAGACTATCAGGACCTGGAACTCATATAGGTGTGATGCTCAATTTAGTTTCATCCTAAAAATATGTGCTTAAGGACTGCTCTGCGATATGAAGAATAGCACAGTGAGTGACAGCAGGCAGGAGCCTGGCTTCAGAAGCACATTCCTGACAAAATGGAAACACTAACGTAGAAGCACCTCTAGCTCCTTGGAGTCACACACATGCATGCACTTTCATAGATCCTAAGCTATGTTCCTGCCTTGTATTTCCATTTTGAGAGCCTCAAGCCCTACCTTAGGCAGCTAAGACAGGTACTTAAATTTTGGGAGCTTAAGTGAGAGTCCCATGTTGCCCATCATGCAGAACTGGTCAGAGGTGCGAGTCCAAAGTACAGACTCATAATTGCCCAAAGTTGAACATTTTAAAATTAGCTTAAATTTTTTTTGATGCTACACTTTTTCAGAGACTAGACCCTGTAAGGAAATGGAAAGTGCGATAGAAGGAGTAGTGTTTAATATTAATAAAATTACATTTTCCAAAAGGTTTCTTAGAATTGTCATACCAGAATGAAAACTGGTCTTTCTTTTTGGCATAGGGAATACTCAAGGGTACTTAGACAATACGTAGCAAACCTGCTGAATTTTTAAGGGCAGCAACTGTACATTCACAAGATCTTCAGTCTTTTTATTATTTTGTTTGATATAAGAAACACCTTAAGGCATTGAATAAACCAAATCACATTTAAAGTAATAGACTGCAGTATCGGCAACTACCTACTCTTACTTAACTGTCCACTTTGAGGTGTTCTGATAAAGTCTACGTGCACAAAGTAAAGAAATATATTTTTGTGGAATCAAGGCCTAATTTCAAAAATAGTATTTTTCATCTCCAAGCATATTGATACTGCATATTTTTGGTTTGCATTCTTATGAATTCTAGTTTGAATAGACAAACCTTCAAATCACTGGTTTTAAAAAATAACCCACTTACAACTAGTTTGTCTCCACAAACTCCTTGTTGCACTTCATTAACAAAATAAAATGGCCAACATTTACAAATATAGTGATTTTATTTCAAAGGCGCCCTCATGTTACTGGAAAGCTCTTTTGAAAGTCTGGAACTGTATTTTTAAACAGATGTAGGAAATGAAATGTATTCATTCACTGATGAAATCCAGAATAACATATTGAAATCAGTAACATTTTCATAATAAAATTAAGCTAACACCTAGCATATGGTTAGTTCTGTGAAGGTCAGATCATCTAAAATTTCCATCATAAAGCAAAGCAAATCAAACCAAATATATTTAGTTAATATATATACTATATAACATCACTTCAATAGGCACAGTACTATAAAGAATTTTTTTAATTAAACTTATTTAAGAATATCATGACAAAGAGAACAAATCATGTTTTATGGTATGGGTTGGTTGGTTGGTTTGTTTTTTTGTAAAAATATTTGCTTTCACTTGCATACAAATTTTTATCAAAAGCTGATAGCTTGCTTTAATTGTGTTTTTTCACTGTCAATGGGCTGTGTTGACTTGTTTTCATTATATGGTACATGTGAAATGAGAGGCTGCAACATAAAGTCTGGGTTTTGGCATATGCATATGAAGTTCACTATGCTTTAAATGAGAATCTCCTGCAGGTGTTTAAATGAAAAATATAGCCAATTAATATGCTTGTAAATTATATTTTGCTATTTCAGGATTAGTTATAACACAGAGTTTAAAATTTTCCCTCTTTGGTTCAAGACTGAATTTCCAACCAACTTGCTCTAACAGGGCAAGACTGGATGCAGAGTCACCTCTGAATGTTCCGTGAGGTCAGTGCACAAACCCCTGCTGCATTTACAAGTACCAGTGCTGACCTGCAGTCAAGGTTATGGCATTTTATATTCTCACAATATCACTTCTATCTTGCTGAAAATAAAAGTATTGATTAAGCCCCACCAGTTTAGCTCTTTGAAAGGCAGGGTTTTAGAAGAACAAAGAAAAATCAATTTACAGGCTAATGTTTGTTTCTTAAACATTGCATATTTAATGGCCAGTTACAAAAGTCTCATTTTTGGGGGGCCTTAATCTACAGCAATTTGCAATGACATAATTTCACATTAAACACATTAAACAACGTCCTTTAAACAACTCTCAGTTTCAGAGGTACAATTGTGCACATAACATGAACAGTTGAAGGAAAAACATTCAACTGGCAGCTGATTAGTTTTAGATTCTGTTATTACCACCAGAGCATTTACTGAGGTGTTAGCACATGCCAACACTGTGATAGCTGAATGCCACAGCAATGCACTAAAAGGAAGGAGATGATTCGGGAGCGCAGAGGAGGAGAACTGTCATAAACAGATATAGGGCTTCTGTTTTCAGCATTGTCAGTGCTCTGTCAAAATTTGTGTTTCCAGTATATGCTTTCTTGACAAGGACAGTGCATGAGTTACCATCATTAAACCCCTTAGATTGTTGTAGCTTTGGATTCAAAATATCTCAGGAGCAAACTCGAGATCCCATGGATAGTCACAGTAGTTTTATGTGTCTTCAGAGACCAGGATGTGACCCTCTTATTTAGGAACAATTCATATAAAACCCCACACAATTATGACTATGAAAATGTTGGATTTTGATGACACTTAAAGCATTTAATAGCTGGATTATGATATAATTTCATTGTCTTTAGCTTGGAAAATAAATGTGTAACCCTTGGAGATGTACTAAGAAGTAAGCATGAACTGAAAGTCATTTGAAAGTGATAAAAGAGTCCCCAGAAAATATATTTTCAGATTATTTGGAACTAGTATCAAGTGAGATAAGCTATACTTCAAGGCAAGGATACTCTCACACACATAAATCCAGACACTTCTAATGCAAAGCAGAAAAACAGTGACATGATGTGCCCCTACAGTTCATTCATCTTTTGCCTCTGCATTGCATTTTGTATTGTTCCTATTGCAAAAAAGCTTTCCTCTGGCTTCACTTTTCAAGTTTTAATTATCTTAATATGTAGAAAAGGATGTGACAGAACTGGTCTTTCTGCTAAACAAGGCAGATAGTGTCCATAAACCTTACATGCTATGTGCTTTTATAACAAGTTTAAGTGGGGGAAAAAAAAAAAAAAAAAAAAGGAAGTCTTTTTTTCAATATAATAAACAGAAACCCCACAAAGTACTATTTACAATGTTATGCATACACTGTACCTGCACTAGCTGTTCTTCCTACAGTGTTTTAGGTTCTCTTATCCTGTCTGGCAAAAAAAATCCCTCATTTTTTCTGTTTTTTAAGGTACATACCACACATGCTCCCACCATTTTTCAATCTTCACTGATGTGTGTAATAGCACAAAATTAAATTATTTTGCAAAATTATATTTAAAGTTATTAATTTTAAATTTACAACTCAGATTTCATCCTTAAGTGATACTCTGGAACTAGTATGAGGTCCAGAGTGATGTAATAGTCTTAACATACAAATATGCATTTTGTCAGCTATTCTTTACAGGTTGTTTAATTTATTCCTGTCTTTTACTAACAATATAAAAAAAGGATTAATAAGAATTCAAAGGGTGGACTCACTTTTTAATCATAATGTAGAATGTCTATTTTGTTGAGAGCCTGAGTGGAACAGAGGTTCTACTTATGATGTGAAATCAAGGTTAAATATGGAAGCAATGTATTAGGCGGATTGTATCTGAAACAAATTCAACAGCTGAGTCTTGTGAACAAAGACTATTAGATTTACAGAATTTAATTCTTGAAAAATAAAAGGGAGGAGGTAAATAGCAGACAGGATATTTTATGTACTTGCACTTAATTTGTAATTTAAATTCATATCACATTATTTTTACTTGAAGAAGAGGGACTTACTCATGGAAAGGTGTTTTACTTTTTGTGGCTTGGTTTTGGATTTTTTTTGGCCTATTAGTCCAATATGGCTCTATCTTTGTTGTTGTTATTGTTAGACTAGAAGAACAAAATAGAAAAAGTAGCATGATTCCATGTATGGACAAAAGTATGGATTTACAACACTGCTTAAAGTGCTTTCTTATTTGAGGAGATACTTTTACACAAATGCCTTTTCATGCTTATCTCCTTGTCACCATGTACTATATGCTTGTTTCTTGCTCTTATGTCATTTATAATATAATGATAGGGTATTAAGTTCATACTCAGGGATTAGTATATTGTCATAAAAACCATCTGAAAACAGAATGACAATTCTATTTGTGTATTATTACAGCAATTCGAAAATTTTATTAAATACTGAAGTGCTTCATTTCGTCATTTATTCCTTTGCTTCCAGTGTTGCTTAAAGCACTATGTAAGTACAAATAGATCATACTAAAAGCATATCCATCCTATTCTGGGGTTTTGACTAGGATTATTTACTGATGTCTTGCAGAACAGAGATGAATTTATGATCCCATGTGACCATTTATCTGCTGATGCTGCAAGATGTCTTGCCTCCAGGACTGGTTTCCGCGTACATGGTTCACCAAAGGTCTACATCTTATGAATATTTATACATTGTTATGTCTTGTTGTTAAGTGGCAGTGCTGTAATGTGAGATGTCAAGTAGTATACTTTAATTTGCCAGTACCAGAAGTTGTGGGAGCAGCAGAAGATGTGGCTTGACTGCCGACATACAAAGGGTCCAAACAAGCCACTTTGGCTGCAAAGAATGAGTGGATACAGTGAAGGACTGCAAACAGGTTGGAGAACTCCAGCTCCTGGAAGTGAAAACAGAAAGATTAAACATTAAACAAGAGAACACCTCACAAACATATACCCAGGAAAGAACCACTATTCAAATAGCAATAAATTTAATAGTTTGATGTAATTCTGCTAATGTGCCTGGCAATTCTCCATTATAGGGGCTTAGACATTGAGCTATCCCCATTCAGTAAATAATTGTTTGGAAGATAAGATGGACAAATTTCTGAGTTAAGTGCCCCCATAGAAATACGTGATCCTACCATCTAAAAGGAAAAGAAAGTGCCACTATAGAATTTTTTTTTTTCCCCTCGGGTTTGTGCAAATCCATCACTTTTTCAGGTTAATTTATATAGAAATTGAATGACTGCACCATAACAGTGTACACATCTCTGGACTCCTGCTGTATACCCAACATACCCACAAAAATCAAAAGTGCTACTGTCACACAGTGATATTCTGGATCTGTTTTCACTGAGGGTTACTGTCATTGGACCGAAAAAAGGAACAGACTCCATGTTTTAAACTTAGCAATATTAGACAAAGTCCTTTTTCTACTTTAATTTACATTTCTTTATAGCTCCTCAGCATGTGACTAGACAAGGTGGGACTCTTTTAGACACCCTTACGGGGGAAATAAATAAAACTTAGATATTTTTATATATATAAATCTTCTCTTTTGTGTCTAATTAACTTTATCTGATCTTTTTTAGGTTATCTGCAGTATGTGTTTTTAGAGTTGGCATTTAATCAGTAAATATCTGTTGTATTTGAAAGCAAATATTGATGTCTTTGGATGCATATAAGTGTAGGGATGGTGGTGCAGAGTTGCCATCTTTCTGTTTTGATTCACTGCCTATACAGATTTCTTCACTGTAATATCAAGCCAGTAATAGATAGCTGTGGCATATTCTATTCGTCTTTCTGTCCAGCACTGGTATTTCCAGGCTATGTAGTGTCGAGGTTTTGCTTTTTTGTTTAGAAGAATATTGATAATGTTGTGAATTCAGTAAATATGGCTAAACCTCTCAAAATTACATTAACCTGCAATTTTCTGCCTTTTGATATTTCCTGGAAGATATTGCTTCACATAATTCATGGATACATTCACAGATCTGTCAAGTGCGAGGGGGAAAACTGCCTGAAAGCAGACAGCTGCATGTGCAGTGTCCAGTGATGTACTGGAGTGGAGCTTTGTTCAGCTCTCCTACAACCTGAGCAGATGTCCTTCAGACATGCTCAGAAACGAATTTATAACATCCCATGAGCTTCTTTAAACTCCTCTAACTACCAATTCTCAATAAAGAAGATAAAGTTTATGCCAAGTTTCACAAACCTGCCATCTGTGTCCATTTAAAAAAATCTGTTTAGAGACATTCTCATTTTTAAAGACTGGGAGAAAGGCAATTTTATCACTATGCCAAAGGTCTTTTTCCTCCCTCAAATTTCAAAAAAAAGAAAATTTATCATAGATAGAAAAACAATGGAAGCTATTATGAAGCTATTTCAGAATAAGAACTATCAGTCATTCAAATTAAGTTACTTTTCAGTTAACTCCTTTTTACAAGTATAATATTATTTATCCTTCTGGTACTATAAAAATAAAACTGAAGCGTAAGATGAGAGAATATGAATTTAGTGGAAGAGTGAAATATTTGTAATATAATTCCCATGTGTTATCTGTAGAAAGACTACATTTCCCCCTATGTCTCAACCGAATAAGCCTATTAAAACAAATATTACAGTCTGAGAATTGTTCAAGTCAATTAGGTAACCCTACTGGCTGAAAGTTCTTACTATCGTAATTACAGCTACCGAACACTGAATTTTCACAGTGCATTAGTACAATTATTACCAACAGTTATCACAGGTGTTTCTGTAACCTTTCAGAAAGAAAACCTGAATTGAAAGAACAGAGATGAAAAGAGAAAACAGAAAGAGAGTGCCCCCAGATGAAAAAAACCCAACTCTTATTGCATTATATTAATGATGCAAGTACATAAGCAGTACATCTACGAAACCAAGCAATTGTAAGTTTGTATTATATCTATATCTATATATCTATTGTATTATATCTAATGATATATATATTATATATATCATTATATGGTTAGAAAAAATATTTTCCTTCATCCATATATAAATTGCTAATATGAGAATATGCTTGTTCTTTCATCAAATGTGATGTTACATGGTCTCTTTATATTAGCATAGAATCTGACCTAAAATAGATATTAAACAGTCAATCCATGTGCAGGACATGGGGAAACTAAAAATTGAATCACACAAGCCTACACAGGTCAGAAATCTGAACTCAGACTGCAGTCACTGCAATTGAGCAATCACTGTAAAAATCCTAAGGACGTATACTTAAAACCGATTTAAAGATGATATTCTAAATTTGAAGTGCACTGCGATGCTCACAAAAACCACTCAAGGCTAAGAAAAAGGATTAATTTAAAATTATATTTTGGAGAATATACTTGAAATGAGCAGAAATATCATTCTGGAAAATGGTGCAAGCATCCATCAAGACACCTTGCAACACTTGAAAGTGACCATTCTGTTCACATTACAAGAGCAGTAACTCAGTCTATTTGTCTTATTTTAATTAGATTTCTATACATGATAATTTCAAGTACAAATTAATTGGCATTAATTATTATTACGGTAATATTAATGAATTAATAAGTATTAATGCTAAATCCTTGAAGTTACACTTCTTTCTTTGCTGATACCATATTTCCACCCTCTTCTTTTCTCCTTATTCAAATAGCCAAAGACAATTGACTGGATCTTTATCTTGATGTGCTGATTTTTATATTCACTTTGGTTTTGTAACACTCAGTTTAGGGGTTCAGCTAGCCTGTGAACAAAAGCTAAGTGATGCAGCACAGCTGTGTGACCTTGCCTGAGTTTTTCTGACAAAACTGTTGAGCTGTAGAAAAAGCCCTGCAAGTTGAGAAAGGTGAAAGCACAGACCAAAGTGTAGTTTCTGAGTTATCCATATGTTTCACAAGGCACAGAAACTCTCAGTTAACAGAAATTACTGAGTGGTGCATTTACTTACAAAATTCAAATGGAAATTGCATATAATAAGAAAAACAGTACTCATGCTGATTTTTATATACATTGCATATTCCTATGTTTGGGAGCATGCATATATATATATATCGAAATAGGATCTCTCATAGATTTAAGATAGTTTTCATTTTTGTCAGAAAAATAAAAAGCAGCTTCTATTGCAGTGGTTCAATACTTAGCTAGGTAAAATTGAAGAGCACAGCACTCTGAGTTTATTACAGTCCTGAGATTGTGTTAGCCTCTGGAAGCTGCTGTGATACTGGAGAGACACTAATGGATCATTAAACTATAGCTAAACAAATAGGCAAATAGATAGGAAGGTGCCTAAGTGAATCTCTGTGTCTTATAGACAAGGAGAAAGCTTTGTCCTTCTGTGCTTGTTTTTTTTTCAACCCAACTCCATCAGCTCAGTAAGAATGAGGGAGAGGGACATGTAGGCTCCACGTTCTGCCAAGACGACAGCTCTATTTTCTAGCTCTCAGTCAGAAAAATTCTGTCTGACTGTGCAAACTCGTGCAATATCTCCTGCTGAGTGACAGCTGGGAAATAACCTACAGATTGGAATGTCTAAGGGGTATCGGTGATTAATGTTGCCCCTAAGTGGTTTTCTTCTCAAAAACCACTTAGATCTTTCATTAGAAACCTTCAGTGTTAGACGTTTGCATCCAGGCACCCTGCCATGGACCCACTGGTGTGACCTATGGTAATTACTGTTCAGATTTTTTAGACTGGAATTGCTTAAATCTATGAGGAAACACTTCTTTTATACTACACTCTATATCTTTATAGTAACATAATATTAGTTACAGAAAAGCCAAACAAAGGTATCAGTACAAAGTCTCTAAAGAAAAGAAAGGCAGTATTTTAACAATATCTGAGAGAATAATGGAAATGTATAAATATCTTAAATTATTTTCAAGCTGAAAAGAAGTATACCTGGTTAAACTGTAACTAAATGCATAGCACATATTGTGTGTCTCAAAGCATGCCATTTTGAATTTTATTAAGTCAGGCATGTAGCACACTGTAAAAAATTTTGACAGCATTATAAAAATATTAGTTATTCACTGTCAGTGAAGGACTTTCTATCACTTAGGAATATAAACTCTGGTGGCAAGTGTGTTTCTTAAAAAAAAAAAAAATGCCCTGACTGATGAATGGATGTGGTTCTGCATTTTTTCTCAAAAGGTTCTTTTCTTAGATTCTTATAATACTAACAGTGATATCTCTGTAAGTTCCATCACAATACAGAGGAGATGCTGGACATTTATGAAGACAGTATGGCTAAAATTTAAAATGCTGATGCATAATTATTTTTTTCCAAGCAATTCCATCTAGAAGTCTGAATGTATTTCTAGAGTAATAACAAATTTATCCAAATTTTGGAACAAAAATCAATAGCTAAGCACTCTGACACTCTTAATTCTCTAGAGAATGAATAAGTGTTTTAAAGCTAAAGGATATTACTGCAGAAATACAGCATGTTATAATTACACACATCTGGGATAGCATGAGATACACAAAATGTGCAGCATGGTAAATGAAGGAAGACAGGAAGCATTTGGTTTTTGATAACTCATATTTTCACAGGAAGGAATAATATAGAATCATAGAATCATTTAGGCTGGAAAAGACCTTTAAGACCATCGAGTCCAACTGTAAACCTAACACTGCCAAGTTCACCACTGAAACCATGACCCTAAGTGCCATACTTTTAAGTAACTCCAGGGATGGTGGTTCAACCACTCCCCTGGGCAGCCCGTTCCAATGCTTGACAACCCTTTTGGTGAAGAAATTTTTGCTAATATCTAATTCAAACCTCCCCTAGCACAACTTGAGGCCATTTCCTCTCATCCCATCGTTTGTTACTTGGGAAAAGAGACCGAGACCCACCTCACTACAACCTCCTTTCAGGTAGTTGTAGAGAGAGATAACATCTCTCCTGAGTGTCCTTTTCTCCAGGCTAAACAACCCCAGTTCCCTCAGCTGCTCCTCATAAGACATGTGCTCTAGACCCTTCACCAGTTTCGTTGTTCTTTTTTGGACATGTTCCAGCACCTCAATGTCTTTCTTGTAGTGAGGGGCCCAAAACTGAACACAGTATTTGACGTGTGGCCTCACTAGTGCTGAGTACAGGGGGATAATCACTTCCCTAGTCCTGCTGGCCACTCTATTTCTGATACAAGCCAGGATGCTATTGGCTTTCTTGGCCACCTGAGCACACTGCTGGCTCATAATCATTCAGCTGTCAACCATGACGAAAGCAATAATATTTAAAAAAAATAAACAACAAAAAACCCCCTATGGCCAGACCACCTCACATTTGCAGGGAGTAACTGAATTATAGTGCACTAAATACATTAACACATTCTGTCAGTGCCATAGCTGAAACTTGGAGATGGTGGAAAACAGACCTTAGAGACAAGAAAAGCAGGACTCTCAGATCAGGTATGTGTATGCCATAGCAGGTTCTGCATACAGTGTGTTAGTGTTGACAATGAAAGGGAAGAAAGCACTCTCAGTTCTAGTGACTCTCTTAAACTGTATTAATGTTACCTGCCATGACCTGCTTCCACATTACTGCTTAGGAAGGCAGAATTGAAGAGCCGTAATACGCTGGGGCAATGGCTCCTCAGATTTTTGGTTTTATTCTCAACTGTGAGCTCTCATTTCATTATATTCTGACTATTCCCCATGTAATATAAGTGGTAAAAAATATCTTTACGTAAATAAAATGTTATATTTCCCCTTACAACAGTGGGTCTTCAGGCCATCTGAAGCACCGAGTTGCATTTAACAGGTGATGATAGCTGTGGCCATGAATATTCATCACAACCTTTAACAGATGTTTTACAAAACTCCCATCATCTGATTCCAAATGAAGCCTGCATACAGTATGCATGAAACCTAGCATTATAAGCATTTCTGAAAATCTAACATTTCCTAATGACTTGAGAGTTCCCCAAATAGCTATACCTCTCACTCTGTAATGCTAAGTCCAAAAAATAGAGTCTAGATAGTTTCACCTCTTCTTATGCTGAATAGTGCTTTAAATCCATGAAAGGCTTAAAGGATACTGAAGGGGCCCACCCATAGAATTTTAAACTAACCAAAGTTGAAAAAATATGACTCAAGAATCTTCACATTCATTTTATAGCCACATTTATCTATATTTCTTAGACTAAGCAACATACTTCATATGTAAATAAATTGGAATGGATAGAAGTGCTCACTAAAAATGCCATAGCACCTTCCAAAGACAACATAATCCGACGTTTCTTGATCATGATGTAATTGGTATGATTTGATCACCAAGAAAAATGAATTAGAAGTAACAAATTCTTATTTCCAAGTTGATCATTGTGAAAGTTTAAATTTATAATAGAAAGAAGCAAGCAGAGAACATGATATCATATTAATAAGCATGCTGGAAAGTTTGTATAATATTCTGTCTTTGTAAGGTAGAAGGTAGAGTTTCTACCTTGATAAGAAGTAGAAAGATAAAATTTCCTAGAAATAAAGCTCTATTTAGTTTGAGTGGGAATAACAATAGGTACCATAAAGGTACCAGGATATCTCTAAGGTTTATAGTGATTTGCATAATGGATTTAATTTAAAACACAAAAACATTCTGATAAAAACTATTTTTCTTCATCAAAATGTAGATTTCGTACTCTGTTGGCTTGTTTTAAATTTAATTAAGTATTAAAAAGATATTATAGTTTTACTGAAAACAAAGAAACACTGACCCATTCTTGGATTCCTACAAAAATTCTTTAGTCCTAAAATCATGTGTTAATATAATGGCAATAGCAGACAGATATTAGAAATGTAATGATGAGTTTCACCCTTCAGCTGTACTTAGGAGCATGATAAAAGTTTCTAGTTATTTGCTTAAGAGAAAATTATCTTCATGACATTAGGTTAAGTTCTGTTTTCTTATTAGAGATGAAAAGAAATTATATACTATTAGAACAATTTCTGAAGGAAAGCAGACGAAAATATCTTTGAGACGTAGCAGAACATGAAGTTATTGAAAGTCACAGTCCACCACATTTCGTTGCTGTTAATTTAATGGGAGCTTTTACAGACCTTTATTGTATTGAGCACAACATTCAAAATCAAGTCAATAGCTGTTAGGTAGAAAATAATTAATGCCAAACGTAAAGAGACATGCAGAAAGGAGAAAAAAGAGCTTCTTAATGCTGTTTGCATTTAAACGGCTGCTCCCGACACAACACCTTTTTTCTTTACATACTTTATTATGCTGTGCATATTTAGCCCTTTTAGACAGCAATGTATTTAACCATTTCCTTTTTGCTCATGGAACTGTATCGTTATTACATTCATTCAGCAATTTTCTCTCTGACACAGTCAGGAAAACCGGTATAGTAAATGCTTCAGAAGCAAGGCTTGAAGATGGGCAGGAAAACAGTCTTTAGGTTTGCACAAAAATCAGGATTTTAGTCAAAAGGACCTTCGATTTAGACTCTAAGGTAGTTCCAGTTATTGAAGATCCTGGGAGATTACTTCTCCTCACACACACTGGGACAATAAATGCCCTATTCTCAAAAAACATAAATCAAAGTAAGCATAAATCTCTCAGGGTTACTGATTTCATAAATTAACTCTTGAATCAGAAGCACAACTGAAAATACATCTTTCCTGATTTTGAATTAGACACAGACAGAAAACTTCATCTTGTAAGAGAGTATGTGTTTTACCCACACTTTTTTGCTCCGAGAAATAAAAACAGATTTTAGACCTTTGCTGGGTTTTGTCCCAGGTTGACTTATTTTGCATCATTTTATCATGATATGAGTATAGGGTGAAAAGCAGGGCATTCAAACTCTCAGTCAACTTATCAAAATGATAAAGAGGAGAGTTGGCAAACATGTCTAAAACCATACATAGTGAGTCTTGGATTTTATTACTTTTTAATGTAATTACACTTTTCAAAAGACTTTAAACTAGCAAAAATCCAAGCAATTGATTCAGGGTTGTTTTGTTTTGTTTTTCTTGGAATTTCTTTGGTTTTCTTTGCATTCTTTGACTTTGTGTATTAATCTAATATTTCAAGTAATTTAGTTTAATTTATGCCTGTTACCCTAACGGCTTTGAAAACTGCTTTTAATGTACACTGTCTTTATAAAACAAACAATGTATTTTTTTTTACCTTCGCTTCAATTTGTTTAGTATCTTGGTTTTGGAACAAAAATTTGATTTT
Source organism: Strix uralensis (assembly GCF_047716275.1). Classification (NCBI taxonomy): domain Eukaryota; kingdom Metazoa; phylum Chordata; class Aves; order Strigiformes; family Strigidae; genus Strix; species Strix uralensis. The sequence continues at coordinate 129,954,291 of NC_133972.1, read as the reverse complement.
GCTCTTCCCATCATCTGAAGAACCTTTGAGCTGGGAAAACTTGTACCTCCAAAGTACAGCCTAGAGGAAAAAAAAAAAAGGAAACATAAAAAAACATGCACAAGCAAGTCAGTGTAGTTATCATTGCAAATCATATTAGAAATAGTTGATTTCCTTCCAAGGGAATTTTTAACCCCTCCATGGTACATAATTAAATCAATTTATTGTTATGTGGTCTGATGTACTTTTGATCATATGGGTGTATTATACTTTGGCAGTGTCTGATTCAGATCAGTCAGACTACATTTGTGAAATTTACTCTGAAATTCCTTTATCTATATTCAATCCTGATTAAACAAAAAAAAAAAAAGGAAGGGTTAGTAAATTCATTGTCATGCCAAAAAACAAAAAAAGATTTTTTTCCACTGATGATCTGTGGATCCCCCACTCCATCTGCAGTGATAACCTGTCAAATAAGTCCTCTCTTTCCACATTAAAAAATATAGTTGTATTAACATAAAGGGCTTATCAAATTAAAACCAAATATTTAATTTTAAATGATAAAATAATAAAAGGAAACTCTGTAATGAGAACTTATTTTGAGTTTACTTATGAGAGCTCTAATCAGGAATTTCAGCAGATCATTAATTCTAAGCATATCAGTGGCCTTTCAGGTAATTGTATTATGAATTACATTGTGTCTTGTTGAAAATAAAGACAGATTCCTCTACAAAATAAACATGCAATTAATTAAATTTACAGCTGGCTAGAATACGATCTTTTTCTTTTCAATATATTTAATGTGGATTTATGTAGAAAAAAATACATTTCAAACTACTTTGCTTATTTCAGCCTCATTTAAAGATATTCCCTCCACCCTCCAGATATTTTGAAGCACTAGCATTTTTCATTGTGATTTCAGTAGTATTTCATATAATTATAAGGTCACCTTCACTCAATTGTGCTGTTACTTTGAGGACACTTTAATTTCACATGCATCGGGCAACACAGAAACTTAAGGCAAGAAGTGCTGTTCCATTTTCTTTTGTCTAAGGGTTTGTAAATTACTTCCTCTCAGTGGCATAGGATGACACTTCCATCTGTGCCTTTTGTCTATATCAATGAATGATTTAGTATCTACTTGAAATTAAAGAGAATATGAGAAAGGTCAAATTTTTGACTGTCCTAAATCTATGCAGGTCCCTCTGCTTCAGGATGTGTTGATCTCCTTATGTTAATGACTGGTAAAAATCTCTAACCTGCACCAAGCTAAATAAAGTTAACTGAGTTTAGTTTAGTAACTTGAAGAGGAAAATAATGAAAGGACAGTATCTTGACTGTGCAGTGTACACAAAGCAAGTGCTAGAATTATTTTCCCCAAAATTCTCTCTCTATATATATAAACCCCTAATCTCAGCACCACTTTCATTCTCTGTGTGTATGTGACAGGTGAGCTCCCATCTACCATAAAGAGAGTTAAGGACATTCTGTTTCAGGTAAACTAGAGGAATTTGGCAATATATGTCAAACTGTATCATAGTTGTTTCAAATTCTGTCCTCCTGGGCCCACCAATCTGTGCTACAGAAAATAGAATAGCTTCCCTCATCTCTAAACATGTGCAATTCCTTTCACCTTGTTTGATTAATGATGTTTACTTATGTCCTGTAGATAGTGAGTTAAAAAGAACAAAACAAAGCAACTCAATATACTATTCAGGTGGCCATACTTTCTACCTACATTGTAAACTCATTTTTTACAGACCTATGTAACTCAGCAAATCTTGTCAGAAGATCAAGACCATTGCCTTTCTGCAGGAACAGCAAATCTATTTAAGCATGTCATTTCCTAGATGAGAAATACAAAGGGCATTGATGGTCTCTTTATCTCAGGAGAACAATCAGAGAAATGAACTATCATCTTTCTCTTCTCTGATGGTGTATGGGGAGGCCAGAAGAGAGGTGCAGTAGTAACAAGGACCCTTAGATGGGCAGGCAAAATCCCAGGGCGCCTGTCCTTATTCCCAACCACATTAAGTTGGAATGAAGATGAAGGATGTACAGAATGGCAGTACTTTGGCATTTCCAATGCAGTTTTGCCACTTGCTTCATTTCCACTCAGAGGAAAGAGAATGACAGTCACACCAAACCACAGGTATGATAGAAGAACACACTTCAGTTTATGCATAACATTGGTTTTGGAGAGCCCTACTTAGCAATGGCTCTTACTTAAGTACATTGTAAAATCAGGTCTATAGCATGGAGGAGATGAAATCCTTCTTGAGACTAATCACAAGAAGACTGCACTTCTTCCATCAGCATATCAAAACAAGTTCCTACAACTGACAATTCGAGAGCGTACTTCTCAGAGACTATTAAACATTTTTCATCTAAAGTGTAAGGAATAAAAATGCCATTGACAATGGATGCAATGATTTCCAAATGAAAGAATGGTTTCTGTTGAGTGATCTTGAACAAATTGCACATATTTTTTCCCAAGGATGTCCAGATGAGGGAGAGTTCTTTTTGCAAAAATAAGAGTGAGGAAATGTTGTGAGATTTAAGTTATTAAGTCAGGAATACAAAGTATTTCAAACATTCAAGCTAGTCATCCTGGCTACTTCTTTTGTTCTAGAGAATTTCTGAATAACAGTTTGAACTGGGATGAATACTGGTTCACTCTGATACACTCTGATGTGTCTACACCTCAGTGTACCACACTACATTAGAAGTGTAACAACTAGCTTAAAATACATGTCCAAATTCTATATAGATACAATTGGGTGAATTAGTTAAGCATATGTCCAGTAAGACCCGTTTAATTCCTTGACTCTTACCCAAGAAGATGAAGTGCTGCCTCTGAATTCAGAACTGCATGTTTTGGATGTGTAGCAGATGTACAAGATGATGCAGGATGCTCTGACCAGCAGCAAGTTTACTCTCTTAAAATACAGAATCACAGAATCATCTAGGTTGGAAAAGACCTTGAAGAACATCTAGTCCAACCATTAACCTAACACTGACAGATCCCAACTACACCATATCCCTAAGCGCTATGTCACCCTGACTCTTAAACACCTCCAGGGATGGGGACTCTACCACCTCCCTGGGCAGCCCATTCCAATGCCTAACAACCCGTTATGTAAAGAAATACGTCCTAATATCCAGTCTAATCCTTTCCTGGTGCAACTTGAGGTCATTCCCTCTTGTCCTATTGCTTTTTACTTGATTAAAGAGACTCATCCCCAGCTCTCTGCAACCTCCTTTCAGGTAGTTGTAGAGGGCGATGAGGTCTCCCCTCAGCCTCCTCTTCTCCAGACTAAACAACCCCAGTTCCCTCAGCTGCTCCTCATAAGACCTGTGCTCCAGACCCTTCACCAGCTTCGTTGCCCTTCTTTGGACACGCTCAAGTAATTCAATGTCCTTTTTGTAGTGAGGGGCCCAAAACTGAACACAGTAATCGAGGTGCGGCCTCACGGCCTCACCAGGGCTGAGTACAGGGGTAAGATCTCTTACCTGTCCCTGCTGGCCACGCTATTTCTGATACAAGCCAGGATGCCATTGGCCTTCTTGGCCACCTGGGCACACTGCTGGCTCATGTTCAGGTCCCTCTCTGACTGGGAGCTCTCCAGCCACTCCTCCCCAAGCCTGTAGCTCTGCTGGGGGTTGTTGTGGTAGAAGTGCAGAACCCGGCATTTGGCCTTATTGAAACTCCTACAGCTGGCCTTAGCCTATCGCTCCAGCCTGTCCAGGTCTCTCTGCAGAGCCTCCCTACCCTTGAGCAGATCAACACTCCCACCCAACTTGGTGTCATCTGCAAACTTACTGAGGGTGCACTCTATCCCCTTGTCTAGATCATCAGTAAAGATATTAAACAGGAGAAGCCCGAAAACCGAGCCCTAGAGGACACCACTCTGGACCGGCCACCAACTGGATTTAACTCCATTAACCACAGATCTTTGGGCCCGGCCATCCAAACAGTTTTTTACCCAGCAAAGCGTGTTCCCATCCAAGCCTCGAGCAGCCAGTTTCGCCAGGAGAATGCTGTGGGAAACAGTGTCAAAGGCCTTACTAAAGTCAAGGTAGACAACATCCACAACCTTTCCCTCATGCAATAAGCAGGTCGCCCTGTCGTAGAAGGAGATCAGGTTTGTCAAGCAGGACCTGCCTTTCATAAACCCATGCTGACTGGGCCTGATCATCTGGTTGTCCCACATGTGTTGTGTGATGGTACTCAGGATGAGCTGCTCCATCAGCTTCCTGGGCACCGAAGTCAAGCTGACAGGCCTGTAATTTCCTGGATCATCCTTCCGACCCTTCTTATAGATGGGTGTCGCATTGGACGATTTCCAATCTGTCTGGACCTCCCTGGTCAGCCAGTACTGCTGGTAAATGATGGAAAGCAGCTTGGCGAGCACCCCAGCCTTGGTCCTTCAGCACACTCGGGTGTATCCCAACCAGTCCCATAGACTTGTGTGTGTCTATGTGATGCAGTAGGTCACTGACTATCTCCTCCTGGATTGCGGGGGGGTCGTTCTCCCAGTGTCTGTCTTCTGACTGAGGAGGCTGGATTCCCTCAGTACAACTAGTCTTGTTATTAAAGACTTGGGCAAAGAAAACATTAAGCACCTCAGCCTTTTCCTCATCACTTGTTACCATGTTTCCTCCTGCATCTAGCAGGGGATGGAGGCTCTCCCTGGTCTTTCTTTTGCTGTCGACGTACTTATATAACCATTTCTTGTTATCTTTGACTACTGAAACCAGATTAATTTCTAGATGGGCTTTAGACCTCCTGATTTCCACCCTGCATAGCCTCACAGCATCTTTGTAATCACTGTGAGTGGCTAGCCCCTTCTTCCAAAGGCCATAAACTCTCATTTTCTCCCTGAGTTGCAGCCTAAGCTCCCTGTTTAGCCAGGGTGGTCTTCTCTGTCTCCGGCTTCTCTTACAGCACCTGGGGACCGCCTGCTCCTGTGCCATTAACACTTCCTTCTTAAAGAGTGTCCAGCCTTCCTGGACCCCTGGACCCTTCAGGACTGCCTCCCAAGGGATTCTGTCAAGCAGGTGCCTAAACAAGTCAAAGTCAGCCCTTTGGAAGTCCAGGATGACAGTTCTGCTTCCCTCTCTCCTGGCCTCTCTAAGAATAGAGAAAACTATTATTTCGTGATCGCTGTGCCCTAGTCGGCCTCTGACCGCCACATCATCCACCAGTCCTTCTGTGTTCACTAAGAGGAGATCCAGCAGGGCACCTTCTCTGGTCAGTTCACTCACCAGCTGTGTCAGGAAGTTGTCTCCCACACATTCCAGGAATCTCTGGGACTGATCCCGCTCTGCTGTGTTGTATTTCCAGCAGATGTCTGGGAAGTTAAATTCTCCCACAAGAACAAGGGCAAGCAATGGTGAGATTTCTCCTAAGTGACTATAGAATATTTCATCCACCTCTCTGTCCTGGGTGGGTGGCCTATAGTAGACTCCCACTACAACATCTGCCCTGTTGGCCTTCCCCCTGATTCTAACACAAAGACACTCCACCCTGTCTTCACTATACTTGTGTTAGAAGCAATCATAACAGTCCCTAACATACAGCGCCACCGCACCACCTCTCCTTCCTTGTCCATCCCTTCTAAAGAGCTTGTAGCCATCAACAGGTACACTCCAGTCATGGGAGACATCCCACCATGTTTCTGTGATAGCCACAACATCATAATTTTCCTGTTGCATCATGGCTTCAAGCTCCTCCTGTTTGTTACCCATGCTGTGTGCATTGGTATACATGCACTTCAGATGGGCTGATGTCCCCAGCACCTTTTTGCATTTAGAGGTCCTAAGTCCAGCCTGAGCTTTCACAGGTGTTACCGTGGTTACTGATCCACCAATATCCCTTGCATCTTTGTTGTGCTGCATGTCTCCATCCCTTGCCTCCACTGAGATGTCAGGGTGAGGTTCGCCACTGGCACAACAGCCCACAAGCTCTGGTAATCTACCCTGGGGCTTATGTCTGGGAGTTCCAGGTTTTTCCCCTTGCTCCTTCAAATGTAGTTTAAATCTCTCTCAATGAGCCTAGCTAACTCCTGCCCCAAGATCCTTTTTCCCCTCTGGGACAGGTGCATTCCATCTGATGCCAAAAGGTCTGGCGTGCTGCATACTAACTCGTGATTGAAAAATCCAAAGCCCTGATGGTAACACCAGTCTCCGAGCCACAAGTTCATCTTTTGAGTTCTCCTGTAATCTGCTTCATCCATCCCTGCAACTGAAGGGATGGAGGAGAACACTATTTGTTCCTCCGGCCCCTTAACCAATATCCCCAAGGCCCTGAAATCTCTCTTTCTTGATTTAGGACTTCTCCTGGTAATATTGTCGCTACCTACCTGAAAAACCAAGAGAGGGTAGTAGTCTTTAGGTCTCACTAGAGTGGGGAGTTTTATCATGAGGTCCTTTACCTGGGCCGCAGGAAGGCACCAGACTTCCCTATGAAGCAGGTCCAGTCTGCATACTGGGCCTTCGACACCCCTCAGAATGGAGTCACCCACTACAATGATGCTTCTGGGGTTCTTCTTAGAATTGGTTTTAATACCTGGTCTAGAGTGACTCTGCCTTGGTGGACCTTCATCTTCCTCCTTGTTTGACTCATTTTCTTCATCCTTCTCTCCTTCATTCATAAGTTCCAGGGCTTGTGAAGGGACACCATGGAAAGTGAGGGAGGTCGGGAGGGTATTTTCCTGACTCCCTGAGCAGGGACCTGTTTCCAGTCTCCCCCATCTCTTGGGTCCCCTCCTTCTGCCTGGTAGCAAGAGGGTGAGGGATCGCCCGCCTCTTCTGGAGTCTCCATTTGCTCCTTTTGCTTCAGGGGTGCTAAGGCGCTTCTCCACCAATCAATTTCCCTTTTGTACTCCCTAATACTTCTTAATCTTGTGACCTCTTCTTTGAGTTCTGGCACCAGGCTGAGCAGGTCATCCAGCTGATCACAGCACACACAGGTGTTGTCACTGCTGCTACAGTATCTTGGGGATCCCTGGGTTACTTCCCTTTGTGGTTTCATATGTTCTGTGTGGGTTTTTTCCTTTCATTTTCATTACTGTAAAATACATAAGCAGTGAACAGCGACCAGTTCTTTTTCAATGACTACCTCATAGTGCCAAAATAGATAGGAAAAAGAAGACCTATTCACCTAACACCCAGTTACACAGAGATGTGTAGCTACAGAACTGACATAAACACATGAGAGAAAGAGTTTCACATGTTGTTATCCTTCATGTTCCTAAGGGCTGACTTCAGCATCACAGTGCTTGCTGTGGTAACTGAATTCTGATTTTAAAGGCTAATTCTCCTTAGGAACAGGCACCCTTGGGGATACTGATCCATACCACTGTCAAAGCCAAGCGAATGATTTTTTTATGTTTTTGAACACTGCGGTTCCTCAGAACCATTTGTTGAATGCTTACCTCAGAGAGTTAACATAGGTGGAAATAATTTTGTACAAATATATATATACATGTATAGATTGACTTCTAAGCAATAAGTACATTTGTAAAACATGTTTGCTGTTTCACAAATTGCCAAAAATCTACACATGTGCCATATAAATTATTCCTAAATCAGTTTCTATGAATTGTAAAATATAAGCAGAAGCACTTACTGGTTTGAAGGTGCAGTGTTACTGAGCTCAACACTCTATAATACATCATGATAGAGCTTCTTTTAGTTAATAAAAGCAGCCTGTCCTCTTCAAGTGCTTTCCTTGTATAATTCTCCATAACTGTGTGTAACCTGCATCACTGAGAATATTTTACAGGACTACATGTAACATTTTTAGGAAGCAGTAAATTTTTGTTCATCCTAAAATAGATTTGACAGGTGGACTGGGTGGCAATTCCTTTCAAAGCACAATTTGCAACCAAATGCAAAAAGATTCTGTGGTAGATGCTGGCATCAGCTACTTGTGAGGACCCTGAGACACTTCTCAAGTCAAGGCACAAAACTAGCATGCCTTGACAGCAGACCAAGATGAGAACTCGGTACACACTATTTATTGCCTTTAAAAGGGAACTCCCAATCCATGAGTAGAGACAGAGCTTGTGAATAACAGCAAGCAGTCCAATATAGAAACTGGGGGCCAAGGTAATAGCATATACTGAAAATATCACCAGTTTCACAATTTACATACATTTTGACATACTTAATCCATGGTTAGTCCATGTTTTGAGAAATGTACTGTAAGAAGAGAATCTCACTGAACAAATACTGTATTTATCATGCATAACATTGAAAACAACCAATAAGATATAAATCCTTTTCCCAATTATTACTAATAGATAGCTTAGGCTGCTTTTTACATTTTATACCATTTAATAAAATTAACTTCAAAGAATACTAGAATGCAATGCAAACAAATAAACAGTGCAGACAAGCTGACAAAATAGATTTAAGACTTCTTTTGAGATGTTATTAAATTATTGTAATAAGAAATCATCAAAAAGAAAAATCCTGTCTTCACTGAAATTAATAGGATTTTTTTTTTTCCTTTGACATATCTGGGACCAAGATTCTCCACCAATACCTTTTAATGAGAAATATTTTATTTATAAGTAATCATCTAGGACTCATTTGTTCTAGTCCTTGTAACCAAATTACTGCCTATTATCTTCTGCTAGTGTTATTTTGCTATAATTACCCAAGGATACACTCTGCCTGCATATTTTTATTTTATAGATGGGACATAAATGCAATACATAAATGACACATGCAAGAAAGGCTATTGACTTCAGTACTTGCAATACCTTGCTGATGTTCCCCACAGTCACACAAATGAAGAAAATAATATTGCTTCTATTCTTAGCACTAGCGCTAAATCTAGAACACATGTTCTTCAAGGGACCTTAGAAAATATTTTCACATTCATATCATGTCAGTTTGCTACTCATTCCCATCATTTCAGAATCCTGGACTAAACTACATATATTTGATGAGATGTCATAAAACAAAATCACTTCCCATCTAGATAATGGTATCAGAAAAGTGGGAATGCATTGCAATTACCTTAGTTTAGGGTATGATCGGCAGCATTGGTTAGGGTTCTGGTTTTGGTTTGGGTCAAGGACCTCGATTAACCCTAAACAGAGACTGTATTACTAAGCAAACACAGAATAAATAGGTGTCTGTATTTTTACTTACACTAAAGAATATGGATAGAAATATGAGTGTCTGACTAGTCCATGGCTCTGTGATAGCTATATGATTTAGCAAGGATATACAGGGCATTTTGCATTGGCACTGGGAAAGAAAAGCTGTATTTTGTCGACATGAGAGTCTCCAACCGGAACAGAACGTCCTGTGGCTTCAGTGATGAACTACCTTCAATTTATTATTAAGCAGTCTTGCCTCCTCTATATTGGATTATGCACTGTGCAGCAGTTCTGTTCTTGCAAAAAGACCATTTACACTTAATGAACTTGTAAAATAGCATTTGCACCACATTCTGCAACAGTATCATTTGACTGGCAGGTGCACATCACCAAATACAGGTTTTCTTTATAATTTTCATTGACATAAATCATACAGGTTTTATTTTGTAACAGCAAAAGAAGTTTGGCCTTCAGTTGGATGCTTGGAAAAAATCTGAGAGTCTGATGATTATAATGATTAGACAGCTACATCTTAGACCACCTGTAAATGGTGGAGTAAACAAAGAAAACATCTTTATTAAGGAAAGGGTGTCAGAGGTCACTTTTCAAATATTAGTTTTAACAAATCCCTTTGTTGTCTTTTCCATCACATCTTCAAAAAACTGTAGCTGTACTTTTCCAACACTGCCTCCTTTTTTCTTGATACTCTGACTGATTAAATAATTCTTCTGTTTAGCTTTTTAAGGTAATTTTTTATACTATGCATATTACAGAATTATGCTAAATTTCAATGGACACCTTTCAAACTAATGTTTGTCATCTGACTAAAGTAAGTGATACTTCTACAAGTCAAACTAAATCAAGAGCAGACACCTTGTATGTCCTTATTTTCAAGAATAAAAGCAATTGGGTCTTCAAGCACCTGGGATACACCTTAATTTGGCTGTTTGTCTCATACCTAATTGAGAAAGATTGCATTCTTACAAAGTGACACTTTGTCCATACTGATAGCTGCAACAGGGAACTGAGTAGGATTAAGATCTTGTTCATGCTCAGTTCTACTGTGTTACCAGTCTCTGGAGAGTGCCTTACTACAAAAGAATTATGGTGCAAGGCAATTTCCTTTGTCAACTGCTGTGGCTTTATAACTGTAAAGGGAAAGACAGGGGAGGACACAGAGGATAAAGAACAAAAATGAGACAAAGGAAAAAAGCAAGAAAGCCCTAATAAAATAACTGGTCTTGTTCATTACTTAAGTTGCATCAGATGTTAAAAGACTACAGTTTATTTGCTTAGTACTGATGGATGACCCACCAACATTTGTTTGTTTCTAGCCACAGTACATAAGACTGTACAATACATAGTTGATGGCTTATATTAAAGTTATAGTAGCTATTTGTTCAGTATTTCATTTTCTAAGCATGGAATAAATATTTGTTCACAAGAGTTACATTATTAAATCTCCACCTTGAAGTGAGCCTGGTTTCCTTCTACCTTCTCTATTACTGAACTTTGGATATCAGGGTTTTTTTACATGTTGTTTTATTTCAATATGTTGTATGTGTATTAGCTGTGTGAAGAGACAGACCTTAAGATATGTATACCTAGGAAACATGGAGTTTGTTCCTAAAGAAATTAAGAGAAATTCTGTTCCATGTTAGTTAGTAGCCTTTTGGCATGAAAAAGAAATTAAAGATATTTACAATGCTATTTATTGTTTACAGCATATTCTCATTTTTTGATGAAGTGTGCAAGGTGCCTGCGAGAGAACAGATGACCAGTACATTGATCTTTGTTGCTATGCACCTTGTGGGCCATTATGGAGCCTTTTGTTAATTTGTTCTAGCATCACCATATAATTCAGCAGTACTTTAATTTATTTTCAGTCCTATAAGGAATGATTTTTTTTCTCTCCTGACAAATACATATTTTTGACTGCTGCTGTAACGAGCAGTAAATGTGATGGAGTACAGACATAGCGTTTTGCACAGGTAGGTATACTGCAATGTACACTCACACAAACAAATATATATGTTGTTCGTATAAGCTGTGATGCAAATATGCACATTATAGAAAACAATTTTAATATGTCAGTATAAAGAGAAACATATATAACATGTCTATGTATATATACCAATATACTTGAATAGTAGAAAATTTTTTTGTTAGCGTGTAAAAATAAGTTATTGAATGTCACTTGAGTAAGTAGTTTTATGTATTATATCACTTTTAGAATAGTAGATGAACTGTGAATAGCAGTTGGGAACTGTCAGTGTTGGGTCAATGGTTGGACTGGATGATCTTCAAGGTCTTTTCCAACCTAGACGACTCTGTGATTCTGTGAACTTCTGTACACAACTTGTTACACTTTTTAATCTGTCTCCATCCTTAATTCTTAAGGTGGCTACACTTGCTGCTAAACCTTATTTGTAAATGTTTATCATAATATCTGTGTATGTCCATACCTAAAATAAATCGTCCACAAAAGAGTCATATTTGCTCATTAAAACATTCACTTCTGTATACTAGCTAATGTTAGACAAATGTAGGATCTGAATTGTGCAAGACTTGGGGAAAATGTCTTCCACAGTAGACATTGATACACAATGCTGCAAAAATGGCCTAGGATAAAATTTGGTTCATAACGTCTAACACCTGCAACAGAACTTTTGTATGTTTTTAGAATTTTCAGAATTTTAAAAAAAATAACATTTAGCATATAAAACATCTCAAAAGAAAAATTACATCTGGAGTAGGTGCTGTATACTGACACCTTGTAGTGAAAGGAGTAACCAAACAGAATCTAGAAAACTTGATTAGGCAGTCAGAAGGGAGAAGAATATCTAAGTGGTATTCACAAAGACTAATTAAATTCATTTTTAGTAGAATACCAGCAAGGAAGAAAGAGGGAAGTTCAATAAGATGATGTTATTTGACATTCTGTATTTCAAATAATGCAAATGAAATTGCATTAAAGCTGGTGGACAATTTTTGAAGAAGTTGCTGGTGGAAGAGATGTTGTGGGGACACTCACTAATGATCAGATTTAAACTTCCATGTAAGCCAACACAGAAGGCAGGTGGCCTTTTCACATAGTATATCACTACTGCAAATGACAACATGATAGAAATTAATCATAGTCGAACACTTGCCAATGTCTGCTTGACCTACATGTCGCAGTTCTCTTTCAAACTATACATTGTTAATACGAAAAAAATTATGACATCTTGCGCTGGAGCTTCATCTCTAGACAGTTCTACAGAAGAACAAGAGAACAAGTACACATGTTACTATTTTTTAATGTGCAGGGAGAGAAATTCCTTTGTGTTTGTAATTACATTTGGTAGTTTACAAACTCTTTATCTGAATTAAGAAATTATTTTCTGAAATGTTGGAAGGATCTGATTTAACTAGGCAGTCTTAAAAACTGTTCATTCTCCTTTCAGGTAATCACAATGTTTTGTTATAAAGCAACATACCAAAAGCTCTAAATGATAAACTGCTGTTGGGTCTACAAGCTATCAGTCAGAAAATGAGTAAGAGAAAGCGGGGGATATGCAGCAGAAATTGCTATGATTTATGGCAGTACTGCTATAATCACATCACAGTACAGATTTGTTCTGAAGAACTCAGTTTAATACTTTGTGTACTTATATTTATCACAGGTCTGTGCAGACACAGAAACAATGTTTTTATTGAACTATGATGTGTTTGACTTTAGATACATTTAGCACAGATGACAGTTTTTAACCACTAATTTTGACTTACGTAGTTAAGTATTATATAAAGATTAAATGGCAGTAAACAAGGAAACAAGCCACAGAGGGTTGTATGGCCTTTGTTTGGAAATCATAAGCATAATGAGGGTCATTATCCTCTATAAACTTGTTTATGAGCATTGGTAGTGAGTCTGGGATTTAAAACATTTGTGAAATTTTGACTGCAATTTGTCAGGCATGTTGGCAAAAAAAATCTATTAGCTTGAAATGTAAGAAGGAAAACCAATTTAAATATTGTTTCATTGCTTAAATAACTTGAATATTGGAAAAGCTGAACAACTGTTAAAATCATGAGGTGAAGAACTTGGCTCCTCTTCAGTTTGTTAGTGATTACTGACCATTAAAAATAGTTCACAGACAATTCAATAGTGATTAAGAAAGAAAACTTAAAATACCATGAGCACAGTGTGAAGTATAAAATAGAAATTGTCTGAAGATTTAGTGAAGACCCCACTGCATCAAAATATAAGACAGGACTTCTCAGGTGTCCTTAGAAACTACTACTTGAGCTTTGTGTTCTGGGAAACATGAAAATGTCATAAATAAATAATAATTTAAAAATCATTTATATTCATTAGATCTGTCCTCCAAGTACTTGTCCAAGTTCCCCTTTGAATCCGTTAAAAGATTTTGCATCTGCAGTTTTATTCTGGGATAATTGAGAGATGGACTGAATGAATTACCTGACGTTGAACTCTGAAGTCTATAGAATATGGCTTTGAGTTAAGCTTTACCCAAAAAAGAGTGGTTGAATTTGGTATGAGTAGTGGTAAAATAACAGAAGTGAACATGTACAAGAAAGACATGGACCTGTTAGAGTGGGTCTAGAGGAGGGCCACAAAATGATCAGAGGGATGGAGCACCTCCCTTACGAGGAAAGGCTGAGAGAGTTGGGGTTGTTCAGCTTGGAAAGGAGAAGGCTTTTATTGCAGATCTTATCGCAGCCTTTCAATACTTAAAGGGGCCTTATAAGAAAGATGGAGAAAGACTTTCTACCAAGGCCTACAGTGACAGGACAAGGGCAAATGTTTTTAAAATAAAAGAGGTTTAAATTGGAAATAAGGAAGACATTTTTTATAATGAGGGTGGTGACACTGGAACAGGTTGCCCCAAGAAGTTGTGGATGTCCCATCACTGGAAATGGAAAGATAATAGCTTGCAGTGATTTTTCAAATACTGATTGTAAAAAATAATATAATTTATAAAGAATTAGATGTGATATTTTTTCATTAAGAGTTTTTGTCTTTAATACAGAGTTTGTTAATTCATGTGACAATTGCTAGGACTTTTGTACAGTCTTAATGCACAAATGTATATGTAAATATTAATAAGATATAGATAATTTAATTTAAATTTTATTCATATTTTTCTTGTCCTGAAAACTGTTTTCCATTTTTCATTGTTTTCTCAGATTTTTCTTGGAAAGAGATTTTGAGCTCCTGGTTCATAGGAACTCCTTCATCAGATGGAGAAATAATACTTTTAGCTTGTGTGATGAAACACTTCTAGTTTATGTTTCAGTTCATGTGAGTATAGCAATATTGTTGAAGAACATTACCAGCATACACACACAATCTACACCTGCCATCATCATAATGAAGATATCTGAATAAATTTTGTTTGAGAGAATCACAACCTTTATCTTTCCATAAAATGATGGAGAGTAGGTAATGGGTTTCCTATTTAGATGCTCATTAAAATGTGGTTGACACACTTAGGGCAGATTTGAGACAAATTTTCCTCCTATAGCTTGTTTGACAATTTCAACTGTAGCAGCCACTTGGCAACAGATTATGTTGCATTATACAGTATTGCTTCTCTTCTCTTCTAATGCAATTGCATTAGAGCCATCCTTACCATCTCACACTGCCTAATGTCTGATTATCTAACAAAACAATATGTCCACTTTTTATCCATGATGCTATAAATTATTCTGACTTACAAAATAATTAAGGTGCAACACTGCAGGTAGGTTTTTGAGGATACTAACAGCATTCTGCTTAAAACACTGAAAGTTTTAAGGTAACACAATCTGCTTCAAAATAATATGCAGAGAAGTTAAAATTAATAATTTTACCTATTTTATATGTAAACATTTTCTCTGTAAAACATTTTTTTTGTGAATGTTATACAGTAGTTTACTTATGCTTATGCAATTTATTTAAGTGACTATGTATCAGAAGCCTGAAAACATTTTTTAAGGAATCTGTTGATAACATAAATATTGTTCTACCAGATTAGAAAACTGTGGAGAGTTTCTAATTCGATTTGCTTATGTGTGACTTCCATTCAAGTCACAAAAATGGGTATCTGTATTTGCATATAAAAAACCTTAACTTTGAAGGGAGCTGCACAGTCTTTGTTGGTTTTGTTAGACTTTTTTTATTTCTAGATCATGTGCTTTTTAATTGGTAACAGAAGAATATAACGAGTTTTGGGGCACCAAAAGAATTGCATTATATGTTCAACAAAACATTTGTGAGATGAATGGAGTTTTCCCAAAGACTGGTGAACAGTGATAGGAAGACCCAGTATGACTAGTATATGTGACACACAACTCTCTGGCAATGGCCAGAAGAAGATTCTTCAAGAAGTTTTTACATATTGTTTATAGAGCTAAAATATTAATGATTCTTGTGGGTTTTATGCATTAAAGACTCCATTTTGGGAGGTCTGGATTTGTAAGTGAGAAAGAAAAAAAAAAGGTCTTGGTGTCTTCATATTATAAGTCTGTAAATGAGTTTAATAGTCTCAGTTATTGCTATGCATTTATTTTCTTGAATTTCCAATGTACAGGTTCTCCATGTCTCCTAAACAGATTAGTATGTGGCATATCTCTGGTATGCATGTTAATAGATCAGGCATTTTTAACACAGTGCCTTTATCTTAAACTGCACTCTCTGCTTGCCTGTCTTTCTGTATCAAGGAAAAATGAAACAAGCCCTGAAACCTTCATGATTCTCTGGATACTGACTCCGGAGTGTTATCAGCATGGTCCTCCTTCCCTTCAGGAAAATAAAACCCATTTTTAAAAGAAAAGTCAGCAAGCATTAATGCAAAATTGATTTTATCAGTCTAAAATGAAAATACAGAAAGTGCAAGAATTACAGAGAGAACGTGGAGAGTGCAAGTGGAAAAGGTGGAAGGAAAACTAGGAGATAAGTGTAGCATTGTAAAATGGGAGAGAGTATTTTTTCAGGGGGAATTACTTCTGCCACAGCATACAGCTCCCAGGTGGTGTCAGGAGCTTTGAGGAACAGAGTGACACAGAAGGGGGTTGGTGGTAAGTTTGACAGATCAGCAGGAGCCCTCTGCTTTTCCTTGCAGCCTGTACGTAAGTGTGGTAAATGAGTGGTACCAACCAAGAGATTTCTAGATTTCCAGAGAGATTTCTAGAGCTTTTTTCTATATCTGGAAATCTGCTGTACATATTCTAAGGACATACCAAAAGGGTACCACACCCTTCAGCCATGTCACACATGTATGAAGGCAGTTGTGCTTGTGGTTTGCTATCTGAAATTTGGTGTATGCTTGTGCTTCAGATAATGGTTTTGAAACAGTCTGAAGTCTTTTGAGAATCAGAGATGTGCAAGAGCTTTGAAGGAGATGCAAATTGCCTTTATACAAAAGCATTGCTATAATATTATTGGAGGGTGAGGCGAAATCTACACATTTTTTTCTGAGCCACTGCATTTTAATTCTGTTACACTGATTTTTTGTGTAATACTTCCGAAGTTGACAGTCTTATATTTCACTGATGAATCATACAAGATTATATGTTTAAGAAAAAGAAATATGTATACACAAGTATTTGAATTTCAAATTCACCACACCTTGTGCAAACAGTAGAATGGAGTGGGAAGATTAAAAGTGTTCAATTGGAATCAAGTGGTAGTGATGTGGTGGGAAGAGTTGACTTAAGATAGAGGATAGGAGCATATTCTGGAGAGAAGAGGACATTTTCAGCAATTGCTGGCGGCAGTGCTGCAGCATCTCAAAGGAAAACAGGTATGGAAGAGAAGTGGAACTCGGAAAAAATATTTCACATTCTCCCATAACAGCAGTGTAAGTTAGTAGTAATAAAGCCTGCTTACATTTTAGTTCTTGTTAGCAATCAGTGCAAATACAAACATATGTATGCTCTCGATGGTTTTACTGAGATTTGGATTTGCGCTAATACAATCTGGAAATTGATGCCATATTATTCACTTTTCAAAATGAATTCACTTTTACAAACTATTTCATCAGTTGTACTGAGCTTTTTTAAGGCTGATGGGAAAAGCATAAGACATACCAACCATGGCTGATTTCTCTTTTTACAGACACCTGAACTAAAGTATCTAAAACATAAACTGAGAATTGCTATAATAACACACACTCCCACACATGAAACAGGAGAAGAGAAAGGCAGGTTCTTTTCAAAGCTCACGGATCAGCTTGAAACCAAGAAGATTATTTCCTCTCAAACCAAGGACACACCAGCAAAAGAAACATCAAACTGAATCAGTCTGGGCTTTCATGTGAAATAAAAGAATGAATATTTGATGCTTGTTTCAGATTGATATTGGTATTGACTTTTCAATAACAAGCATGTAACAGAATACAACTTCTCACATC
The DNA here is from genome assembly GCF_047716275.1 of Strix uralensis. Classification (NCBI taxonomy): domain Eukaryota; kingdom Metazoa; phylum Chordata; class Aves; order Strigiformes; family Strigidae; genus Strix; species Strix uralensis. The sequence continues at coordinate 129,936,797 of NC_133972.1, read as the reverse complement.
ATTTAGAAATCACCCCCGAGGTTTAAACTAAAGCACAAGAGATTTGGCAGGAGATGATCTGTTTCATAACAAAAAGAAGTACATTTTAAGGATGTACTACTTATCCCAAAATATAAGAAATAACAAGGAATAATAATAATGTGATGGAAACAAGTCTTAGAACTTCACCTTTGTGGCAGCATCAAAACAGACAAAGCCCATGCTAAAGTCGATGGTAAGTCCCATAAGATGACTCTCCAAAACACAGGCATACGTCTTGCACTGTAAAAGAAAAATCAGAGAAGGTAGTTAACACAGAACACATTTCTTCAAATTCTTTCTAGGACTAGTATTTCTGTGTCTTCATTCTAATGTTTATATATCTCAAAATTATTATCAGAAATAAGTAATTTGTGTGTAAATAGGTCAATTTATTGCCAGTGTATTTCAAATCAAAGGGTTTATATCAGTGATGAAGTTTTCTAAGTATTGTAAAAAGAGGCTTTGCTTCCATTAGGGAAAAAATAAATCAGAATCAGAATTGCTTCAGTGGTTTGCCAATGACAATTGCTAAAAGGGAAGTTTCATTATTTTTGAACCCTTTTATTTGCTTTGCTACCCAGTAACTTCCTCTAACATTAATATATTCCTTTTATCCTTTTAAGAAAAAAATGAATGCATTTGTAAAATATCTCTTTGGTATGCTGTTTGTTTTTGTGTGTCCTAAATCTCAGTGAAAAAGGTATTATTTCATACCATGTAGCAACTGATGTAATCATATGAAATACCTTTTTTGCTTCAGCTAGTGGACCAATATCTCTCAAAGGTTTCTATGAGAAATCCCGAAACTTTCCAGTTCTATGATTTTTAAATCTATACATCTATTTATTTCCATAACATCACACTTGAGTGCTGTGAGACATCTATTGGTGTCATTTTCAGTATTATCAAAACTATTGCTGTGCATGAAGGCTGACTTCAGGTACAAAATGACAAACTTGTATTTTTCATCACAAAATATGCAAAAAAAATTAAAACATTTCCAAATCTGATGTAAATTCTTTAAAGAAACAATTCTTATTTTATAGAAATTTTACCCTCCAGATTAAATGAAATATATTCTTCAAATATTGCTGTAGCCACTAAATACATGAAATAAAGACTTCCATGATCTATAATGTGTCAAAGAACTAAAATATAAAATGTAAACATGGGAACAATGTAAATTACTAAATTATCAGTGTTACAAAAGTATGTATTTTTGGCATTCTGATTATCGAGGATAAATGACATGCCTTTACTTATATTTTCTTTGGGCGGGCTCTTTGGATTCTAAAGGGTCTTCCCCAGAATACAAGAAGCTGAAAGGCTCATTAACAGCTTCTAAGAGTGGACATAGACATTGTAAAGCAGGTAAATGGAAAAGTTAATACCTATATAGATTCCTTGGTTATTTTAAATTTTACTTTCTTACACTTCAATACAGATTTTGTTACTGGAACTGAAATATTGCTTTCATTGATCAATTCATTGAGTGAATTGCTTTCATTAATCAAATCAGGTTCCAACTACATACAAACAGTTGGTGGTTAATCTTTGTGCACACACCTTGGAGCTCTAGAATCCAGGTTTCAAACACAGTGATATCCATCACTGAGGCTGAAGGACAATCTCTGTTAGTTGTCAGTGGGGCACAAGTGCAGCATTTAAGCCAGTCTATAGACGAAGCATGGCTATCTATAACTCAGAAGTGAAAACAATCCATGACATGTGCCTTACAAGATGATTTTGTGTTATTGCTGAGTAACTCATATGTCACTGTGTGATCCACCAAAGGTGTTCAAAAACTGTAACTGTCTGTCTGTCAGTAAATGAAAGCTTTCCTACTGCTGCTGTTGAGACGGAAAGCAGCAACTGCTCTGTTCTTGTAGCTTCCAACACTGAAAGAACTTTATGTACTTGACTAGATGTATAAAACCTGAATTCATACAGTATAGAGGTGCACTTAGTCATTATAACTATTACTGCATAAACTGCCAAAAATTGTAATTATCGAATCAGTGATTCAGCTCTGTGGTTTGCAGTCATATGGTATTTGTGTTTACATTAGCAAATAAAAGTGGCTTTTTTTTTGGAGCAGCTACACCATAAAAGTGCTATGAATATGCAAACTTTGATTGTAAATCAGTGCAGTTAGAAAAGGAGAGGATATTGCCTTTGGCAACATCTCGTTATTAGAAAAAAAGTGTGTAAAGTAATATATTTCACAGTGACACTACTTAATGAATTCACATATGCAAAAATGTTCAGGTTTTGCATGCAAAGCAAAATATGTACAGTTTTGTAGAAATATCTTGCTAACTTCCTACAAGATGTAAACTACATTTTTATTTGTAGACCTATAAGATATCTAGAACAGATATAGAACCTTACTGAGAATTAAAATTTGACAAGGAGACAGTATATCAGATTTACAGTATGTCTTGCCATCTAACTCACCTGACCTCCAACCTCAACACCAGAGGTCAACCTACAATGCGCATTGTAGTGACACACTGAGCTGACACAGCTACCTCTGCTTAAGCACAGCACTGTGCCTGGGCTAATTAGCCTCACTGAGGAGTTAAGATTTATGAAAAACAGGACATATCAGCCTTGGTTCAATGCTGCACTGAAAAAGCAACCTGCTTCCCAGACTGAAAGTTCTTTCTGCAAAAGGCAGTGCACAGTTTGTGGAGAAATGTCATCTAGTTCAGCTCAGTGTGATTATCCTTAGGAAGAAACTGCATTGTAAGGTGCAGACCACCAGTAATAGCTGATTTTTTACTTATTCTTATACGTAGACCAGTCTATGCCCTCAGACCATGTAATCCATGATGTTCAAACCAATTCAGAGAAGCAAAAATGTGAGAATAATAACAGGATCTCTGGACAGCGAGATTTTAGTTTCTCTGGGGAAGAATGTCCCTTGCTTTATGTATGTTGTATGCACTTGCACATGATTCTGGTCACAGGTCAGAGTAGGAATGTGAACTTTCAGACACTCATTAATAATTTAAAATTTCTTATACATTTAACAAACACTTTAAATCATTAAAACTAATAATAATATATACTGTGGCTGTTTGGCTTCGGTTGTTGAAAGCTTATCAGAACTGAAGCATCCTTCTCCCAAAAGAAGCAGAAGATATTTCAGCACTCATTTCTTGTTCTCTCACAGAATACAGAATCTTAAATTAGGTTCAGACAGGGGCTGAAGGAGACAACCCAAAGTTGTTTCTTAGATTCTACTACCTCAATACATCTAGTTTAAATTATGGAAAGAATGATATGTTGTAAACCTAGTGTAAATTATCTCTGAAGCTAAGGAAAAGCATACTATAAATCCAAGATTTAATTCAGACTTTCAAACTCAGATTCAACTTCAATGGAGACAAATGTTAAACTACTGTAACACAAAGCAGCTTACACAATAATCCATACATTAGGGAACAAAACCCTACAATACAAACAAGAAAGAAACAACTACAACATAAACAAGAAAAAATACATGATGGAAGTGGTGAAAATTTTAGCATAAAGCAGCAGGAACACAAAGGGAACCTGACAATCACATATAATTGCACAACATTATGCAAGCTATAGTAGTCTCAGATTCTTCATATAACAATGCTGTGAGATAGTAAGGAAAAAGGACCTCCATTTCAACTAAATTTTTTTTTCTTTTAATAGATAATGATGAAAATGGATTAGATCCTCTTACTACTCTAAAGAAAATTATCTCAAGAGTGACTGCAACACACCACAGTGGCACCACTACAGCATCGTACAGCATATTATTGCTAAATATTATCACCTTCACTATCTCTCCTCTAATTTATTTCTTTCCTAAAAAAAAAAAAACCTGCTTAACTTTTGTTTTAGATATGCCTCTGGCAGAATCTATGAATTAGGTTTAAACAGAATTTATTACATGCTTATAGTAAGGCATTTTAAAAAAATTTTATGATGTATTCTTTAGAATTACATCAGAATAGGGCCCTGATTAACCTCTCATGAAAGTTAATGCCAATTTTTACTCATTGAGTAACTGTGTTATTATTTGTATGATCTTGAAATAGTACCCGACGCATTTGAATAATTCTAGATGGCAGCTTTAAATTGCAGTTATATTTCCAAAATTATATGATTTCATAGTAAGACAAACCTGCACACAGCTGGATTATCATTTCCCATAAAATATGAATATTCATATGAATATGATTACATAAACCACAATTTTAGTAAAAATGTATAGTTGATACCTCAATTTTGAACTTGACATCTTTTTTTCTCACAAAGAAATGAAAGAATGTGTCAGAGACAAATTATACTACTACTTAGTCAAACCAGATTTTATCTGAATCTGCAAATTGGTGGATGAAAGCAGTAATAGATTGCTGAAAGAAAAATGAGGAGGCCAAGACCAGTTATATTAAAAATTAACATTCTATTTTTTTTTCTAAACTGAGGTCTAGAGAGGCAAGGAAATAAAGGAAAAAAGTTGAAATCATAAGTGTGTGTTTCACAATAATAATCTATCATGAGAAGCCTGTTTGTTCACTTTAACAAATTTTCTATAATCAATTAATCTCAGGAAATCATTACTCTGACTTTATAATTGTTACTCTGAACATCAGTAGAATGAAAAGAAAGGTGGAAAGGTTAAAATTAATCTGCGGTTAAGATTATTAGGGAAATTAATTTTGGGAAACATGGGAGCAATTTTGAATAAATGCAATTCTAAAACCCAAGAGAAAAATCTAAACTAAGAATGCTACAGTAGGAATCAATATTAGAGAAGAAAAAATATTAAGCAGCTTCTGGGCTAAAAGTTATTCAAGAAAATTGCCATATATTTTTTTACTGATGGCACAGTAGTGCTTCTACAAACAATCTTGCAGTCAGTTATATGAGAAAGACAAAACATCTCAAATATTTATTATCAGAGGATATATACTGTTGCAACTTTTATACAGAAAAACTACACTTACATTTTTCAGTATGACAATCAGAGTTCAAAAGAATAGCTCCTGTAAAATGTAGCAGAGTGCATGAATTCAAAGATAAAAGTTGAACCTTCTTCGACTCTTCCAACAAAGGTAACATGCGTTAAAACTGACAGCAGTGTAGTTTTTGCAAAATGGATCATTAGTATATACCAATTCAGTCCATCTGCATGTGTTGGTTTGTAGGTCAGAAAAGAGCTAATATATAACTAACTAACAATTTGTCTAAATAAAAAGCCGTCAGTGCTTGCATTCCCAGGAGGACACAGAAAATGAGTGCAGGGAAAGTGAGCATTAGCCAATACTTGCACAGGCTAATATGCTAACATGATTTCTGTAGGTTTGTATACAGAATAACTCACGGAAACATCAACTAAAACTGTTCCAATCACATGTATTAGAACATCAATATAACAACTAGGATTAGACAAATTATAATTGTTGTGGGTATTTTTTTTTCTCCTATTTTAAATCAAAAAACCATGACTTTTTGGTCATGTGAGAAAAGCAGTTATCTTCAAACACTCTGATATGTAATTTTGCTATAAAAAATCGCTAGTAATCTGTACTTGAATGTCATCCATCTCTGCTCTGTCATCTGACAATTGAGGAAATAAATACACAAGAGACAAGAAATGTGGGAAAAAAGAATAATGTATTTGAGGTATAATTTTGTTCTTGCTTGCATCCTGTAAGTACTCTCATTTAGGGTGCTCTCATTCCTGATCATTACAAGGACAATTTAATTCCTGCAATATTCTCTTATGTTATCCAATAACAAATATATTAGCATGTAAGACAGTATGTAAGAATATCTAAACAACTGGTTTTGTCCCTGATTATAGACTGTTTTTTCTCTTCTGTCCACGAACTTTTGTTAAAAATATGTATCACCAAGTCACATGACTCAAAGATTGTATTTGAGATTATCTCTTCTAAACGCAAGATTGCAAGCTGTTTGGGAACACCAAAATGGTTTTTATGCAACTACATACATAAAACAGTAATAATTTGAGAGTTGCAGGACGTCAGAGAATTTCTTAAATTGTATCATTTCACACAGACCTAATTTGTTAATGTACTAAAAGGTAATCATCAAGGCAGTTGTTCTCACCTGTATCCGTTCAACTTCTAAAAAAGTTGCTGTTTGGAAGGCTTTTTCCCATAGTGTTAGGTCAGATTCTAGTTCCACAGAAAAGTAAAGATCTTCTCCAGATTCAGACTGGACACTGAAGCAATGTTTCCGCCGGTCCAGTAGATCACTGTCCTGATGAAAACCTGAAGTTATATAATCTGGCATACATCAATTAATATTTTTAATTGCAATAATCTATGCCTCAAACCTAGCATTTTTAAATGGCATTTCTAATTATATAAAACTGTAGTAACTACTGAGAACCGAGGAACTGAAAATTAGGGGTTTGGTGTAAACATGGGTATTTCAATTAATTTTAAACAGGACACCTATATTCAGAATGGTACAGAACAACACAGCATATCTGGCATAACTTCCAATATTTTAACAAATCACTTCTCAAAAATGTTATCAGCTAAACACTTTTAAATTAGATAAATTCTATAAAAGGTGTCCACTTTCTATTCACGTGAGAGGAACGCAAATATCAGCTTCTCTGACCTATTTGACTCACCCACTCTACTCTGGAAGGCTCGCCAAAGGAAGCAAGAGATTTATTTAAGAAGTATGAAAAGTCCATCTGTCCTATTTTCCCTATAGAGGCTAGACAAAACAAGTTCATATTTCTGGTGGCTTACAAAATCCAACATAAAATTTGTTTGTAGATGCATACTGCCAGTAGAGAATATAGCAGATGCCATTGGTTAAGTTGCTGGCTTTGGACCTGGAGGAGGAAGTTACTTTTGACTTTACTTTCAACACAACACCACACAATGAATATCAGGTTATAAATATATAATATTTAATGATTGCTAGCATTTCTAATTGGCACTAAATCAAAGAATAACCAAGGTAATCTGGAAATCCATTACTAAAATGTTTTTCAATTCTTTTTTTAATAGATGATGTTTTATGCTAAAATTCTGGCATGTAATTAATTCTTGTGAAAAATACACTGGCAGAAACACTTTTAATTAATTTTGTCCTTACTACAGCAAAGCAGCTGTCACAAGCCACAAGCTCACCAGCTGTCCTTGCAAATACATCTGGAAATTTGGCTATATGTAGCTTGGATGCAATTTCTACAATGCTACCCCATAGCAGAGGGCAGAGTTGAGATCAGTAAAGGAGACTCACAGGACAATATTTCCTGCTGGTTATACGCAACTTGAATAGACCAAGGGGACACCATAATCAGCTGATACAAGCTGGAAGAGCACCTTACTTTATTCAAGCCAGCTCTCTCTGGGGCAGAGAATCAGGAACTTAAAGCCGACTGAGAATGGAAATATATAAAGCAGGATTCTGTATGGAACTATTACTCTCAAGCAGATAACTAGACAATGGTAGAGTAAGCACTATTTTCCTCTTTCTTTTCATTCAGTAGACATATGCCAGACCTGCTCAGGAAAGCCAATACAGCATGCGTTCATGAATGTTCCTTGTTCAAAACTGCTTTACAGTTTCTAGAAGAATCACTTACAGAGGCAACATGCCCTCTCTGCAATCACCATGACAACACCTAGTTGTTCAGATTTTAAAATGACCAGTCACTGTGGAACAATCTCCTTCCTTACTTCCATTGAGTCCTAAACTTAGCAGCTCAATAGCATTAAGTCATGAATGGAAAAATCAGAATGTACATAGACTGTTAGATATTAAAAACAGCATTTCAAAAAAAAATTAATATTCTCACAGATTTTTTTCAAAGTGTTCAGAGGGCTGTGTAGTTGAACCTATGCTCTACTACATGCTCAGCCTCAGAGTGCACGGAGCAGCAGCACTGCATTTGTGCTGCTCCTGTTTTTTGCATCCTGTAAGTACTCTCATTTAGGGTGCACAAAACATACCATCTTGCACCTGACTATACAAAACCCATGAATAGGAACTGAATGAGTAAAAGCACTGGCCAACCCTCACTGTTCCACTAAAGAAAAGCTACTTTGTATAGTATAACTACTTCTCATCTAACAGGTCTTAAGCAGGGTCTTAAACTCATTATGCTCCCAGAGCCACACGTGACTGAATGGGCCTGTTGGTTCATAACCAAACAGAACTTTTCAGCATGGAGTCTGACAAAACTCGTGTGCAAGGTATGTATCTTTCCCAGGAAAGGTTTTAGTTCTTCATAGCTACAACCTCAGAAGAAACTAAAAATATTTTGAATTCATCTTCACCTATTCTTGACAACAGTCAGTAGAGAACAATTAAATATTACTGATTCAGACTCTTAAACCTTATTTGAAACAAGACTATGGCACTATGTGGGATCATAGGAATGACTGTTATTATCACAATAGAAGTAATAGCCCTTGTTTTCAAATGGGAAGAAGTTTAGTGCAGTGCCCAATTCCAGAATGCATATCTCTATTTAGCTGGGCACAGCTAAGGTTTGATGCTTTTAAATTACATTGTTAGATTCTCCCATTCTTACAGGCTTTTTTCCTATTGAGAAGAATATGGTGGCTATGAAAAACATTTGAGTTCTCAATGTAAACTGTGAAAAATAAAGCGTTAAAATTTTTGCTAAGATTGATCTCTCTTAAAATGTGTTTGAAAAATACAAAAATCTCAGAAAAGTCTTTCAAGTGATTAAATAAAAGTTTGTGTACTGTATTATCAGCATTGCTAGCAATAATTGTACAAGATTTTACCAAGCATTACATCAAACCTAGATGATGAAGAGAAAGAAGAGCTAAATGAGATCTACAGTATTAATCCCTGTTTCTTCTATTTATATATGAAAAGGAAAACATTCTATGATTTAGAAAAGATCTAATCAATACTAGGTAGCATTTCCCCTCAGTGCTTTACATATAAAGATTTTAGAATATTTCAACAACTACATCATATTGCGACAAACAACATACATATGTACTTATGTATTTGTTTATTATTGGAATTTACATTTTGTGAAGTTCTTATCTGGAATTAAAACAAAATTCAACATTTCCAAAAACATAATAATTTTCCACAGAATAATAATGTATGTACTGGCAATTTTGATATCAATGTCTATGACTAAGTGCATGGTAACAAAAGTTCAAGTCAAATGTATTTAAATGTTGTACTTCAGTTTTTAAAAAAATTGCTGACATACATATGAGGTATTTCTTTCCTTCTTAGTGGCATTTCATTCTACTTATAAAAATAATTTGGTGCAAGGCTCCTTTCAGCACTGCTTCTGCTTCTTTTTCCTGCAAGATCTTTAGTTTTTCATTTGTTCTCAGGAATTAAAAAGTGAAATCTGTATTTCAAATTTATAGTTCTAACTATGTTTCCATTTGTACAATGGATAATCACAGGAAACAATATGTAGGCAAAGCTAAAAGATAGCTATCCAAATGTCCTTGTAAAGGTAGGAATTTAAAGCAAAAGCTTTTCTTAGGAATCCAACTGAGAATTGTCCAAAAGTCTCTGCAAATTTACGATAAACTTGTCAGGAGTCTCAAAAACAGGTCTGGATTAAGCAGGAATCTTCATTAATTAACTTTTATCAGACGGTGATTTCAGCTAAAATACAGAATGTCATTCTAGCCATTTAAGAATATGCTATGACTCTGTATTTTTATAATCACTTACTTAGTCAATGATGGACATGAGCCAATTTCATGTTGATTGTTTAAGAACTCTTTCATACTGTTAATGATTAGCTGTACCATTTGCTCCTGATGTTCCCAATGTGAATTAATACAGATTCACTGAAGAGGAACAGTCACAAAACTTGTAGCAGTATGCTAATTCCCTACTGGAAGGAAAGTAGTCCTGCTGAAGGATGGGCTGTGAGGAAAGTCCTTGGCTTACACCCAGCTTCAGGGTAATCCAGAATCTCTGCTGACAGGATGGTATGACTCCTGCTTGCCTAATTAATAATGATGTCCATGTTAAGTGAGAGTAATAAATTTGTCTAAGGGAACCAAGCATGGCTCATTAGGCAGGTCCTTTCAAATTAAGGCAGAACGCTTCTTTATCACTAAGTAGTGACATCTCCTTCTCTTCTGTAGAGGTAATCTTTTCTCTTTTGAAAGACTGCCCTGTCCAGAAGCAGCACTGCTTATTTTCGATTACTTGTGTCTTTTCGTTTTATGTATGGTGAATGCATTAAATACTCATATTTTGGTTATTAATTAAATGCGCTGAGATGCAAGAGATCCTCAGCTTTTACTATAGTCAGTGAGAGTTGAGTTGTTCTATTCTACAAAGGTCTGTGCAATAGAAAACAAAGCTAGGTCTACCAGTTTCATGCTCATGACATGATTTTTACCCAGGAGGTGCTGAAGAACTGTCTGGATGTCTGGTTTATCTGTAAAGTTACATGTAATATACAGAGTAATTTGGTGATGGAACTGTAAATATCAGTGACACTGGCAAGCAGTTTTTGACATGAACAACAATTCATGTAAGATGTTCAAAACCATACTAATCGGAGTTGTATAACTAAATAGACAAAATAGACCTTGACTTTTGAGATAATTTTATTTCAGCTGTTAAAGTTAGGTAAATATTCATGTTTGTGATATTAATCATAATAATTCATAATAATACACATACGAGAAAACAAACAAAACCTGTTTTCTTTGTTGACTAGTTCAGACAGTTCTGCAAAAAGAAAGCTGTCTTATCATTACCAAGCTTCAAACCTAGCACATAAATTTTCTGAAGATAAAAAGCATTCTTCCATCACTTCAAGAGTGCAATAACTCCAAGGTGGCTGTAAAAACTAATCACATCATGCCTTTACACTTGCTGGCATCACAGCCCTGGTTATTTTAGTTTGTGTCTCTTTTCACTTATCAGTTCCATCTACATAAACATACATCTTTCTAAAGGATTCTAATGATCTACTTCTTTATCTGAAACTTTGGAAACACTTTTCTTGAGCATCACCATTAGTTGCTATGGAGATGGTTCTAATAACATTTACAGGCAGCAGGGAACAGATTCACTCCAGAGTAAAAAAATGATACTGCTTCTCCAACATATCCTCATTAATCAAGTAATAAAGAAAAAATGATCCATGCAGGCATGCGTTTGTACATATCCCATCTTATTTGGACCATTCTGAATTTTAATGTTAAAAAAGTAAGAAAAATGTTGAAATTGCATGTGTGTATATATATATATATGCATTTAAATAAACACAGAATGCCAGCTAAACTGCAACTGGACAGAATATTTTTCAATGGCCAAATTTTATGAAAATATTTTTTCTCAAGGGGAAAAATAATTATAAATTATACATTTTAGTTTCAATTAAATTTCCATTAGAAAGATCTATCTGATTGCTTGAGAGAAACAGATGTTTATTCCCCGTAACCTATTAGGTACATCAGTAAACTCAAATTACTTTCCTATTCTGCCTGAATAGGGAAATTAATTTCCTATTCTGCCTGATTAAAAGGTTTCTCCTGAACCAGTGCCATAATTGTGCCTATTTCTTAATAACATCCACTCAGAAATGTGTTTATTTTAATGCCATAGGAGGAAAATTTTTGAAATTTTCATAAAACAGTCTAATCTTTTGGGGAAACGAATTATTCTATTACTTTCCAGAGAAGCACTTCCAGAGAAGTGGTTATTTTCTGCTAAAGAGAATTCAGAGGCTAATGTAATTACAAACAGAGATTAAAAAAAGGTGCTGATCATCTCTTTGGAGAGTTATTAAGGTTTTGTGCCTCTCCAAACTTTGAGGCATTATTTGCTGAAAATTTAGTTTATGAACAGATCCCAGAAGAGTGAATATAATGATAATAGATAGCAATGCTAAAGAGTGATCCTATCTCTTCCTTCTGAGCCCTTGTTTACAATGTTCTCAAATTTAAACAATTGTAGCTGGGCTTTTTTTTTCCATGTTAGTTGCATGCCTGTGAACATTTTTATTTTCACGCTATAGTTAAAACAGCTGAACCAGTTCTGTGAAAGAAATTAGGAAAATGAATTAAATTGTTTTGTCCATGTTAAAAACAAAGAAACAAACAGACAAGTAGAACCACCTCCTGAAACTGCTTTTTGGGCTGCTCTGGGACATCCATTCTTTGGAACGGCAATGACTGCTTCAGGGATGCAAGGAAACTTTTGCTGCCGTTGAAAAAAAAATGGAAGTTAAGATCTACTGAAAAAATTTGGATGTTTTGGGCAAAATTTGGCTGTTACCATTTTGATGATTTAATTCTGAACATGCTCCATCCCCATAGTGTACAGGAGCTTTTCTCAGCTATTAGGGGATGTTATGCTACTAGCCATGGGAAATGAGAACAGAATACACTATTTCTCCTTCAACAGGCTATGTACCTCTTCAAGAAGAGAAAAAAGCACCTGACTCAAAACCAGAAGTGGACAGAGAAATTATGTGGAAGAAAAGTCGTTATAATTTTCACATGGTGAAGTTTTTGTGTGGTTTTTGTTTTCTGTTGTGGTTTTTTTTTTTTTTCCAACTTTAGATGCATTTGTTTTAAAGGCAGGAAAAGGTCTTTTAAAGGTCTTCCTCGTGAAGGACACAAATATTGGAAGGATAAGAATTAAATCTGATTAAATAAAAGGCTGGAAAATTACACACCAAATTGATTATCCATTATAATAAAAGCATTAGTTCCGTGACTGCATACTCTTCTTTTATTTTTTTATTTTTTTTTCAACAGAATTCCTTACTCACTCAAATAGCTTGTCAATACATTATGGCAGGCTGAGAATAGATTAGGGTAGCATAGTCAAAGCATTTGTGTTGGATATCAATATGCCAGCAAATTTGTATCAGCAAATGTGTAAAAAATGGTATTTTACATGTACTTGCTAATAGTGCTCTGAAAAAAATTCAAAAGTGCCATGGAAAAGAAAATGCTACCATAAAACAAGAAGATAAAAAATTGTTAGGAAAGTAATATTTCTGTTTTCAGTGTTCATTCTGGGTGTTGCAAGTAATATGTAGACCTTCACTGTGAAGAGAATGCACCAAAGGAAATTCTGAACAGCTGTCCCTGAGACAGGAACAATTTATTTCATATAAGGAATGGGACACAGATCCAGTGAAAAAATACAGTGTGTTTACTGTTGCATGAAAGCCTACAGTCCTAAATACTTTATGCAATAAAACTGCAACATCTTAAGATAAAATTAATTATTGGAATAGTCAGAAATACATTTCTGAATCAAATAATAAGTTAATAAGCCTTTATACAGTGGCAGTTGTCATGCATCTAATAACATTGCCTCTTTGCTTTCAAAAAAGTCTCTTACATGGAGCTGTATAGTTACAGGAACATCAACATCTTCAAGACACAGGGCCCATTAAATTTATCCAAATTAACACACCACAGATTAGGGATTGTATCACTCTGTACATGTTGAAGGAAATGAACTGACATCACATACAGAATCAGAGAAAATATGAATTATCAGGCCAGAGATGTGGTCATCTACTGCATATCTACACAAGGTAGGAGCAGCTACACACCAGCTTATGCTTATAAGGATCAGGTGATGGAAATCTAATGGCGTCATCAGGAGCTCTATTTCAGTAATAAATGAAACTAACACTTGAGAAGTTTTCCTTTGTCATATAACTGACACAAACTTAATGATGGTCTTAATGTCAGTGGACATGGAGATCATTTATGACTTTTACCATTTTTCTTATAAGACAACTGTAATTCTAGTTGGAGTGGGAACAGATCCTCTTTTCTTGGGAAACATTAAATACTCTTAAATTTAGAACTGGAGGCAAATCAAAGACTGAAAATTACTTCAACTGTTTAGAACTCAACAGTTTACCACCTTTTCCAAGAACTGGCACCTGCCGAAGCCCTGGCTGAAAATCTAATTTTCCCTGGATGCAGCATTTACCTATTCATAAAAGAGATTCATTACTTATGCCTCCTAAGCAGTTTTGAGTATGTGTGAAGTACTTTAGTGGAATCACATCAGGATGTAAGTCTCAGTCATTGAGCAAACTATATTAATGATAGACCTCAAAATACATTCTGTACCTTCACTTTATATGTTTATGTGTCTATTGGCATTAATTTTAAAGTGTATCTGAATATATAAACATTTTCATTAGTTGCCATGCTTTTTATATCATCCTTTTCCTATACTTGACTTACTGGAAATGGAGAACAAAATTACAGGAAATGTAAGTGGGCAAATTAACATAACTGCATTTGAGGATTTTACACATATTAACAGTTAAATAAGAAAGGAAACACAAATCTGAGGCACCAAGTTGGTCCTGATTAATATACTAAGAAAATTATAGCTGCACCGATGTGAATTACACCAGCTATAAACATCGATGATTCACCATCCTGACATATTACCATCATGGACTGCCTTTCACAACTATCCGCACATTTAATTTCAGAGCTAATCTGACACCTAAATATGTTTCCTGTTTTATGCTGAATAAAGTGTGCTTTTTATTGTAAATCTCCAAATTTTTTGCATGACACATTGAAGATGGAAGGCAGGTTACTGAGCTACAGACAGCTTTTTCTCACAATTAAATGGAGATGCTTGGATGAAGCTGAAGAACATCAGTAACTCAAACAAGGCAAACTTGCTTGCAGAGAAGTGCAATCTTTTATATTATTCTTCATAATTTATCTGAAAAATTTAATAAACTTTTTTCTACCCCTATGGAAAAATTGCTTAAATATTTAAGTTATTTACCAATTTATTAAAACTACTTAAATCTTGTTAAAATATACACACACATGCACACACACTCAAAACACACATGTTAAAGCTGCATATCAAAAATACTAGCGGTACCAAAAGGACATAAGCAGTTCAACTAGCTCTGAAATACTGAACAGGACAAGGCCATCTGCCCATTTCTGAAGTTAGTGGTATAAGTTCATGTTTTTCTGGAGTACTGAAGATTTGATCAATCCTAACTTTAGAAGTAGTTGGCTGTTAATGCGGCTTTACCCCTCAGAATAGAGGATAGTGTGAAACAAGATTCCTCCGGAATAAATTAGAAATACTTATTCATAGCAAATTCTACCACCAATTCTGTTGAAAATGACTCATAGATACATTTTAATGTCAGAAGTAGTATCATTAGATTATCCTGCCTGACAAATTGCTTAACATGGATCACAGATATTCATCCACATGCTAGAGTTACTGTCCCACTAGCATCAGTTTGTATAAAACTGGTGGTAAAAAAAGAAAGTTGTTTAAAAACTCTCAACTTTCCTTACCAGTACCTTCCACTGATCAACCATCAGAACTTTTACAGTTTCTAACTTCTTCCCTTTTTGAACTTGCCTGACTTTGATTTCTACTCACTCTTCCTTTTTACCTGTTTCTTTTTAGTGTTAAAGAATTCTTCAGTGCCTTGTATTTTCTCTCTGTTAAGGTACCTTCACCCCATAATCAACAGATCTATTGAATTCTTAATAAATTACTTCATATGCTTATCAATTTTTGTATTTATTCCCCCAGGTCTTAAGTTATTTGCATCTCCATAAATGTTCCTTTTACATCAAACATAGCCCACTGGTGTTTGCCATTATTTCATGATGAATAATTTAATCAAATATAATCAAAATGTGATTTTTGTACTCAGCCTGCTTTACCTACTTTTATGTCAAAAATTATTAATTCAACCCAAAAATCTTGACAGTGAAGAGCTTTATACTTAAGAGATATGTATTTTTAAATGGTATTTTGAAAATTTTCTACAGAACCTTTTTTTATAATCCAGTATTGCTTTGGTAGTGTATGAATGTGATTGTCAGGGTTTGGTGGTTTTTTATACTTTTTTACTATCTAAAATTGTAAATACTGAAATAGGGGATCAGTGCTCCTTTGCTGAATTTATGTCAATCAAACTGTTTTTCACCCAGTCAGAAGAGAGCTTTTTAAAATCCACTTTTATTCTTTAAATTTTAATGGTCTGCCTGATTATTTAGAAAGTCCTAATCATACTAAGAATAGTGACTTATTGTCTTGCTTAGGGCAAGTCTCCTCCTCTTTCTTTTCCTTGTAATCTGAGAGGGGGGGGGGGGGGGGAGAGAAAAAAAATACAGTAACAACAAAATAGTGATTTACTAGAGGACTATTATATCTCTAAATCTTGTAGTTATAAATCACATATTGATCTCTGGCATCTCTGATGAAGGTGCAGAAGATTCTGCCTTTTAGGTGCTTGAGGCTGAGAGAACTAAAAATTGAAAATGGCATCCCAGTTTCCTGTATCATTCATAAGAAGAATCAGAGCCTTTGGAATGAATGCTAAAGGAGAAAACACACTCCGCACATGCAGACAACTATGAAGAAAACACAGGCCATGGTGGCAGCTGAGTTCTGTGTTTTATTTAACATGTTTGGACTATATTCCCTTCCTGATGATTAAATCAGTGAAGTCCTCTGCTGGTTGTGGACATGAATATTTATTTAGTGTTTTAATATTTTTACTGTCACCAGAAGTGGTAGTATTCTCTTATACTGAAACACTGAAATATTAATGTGCATTCAGTATGATTTGGCAGTTCATATTCTCCACTGTAGCACTTCTGTCATGAAGAGAAACTTAGAGAAATCTCTCTAACTGAGGACAATTACAATTCTATTTTAAAAGACTAACCTAAGGTACTAAGTCTCTCTAATCAAAACTGTTCTTGTGAAGTTCATCAGAATTTTAGTCAGAATTAAGGAGTGGAATGAAGATAAAAAATGCTTTCAGACAGATTTAGTAAAGTCCTGTCCTTGTGGCATGAGGGACAGTTATTGAAGTTGCCAGTATACAGCAGGAGAAAACACCAGCATGCTTGGATGAAAGTTGCATCCTAGTTTTGAATGATTATAAGTCTAACTATGGAAAAAGTATTTGAAACATCTCATTCCAATCTAAGCAAACCATGTAATGCAGATATATTTTGATTAGTAAGTGATGTGATAACATTTAGTAATTCACTTTGACAAAGAAGACATGACCCAAGACCCATGTCCTTTCTGGCTCTACAGAGGTGTTGCAGCAGTCCTGACCAATACACTTAGTCTTGCATGCAGATGATAAATCTGCTCCTTCTCAGGACACCCAACAGCCTGATCAATATAGAAGATGCTTTGGAAACATTAATTTTAAAGCACTACTTCTCACTCCTGGGCAAATTTGTACAAACCTTAGCACAGACCTTCTACTTAAAGTGAATATTAGCCACAGAAGCTGTATTTATACTAACAGATTAAGCAGTATGGGACTGTTTGTTGACACTACAGTGAGCTGGCAAGAAGCAGACCACATCCATACTATGAAACTCTTTATACCCCTAAAACAGGGTGCTCACATGCAATGGCTCATTACAAATGCTCCTTTGCCCATGATAACTCTCAAGCTATACCAGGAATTGTTTGGGAGAGTGATAGATGGTCCATTTGGCTCCAAATCCATTTTAGTGATCATTCTAAAATAAATTTAGATAATATAATAAATTAGATAATAATAGATGATGGTGTTCCACCATCTGGAAATGTTCTATGATATTTAGTCCTAGCGAAGTGTAGACTGAACAATTTGAGTTTAGCCGAGAATATGGAACTAAAGCTGCTTAAGAGACACTAAGTGATGATACCGTCCTGCAAACAGTCATTACTATCTTCCTGGATTTATATCTGTCCAATGACATGTAATTGTCTCTTCTGAAGTCGAAACACAGAATAATTCTATCTTCTCAATTTTCCTGAGAAGAATGACATGAACTCAGACTCTGCCACGGAAGAACAGGAAGTACAGGAGAGGGAACACTCTGTGGTAAAAGAGCCCATATTTCTTTTCTTCATTAATTTTCATTCAGTTTCCTGAGCTATCATGCTTTCTATCAACCTCTAAGAACATAATTGCTTCAAACCCTGTTAGCCTGACCATTTGCCATTCAACTCATTCTCCAAGGAAAACAAATTTATAATGAAAGTAGCATGTGAGGTATTATAGAAGAGGTTTGAAGGTGATCACAAAGCACTAGAGTAACTTTTTTAAGTCACAAAGCACCAGAGTAACTTTTTTTAAGTTGCTTCTGCTTCAGTAATATCCATGGGCTTGAGCAAATGTGCCTAGAAACATGCACGGCTAAAATGGAGACATGACACAGGCATAAAAGCTGAACAAAACCTTGAGTCTCTACAGAGGTTCAGTGCAGTAGTAGTAATGGGAAGCTGATTTTCTTCGTTTTACTTGCTTTTATATTTAGTGAAACCATGGTTAAGTCCTATAGTACCTGCTGTAGAAAAACTAGAATATGGTGAAGAATAATACTCCAATGTCAGAAGTTGTAATTTCTTCGCAATGATTTTTCAACTTCCATTTTTTATTATTTACAGGTTTTAGTCTGCTAAAGAACCTGTTTGAAACATTTCAACACTCTAAGCATGACCAGGTTTACAGACAATAAAGGAATAACTGAATATAAATAATGTGTTAAAAAAAATCCATAAATGATATTCCTATATCACTTAAACTGGAATTGCCTCTCTACTGGGACATCCTCTGTTAACACAGAATAAGAATGGAGGATGTACACCTCTTCCCAGACAGTTTTCAGAGCTGGATGATAAGAAAAAAATAGCATCTTTGTACTCTTTTCTGTGCTTCCACACAACAGTGCCAGGAAGGCATTGGTTTAGGTTTTACTGCTTTGTGAACTGACTCTTTGTCTGTAACTACTGCTACATGGCTGAAAAGATTAAAAAAAAAAAAAAAATCCCTGCATTGGTATACAAGAACAGGAGATAAAGGACAAGGGGAAAAAAAAAATGGCTAAAGATGAGTGAATGAGAAGAATATCAACAAAGGAAAATGGTAGAAGAAATGAAAAAAAAGGACCTTTAGATTACAGAAAACTATATAGCATACATTCTGTAAATTTCTATTTAAACAGTATCATAAAATCTTTGGATAAGTCACAGGGAAGAGTCATCCGGGCTTCAACGGGTTTACTTCTCAGAGAAGAACTACCTTGGTGCTTACTGTTTTCCATGCTTAAGGCCTGAGGTGATTATAGGTTACCAGAAATAAGAATAAAATGTGCATGTCACAAGTGAGATTCTTCATCTCTCTCAAAGCCTGACTGCTATAAGAGCATTGTTCATATTATACCCCCAGTGCCACGTCTTCACAGAGTGACTATATTTTGCTGTTAATTCTCTCCCTACAGGACCACTACTAAAGAGTAAATGTTTGCACACACTTGGTAGTTAAAGGACATACCACAGTGATGGGATGTGTTGCATTTGGGATGTTCTACTTGATGGAGACTCCAGACCTCACAGCCAATGTAGCAGCAAAAGAACTCCTCCCACTTTTCTGTTCTAGATTGCTAGCAGAGAGGTTTTTTTGAGACTAAAAATTTAGTTTCTTATTTTTGTAGTGGCTGATGTAAAAAGTTTCTGAATTTTATTGAGCTGTTCCATCTGTAATCTGCCTCCCTAAGAAAAGCATAGTGCACCTATGTGACATACAAAAAATAAGAAATGTACCATGTATGTCAGTATAAGGTTTTCCCAATGGGAAACAATTTTTAAAAATACAATTTTTCATACTTCTTTTTGATACTAGTCTATCTCTGCCTAGATGAAACTTCAGAAAAGACCAAATTACCTTTTACATAATTTTGACCCCAAAACCCCCAAAGCAACAGGAAAGCACTTCAGATGAATGGAAAGAAATAATTTTTTTTTCATCTCTTTTTACTCCCCTTTCCTCTCCTCATGTTTTAGATTGAGAAATGCTAGGCATCTGGAAAACTGTTTTTGACTGTTTTTGAAACAGAGAGAAGACCACATATATTAATTCTGAATTAATTCAGAACTAATAATTAAATCCGATGTATAGTAATGGCCCTAATTAATTTGCTACTCATAGCTTTAACTTTCTAACCATATTTCATTCTCTCTTCCCATTTATTACAGTTAATGTAAACTGAATAAATTGGGAAAAAATTAGACAAAAGTTTTCAGAATGGTATTGCATATTTTAAGGACTCTGCTCTCAGTTTTAGTGAAATCTTACATTGCAGCCACTCTCAGTTGCATCAACATATTTGAAAGCAACCAAATTGATCACTATTTCTTTAGCTCCTCAGTTAGAAAAAGAAATGTTATACTGGTTAAATGTGATATTAAAGTAAAGCTATAAATCCCATATAGCATTATGGAGAAATAAAATAGTTTCCTAGTCAAAATCAGTTTATTTCCAATTTTGCCATGCCTTCTAGTTTGGCTCTGTATCTACTGACACCAGAACTGCTATTGACTTCAAAGGGAAAAAAATTGATCTATTTCTGCAAGGTGGTCACATGCAGTTTCCAGTTGTATTCTTATGCTCTGGCTTGTCAACTGGTCTGACAAAGTGGTAATTTATTTTATGCTTTCTCATCATACCTTGAGAATTTTGCACATTATCTCATAAACTGAAAATGTTTTCTCAGCTCGTGTCCAATCCCAGGTTGTGACCTTGGAAAAAACAACAACAAACAAAACAAACAGGAAAAGAAAGTAAATTATTTTTGTTTTTTCAAAAATTAAGTTTATTTTTAAAAAATCTATCCCTAAACCATTTACATGCAATATAATATCTACAGAAAGACCAAGCACTGCCTCGGAGCAATAACTGCCTGAGAGCAATAACTACCAGACTGTTCAATCCAGGCAATGCTTAGGAGACATCCTGCCTGTCTCCTTGTGCTTACAACAATGCCTTGCATGCTCTATGCTGAATGATGAGGCTTCCACTGGGAACTGATGGGGATTGCACTGAGATCCTGAGAGCATTCAGCCCTTGAATTCCTCTCACAGAACCTTGGCTATAAGAAGGCATTTTTCTCACCACTTTTCTCCTTGTAACTTGCCCCAATTTACTTCCAGACACCTATATTGTTTGCAAATCGATAAAACCAACATCTTATTCCACATGCCTTGAAATACAGGGAAAAAAACTAACAAGAAACAACAGAGGCAAATATACATTTTATTTTTGTCTTACCAAGATTAATATACTCCTAAATTCTAACAAAGATTTGAATAGTCTATTTCTATTTCTTCTCTTTGTCTTAGGATTTGACAATCGCTTTTAATAGTATTAACTTTAAGCAACTATTTTACACAAAAAATTGCATAGATAAAAGAGTTCAATAAAATCATGCAAGGGTAAGGATTAAGACTTAAATGGGATAGATGAATATATTCAGCAGGGGGAGAGTCAAGGCGATATCACAGCAATCTATAAATAAATTTCCAAGGAAATTGCAAGAAGGAAAGAGAAGAATCTGTCTTTTCTTTCTGCAAAGACAGAATAACACACAAAACAGAATGAAAATTGAGGCCATATATGAAAAAAATAATAATCTTAATGGTAAGAAGTTTTGAACAGTGGCCCAGCTCCAAAGGAAGACAGTTCTATCATTAAAATTGTTAGGCAGTATGAAGAAGCTGATGAAGACCGAAGTTTATGTGGTTTTCAAAATTTAAGATTATAAAGTTCTTTGAAAAATGTATCATAAAATGGTATCCATGGCATATGAATAAAATATTATATGAGACTAATTTATCCTTTATCTAAAAAAGCCCCAATCATTAATAGACACAACATGTCTGAGAAGCATCAATGGGTTTGGACACCTTTGTATAAAACTTGCTTGATCAAAATTATTTTGGTGTTGTGTGAGAAAATTCTATCCCTAACTAATTTTTATTTATAAACACTATTGTAACTGAAACTCCTTTGAGGAAATCACAGTCGGAAATGAAAAGTTAAAAAATACAGTGTCATAGTTGTTCTTCTATTAGAATTTTATTTATTTGCAGTCATCCTCAAACTCAGTTTTCACTGTCTTATTGAAGTATGGGTATTAAACCAGCTTTCTAAGGAAGGGAATGACTAAATACTGAGAGCCAACAAATTGTTTGATATAGAATGAGGAAGTAAAGAAATATTGGAACTATACGATCTTTATGCCTGAGTTTTAAGACGCTATTCAGAGACCTGATGAACAACATGTTAAATGCTTTTGTCAGGGAAAGAAAGAAAGTTTAAAAGAAAAAAAAGCTGCTCTTTCTGCTGTGGACAAGAAATTAACTTTCTTACCATGAACAGAGAAATGAGGACAGGAATCTTGCTACAGCTCCACTGAGCCCAAAACACTAGCCACACAAGGTGATCTTACTGCCCCGTGAGGAAAAATAGTTAGTCTTGCTGCTGAAGCACAAAGTCATTCAGAGCTATGTTTAAAAGCTTACTGTATGCTCCATGCTTTGGAGAAAAATATCAGAGCTCCCCCTTCTCCCCTAGTTTTCTGCTTTTGTTTGTACTTATGAAGAGACTTCTTTTCAGGTCAAAACAAAGCTCTTTATATAGAAAGATATGTTCAAAGCAAAAGCAACTGCAGAATTAAGACACCCATAGAAATTTCTTGCCCTCTTCACTTTTAATATTTTAATTTAAAAACCTGACTGCAAGAGAAAAGGTGTTAGCAGCTCTTTCTCAATTAAAGTCCATTGTCTCTGAGATTTCCAACTATGACCTGTAAGAAAGTGAACCTCATCACACTTGCCACACTTCATAATTCTAAAGGAGAAAATGTACCGGGAAATAACAGAAAAAGAAAAAAAAAAAAGAAAAAAAAAGAAATAAAATATCTTAGAAATGCTTATTTATCTGAGCATGGAACGTAGAAATACTATTGATCAAACAGATAAAAAGAGGCAGGGGGAGGCTGCTGACATACAGTGTTTAAACACATGCTTCACTAATGTGTTAGACTTTGGCAGAGACCAGGGCAACACTTTCATTTGATCTGGTTAAAAAGTTGGCAGCACATCTTTATTCAGAAAACAACTTAATCCAAGGAGTTTACACTGCAAATGTAATTAAAACTGTTTTTCTTCTAATAGCTACACTTTATGCATCTCATAAATAGAAGTTCTGAAACTGTGGCATTGAAATTTTCTTCTTAATCTTTCATAATCCCTGGAAGAGAAGAACACATATACCTGCTGAATAGCAAACATAACTGTATGTGTAAAAGTTTGCATATAGAAAATAGGCTTTTAGAAGTCCTTTTAAAAGGCCTACTGCAGTCTTTGATAAGATTTTGCTGGGCATATAAGTGTGCAATTATTACATACATTACATGTTTTTAAGGTAGCTCTATGGAACACTTCCTCTGTTTGTCCTTTAAAAAGCATGTTTGTCACTGCTTCCCTTCTACTCCATGGAGAGAAAATATTTTTCTCAAAGTTTGAACTATCTTTCTATTTTAGAATAAGAATGAGAATCTGGCAAAACAAAATCATGTTGTGCTTGCAGCTCAGCTGAAACAAGACCTATAAAGACTTCAAGGATCAGTGGCTTGTCTCATACAGCAGCAGCTTGCCAAAATTGTCCTAACTCGCATCAGCATGGTTCACAGTCCTATTATAAACATGTTCCTCCCACACCCATTAATCATCACCCATTACCCATTTAGCCACCAACAGCATATTAGTCCTGGAAATTTATGATTGAATCCTCAGTAAAGAGGCTTGCAGTTCCTTCCATAGTGCTTCCAAAAGAATAATCTTCCTCTTTTGAACAGGAGCTCTTAGCATTGTTTCTGCTTCTATCTAGTGTCTAGATTGGAGTTGGCTTTATTTGACAGACAACAAATTCTTGGGTAGGTCTGCCAAAGCCAGGAGACCTGCTTTTGAATTAAGGTGCTTGGCAGCATAATCTGATATTTTAATCTGATCCTGAAAAATACCCACCAACAAAAGCCAAACTCCCATTACTAGCCATGGGAGAAACAAACTCCCACACCAGTGAACTCGTGCACTAACACTGAACACATGAAGTTTTCAGTTCATACTTACTTCCATTCTTCATGTCTTTCACATGTTCTTAAACACTTTGCTAAACAAATGTGAATAGTGACTGATGAATGGTATAAAGACTTGCAAGCTGGCTTTGAACTACCTCAGGAACAGATTTCCCAGAGAGGTGGTAGATCCCTGGAAACATTCAAGGTCAGGTTGGATGGGACTCTGAGCAACCTGATCTAGTTGAAGATATCCCTGCTCATTGCAGAGGGTGACCTTTAAATGTCCCTTCCAACCCAAACTATTCTATGATTCTGTGATTTTATGATTCAGGCAGGAAGGAACTACAGCCTGGATCTGGCAACACAGGGTTTAGCAGCAGTCAGAAAGGTCACCCGATAAACAGAACAAATGGATCCACACCTCTCTCCCTGCTGCTGGTATGGGACTGTTACAGGCTCCTTAGCTACTGGATTAAAAGTTATCTAGAGGATATCTCAGTTTATTGTAGTTTAGATGTACTATAAAACTGTGCAAGTAAATTGTTGAGTATGAGACAACAGCTAAAATTTTGCCCAGTGTTGCCAGTCATATTCCAATTAATATATTTAACATAAACAACTTCATTTGCTTCCTTACCTTCCTTTTGGTGCTCCCAAGTAGCATAAAAGTTACACTGAGGATGAAATCTAAATACAGACATATTGCCATTTCCACAGCATGTAAAAAGCTTTGATATTTCCCCAAATCTCAGCAGAATGATCTCACTAGAATGATAGTTCAGTTTAAAACTAACCATCTTGCTTCAGGCTTGTTTTCTCTTCCAAAGGAAAATGAAAAGTCCCCTTTTAGCACAAGTAGATTTCTTTTATATTTTTCTAATTGTTCAGGTAAGTGGGGAAAAAGAAATTCTTGTTAGATGCCCAGCCATCTGATGAACAGCTATTTTCTATCACTTTTATACCACATACCCTGTAATTTTTCAGTGCTGTCAGTTGCAATCGTGTTAGCTCAATGAGTGATATCTCATTGTGAAAGCCTTGTACATATTACATGAAATTATTTTCTTTAATAACATTTATTCCCATTAAGCATGAGAAATATACTTACTGGAGGTGCTATAAATTTATACAGGGAAGATCCCCTCAGTGCTAGAAACTTTGGTGTGTACATTCGATCCTGAAGGGAGTCTTGTTCCCGTTCTTCTGCCCAGCCCATGTAGACTATCTGACAGAAAAATCACGTCAGAGAAATATAATGCAAGTGAAATGTAAGGAACCACCAGGCAGGAATACTAAATCAAGTAACTGTTTTTATACTGCAATGCAGATAAAGTCTCCATACACAAACTCACAATTACACATTAAGCAATATGATCTTACAAATTTTATTTCCAAATAATGACAAGATTTTTTTGTTCCCTCTGAAAATCCCTACGTAGGGGTTTTCAACCCCATTGCTTAGGAATAGCAAATTGACTGGTTTTAGACACTATTCTGAACAGACTTCATCCACAGCTAAAAAGTAACCAGAATGCCGTCAACTCTTACAACTACTTGTAGATCTTTCAACACAGATGTATGAACTAGAACTTATTCAAACCCATTTTAGGATCTAATTCCCTACCTATCTATCTATTAAGTTTGAGTAATTTAATATCAAATCCCTAAAGAGTAACAGAGTATGAGTCACCACTATGCCAACTTCTGGAGAACATATGAACAGAGAGTAGACACATCATGCAACTTTTGATTTATAACCGTGCCATTAGTAATAAAATACAATTTCCAGTGTGCACTGGTACACTACTGCTATGGAATATAGATCAACCCATATTTCATACAGTGCTGTTAATGGAATAGATCTATTTTAAATCTCTTTGTGAAACTGATTTCTACATTAACTAGGCATGGGGCATTCTCTGTCTTAAATGTCAGTAATGAACATGTAAGGAAAACAGTTTAGGAAAAATAACTACAATCATTAATAGCCAATGAGTTAGTAAGTTTATCAATGGTACAAATGTACCTAAAATGAATGGTTGTACTGCATGTTTTATCCTTTGAGATTTTGTATGTCACATACATTTAAAAAAGTGATTTGCACAGTTTATTTCATTACTGTTGGGAAGAGGATTTTCATGGAATATACATTAAAATAAATGGGAGGTGTCTGATTTTGGTTTTGCTTTTGTTTTTTTTTTTCTTCTCTTTTTCTGTTGGATTGTATTGTAACACACTGGAAATTAATGGCTTCTTCAAATCACCATGTATGAAATCTACACTTTATTAGATATTTTATGGTTTATAAACAGAGACAGGGAGAAGGTCCATTCCTCTAACACTTACAGTGAAACCTCAACATTTAATTCTTTTGCCAATAGCAAACACTAATGCCGTAATGTAGTCTCGGGTTCAATGAATAACATGTTTAAGTATCTGCTGGTTTGGTGATTAAACAAGTTTATAAACCCGAAAAAGAAGACAGAGCTGTACCACAATAGTCAAGAATCAAGCAGATTCACTGTCATGTAATGACTAAAAAGCCATGTTCTCTGAAATCTCATTCATTCCTGAATGAAAAAATAGTCAGAAAACAAACCCCTGACTGACAGGTACAGTAAGAGAAGTTTTAAATTATTTCAGTTCAATGTTTATTCAGATTTCCCTCATTTCTGCTGTTTTGTATGTTACCCAATGCAGGGTAAGTAGGGATCCCCATCGCTCTGACTTGGTAGGAATCTGTGGAGCTCAGTGACTGAGAGGGGCTACATAGAAGAGTAAAACTAGCATAAAAAATTGTACTATTATGTGCAGAAGTTTGGCACATTTTCCTCTCTGTAACTGAAAGAGAATGAATGATCTCTAATTCGTAGGAATTGAGACATCTATGTTTTTAAATTAATTAAACTGAATTGATGTGGTTCTGTCTTGATTTGTTTCATTAAAATCAGACACACAGTACGATATCATCTTGCTTGATGATATTTAATATCACTGTAGCACTGTATGTAGTCTGTTTTCAGTTAGTATTTTTCTTTTTCACATTCCTCATTTCTACTTCTACTATTCATCAGAATAACAGGATACAGTCACTCATGCTGTGTAGCTATATTGATATTTCACATTTGATTGCCTTAATACCAAAGCAGCTGTGGAATTTAAGGCAATTTAAGGCTCCTTTAGATATTTCTCCCTTCCCTCTGTAGATCATGAGGAGAAATTGGATTGATTTTTCAGACAACCTGCTTTACCAAGGTTTTATTAAAAAAAGGCAATTCTCTTTCAGACTTAATACCTACTACTAAACATACAGAAGAACTGTTAAGCAAAGGCTGTATGATTATAATTAGGAACACTTACACAGTTGTTTGAGTGCATGTGCATATTCACATGTGTGGATTAAAATAGCACAGGCTAGATTCTGGAAAACAGGGCAAAACTGAACAAATACTTGATAACTATTTTACTCATGTGTTGCTAAAGTGCTCTCAGTTTATCTAAATACACTGAACATGTGAATTTAGATTAAAAATTTTAGTTTTTACATAAAGAAACTGTTACAAATTTTTCACTTATGAGATAAAATAGAGGCCATGTTCTTGAAACATTTATGTTACTGGTAAATATTTTTACCTCTAAAAAAGTTTTGACTATGAACAACTTCAAGAAAATTATTTATTTGGAAAGGGATCTTAACTTTCCAAATTAATAGTTAATGTGTATATATGTATTGAAATAGTGGATGAAAATGAAATTTGACTCATGAGTTTTGGAACATATCTTAACACTCTACATGTGGACTTGGACCAAAATACAGAATTTCATATCATTCCATCTGAAAAGCGATGTTTACAACCACAGCCACATGATGAATGGAAATAGATGTGAACCACAAATAGACAGTGTATAGCATGTCCCTTTATAAATTTTAAAACTATGTTAGTTTTTTAATCTTAGAAAAGTTTTATTGAGTCCCTATAAAATGCTGACCATTATCAACAAAGGTGGTGGTGGTAGGGAAAACAGATTTTATTTCTGATAACCTTCCACTTATGAGATAATTTTTGCAGTACTAGTTTCTAACGTACCTTAAGCAGATCATTCTTCAAAGTCAAATAGTGACACAAATGAGTTAACTTAGTGGCTGCTGTTTCAGTAACAAAGATTCAATAAGTTATTATGGTTTATGAGTTCAATCATGTATAGTTTTTAAAAAATCTGTATCTAAATGATAAATGAAACAGGAACTTTTTTCAGTCAAAAATCCATAATCTCCTAATTTATATGTACTTATATTGCACGGACATCCTAATCAAGCAAAATAAATTGCCATTAATTGCCATATTTCATATCAGTCCAACATATTGCTAAAATTACTCAAATAGCCTTGACTTTCACAAAGACTTCTCCAGAGTTTTTACACAAATTTGATTATATTTTAGGAAGAATAGTGATATAAAAATACAAGAAAATTTCCTTCAAATGAAATGTACAATGTATGTGACATTAAATGAGTGGGGCGATTCAAAGATCAGAACATGCACTGACAGCTTTTTTATCTTGGAAGTCTCATATTCATACTCATATTATGTGAAAGAGTGCTGTAGGGAAACAGGATAAACATGGAGTCAGAAAACAAATGAATATGTCAGACAATACAGGGGAAAAAGTATGAGGGATGAGAAACTCAGATAATGCTCTCTACCCTGTTTTTAATATCGTTCTCTCTGTATGATAGTCTCAAAATTCATTATAGTCAATTGTTAGCAGAAAAACAATAAAACAACAGTAAAATGGATCAAAAAGTGTGACTGTAATGCAATCATTGGCAAAAATAGTCCTGTATTTAAAAGGCTTAGGATTTTTATGCCAAGTAAGATTTTTAAGTCAACAGAACTAATCATATATAATTTTGAATGAAAGCTAGAAAAATTTTGCTCTACTGTAAATATGGTCAAAATGTCTCCTATCTTATTTTTCAGGTTTGTGAAAAAAATGACAATCTTTCCACATTGTTTTTTAATTCTGTGAATTATTTTCTATCTTCTTCACAAAGTCCACTAAAACAAGGCAGTCTGTATATGAAAAATAATCTCAAAGAAACAGAAGATAAATGCCAATGAAAGGTTATTTTACATATGTTTCAGAATACATTTAAAATACTTTAAAGCCTCATTTGCTTCATTATGTTTTGTGACAAATAAACATCAGTAACGGTCAGCGTTTTCTAGAAAATTATACCATGAAATTATTAATAGCAAAGGAACAGCTTTGGCCAATATCCCCTTTGTCTTTTATTTCTGAGCTTCAAAATTTAGAAATTAACTGGTTTTGGTTTGAACTGTGGATGGACATGGTCCTGGGCAGCCTGCTCTAGGTGATCTTGCTTGAACAGTGTTGTTGGCAAGATGACCTCCGGAGGTTCCTTATGACCTCAACCATTCTGTGGTTCCATGAAATAAGAAAAATTATGAATGTATAAAACCAGAAAGTGATTGCTTGCAAAATAGTTTCCCCCATCAGTTCTCCTCTGTTATATCCCCTCCTTTCTATCCTATGTGCTTTAGAGCTATCACTGACAAAGATCACCTTCATTTTTTTGAACTACCCACTGATGGATTATTCAGTCTCTAATCATTTCACTTATTACTAGAGATTATAAAATAATTATGGTAGATTATAAAATTACACATTTATTGTATTTTGTAGAGCTTAATGTCTTTCTAAGTAAGAACTCATGTTGTCATCTTATTAACAGACCAAGGCTGAGTATTTGGTTTTGTCCTGTTCTGTTTTTTTAAATAATCACTCAAAAAAATAAGGAAATATTTAGGTGTCTTAAAGTAAACAGTACCAGAGAAAGCAGAAAATACTTCTTAGTTATGGAAGATCACAGAATCACAGAATCATTCAGGTTGGAAAAGACTCTTGGGATCATTGAGTCCAACCATCAGCCCTACTCTACAAAGTTCTCCCCTACACCATATTCCCCAACATCTCATCTAAACGACCCTTAAACACATCCAGGGATGGTGACTTCACCACCTCCCTGGGCAGCCTATTCCACTGTCTGACCACTCTTTCTGTGGAAAATTTTTTTCCTGATGTCCAGTCTGAATCTCCCCTGTTGCAGTTTAAAGCCATTCCCTCTTGTTCTATCACTAATTACCTGTGAGAAGAGACCAGCACCAACCTCTCTACAAAGTCCTTTCAGGTAGCTGTAGAGAGTGGTGAGGTCTCCCCTTAACCTTCTCTTCCTCAAACTGAACAGTCGCAGCTCCTTCAATTGCTCCTCATAGGATTTGTTCTCCAGGGCCTTCACCAGCTTCGTTGCCCTCCTCTGCACTCGCTCCAGCACCTCAATATCCCTCTCGTATTGAGGTGCCCAAAACTGGACACAATACTCCAGGTGTGGCCTCACCAGTGCAGAGTACAGGGGGACTATCACCTCCCTACTTCTGCTGGTCACACTATTTCTAATACAAGCCAGGATGCCGTTGGCTTTCTTGGCCACCTGGGCAAAATGATTATTCCCTTACACTCCAAAGAACTGAAAACTGATATCAAAGACTGAAAATGGAGTATATTTGCTTCCTTAGCCTACAATGTCATAATCAGAGTGAAGACAGTTGTTTAGGGTAACAAAACTTGCCTCGACCTCTGCAGACATCTGTCCAACATTAACAGCACTGTTTGAAAAACCTGCATTAAAGTTTACATTACATCCAACACCATCCATGACAAATCTTAGCACCTACCCAATGATAACTACCAGATCTTTCTAGAAATCAGGACTATATAGACTGCTTCATGCCTTCACTCCCTTCACAGATTTGAAAAGTGATGGCTACATGTAGATACAGGACAGATTTCTGAACAGGTAAAGACCTGTACTTTGCTTTTCCAGGTTTCTCACATTATAAGGTTTCTTGTTATAATCTACTAATCAAGAGCAACATATTGTCTCATCCATTCAGGTTTTCATCCAGTGCTACATGTTAATAGCTACAGTTTATTTCAAAGCACTCATTTTACTTAAGACTTCTAAGTATCTGTTCATTGAAATAAATTCTAAAAACAAAGTCAATTTGAACATTAATTGGGCAACTGTGTGCCTTTGTCAAAATGTCAACATTAAAAGTTTTTTTCCTCCCTTAAATTATTCAAGTCAATGAACAATTACATGTATTTTAAATTCATTACAACTTGGATTTGTTCATTTTAATAGAGGTGATTAGCATTTAGAAAGTACAGCATTCCTGTGTTAAGAATTTTTCCAAGAAAGACCTTATGCAGCTGTTTTTACAAAGATAGATTTGGATGCAAACTGCACTATTAGGTACCAATCTATATTAATTTAGGGTGTGTGTGTGTGAAATTCCTAGAAGGAATCAGTACAAAAATAGCTCATGCTAGTCCTGGATTGCAGGATATTGACTGGGTAATTAAAAAAAATTAATCATCAACTAGTGTAGGTAGCCAACATATGGTAAACCCCCTGAATTGCATAAGGGCTGTGTGCATTTCACATTGGATTGAGTTAAGCATTTTCCTGGTTAATAGGTATAGTAGCTAGATGATGAAAAAATATATCTTATGTTATCTAGAGTGATCTGCCTTCCTCACTTGAATAAGCCTCCTTTCTTCTTGTAGAGAATTCTCTTGTTTATCTGCCACATAACTCACCTTCAGAGTAATTTAGCACATCCTTGTGCAGGTTCATTGGACTGCCAGGTTTATCACTGAGGAGACTCAGTCCAGCTGCCATCACAGGCATTTTACAGCTGATCTGAGAAACTTCAGACCTCCTCTGATACTCTCATCAGAGTAGCTCTCAGCAAACTCTTTGATAATGAGCAGGTCTTACAGACATCCTAACTAGAAAACTTCCTATATATCACACTGTCATCATCCGCCCCCGCCCCCGCCCCCCCCCCCCCCCCCCCCGCCCTTTTTTTTTTTGCTGTTGTGTAACTGCAATCAGGATTCTGGGTTTTTTTACTGGGAAAAACATCTTTGATATATGGTCATATTTGAATTCCTGCCTGTCCATTTTTCACATACTGAATTTATGAGCAGGGATAAGGAGGGCTGTAAATTTTAATCCAGGATAAAATTTCCAGGTTTTCCAAGGGTTTAAATAGATAACAGTGTAATACAGAAAGCTCAACACTCAGGTGGCAAGAAAGCAAACATAATCTATTTTAAAGCCTAGTAGATTGACTGTGTTTAGGACTTTTGATTAATGACTTTTTTTTTTTTCCTCTTCTAAATGTACACAGGATAAATGTAATATATTTTTCAGGCTCTAAAATATAAATGGGTCAAACAAAAAAAATATTGCAGATCATCAAGCTGGAGGGCATAGCCCTTCCTTTCTGAAGAACAATGTGTCACATTTATCTTTGTCACCTCAGGTTAGACTACTCAAACATGCTGAATGAAGAAAAAGATCAGAATATTACAAGTCACCAGACAATGTCTTTCAGACTACCAATGGTGCCACAGAGCAAACAACTGACATATTTATCTTTCTTAAGGTTTCACTGTGAGTGAATCACTTACAGAAACATTTATTATCATTCTTAATGCAACCCAGGAGTAGTTTTCAATTAGATTTCAATGATTAGTTCTAGATATTCTTTTGATTTCCTTTTTCTGTTTCTCTGAAAAGGACTGGTAAGCAGAACTTGGTAGTGCAACTTAGGCTACTTGGCTGTCTCTGTCAGATCACGCTACTCATGTAGCTGCTTTGCTCACATCCTGAAAGCCTGTTAGATTTCTGCTTACTGAGCTCCATCCAAAGGAGAAGGTGACGATAAAAGTGGAAGAATCCCAAATGACTGAATATACAGAAAATACAGATGATGGGTAATGGTTAGACTTGTTTGTTTTTAGTAATACATGTTTTGAGTTTGCATAACATTAAAATTACGTTTCTACAGAATTAGATGTTTACACTTCAAACTGCTCACAAAGCCAGAATAAAACTGCAAATAATGTGTATACTTAAAGCTGTCTTTTAAGTCTCTGGTGTTGCTGCTTGCACAGCAAAATAAACATATCTGATGGAAATCCCTTTTTTGGTAACAATGACTTCACAAGATCTGACTTAGATATATTTTTATATCTTTGTGAGATTGAAGTTTGAACTATTCACAAAATTAGCAGTGCAAATATATATGTAAGTATACAAAAGCCTGTTTACACTTAAAATACTATATTTAAATAATTTAACCTCTGATGAAACCAACACCAGAATTCTATAGAATAATGCTATTCATGGCTAATGGGTGACAACTGTTAAGAAGCCAGATTTTTACTTTCCATTCTTAGCCATTTAAATGGCAATACTTACAAACTGATGAAAAGAGCTATTAATGTTGTAAAATCTCTTTTGCTATATATACTGAGAAACAATTATTTTCTGTCCTATTTGATTATCAAAAGAAAAAGAATTCTGCAAGCTTAAAGTGTTCTTAAGGCTTTCTCAGGGCTCTCAGAGAACACAATTACTACTTGTACACTCCCAGAATGATAAATATAAATAAAATCTAAAAAAAAAAAATTGAATAAATTTAGACTAAAATTACATTTAGCAATTCATTGGTTTGTTTTTTTTTTAAGAAGTCAATGCAGGTAACTGAAAGAAGAAAAACTAATCAATAGGTGAAATTTTATTTTCAAAAGTACAATCAGTTTTCTGGTTTTCAGCTTTCATAATCCATGTTCAGTTAACGAATTGTTTTGAATGAAGAGAGTGTGACTGAAGAAGGAGTAGTGCCATGGGTTTTACTTCCTTTCTTACCAGCACCATGATTTTGCTGTGAGAAAGAAGGTCTAGTAAAGGTCAACTGATGGTTAGCTAACATTTTTTTATTATGAAAAAATTGATAAAGGTTCAAGGAAAGTTGCTAATTTCTAAAAACTTGCAGCATCAAGGGAAGGACTGTACTATTACAAGAAGGTAAACCACCATTTGAACCTGTTTCGCATTCACAAAAATCCACATAATGAAGCAATTATTAGAGCCAATTAAAAAATAATAATATATATAATCCTTCAAAGATTAATGGCTACTGCAATCAGAAACATGATGGCAAGTGATATACGACACTGTATGGTATAGTGTAGTGAGCACTTCTTTACAACCGTTAATGGGGGCAGATGTCTCTTAAGCAAAGTCAGTTATTGAATTTTCTTATTAAACTTTCTGGACATCAGTATCTCCAGCAACTGAAAATCAGTGCATAGAAACAAAGTTTACTAAGAGAAGGGAAATAATGAAGAAGTCTTATCTACTGGTGGATTAGTCAGAAATAACTGAGGCTACACAGCTCTCTTACAGAACATGAAAATCTACAGATGAGAATTTTTGATGCATCTGCACAGTGTCTTTGGTGGATTAACATTACCAGTGCCAGTTACTAACAGGGAAAAAACCCAACAGGCAGTATAAAAATTTAATGTTCAAATCAATAAAGGATACTCCCTAAGGTAATTTTATTATTCATTAGCTATACCAAATAATCTTTCATCTAATAAATTCAGTTTCTGAGATCATTAAGCAATAGGTCTATTTAAGCTTAATTTCTAAACAGAAAATGATAGTCTTCTTTGATCTTTAAAAAATGAGCAATGCAGTAAAACTTCAGTTTATATTTCAATTCAATTCATATCATGTAATAAGACATTGTAAACTAATCCATAAAGTTGACATATATGGATAACATTATGATTCCTTCTTTATCAGAAATATCAGACAACACTTATCCTCTAATCTTCCCTTAAATCAAAATGTATTTCAAAGATATATGTAAAAAAAATATCAAAAGTAGGAGGAACAGAACACAGAATTATGAAAGCAAGACATTTTCACAATCATATTAGTCACTTGTTACTAGATCCACAACATTAATAGGAGTGACTGAAATTTTTCTTTTTTTGTTAATCATTATCTTGAATAAAATCTAACAAAAAAGACTTTGCTTTTGACAATATAAAATTGATTTGAAGTAAAAATTGTAGACAATCACCAAATCTATCATATATAGAAAAAAATCACTAACTGAAAAAAAAAGTTTAAAACGTGTCTCTAAATTGTCATCAGAAACATAATGGTACAGAAACACCTAGCTTGAACCTTCCCTTTTGTTTCAGATAATCTTACATGTCAGTCTAATGACCTGAATGCCATTACAAAATCAAGCATGTATTTATTCTTATTTCATACTTCCTAGCCACATATCATCTATCAGAGTATGCTGAAAGCCACAGATTTCTCTTTTTCTTTTAAAAGGATTTTCAGTGGATTTTGAATGACTTATGAAGACTACTTTTGAAAAAAATCCCAAACAGTTGAATGGATAAAACTTGCAGCATTTTAACAAACTGATACCAAACAGTATCAATCTTCCACTACAGCTAAATAGAGAACATTGCTTTTCTCTTTCACCTTCCTTCCGAGTTTGAACTTGCAATCACAACTGACTGAAAAATAAACTACCTATTTCTATAAAAGCAAAAAAAAATTATTCTGCAATGGAAATCCAGAGTGGTAACTTTGCTCGATATACAAAAAAAGATTTATTCACTATGTCTATCTTGTGACATTATGGAAAAGAAATCATGTATCAATGCACCTTTGATGTCTTTTAGTACTTAAAAAATACTGAATTGAATTATATCTCTTAGCAAGAAATGTTATGAAATCTGCATTCTTAAAGATGTTCAGAACTTGACTGGAGAAAGTTCTGAGCAACTTAGTTTATGTTGGCTATTCTCTGAGCAGGATTTTTACCAGATGACCTATGACAACTCATCCAATCTAAATAATTCTGTGATTCTGTCAGTCTTTGATCTCAAGGCAGTCATATCTGTCTTGGAAACTGTTTTAAAATAGTCTACTATTCTTAGAAAAACAGCTTCAGCATTGTTTTTATTACAGCACCACATTATTCTTCGGTGCCACACACAGTACTACATACCAAATGTAGTAATTCACATTTCATAATCCATTTGTAGCTGTCCAGGATTTTCTAAACTCACCGATTTTATATCTACCCTAATTTTCAGTGGGGCAGTGTATCAAACTTTTCACTGCACACTTTCATCATTAAAATGCACTCTTGAAAGGAATTTTTAGTACAGACTGCTTGCAGGTAAGGCACCCTTGAGGTTGAAGACAGTAGGACTCTTCTATTGCTCATAAGCAGCTATTGAGAAATGAAAGATTAATCATATCATCCCTTCACAGTTGATAACAGGGTGGGGCAGGGGAGAAGTGGTTATGATTTGTGAAGGACACCGATATTCTGTGGAGGTTGAGGAGGAAAGGAAAGAGGATGTGAGAAGTCAGATGAGAAGAGTTACTAAATATCTTGAAATTATTTAAAATTCAATTGACTTTCTAAAACAGAATGGAAAAGCTGGCTTGTAAAGGACTGAAGCAATGATGTATAACTTTCATTCTTACACATTCTTAAAGTAAATAAAAGTCTTCCTAAATTAGTAAGTAAGAAAGAAGGAGAAGTGGGGTACTCTGGGACCACTTTAAATATCAGTTTGCAAACTGTGGTATCCAAATACAACTGGGTTGAGAAAGAGAACCAGATGCAGTCCCATTCTGAAAGACAGCAATGTAGAGGAAAACTACTGCTAAAATATCTCCTCTCCAGGAGCTAAGAAAAACCTTAGGGGATGATTAGATCAAGAATGTGATATTCAGTGTATTCTATGTAATACTGTTTTCATGCTTCTCTTCATAACTTGATTTTTAACAAGCTGATTTTTTTGCTTTGTTAGAATAAAGTCTGTTTTATTTTGGCCGGTGTTTGGATTAAACCTAGGTATCCTGAAGGAGCTTTTGCTGGTCATACGCCAACAGCCTCTGGCAGGGAGTTAGCAGTAGAGTCCATAACATTTACTGAACTCATGCTGCACTTAAATATTTTTTAACAGTGAGGTGATGCCTGCCAATAGTTGGCTTGTCTCTGACATTTTAGTATTTCCATGTATTTTGTAGTTTCATTGGAAAAGCTTAGTCTTTAAGGAGTACAGGGTAACAATTATTTTGCAGTATCAGAGCTTTCATCCACTCAGGCAATTTTTTTTAATGCAAAGTGTCCCACCATCACGAACAACTGAGGGATACAACCCATAAAAGATGTAACTGCCTCAAAATGAAGACTGAGTCCTGAATGAAGCTTGAACTTCAGTGTTAAGACACTGAGGCTCTGTACCCTCAGAGACCTCTACAGAAGGACAGGTAGGCTCCTTCATCCACAGGGAAGACAAAATAGAAAATCCACTGTGGGTGCTACCTGTGTGGCTGAAGGAGAGAATCTGATAGAATAGTTTAAGGCTCTGCAAAGAGTGGACAGTGGCCTACAGGAACTTTATTAAACAATTGATGGATGTAAACTCACAATTAATACTTAGACAGAAGTCTCTCCTCTCACAGAGAACATATTTTCTTCAAGCCCTTTTGCATAGTCTCAGAGGTCTGGATCCTTTTTGCATACTCTTCCACTGTCTGGGGGTTGGTTTTGAACTGCAGCCTACTTCAGCAGGAGGGGAAGGAGATGCTGCCATATCATCTCACCTACCACTGTTAGGCAGGCTCATGGGAGCAATAAGTTGGAGTGATGAATGACTACTGCTTCTATCAAGCAAGTACTGTAAACAGTAGGCTGTTAAACAAATAATGGGAAGCAGCATGACTTCTCGCTGTATATTTAAAGAAAGCAGCTAGAAACCGCATATTGTTGTATCTTGATCCTGCTGGACTTTGGGGTACTCTGAGCGTGTCAGTTGGATCAAGTGACTCTGGACACTCAGCCCTTACACACTATCAGAGCCATCAGGTATAGACCTGTTTGAGAGAAAGAAGCCAGATGTCTGTCTGGACCTTGGTCAGAAGCTCCCAGCCGCAGCATTGCCTGTCTACTTCTTCAGGTCCTTTTGCCTCTCCAGACCTTCACCATTTTCCAGAATAATTCTTTATAAGTAAAGGAGAACTTTTTTTGTTTCTAAACCCAGCATAACTGATAGGCCAACAAGGAAAATGTTTATTATTAAATAAATAAATTTTTTTTTTCAGTTGTCAACTCCTGAGAATAGTTTATCTATTTACCGCTGTTAAATTTCTATTTGCTCTGTCATAAAATAGGATGAATTTAATACGTTTTGTTTCCCAAAATAGTAAGATTGAAAGCAAAAGTTTTCTAATGTGCTAAACATATAACAGATATTGCTTACTAAACAGTGTCTCCTTACCAGGAAATATAACTGTTTAAAAGGACAAAAAAGCATTCTCATGTTATGACTCCCTAGGATGTGTCTCTGCATTTGCAATTAACTACATTTTTTAACATTTTACATCAATTTTATTGTCAATTTTCCCTCAGACATTTTCAGTGATTAATACTTCTTGGGGTTTTTTTCCTTCTTCATTTGTAGGTAATGCATAAATTGTCAATTGCTTTGTACTATTTTACACATCAACTCTTTTCTGAAATTCTGTATCACCAGTAGGAACTGTAGGTAGGAACTGTATCACCGGTACCATGGACTATTATTTTGATGAAAGGGGAAAGATCAATGACCATCTATGGTCCACAGAACGCTGTTTATAGAAGTTCAAGAGACTAAATATTTTTCCTATCACAGAGTACGATATGAAATACCAATCATCCACACAGAGTTAAAATAAGTGAATGAGAAAAAATGAAATGCTTATTCACCTTTCCTCTTAAAGTAAACTGTAATTAAAAATATTTTCTTTAAGCCTTTTGAGTCCCATGTGTTCCTTCAATAGAAGATCTACAGGTAAAGTATATGCTTCATTGATTCCAATTAATTTATTTAGATGATACAATTCCCCAAGGAATAATGTGTATATAGGCTTACAGAATACCTTCATTCTAATCTACTAAAATTGTTATTCTTGGGAACTTTTACATTCACTTGATGCAATAGAAGAGACATTACAATAAAGCATTGCAATGTTTTTATTTCTAGCCTCAGCCTCCAAGGAAAATTCCAAAATGGCCAGACAGAACAAATTCATATCCGGTAAGCTATGAATATTAACAATTCCTGATTTAAGGTGAGGTTAGAGGAAAAAAAAAGTTTTCCTCATACTTAATCTTTCTAAGTATAACTGTAAAAAAAAAGATAACCTATATATTTTGTGGATATAGTGACTCAATTTCTCTCCTTTTCTAATCTCTTCTCTTTGTTACTACTTTTCAGGAACTTGTCAGAGAGCAGAGAGGACATATGCATGACTCAAGGCATCTACTTCTAAACAAGAGTGCTGAAATTTGCTTCCTGTCCTCCTGATTTGTTGCCCCATTTGAACAGTAGCTAAAAAGCCTGTTCAACGATGAACTACATGGAAAAGATGCAAGTATTTATTCTATTAGGATCAAAAATGGCCCTTTCTTGCTTTAACATTTACTACTTATGTTTCCAGTCTCAGACATCATAAATATGCAACTCCCCCCCAAAATCTGTCATTTAAAATTGCAGGTATCCCTTTCACTGGCCTATTTAACTTACATATCCCATTTTTTGGGTAAGTGGCAAAAGATCAGATCCAAGTATATTTAAAGACTTAAAGCAGGATTTACTTATGTCATGCATAGAAATATAATACAGGGATAAAATGATTCAACAAAAGCAATCCCTTCAATTGCTATTTAAATTCAGTGGTTTCTCACTGTCTGACCTCATAGATACAGAATTATGCTTCTGGGAAGAACTGCAAGTATTTGTCCATATTAAAGCTTTATGACAAATCAGGAAGCAATGATCCCTCTGCTTAAACCTGCTGGGGGGGCGGGGGTGTGTGTGGGGGTGTGTGTCTGATTTAGAAGAACCCTTGATGCATACTGGCAGGGTCAGATTTATTAAAAAACATTAAGATCATATTGTTGCAAAAAGTTGCAGCTGAAGGGAAAGCCCTTATTATGACAACCTAGGAATTACACAGCTTGCAAACTAAGTGCATGAAACCTGTGTTTTCCATCTTCTAACCCAACCATCAAGCTAAGAGGTGAGGTATACAGCCTCTGTTGGAACTATGACACTATGCAGAGAGACACGCAAGACCTGTGGGATCAGAAAGAGCCTGATTTCACACCTGAGAGGAGTGTAAAGCACAATGAAAGATCTGGTAAGAACACCTTAATCTGGTGAGCAGTAGAACAAGCTGCCCACTTACCAGTTGAATACTTTTAAGGCATGACTGTCACCGCAAAATAGGCATAAACATATTCTTTTATAAAGTGTATGTATTTATTTATCTATCTATTTATTTAGAGCAGGAACTTCTATTAATTTCTCAGAAAGAGTCTTTGTGGAAGCATTCAGAGCTCTGAACCTGATGTGAATCTTTGACTCAGACCCCTAAGCCACAAAGCAAGAAGGGCTATCTGACTTGTCCCTGTGAAATGCCCAAGGTAGCGCTACACCCCAGCTGTTTTGGATCTTATCCGGGTAGTTTGGTTCCATTCTCCGGAACCAAATGGGTAACAGCTAGGCATCACATCACTTCCCAGCAGATTCCTAAGTGAAATGTCACTAAAATATGCACAATATCTACTAATTCTTCTCCTGGAACCAGAAAATAATAATATTTGTTTTTTGTTTATCAGTTTAGGATTCCATTTAATAACATCTAGTTGTGGGATGTGTCTGTTTATTTCATTCAATTTTAAATGTCTGCTATAGAGCAAGGCGTTTAGACTCCCCTCATTCATCTGCCCTATTTAAGCCTTTAGTAAAGAATATAGTATTTTCATCCCTGTCTTGACTAAAATCTGAACACAGATCCAACATATATGTGGTCACTACATTTGCTCAGGCAAAACTAACCCTTACTGAAAGCAGTTTTCATGGAGTGACATTAACATTTCAGAGAAAAAATTAGCTAATTAATACTTGTTATAGTAACAAGTTAGTATTAGGAAAAAATATGAGAAGATAAATGAGAAAAAAATGTCAATGAGCATGAAATCTATACTTGAGGCAAAATTAAATTTGCTGAACATGCAGAAATTATTTGATACACAGCTTTAGACTTATAGTTTGAGATTTAAATAAGAACTTGATCTAATGACTCTTTTCTATCATCTAAATTTCCAGCCAGTGTCCAAATTACTTCCATCCTCTCATGAGCTATAGCATATGCAGCCCTAGGATATAAGCAATGTTATCCAATAACGGTATCAAGTGACTCACAACATGAATGCTCATCAGGTAATCCACTATCTTCAGGAAGCAGTCTGACCTTTCTCTCCAAAGTCAACATGGCTTCCTCAACAATCTATGGTGTGTATTGCCCTTCTAAAACTTTTTAATGTCCTGAAGTTCAAAAGCTACTCTG
This sequence comes from Strix uralensis, assembly GCF_047716275.1. NCBI lineage: Eukaryota > Metazoa > Chordata > Aves > Strigiformes > Strigidae > Strix > Strix uralensis. The sequence goes on along the minus strand of NC_133972.1, from coordinate 129,895,451 downwards.
GGCTACAATGTAAAGGGAAGAAAAATCTTTTACCGGCTACAGGAAGCATAGTTTTTATAGTAGAGAGTGCCTCAGAAACATCTAAAACTATTAAAGAAACTGCTCTGTGAAAAGTATTTCATGTCAACCAAACATATTTTTATATATATATTTATTCGTTTCATTTTACAGAAAGCTCAGTAAAGTTATGTTATGGAGTAATAATCCACGCTGAGTGCCATAGATGGCTGACAATACAACGTGGGGAATTAGCACAGCATAATTTACACCCTATCGTGCACTTCTGCTTAATTTAACAGCAAGAACTCGGCTCCCCCTGTGTGTTTCTATAAACATTTAACAATAGAAGCATCATTCTAGAGATTTTCCTTCAAAATAAACCTGATCAAATCCTTACTGTGACAACAGATGGTGATAGAGCAGATGTACCATAGGACCTTAAAGTTCAATAACTGTCAGTCAAGAGCTGTGGAATGGCTACTCTGAGGAATGGCAGTAATGGCATATTGAAAAATAATTAATACTACAGTCATGCAAAATCAGAAAAAAAAAAAGAATAATAAGAAAACAAAATACACCTAAGGAGAGGGAACACAAATACTGTCCTTAATGTACTTGTAGAGTAATAACTTGATTTATTTTGAGGACAATGTCACCTTTCAGTAGAACTCTGTTTAATCATTCTACTTTAAAAATATTAATACAATTACTACAGCAGTGTCATCCTGGAGGTTATTATTATGCAATTAAAAAAAATAAAATGGCATGTGTTGTGTTTCATACAGATGTTTATCACTAGAACAGATGTTGTCCTGCTGAGCAATGCAATTACCTTTTTAAGTGTAGCAGAGATGCAACACATCTGCAGCAAAGGACGCTGGCTTGAGTGACAGGGAAGCCAGCCAACGTGACATTTGCGTGTATTCACCTTTATCCAGCGTTTAGAAGTTAGGTTTTATTAAATAAACTCACTGACTTGAATTTTTAGAAGTGATTTTAAATGAGTTTGTTCTAACTGCATAACTCTAATCAAGCTGAACAGCAGACTGTTAAACTGGAATATGAGGTGATATTACATAGCTGATCCAGTACAGCTGCATGTAGTTGTTTTTATTAAATTGTATCAAAAACAAGAGAAAATGAGCATATCCATGTATATTTGTGAACATAATCAAGAACATAAATATGCCTGTAAAACACTGCAATTCATGACAACTGAGTGCTGCAGAATCTGACATGCACAGTTATACCCTAGTTTCTTGCCTTAGTGTGGCATTAGTTCATTATGACATGATGTTCTAAAACTGAGTTAGACACAGCTGTGGAGATGGAAACACTCTCTGTCTCACTCTCATATAATTTTCACTATAAACTGTTAACTGTTAACAGGACAGCTGACAATTCTTTTCCCATAAATGCAGGATAATTCTAGAGGGAAAGATTCTCCTTAAAAATGATATTGAAAATTATTTAACTAGACTATCTTATCTTCTGTAGAGACAAGACAAATCTTTCAAAAATGCTTGTGCTGACTGTGTACAGAAGAGTGTTCAACTTAAAGGTTTATAGCATTCTAACCCATTATCCTTTTTTGTGAATTTAGCATTAATGAAAGGTGAAGAGTTATAGCTTTGAATTCATCTTAATAGAGATGAGACATACAGCATGGGAAAAGAAAGTTTGAAATACACTGCTCTGCCAAGATATTCTAACCTCTGTTTCATGTGAAAACCTGAGATTCAACTTTTGTCTGTGTAGTAGGGAAGCAAGAGCTTATTTATTGCATTTGTGAATGTATGTAAACAGCCATAATCCAATAAAATGGAAAATGAGCTCGCTGGACTTGCTAGGTACTGAATCTGCTTTGTACTGCTAGCTTGTTGAGTAAAAGAAGTTAAAAGTGCAATCAGACAGATAGGACATTACCAACTGCAATTTATAAACATTGTAGTTACTTGTACATGTAGGGAGGGGAGGAGGTGAACTGAAAGCCAGACTAAGATTTAAATCTATACCTTCAACTCCACTGCTTACTTAAACCATATATAACCAATTCATCCTCTTGGCATGACAATCAGTAAATGGTAAATCTTAATAAAACCCAAATAAAAAATGAGGGTTATAATGTGTAGTAAAATCTCCAGTATCTGGAGGCAATACATTTGATTTCCCACTCTGAGAAAGATCAGAAAGTTTTGTAAGAAAGACTTATCTAATTCTGATTTCCATACATGCTATCAAGTCAATTTTCAGCTGAGATCAGCACATTCACAAACTCATGGTGGCTAACTGGGAACTGAAAAGGAATGGGCAGTGCTTGACCTCAACACACCACCACAGTTTATTGAGGTAGGGTGTATTTTCCTGTTGTTTGGAAGGGGTTAGCAGAGAAGATGATGCCACCATTCAGAACTCACCTGCATGACGGCTCTTGCAGGAGCTGACATTTGCTGTAATCAGTGTAACAGCTGAACAGCGGTGATGAGTTCCGAGAAAAGGAAACATACCTGTGTTTCCTCTTCCATCTTGACTGATCAAATAGAGAAGCCTCTGGCTGAAACCTTGAAATATTCTATTCTTCGTGCCTCTGCTATGAGGTCTTTATTGTCTTTCCTCTGAAATTATGAAAATTTTGCCTACGACATAGTATTTAGTGCATATATAAAATATGCATTGTGTTTTCAGTACCAAATTATCTAAATTTTTTTTCTCAACTACTTGCTGATATTGTCTTAGATGGTACTATATGTAGACTGTGCATATGGTACCAATATAGAAAACACAACCAATTTTCTAATTTTTTACCACCTTCAAGTGTTCTTTTCATCGTCAGCTCCGAAAGAACTTTATTTCCCTCTTCTTCCACAATCTTCTTCAACAATATTTTGTCTGTGTGGCCTTCTAGCATTTTTGTCATCACCTTTTCACCACTATTAAACACTATTCTTAAAACTTCTTATTGTTTCATGCTGTCCATATAATTGTCACTTTCTTATCGTTACTCTTCATATTTGAACTTTCAGTTTCCAATAAATGTATCTTATTTTTCTAATAATTTTCCAGACAAACCTACCTTCAAAATTTCCTTGAAGGAAAGCTGCTACATTATGTGCAGTCAAGTCTTTTCTAATCACGTTTTCTCTTTCTAACTTATTGCATCATTGAGAGATTTGGTTACCACTGTCAGTGTTACAGCAGCTTCCACACCTATGTAGGTTCATTTGTTTCTACATTGTAATGCTAATGGATCTGTCTGTGCTGATATTTTCCTCTCAAAATTAAGAATACATTCATAAAGGTATTCTAACTCAATTGGTTCCTTGACTCTAGTTTGACAACTGCTTTCCCTCCTTTACATGCACATATATATACAAAAATTCTAAGTGAAAATCACCTTCAATTACCTTGATAGTGCTGATAAAAAAAAAAAAAAAACCTGGGTATTTGTTAAGTGAAATTAAGTATGCTTTTTTTTTAAAGCATAATAGGATGAAGACAGCAGTCAAAGCATTAACTTGCAATGTTGCCACTGTTGATGGAAAATTCTGTAGAAAATTTTTCTTAGATAGACAAAGGTGTAAGATCAAAACCTTCACATGAATTTTTGATACTAGTAATATCTCAGTGTGAGAAAGATATTGATCCCCTTAGTAAAGGAAGATATTTGAGAGAAAAGGTTAAATACTGAAATTTATCAGTAATCTTTAGATATACAGGGAAGAAATGTAAAATATACTGTAGAAATTTTGTCACTGAGGGAGAACTGAAAAGCCACATGATCACACAAACCTTTTTTACCTGTATTGATTAAAGATAGTACTCTAAAAATTCTTAGCAAATAGATGTTTTTCAAAAAACTGACTTTGAAAACATTTCATTATAGGTGCTTAGAAACTGTCAGTTTTGTCTTATTACAGCTTTTTATTGAACAAGATGCATAGGGTGTACAATAAGACATAGAGGCATTTTCACCCTAAACAGATAACATGCTTGTAGTTTGGACTAATCATTTTAGGCAAAATAAGCTGTAAGAAAAATTTAGAAGTAAAATCCCAATCAGATCTGTTTCGGAGTTCAAGTTCATGATGTGCTTGCAGAAAGAAGTCAAAAGTAGCTATTCAACCTTTTAGACAAAAAATGCATTTTATTAAAATAAATGTCAAGATGAGAAAAGTATTCAAGTTGATAATTTAGTATTCAGATAAATAATGATGTGTTAATGTAACAAGTAAAAAGACCTGTTCCTTCCCTGCATATCATGCTAATGTCTGCTGCATATCAGAAGACAGAAATTAACCTTAGATCTGTGTAGTCTTTTCTGATTCTTCTCAGAAATACCTTATTAAATTTAAATTAGGTGAAAATTCCTAGCTCCTTCTACAGTAAAAAACCAAAGCCATCTTTCATAAGGTAAACCCAAAGGGGAGTCTGTTTTTGAAATTAATGTTCTTTAAAATTTCAAGACATCCACAGATCAATAAACCTTTTTCTTTTCCAGTATTTGACGGACAGTGAGGCCTTATTAATCTCACTGCCCATCACATAGGCCTCTTTCTTTTCAGTTTGAACTTTTGGCTGACTTTCTTGAAATGGTCCATGGTAATTCCTTTGGAATATAGTGATTGATGCTGATGAGAGAAGAATGCATTAATTGCAGGCTGCCCTAATAGATAACATGAGTAACAAGATATTCAAGAAAGTTATTTCTGCTTTCCACTGGAATTCTAACGAAGAGGAAAATGCCTTACTGACCACACGTGCCAAGAGTTCCAAAACAGCATAGATCACTGAATTAATATGTTAGCCTCGTGGGACATTATAACTGTTGCTTATATTTTTGTTCTTTATTTTTTTTTTTTTCCAGTAGAAAAGACGAGGGATAAGTTCAGAGTAAATTATTGGTGAAAATGGAGCAAGTTAACTATTGTTTACTAGTTATTTTGTCCTTCCTTCTTTTGAGATAGGAGCATTTCTTTGCCACTGCCAGCAACTGATGTTATAGAAACTGTTCTGAAATGCCCAAATGCAAGTGTTACCTTCAATTGCTGAATGTGACAAACCACTTCCTGTCTGTGACTTCAGGATGCAAGAGTGATATAAAAGTATCTAAAAATCTGACTAATTGTAGTGCAGATGAAGAATTGAGAATCAAGGGCAAATAAAAATGTACCTAATTGTTGATTATGTTTTATTTATTCTAACTTTATTTATACATACCCATATAGTTGTTGTTATTATTATTATTCTTACTATTATTAATAATATTATTGTTATTAATTTATTATGATGTGTGGACCTTCTTATGAAGAAAACAGGAAACATAATAGTAATATCATCCCCTCTTGTGAGTTACACACAGCACAATTCCATATTAATAATTCTATATTAATAAAGTTGGGCCAGAGACTGGGAACTGAGAAATATGTTGACTGGCGGAAGATATGGTGTAAGGGAGGTGAAAGCACATTTATTCCTCAAATCTGTCCTCTTGAAGGCAAGTTTACAGCTCAGTCCTACACATATTTCTCTCCTATGAGGAAGTAATTGGTTCCTTCTGATGAATCACACTTCTCTGTTTCCCCTTATTACAAGTTTCTTAAAAAGAACTCCCCATTATGTTAATAGTTGTGATACACAACACATGCATACTTAATTAACTGGTTTAATTTACTAGACTTGTACTCTGTGATAATTAGCCCACCACAAAATGGTCACATTTTCAACTGTTGTGCTGTATCATAGAACAACGAATGGCATTACTGTAGTATGGGAACAGACTTTGTTCCAAATGAATCTTTGTTCACTTTACAGTGTACTGAGCTTTACTCTGAATATTTTTATTCATGTTTTGTTTCAAAAGTTTTGTAAAATATATGCTGATCCTTTTGAGGAGGCGTGGCTGTTTCCATTCTTACTATGGTCTCTAGCAACTAGAACCTCAGAATTTCAGCCTTTAGCTTTGAGCTGCCTGTAGGTTTGCTTCTTTAGAAATAAAAAAATAATTGTGGAAAGAACAGATTCCTCAAGACACAGAACTCTATCCCTTTGTTCCATGGATCCAATCACCTGATACACAGCTGTAGAGAAGAGCAGCACTTGTGTTCATGATGCATTTTGCAAGAAACCATCTCTATTCAAGGAATCTTACTCCCTTTTTTTAAGACATTGCAGTGCCTTCCAGTAATATGAGATTGCTAATGGATGAGCTTGGAGACATTCAGATGACCTGTTTGTTCCAAATTCTGCTACTGGTGTGCTCCATAACCTCATGCAAATATTATTTTTTTATGCCTTCATTTAGATAATAGAATTCATACATTTTTAGAATTTTAGAACATTGATGGCTGCTGGCTAATTCTGTAAAGTGTAACAATCCCATTCCCCTTTTTATAGTAAAATGGATAAGATGCAATCTGAAGAAAATATATATACGTGCATTAAACAGGTTGATTTGAAAAGATTAGGCATGATCTTACTTTGACCGAACACTCTAGCTCCCTTTGACTTTAGAAAAAAACCCACTATTCTGAGGCATCAAGGTATGCTCTAAAGAAAATCTACTGAGAATTCTTGAGCTAGAATAATGCACAGCTACCACACAATTAAATACAGTTGAAATGAGAACTGTAAATGAAACAACCCCAAATTTTCTTTTTCTTACCTGCTGGTTTACGGGAAAATTTCTGTTGATTTTTTTAATCTATAAAAATGAATAAAAAATAGATTAATACTCAGTCATTAGAAGAAAACAACCCAAACCATTGGATTTCATTGGTTTTTAGAGACATATATCAGACAAGCTCGTGTGAATGATGAGACATTTTTGTGGTCACTGTGTGATTCATTCAGCTATTCAGAATACAAAAAGGAAAATACCTGCAAAATTATTTCTGAATTCTATGACACTACATCTTTTTCTTTTTTTCTGATTAGAAGCTATAACATTAACTGGAGTGTTTAACTATATAAATAATTCAGAACAACTTACTACTATCCACCAAAGTCATCAAGCTTTAAGCAAATTCCTTTCCTTAAAGAATGATGGGAAATTGGGCTGGAATAGCCTTTGAAACATTCCTTACTCTACTTTTGTATCCTAGGTGCAAAATCAAGTGTGCAAAATCAGTTTTGATAATTGTTCAAGTAATTTTTTCTTAAAACATTTAACAATACCTCTAGGTAAAAGGAGAAAACCAGTCTGAGACACCTGATTCTTGAGGAGTTTGTACTTAGCCCTGCAGATCATTGACTCCATCTGAATAAACACTGTCAGCTTTCTGACACAAAAGTGTCCAAATCAACTCCTTAAGTGTGGAACATACCCATTCCTGACATTAGCAGAACAAACCTGTTTTTGGTTTTTTTTGGGTTTTGGGGGTTTTTTTTGTTTGTTTGTTTGTTTTTAATTTTATTTTTTTTTATTTTAAGCATAAGTCCTGAAAGCTTTTGAGCAAACCTAGTAAATCTACTATGTGCATTCATGACAGATACTTAATACCTAGAATTTATTTTTAGTTCTTTTATGTTAACTTTTCACAATTCTTTTTGTAGCTATGGGTAAAGGAGTAAACCACATCTTTAAATTAAAGACATTGTCAACTAGGAATCAGTTGTATAGCCCTGAAAGCCCTGAAACCACAGCATAACATTTACACTGCTTTGACCAAAGGTCTGGTATCTTTTTAGAAGAAGAGAAGAATCACCACTGAATTTCCTCCAGTGTTTACAATATCATCTCTAAACAACTATATGCAGAGATGTGAGCGGCAATGTGTTTTGCAGATTTTAAAAACAGACTGTTTGCTGCAGTGGAAACCTCTTTGCATTCTTCATGTAAATACTGAGCAAGTCTATAAGTCTGTCACTGACATCCCACAGTTTTGCTATTAAAGGATAATTTTTACTGCCAAGAACATGCTGACAAGCAATTTCAGTAGGTTTTCAAATGTATCCTGAATCAAAAGTGCCAGAAGAACATTTCCACCCTCTCTTCTTGCATATACCTCAGTTTCAGTTTCCTCCTTCAATGTAACTTAAGTGGAAGCATTAGAGGAGCAAGAACATTCGGTGGACAAAGTATTAAAATAAAATAAATCCACACTTTATGAGATAACAATTATTTTACATGAATTCTTAAAAGAAAAGCTGGATGAAAAACAGGTTTTTGACAGAAAGAGACTTCAAGACTTTTGAGATTTATTCCTAAATCTCCAGCATGATAAATCCCTGTTTGTGCTAGTAGATTCTATTAAAATCCTCATCAAAACTGTGTATTTCCTTCTAGTTTAAGCAAAGACAACAGCCAATACTGTGAAAAATTTCAGTTATGAAAGAACATTGTCAAGAAAAAGAGATTTTACTATTCTAAACAAAATACTGAAAATACCTCTTTAGGGGCAAGTTTCAGTTACATTATTAAATACTTCAGTAGCATTTTTGTTTACTTCATACACAGAGATTGAATTTTTTAACAGAAATAAAGTACATTAGGAGCCTTGTGTACCTTTAAATGTTCCCGGGCAATATAAAATGCATGATCCAAACATCACTTTCTCATTCACAAGTTTTCAGATCATTTTTTCAAAGTACCATCTAAGTACCTACATTGCATAGTTGTTTGAACTATTGTTACTTTGATGAATTAAAATGGTCCTGTTCATCTTTCAGGTAACATGGTGATGATTTCTTGAAATGAATTGTTTTTAATTATGTTATAGTTTGCAAACTGCATTATAGGTGTTTAGTTCTACTTGGAATTAAAAACTGTTAAGTGTGATTAATTTTAGGAACATCCTAAGTGTTTATTGTTCTCAAGCATAAAAATGGGACATAAGGTAAAAAGCAAAAAAGTTCTACAATTAGGCAGCAGACGCCATTGATCTTTATAATTATGACATACACTGTGTTGAGAATACAGAAAGAAAAACATTAGTCAACATTGTTCTTCCCAGCATGTTACAACATACACTGAGTAAAATTTAATCTATAGATGATCCACATCCACCAATCCTTAATAATCAAAATCTAAATGTAAGCATTTTTCACAAAGGAAAAGAGAAAAAAAAAAATCTACTGTTACTTGAGATTATCTAAAAGAAAAATGTTCCTTCAGTCTTCCATAATGTTACTGAACTCATTGTAATACTATTATTTATTAAGCACAATCACAGCACTCAACACTATGTAACTGATGTAAATGAGTAACATTTGTTTTCATCAGAGGACACCAGTACGATACACTGCACACATATATGCACATAATATTTTTAAATCAAACACTCCACCAGATACTACCCTAAGAAAGAAAGGCAGGATCTCTGAAAGCATTCTTTTAGAAAGATGTGTTTATCCAGAGCAATAAAAAATCAGGAGTGGCCAAAAGGAGTCAAAAGAAGCAGCTAGTAAACAAATTCTGTTCTGAAGGCAAAGACACAGGAAGCATTATGAAAGCTGAATTGAAGCTAACAAGAACTACCTGCTTCTACTTCATGTTCACAAAGTAGGTGCTGAGGGGTGAAATTGTATTCTGGTTCAACTTCCATGAATTCAGATTAGGAAAAAAAATCTAAGAACACCATGCAGAAAGTAGTTTGGTATTTGATGATCACCTAAACATGGAAGGAGGAAGAAGGCATCAAAAAAAGTACCTCTGCACTATGTTGCATCTGACTAGTAAATAGGCAAGTGTTGTTGATACAAGACAATAATGGAAGAATAGATTTTAGGGGAAGATATCATAGAAGAATGGTTTGAAGCATAATTGATTGTGATAAGGGTACAAACAAATATGACTAGATATGTTCCAAAAAATCAGCTAGCCAAATATGTTAGGACATCACAGCCATGAAGAATATTGGACAGGAAGATGATACAAAGAAGTGAGACATAGAGAAGAATGCATCATGGCCAAATTCAGTTAATTTTGTGCACTAGATGTTGCCACCACAGATGGATAGCTTTCACAGTGATGATTGTGCCTGCTCTGCAGAAGGAACAAATAAGAACATGGAACACATCACTCCTCAGCAGGGCGAGCAGATGAGCAGGCTTTGCCTTCAGGTGTGCAAAATGATTGCAACTTTTTTTTTTTTTTAAAAAAATATTTTATGTAACAATCTTCATGTCAGAGAAGCAGTAATTTGGAAGAATACTTTTCCATACTACTATTTTTTAATTTTACCTTATTATTGTTGTCCTCTGCTGGAATACAATTGATTAAGCTCACAGAAACTGGGTTTTAAATTTTCACATTCAGTTGAAACTGAACTGAATTGTTCACTCCTATAAGAGGTACTATTTCAGACCTTCTTTGAGCAAACAACACTGTAACAATTATTTTCAGTTTCCAGAAGAGGATTTTAAAGTGTGATCTCAAAACTGCTATTTATTAGGGGTTTGTTTGACCTTTTTTACCTATTTATTTTAATGAAATTTGCTATTCCACTGTAATCACAGCAACCTCATGAGATGATGAGCAAATGTGCCTTTCAATGAGCACATACCACCCTAAGGACTCTTAAAGGCAGTAAGATCTAGAGGTAAAGGCACTGATTCCAGGTTCTTTCAATTCTTAAAAATTTAAATAGAAGCAATCATATGTTTGAAAACTCTATGTGTCCCATGCTTGCTTTAATCTTATTTCCTGAAAAATTGTATTGTAAATGAGATGCTCACAGTTCTAATGTGTTACTTGGAAAGACGATTAATGACAGTGTCAGTCTCCGGTATCACAACTGGTCCTCTGCAAGAAGCAATAATATAGTAGGTGTTAGTTGTCAGGACAGAGAGCTTGGCAGAGACCATTCCCTCGGAGTACCTACAAGAACAGCCAAGATTTAAGGGCAACATTTTGAATGTGAGGGCAACAGCCCCTGCTCAGTATTTTGTTGACTTAAACAGTAGCTCAGATTCTCGCACACATGCATATATAATTTGATCTTTCATTTTCTTTCAGCCTGTAGATATAATGTAACTTTGCAGATCTCCTTCCTCATCAGAAATTTTCCAATTCAAAAAGAATTCTTTATTATTTTAATTTATGCTGGCCATATATCTGGATTTACCCAAACAATTTAGATTCTGTAGCCTTCTTCATCAATTGTTTGCATTACATAACTGCTGATTTACATTCATTAGCAGCTAATTAAACTATAATATCTTGACAAGAATGAAAATTCATTAAATAGTTCGTAACTTTATCTCGTGCATACCATTGGGATATTAAGTGATTGCGAACAGGTAGAAAGATCATTAGAATTTGGAGCACTTTGGAAAAAAACATGAATCCATGCTATGATAATCTTCTGTTAATGAATGACTAAGAAAGAGTATATAACTAACATTTGGAATTATTAGTCGGTTAATCTTATTTTCTGTCCTTGTTAGGCTTTTCTTTGCTCAATGTGATAGGTAAGTTGTGGTAAGGTTGTGAAATTTTGTTATCCAAGAGTATACATGCATTGAAAAAAGCAGGGAACCAGAGAAAATTTGAAAGAAGCATCCAACAGTTGACACGAAATATATCATATGTTGGTGAATACATTCAAATATATGTATAACTGCTGATAGACTGAATGTAAGAATTCTTGATGCTGGTTTTACAAGCTGTAGTAGATTTTAGAGTTTAGGCTGAAAATCCATATAAGCTATGATATGCAAAGTGATCTGCCAACATCTTCTGGAAAATATGGGCGCATAGTAACTATTTAATGCAACACTTATGTCTGCTTCCTGACCTACCAGGGATGATGCCATTCTGTATTGTCTGTTGACCACATTTTACCGGCTAAATGGTTCAAAGGATAGAAAGATTGGGATTAATGACATGATTTCTAATATTTTCATGCCTAACTCAGATTTTTCTCAAGACTAGATGAAGTGGATTGTAAATGCACTCAGCCTGAATGAACTCAGCATCAAGTTCCTTGAAGGAAGAAAGGGAAAAAACAGAATATATGAACATTTATATAGAAGAGAGGCTTGATACAACACTGAATAATGCATAAGCAGAAATGTGACCTCTGCTTTAGAGCCTGTTCCTATAGCTGCCCATAGGCTGAATCATTCTCACTATGGTTTCTAGATGAGAACAAAAGTGAGAAACAAGATGATATATGTTTCAACTTATATAATAGTTATAAAATTCCTCTTAGGAGTCAAAAAAATTACAAAAAGAGATCAAATCCTATTAAAGAGTATAGACAGTGTGAGAGACAAGAAACCAGGCCTGCGAGAAACTAAGAAAAACAGCCTGAGAAAGCAAAAGTTGAGGCTGATCGAAGAAATGCCTCAAACACTCGCAAGACAAAACTGAGTCACAGGGTGCATTCTGTGGAGGTCGAAGATGATAAGGCTGCCTGAATAACACAAGACGCAGCTGGAGGAGGGAGCCCTGTGGAGACAGGACGGCTCTGCTCTGGTGCACCTGGCCAAATTTCAAGGGCCATCTGTCTGGTGAATGACCTTTGCTTCATTATCCATGAAATGCATATTAAAGTTAACACCCCTCAATATGCTAATGAAGGCTAACATGATCATGCTAATGACATCATCCCATGAAACACCTTACCCCTCCCCATACATGGGATATGTAGGTATGTGGGTCGGCCTAGGGGATGGACCCAAGGGAAGTGTGTATAACTCAAGCAGGGAGAAGAAAGGGGGGGGCCTGGAGAGTGCAGTGAAACAAAGAAGATGGATGCAAGTGAAAAAGATGGATGCTTTCTGTGCGTCCTGGAACCCTCTCTGGTGGGATCAGCGCAGAAACCCAGACTGGTGATCTGTATTTCCCCATTCCCTCAATCTCCCTCTTTTCCCTTTCCCATTAAGAAATGCAAGGCATATTGTATTGCTTGCCACTACTTGCTATATACTTAGCTAATTATCGTGTGTTCAATTAGTACATTGTGGGTAGTTAATAAATGTTTGGACTTGGAGACTTGTTGTCCGTTCCATTGGGGATTTACAAATCTGAGTCACTTGTCTCCCTCATCTGAGCGGGACGTGACAGACAGTTAAGACATAGTAGGCATTCAGGAAGTCCCTTATCAGCTGACTGAAGAAGTCCCAAAGTAGCAGCTGTCTGGAAAGACAAAGGGCGGTATAGCTATACTTTTGCTGTTGCCAGACACAGGACTAGATGGATCTTTGCTTTGGTTCAATATCAGCACTTAAAGTTCTCGTGGATCATCTTAATCCATCTGGAAATGAAAAGTTTTCCTTTGAATCCTACATATAAGTAGAGTAAGAAAGGCCTGAGATAGTCTTGATTTCTCATCTGGAAAGCAGTCCTATAATTCTACAAGCTTCCTTTTAAATTCTTGTACTGACTGCCAGTTGTACAAAGTATACAGAGAGCTTGCATGTTTTGGTGAACTCCCATACATGCAGATATTTGATAAATCCTTTTGGAGACAACAAAGGATAGCTAGTAAGACTCAGGAATGCTCCCCCCTAAAAACAAATCAGTTGAATACAAATCATTTCTAACAGAGGTCTTGAACTGATGCATGGAAAGAAAAGATTTGTATATTGAGGGTTATTATCAATTTATGGCATGTAAGAGCACTATGGAAGGACAAATGGCCATCTGAACTATGATTTCAAACCTGCATACCATCAAACTTCTTCCATTTCCTTTTTCACTCAGAAGGATTTAGTGATGCATTGAACACTACCAGCAGAGTAGTAATGGATGGATATCTCAAAGAAATACCAAAGATTTGTGCCTATTACATGGAAGTATAGTGGGAGCCCTAAGGACAAAAGCACAAAACATAGTCTTCCCACAACTGTGATGTTCCAATAATAGGACTGCAATCACTTTTTCTTAAATTGAAAAAAAAAAAAAGTTTCACTTAATAGATGAATGACTTTATTTAATCCTTCAATATTTAACACCTATTCCTAAATCTGGACATTACCTTAATGATAATATTGCTATTGTGCTTCTTTAAAGAAGATACTTGTGTTACAAACAACACAGTGTCATGACAGTGAACCTCCATAATTAAAATACAAGCAGCAACATGCATATTATTAAAGAGACAATGGTAACAACTGAAAGCCAGTGCCTGAAAAAGCTATTATGGTCCCATATGAAAGTGAGAAACATACATCTCTCTACTGAAGATTTACCAGAAAGACTGTGAACAACAATTGAAAAAAACATGAAAAAAGCTGACACAGAAGGAGATACAAAAAGAATTTCTTCAGATAATGAAATGCAACTGGATAATTGTGGTTTATATCGTAATAGTGGTTGCTCATTGGAGTATAATTACTGCAGTATCAATCACACTAAGAGTAAAAAAGCTGGTATAGGTAATCATCAGTAAAACATCTACTCCCAAATTAGTGAAATATGTTCCTCTTGAGTACCTCTTTCATTTGCAATTTAAAACAATTTTACTATGCACCAAAGAAAAACAGTTTGCAATGGAAATCCATCTGAATGCTTCATAGGTATTCAAATCCATTTTACTTCTTGTTAAGAAAACATACATAGATTCCTGAGTAAAGATATAGTATACCTAGCAACTACCAACCCAGTCTTCCTTTGAAGATAACAGGGACTTCCACCTGAAATATAACTTCTAGATTTCCCTACCTAATCTTTTTAAAATTATTAATTCTAAGTCATTTGTATTCAAAATACTTCAACTATACACCTTATATATCTTCTATAGCTGGAAATACTAGACTCTAGAAGCTATCAGAGGCCTCCAGAATACACATTTTATTATCTTTCTCTGACTTCTCAACGTTCAAGTAAAGTTTTGTTGAAATTCCATCCTGTTTTTCAAGAATGTTTTACTTAACTGTTGCTATATTCTTCCCTATAGATAGCGATTAGGTCTTATGTTAAAAATTAAATAAAAGAAATTCTAAACTTTCAAAAATCTCACTGCTAAAAGAAAGATACAACAGTTTAATAGTTGGAAGATAATGCTTGGCACTAGAAATCTACAATTCATTTCCACAGACTATCATCGACTTATTGTGGGATCCTAAACTTCCAAACTTCACTACATGAGTTAGTTAAAATAGCATGCTTGAGTTATTATACTTTGACTGAGAACACAAAAAAAAAATATTTAAAGTTTAGAATATGATAGGAGTAGCAGGTCATAATGACTGATTTAGTAGATAACGAAATACAAAAGAAGCAGTTATATCCTCGACACATCAATAAATCATAACGGCAACACCCCGGAGGAACAAGATATCTGCACTTGTCAAAGGAATGAGGTTAAGGTTAAGGCAAAGAAAAGAGCCAGATTTTGAAGTAAGAGCACAGTGAAGAAAACCCTGGTTCACTCTCCTTCACAAAATCAAGGCAGTAATACTGCCTGTCTGTCTGTACAATCTGTCTGTACAAACACCATGAGAAATGCTTGAATATACAAACTGTTGAAGAGGAAAATAACATTATTAAACAAGTGTACTAGATATGATTAAAAAATGTCATTGATCTAGTAAGAATTTTTTTTGGAGGTGGAATAATATTTTCAAAGCTGATATACAGTTTACAAGGATAAATGTAGTGCACAAGACTGACATTTATTGAATGCATATTTGTGCTTGTTATGAAACTTGGATGATGACAAACAAGACCATATGCATATAGAAAAAAACAAGGCTGGGTGTTTTTGTCATTTGGAAAGTAGTTATGTTATAATTTTGATAATTCATAGCAGCTAATAAGAGAGTTAAAGTAATGTAGGAAAAACCAAACCTAAAAAAAGAGTATGTAGTCTATGTATCTAATGTAAGGGTGACACATCACTTGAGGTGATGAGACTGGTATTTAACGAGGATGGGTTTCAATAGGAATAGTTATCTAAATGCAAATAATCAATCAGAGGGTTGATTATCTGGTTTAGATGGTTGATTAACAGGTCTGCAGCTCCTAAACCCTCTGTCCACCAGTTATTACTGCAGAATAAGCTACCGCATGTCATTCTTCTAGCAGAAACCAGATTTTTAAAGTTTTAAAAATTGAACTATACATCTTTCCTAATATAAAACATCAGATTTCATACTTTCTGATTTCTCAAGGAAATTAAATAATGTAGATAACTCCAATTTCAATTTTACTTTTCATTTATAATTTCATTACAAAATAACATTCAGACAATATAATATCTAGTATGTAGTATTTACTTTCAGAAATTTTCAGAGTATGCCAAAGCAATGGAGGAAAAACTTCAGTCTAATGGTAGCCATAGTTTGTCTTATCCTAGTATTTCTGAATGCAGTTGCAAGCACTGATATGTATATGCTCATTCTATGACAGTACAAAAGAATAGAAACATATGGCTGAAAAGCAACTCAACAGATCAAAGTTCTCTGCCCAACCCATTTGTACAGTCCTACCACAATGGCGCTCTCAATGTCTTATGAGTCAATCGATTAGCAAGTATAGCTCTACTTAGCACTGGAAGTTTTCCTTATATCAAAACAGCTTCTTTCTGGTTGCAGTTTAAGCCCATTACTTCTCATGTAATCCATCACAGAAACAAATAAGAAACTGTCTGCTCTTTGTGTAGCTTTTCTGAAGTTGAAACATTATTCTTTTCTTCAGTTCCATTTCACCTGTACTTCCTTGCAAGTTCATGCTATTGTCAAAGAAGCCAAAGCCCTCTTTGGTAACATTGTCTCTGCATATGAGCATTGTAGGACACAATTTTCCTGCACGACGAGGAGGAATGACCAGCACACTACAACAGCTCTGATCCCCTCAGCCTTCCTCCAAGAGTCTTGTAGTCACTTTTGGTCTGTTTAAAGTCACACTGAAATCAGTCATGCCTGTATGAATGAGCAGTCCCAGTTAATTGTCATTTGGCTAGATGGCTTTGGCAACATCCCTCAGATTTAAGCTCCTGGGAGACAGAAGGCTTCCCACAATGTTAGGTTCATTCACTAGACCAAACTTTTCATTACACAGAGGAGTGAGTCACTCATGACCAATACATTTCTTCCTCATGGGAAGGGTGATCATTAGTCTCACAGCTTTTCCAGCCTGCCAGGTTTTCATTTTAATTTTTTTCCACTCCATCATTAGGCTTGAAACTTCAGTTACCGTGGGCCGCATTGTAATGCATCAATGCCTGAGAAGGCACCATTTCCCTATGAAGAAGACCTGTGAGTAGAAACCTCATTAGCCAGGTGTCCTCATTCACAGTAGGTGTTATTGTGGATCTTCTTGGCTTGTTGCCAATCATCTTATCCACACCCTCTGATTCCAGATTTCACACAGTTTGACAGCTTTCTCATGTAATTTCTCTACCTATTTCTTAAGAGATTTCACTACCAGGTATGCTCCAATTGTGGCATCCTCCTCCTCCCTCAGACTTCTTTGGGAAAGGAACTGCAAACCATAACTCCTACAAATTCAGTTTAAGATTTGGATTGAAACATCTATAGTTTTGGTTTCCATCTAAAGTTTCCACATGCACCATTAGCAGGTGCTGGAAGAAAAATACCTCATAACAGAATGCATATTCTCATCATCAGTTTGATCTGTATAAGGTTTACTTGTTGAAGCTCATAACTTTCCTCATTTTCCTCCCCCTTAAAAGTCCTATTCACAGCTTTTGAGTTGCTTCTTTACGCTGTCACACAGCTCCTTGCCTTTTAGGTCTCTCTTGCCAACCTGGTCTTTTCACTCTGACTTGGCTGAAACAGAACGAGAGGCAGTGTGTTGAAGACTGCAGCTAAACCTATTTTGTTCCTATGTTCACAGTCTACCAGCAGGCTTCTGACCTTGTCCATGAAGAGTTCACGGTTTGCCAAGGTTTGCATTACTTCAGGACTCCTCAATTTGGTGGATATAACAACATTTGCAGTTCGCACTCTGGCATTTAATAAGACAAAGAGGGCAGTAAAATGAGAGAAGAAATGGGGAATGTTACACAATTATATATAATACATGAGACAATTAACCCTCTTGACAGAACCTAATGCCCTGTAGAAATGTAACTAGTGATTTTTAAAATACATTTAATACTTATATGATAGCATATCGGTCTAAATGAGTTCCTGCTGGCAAAGTTCAATAAATTGGCCAGTTGCCAGTGGCATAGATAAATACCTTTACCTGAGGCAATGAAACTAAAGTGGCTTTCTGCAGTCTTTACAGGTATTATATCTTCCGCCACCCCACCACTAACGCGTTTGTTTAGTTTGAGTGGATTAAAAATAAAATTAGAGGAACACCTAGTCTTTGTTGTATTGTGCCACATTTCACTTGTTCTGTCTAAAAGAATTACAAGCTTTTATTCTCTTGGAGCTCTCAGGAAGAACAGCAATATTTATGAGACAATTTGGCTGACAGCACCAGGTAACAAACTGCTTGTGCATAAGCTAAAAATATCACCTGGTATTACATTACTTAAATAATTTGGTTGACATAGTACAAAATATCTGTTGAGGCATTAGGTTCACATGATAATGAACACAATTGCTAAATCTGATACTAAAAAAAAAATTAAATACTTTTATATAAATATTTTTATATGTCACTGTGAGACAGGTATAAAAACTTTAGTTTTTCAGTACTTGTTTCTGCTGAAAGCTCACCATTCATCTGTATAACAAATAATTTTAAATTTAGCTTGAAACACTACAAAATTACTTTGTGGTACTTTTATATTTAAAGGTCATGTCCTTATATGTTGTAAAATACTTCTGGTCCCTCCCCCTTATACACAATGGGGCTAACTGTATTCTGCATTCACAGACTCACTCTCGCACCTTATTCAGTTATACTCTTAGTTGGTTTTCAGTGAGAAACTCTTTTGCAATAAAGTTTCTGCATTGCTGTAAATAGGAAAGTCTGGACCCTCCTTAACCTTCTTTCTCTTTAACAAGCTGATAAGCCATTAGCTTGAAAAGTCTTGAATTTAATTTTCTTCTAAAGAATGCAGTTCCTTCTACTTATCTACAATTTCACCTCATAACTAAAAATTCATTATAAAATACTAAGCAAAAGTCATCATAAATATGGGCTTTCTCAAGTATCTTCCAGTATTTCTGAAAAGGAATGCTCAAATACTGAGCAATATGGTCATATACAAGTTTAAAGAGCTGTGTCTATGTGGGACCATGGCTGAAACGCAGGCCAAAGGGTAGAATATGTCGAAGTACCAGAAAGGGTAGGGTACAGTTTTTTGCAGAAACCAGTTAATTTTCAAGCTCAGACTTTTTTTTTTTTTTTTTTCTTTCTTTAAAGAAGTGTGTTAAATACCGAACTATATTTGAGATCTACTTCAGTTTTGACAAGAATAATGTTAAAATGACGAAGAAGTAATAGATGGTATATTTTTCTTGCCTTGGATCTTACCTTGTAATCCTTAAACAGGAAGAGTTTTGAATAATTAAGAATCAACAGAATTTTCCCCATCTTCTCATGAATTACCAATTTCTTAGCACGACTAAGAGAAGCATTGAGGACACTACAAGTAAATTTAAAGGTTACTTTTGTTTTAATGTGCATTTCAGACTTGCCTATGAGAAAACTATGAACTTTTATTGACCTTCATTGCATTATGCTGGGCTAAATATCATCTTTGAAAATCATTTTTCAACAGAGAACAGAAAGAAAGGTAAAACAAATTTCAAGTCCATATAAAAATGACATATTTCTGTATAAGTGAGAGTTGCCAAATGGTATATAAAGTTCAAGAACCATTTTTAAGATCTTTCATTGGAAGTGCACCTGTGTTAATAGATTTCAGAACAGTGACTCCCTGTCTAATTGCATTTCAGCAGTAAAAGAGATTGGTAAATCAAAAGTATAGATTTTTGCTTTATCAATAGTTCTTGTAATCCAAAGGAAAACATGATGTCATAAATTAATAAATGCAAATAATAGCATTTCATATTTTCAAGATAACATGTGTCAATTTCTCTAAGTTTCAACAAGAAAAAATAATATCAAAGGAAGAATCATCATTATGACACAAATTATTGGAATAAATTAAAAAAAATTGTTATTTTTTCTACAACACATTCCTTCATTACTCTAGTGAAGTTTTAGTTATCAATACTGAACATTATCTTTCCTGAAAGAAAAAGGCATGGCACAAACATGCTCAGAAAATTGCTATAGCCCTATAGTTAAAAGAAAAAGCAGGAAACAAATTGTTCTGCAAAGGTATAACGAACCATGAAGACAGTAGCATGAGTAGAAGATTACAAAAGCTATAATTTCCAACAAGTGAAATGCGTATGTCAAGCTGCAACAAAACCAGATGATGTATAATGAGTAAAATTGTATGTGGCTACATTGTTAAATATTGTCACGATGTGAAAATTAGCTGTATAAACTTGACATTATTATAATAACACTTAAAATAGTAATATATATTGGAATGGGTGTTTGGAGAATTTAGAAGTGAACAAAGCAATAAAATATCCGAATAATATCATGCCTATTCATGAAGCATAGGCTGCTGTGAGAACATAAGCTCAAACCCAAGAAGAAAAAAAATTATTTTCGCTATGAGTACTAACTGTTCTCAGCAGTAATTAGGTGAGTATTAACACATACAACACAATTTGCAAAAGATTTAGTTTTGAGCTGGTCATGACTGAAAAAAATACTAATGAAATGAAGTCATAGCTATATAACAGCTGTTTTTACCCTGAAACTGTATTCATTGGGTGTTCTAAGCCACACAAAATTTATAATTTCTACTTTACTATTATTTATTTCATCTAGAAAATTTCTGTACTTAGTAAATGGATTTAGAACAGAAGTTCGATCTTTTGTAGCTTAGAGTAATGTAATTAGGGCACATTGGGAATTACAGGGAATGTGTATATTTAAAACTCTTCTCGTCAACATGTAACTAGTCCCCCTGTCTGGTCTCTAACATGTTCTGACATTATTCAAGATTGTGTCACACTTGCAAATGGCAATAATCATTTGTTTATAACTGACTTTTTGAGTAAATTCTGATCCAAAAGAGCATTCAATACTTTGAATTTCTTGTCATTATCTACCAATAATTTTATTTTCAATATGCAGTGAACCAACTCTTCTTGGTCTCTCTGTTATCACCGGTGTATGTCAAAACTATTTCTTTTCACCCTTACTACTTCCCAGCTGAGCAATCTCATCTAGTCCTACCACCTTTCTGGTTCTACATATTCATGTGATATTTCCCGAGCCCTCTTAGTAGCAAATTCTACTCTGCTATTTCTTTCCTCTGTTTTAGGTTAATGAAGAGTTCATCATTTAGCCATGGCCCTTCTTGCACTTTCTTTTCTTTCCAGGGTACTAGTAGAGTATGCATCTTACAGAAAATATGGCTATCTATTGATTTTTGATTATACAAGTATTTGTGTATGAAAATGTAAAAAAAGTTCTTTAGTACTGGTAACACTGTATTGGTAGACTCCCCTGTGCTCTACAGGAAATACTACTGAAATAACAGTAGTAAACAGCAACAGAGACAAAAAATATAAAGAACTGCTAAGATGCTGATGACAGACTGATAAAATCAGAGTGGCAGTGTTGAAAATAATCCTATTAATAGTGTTAACTTTTTTTGTTAATTGTTGTTTTGTTCTAATGCTTGGGATAGAAGACACCAACATGCATAATGTAAGATTTTTTTTTTTTAAGCTGAAAGTTTAATGTTTCTCAGCTAAATGTTTCTCATCTATTCAAATCCAAAAAAGAAAAACATGCCTCAGAGTTATAGTTCTGATCAAACAAAAACAAGAAGGCCAGTGGAGCTACAGAGACCATTAATGCACCAAGTTGATTTTTTTATTACTTGCTGATGACTTGGTCAAGACACAAACTGCCTTCTAAGTCACTCCATTGTAAAGAATGAATGGTAGTATAACCAGGAGTGAAAAGTTTCTGTGAGTCTGTCTTTAGGGTTTAAAAAAATGTAAGCATAAAAAGCATGAGCTGTGATTTTCTGTGATTTGTGCTATCAACCTACAAAGGTAATGGGAAGTGAGGTTTGGATCAGAAGAATAAATAGAGGTCAGACAGCTATAATTGCTTTAAGCCAGGTTTGGCCTGCAACCTATCCAGCTATGTAAATGGCAACTAAATTTACTGGTAGAACCATCTGCAAGCCTCAGAGAGTTCTAGTCGCTATCCAAACCTAGTGACTATTAGTTTTTTACTCAAATTGCATAGTTTATTTTCCTGACTTCTGCTCATTACATTTTGAGATGAAAATGCTATTTATGGTTACTGCTTGGTAAATGAATGTGCTAATCTCCATACCACTGCAGCAAGAGTAGCTAGCTTAATTAAGGTGCAAGCATACTTTGCTAAATAGTAATGAGTTAAGCAAATAACTTTAAAAATAATCTGTTTAAAACAGCTTGTCAACAGCCTTTTAGAATTTTTTTTGCTATGGTATTTTAAAATTTATACATTATGTTTATACAGCAATATTAAGATCCATTTATGTTAATCTGGTGCAAAAGGAAATAATTCTGATGTTAAACATGCATACAGACTATCATTTATCAATTATTTAAAGAGGAACTGAAAAAGAATGTTTAGCTCCACAAGTCCATAAGGATTGTGTCAGCCTAAGGGCATAGTTCTTCTTGTGAAACACCCTATTAATGATGTAAAAAAAAAAAAACCCTTTAAAATTAATATCGCTACTGTTACAAAATGAGGCAAACATTTAAATAGAATGCACACACTATTAAAATATAAGTTTATGGGTAACCTGTTTTATTCTGCCTGGCAAAGAACAAAACAAGTGGTAAAAATAATATATTCACTCTTTCTAACAAGAACATCATAAAAATATGTAGAGTTGAATGACACTGCTCACTGCTGAAAGTCCAAACATCTATGTAGGCATTGTTCACTTATATAATATATAATAATTATAAAGCTAATGTCCTTCAAGATTTGCTTCTTATCTGTATTTGCATTTCTATGGCTCCTCTTACAATAATAAACTTCAAGAGTTTCTTTGAAGACATCTGGAATATCTCAGGAAAACTGATGAGGAGAAAAATCTTTGTGACACCTCAGAATAGTCATGGAAGTGATTAACATTAGTATAACAGAAAGGGAATCTGAAACAGTAAAACAGGTGTCTGAACATCAGTTCTTTTTGTCTCTTTGGCAGTACCTTTCTTCATGAATGGTCTTAACAGAAATGATATTCACAATTCAGTGGACATTTTCCAATAAAATCCTAAATTTTCCATAAAACTAAGTACTACATAGGAGAAAATGAGTATTTTATTATTTCTGAATAGAATAGTAAAGCAATACAACAAACACTAGTAAGAGTTCTTCTAAATCTACACAGCAGCTATATGTTGGTATTGCAGTGAAGAAATATTTCACAAATACCTATCCAGAAATGTCCAGTAAAACTTGTATTTTCCCTATGCAATAATAAGGCTATTATTTTCTCCAGGTACATTGGCTTAAGGAAACCAGCAGCCACAGTGAATGAGAAGGCAAACAGGAAAAGGAAAATAAGAAATATTTTAATTTACACCCTTTATTCAGCAATGACCAAGTCCATTGCTCATAAAGACAAAAAACTATTTTGCATTGTCCTCGCTTCCCCAAAGCAATGTGAGCTAGTTTTGCAGTAATAATTATGCCACAAATTAAGAAGTCTCAGCATTCCAAAATGGTGGGGAACACCTCTTGTGATGTGAGAGCATTTCAAGAAGCGTGGATTTTAATTTAACCTCAAAACCTGAAAGACGTTCTTGTTAGTTTTTAAAACTTCTGTGGATTGCAAAGGAAGATCTAAGAAGACAGAAAAAGGGAAAAGGGTAAAGAAGGCTTATCTGACTACAACATTCACAAATATAGAAAATCCCCAGTTGCTCAGTTGAAGATATCTATGAGGCCTGTTTTTGTGGATCTTTCATGGCAAAGTTGGCTGCAAAACTTTGTGCTGAATTTTCTCTTCCTGTATGTATACCCACTCTATGTTCCCAGCAAACTAAAAAGTTGTGTTAAAACAACTGTTTGGCAGATTACACTGTTTATGAGATTAGTGAACTGAGTTGGGTTTAAAAAGCCTGCAAAAATAAAAGCTGTGCTGTAGTATAGGGAGTGAAGTGTCTGTGTCCAGTTTGGTCATGGCAGGTAATACCAGACTACCCACCCATGATATGGGAGATACAGTACGTAGGTTGCAGGAGATAAGCACATATCTGCTGCACTTAAGCAATATGCCTACTGGATGAATCCTACTGGATAGCCTGGATGAGAGCCCTGCCTCCTGCTAAATGGCATTGGCATGAATTTTACATGTAGCTCAGTGGATGGCAAAGAGAACAGTCTCTAGAAGGGGGAACAGCCTCAGCCCTGCTCTGTCTCTGGACATCCTTTGGCCATGGGCGAGACGGATGGTGCCAGGCCTGCAAGCTGAGCAGCACGAAGAGCTCCTGTCTCTCATGTCAGGGTGACTCTTCCTACCTGTAGGCTATTATGCTAAAGTACCCTCTTGCCATTTCCTATTAGAAGTGGGAGAGGTAGGTACTTAATTCAAGGAGATTTAATTAGCCTCTGGAGATGACTGTATTAGTTAATGGGATAGAAGTGCCTAAGTTAGGAGGACTGGTTCACATTCTTCATATCTTAAAGACATTTTCTTCTATCCATTGACTATGTAGGGAGTTTGGGTGGAGAAGATCTTGCCTTCTCAGGGGAAAACACCTAACATTTCTGTGAGATCACTTAATTTAGCTAAACTAGATTAAATTCCTACCTTTTTACAAAAAAATAGTTACGAAAAGACAAGTCTAGTTCTTTGCAATCAGATACCAGAAAAGAAGAACTGCTAAAGCTCCTTTGACAATGTTAAATCAGCTGAATTATGTGAGAAGCTGCAGCATGTTGACACACCATAGGAAGTTTTTCATCCTTTTTATTACCTTACAAAATCACCTTAGGAAATAAACACAATGAAAACAATATTTTCTGCTAGGCAGGTAACAGATTCTTCCCAGGAGAAAACTGCTGTAAGTTTGCATGATCATTCACAGACAGATTTATAAACATTTTCAGAATCTGGACATATATTATTTTACTGTGCTTTTTTTTATTAAGACACCTTGTCTGTACACAGGAAACCTATGAAACATGTAAATAAATTATCTCTACATAGATTAGCTGCACATATTCAAATCTACCTCTGAACAATTAGATCTAAACAAAAAAAATAAAGTTTGTCTTATGACATTCAGAAAGTAGCCTCACGAATCAAACTGGAATTTATCATGTTAAAGAGCTAAAGAGCTGAACTGTGTATCTCCATTGACCTTACACCATCTTTTTGCTAATGTAGCTAAAAGCAAGTGTAAGGATTAATGGGCATCAAGTTCTTCCTTGGTTGCATTTTATGTTGTATTTTATGATACTGAACCATTAAGTCGGCAGATGTGAGATGAACAGGCATTATTTAACTATCTGGTTGCCTCCTTTCCAAAAATGTTTTATGCTTTTCTCAGTCTTTATATCTAAAAAATAGTGACTACCTGTCTTATCACAGGAGATCTCATATCAAAATAGAATTTAGGAATCCAGTATGTACACTTTAGTCATAAAGTGCTCTCTTGACAGACTACCCAGGCATAACTGATAATTGGCTCATAAAAAAACAAAATTAGGGAATAAAGAATTGATTACCTACATCAAATATAAAAATGTATAGTCCTTTTAATATCTATCAAATATATGTGATTAATATATTCTGAGACATTATTCCATAAAGCAAAGATTGCAGGTTTGATTTCAGAAAGAAATGAAGCAATAAAAGGTTGTTATATAAATTTTTTATAGATTTAATATATTTTTCCTTCTTAACATTTATCACCTATTAAATATTATTCTCTGTGTACATATTTGTACGTATACATACATAGATCACACACACATGAAAGCAGTTTACTTTTTTCCTCTTAGTCTTAAAGATAGGGTTTAATTCTATGATCTCACAGTGTTCTTTCCCCAAGTGAAACAACCCTGATGAAATTCAGGATTCTCTGAAGAACACTGCATCCTTTGGACTTCTGTTTCACTTATTAGCAAAGTTCAGAGTTATTTGTATCGAAGAATCAGGACAAATGCAGAAAAGCAAAAAGCCCCTCATGTTTAAGGTAGCTACAATCCCCAACAAATCTATTTTTATCCACTCTTTGCCAGCAAGTTCCTAAATCAATTCAAGAAAACAATGTAAATTAAATATTTTCATTCATGACCAATAACTTTTACAGGATTCCTAACCTGAAACACTATCAGAAAGGGTGGAAAATCAAGCAATGCAAAGAAGTCAATGGAAGCTGTGCTTTCTGTTACTTTCTAAGTTAGGGTTATTTAAGACTAAAGTTGTCTCAAGTGATTCCATGCATGCAGTAAAGAAAATTTTCCTTCATTTCACTGTAGTACAGTTTCCAATTAGGAAAATACCTTTTTTTCCACTTTAATATTGTTCAAAAAAATTTCAAAACAATTTAAAAAAAACCCAAAAAAAGCAGAAACTACTCATATGGCCATTATAACAGCTCAAAAATATAAAAATCCCCAAAGGAAATTAATAATCCTTCAGTGCAGTAAGTCACAGAGTACCATGCATTGGGAAATGAGAATGAAACAAGGTGCTTCATTCTCAGTTTTTGAAGCTTGACTTCATGACCTCAGTGATAGTCTTTGAAATAAGTTTTGTATGTAATTACCTCATTTTCTGAAATAAACAAACTGGTGAAAAAAACCCCAAAACATTGCTGCAATCATGTTGATGCCCACACAGATGATCAGTACGGCTATCATTTCAGACTTTTCAGACTTTCTCTGCAGATGCCTGACACTTAACTATGTGAGGTATTTTTAGGAGATAAGAAACTTGTCACAGTTTCATAACACATTTTGTTAGCAGAGAAATGGTATTTGGGGCTCACTTCCTCTGCAGCATATTCTGCCTAGTGGTCATCTGTTGTTTTGCCTGCTTCCCTGTCAGCTGGGTTTATCTGCCCCAACCTCCTGAAACTGTCCCTTAATGACTGAAATTCCTGTCCTCTCCCCCCAGACCTCTGCCTCTACATGCGATTCCATTCTCTTCCTCAGGCAAATATAAACTGCATACTATCAGAATGCGCTGGATGTCTACAGCACTTTATGAAGCAAGACAACCAAATGGAGAAAGTGCTTTCAACACATTAGCCTACTAATAATGTATTCCCTGAAGTGTTTTATGGCTTTTTGAGTGCATTTCAATTTTGGTTTGTTTTTGGTTTTTTTTTTTTTTTAATTGGTTGTGGAAGAAAGGCAAAAATTTTGATGTACCCACCTTTTAGAAATATATTTTGAAAGTGAGTAATAGGAAAGGGATGTGAAAACTACCTAACCTTGTTTTAAAATACAAATAATGATATTCATGTTTGGTTTTCTTTAAGACAGCAAAGAGGAAGGACACAAAAAGAATGGTTATTATTGCCTAGTGTCCCAGTTCCTAGTTGCTGTTTTATGATTCAACAGCCACTTTTAACAGACTCTCACTTAAAATAAACCAATTGTGGAATATTGAACAGTTTACTGCACAACAAAAGCTAGGTTAAAGTAGCTGGAAGTCTCCAACTGTTACTGAAAGGGCAGCTTGGCATTTTGGCAGGAAAGGGCAACTTATAATGAGTAGTTTCTTTTTCCATGTGCTACCTCTCTGCAAAAACCCAAGTGGCTTACCTGCGTAGCCAGTCAGACTGCTCCTACTTCCTTTATTCTTGTCATCGTTTCTTTGCCCCATTAAATCGATGAAGAGATTTTTTTTTCTATTTTTATTTTCTTAATTACTGGTTCCTTGCTACTTTTCACCAGGGTGGGTTGTTGAGAGCATGTATGACATCCCTCCAAAGCGTCTCATAACTAAACAGATTATAGTCTTTATTATATTGTGTCAACTTAAGCCTTCAATAATAATGGAATGAAGGAAGAGAAAGAGTCTCAGAGCTTAATATAAATCCTACATAGATTAAAGAACGTATTGAATATTCTGATGTTTTGCTTTTATTTAAATACTAGTGCAAGGCTACAATTTAATTTGACTTCAGCAAATTGACAGCATCAAATAGAAAACTGAAAAAATATTCTCTCTGCAATAATGTCACTTTCTTTTTTAAGGGTTGTATTTAACAGGTAAACAGTGGTTCTTCTGTTTGAAGGGTATTTAAAAAGAAGGGCTTTTGATTTTATTGCTTCTAAGGACACTGTTTCTCTTAAATTTTATTTTAGAGCTGTACAGTGGTCATTTACAGGAATACAAATAGTAATATCTTTATTAGATATTATCGACCGCTGCAAGACTTGTGATACTATGTACAGCAAAACTGGAAATATATTAAAAATAGCATTAATAGATTTAACATTTGGTAGAAAGTTGGTACAGAAAAGCAATTTTATTTCATTTGAAAAGCTATCATGACTAATTGAAGTTTACAATGTATATTCCAAATAAAGACTGCAAGACTGCATGTCTTAATGGTGAATGCTGTCACCATAATCAGAATGTGTCATCACAAATTCTCCAACTATGAAGACAGAAATTTCTTGCTACAAATTTCCCAGAGAAAGTGACTCTTCTGGAAGAAATACCCTGGAAGAAATATTTCTCAAAGAAGTATTATTTTCTTGCACTGTTTTCCTGACCTGCCACTTGCTAGACATTGTCCTTTAAACTCAGGTACATTATAAAAGTGTAGATGAAACACATTGGAGAAACAGCAATACAGTATGGCAAGACTTATCATTTCTTTGCAGATAAATCATTACACCCAGGAGGATATATCTCACAATTCTTCAGTCAACAAGATACAGGCAACAAGTAAATAAAATAAGACATGCAGCAAATTGCCCAAAATGTAAGTAAATATGACACAAGGCCATATGTAACACTTGATAACAGTGACATAGAAACAGATATGTTTTTAAATGTTGAACTGGTAACATCCCACATTGAAAAAGGGAAGACAAATAGAATAGATTTAATTTATGTAATTTTGATGCTGCACTGACTACATTTATTCACTTAGATCTATGTGCCTTAAGAGAACCATGTAAGGAAAAGAAAAATGGCAGCAGTATGTTACAAGCATATTCCTTTCTGAGTTTTAAATGTTCCCACAGAGACCTGAATATCAGTATTGGACTACCTCTACAGGCTTCCCTTTAAAAAGTTGAGAATGGGATGCAGAACAAAAAATTGAAGTTTCAGAACTCTGTAAACACCTGAATGCCTAATACTGCTTAAAAACCAGTTGAACGTACATTTATTTGATAACACCCAATTTATCTGAGTAGTTCTGTCTTGGGAAAAGTAAATCATATATGTAAAAAATACTCTACTAGCAATATTTTGAAGAATTCCTACAGTCCTCTGTTGTTTTGGTCTTCATTTTACAAGGAGATTTGCTGTTAAATTACAGACAGTACGTATCTTTTGCAGTACCAGAATATACCACTCTGTGAGATTTAATACTAATGCTGACCTTTTTGGATTTGCTCCAAACATGTATAGCTTAGTAACCAACAAAAAGTTAAATATTGTTGTAATACACAATTCACAGGGCATCTAAGAGCATAAAATCCCTGAAAACTCCAAAATGACTAACCATCAGAGCATCCTGATGTTCTGCCACAGTATTTCAACTAAAAAATTAAAAAGTGAAATCTGTTCAATTCATATGTGACATTGATTTATTCACATAATATAACATTCCACAGTATGTTCTTACTGGTGGTAGCATCCACCAGAAAAAAGAGACATGTGCTACTAATTTATTTCAATAACTTACCAAACACTGAATGTAGTCCTGTGATATTTTATTCTTCCCACAAATGGGACAGATCATATTATTCTAATTTTTTTTCTCTTGTTTTGTATTTTTTTTCTCTCCCTCTGCCCAGTGACTTACAAAATCCCTATACAATTATCCAAACTTCAGCACTGTAAAGATAAAGTATTATTGTTCTTTTTTCTCCAGTGAAAGTGAGGACAAATATATTTGTCCTCTTAGTAGCAGTTTATTTCATTAGGCATTACATTTTAAACATATGTTTAAAGCCATGATTTCAGTTGAACTTTTGAACTTTTTTCAAAATAAAGGCTTAAGTTCAGGAAAACACACACATTGTGCCAAACTTATACTCTGTATACCTCTTACTCCTACTGCTTTCAGTCTATTGCCATGCTTCCACCATCAACATATGTGTGCCTCATTAATTTCACAGATATATGGTTTTTTTACCCAGAAGATGTACCATGATGGAATAAAATGAACTCACCATGAACTAAATCCTAAATCTTGCAAGATCTTATGGGTATTCTTAAGATAAATTTAAAACGGACTTTTTGTCACCTCCTGCTTGGCAACCTTACCTCAGTTGCCTGTCATTCCTGTCTGATGAATTTCATGTTGTTTCTTTTCTGTCAAGTGTTAGCT
Organism: Strix uralensis; assembly: GCF_047716275.1. Taxonomy (NCBI): domain Eukaryota; kingdom Metazoa; phylum Chordata; class Aves; order Strigiformes; family Strigidae; genus Strix; species Strix uralensis. Next base: position 129,864,992 of record NC_133972.1, on the reverse strand, counting down.
TCAAGGTAAGAAGCATAAATGTGCAATTGCTGCAGCGGCTCCCAAGTAAATGATGGAAGAAGAAAGGGAAAAGAAGTATCACTGCACTCACTATACAAAAATCTGCCACAGAGAAAGCAATGGGAAAGAGTGACAAATATTGAGTAGGGAGGATAAATTCCCAAAGACTCTATTGAGCTATATCTTAGAAGATGCTAACTGCAATGTATTTTTTTATTATTCCTTTGTTATAAAGACCTAAAACTTCTGTCCTTGTTTTTTCTTTTTTTTTTTTTTCTTTTTTTTTTTTTTTTTTTTTCCTTTTGGCAGCACTTGAATATTGTGGCACCCAGATAATTTTCAATTGAATCAAGTTTGAAAAAGACCTTCAGTAAAATCTCAGCCTGCTAAAATAATTAAAAATTTTGCCTTCGTGTCTCTTGAAAATTGCACCACATAAATTAGGGATGTATTGGCAACAGGTGGATTTTTCAGAGCACAAGATTTTGGAGTGTTTTCTTGGACTCTTCTAGAACATAGTTTCTTTAAAATTTATGTGTCCTATTGGATACTGTCATCATAAAATTCTTTTAAAAAAAGATGGTAAAGAACAAAAATCATTATCGATTACCACAGAAATTAATACAGTTTAAGAGTTCATGGAAAGGCCAATAATTCATAGCTGAATTGGAACAGCAGAACTGAAAATTCCTAGCTGGAGCATGGGTAGAAAAAGGTAGAAGCAGCAGTTTCTAATCATCTTTGGCCTGCCATCCAAACTGGAAACAAAAAGAGGTAAAACTTTTTTCTACCTCATCAATTCATAGAGGAATTAGAGTTCCCAGGTCTAGGTTCAATTTAATGTATTCAGATTTCAGCACATGAATTTTAGTTTCAGGATTGATTAGACTAAACTTTGGGTTTAATATAATCCCTTTGTTTTTTGAGGCTATTGCTAAAACTGATGAATTTTTAACAAAGATGCAGCTCAAGTAACTTCAGTTGGAGAGGAATCCATCTGCAGAAATGAATGGTCATTATGGATCCATCATATCATCAGTTATAATGCAATATTAAGTCACTTCCAACAGTGCATTTCTATAGTATGCATTTTGGTTGCATACTAATATATGAGCCAATTCACGTTTTGCAATTTTAAAGGGATGCATTTTATCTCATATGTAATCCTTCCATGGTTTCTGGGGAGCTAAAGAAATCAGTATCACTCTCAGTATTCTACAACCAGTGGAGGACACTAGTTCTAATTTACTGAATGCGAAGAAAAAGAGTGCATACCTGAAGTCTGTCTTTTGATGAAAATTTGAAATAAAGTCAACTAGATCAGTCAGCATATTGATATTTTTATTTAATCTTTTCTTTAATAGTCAGAATATAATTTTCTATTTCTCTGCATTAAAACTGTAACTATCTTGTTGCATAATATTACAAGTCTTATCTCACACTGTACAATGATTGATAGTCTAACCACTGCAGGCAAAATGTGTTTGCCTGCAGACATGGTCTTCCATCGTCCATTATGTTTATTCTGTTAGCAACACTTCCTTTCAAAGATGATGATGTCAAGACATTTTCGTTTTGCTTCCATTCCTGCCTTTTTTAAATCTTCTTGTTCTCTGGTAGATACTAGATATACCGATGATTCTGCAATTGAGTCACATCACCTTTGTGTCAGATGAGGACATATTAGATCACGACAGAAAAGATTTTGACATTATCATTAAAAAAATTGATTGAACTATAGACTCAAATATGAGATTTTGGAGCCAGGGACTCACGTTTCACAACTGTAAGATACATGTGGTAACATAGGGAGAGAAAGCCATGTTATTCCCAGACATGTTTCTGGGGTTTGAACCATCAGATGATTTTTTTTAGCCAGCTTGTGTGTAAAAAAGTAAAATAATTCATATTTTCTGGTTGAGACTAGTATGCTTTTTGTCAAAATAGCCAGGCATTTCTTTGGCAGATTTATTAAGAGAAACTCTCTCTGGCTCCTCAAAGACACCAGTGACAGGATATACATATCTCCTTAGGTATCAAAGTCTGAACTCACCACCCTAAGGCCCCTTACCAGTCAAAGGAAAGAAAGACATGTCCTGAGGGAATAAATCTCATCCAAAAAGAGATGTCAAAAGTAAATCATAAGGATCACTCTTCAAGCATTCTGCTTTAAGATCTCGAAAGTTAGGCAAAATAAATCACACCCATATCTACAGAGTCCAAACTGACACACTGGTAAAGGAAATGCTTTCAGAAACAATTTAGTTTTTATAGTCTGTCTTGTTTTCATCTGCTTCCTTCATTTTCAAAAGGTAGATGTGAGAAAGAGTATGTAAGTTAACATTTCTATCAACTACATAGTACTTAAATGGAACAAATTATTTTCCATAACCCCTAGATAGAAAAAGGAAGTTAACTGAAAACTAAAAATCAATCAATTTGTCCAAAAGTTCAAATAAAGTCCTATACTCGGTTTCTTTGGTACTGGATGCCACAGTAAGGGAGAATGTGAGTAAATGCTTCTCAGAGGAAAAATGCTAACATCAACAGTATGTGTATGTCAATAACAATCTTGTAAAGAAAGAAAATGCAGGGACCTCTAATCACATCTAATCATTGTTCCAAGCAACAGTTTGGGTTTTTTCCCCTCTGTGTTTCTAATGCTTCTTACATTCACTTATCACATATGCTGTCAAATAACTAATGCTTTCTGGCAACTGACAATTTAAAAGTATATTCCAGAAAAGACAGTCTCATTGGTTTCCATAAACTCATATGGGGTATGAACAATTAGGACAGTTCTAAAAACAGATTAATGGATAATTGTCATAAGGCCTCTCACAGTTACTTTACATGATGTCTTTGAGACAAAGTAAATACAAAGACTGGCGTAACAGTTGTATAATTTACTATTTCCACTTTATAAAACATCAGAAACATTGTTTCTGTATTTTATGGAAACTAGTGTAGAATTATAAACTGTACTTATTTTTAAACTGAAAATATTTCATGTAACAACACTGCGTTACTAAAATTTGTTACGCTAAGCAACCATAATTATAGTCTAATCAGAACTACATAAAGCATTATTGGATAAAATTTAGGTGCATCTATCTATTGTTATAAGTAAACACACTACTTTAGGTAGCAAGAATTACTAATAGTCTGAACTAAAGATGGCAAGAGAGAAAAACAGCACCCTCATTTTTCAGGATGCCTAGTGAGACAAGAGATGTTCTATATAGCAACAGCATTGTAAGGATGAATAAATAGCCATAAAGTTGGCTTGTACTGAGTGGAAGCTTGCAGATGGTGGATGAATTCATGTCTGTCAAGTTTTTATAATACAATGACTTTTACATATTGCTGCCAGATGGAACATAGTTTTGCATCTTGAATATAAATCTCCGAGAAATACAACTTCCTTCAGTGTGTTCCCTGTATTTGAAACAAAAGTAAATTCAGAGGCAGGTTTGGGAGGCTAAAGCAGATTTAAGGAAATCTGAGAGAATATAAATTAAATCCTCAAGGGCTTCCTTGTTATAACTCAATTCAAAATAATGGAGTTACCCATGTGTTCAGTATTTTTTGAGGAAAAACAGGAAAGGTATCATATAGACTTCTACAGGCAAAACTATGTGTCATGTATAAAATGCAAAATATATCCTAGGCAGGTCCAGAAGACCTCTCAATTAAACTTACTAGTAGTTTGGCAAAACTTTGCATAACATTTATTCTTGCTTCAATAAAAAGAGCTATTTATTCCACAAGATCAGATCATAAAAGTACAGTGCATGAAGCATAAATGCATTTAATCTTTGCTGATAATGAACATCTGTATCTATACCACAGAAGCATTGTCATTCTCCTTGTGTTAAATGATACCTAAACAGACCTAATATCTAATTCATATCTGATTATACCAGTCTTTATATAGATGTGCTTTCTTAAACTATCAAGGAAGTACATAATTATTTTCTTTTATATGTGCTTACCCATCACACCTGGCTTTCTCCTGTGTGTCTGGTCTTCATTTCTAACCCTAGCTGGTATTGTTAAGAAGTGAGTAACTCTGATAGCAATGAAATGAACTATATGACTGTAGGGGAGAATATTTTCCCATTCAATGATTTCTTACAAAGTCTGATTTGATGACAAACTTGAGTTGACTTCTCTCAGACAGCCTCAAGCATTGTTTATATGCAGATAATTCTGTGTGTGAACCTATTAGGCTTTTATGACAGTTATAATCAAATATGATTGGGAAATCTTCTGGCTTACTTGGATCCATACTTACATTGTGCTTTGTGAGGTTGGAAATGTTACTTGCTATTGCTTGTAGCCAGTCAATACAGTCTTCGGCAGAGAGACACTGAATTATTCCACTGCAAACCCCATCCACAGCAATTACTTGGAACGCATTTTGCCTATAGACATGTCATAACAGATCAGGTCAGAAGAAAATTTCATCTGTTCTAGCATATCATCTTAACAATACTTGTAGAAATGCCTTTCTTTCAACTACAACGAAGGTCAGCTACTGAACACTGATAAATTCCTGGCTTTCCTGTTTTTATAAATACCTGACATATTAAAACAATCATGATAAAAGGTCAACTCAGACTCTATTAAGTTTCCCTAAAGCTACAGAAAAATTCCACTGACTAGCTCCACATAACCTTGACCAACACTGCCTGACTTCAGCAGCCAAACAAGTGAAATAGCTGATGCATACTAAAGAGTTAAGACTTTAATACTTCAGATGACTGATAAGTAAAGTGTGCATTGGACACTGTAGGCAATCATTTGCAAAATTCAGTGGAATCTCAGTACCTTTTTCTCAACAACTTTTGTTTAATTTTTCTAATACATTCTTTAAACACAGTAAGGCTCCTGTCTGGATACCTCTTGTTCGCTGCTCTTGGTTATAAAATTTTGATCCGCTTCTAAACTACTGATAGAAAAGCTGGAGAATTCAAAATTGATCATTCCAATTGCATTTCTAAATATAGGATCATTAGCAAAATACACTGGAATGCCAAGAGACATCCAATGACAAAAGCAGTGGCCACCTGGGTGCCTCTACCCCAGCACCAATCTGGGCACCTACAAAATAAAATCTGTCACTTTCTGCAGCTGAGTGCTCGGCAAATACAGAACAAGAGAAAACTTTTAGATGCTAAAGCAGTAGCAGACCTCATTTCTTCAGTAAATAGCCTTCTTGGCTAACAGCCTTTGGAAGGCTCACAGGTGTCTCGCTTCAGAACCAGAAAAACCTCAATATTAATCCATACCCTAGAGTAAGAGATTACTAAACATACAGAGACTACCAAATTCCACTGAAGGCATTCTGCTATAAACTCATCGTTAGTGATCAATTCATGGTTTAAAATTAAGTAGATCATTCAGATTCTTTCAGAATGGCTCAGGCAAAGTGAGTGTTATCTTCAGTGTAAAACTGAGTATCACTGATGACAGTTTCTGACATCTCAAGGCAGCTATCCATTCTGCAAAGGTGGGGGGGTTTATGTCTTGAAATTATATTCTAGTTGTATAGAATGTAGAGCTAATATCTATCTCTACCTTAAAGGTCTTTGTGGCATCTGTGTCAAGTACAGGCTTTTCCTTCAGTCAGGAACAGCATTAAAAATGAATTAGAGCCATGCCTTTGCTTTTTGAGTCCCATCATGAGAACTAGCACTTATAGAAGGATAAAGCAGATAATATCCTAACATGATCATACAGAGACCAGTGGTTTATCTAAATCCACCAGCTCACTTATCATTTTAGTTGCCTTTTCACATGGGTAGTGATTTTTCTTTAAAATCTCAAAGGTACAATTTCAAGGTACAACGTCTCATTTTCACAGTAATTCAGGTAAACTTTTTGAGGAAGATTTATTTAAAGCATCTTCAGGTAATGTAGCTACCATTTATTGACTATATCCTTTATTTTAAATGGTTATAAATATAAATACTAAATTCTTCCAGAATAAAATTCTAAGTAAGTCCTTACATAAAGAACATAGCATGATGCTCAAATTTGTTGCTTATGTCTTTCAAGAAAAATAGCATTATTTTCAGGACACCCATTCTTTATACTCAATTTGTTGTAAACCAAAGTACAAATCCAAGGAATCTATTAATGTGTGACACTAACCTGCACAAGCAAAGAAAACCCAGTATGTTCCAGAATCAATCCTGATGCATAAATTTCCCTCACAGTACAAAAACTGTGAAACTGATGCATTTGGACCATCAGACTGTTCCTACTGTTCCTAGGTATTTGATCTGTGCACATTCAAAACTATTAATCCAGAATATTCCTGCAGCAGTATCAATAAGCATAGAGTATAAGAATGCATGGCTGCCTAAAAAATTACTTCTGAATGTGTTTGGGAAGTAGATATCCTTAGCCTTAGATTATTGTAACAGTATTTTCTTGAATTAGTCTACCAGTCAAAGTCCATAATACCATACAAACCTGAAAAAATAATGTATTAAATATGTGTTTTGTATTAAATAGAACAAATGGTAGATTAATCACTTTATAATACAGCAAAAAAGTTAAGATCTGATGAATTCTTATTCAACTACACATCTCAGGTTCTGTGCATTCTAGAACTCAAGAGTTGTGTTTGAAATTAATAAGCTTTTCAAGATTAACCTGAATGCTCTCTAGAATTTTATATGAACACCTTCTGGAATTCATGCATTTCAAGAATTCCACTAGAAAAGCTAGAATACAATTATGAAGTATAATAGGATATGTGATAACGATATGATGTATTTCTGTGCCAGTCTTTTCAACCTCTGAACCATAAAAAGTTATTAGGCTTCATATAGTGAAAACATCTTTGTAAATTTTAAATACAGAAAATGTAATTAATTACGTTCCATTTAATGTTGCTTTCTTATATTATTTTCAATATCCTTTCCTTAATATTGCTCTTTATAGCAGTCTCTTTTAAAAATAATCTACCTTTCTTTCATAAAAATTTTGAGGAGTCACATTTTAAAATATTTACTCTAATTCAAAAGACTCCTATAAACTGTCTTGCCAGAAAGATAAAATGTTGGTTCTATGCTTTTATGAAGAAAACACCACTTCCTTTCTCATATTTACGCTGCATTTTTGTTTCCTTTAAGTACTCTTACTGTCTCATGTTAGAGAGCATAGAAGGCCAAGAAGGCCAAGAAGAAAATTAAATGGTTATTCAAGGTTTGAGTATGAATTCAGGTATCTTTGTTTTATATCAATATTCTTTTAAATTTATTTTCTGGAAATTCAAATCTCAGAAATAACATTACAACATAAAAATCTTTCTCTGTAATGTACAAGTTCTACAATGTGATCTTTAAGCTTCTGTTTTATTGATGCAGAAGACTGACTTTTAAACCCCTAGACCTATGAATAGTTGAATATGTCCTAATTTTCCATGTGAGTAGTTCTATTCAATTCAGTATCTTACCTGAAGTATACAGCAAAAGAGATCTCAGATTTGACTGTTATGATTTTGGGCCCTTTATGTTTCATGCTCTTAATTATTTCCATTTCAACCATTGTTAAACATTGAGCTGAAGTTTTTCACAGAATTTAATAAAAAAACTCATGTGTCTGTGGTGACTGTATCCTTTTCCCTTTCAGTTTGGGCAATAAGTCATTGTAGCCTTTGGTTTACACCTTGACTCCCTGGGCCATCCATTGTTCCTCAACAGAACAAGGGTCATGCAGCCAAGTAAATATGATTTTGCTATTACCAGTCAAAAGCTGCAGGCTGTTTTTAGCTTCACAATTATATAGTGGTCAAATGACTATTGCCTAACCTGCTTTAATTTCATCTCTGCGAATAGGAAAAAGGCTGGCAGACCTAGTTAGTGTACTTCTAAGGAACAACAGCCCTTAGAATTAACAGAGACCGTGGGAGGCTGTTGTGCAACTTCCAAATGTTTGCTGAAAACCAATGAGAAGGAGTGAGGCTGTGATAAGAAAAAACAAAATTCACCCCACAGAAACCTCAAACTGAGGTTGAGGAACAATCCTCTTCCCCTACTTTCTGGGGCAGATTAGAAACTGATCCCTGAGGGCAGATGGTGTCACTTGACTGTAGGACCCATAGAAACACTGTAAAGGTGACCATAACAACAGAGATACTGGGGAGGTTCTGTCAAAAAAAAGTATTTCCAGGAATATTAATGAAGCTTTTCTATATTAATTAGGTATTTTACATGTGTCTGAAAGGAGGAACAGGAAATTTTAAACTGCTAATGCCTGATGAGACATCAGGGTATAACATAAGAAAGACCAGGGAGAGTCTCCATCACCTGCTAGACGCAGGAGGAAATATGGTAACAAGCAATGAGGAAAAGGCAGAGGTGCTTAATGCCTTCTTTGTCCCAGTCTTCAATAACAAGACTAGTTGTATTGAGGGAATCCAGCCTCCTCAGCCAGAAGACAGAGACTGGGATAACGATCCCCGCGCATTCCACGAGGAGATAGTCAGTGACCTACTGAATCACACAGACATACACAAGTCTATGGGACCAGATGGGATACACCTGTGGGTGCTGAAGGAGCTGGCTGGGGTGCTCGCCAAGCCGCTTTCATCATTTACCAGCAGTCCTGGCTGACCAGGGAGGACCCGACAGATTGGAGATTGGTCAATATGACACCCATATATACGAAAGGTTGGAAGGATAATTCGGGAAATTACAGGCCTGTCAGCTTGACTTCGGTGCCCAGGAAGCTGATGGAGCAGCTCATCCTGAGTACCATCACACAACACATGCGGGACAACCAGATGATCAGGCCCAGTCAGCATGGGTCTATGAAAGGCAGGTCCTGCTTGACAAACCTGATCTCCTTCTATGACAGGGTGATCTGCTTATTGGATGAGGGAAAGGCTGTGGATGTTGTCTACCTTGACTTTAGGAAGGCCTTTGACACCGTTTCCCACAGCATTCTCCTGGTGAAACTGGCTGCTCACAGCTTCGATGGGCACACGCTTTGCTGGGTAAAAAACTGTTTGGATGGCCGGGCCCAAAGAGTGGTGGTGAACAGAGTTAAATCCAGTTGGCGGCCGGTCATGAGTGGTGTCCCCCAGGGCTCGGTTTTGGGGCCACTCCTGTTTAACATCTTTATAGATGATCTAGATGAGGGGATTCAGTGCACCCTCAGTAAGTTTGCAGATGACACCAAGTTGGGTGGGAGTGTTGATCTGCTCAAGGGTAGGGAGGATTTGCAGCGAGACCTGGACAGGCTGGAGCGATGGGCTAAGGCCAACTGCATGAGCTTCAATAAGGCCAAATGCCAGGTGCTGCACTTTGGCCACAACAACCTCCAGCAGCACTACAGGCTTGGGGAGGAGTGGCTGGAGAGCTGCCAGTCAGAGAGGGACCTGAACATGAGCCAGCAGTGTGCCCAGGTGGCCAAGAAGGCCAATGGCATCCTGTCCTGTATCAGAAATAGTGTGGCCAGCAGGGACAGGGAAGGGATCTTGCCCCTGTACTCGGCACTGGTGAGGCCGCACCTCGATTACTGTGTTCAGTTTTGGGCCCCTCACTACAAAAAGGACATTGAATTACTCGAGCGTGTCCAGGGAAGGGCAACGAAGCTGGTGAAGGGTCTGGAGCACATGTCGTACAAGGAGCGGCTGAGGGAACTGGGGTTGTTTAGTCTGGAGAAGAGGAGGCTGAGGGGAGACCTCATCGCCCTCTACAACTACCTGAAAGAAGGTTGCAGAGAGATGGGGATGAGTCTCTTTAAACAATAAACCATAGGACAAGAGGGAATGGCGTCAGGTTGAACCAGGGAAGGTTTAGACTAGATAATAGAAAGCATTTCTTTACAGAATGGGTTGTTAGGCATTGGAACGGGCTGCCCAGGGCAGTGGTGGAGTCCCCATCCCTAGAGGTGTTTAAGAGTCGGGCTGACATAGCGCTGAAGGATATGGTGTAGTTGAAAACTGTCAATGTTAGGTTAATGGTTGGACTAGCTGATCTTGAAGGTCTTTTCCAACCTAGATGATTCTGTGATTCTGTGATAAGAGGACTTCAATCACCCTGATATCTGTTGGAGGGACAACACAGCAGTGCATAAGCAATCCAGGAGGTTAGTGGAATACGTTGATGATAACTTCCTCTTCTAAGTGACAGAAGACTAAAGAGGAGAGGTTCTATGCTGGACCTTGGTCTCACCAAGAAGGAGGGGCTGGTGGGGAGTGTGAAGCTGAAGGGCAGTTTTGGCTGCAGTGACCATGAAATGGTGGAGTTCAAGATCCTTACAGCTGCGAGGAGGGCACACAGCAAGCTCGTTACCCTGGACTTCAGGAGAGCAGACTTCAGGGATCCGCTTGGTGGAGTACCATGGGATAAAGCCCTGGAGGGAAGAGAGGCCTAAGAAAGCTGGTTAATATTCAAGGATTACTTCCTCCAAACTCGGGAGTGATGCATCCCGACAAAGAGAAAGTCAGGTAAGAATGCCAGGAGGTCTGCATGGATGAACAAGGAGTTCCTGGACAAACTCAAACACAAAAAGGAAGCCCACAGAGGGTGGAAGCAAGGACAGATAGCCTGGGAGGAATACAGAGAAACTGTCCAATCACCCAGGGATCAGGTTAGGAAATTTAAAACCTTAATAGCATTAAATCTGGACAGGGAAGAAGGGGAACAGAAAGGTGTCTATATGTACATCGGTGATAAAAGGAAGACTAGGAAAAATGTGGGCCCTCTCTGGAAGGAAAAGGGAGACTTGTTCACCCAGGATATAGAGAAGGCTGAGGTACTCAATGACCTTTTTGCCTCAGTCTTCACCGGCAAGGGCTCCACCCACACTGTTCAAGACGCAAAAGGCAAAGGCAAGGACTAGGAATAACCACCCAGTGCAGTAGAAGATCAAGTTCAAGACCATGTAAGGAACCTGAAGGTGCACTAGACCATGGGACCTGATGAAGTGCATCTGTGTGTCCTGAGGAAACTGGCAGGTAAAGTGGCTAAGCCACTATCCATCATATTTGAGATGTCGTGGAAGTCTGATGAAGTTCCCACTGAATGGAAAAGGGGAAACATAGCCCCCATTTTTATAAAGGGAAGTAAAGAAGACCCAGGGAGCTACAGTCCAGTCAGACTCACCTCTGTGCCTGGCAGTATCATGGAACAGATCCTCCTGGAAACTATACTAGGTCACATGGAAAATAAGGAGGTGATTGGTGACAGCCAACATGGCTTCACTAAGGGCAAATCATGCCTGGCAAATTTGGTGGCCTTCTATGATGGGGTTACAGTGCTGGTGGATAAGGGAAGAGCAACTGACATCATCTACCTGGACTTTTGCAAACCTTTTGACAGTGTCCTGCATGAAATCCTTGTCTCTAAATTGGAGAGATGTGGATTTCAGGGACTGATCCCTGGGTGTATAAGGAATTGGCTGGATCATCACACTCAAAGAGTTGTGGTCAATGGCTCGATGTTTAAGGGGAGACCAGTGACAAGTGGTGTTCTTCAGGGATCAGTGTTGGGACCAACGCTGTTTAACATCTTTGTTGGTCACATGGACAGTGGGATTGAGTGCACCCTCAGCAAGTTCGCCAGTGACACCAAGCTGTGTGTTGGAGTTGATACACTGGAGGGAAGGGATGCCATCCAGAGTGACCTTGACAGGCTCAAGAAGTGGGCCCATGTGAACCTCATGAAGTTCAACAAGGCCAAGTGCAAGGTCCTGAACATGGGTCGCGGCAACCCCATGCACAAATATAGGCTGGGCAATGAGTGGATTGAGAGCAGCCTTGCAGAGAAAGACTTGGGAGTAGCAGTGGATGGAAAACTGACTGGGCCCGCAATGAGCGCTCACAGTTCAGAAAGCCAACTGTATCCTGGGCTGCATCAAAAGAAGCATGACTAGCAGGTCGAGGGAGGTGATTCTCCCCTTCTAGTCCACTCTCACAAGACTCCCACCTGCAGTATTGTGTCCAGTTCTGTTGCACCCAAAATAAGGACATGGACCTGCTCAAGTCGGTCCAGAGGAGGCCACGAAGATGATCGTGGTGGGGATGGATCACCTCCCTTATGAGGACAGGCTGAGAGATTTGGGGTTATTCATCCTGGAGAAGAGAAGGCTTTGGGGAGACCTTATAGCGGCCTCCCAGTACTTAAAGAGGGCCTACAGGAACGATGGGGAGGGACCCTTTATCAGGGAATGCAGTGATAGGACAAGGGGTAAAGTTTTAAACTGAAAGAGGGTAGGTTTGGATTAGCTATAAGGAAGAAATTCTTTACAGTGAGGGTGGTGAGGTACTGGACCAGGTTGCCCAGAGAAGCTGTGGATGCCCCCTCCCTGGAAGTGCTCAAGGCCAGGCTGGATGGGGCTTTGAGCAACCTGATCTAGTGGAAGGTGTCCCTGCCCACGGCAGGGGGGTTGGAACTAGATGATCTTTCAGGTCCCTTCCAACCCAAACCATTCTGTGATTCTATGATTCTATAACACACTGTTCTTCCCAGACTCACACATCTAAGTTGGCAGACAAGATGTCTACACAGGAAAGCTAGAGTTTATTTCAGTTTTAGATTTACTAGGATAATATTAAATTAAACAAGGACAAGTTGCTGGTCTATAGGATGGACTAAACTTCAACCTGACTATGAGCTTTGGACAGCTTCCCCAGTGACTGGGAGACAAAATGGTAAAGAATTTCGATGTTAATCAATGCAACGTAACACATATGCGAAAAAATAACCCTACCTATATATAAATAACATGTAAATTACTGTAGCTATAAACATTGAGGAAAGAAATGCAAGTTACTACAAAAAATGCTCTGAAAACCATCACCTTAGTTCTCAGTGACAGTCAAAGTTTATTATGAAGTATTAGACAAGAACAGAGAAGAAAATGGAAAACATCACTATGTCCTAATATACATCAAGAGGGATCCTCTTTGGAGTCCTGATCACCTTGTCTCACAGAAGATATATTAGAAATACAAAACAAACAGAGAGAATAACAAGGATAATCAGAGCTATGGAAGGTTGTTCCTAAAAGGAGATAACAATAGGGATCCTTCAAACTGGAAAACAGAAGACTGTCATCTGAAGTTATAAAAACATAAATCAAGAATGCTTATTTAGCCCAGAGTTCACCCTCCTCTCCCTCCTGTGTTCCCAGCTGCCTGTGCTTGAGGCCAGGTCTGCCATGGTGTGGCTGTGGCATGTGGGATCAGCCTGCTGTGAAAGAGCTTGAGTAGGGAGCCTGTCCCCTCCTTCACTCAGGAGCTGTGTATCAGCTCAGGTTCTCACCCTTGGTCCTCGCCTGAGTTTGGCTGCAGCTACGCCTGTGCCTGGACATGTATCCCACTGATTCAGACCTGACCTGTGGGCTGACTTCCCAGCCTGACGTGAGCCCCACCTCACCATCATGGATTCCTCTGAAGACCACGCCTAGGCCAGGTCTGCTCCTCCACTAGGGGCAGTGGGATGGGGCCCTTGTCTGAATGGACACTGCCTTGTCCAGCCTTGCTGCCACCCTCTGCTCTTGGCTCGCCTTCCTCATGGGGCAGCCAGCCTTGCTGCTCCTGAACAAGATTATTTCACCCAGTGAAGTTATCAGGTGAGAGATTTGACACAAACAAAAGGAAGTACATTTTTAAAAAAATTACATTGCAGAGCTCCACACCACAGTGCATTACAAAACCCAAAGGTATACAAGAAAAGCAGCTTAGAAAGAAGTTTTTGAGGACAGAAGCATTAGCAGTTACTAAATATGATGACCTATGTGCAATCTCAAACTGAGAAACGTGCTGACCAGTAGGTGCAAGTGGGAAGATGACACGTCTTCCCCACATACCTGGTCCTGGCTGACATCAGAGCAAAACATGGACCAAGGTGGACCTAGACAGACCTTTATGAAAGCTCCTGTGTTTCATGTTTCTGACAGCAGTGGTGGAACAAATAATGTCATTCCTCTAACAAGGCAACTCCCTAAGGCTTGTATCTGTCAAAAAGTAAACTTTTAACTTTCTGAACTTCTTTACCTGCACAAATCTGCTCCTGGAAGGTACTGGGAAAACCGTGAATGAAGAAGTGGAATTAATCGGAGATCACACCACCTTTTTTCCCACCTAAGTCCTGGAGATGCTGGCCATGAGGAACATGATAATGTATCCTGAAAAACATCAAAAGGTCCTTCTCAGTTTTGGGCTTCATTATAAGTCCTCAGGAGATTTGGAAAGAAAGAGGTAGACTTCAAAGACTTTATATTTCATTTGGCACTGTGCTCCACTTTCCCTGAATCATTTGGTATTAGTTTTAGCTAGCACTGGAGAGATTCTGAACTTTTCCTCACAAATAAAACAAATCTATATAAACCTCAACATCAATATGCTTAGAGGAAGTGTGAGGAACAGTATTCTAAAAACCTAGGGAAAACAGATTGTGTCCTTTTTTTGAAATAACTAGTCATGAATAGAACTGAATATTTACTACGTATCACATCATCAGCTACTAGTTTTATAACTGTACCCTGAATAAAGGGTATCTCTAAATTATTCACTATACAACCATAATTCAGTTGTTTCCTGTGGCCCCGTACACATTTACATACATGTTTATTCTAATGACATCACCTCAAAATATGGTAATTGTGAGTGGGATTTAACATGTGATGAAAATTGTTTAGGCAAAACTACATGTTTATGATTAATATTTTAATTTTACTATTTACACATGACATTACTTATATGAAAATCAAACTTTATCATGTTTATGATCATATCTACAAAGAATGAGTATTTAAATATCTACAGCCTAATTTCAACAGTATTTTTACAAAGTATAGATTTGAATGTGAAATGCTTATAAAAAGTGAAATCAACATTTACTTTTAAAAATGCAACACCTCTTCCTTTCTTTATAAAACACTTTACAAAACAGTGCTAGTGATGATGTTATTTTTCTGAAGAAGCATGATTCTCACTGAAATATATGTATATTTCAGTATATCAGTAAAATTGTACCTGACGATCTTGCATCATTTACAATTTTTTAATCTCAGACTTCATATCTTTTCTTACCTGTATCTTCTATAAAATAAATATTACAAAAATTAAGTACACCTTATATTTTTCTAGAGTGTGATTTTTGTGTAAGATCTATGGAATTATAAAGCTTTGTCAACTTGAACTTTACTTGTACATATATATTAATGTATCTTTCATGTATAGAAAATAAAAGATTATAACAAACATCAGTTCAGCTGAACAGCAGGATTTTCATATGTAGCTTCATTTATTTAAAACATTGAATCTCTGGTGAAACATTCCATAGATTCAATCCACATAAATGAAAGATTGGCTAGGAAGACTAATCTAAGACATTGTTTTGAACATTGTCGTGGAATTTTAATGCTTTCTGTCTGCTTTCAGGAACCTTTTTTTCAGCTGTGATTAAACTTGAGGAAAAAGCTGAAATGTGGCAAAAATTTTACATGCAAACTGTAAGCCTAGATCTGGCTGCAATAGAAATGTTAACCCTGTCTTTAGCCAGCATAACTCTGAATTGTTGACAAAAGCCCCAAACCAGTCCTGTCTACTCCAAATTCTGAGTCAGAAATCTCCTTCACGCAAATAACCAAGGCTATAAATTAAGAAATAGACTATGGCCATAAGTCATAATGCATTCTAGAGAATATTCTGAGAAAAAGGAAGGACCATGATATAAGAGTTGTACATAATTTAGGAATTCATACAGAGGTCTCATTTGGTTTTATGAAGCATTCTATTCCCATTACAGGGGGACATCTGAGATAAGAACCACATCCTGGTCTTCAGCAGAATAATTTAATTTAGGGTGAGTTATAGACTCATGATGCCTGATTATATTATTTAAACTGAGAGCAAAAGACTGGGTTTCAGTAAATTATTATCAGTTCAAATAGAAACTGTAGCTAATTTAGATCAGTTTCAACACCTGCAGAAATAGGATTCACAAATGGAAGAATGGTTTTTATCCTAAAAACAAAGTTAGAAATAAAGTAACTAGCAAAATAAGTTTAGGATGTGCTGCAATAGCTTTTCTATATGCATACATATAGAGCCTATTGAGATAAATCTGCTTCTGATGCTGTTGCACTAGTAATATATATAATATTTTTTTAATTACTTGACCCACATTAGATGCCAATTTTACTGGTTTTATCTCATTTTTATGAACTCCATCTCCCATAAAGGGCATAAATCCTAAAAGTTTTCCAGATTATAATCAGGCTTAAAATATGTGCTATTGACTTTTAAATCTCTGGGCTCCTATTTAAAACCTTTACCAGTGAAGTATGAAACAATAAAACAAGCCAGAAATTAAAAACATCAAAGTCTACAAACGAATGCCTACATTTTTAGGTTTTTAATATTGCTGTAATATTTATGCTGTATATTGGTTTATTTATTCAGCGCTTTTTATTTTATCTGAGTATTTTCACCTATCACAAAGCCAAATACGCAGCAAAAAACCCTTTAGAACTATATAAAATAGTGGAAATTTTGCATTTCCTGGCTAAGAAAACTGTTAGAAGCACCTTGTTGCACTTCAAAGGGATCTTTTACTGAAAATCTGATCAGACATCTGTAGCATTTCATCCTAAAGAGACTTTGCTCCATTATACTATCATTCTTCAGTAAAATTTTAAGTGTAAATTACTGGAAGTAAAATGCTCTCACCTTAAAAATAGGCAAAAACATGTACCTAAATCATTCTTCACCAAAAATTTTAGATAATAAATGAAATTAAAAAATGGAAAAATATTCTGAGAAAGTCTTCTACTTTTTCTTTAAATATTTTCATTTTAATACTTTTAACTTCTATGCTGTGGAAATAATCTAGAAGAAAAAGCTTTCACAAAATCCCTATTTCATTGCTTAGATAAAAATAGTAATCATATCTATCAAGGCACAATCTCAGATGGTATAATTTATCATAGTTTAATTCGCAGCCATAATATCTGGCAACTCTTTCTGCCCCTATGGAACTGTCTATCAATTAGAGCTCCTCCCATGTTGCTGTCCTTTATTAGTTACCTCCACTTAGCTGTTACAGTCTGATTATTCTTCTGTGTAATTTCATTAAATAAATAGAAGCTCTTACCGTGTTGTTGGGATGGTAGTTGAGATGCAAACCACTGTCACACAGGGGAGAGGATGTGCCACTGCTTTGGTCACTGGGGGCACCTAATACAAACATGAATACACCAAAAAATCTTCATTAATCTATAATGCTATAATTCAAATTTGTGTATGTCTGTATGCATGTATTCCACTTCCCACTAGTTTTGTTATATCTAACATTCATTTACTTTCTCCATTCAGCCAGTATCTGTCTTCTGGTTTGAGCAGAGTGCCTTTTTAAGCTGAGCAGAGGCTCAAGAATCCCTCTCCTGGTGCTTTGCTTGAAAGACTTAATAATCTGGTTAGTAAGAAAAAAAAAAAAAACAAAGCGTTTTGCAAATTTGATAATAAAAGGAATGTGTGTACCTCCTTGCTTGGTTTTCACTTGAAGGAGTTAGTCAGATAATACTTTTATTACTCTTGAAGAACAGTTCTAACTGTTCTTGTAACAGTTTAGGAACGGAGTTAAATCTAGTTGGCGGCCGGTCACGAGTGGTGTCCCCCAGGGCTCGGTTTTGGGGCCACTCCTGTTTAACATCTCTATTGATGATCTAGACGAGGGGATCGAGTGCACCCTCAGTAAGTTTGCAGATGACACCAAGTTGGGTGGGAGTGTTGATCTGCTCGAGGGTAGGGAGGATCTGCAGAGGGATCGGAACAGGCTGGAGCAATGGGCTAAGGCCAACTGTAGGAGTTTCAATAAGGCCAAATGCCAGGTGCTGCCCTTCAGCCACAACAACCTCCAGCAGCGCTACAGGCTTGGGGAGGAGTGGCTGGAGAGCTGCCAGTCAGAGAGGGACCTGGGGGTGTTGATTGACAGCCGGCTGAACAGGAGCCAGCAGTGTGCCCAGGTGGCCAAGAAGGCCAATGGTATCCTGGCTTGTATCAGAAATAGTGTGGCCAGCAGGGACAGGGAAGGAATCTTACCCCTGTACTCAGCACTGGTGAGGCCGCACCTCGATGACTGTGTTCAGTTTTGGGCCCCTCACTACAAAAAGGACATTGAATTACTCGAGCGTGTCCAGAGCAGGGCAACGAAGCTGGTGAAGGGTCTGGAGCACATGTCGTATGAGGAGCGGCTGAGGGAACTGGGGTTGTTTAGTCTGGAGAAGAGGAGGCTGAGGGGAGACCTCATCGCCCTCTACAGCTACCTGAAAGGAGGTTGCAGAGAGCTGGGGATGAGTCTCTTGAACCAAGTAACAAGCGATAGGACAAGAGGTAATGGCCTCAAATTGCACCAGAGAAGGTTTAGACTAGATATTAGGAAGCATTTCTTTACAGAACGGATTGTTAGGTGTTGGAATGGGCTACCCAGGGAGGTGGTGGAGTCCCCATCCCTGGAGGTGTTTAAGAGGCGGGTTGACATAGCGCTTAGGTATATGGTGTAGTTGGGATCTGTCAGTGCTAGGTTAACGGTTGGACTAGATGATCTTCAAGTCCTTTCCAACCTAGATGATTCTGTGATTCTGTGAAATTACAGTGCTACACCTCAAAAGTAATATGATAGGATCGATGCAAATGCATCTTTGTGTGTGTTACCTAGGGTATTCTGTGGTACCACAACCTTTCATAAAAGGGACAAATGTACTTGGATACATTTTTATTTAATAATATGGTGTTCTAAATTTTTTCTTGTCTCACTAAAATGTAATACCTAGGCAAAAGATAAAGACAGCATTTCAACAAATGATTGCAAAAAGTATTATTTAGTTTATTTAATTCCTACTAATTTAAAAACAAAGGCTAAAAGTGTTGCAATCAAATATTTATTGTTCTGTTGCTTAAAAATTAAGCAATTCATTTTACCCTCAAGAGCAAGAAGCAGAAGGAAAGCAGTGGTGACAAAAGGCACAGGCTGACATATAAATATGCTTAGATATGCTGCAACTGTCTACAATTATGCACCCACACTTATGATTTAATATAATTAAAGGAAGAGAGCTGTCTCCATATGTCTCTCATGGGGCTAGTTGACTAAAATTCGGTTGGACTTAAACAAAATACTAATCATCCCAAAGTAATTTATTTTTAGGTAGACAGACACCTCCACCAAAGCCTCTGAATTTTAAATGGTAAAGTTAAGCCCTCTAAATAAACACACGCAAGCTCATTTTCACATTTACAAGAAAAAACTCTTTCAGACTAAAATGTTATCTGACGCTGACTGAAAAACTGCTTTTATATACATTGCATCAGGATGTGAGCTACTGTAAACTAATGTAATTTTACTGTTTTACCTGCAACTTTGCTGATTCACACCAGCCAAATGCCTGGCGATCTGTTTTTGAAACAATAATAGCATTTTCTGTTTGAAGTGAATGTTACTACAAGACCTGGCAATACAAGCAGCTCATATTCAGGTAGTAATGTTGACCGAAAAAGCTCTCTCAATGCACACTAGGTTCAAGTATTCATGAGCATTGAATTGAGTTTTCTTTTAGCCTAGTAATAAAGGCTTACATGCACAATCTTCATTCAGTGGCAGTTTGAGAAAAGCAGGTGCTCTTTTCAGAAAGGACACAGTTAGGGTCACTTCTTCCCCTGCATTGCGAAGGACCTGAACCTGGAAGAGAAATAGAGACAGGACACCTTGAAATAAATATATGATCAAAATGCATCAGCAAATGAAAGCAATGCCACACAGCTTTCACATACCGGAACATAACCACTTAGCAATTTATTGTAATGACACATATTTTTTTTAAAAAAAAGCAAGATGTAAAGCTTGCTATATGTTCATCTGTTGTGTTTCTAGTCACACAGATTAGAGGCAGGGGGCATTGGCCTCCTATAATAGTGCTGGTTTTGCACTGTGCTATTGCACAACTTGCTCCCTGACACCGTTCAGCTGTGCACCTCCTCCTTTCAGATTTGGCATCATCCACACTAGCATGTCTGTATAAAAAATAATTTTTTTTTTTTTTTCCAACCTGAGGCTGTCTCATAAATCTCCAACCAAAACAATGGCAGCAGTTTCCATAGATATGCCATAATCTCATGAGTAAATCTTTTCAATGGCCAGAGATAAATTTAGCCAAAGCGCTCCAGCATGGGTGAGAGACCTAATCTTCCTTACAGTCACAGAGGAAATGTACCTATTTTAAGTCTTAAGTCTTAGATAAGCATAAGCTTGGGTTTTGCCAAAGGGCAGCTTGCATTTTGGGCATAAGAATGTGCATAGATCACCTATCCACCAGTGAATGCTTTTAGCCCTCCTGTACTCTCCCGCAATTGCTTCTGCAGCTCTTGTTCATGCCTTTAGCTTTTGTGTGGTAGGGCTGGTAGACACCTCAAGACACACAGCAGTGAAAGGGGAGCCCAGGCACCTCCCCAGAATGGCACAAAGGAGACACAAAAGCAACCAAGCAAAATGCTATACTTAACAATGGAGGAGTAACATTTGAATCAATTTAGAATATGAGAGCCAAGAAGCATCAGGTCACACAACTCTGTTTCAGAGAACAACCATTTCCTGTTCTTCTTGCTCTATAACTTCAAAACTCTTCAAGGGTTGCTTTATTTTGGGCTTACAAAGACAGAAGATTGCACCATTCCTCTGTCCCAGTGACTGCACTCATACCGTGCTGAGAGCCAGTTCACTGGGAGCGATGTTCGGAAAACTGCTACACAGCAACTTATTAGACAAAAGTTTTAAACTAGCATGAATCTGCTCCCTTTCTGCTGCATTTTCATGGTAGTTGGATAACACACAGGTAACCGTTCTGTCATGCTGCTGCTTGTGAGAAAGCCTTGTAAATAATTTATGGAGGTTTGCTATTTTTTAATCTATGTTTATCAACAACTCATCCTACAGATTTAGTTACATGCATGTATATAACTGTGCAGAGATGCTTTCACATGGAATCACTGCATTACATTAAGTTAACCTAAAGCAATTCTTCAAGAAAAAATGTTGACTTTGCCTTTAAACACAACACTTTCTACTCCACACTAGTTGCTACAGAAGAGACACAATATGACAGAATATTTGATCTAGTATCTGAAATCCACTCTGAAATTTTAGGCTCTTTATTATCTAAAATAGCGCAGTGGTTGTCAAGGTACAATTTGCAGTGTGGTGTGTGCAAATAAACACACACCCATCACAACAAGTTTCAACTTAACATGCATGCCAAAAACTTCATCTGTAACATGGGCACTTCCCAGTTCTGGTATGTTTTATATCTTAGAATCCATAAGTAGTGCTTATTTCATAGAAAGATGATGACTTGCAATCTGCAGAACAGTAGATCAAGACTCCGAAGTCCTGAACTGCATCAGAGGAAATTTAACGTATCCTCAGCATTCATAGAAAATTCATCCTTCTCCTCTCCTATATGTAGCAGTCACACAGTTCAGAATAGTCAGAGCCAAAGCAGAAACTTACAGGCTTGTATTCTCTATTGAAACGACAGATGTGGATAGATGTAGGAAAAATATAGCTACCTTTTGTCCTTTTAAAAATATTTCTTTTTACTCAGAAATGAGGAAGAAGTGAAGAAGTTACAGCATTACCAAGTTTAATTTCTAAAGTCACCTTTTAAAATACCTAAGAAAAACTGGATATTATTTATGAAAGAAGCTGAGACAGTAAGCTCTGCCCCTGAATCTTTCTTCTACTAACAGTAAAACAAGCCACGTGTCTACATGAATTCATTTGATAATATGTTGTTCTGTAAAGACTAGAAGTCACCATAAGTAGTCTACTGTGACCTTTTCCTCTAACATCTCTCTCTCATAAACTTCTTTATCTCGTAGGATAAAGAACTTAAGCTGGTACACATTTTAGTTGAAATCAGCAGTACTTATTTCACTGAAATATACTGTGGAGTGTATGAAACCTATAATCCAGAAAGTGACTAGATTTTAACATGCAGAATAAAGACTAAAGAGAGATAAAAGATTAAAAAAGAAAACTACTAGGTAATGATTACAACAAAGAGGAGACAAGCTATTGATCCCATTTTAGTTACTTTCTAGTCAGTAACAAAGCCATTCTGGGAAATAAGGTTAACTGAAAAAAAGGGAACTTTTAATTAAATTTATTGTCTTATTGTAGCTTTCAGTTGAAAGTTTTACTGTTATTTTATATTTTTTGTCTTTATTTTACATAAGAAATGAACAATTACTGAACTGTTTTAAATCAAGTATGCCTTATAGGAGTCACTTACTTTGTGTCCTCATTCAACGTGTACACCATGCCATATTGCCATTCCCCCATGCAGAACGAGAACAAGGTACAATAGGTTATCTACACTTACTGAGGAAGTTTTTAGTGATATACCAGAAAGATAACAGCCAAAAGTAATGTGACCAATTGTTATGGAGAGTTATGTCTATGAAAAAACCCCCAACTTCAAAACAGGAAGTCAAACAGTTTTTCTGGAAGATACAACAGTATGAATTTATAGAGTTTTACAAATATGAGTGGAACTCTACCAATAGTCAGAGTTATTGCTATATAATTTCTTCTGTCTTCCTCATTGCCTAACATCAGTTTAACTCAAAACTTTATAGAGCTGTTTTGGTAAAATGAGGAATTTGGTAATGTTCAGGCTTGGAAAATGTACATTCATAAAAAATGAATTTATCTGCACAAGTATATCCCTGTGGGCATGAAGAATGCGGAGCATATACCACTAACAAAGCAGTAGTGAGCTTTTACCACTGAAGGCAATTCATGAACACATTGAAGAAACCAGTTGTCAATCATGATATAATTTTTAGATAAAGAAATGGATAGATATCTGCTCAGCCATCCTGTTCTCTTACTTAGAAGAAAGCTCCCTCACGTTTATTGTATATACACTGCCAATACCTTGTCAATCAAGCACTATCACTGACAATGTATGTGTTCATTATTTCTGGCAGTGATAATTCTATAAATATGTCAAGGTTACTTTCAAATATAAGAGGGAAGTAGACTATCTAAATCCTTTATACACCTTTTTCAGAGTTACAGCATCTTTTCTGATTTATAAAGAAACCTTAGAGCTAGGTTGATCAGAGTAACTAACTTCAGATTTTTTGCCAGCACCACCACATATTGTATGTGGGATAAAAATGACTGAAGACTAAAAAGCTAGAAACTATTTTCTACTTCCTGCAAACAATTAAGCTCTCTTAAGAATTTGCAGTAATTTAGAAGACTTTCAGGATTTTTCCCATTTTGCAATCCCAACTTCCATATTTTGATATATTTATGTTAAATTCCTTAAATTCCTGATACATTAGTCCACAAATTAGAAAAAAGGTGGGGTTTGATTTGGGTTTTTTTTCCCATATTCAGGGGTAATGTGTATTTTAAATAGCAAAATTAGAGAGCTGTGAAGATCCTGATTCACTGAAGGCTGAACAGTGTCATTAAAGTAGTATGACATACTTTTCAGTAGATTAAAAAACCAACAACAGGTTACTGGAAAAAGTTTGCTAATTGTATTCCACCCCCACTTCTTATTCTATAGAACTGTGTCCAGACCTTGCAAAAATAAATTTTACTAGGGATACTCCATACAGTTGCTGATTGATCACTGATTTCCATGATGATCCCATCCCTCGCAAAAATATTTCAACATTGGGTAGAATACAACTAACATCTATCATCTTGTTAAAATTAAGCTATTTACTTGATGAGTGACTAGTCCACAATTAATTGCTTCCTTTTAAATACTAAGTGGCTATTTTAAGAAACAGTGCTTCTATAATAACTGTACAATCAAATTACCAAAGATAATGCTATCCACAAATAACAATTCTTAGTAGTCCTGGAATAGAATTAGAGCCTTATCCCCACTGTGTATAAATGATAAAAAAAGATTTCAGTATTAATGAAATGTAGCTGTATAAGAGATTCTCAGTTCATTACTGCTAATAGAGAAGACATTCCTAAATTTACATCAAATAAAAATATTTAAAACATTTGCCCTAGTATGTGAAAAGATATAAATGGACCCAACTTCTTAAAAGTGAAGAAGGAACATATTTTTGGAAGGAATATTAACTTTGAATAAATATAGAAACATTATATCAAAAACTGCAAAAATAAATGCAGCAACTTCCTAAGATGTTTTTTTATCATACATGAAGAGTTTGGTGAAGGTGAGATAAATTCATAGTGCTAAATCCACGAAATATTTGCCTGACAAAAATTTAACTCAGCAGTAGACCTAATATTTCCAAAGTTTAACAAGATTATACCTCCCCACCATAAGCCATGGAAAAACTCCCTTAGTAAGAGATCTGTATGTCTATGCATTTGACCTGACAATTTCTAAAGCATGGCATCCCAGATTGCAGAAAATACACACCAGACACCATTAAAAAGATCTGCTTATTCTCTGTATCATTGAAAGGTAATAATCAGTTTTATTTCCAGAGGCTGTGCTGACTATTCAAGATAGTTTTTTTCTGTAAAGTCCTAGATTTTTAATACTTTCAAGATCTACAAAGCTAGATTTCAGGCATATGTATTCACCTAACTATATCAGGTTTAATTTAGTAGTTAACAATGGATAGTAGTAACACTTAATGTGTTCATACAGATGTGGTATGGATTAAATAATGAAAAGCTATTTAGTATTGTTGTTATTACTTAATTTATTTTTATTTTTTAATTTCATCTAGTGAACAATATTAGCTATTGATTTGTTGGTGAGCAGTGTCTAATGAAGTCATCCCTGTAACAGGAAGAAGATGTGACTGAAAAGTCTTAACTTTTTCTTATCAACATTATGGCTATATATTAAATTCCTGCTACTTTTTTAGAAATCAAATATATATTTAATGTAGAATTGAGTTGATGTGAAGAACTACACAAACAGAAACATTAAATACTGTCAATAAACTTTCTTATGCAAAGCATAAGCTTATTAACAGTGGGATCAAGAATTAATTTACTTCTACTACCAATAGCCCTGTATAAAGTTACGATATTCATGAGTGAAGTGAGACAGGCAAAAATTAACAGTTATGCTTGTCTGAACAAGTAGCTGTGTGAAACAGTGAAATTAGAAGAGCTAGTGTTTCTGGAGCGACAGTGTCTATATTTCCATGAAATTGCTATAATAACTGCAAGGGGGTCATTTAAAGAAGATAATTTTATGGTGATGTGTGATATTACTGAATAATATCTCTACATAATAATAACACTAGTCTGAATTTCTAATAATGTGTACAATGATACTGCCTTTTAATTTTATAAAACCTTTTAAAGTCCCAGATCAAGAAAACATTTGAGCATATGCTGAAGTCTCTCTCAATATATTCAGGAAATCACTTAAGCGTGAAGTCCCTCTGACTTCAGTAAGTGTTCCTTCCCAAATAAGACTGTAAATACCCTCCTAAGTTACCTATTACATTTACCCACCAATGAATTAATAAGGATTTAAATCAGAAGACTTATATAGTCCCCAAGATCTGTGTTCTCCTGAACTGGAGCAAATTCTACTCTTCAGTGTGTTTTAAATGAAAACTCAGTTCTTTGATAAATACCTTGAATTAAAAACATCTGGGGGAAAAAAAATAAAGTAGAAGTCACCTTCGTAGCCACTATGCAGAGTTTCACAATGCACTGTATCAAGTCCATCAACAGATCACAGAATCAATCACAGAATCATCTAGGTTGGAAAGGACCTTGAAGATCATCTAGTCCAACCGTTAACCTAGCACTGACAGATCCCAACTACACCATATCCCCAAGCACCATGTCAACCCGCCTCTTGAACACCTCCAGGGATGGGGACTCCACCACTGCCCTGGGCAGTCCATTCCAATGCCTAACAACCCGTTCTGGAAAGAAATGCTTCCTAATATCTAGTCTAAACCTTCCCTGGTGCAACTTGAGGCCATTACCTCTTGTCCTATTGCTTGTTACTTGGTTAAAGAGACTCATCCCCATCTCTCTGCAACCTCCTTTCAGGTAGTTGTAGAGGACGATGAGGTCTCCCCTCAGCCTCCTCTTCTCCAGACTAAACAACCCCAGTTCCCTCAGCCGCTCCTCATACGACATGTGCTCCAGACCCTTCACCAGCTTCGTTGCCCTTCTCTGGACACGCTCGAGTAATTCAATGTCCTTTTTGTAGTGAGGGGCCCAAAACTGAACACAGTAATCGAGGTGCGGCCTCACCAGTGCCGAGTACAGGGGTAAGATCACTTCCCTGTCCCTGCTGGCCACGCTATTTCTGATACAAGACAGGATGCCATTGGCCTTCTTGGCCACCTGGGCACACTGCTGGCTCATGTTCAGCCGGCTGTCAATCAACACCCCCAGGTCCCTCTCTGACTGGCAGCTCTCCAGCCACTCCTCCCCAAGCCTGTAGCGCTGCTGGGGGTTGTTGTGGCTGAAGGGCAGCACCCGGCATTTGGCCTTATTGAAGCTCATCCAGTTGGCCTTAGCCCATTGCTCCAGCCTGTCCAGACCTCTCTGCAGATCCTCCCTACCCTTGAGCAGATCAACACTCCCACCCAACTTGGTGTCATCTGCAAACTTACTGAGGGTGCACTGGATCCCCTCATCTAGATCATCAATAAAGATGTTAAACAGGAGTGGCCTCAAAACCGAGCCCTGGGGGACACCACTCATGACCGGCCGCCAACTGGATTTAACTCTGTTCACCACCACTCTTTGGGCCCGGCCATTCAAACAGTTTTTTACCCAGCAAAGCGTGTGCCCATCCAAGCCTCGAGCAGTCAGTTTTGCCAGGAGAATGCTGTGGGAAACGGTGTCAAAGGCCTTACTGAAGTCAAGGTAAACAACATTCACAGCCTCTCCCTCATCCAATAAGCAGGTTGCCCTGTCATAGAAGGAGATCAGGTTTGTCAAGATACTACAATATGCATTTTGGTACCATCACATAAAGGCCCAAAGCTAGAAGGCTCAATGCATGCACACAACTATCTTGAATTATTTTTATTAAAAATCAACTGGTTTATTCAGTAAAAGCCATGTAGTCAATACAGAATATTTGCATTAAAAACACATCACTCTATGTCGAGTTTTTAATTCCTATGATCTAATATTTATCACAGTATTTACCAACAATGAATGTTAATCAACAAATATAGTAGTAAAAACTACCAAAGCTTTTTTTCCTTCAGAAAATTTCTCTTACTGATATACAGAGTAAACTAGAACACCATTTTATGACAGGAGTTCCTACTCAGGCTGCACAACTCAAAGTATACTTCAGACCACAGTTTGACACTACCACAGTTGTAGGTTTCAATTTTCTGCTGTCAGGTTCTGGGACCTGTGTTAGATATTTAGATACAAACCTAAATGGGCTGCGCACTAGAACTGGGAGCCCCCTCAAACAAGGCAAAAGAAAATGCAGAGCAGAATGGTGCACACGCCGAGGATGCAGGAAGACGTGCCCTTCTATTCAGAACCCTATTCTGCATGTATCTTGCTAGGGGTGCTGTTTTATAAAGTGCAGAGGGATGCAGTAAGATTAGTAGTTACAGTGATTGAGCCTACCACTAAGCAATTATTCTGAAAAGTGGCAGATAGAGGTTTATGGTTTCTCAAGATGACACAGGAATTGAATCAAGGTAGCACTTAGTGAATGCTCCAGCTACTTACGCACTATACAAAAGATCATTTCAGAGCAACTACATAGAGATTCAGGGTTTGGTGCTTTTTGACAAGTCCCATCAGACTGACCGCTTAGAAACAAAATTATTCTTGATTCCAAGTGACAGCAGTCATTTAAGCTAGACCATCAGGTGGTTTATCAGATGGACAACATCGTACCAGTCACTGTATAGTTATATTCAGGCTTCCTTCATTGATCCCTTCCTTGTTTTCACAGGCTCATGGGCTTTACACACAGAGGTAGCAGAAAATGCAACCTCAAGACTCCTGTATAAAGCATTAGTAGAAAACTAAGAGATTCACCTTTAAAAATAGATAGATTTTATCATGTTTCAAGCTTACATGCAAAGTGGGCCATTTATATTAGATGACACTAAGAGACATCTACAGAGTTTCTTTCATAGGAAATGACTAAAATAATCAGATGTAAGAAACATGTATAAGTGTAATGAAGAGGTAGGAGAAAAAGATTAATTTCATAAATAATTTATTGGACATATAATTAACTCACACAAAAAAAAAATCATCAGGCAATAGATGACCAAATGTAGGACACAGAGGACACAAATTCCTGTCAGTTCTTTCTTCAATGCCGTTCCAAGGTAAAAAGAGAATATTGTCACTTCAGTGATATATTTGGATATATTCAGTGATATAAGGTGGAAAAAAGAATCTGTTTTTAAACTTTTAAGTCTAACACTTGTGGAATGCAGTACTGTAGTGGTTTAAACCTGGCTGGCAGCCAAACACCATGCAACCGCTCTCTCACTTTCCCCCCTCCTGGATAGGTTAAGGGAGACTCATAGGTTGAGATAAAAGCAGTTTAATAGTTGTAATAAAATAAAACAATAACAATAATAGAAAGTACAAATGTGATGCACAATGCGATTACTCACCACCCACCAACTGATGCCCAGTGATCTGAAAAATCCAGATCCTGAAACTGCAACCCTGGAAGCGAGAGAGAACCCCCTCCTTCCCAGCTGACCCTCCCTTATATACTGAGCATGACATTACATGATATGGAATATTTCATTGGCCAGTTTGGGTCTGGTGCTCTGACACTGCTCTCTCACAGCTTCTTGAACACCTGTGCACAGGCATGACATGGGGAGTTGGAAAGTCCTTGATCTCTTAGCAACAACTGAAAACATCGGTGTATTACCAGCATTCTTCTCATACCAAATCCCATACTGAATCCAAAATACAGCACTATTCTAGCTACTAAGAAGAAAAATTAACTCTATCCCAGCCAAAACCAAGAGAAGCACTTACAAATTTGTCTAAAAGATATGATGACAGCTTTCTGGAAATCTTTAAACTTTCTTATGCTGGATAATCAACACTAAAATGTTTAGTAATCTTTCCATCAGAATAGCAATAGACTGCAATTAATGTTTGGTAATCTTTCAATTAGAATAGCAATTGACTGCAATTATTGCTTAGTCGTGTGTTTATCTTTTAAAAAGTAATATAGGAGTGCCTCGCAAAAGCTATCAATGCAGACACCTGAGGAAAAAAAATTATGAAAGTAAAAGCCTGCCAGAAAAAGTCTGCAGCATTTTCCCGTTCTTTCGTTAATCCTAGCATCATTAATAAATATCACCCACAAAAAAATATTGCTGTAAGTGCTTCATTTGCATTTTTATGTCATGTACCCTAATTTTGAATTCTGTTTCACTAAAGACTGCACTTACTGGTCATCACAGTTCATATTAAATAATTAGAAGGCCATTACTCCAATACAGAAACTACGAAAAGCAAGGAATTAGAACTTGTTAAAATTTTAAGTCTATCAAAACTAGGAACACCATACCCTGGAGTCCCTGACCATAGGTAGGGGACACCATAGGTCCCTGAACTGAAACATTTCATACCATATTCTGGAAAATGAAAAATATTCATTCCCAATATAGATTCCAACTCTAATACATTATTTACCGTGATCTATCAGTATATTCTTTGACTCACCCCAGCTGAGCTTCAGATTGTTGATTATAATGTAAATGTTCATTGTCGTTTCTAACAATGGGTCTTGCTAATGTTTTCCAACCTATATTCCATGGACTACTATTGGTCTGGGACTGTGGTCCATAGAAGTAATAAATACACAAAGATGCATTTATTAGCTGTTCAGCTCTACATGATATGCAGTTACATATGACAAGAAAATACCTATGAAAACACACAAAAAAATTCAAAGAACTAGAATGTGGGAGACATTGGCCTGTCAGCCTTGCACAGCCTCTGAGAAATAGCTAGGCTTTGATGAAAAACAGGCCTTGGAAGAAAGATAAGAAACTGCTGAGTTGTGCCAAGGAGGCAGGGAAAAGCAACGGACAGCTGCAACACTAAACTGTGGAAAAGTACTGAACTGTGAGAAGTTACTGCCACGAGAACAGCGCATGAATAAGAAGGTGATTGGCCTGCACAGCGCGTGTTAGAGTGGTCTTATGCTGATAGGAGAGAAGGTTGATAGCTGTCTAATTGCTGATTTGTTAACTATGAAGTAAGAGCTTTACCGACAGCATCCGAGAGCATAAGTATGTACCAGTGTAACAATAAACTCTCTCTTTCCTTCTGCACTTCACGGAGAGTCCGTGTCTCAGTTGCCACACCAGAAGACTTCAACCCAAACTCTTTCAAAGTTTCCTGAGATTTTTCAGTGTATCTATATGTAGTGAGTACATGCCAGAGTTCAAAACTACCTATTTTTGTTTTCACTTTATCTACTCTGAGTATGGCTCTATTTCTCTAGGACTACTCAGCTACAAAAGTAGTTATACAGTCTTAAGAAGTCCTCTACTTTAAACTCTCAAAGCCATTCCACATTTTGAATGTTATTATATATTCAGCTGCTGGGCACTTACTATCTTTCTGAGCTAATCCATGAACACATATTTTTGTAGTTATATATTTAATGAGTTCCAAAACAACTGGCTAAGAGGAACAGGCAAATCCCTTAATAATACTGAAAATGTTAGAAATACCAGTACAACTGTTCCTAGAGTGATTAAAACTAGACAGTATTTATTCTCCATTTTCTTAAAAGATATGAAATAGGAAACTTGAATTCTTTTGGGCAACACAAAACCTTAAGATATTTTTCTAATTGTAAATTACAACTCTGTGAGACTGATAAAATCACCACCATGCATTTAGGTAAACTACTCAACCCCACCATCAGTCAAATATTATAAATCCATAAGCCTAATTCTGGTTTCAACTAGGTGTTTTAACATGTATATTTCATCTTCTATCAATACTACACACTTTCATTGCAATTGTATATATTTGGGTAAACCTCTCACTGGTATGATAGCTCAGAAATTTACACAGGAACCAGATTTTGTCTGGGATCAATTTCATTGACACTGTCCAAATCAAATATTGACTGAAGCCGCTTTGGGAGAAATGTGCAATCCTCTTACTAAACAAAACAAAACTCCTACTGAAATGGAAGAAGTATTTATACCACTTTTATAATACCATCTACTGATTTATCCACAGCTTTGCCAAAAGGTTACATAGTACCCTGTGTGTGCTGGTGTGTACTGCCAGATGAACAACAGGCTACAGTCTACAGAGGTTTTCTTATTTAAGACACAAGGATTTTAGACTTCATAATAATTGGAAACCAACTGTGACAGTAGGCTATGCTGAGATTGTGGTGCATTTTTTTTTCCTCTCAACTACATCTTATGGAGAATATTCAAAAAAAGGCATCGACACCTGTAGAACATTAAGCAATCTCCAGAGTCTTTGCACATTTATCTTCAAGGATTTATGACATAAAAATTCAAAGATTTTTTTCTTTTAAGCAAAATCTAGGCCATATTTTAATACACAGTTAATATGTAGAAATTCCTACTACTTATCATATCTGCACATCCTTGTAAAATCTATCTGTATTACTCAAGCAAACAGTATCATTTTAGTCCAATATAATAAAAAGTAGTAAGAATAAGGCAGAACCATAATTTATTAAGTCTCTGTAGGCTACCAATCAATTATTGGTTTTGCTCTTTTCTAAGAAGAATTTCAGATAGGAACAGATGGATAAAACAATCTTTAAATGAAAGCAGAGAATTTAATAAGAGACATTCTTTCAGAAAAAATGAAGATTATTTAGGGTGTAGTATACTATAATATATACCATAATGAATATTCCAACACAGATTTCCCTGACACATCTTTAAGGAAG
Organism: Strix uralensis; assembly: GCF_047716275.1. Taxonomy (NCBI): domain Eukaryota; kingdom Metazoa; phylum Chordata; class Aves; order Strigiformes; family Strigidae; genus Strix; species Strix uralensis. The sequence continues at coordinate 129,833,051 of NC_133972.1, read as the reverse complement.
TTTCGAATTACCATCCAGTAATCTGCAAAAAGACAGGCTATACTGGAATGACACTTCCTGGTGATAAGAGCTGCCACAGAAACTCTCAGTGCTGGATATAGGTCAGAGCTTCAGTCATGAAATAATAATATCAATATACCTTATGTAGAAATTGAGATTTTGCTTGTGGCCTGCAGGTATTATGGCCTACAGTGCATGATAATGCATTCACTATTCTAGAAAAAAGTAAGTAGAGTGTATAAGCTATCCAACAGTGTATGACAACACAACAGATACCAGCAGATAATTATAAGCTGTACTAAAGAAAAATTTTGTGTATGGCCTCTCAAAACCAATAGCCATATTTCAGTAATTAGCCAGGAAAACCTTTGAAGAATGACTTAGTCATTAGGAGTCTCCATCCTCTATATAAAAGTCATATAAAATATTCAGCATAATGAAAAATACTAAAGACATTACCCATGTTACATGAAGAAAAATGAAATAACATCAGCTGTATTTACAGAATAAACCAAACTGTTCCATGTTTATCTGTATAATTCCTAGAATACTCAGCTACAATTGAAATTAAGATCACTAGAAATCCTTTTATGAATGGATAGATATTTTTCTTTTCCTAGAAGATGTTATGCTAAAGCCAAAAAGCTATAGATAGAAGTTTTTGCTTTTTCAACAATATTTTTTTTTAAAAAAAAGAGAAAAAAACAAAGCAAAGTTGAAAGTGGAAATGTTTTTTTCCAGCTGTAACAGAAACTGGCCAATAACTTGGAATTAACATCTCCAAATTTTTCAGGTAATATGTGTTCCTCAATAGGAGGAAATAATCCCAACCAAATTATTAATTTCAAAAGATTTGGTGTTCTTTCTTTTCACAGTTGATCATCCTGCACTTTTTTTTTTTTTTTTTCATTATAGCAATGAACTTAAAGGGTCTGAGTCTTCTGGCCCTGATTATTAAAACAATGAAGCTGCTTGCTTATCTATTAAATATATAATAATCTCCTGCTGCTTCAGTCAAACTGTGCCCACACTTCAAATTTACCAGAATAAGGGCTCTCACAGCTGAGTTCTATATGAAATTTCTAACACATTACTAAATGAATACAGGTTTTTATGTATGCAATTTGTGAAATTAGTCATATTCAAAATGCATACACATTACTAAACTACAAAACATGTCAGCTATTTTTTCTGTTCCTAATACCTGAGGAGTTAAAGTTATACAGTTGACACAGCATTTTGAAGTACATTTTCAATTTTTAAAATTTTTTATAAACAGAGATAGGTCTAAGATTGTTGAAAACATGGCTTGAATATTATATCTGACTAAGCAGAGCCTCAATTCTGGGGGAAAAAAGAAAGATCAGTTCCAGAATAAGAGTTTGCTCACACTAATCCCATTGCAAGGCTGGGGTCAAACACACAGCTAGTGGCAAATTTCACATTTACATATTCAATATAAAATTTGCTGTTAGCAAATATGACCTTAACATTTACTTTTAATGAATAGTCACACTAATCAAGCCCCAGCATATAAATGCTCATGAAAAATGAATACAAAATGGTCTTAAAGAGTTTGAAATCAAATTTTAATTCTAAATTTGCATAAATATTAATGTACAAGCCTACTCTTATTTGTTCAGTTCTAAATGTTATCAACTCCACAATGACATAAAGAATAATTCTTCAACAAATTTGTATTTGAAGTAATGTTTTAGATCAATATACGCAGTTAACTCTGCTAAACTTCTCGGCAGCTCAGGATCTAATCTCTGAGAAAGATATTTTAGTACTTCAGGGAATGTGCTCAGTGGTAAGTTTCCAGCTGAGAAAACACATAAGAATATACTTTCATGCCATTTAATGCAATGGCAGCCTTTTTGCTGCAGAATAATTCCACTGCATCTAGCTGAAGTTGAGAAAATAACTTTGTTCTTCATAAATATTTGTAAAAAAGAAAGTCCCCAATTTATTAAAATAATTAAATTCATGCTTTTATGAAAACACATACATATTTTGCTGGACTGTGATCCAACATAGTTATCCTGTAATATGAAATTTTCACAAGTAATATTGTCTCAATATTTTTAGGATCATTTTCATCAGCATCTAAATTTTAAGGGTCTTAGCAAAACTGAGTTTGGAGGTACTCGGACTGGATGTTAATTAACTGGAGGACGTTTACAGATATTTTGGAAAAAAAAGAGATTAACGTATAATTCCAAGGAAGTAAAAACGCTAATTTGTATTTCAGCATAATGATGAAAATGTGCTGAATTACAGGTTTAATTGGTTTATAGAGTGAGGTCTTCATGATTTTCCAAGTTAAGCATAAATCTGATATATTCATCCAAAAATGATCAGATTACTTATCCCATTGCAACCTTTAGTTTACCTTTTCTTATTTTCCTAATTAGGCAACAGCCCCACAGAAATCCATTCTTGGCAGTTAATTACCATTTGAGACTCTAAAATCTTATTAAAAACATAATTTATAGACCGTTATATAGCATGGATGTGTTTTCTGAAGCAAAAATTGCAACATCAACAAGAAAAGAAAAACAAAATGCTTTGTAAAATTCTGTCACGTTGCTGCTAGGTGAATATGTCATAATATCACAAATGAATGCCCAGACTACAAGCCTCGCTTTTAGAAAGTCTATGCCTCTAAAACCTTAATAATTCTGGTTTTACAATTTTTTCTGTGCTGTCATATTCTACAAAAATGTAGAAAATAGGCAAAACAGTGCTGATGCGACGTAACTCAAATCTATCTAAGGAACACCTATACAGAAAGATGATTCAAAAAAGCACAATCCCATTTAGATAACACTTTCCTATTGAGATATAAAGATTTTGATATCTTCTGGGATATTAAAAGCTGTAGTCATAGCAGTAAAAGTAAAAATTTAAATGTCTTGGATTTGCCAAATTCCAAAGCTCTCAGTATTTTAATTGGAAAAAAATAATACTTTGTCTCACAGATGATTTCTTGTTGCCATTGTTGTGCAGGTGATTCATTTTACTCTAAAACCTCACATTGATTGATGGAATGATGCTTCATGTAGTCTGTTAAACCTTGTAATCTTTCAGGGTGAAAGATGTTTAAACAAAAGATTTCATCTGTTAGCATTCATTATGGTAAATGCTAGTTCTTACCAATACTTCTCTCTGCAGTCAGTGATTCAGAAATAATACATTAGGACCTGAAGTGCACAGGGGATTTTGAATGTGTTTTGTATTAGATTTTTCATGTAAATATGACTGAAAAAAAGATATCAAAAACCCCTTAAGATGACTAAGACACGGTGAAGATTTTATGAACCATGTCTGTCTGTCTACCCATTTAAAATGTAAATACACTATATTGAGAATTGTACAGGAAGGGAAGCATTTCAGCATTTCAGGGAGTCTAGAAATATCTTCAGTACTTTTCACTGCACACCAACATGTTAAAATATGCGAGTTTTTTTATGTAGAGCATTTCCCTGAACTTTCCTTTTAACAGTTCAGCATAATTAGAACCTTTGAAATATTGTGAGTCAGTATTGGCTTGACAAGGGCATGTGAAGTGGAATAGAGCTATGTACATTTGCTAGAACTCATTTAAAGATATATGTCATTATACTGGTAATGCTGTTTCAGCCTGAGCAGTGATGTTTCCCATTTCGCTCAGAAAAGTACAAACAGCACTGGGAGGCAACAACTCCTCCAGGTCTCTGCATGAAAATCTAATGAACGAGTAACCTTTGTCATTTTTAATGAAGAGTTTCTTCCCTCTGTAACCACACCTGCACCAAAGTTTTTCTTGTGGTCTGTGAACCTCTTACTACTGCAAGCTGGTTTACTGGCCAAAGTGTTGCAAAAGAGCTAATGGGAAACAGGTAGTACCAAATTGAAATTATAGAAAGATACCAGTACTATCAGGGTAAAAGAAAAAAAAGTATACATCTAGAAATAGGCCCAGTGCTCACAAACAGATACCAAAACACCAGTACCATACTGTACCATACTAGTGGTTGAGAAGTATGGGGTGGGCCATCTGGAAACTTCCATGTATCTGGCTGGAACAGTCCAACACTGGATACTATTGAAAAATATATAGAGTCCATTCTCCTTTCCTCTTCCTCCTCCACCGAACAAACTGTCAAAAGACAAAGACCCATTGTAGAGAAAAAAAAAAAAAAAGACCTAAAAATATGTACAGGTGTTAGATAACCCCTGGATAAAAAGTTTCTTCTTGGTACCCATCTGATTTTACTATAGCCAGAGGAATGACAATTCTGAAGATTTAAATCAGATATTGTGACTGCTGAAAAAATGTCAGAAGACTCTATGTGTGTGCATATTTGCACTTCTTTGAGCACACCTTTTATTTATGACTCCTTCTGGCTAGCTAAATCAGTACACATGCTCTATTTTGTCCAATGTGCTCTCTTGGGCCCATGTCAAGCCATAAGAAATATAGAGATTGCCTGTTAGAGGTGAACATTTGCTTTCAGTCTATACCACATGGTTGTTACCTGTTTAAGGAAAACACAGTTGTTGCCAGTTGGACAGTATTTTCTAGTCCTTATGGGTAAAATAATTTTTTTTAATAGTGACCATGGAAGATAATTTTCATGACTAAAGAGGGTTTCATTTTTTCTACATTAAATTGGAGTGGTTTGTGTATGTTTATTTCCTCTGCCATTTGGAGGCTTTTGATGCTCTCTAGTCTCACTCAATTATTATGAAGTAATTAGTCTAAGTAAAACAAAAAACTCAAAAAACTAGCCAAAGTGGACTATGCTTTTTCAAATATAAACCACACAGAAACAGATTTAAAATAATTGGGACTTTGGTGGTCTACCAGGGACCCAGACCCATTTTCTTATTTTTTAATTATTTTACAGTATTACATCAATACACAGCAAAGAAAAAAATTGAGTCCCTGTACCAAAGTCAAACTGAGGTATGGTTCCACAACTGGAAGATTCTGTGCAGAATGAAATCTTTCAAAAAGTCTTCTGTAAAACACACACACATACAAACAAACATGAAAATATTTCTATTTCTTCCTAAGGAAGCAAAGAAACCCAGCCTTTACAGTAAAATATCAATGTAAATAAGATCACAAACAAAGCATGTCTTATGGCACACACTTTAAATCCACTGCTCAACTGTCTTTGCAGCTCAGGCTTTCAGCTTTAATAGACCTGCATGACAAAGGAGGAACCAATGGCAGTTACTTAAAGGATGTTGCACTGTAACTTGTAATTCAATCTTTATCCCACTAAACCCTAATGGATTTTTGCTTTGAGGACCGTAGCTATGTAATAAGGAAATAACAATATTAATCATATAGACTTGGTAGTAGTCATGCCAGCATATTTTACTCCCTTCTATTAAAACTCAGTAATACTGATGAGTAGTTTTAAAAGATGAAATCTTAACAAAATGACTAATATATCCACAGGTATCTTGAGAAAAAGAAATGAAAATATAAATCAAGAAAACAGGCAACACATTAACGTATTTTAAAAGTCTAACATCATAGTGCTTGAATAAATTCAAGTCTTTACTGAGTTTGGCACAAAAATGAATTATGTAAACACTAAAAAACATAGCTAGAACCAGATTAGAAAAGCAGATGAATACTTGTTAAGAATACTGCTCCAGGAGATACCTTAATCCAAGGAATTTCCACCACACAGGAAAAAACAGTAAACTATTTACACCTGCTAGGTTCTTTTCCACTTGATGTACACTTATTTCAACATTGTAAATACATTGCAACAGACGTTTTCATTAATTGCACCAGGGTAGCTAAGGTGACATTAGCACTTTTTAAATTACCCAAATCTCAAATAGAAAACAGCAGCTGTATGGAAAAAGTAACAACTTGGCCTCATCTTACGAAGGAAATACTGGATTTCCAAAAAGTTTACATTTCACTTTTTTAAATTCAAAAGTTACAAATTGCAGATTGATTATGGTCTTCTCATAGAAGAGCCAACTATGCAGCTTCATTATTTAAAGTTGCCATTCATTCTAGAGAGGAAGGGATTAAATGGCTGTATAACTATGAGTTATACAGTACAGGATCTCTGCCACATAATATGAGTAGGTGGTAAATTGTATTTGCAGGTTGCTGTTATCACTATCACCAAACACCACAATATTAATACAAAGATCCTTCTCCATAACAGATTCGGAAGTATGTCATATAATTCAGTGAGCTAAATCTGATAATAGTCTAGGTCTCTGTTTCACAGTTAACACAAAGATAACATAAAAACATAATTTACCAAAGACACATCTGCAGAGTCAAGATGGAGTGAGATTTCAGATCATTTGGTTTCCAGTCCTGTCTTACAAATACAATATGTTTGTTCTTCTGCCTAAAAACACTTATGAAAAACATTACCAATACTATTCATAATGGGTTTTAAAATGAGTTTGAATGAAACCAGAGTTTTAAAACAAAAAAATCAGAATAAGAGTTTCATCAGTGCTGCATATTATAGCTAGCTCTACATAAAATCCACCAAAGTCTAAATAACTATGCTGTCTTGATACCTACCTACATCTACATGAGCTTTTCCTGTTGCTTTTCAAGGATACACGAATGCCACATTAACTGGCACATACAAATTATCATTTTTCATTAGAAACATTCCCTGAATTTTCCTCAAATACAAGAAATAAGAAATTATTTCATATTCACCTTAATTTAATTCTATTTTTATTTCCTAAGAGAAAAACAGATGCTAAGAGCCAGAAGCTATATCCCCAGTGATATGTAACCATAGCTGTTGGTACTACCTGAGATGCTTTATTCACAGCATTAACAACAGAGACATAATCTTAAACATATCGTTGTTCATTTGACTGAAAATCTTTCTTCTTCCTGGGACCTAGATGCTTTGGTGCACTAGAACCCTGGAAACAGTAAGAGCAGTAGATTCAACACAAAATTTTTGGTAATATGCAACTGAGTTGACTCATACTCTACTACTCTGAGCCACTCAGTAGTAGCTCAAGGGAATTGGCTCACAGCAGGTCCTCTCACTCTCTCCCAAAATTTTGTCCATTGTTAGTGATGTAGTGGCTAGACCCAGAACCACAAAAATGTCCATATGTGCTACAAGAGAAGTATTACATTGGTGATTGCCTATCTAGCTTTGTTTTATATTTGGACAATAAATGGAAGTAAGGGCTACAGTTACATTAGTTTCCAGACTACAAATAGATTAGGTTCCAGCCTTATGAATAATTATATCCATTGTGAGCCCTTAAAAGAGTAGTCATGTAGATTGCCAAGTTATGCATTGTTAGACCATATTAATTAGACAGAAGGCTAAACTCGTAGGTCTGTCTATGCATAATCCGAATTTTAGCCTTTAAAAAGTCTTGTTGTAAAATGTAAAGGAGAGTCTACTGGAAAAGGAATAATTAATAAATCCAGAGTAGAAAGAGAACAAACTCATGTAAATTAAGAGATCTAATGGACTCTCCTTACCTCTAAATTCAAGTTCATACTGCATTTTTGGAGTCAAATTTCCAGTATGTTGAGAGATACTTTTTAAGAGAATTGTTATATTATTTTTTTTCCTCAACCTCCTCCCATGCTGATACTTCACCACAGAGAGCATATGTTTATTTTACCATAGGAGAGAACTACGACTGAAGCAATGTTATGTTGTACTCAGATGGGAGTTTTTACAACCCAGGACAAACAACAACCTGATATTCAGCCTTAGAAAAAAACTCATAATGTGCTTTCATGATATGAATAATATTCTCACCTTCTACAAGCAGAAAACTAAGCTCAAAATTAAGTGATTCACCTAAAGCTACAAAAGAACCAGAAAGGAACAGTGTAGAGGCCTCCAGTAAGGTATAGGAAGAACTGACTAAACCTATCTATCTATTCTGTCTTATAAGAGTCTTATCTGCCTTACCTGTCTGTCTGTCTGTCTATCTACCTATTTATCTATCTGCCTACCTATGTATCTACCTATTTCTCAGATTCAGATTATAGTATATTTCTTGGGTAACAGGATCTGTGCATCACTGAATACTTTATCACCAGATCTAATAACTAATGGAAGACAATAAAGACAACAAAGGAGTGTCCGTAAGCGTTAAGACAACTAAGTTCACTAGATATTGGGGAAAAATCCTCCCTACTATGAAAGACAGCACTAATTTGATTAAACTACTTAATTTTGAAATTCAAATAATTTTATATGTGTAGTATAGTTATCAATAAAGCATGGTGAAATATCAGGGCCAGCTAATCATCAGTGTAATACAACAGGATGCAGTGATTATGACACACATGTTTTCATTACAGAACTATGAAGATATGACATAGGCTTAAAATGTTTCTGCAAGCAGCAAGAAGTTTTGGATCTAGAAAAAGAACGAACACTCATCAGATGCACACTGTAGATATAAGTCTGAATTTTCTATGGGCATCTTCAGCTTTACACACTGAAAAAAATTCCATGCTGATTTACAATAAATATACTCTAAGACATTAAGACAACCCAGAACACTAATATATTCTCATTTAATATGATACCTTCTAAATCTTGCTTAGTTACAGAAGAAATCAGAAAAAAACAAAGCTCTGATTTCATGTACCTTGCATAGCCATTTGAAAAGAACCTAGATGCAATAAGGATTGAAAATTAAGTTTCCACTACTATTCAACATCCTGCTGTGAGTAACTATGCACCACATACTTCCTATTTTCTCTGTTACCTTGAGATTAGAGTTACAGACCCCGTATTTGATAAAGACCCTGAAAGACAGAAGTGCTAGAACAACTCAAACTGCAAAGGGCATGCGGCAGACAAATTCCCAACTATAACTCCTGTTGGCAGACCAGTTGATGTACTTGCCCTTTACTCAGGGCTATGCCTAAACTCACAAATTACTGCACAACGCATAACCATATCTATCATTACTATAACAGGCTCTACAACAAATTTACTCCACAAATATATAACATATGATAGTGAATGTTTCTGAATAAAAAGAGATTATCAGAGTTAATTTACTTTTGTTTTTATATCTATTTTATATAACTCCTCTGCATATTTTAGTTTATAAAATGTCATATGGACATTAAATATTGCTCTATATTTATTATTAATTTTTAAGAATTATTATTAGAATAAAGATTTAATTTAAAATTTATCTGCTTCTTAAACTCCTAAAACACTTGCACATACACAAACACACATTCAAAACTTGTAAGATACACTTTTTTATTATTATTATTCAGAAAGAATTATCTATAAGGAGTTTGAGAAACAGATTAGGTTTGACAAACAAGGTATAAGCCAAAATTTAACATGATGACACTTGCTACTCTGTCAGCCTGCACATTTTGGCTTTTCCAAAATCTCTTTTTTTCCATGAAAGTGTTTACATCTGATCCTAAATAGACAACAGATTTATGTACAATTGTAATGGTTAAAGATTGTCTCAGAAAAAAAAATAATCCTGGTGTTCTTGCCAGTTTTCAATATGCCTTTGAGTGTGCTAGTCTACATTTTTAGTAATATCTTTTTCTCATGTCTTGAAATTCCAACAGCCTGTTTAAATCCCATTGAGAGATTTACCATATTAATTCATATTAAACCAAACAACTGCAGTAAGCTTATAAAAGATTAAAATCTGATCACTGTTGCACAGCCAAAGTACTATAAATGCAACTATTAGCCTGTGTATACGGAAGGTGGTATGACAAAGGCTCTGAAGAATGAAGCATGATTTGCAGCACGAATTTCCAATATGAAACCAGTGCACAAAAGCACTCTGAGAAATAGTGCAGTGATCTAACCTTTCAGCCTGCACTAACTTGTTCATCAGAACTTCATCCTTATTAACTCTTGCTTTCTATATCTGAATGGCATACATTCAATGATCTGTCATATAACAGAATGCTGTATGAAATATAGAGCATCTTTGAATCGGCAAAGTAAATTTTAGAAAAGTAGACTTTCAAATATAATATTACTACATTATTTTAAAAACACAGGTACAAATTCTATGGAGCTACACACGATTTAAAGATGATTTCTTTGGTAATATTCTCATTTCTGGCATTCTTTTCTGAAATATAGGGTTTCCTACTTCTAAAAGCACTTAAGAGTCAAAAAGTCAAATATAACAAAAGTACATGATACTTTTAGCAAAGCTGACTTACCAATGGACCCAGCCTACTACAGAGCTCTCAAATACAAATGACTTCTCTAAAAGGAATCCCCTTAATACACTGTTATTTTAAATCAGTACTGATAACAGCTTAACTGAAGGAGGAGAGCACCCTCATAGGTAACTGCCAGAGAAGAAAGGCAGATAAATGGTTTTGTTTCACTTTTTAAATAGGATTAAAACCAACCCAACAACAAATCTCCAACATAGTGCAAATTACAGCTTTGGAAATTAAAATGACCTCACACAGCCAGAAAGGTATAGCACTGCTGAAATTTGATAGCTATAAGCCAGAAGAAGAAATGTTGGAATATGTACAGCTAAAATCTGCATAATAAAATAATTACCCTTAACATAGAAAAGCCTAACTGAGAATAGCAACTACAACAAACTTATGAAGAAGAGATTGCACTAAGATCTTAGCTGCTTGTCATGCTAGAAGGTAATCACATTTGTTTAGAATAACAATAACACAACTGATACCAGCGCATTGCTATCAGCATATACTATCATCTCAATAACTACAAAACACAAAAAAGTAGACTAAAAAACCAGAAAAGCTCACCACTTCTTCATGCCTGCATTTTCTCACATTAATTCCATTAATCTGTTATTAAAAAGATAAAGAGAAGACTTACTCTACATTTCATAAGTATAGATTTCATTTCACTTTTCTAGAAAAATATAAAGAAAAGAACTTGCTCTTTTACTCACCTGTAGAATTGCATCTCCTATAAAGAGCAAACCCGAAAGTTCCGCTGAAAACAGAAAGCATATTTTTCACTCATTTTGTACAACACATCCTACATATCATGTACATCTATTCCTATTTAATTTAATGTTTTTACATAATCTTTTAAAAATTTAAATAAAAACCTAATAAAAACCCCAACATGCAACTTTCAAATATATTATTTGGATTTTTTTTTTTAATTAACATATCAGCATTACAATGAAAGAGTCTACCCAGCCCAAGTACAAGACTATGAAACATCTTCCATCGGTCACTAGCATCTTTCAGGCCATTGTGGTGAGGTATGGAATATTTTTCTGAATAGAAATTGACTGTAGGACTAGGTCCTATCTGTCTGTGAGAGATCATTCCTTACAAACTCTGAGGAAAAAGCAACATGGACACTCCAGAGCTACTTGTGAATGAGAAATTTAACTTGTAAGCTTTTATCAAAGATACTTTAGATCCTGCATGTTTGATAAACTCAGAGTATTCATGCCGGATAACACTTTATATGCTGAAGAGTTAGACAATCAGTATATTGTACAAAATCAAGAGCCAAACTGAATTTGATTTTTAAAACAAAGCTATACCCTATAAATCACATGAGAATTTACAACATCTAATTCTACAGTTGCAATTTTTAAATATTGTGGTGTGTTACAGAGGTATGAAATGCAAATATACTTTATAAATACACAAGAAATGTAACAAAGATTATTTAAATGTCTATAAAAAAATAAATAACCCCTAACATGAGAACTAAGGCATGTTAACAAATTATGTGGGAGTATTTATCTATAGTATTCCAAAACATCACAGCAGACACTCTCTGGAAAAGACTAGAATTGGACTTAATCCAAAAACTTTACTTATTTACATAAGTTGTAAAACTGAAATTAATATTGACATAAATTATGATACTCAAGTACATGTCTGAAGGACTGGTTTTATTACCTAGATGTAACAAAGGATGCTTAAGTTTTTGGAGGATAGGCATTTTGATTACTATTTTTTTTTCTTCTTAAATAAATGCATATCTCAATATTCTTCTTCAGACACTGGGTTTACATGTACTAATGCTTCATATATGACCTAATGTGCTAGCCTAAGCACCTTATGTGCATCACTGGTTTTAAGAATTGCATCAAATGTCACATTCATGTTTAGAGGTCCAAAGAAAGAGCTGGAGTCAACTGGGAGGAGGGCAGAACCAAGCCTGCAGAGTTTTGAGGTACACACTCTGGTCAAACAGTCTTTTCTGTATCAAAGATCCCTATCAGAGACACGTGGCACAACACTTTCTACACCACAAGACAGTAGTCTCCTATACAAGAGGTCCCTCAAAACTAGCTCTCTAAAAATCAGCAGTATTTTTATTGAAAACAGTAATGGAGATTATATCTCAGCTAGGTATTGAGGTTAGAAATAATGCATCAGCTACTGCAGGGAAAAAAAAAAAAGAAAATAATGTGCATTTTGTGTGCTCAATTAAAGCCTATCTTTCTTATTTTTCCCACAGTGCTTAATAGCATTTTAATAGCTAGTGTAGGTAATATATGCCACATTATTATGTATTACATACTTATATGTATACTGAAAAGAACGGAGTCACAAGTATAACTTCTTAAGGTTAACCTTATTACCTTCCTTAGGGACTCATTCCATGCTATTCTATAGCCTCCCTGCATACAACTTTCACATTCACCTTTCAGGGCTGCTTTCAGTTCTCAATACACTGATTTCCCTGTATCTCTCTTTATCTGTATAGGTGAATATGAGATTTTTTTATGCTGGCACATTTTAATTGTGCAGAAGCAGCATTCTAGAATTATTGCATTACAGATGGAAGGAGATGCTTCCAAGTTTATGTTTCTGATCTTACACAAATGTACACAAATATACACAAACATAACAGAGATATTAAATACACCATAATAGTACCGATTAACAACCTTCATCTCTCAGCACTGTGCACATTATGAGCTGTTTAACAATTACCCATCTTCCTAGAACATATTATATCATTCCAGTAATTTCAAAACATTGCGAGTTAAAGACAATACAGAGATTCAGCACCAGCTTTGCTTGTATTAAAAATAAGTATGATTAAGACCTTATGCAGTGCCAGTTTAACTATGTATGCAAAGGCTTGCACAGCACAGCACCTGATGCTGAAATAACACGGGGGTATTATCAAGGTTTTGCCATTACTCACTTCTGTCTGAGTACTACCCTACTAACCAGCATAAAAAGACATGCATTCTCTTCTTGTTTTACCATGCTTTAATGGCCAAACATTTGGTCTGCTACAGCTTCCTGGCCATAACTATTTGGAAATAAAAGCCACAAAATCATTATCTTCTGTTAAATTTGTTAAATGTTTTCATTCTCTAAATATTTTCCTATTTCTCACCTTAAAAATAATGTTTTACAAGAACTTTTTTTTTTTTTTTTAAATCATGTGAAAGACTGTTTACAACACATTCAAAATATAAATTCTGTACTTTTTCAGAGAACAGTTCTGAGAAAGACAGAGTTTATAATGACATGGAGAAATGGTACACCAATAGCATTTGTTTAACACTTCCTGAAGAATCTCAAGACTTAATGCACCTTGCTTTAAGAAGCATGACAAAAAACAGTGTACTAATCTGACACCCACCTCTTTGTTCTTTGGAAATCTTAGAAATGACCACTGGAATATTATGTTCTGCTCCACCCTGAAAACAGAATAAATGGCAATCTCATCAGTCACTGTAAATATCTTTTTCTTTAAAATTACATTTTACCCTTTCTCTAACTGCAGTTTTTAGAGAGACTGAGAAAGTAGCTCTGATCCTGCATTTCTTCTTTTTTTAAAAATAAATAAAATATTTGATTGGAATTAATTCTTTATTGCCTCTTATAAAGAAGTTCTCATTTGCCATCATCAGCTCAGGAAGTGAATTGAATGTTGTTCAAAACTCTACAAGACTTGAAGAAAAAAGGACATCAGTTTCTGTGAATTCTGGAGAGCTTGGTGTATGAAATTGTGTCCTGCAAAACCAAAATGGCCATCACACTACAATGGCAGCCATGCTGTGACCACTTAGTTTTCATGCTGGCAAGAAACAGGTAAACAAAAGCCCAAGAAAAGCAAGTTTGGACTTTTAATCTCAAAAGCAGCCTTTATTTGTTTCTGTCTCTGTCACGCAAGCACAGAGTGAGCAAAGCAGTGGGATAAGTAACAAGGAACAGAAAAAGAAACATTAAGAAAAGGAACAGTAGGTGTTCAATAAATGGGGGGAATAAAGAAAAGCCAGACAGTAATTCAACAGTTCAACAGTAATTCAATGCTGTTGCTTCATTCAATTTATCCTGTTGGAACTGGAAATGTTCACAATGCTTAAGAATAAAATATTTAAAATAAACCTTAAATAAAAAGGAAACTCAAAGGAAGAGAAAGGCAAATACACACAGAGACACAAATGTTTTTTCCTCTGTAGAGAGCATCAAAATGTAAGCCTGAATGTAACCTGTAAAAATTCAGATCATCAGAAATGACAGTCTGCCACATTGTTATTTTGCTGAGGAATCCCTGTTAAGGGTTTGCTTACTCTTCTCTTCACAGCTAGATTTTATTTTGGAAACAATGGTTTTCTTAGGTCTAGGCATCCAGGGTTGAGGTGTGGAAAGGACTGACATGGGTATTTTGATGGCTTAAGGAACAGTACATATTCCTTCTTCATGCAACAATCTATTGTTTGAAACTGAACAGACTCCTGCACTCATTAGCTATTTCTGTCATAGAATAAAGATGAATTTCCTGTGAAACTGTAGAACTTTAAATAGTATTAATGTTCCTTCTGCTAGTGGCTATCAATGTAATTGCTCCTAAAAACACTGAGTTAATAGGGATCTCAGTAATATTACAACAATATGTCTACAAGAAAAGTTCTATTGGCATTGCACTAGATGAATGTTGACAAGCACAGAACATACTGATATTTGTAGCATGGACTAAGTATTCACTGCACAAAGACCATGAGGCTACCCTCATTTCAGTCAGGCTTAGAGATGTATTTGGACTAAACAAATTGTAGCATAATTGTTGAATATCTTTCAATGGCTTTCACCAGAGGAACAGCAATAGCAAAAGTTGGCTTCATGTAACATAATCAATTCAAGCTCACTAAATTTTTAAGACTTAACCTACACCCTCCAGAGTTTTTGTTAGTCACATGCACATTTAATTTCTTCCAAATTTTTCAGACAGAAAAATAATTCTGTCTGTTCCCTTCCTAAGCCTCCAATGTTACACAGACATTGCACTATCCAGGGCATTTGAAGCTCAGCAAAGGAGGATGTAGGGTTTAAAGCTCATAGCTAACATAGGTCCTTTTTTCTCAGTAAAATGGCCTCCCTCCATCCTTAGATCCAGCTCTCCAGTAAAGAGGGAAATTACTGTTATTACTAAGCCAGCCTACAATGCACACAACATGATTATTCCTCTCTCGCTCACTATGTACCTAAATCCATTTACCCTGCAGATTTGAAGAAGCATCCAGTATGTCCTACTGAAGAAAGTTATCTCCTCTCACTGAATCCCAGTCTGGCCAGTATGAAAGATTCCTTTTAAATTAGTCATAGGAGGTGTTGTCTGCTATTTGTAAGAAACAGAAATTCAAAATGGGAAAGAGAATATAGTCACCCACCTATCTATACCCAGTCATCATTAGCAATTTGTAGCAAGCTAAAAAAATTGTATATATTCTGCCACATCTTGTTGAATACTACTTCAGATTTACACTGCAGCCTTGCATCCTGTATCTTCCATACTTGACTCTCTGTACCGTAGAAGAAAAAGTGTATGTTTGTCTAAACTCTGGTTTTATAGGTTCAGAAGATACTCTCTTGAATGAACCTCTGGGAACAGAGGCCACTTTTCCATTGTTTTAAATTTTCCCTCCCTCTAGTGTGGATGTGTAGCTATAACCTCAGACCAGAGGAGGGAACAAAAATAGGTCAAGTAATGGTGTTGAAGTCTTAACAGCTCAGACCTCTACCAGACTCTAACACTGATCTTTGTATTGTAAATTTTGTCATTTTCCCTTAAGCAGGCAAGGATGAGCCTGGAATAAAGGTAGCTGCCCACCTGTGGGGATGGTCCTGCTAGAAGAGTCAGAGGAAGCTCTAATCACTGGCAACTGTTTGAAGATCACTGTTCTGGATGTTGGCCATTACTGGTGGGAAGTCACCCACACTTCCTTTCAAAGTGTTGCATGATACAGTTCTAAAGATTTTTTCTTATCCCAGTTTTTATGTATGAGGTTTTTTCCTGAAGTTTTAGTCATATGAAAAATAGGGCAACTGAAACTAGTAACATTAGTTGACAAGTGCTGTTTTCATGTTTGTCTCCAGATATAATAAGAAAATTATTTTGTTTTCCTAAGCAGAGAGAGTCTATAAAAAAATTAGACCAATTGTTGGACTTCATCATCTTCAGAGTTAGACATTTTTATTTCATACTAAAAGGCAACATTTATTGCAGTAACAAAAATGGGCCTGCTTGTTTTACCTTTAAAGTCTAGTGGCACAATATGGTTGGTGTATGAGGATAAACTATCTTTCCAGCTGAAAAAAGGGTGACTTTATACATGTTGCCTATTGGAAGCAGTTCATGTGGAGCTCTGAACTGCGTGCACAGACTGTCTTAGAGAATACTAGTTGGTGTAAGCCAAAACTGTGCCAGGAATTATGTTAGCAATTAAACAATACGGACAATTTTAAACTTAAATTTTTAAACTTTTTGATAGAACAGCATAGCTGGAACCAAAATCCCACTTCCAAAATGCATTCAACACCAACTTCCATAAGTACACAAGCCTTTAAAGATATGAAGGTTTTTAAAATACGAGCTAGATGATTAAAGCTTTCTAGCCTTTTTTAAATTGTTTCAATTTGAAATACAGTGAAAATGTGTTAAAAAAATCACAGAATGAATGAAGAGGAAGAGAATCATCTAAGTATGTACATAAGTGTGAGCAGGACAGGTGCACATGCTTTCATGATTTTTTGATTGAGTCAACTTTGAAAAGTCAAAACAAATCTCAGCAGACCTGTGATGGTGTTCATCATTTAAGAAGAATGATCAAAACAGAGGCAGGAAAATGGCACTGTACATAGTCCTGGTAGCCAAGAGTCAGACTGTAACTGCAAACCTTAATTTATTTAATGAACTATCAATTTTATTGCCTATTTCCGCAAGAACACTACACTCCAATTATTGAGAAGCGTGATGTTCTTTCAGAAGTCATACACTTAGCAGGTTCTTCTGTCAAATCTCTGCATCTCAGACTTGTCAGAGATGTGATAAATGACGGAAATACAACAGTACACTTACCAATTTCTACATCTAACTCCATGGCTATTCCTTCACACAGAGGCTTATTACTGAGGGTTCTAAAGGGGCTTCAGAAATTAGAAAGTAATTCATTCTAAAGAGTGTAAAACAGATCAGTTCTGTTTCAAATTCAATCACATTTTTACCACTAACTTCAGTAAAATGAAGTACAGTGAAACAGAAAACAGGGCTTTTTCATTCTTTTGAACCTTCAAAGAGTGGATTATAAGCAATTTTTTAAAGGGTTTAAGTTCCAATCTTGTGTAAAAATCAATCTCACAAGCAGGTTTTTTAAGCAGTTAGCTGAATCTCTGATTTTTACAAATATAGTTGAAGCACCCAGGTTATAACACAAAAGAGATTTCCCCTAATAGACAAGACACCAAAAGATAACTAGACAGTTTCATTTTGGAACTATTAACATTCCGACCTTCTGCTCTTCAGGAAAAAAAATTAAATTCCAAGGGTCCAGAATACTTAAGGTGGGATAAGACACTTCCAAAATTTACTCAAGAAAAAGTTAAAAGGTGATTTTATCATGTGAAATTTCTGATGGGTGTTTACATGGGTGTTCAAATTAGCAGAAAAAAAGCATGATAATGCACTAGAGCTGAATACCAAAACTAGACAAATTCGTATCAAAGCACAAGCAAATATTTCAAAGTGAGGGTCAGCAATTCTGTACTTCAGAAAAACTGCATCCTCTGATATACACCACTGCTAGAAAGTAAGTCCTCAGATAACCCCTGTCTTTAAATAATCTGAGAATAGCAAAACAACAGGAACTGCATGAGGTAGTGGGAGACAGAGTTACTGAAACAAGGAGGAAAAGCCTCAGTCCTCCTTACTCCTACAGGGTGACTTGTAGACCTCTACTTTAAGGCACTATTGCAAAATAATTACTTTTCTATTTAAAACTAATAATAGAAGTTCAGGAGTCTTCCAAAACAAAACAAATTAACAAACTGTTATTCATCTGCAAGAGGAAGCATACCATGATTGCATAGTATCTTTTCAAACAGAAAACTGGCATTTTTCATAATATTTGGAACTGACATTGACACTTCATGGCATGCCTAAAAAGTCCATTTCAGCGAGTCTTCATAAAGTTTGTCTACCAAGCTACAAAGACCATTACTTTAAGTTCCAGTTCTAAATTGTTTCTTACTACTATCTTAAATTGATAATAGCAGATTCTATTGATTAAATAGTTGTTTTAGATTGTGTTGGCTATCCAATTGCTTGTCAATCTTTCTTTTTGAGAATGTAGGATTACTAACAAAGGGAGCATTCACTATTTAATTTATATTTCTCAATGACATTTTATTTTATACAATGTACCTGATAAATAATGTGGTCTTGAGCTTTTCAGCAATTTTAATGCTAAATGATAGCTCACTGAAATGTATAATTGAAAATAAATTTTAGCAACTTTTGAGATTTGCTCTCCAAACCTCAAAAGTCCTTACTGTAACCAGTTATTTCTTAGCACCAGCTAAATAAAATTTTAATCACCCATATAGTTGATTTTGCACTGACACGCATTACTTCATTGAACTGTAACCTATAATGATATTGGAGGAAAATAACTTGTGTGCTGTTGACTAAATTCATAAGAAACTTTGGCCACAAAATAGCAATTAGTCTTCCTTGAATAGAGGTCTTTAGTGGGTCAACAAGATAGCAGCAAGTGTACCAAGACATATTTTAAGAACTAGTATTTCTAGTCAGCAATATTCTTATCAATGACAACACAAATGCACATTAATCCCTCTTCTGAGTCACTTCTTATAAGGTCACTACTAGCAGATGTTCACAAGAAAGTCTATACTTTCACTTTATATGCATAATTTAAGCCTCTTTGCATTCATGTGAAGTACACTTCACTTTTTCCATTGCTGTCTTGAGACTGAGGACTCCTGTGTTTAGAAGATAAAATTAATGTTGTGTTGTCTACACTGAAATTCAAAGCTAGCATAAGGTTTTCAAAATCATAGATTATGCTGACAAAAAGTATTAACCCTTCCTCCCTCTCCTCATCCCTACCTCCCTCCCTCAAAAAGGATCATCTACACTTACATATGTTCTTAAATCTTATCAAAGAAAACAAATATATGGTAACATAAATTGCTGCCTTTGCTTGATCTACAGAAAAATAAACTATGATAAAGCAATAATATGTTCTGTCCTACTAATGAATTGCAGTGAATTAAGAGGATATTCTTTGTAGGAGAACTGATGATGAACTTATTAGCTGTTCCATGTGCCTGCCACTGTAATTTAGCATTCATTAATAACCACTTAAATTAGAATGCTGTTGAACAAAAGTACAGTCTGTGCAGTTGCAAACACTTTTCAACTCTCATATCAAACCTTATTACAGAGTTGCTCAGCTTGAGCTTTAAGGGAATGATCTTTCCATTGCCTTCCATTCCATCGGGCAGTGTAGTTGCTGGTTGCCTACTGTGACAGTATCTAACATCCTAGAATATGTTTGGTCTCTTGTTTCTACTCCTCTAAAATATAGTTTGTCTTCACTAAAAGTAACATTAACTATATTCAAAGACACTTTTTGTGCAATGTGCAATAACAGACCAAAAAAATCATCCTACCTTTATACTTAATCCAAATCCTCCTACTGTCTGTCTTCTAATTGTTACTGTTCTTTCCTGGAGGAAAAAAAAAAAAAAAAAGGTGTTGTTAGATTTAGTGTTTTCTGCCATAACATCTATATACACACTTCAACAAGTTGTTTCTGTGCTTCCATCCTACATCGATTTTTCTTGTTTTAATAAACTTGTGAGTTCCTGAATGAGAAAATCCCATGAAACCTATGCTGCAGAGGAAAAAGACAAACTCTGGAAGAAAAGCAGAGGTCCTGTCTCAGAGAAAAATTAATTTGTTCAATTCATACCATACTAGCAAGTACTGCAATGCAGTAAGAACAGAACTGTAGAGTTTAACAGTGCACAATGCATGCATTTCAGAGGTCTTAACCTCAACTAGTCCTAAATTGGTCCCATATGCAGGCTGAGCACTACATGCTGAAGTACATAATCTGCACTCCTGTTGCACATTTTCCAATTTAGTTTCATCCAAAAGGAATACAGCTTGTGTACTCCAAGACCACTCAGTGATGTGAACTAAAGCACGATAAGTGCACATGATCCAGAAATTCATTTCAAAGCACAGTCCTGATCCAAATTAAAAAATTAATACGAACACAGTCACTGCTGACCTCAGAGCTATATTTTAAAAATTGAAACCATAGATTTAAAGGTTGTCATTATAGACAGAATTATTTACAGCAGCCCATTTTTTCCCATTTATGCTCATCCTAAAATTTGTTCTGTAAAAATTGTAGGCTAGTATCTGTCTTAGACACGAACATTTATAAAAAAATACTTTTTTTTTCTAGTCTGTTGTGTTGAGTTTATTCCCAAAGATCATTTAGAATTAGTCAATTTGGTTAGTGGTAAAAAATCTTAGTAGCAGATATACCATATGCCCAGATATATATATGGAATATATAGTGTTTTAATGCCCTTTACATGTGGTCTAGATTTTATACTCATTTCATTATATATATTGCATAGCATAAGTCTGCATATATATGTGATCTATATACGTTCATACATTTCAGCACAATCAGCATAGATTGCCAGTGTCAGATTTTCATAAGTCTCTCATCAGAAACAGAGGACTGACAGAGAGGATGATATATCTACAGAGTACTTGTTGTCTTTCTTAGCACAACACAGACACAAGTAGCCATATAAAAGAGTCAATAAAATATTCTTTTTGGTTTTCACTCAAGTGAAGGCAGTGAAGGCAACACCTGATTTGGGGTCTTCTGTGAGTTTACCAGTGCTGTCTGACAGGAAAGTAGAAACGTTTTATGCTGGAGTTCAGCATTACTTCCTAAGGGAAAGAAATGTATGCTTCAGAAATACTTTGCTAGCATAACAGATTACTAAGTAGAAACAACTGTGTAAAAGTAAAAAAAGGGAACAGAAAAATTTCAAGCAACTGTAATTTTCCAGCACAACATAACTTATCAGAGCGTTTCATCTGGTATTTTATTCTAGGTTCTTTTCTATCTCTGTTGAGAGTAGATATTAAATATTTCAGGTCTGGATTATTACTGAACTGAACTGAACTTTAAAAACGTACTGCAAACTAGATTCACTCAAGTGATGTTATGTGTAATGAAGGCATTGCATTGTATTTTACCTAGGCTAATTAAACACACCTCTCAGTCTTACAATAAAGAAATATTACTTTGGTGTATCTTAAGTGTAAAGACTTACATATTCTTCACAGCATGATAGTTAGAAATTACAAACATGTAAACAATTAATGATCTTCAGAAGTACAAATCAGAATTAATACAAGTTATATATTTCATTAGTAAACCATCCTCTAGTCTGCAGTTGCAAAGCTCACATAAATAATATAGTGAAACAGCTTTTCCAGAACTGTCAGAAGCATCACACATTTTATAGACTGGAATTTTGGCTTAGGATCAGACCCCAGCTCTGATCAGCTCCACTTTTTTTACCCAGAAGTTTAGAAGAAAAATGGTAGGACTCATCTAACCATCTCAGTTAATCCATCTAAAACTGAGCCATTTGTCAAGGCAAGTTTTCTCCTGTACTCAGTAAAGAAAAATAAACACATTCAATCCAGGTAACTCAAAGCAGGTGCCCAAGTTAGGTGATCATATTCATCATCCAGGTCCTCCATTGAGTATACAGCCAGGACGACAAATTTAATTTTGGAAAAACGAATTCTTCCCTTTACAGTTGCAAGGTAACTTCAATAAGTCTTCTGATGGTAGATACCAGCTTTGAAATGCTTTACCAGAAAACTCTTTTATCCAAGTTTTTCTTTATGACTTGCAGGTGACTTTTTGTATGTGACTCACAAAAAACCCAAACCAAGCTTCATTTTCAGTGTCATCTTCAACTAAGGTGAACTGAATAAACCTGGTCTGCAAAGCACTATATTTTAATGTAAAATAATATTTTTAGTATAATGATTAATAAAGTATATACATAAAATATTTCAGTATAATGATTGATATAATAAAGACTAGCAAACTGAAGTACATAATTTTGTTTTGATGCCTTTAATTAGCATTTCAAATTAACAGTAACAATAATAAAATGCTTTTCACTGGTCTAAGTTCTGAAAATGGTTTACAACTATTCATTAATAAAATATGGCAACAACTCTGGAAAGCAACACATTTTGTACTAGTAAGAAGTGCTACAAGTATCCTTATTGACCATTTCTGCTGAGGTTAAAGATAGTGCTGCTCCATTGATTCCAACTATCCGCTTAAAATAAAATCTAACTAAAAATCTGTGTCAGCTGTAGATTTGTCTTTTAATATTTTATTTAGTTTCACTTTCCCCTCTATTTGCACAGGGCAGTATTCTATGATTGAATTTGCAAAGGTTTTGCAAATTTCAAAAGCAACTTCATCTCCAAATTTACAAAACAACACTTGCTGTTGATGAAGAGCTACTTAGTTCAATACCAAGACTACTAAAAATGGCCTGTGAGCTTGTAATTCCATTATCACGTTTGTGATCTACATTATCCCAAACAAGGGGAAAGTTAAGCTCTTAGGATCCTTAAACGGAAAATTCAGAGCAGTGTTTTAGAAACTGCTTCCTGGAACAGAACAAAAGTAGTTATCATTTTACTGAAAAACGCAGAGATGCTGCCAAGCTGTCAGCATTTTCCATGCCTCTAACTCAGAAAATTCCTCATCCACACATATGTTCATTGACTGGAAAGGAAAGTTAAGAGTTCTGAAAAAAAAAAAAAATTCTTCTTCAGAGTTATGCAGTGAAAAAGAAGCAATGTTTTTTAGGCTTTCATTAAAAAGGTATTAAAAGTTCTCCTTAAAATCCATATGATCTTCTTGAGATCACGGATGACATCTAAATGAGATTAAAAGTGAAGAATGACAGTGTGAGCACACAGCAACAGTAAATAGTCAGGAAAGGAAAACACAGAATCCTATGGAAACATTAACTAGTTAAATTTAGTCAAGAGTTAATGTTTTTTATAACAGTTAAATCTTAGGGTACAGTAAAGATTCAAATATTTCATACTAACTGGTATGTGATGTAAAAGAAAATTTATAATTGCCTAATTGACTCAACAATAATCATTAATTAGTAATGTTTCAGATTACTTATTCTGTATAATATAAACCAACAATCTAATGTGATCTAATAATATATCTCTATGAAAGTAGTCAAGTAATAGTTGAACAAAAGGACGAAGAAACTTCAAAACTTCATAAAACTGAGTTAACAGCTTGTGAAATTTCAATATTTCATCATTCAACCTTCTTACTAGGATATAAATATTACATTTTCAGTTTGGGATACTGGTGTGCCTGGTTATTCATCTTACAAGAGTAAAGGTATGAAGAATTCATTTGTCAAGGTCTAGACAGAAAATAAGACCTCTCTTTTCACTGTGGATAGAACAGACACCATGGTACTATACATATGGAAGAACATGGAAAAAAGCTGAATGGTTGCAGAACAAAACAGTAGGTGGGAAAAGAGGAATAGACATGGAGCGGAATCTACAATAGCATAGTAACATGGAAAAAGGTAGGGGAAAAAAGGAGGAAAATGTTAGAATATAATTTCTAAAATGTAATAATGAAATATAAATATAGTACCAATACGTTGGCAGCAACTTCATAGATCAAACTGTTAACATTTGATGCCATAATATCTTCAAGACCATGCTCTCATGTAGTTTATCAGTTATTAGTAGTTCCACTAATTTTGAAACAAGAAAATGTCATGTGAATTTTTTTTTTTCATTTAATTATTTGAAACATTTTCAAGAAAGGAGATTTTATATCTTCCTTTTGGTAATGCTTTGCTCTTTCTTACCGGCATTTCTTTGGATTAATCGACATGAGCAGTCAAACTTTACACTCATTCTGAGTGTAAAGGACGCAGGACATAGGTCAGTCACACTTCCAATTTGCATTAATAGCGTTAACAAGGTTTCCCAGCAGACTTGCTCATCTGCTAACAACTTTCATCATGTGACATTCTAAGATTGTCTCTTTATTTCACTTCCTCATGCAACCGGAGAAGGTCAGCAGTAAGGGATGGCAGCAGAATGCCTGGTCAATTGGAAATTCCCCTTCCTCTGCAGCTGTGCTGGAGATTGAGGGCAGTGAATGCAGCTGTATTGTGTAGACTGCTAACACTGACTGGAACAAGCAACAGCGCTCGACCCTTCCCTTGTTCTCACTTCAAAATGTTCCCAGTCCTACAGCACATGCCTAAAAGCAGAAACATTCACCTAGATATCTACTTATAAAAGTTCTACTCCTAGGATTGATTTATTTCAATGGTACTGCATTTCTTAATCTAGAAATAAAAGAGAAAAAACCACAAACCCAAAGTCAGTATGGATCTGAATTCCCACTAGGCTTAGTAACAAACACTCTCTGTAGTTCTGTGATAGCTGCAGTTTCCAGCTACTGCCTCACATCATATACTGACATTGATTAATGCTTTGGGTTCGCCAAGTGTTTTCTGGTTTGTAATATTTTTCTTTTTTGTGGGGGAAAAACCTTCTTCCAGTGACAAAAAGCTATTCTGCGCTTTCAAATCTGGCTTTACAAATGGCAGTCATGTGTTTGAACTGCAGTAGATTGCTATGCTTATTATTTTTAAGTAGCTGCAGAAAAATAAGCTGGCTTAGGTTGTCCCTAAATAATCATATTTATATCTGTCATTAATCTTATATATATCTGTCAGTTCTAGGTTGCCACTTAAAAGCTGTCCAGACTGGCAGGGAAAAAAAAGTTACCAATATTTGATAGATATTTGATGACTTCTGTGAAAAAATGGATTCACTCCACCGAATAGCTGACAGACACCAACATGATAAAAAAAAAAAAAAAAAAAAAAAAAATTTACATTCTTCCTGGTAGCTTTGTGAAGCTAACAAGAATGCAAACTGCTTGAAGGGTGACCCATCTGCACACATATTTGCAATTCTCTCCAGGACAGGGAGTTTCACTTTAGCACCGTTCAAACTATTCAATCACACATGAGAATCAAAATAGTAAATAAACACAGAAATAATTAAAATACAGAAAATAAATCAAACCCTTATGTTTACTATTTTAAGCTTTTCACTTTTTTCTTCATTTATTTTTCTACTCATTAATGTTGCTATGGGCTTTGTATAGGGTTATAAATCTTTCAACACAGTTGATATCACAATAGCAAAAGGACAACTTTAAAAGTGAGATACAATATGTTCTTATCTTTAAAACAAAAAGAAGAATGATTGTGTGATTAATAATGACAGAAATCAGGTCTGGCTACAGTTCAACACTTTAAATCAGTGTTACTTTCTGACCTTGAAAAGGTGTTTACTGATGGAAGGTTTTTTTCTCTATCAAACAACCAATTACAGTCCATAGGTTACATTCAGATACATTTGTATCAACCTGTTAAATCCTTGGACAAACGCCATACTACTCTGAGAACTGTTGCTCTAAAAATGCACAAAAATTACATTCACTTTTTATTAGCATTGAAATTATGAATGATCTTCATATCAATCTCCCCAAAAGATCCTTAATTAAAAAAAGCTAAAAGAATTATTAGTGTTTAATTAAATAATGCATTAAATAATGCATTACTACACAGCAGCATAGAATTACGTTACTCGAAAGAAATGAGCATCATCTGTACATTATAATCTGGTGAGTTTTACGGCCTTTGGAAGAAGGGGCTAAGCACTCACAATGATTACAAAGATGCTGTGAGGCTATGTAGGGCGGAAATCAGGGGGTCTAAAGCCCAGCTAGAAATTAATCTGTCTTCAGCAAGCAAGGATAACAAGAAATGTTTCTATAACTGTGTCAACAGCAAAAGAAAGACCAGGGAGAGCCTCCATCCCCTGCTAGACGCAGGAGGAAACATGGTAACAAGTGATGAGGAAAAGGCTGAAGTCCTTAATGCCTTCTTTGCCCCAGTCTTTAATAACAGGACTAGTTGTATTGAGGGAATCCAGCCTCCTCAGTCAGAGGACAGACACTGGGAGAACAACTCCCCCCACAATCCAGGAGGAGACAGTCAGTGACCTACTGCATCACATAGACACACACAAGTCTATGGGACTGGGTGGGATACACCCAAGGGTGCTGAAGGAGCTGGCTGGGGTGCTTGCCAAGCCGCTTTCCATCATTTACCAGCAGTCCTGGCTGACCGGGGAGGTCCCGACAGCTTCGAAACTGGCCAATGTGATGCCCATCTATAGAAGGGTCAGAAGGATGATCCAGGAAATTACAGGCCTGTCAGCTTGACATCGGTGCCCGGGAAGCTGATGGAGCAGCTCATCCTGAGTACCATCATACAACACATGTGGGACAACCAGATGATCAGGCCCAGTCAGCATGGGTTTATGAAAGGCAGGTCCTGCTTGACAAACCTGATCTCCTTCTATGACAGGGCAACCTGCTTATTGGATGAGGGAAAGGCTGTGGATGTTGTCTACCTTGACTTTAGGAAGGCCTTTGACGCCGTTACCCACATCATTCTCCTGGTGAAACTGGCTGCTTGCAGCTTGCATGGGCATGCACTTCGCTGGGTAAAAAACTTGCTGGATGGTCGGGCCCAAAGAGTGGTCGTTAATGGAGTTAAATCTGGTTGGTGGCCGGTCATGAGTGGTGTCCCCCAGGGCTCGGTTTTGGGGCCACCCCTGTTTAACTTTTTTATTGATGATCTAGACGAGGGGATCAAGTGCACCCTCAGTAAATTTGCAGACGACACCAAGTTGGGTGGGAGTGTTGATCTGCTCGAGGGTAGGGAGGATCTGCAGAGACACCTGGACAGGCTGGAGCAATGGGCTAAGGCCAACTGGATGAGCTTCAATAAGGCCAAATGCCGGGTGCTGCACTTCGGCCACAAAACCCCCCAGCAGCGCTACATGCTTGGGGAGGAGTGACTGGAAAGCTGCCAGTCAGAGAGGGACCTGGGGGTGTTGATTGACAGCCGGCTGAACATGAGCCAGCAGTGTGCCCAGGTGGCCAAGAAGGCCAATGGCATCCTGGCTTGCATCAGAAATAGCGTGGCCAGCAGGGACAGGGAAGGGATCTTACCCCTGTGAGGCCGCACCTCGATTACTGTGTTCAGTTTTGGGCCCCTCACTACAAAAAGGACATTGAATTACTCGAGCGTGTCCACAGAAGGGCAACGAAGCTGGTGAAGGGTCTGGAGCACATGTCGTATGAGGAGCGGCTGAGGGAACTGGGGTTGTTTAGTCTGGAGAAGAGGAGGTTGAGGGGAGACCTCATCGTCCTCTACAACTACCTGAAAGGAGGTTGCAGAGAACTGGGGATGAGTCTCTTTAATGAAGTAACAAGCAATAGGACAAGAGGGAATGGCCTCAAGTTGCGCCAGGGAAGGTTTAGACTAGATATCAGGAAGCATTTCTTTACAGAACGGTTTGTTAGGCGTTGGAATGGGCTGCCCAGGGCAGTGGTGGAGTCCCCATCCCTGGAGGTGTTTAAGAGTCGGCTTGACCTAGCGCTGAGGGATATGGTGTAGTTGGGAACCGTCAGTTTTAGGTTAATGGTTGGACTAGATGATCTTGAAGGTCTTTTCCAACCTTCATGGTTCTGTGATTCTGTGATTCTGAATTAGCAGTATTTTGGAAAATTCATGATTCTTTAACAGAATCTTTAGGAAAATTTTTTAAAAACACAAACTGTCCAGGTAGCTGAATTTAGAAATTTTCCAGCTGCTTATAGTTTATTTTCAGTCATTTAAAAAACAGTAGCTGATTCAAATCATCTATCTTGTCAGATGGTACACTGTCATATCCTTGGTTTATGGGTCTCACATACAGATACCCTGTATTAGAAAAATTTCTGAGTACTATTAGCAAATAAATCTGTTTAAGAATAGAAAAAAACCACACCCCCGCTCCCTAGACAGATAAACTATTTTTTTTGATAAAACACAATAATCCTTTTACTTGAATTTCAGATGTTCATGAAAGTTGATAGAAATTGTGAGGATTAACTCTAAAATAAATATTTTTATTCTGGAATTGTAAAGATTAAAACTTTTTCTATGAATAAATCAACTGAAGAGTCATATTTCAGATAGGACATGCCCTATCTTTGGCTATCCTCCATCCCATCATTATTTTCAGCAAGGTCAGTATTAGGCTATGCTTGTTAGTCCAGGCTATTGACCTACATCTAAAAAGACTGGGAGTTGCCTCATTGCACATTGTCATCTGGAACCATTCAGCAAACTTATGTGAGTATAATTTCATGTAATTCAAGACTCCTATACTTCTGCCATCAATACTGATCAAGTCCCTGTATGGTTTATTTCAGCCGGGTTTAGGGCATTTCTTTTTCAGATGAAAAGAGTAAAAATCCTAACTATTCTGTACCACAGTAAACTGTCCTGGAGATTTATGACTATTATAAGAAAGCTGTCTGTTAGCAATACCACAATTATGAAAAAAGTATTTTGTGAAGGTCCAGTACTTTAGGGGAGAAAAAAATGTACATGGCCAGTAACTGTTAAGTTACTGGTCCTATCTTCCAATATTCCCACAGAGATACTCATGGATATCTTCACAACACAGGCTACTCCAACTCAAGCATACACTGCCCATACTGTAAAGCCTCTCTACAGGCAAGGATTTAATTCGGATTAGTAAAGTGTCATGACCTAGACTGGGAGCCCAGGGAGTCATAAGGGTTCTGTGATCTGCTCGGCTTAAATTAAGGTGAAGCAACACCAAACGACTGGTTAAAATGTTTTGCTTGCGGTAGAAATAGCTTAAATTAGGAAAAGGATAATAAGCAATGTGGTCTCTTATAAATCTATAAGAACGAAAACAAAGGAAAGAAATGAAAAAGAAAGGTGAGAAAGAGAGTCAAAGTAATCCAGTCACCACCCCTGGATCCAATGTTGTCTCAAATGTGGTAATCTTGGGTGGTGCGTGCACACACAGCAAAGTTTTCTGTCACCTTTTAAGTTCATCTTATCAGCTGATCAGCATACTAGACAAGGAGGGGCATGTATTCCACAAACTTATTTCCATGAGAGATGAGAAAAATGTGGGGCATGGGTTCTGCGCATTCATTGAGAGGGAACAGGGTACACTAACCCCCTTGTCCAGTTGAGTCAGTGGTTGTTCTTACCCTGCCACCTTTACTTCTCCCCCAGTTCCCACAGGTTTTTGCTGACTTCCTGCTTCTGGAGCAATCGTATAGCTTCCTGGGGCAGAATGCTCACCTCTTATCAATTCTTATCACCTCTTCAGTGGTGAAGTAGTTAGCAACGTCTGCATGGTATCAGGCTTACACAATACAGTCACAAAGTATCAAGCCTACACAATGGAGCCAGTGATCCCATTTTGAGGCTTATCTAAGGAGTTTGTCAATACAAGGGAGTGGAGACCTGCATCCTTCGATACACTCTGTGCTTCCTTGGGTGACATTCCTTAGACTAATCACAAAGGCCACAGCTTGTCCTTCTCGTTTTGTGTCTCAATGAACGTTTGAGGCATTAACTCCTTCAGTTCTTTACATAAAGACACTGCCTTCCAGACTTTGATTTTCACAAAATGTTCTTATCTCACTTTTGATCATTCTCACTGGAGTTCAAATCTACATCAGATATCCACTAGCAGCATAATCCAGAACTCACTACGTTTCTGTCTCTTGAAAAGCAAGTCTTTCTTGTTGCACACATAAAAAAATCTCTGTAATATTGATGCAACTGATGCTCAAATTTAGACCTAATCAATGATCCTTTAAATGATCTTTGATGCATTATGGAATTGTTACAGGTACAATTGCTGCAAGATCCTCACTAACACTATAATTTTGTTCAGCCTACTAAAGAAACAGATGTTTTATTTTTTAGTGTTTAACACTGTTTTTGTTGCTTATAATCTTTTATGCATTTTTTTTTTCTTACTGCAAACTGTATACAAAGAAAGAAGAAACAAGGTTCCTTTGCACCTCTCTAGTTTTGGGAAACTACCACTGTTTTCCACCAAAATTGAAATGTTCTAAATTAAGAACTAGGTCCTTATCCCATGTACTTGCATTAAGCAGCACCTCATTCCTAAGGAGCCATTGATTTCATTTAGATTATTCCGTAGGATGCAGGTCAGAATACCACTGGAACGTTAAGTGCATGTTTAAAGTCTGTCCTACACAGAGGAGCATGCAAATTGATTCAGACCCAGCAAACAGAGGAGATACTGTTCTGAACTAGAAACATAGAAATAGCCTTTCGTTCCTTCACAGTGCACAAGTGATTAAGTAAAACGTTATAATCAAATTATTTGAAGATTATTTATTAAAAAAAAAAAATAAAAAGAACTTTTACTGTAGCTACTTGTCTGTAAAATTTAACAAGGCTATTGTTCCTTAGTTACAAATCTTATTCTTTAGGGTTTATTCCATGAGGCATTCAATGTCAGTCAGTAGCTAAATGAAAACACTTGTCCTTGCTCTGTAGAATGCATGCAAAAGAAAACCAGATGTGGTCAGTCATCTAGAATGACAGAAAGAACAAAGCAAAATCGACCAAGCAAAGTAAAGATAAGAAAAACAAACAAACAAGAAATCTAATAATATGATTCTATGATTGTAAATCAGGAATAAGAATGAGGAAAAAAATGCAAAAAAAATAAGCCTGTGGGGCTTCTCTG
This sequence comes from Strix uralensis, assembly GCF_047716275.1. Classification (NCBI taxonomy): domain Eukaryota; kingdom Metazoa; phylum Chordata; class Aves; order Strigiformes; family Strigidae; genus Strix; species Strix uralensis. The sequence goes on along the minus strand of NC_133972.1, from coordinate 129,801,957 downwards.
ATCATGCTATACAATCAAAGCACATGACTCCAGATGATTTAAATGACCTGTGACAAAAGGACAGTTAACTCTCTGAAATGCCAATCATCCTTAGTTGGAATGAACATACTGATTCAAGACCTAGTCTTAATCCCAGAGGAAATCAGGGTAAAGTGCTCAAAAGTCACTAGCCTAACAATGACACTTCCAAGAGAAAAGAAACTCCTCATCACCCCACTAATATCAATCAGTTAATGAGTTACGCATTCAATATGCAAATAAGATACAGGGAGTGTAACTGGTGAAGCAAATCTTCCACTATTTTCTGCAGTGCCATTGCAAAACTAAAGAGGCAAAACTGTAAGAGAAAGCCTTTCTGTGAAATGAAAAAAAAAAATTAAATATGCATTTCATGAAGACATTTAAATAACAAGTTCAGCAGAAGTAATACATTTTATAACACAATAATGAAAGTAATAATTTTAGCAATAAAATATTTTAATAAATAATGCCAGAATGGGGTTGGTAGAATAATGGTACCACAGTGTGTGTTGCTAATTGAACAACTGTAGCCTAAGCTTGCACTTATAATTTCTTTCTATCCGGGCCGCAGGATGTCCTGTATGTTGAGGAACAGTACAGTCTGATTGCTAAAAAGAGCATCTATATTTTATATAAAGTATTAGTAAATTGTATTTCTACAGCATGAAACTGTCAAAAGCTAATGTCAGATTTGTCATGTGAATAAACCCAGCCTGTATGGAGACACTGTAGGCAGTGTGTTACTCTTGTTTCAGAGAACTCAGAACCATTCACTTTGAGATGTTCATAACAGTGAGATGGGTTCTTCTATACGTTTTCCATTAATATTCCACACTGTTAGCACTGCTAACATTCTACCAATTTATTTCTGGTTTCTGCTTTGTATCGTTTTATTATACTTGTATTTAGAGATACAGGGATGTGACAACAGACACCAATTAATTAATAGACAGACAAAATAGCAGTCACATAACATTTGCATAAACAGATATTACACTACTATACCTCAAGATTTAATGTGAAATCCTATGGCAATTTTATTTAGCTCTAAAAGAGAGCAGAATGTTTATGATAGTTTCCCATAAATCTTAAAAATATCTCTACAAAACATAGTTACTATATCTATAAAAATAACTATAGAAATGAATAGTAAATGGTTTCTATTTTTTTAGCTATCTTCTAGAATTAAATAAAAAAATAGCATTACAATATTAGTCTATATAACGTTTTACAGACCTTCCAAATAATTGTCTACAAAGCTGTTTCTTATCCACAAAATTCAGTATGATGCTTAAATAAGAAATCTGACACATCATGTAAAAACAGTAATACATAAATCACACTATTTCACTGTTCCAGCTGAAGTCCATCTTTATTAACATGATCTGCTGGTAAAACTAGTGACCTTCACAGCATGGACTGGCAGCACGCGTGAAGTCTGGTGTTGTGCTACCATATGAAGCAACCAAAGCAATAGAGGATAGCAGATAATTCCTCTACCAGCAAAGCTCTGCCATACAGTTACTCATCAACTGACAATACTCAAATATGTAAGTACAATGAGGTATCTCTATTCACTGCAAAAATCACTGTTTGTGTCATTCTTATCGCATTCGGTGGCTCCAATATTCAAGGGTGAAGTGCAAAGAAACAATATCATAGTCATGCATATAATTTATTCATTATCTTCTTGCTCCTTCTTAGCTGAGTATTGCTAAGATTTACTCTTGAAAGATGATATATTAAAATACACTTAGTGTTAACAATGTAAAATGAAATATCAAACTGTGGGAGTAAATGCATACATATGTGTGTGCACATGTGCACACACACACATACACACAGAGTATTTTCTCTCTGTATAAAATACAACTTAAAGAAAAAATAAAAACTACTTACACCAGAATAGAAAGGCTCACCAGACACACAGATCACATCCTGCTCCTGGATCGTCAAAATATCTTTGGCTAAGTGCAGTCGCACTTTGAAAGGCTCCTGGTTACCATCCTGCAGCAAACAAATCCCTGTCTTTGTCTTCAAAGGAAGGGATAAAGAAAAAAAGTTTTCTCAGTTAGCACTTTGCATTGCTAGAAGTGGAATTTTGAAACAGAATAGCTAAGAGATAGGTACAGTTACCATAAGCACATCAACAAATATCCCAAACTCTTACCAGTGATCACTATATTTATTTACTATGCTCAGACTACAAGAGAATGATGGTAGCAGTAGCAAATAGAGAAGGCAGATTTTGCTATAATAAGGCGCTATCCTGTCCATGGTGAATTTGTGAAACTCCTTTCAAATTGCTTCAGAGTAGCTGTGCTCTTACTTTCCATCTTTGTATTAAAACATGACACCTCACTTGGACATGAAATAAAAGCTAATGTTTCATATATTACACCACTCCAAACTAGACAGATGTGAGCACTGACAGCCTAGATGAACCTGTTGTGGGCTTCTCCTGATCTGTGAGCACAACACTGACTTATGCTTTTATGTTCCTCTTCAAATGAGGATGCTGAAGTTAAGAATAAGAGAAAAGAGATCAAAGAATGCAACTCCCTCTAGTAACTTCCTTCTTTCTCCACTTCTGTATTTTACATTTATGGTTAGAGATCAGGAATTCTGTAGGATTCTTCAATATACAATACGTGACTTTCTAACAATTTAAGAGTGTCTTTGTGGTAGTATCTATTTGTGTTACTTTTTTGGGCAATATATGTAAGATGTTTGAGCAGTGAAAAAGTCTGCACTTGTAAGCAGCAGCAGTTTATAATTTCTCCTTGAAGGCTGCATTGAAAGTAGCACTCTTTATAAGACTTCATAAATGGACAAAAGTCATGTTGGCAGAGCATTTTTGGTATGAGAAATTTGTTTGCAAACAATTTAAAAATTTAGCCTTACAGCATGTAATTTAACAGTATTAGATACCTATACCTATTTGCATAGATACACATATATATGTATGCATGTATGTATCTCAGAACAAAATTAATATATAAAAAGTATTTAAAATCTCAGACTCATCAGTGTCAATAATAAAAATTCCATTGTCTTCATTTGGGTCAGATTTCAATCCACTGTCTGTAAAAAGTTGGCTTGAGAGGAGATCAAGGAAACAAAAGTCTTGCTGTGAACTTTAACTGCCAAGGTTGACCTGGCTGAATCTGAGGGCTCCTTCTCAGACAAGAGTTTAAAAGAGGATTTGGAAGATCTCTCCATAATGTGATCTCATACCTTACATCCATAGCATGGAGAGAACAAACACAAATATGGAACTGACAGTAGGCAACTGTCAGAAGAAAAGTTTAAATTGCTCTCAAGAGGATTTAAAAGAGGTGGAAAGGTCGAGGACAACCTTTAAATAGGTTTATATAATGTTCTCCACTGACAAATTGTTCTGTCACTACTGCTCAAAACTCAAACTTAGGAAATTGTTTTCCCTTGGACATCAGTAGCAAATGTGTATAAGTCAGCCATAACTTTGAAAGTGTCTCTGACGTTGTTTTTTAATCTTTTTAAACTAAGTAAGAAGAAGAAAAAAATGAAGAGTTCCATGCACTGAACTCACATTGAGGTCAGTGGAAGCTCTCATCAGAAGACATCATACAGCGTTGTTCTAATATTTAGGTGTCTTTTTTTTTTTTTTTTTAACAGGATGAGATAGAAATCGATTGACATCGACAGACAAGTCAAATAAATGGATCATGACAGGAGTTCAGTTTTCAGTACCACTGAAAAATTCCCTATCATACCATACATAAAACATTACAACAATAAAATAAAGAGAATGTAAAATAGTTAAATTCCCCTGGTCCTCTCCTTATAATTTCTGCTTTACAGACTAAGATGACTCCTCTTTCCATGGAGTTGTGAAGTAAACAGTAAGTGACAATGGAAGTTGAATAAAGCAGGCTGTAAATAACTATGGTCAAATAAAAGGGGTTAGCCTACAAACATTTACCACTTATAAAATGCCTTTGTCCAGCAGAAAAGTTTGCAGACATGCCTTTCCTCCTCTCTGGGTAACTGGCAATGGAATAAATTCTGCCTCTGATATACACTGATTATAGTAACCCTGCCTTACTTGACCACACATTTCTGATTTGGTCAATAACCCTATAAAATCTCCAAAGAGTCTTTCTGCTGAAGCTGAGGGGCTTCTTTGTGGGAATTAGAGGCATATATCAGACACAATTAGCCATTAGAATAAAATCAAAATTCAAATCGGTTTCTAAATGCATGTGGGCTGAGCTTATTCAGTCTGAACAAGGAAGCCAAGCTTGGGAAACAGCAAAATATTTTGGCCCTTGGAAAGATTGATCACACACACTCAGGGATCTTATTTACATCAGACACTCTAAAATGTAATGAACCACTTTACTGTTGTTGGGCTTTATGAAAGCTGGTTTATGATACAGTTCAAAATTAAATCTTCAATTTTACTACCTCCTTCCCTCTCTTACCTGAGACCAGCATTAACAACCATATAAAGGAGAATGTAGTTCAGTTTCACTAAATGAGCTCAAGAGAAGTCCTTGAGAACAAAGACTAGAATTTAATTATTTCATTATGTTTCATTTTTTGTGCTGAAATGCCTTTTTTTCTTCTCTCCCCTGCCCCTTCAAAGCATCCAGTAAACTGAATCAAATAAAGATATGAGCTCCTGCATCCTTATTCAGAGCTGCAACTTAGGGAAGACATCCTGTATATATGCTTTCATGTAAAGGACTGGGCACATCAACATTTTTCATCCATGTGGCCCCAACAAAATTATTCTGGTTGGAGGGGGATCATCTGTCTAGACTATACCCCTTCCATCTCTTACATTTGAAGAGCTTAGATGGTGTGCATGCATGTGTGTGGATGAGGTGTGTGGGTGCTGGGTTGTGGCTGATGTTAGCTTTTGTTCCCATTACTAATTTTTAAGAGATTCCATGAGAGAGTGTGCTAAAATTTTCCCTTTGAGCCTTCTACATTTCACTGGCAGAGGGGTCTGCCCTACCCCTGACTTACAGCAATAAAACAGCATATGGCACATCAGCCAGGCTACTGTAACTGTCAGTGTGAGGTCATGCAAGGTATCCTCTTGTGTTCAGATGTTTGATAAACTGCATCACCTTACAGCAGACATGGATAGAGAAGCATAGTTCAGCTGATAACAGTTTGTTAAGCCAATACACCTTGACTGTATGTTCGAGTCAATACACCTTGACTGTATGTTTGAGCCAACATTGCCACGAACTGCCCTGCTTACATTTATACCATCCTACTTTATTAACCCTATTTATAGAGTTTGGTACCTGCTGTAAAGAGGGCAAGGAAACTGAGTGAAGTTGCACATGTTTATGAAGTGGATGAGGTAGGCTAAGGAAAGGATATGGAAGCAATACACAGTGGTGAAATAATGAGTTTCCACATGGGAGAGTCAGTGACTTCAAGCAAAAGTAGTGGCGAAGGAAGGTAGCAATACCTAAGGAACGGATGCAGTGAATGTTGCACCTGCACAGTACTGTCTCTGTCATCTCATTCTACACCCTTTTAAGCTGAGTTAGACAAGAACACTGATGCGCCAAGAGCTGATGTTTTGTTCTGGAGGAGATTTATTCAGTATTTCAGGCAATTTTAAATACTTTTCATTAGTTTTTAAGACATGACTATATCTTTTTGTTTATCCTATTTTATCTATTTCTTTTGCTTTACAATAACAAAAAAATTTGGTTAGCTTTCCTTCTTCTAGATCCACATCAGTAGGCAGACTTCAACAGATAACCCACAATAGTTTAGTCCATGAACCAGTGGAAGAAAGGAACAGGAAAAAATCTCTCATCACATTTTTTATGCAAGGTGGCCTGGATTTTTAGTTTTTGCTTTGGCTGGTATGTCCTAAAATAAATTAAACCTCTGCAATTTAGTTTTAAGTCCTGAAATGTATTTCTACCATCAACAATTCGATACCAGTAAGAAGAATGGATGTAGAAACTGTGTTAAATATGTACACAGTTCTCTTCAGATGAATATCTACACTTTTGGATGCTTATTTGAACTGAGGCAGACCTCTGACTATTTGGAAATATGCCTGTCACTGCTTTGTAATTGCAAGTATAATAATAAAAGGAAAAGTGAATCAGAGGTATAAGACAGTAATGGCAATGAATACAAGAGGTAGGAATATGTGTCAGAAACACATAAAGGATATCTTTTAAATGGTCCAGCTACTCATTCTGTGGAAGTGTTGCTAGCGTAAGTGAAAAGCACTTATATTGTCAAAAATTGGAATGCAGCCCAGATACACAGGGATGCGTTCAGCTTGTCATTCAGAGCCTCTTCTATCAGATACCAACATTTTCCAATCCAAAGGGTAGTAAGTCCATCTCTGCATGTGACTTTTACACTCCAACCTGAAAGAAGCGCAGGAAAATGTTGAATTTGGACTTAATCTTCTTTTTCTTTGATTTGCTAGGAATTTCCCAGGTATTTGTCTATGTCATTCTTCATAAGTGATTTTCTCAAAAGAATAAAGTCTTAGACAGAATTTTCTTGTTTCATACAGTCTGATTAATTCAATATGTAAATTAGACATTTGGAAATATATATAAGGTACTTTTTTAGAGAAAAAACTTTCATTTTCTGACACTACAAGAAAACAAGCTTTGATGTCTGAATTTCAATGAGTTTACTGGGACTAGATTATATGATTACAGTTGAGGCCAAGAGATATAATAAAATAATATTGAAGGCTATTGTGAGAACATGCATGTTTCTTCAAATTTAATTCACCTATTACATGACATTCTCACAGGCATTGTAAATTGCCAGTCATCTTCTATCTTGTGAATTTGGGATTAAATTATGAGTTGAAGCTGGATTTAAGAAAAAACCCACAAACCCAAGGTATTAGAAATCCCCGCATTGCCATTTGATAGCATTTATAAACAAAGGAAATCATCAGCTGAGGCTGAAATGTGTAAATCAGAAAATGGCATAAAGGCAACTAGAAACAGTTCAAAATAGTATAAAACAGTATTTGTGAAATAAAGACACAAGGAAGGCAAAACACTGCTTAAAAATTAAAACACATTCTGTGGCAGGCAAAAAAATCCCATTAAGATGGATGCTGTAATAGAAGTCGCTAGACCTGTGAACAACAGGATGTATCAAATTATAAAGTTTGTGAAGTCTACAAGAATATTCATAGGATTCATAAAGTAGAGGACAAACAGTTTACCAATTCAAAGTAATCCTTCAAAGAAACAATGGACAGTACTGTAAAAATAGATGAATAGATTATCAGTGTGAAAGTTTGAAGTTATATTAGGAAAAAGAAGCCAAGCTAATAAAACTAAAGGATGAGATTTCGAAAGTTAGAAAGTTAGAAAAGTTACGATGCCACTCATGCAGCTTGTTCATAAAGTCCATGGAATATATCAACTTTAAAAAAAGGTATCTAAAGGGAAAATGTTCTAATGCACTATAATCATCACAAGTCTTCAATTTCATCAGAAGGGTACTTTCACTGCAGGGGACAGTATTATGTCAGAGACTCAGTTTATCTTCCAAGAGATAGTTTTCAGAATATAGAATAAGGTCAAGTGAGTACAGGAGAGCATTTAAAGAACCCAGAGACTCTATAATTTATGCTCTTGTAAAGTTCAGAAAGCTCAGGATAAAGGCTAAAAGAGGAGCTGGATAGTCTTATGGTTTAGAAATTGTTAAATAAGTACAAAAAGCAGTACAATGGATAGATTTGCTGATCAGTGAGGGAGAAGAGCGTGGAATCCAGAATAATTCAATATGAAAAAATGGAAAATTTTCAACTAGGAAGTGGAGAAGCCACAAGAAAAAATTAACTATACCTTTGCACCATCAGATAGCAGGTAGTTTCCCTTAGAAAAAACGTGTGCATGTGTGTAAGACCTCATCATTTTGTAGTAATATTTGAATTGTCTAGCACAGAAGGTATTTTCTTGCAAAATAAAACTACTTTAAGATGCTTTGAAAGGCAGCACAGACTACAGATAACATGCTTAGGGGAGAAAATAATCATTAGGATCATAGGAATCATCTTGAGATTTACACCAAACTGTGCCCATCTACATATGTGTTTAAGCTCTCATTATAATCAATGCTTACTATAGGCAATAAAGCGTAGAGGACTGTTCAGCTGATCAGCAGGATTTGGGAGAACTGGGCTCTAATGACTGAACTATTCAGATCTGCAGTAGGAACTTACGCATAAGGTACATATGCAGGTACCTACAAGCAGACAAGACCATTTCAGTGTCCAAATTTCATACCAAATCCCACTACTAGACACTACAAAAAGTAAGGAATGAATGAAAGCATCAGTACTGTGAAAGAATTAATGTTCCCTCAGAGACATCCAATACACTAGAGCAGCAGTTATTTAGAATGAAAAGACTAGTTTAAGGAAAAAAATTGAATATGTCATGGGCACTATGAAAAATGTGCTTTAGCCTCAGTGCATTTTGGTGGAATATTTGGATTTCATGCTGATTAAAACTCAGTTCCAACCATTTACTGGAAACAGCAAAGATGGGGGTGGAAGTACCAATGACAGTCGGAGCCCTACTCATTATTTTGGGAGAGCGATGTCAGTTCTTCTGTAGTGGTGGTGGTTACAGCACTGGAGGACAGAGAAAGAAGGGAAATAAGATATTCAGAAGAAACAGAATCAGAGAATCATGAAGGTTGGAAAAGACCTTCAAGATCATCTAGTCCAACCATTAACCTAAAACTGAGAGTTCCCAACTACACCATATCCCTCAGCACTATGTCAACCCGACTCTTAAACACCTCCAGGGATGGGGACTCCACCACTGCCCTGGGCAGCCCATTCCAATGCCTAACAACCCTTTCTGGAAAGAAATACTTCCTGATACCTAGCCTAAACCTTCCCTGGCGCAACTTGAGGCCATTACCTCTTGTCCTATTGCTTGTTACTTGGTTAAAGAGACTCATCCCCATCTCTCTGCAAACTTCTTTCAGGTAGTTGTAGAGGGCGATGAGGTCTCCCCTCAGCCTCCTCTTCTCCAGACTAAACAACCCCAGTTCCCTCAGCCGCTCCTCGTACGACCTGTGCTCCAGACCCTTCACCAGCTTCGTTGCCCTTCTTTGGACACGCTCGAGTAATTCAATGTCTTTTTTGTAGTGAGAGGCCCAAAACTGAACACAGTAATCGAGGTGCAGCCTCACCAGTGCCGAGTACAGGGGTAAGATCACTTCCCTGTCCCTGCTGGCCACGCTATTTCTGATGCAAGCCAGGATGCCATTGGTCTTCTTGGCCACCTGGGCACACTGCTGGCTCATGTTCAGCCAGCTGTCAATCAACACCCCCAGGTCCCTCTCTGACTGGCAGCTCTCCAGCCACTCCTCCCCAAGCCTGTAGCGCTGCTGGGGGTTGTTGTGGCTGAAGGGCAGCACCCGGCATTTGGCCTTATTGAAGCTCATGCAGTTGGCCTTAGCCCATCGCTCCAGCCTATCCAGATCTCTCTGCAGATCCTCCCTACCCTCGAGCAGATCAACACTCCCACCCAACTTGGTGTCATCTGCAAATTTACTGAGGGTGCACTCGATCCCCTCGTCTAGATCATCAATAAAGATGTTAAACAGGAGTGGCCCCAAAACCAAGTCCTGGGGGACACCACTCATGACTGGCTGACAAGTGGATTTAGCTCCATTAACCACAACTCTTTGGGCCCAGCCATCCAGCAAGTTTTTTACCCAGCAAAGCGTGTGCCCATCGAAGCTGTGAGCAGCCAGTTTCACCAGGAGAATGATGTGGGAAACAGCGTCAAAGGCCTTCCTAAAGTCAAGGTAGACAACATCCACAGCCTTTCCCTCATCCAATAAGCAGGTCACCCTGTCATAGAAGGAGATCAGGTTTGTCAAGCAGGACCTGCCTTTCATAAACCCATGCTGACTGGGCCTGATCATCTGGTTGTCCCACATGTGTTGTGTGATGGTATTCAGGATGAGCTGCTCCATCAGCTTCCCAGGCTCCGACGTCAAGCTGACAGGCCTGTAATTTCCTGGATCATCCTTCCGACCCTTCTTATATATGGGTGTCACGCTGGCCAATTTCCAAGCTGTCAGGACCTCCCCAGTCAGCAAGGATTGCTGGTAAATGATGGAAAGTGGCTTGGCAAGCACCCCAGCCTTGGTCCTTCAGCACCCTTGGGTGTATCCCATCTGGTCCCATAGACTTGTGTGTGTCTATGTGATGCAGCAGGTCACTGACTGTCTCCTCCTAGATTGTGGGGGAGTCGTTCTCCCACTCTCTGTCCTCTGACTGAGGAGGCTGGATTCCCGCAGTACAACTAGTCTTGACGGTCCCAGAGAGTGGTGGTCAATGGAGCTAAATCCAGCTGGGGCTGGTCACAAGTAGTGTTCCTCAGGGCTTGGTGTTGGGACCATTTCTGTTTAACATCTTTATTGATGATCTTGATAAGCACATCGAGTTTATCATCAGTGTTTGCAGATGACACCAACTTAAGTGGGAGTGTCGATCTGCATGAAGATAGGGAGGCACTACAGAGGGACTTGGATAGATTGGATCGGTGGGCCAATGTTAACGGGATGAGCTTCAACAAGGACAAGTGCCAGGTCCTGCACTTGGGCCACCACAACTGCATTCATTGCTACAGGCTTGGGGAGCATGGCTGGAGAGCTGTGTGGAAGAGCAGGATCTGGGTGTTCTAATTGACAAGCAGCTGAACATGAGCCAGCAGTGTACTCGGGTGGCCAAGAGAGCCAACGGCATCCTGGCTTGTATTAGAAATAGTGTGACCAGCAGAAGTAGGGAGGTGATAGTCCCCCTGTACTCTGCACTGGTGAGGCCACACCTGAAGTATTGTGTCCAGTTTTGGGCACCTCAATACAAGAGGGATATTGAGGTGCTGGAGCGAGTGCAGAGGAGGGCAACGAAGCTGGTGAAGGGCCTGGAGAACAAATCCTATGAGGAGCGATTGAAGGAGTTGCGACTGTTCAGTTTGAGGAAGAGAAGGTTAAGGGGAGACCTCACCACTCTCTACAGCTACCTGAAAGGACTTTGTAGAGAGGTTGGTGCTGGTCTCTTCTCACAGGTAATTAGTGACAGAACAAGAGGGAATGGCTTTAAACTGCAACAGGGGAGGTTCAGAATGGACATTAGAGAAAAATTTTTCACAGGAGGAGTGGTCAGACAGTGGAATAGGCTGCCCAGGGAGGTGGTGGAGTCACCATACCTGGATGTGTTTAAGGGTCGTTTAGATGAGATGTTGGGGGATATGGTGTAGGGGAGAACTTTGCAGAGTAGGGCTGATGGTTGGACTCAATGATCCCAAGGGTCTTTTCCAACCTGAATGATTCTGTGATTCTGTTATTAAAGACTCAGGTAAAGAAGGCATTAAGCACCTCAGTTACCATGTTTCCTCCTGCGTCTAGCAGGGGATGGACGCTCTCTTATAGAACTTATAAGTACTTATAGAAACATCTCTTATCCTTGATTGCTGAAGCCAGATTAATTTCTAACTGGGCTTTAGACCTCTTGATTTCTGCCCTGCATAGCCTCACAGCGTCTTTGTAATCATTGTGAGTGGCTAGCCCCTTCTTCCAAAGGCCATAAACTCTCATTTTCTCCCTGAATTGCAGCCAAAGCTCATTGTTCAGTCAGGGTGGTCTTCTCTGGCTCCAGCTTCTCTTACAGCATCTGGGGACCGCCTGCTCCTGTGCCATTAACACTTCCTTCTTAAAGAGTGTCCAGCCTTCCTGGACCCCTGTACCCTTCAGGATTGCCTCCCAAGGGACTCTGTCAAGCAGGTGCCTAAACAAGTCAAAGTCAGCCCTTTGGAAGTCCAGGATGACAGTTCTGCTGCCCCCTCTCCTGGCCTCTCTAAGAATAGAGAACTCTATTATTTCATGATCACTGTGCCCTAGTCAGCCTCCAACTGCCACATCATCCACCAGTCCTCCTCTGTTCACAAAGAGGAGGTCCAGCAGGGCAACTTCTCTGGTCGGTTCACTCACCAGCTGCATCAGGAAGTTATCTTCCACACATTCCAGGAATCTCCAGGACTGATCCCGCTCTGCTGTGTTGTATTTCCAGCAGATGTCTGGGAAGTTAAATTCTCCCACAAGAACAAGGGCAAGCGATGGTGAGATTTCTCCTAAGTGCCTATAGAATATTTCATCCACCTCTCTGTCCTGGGTGGGTGGCCTATAGTAGACTCCCACTACAACATCTGCCCTGTTGGCCTTCCCCCTGATTCTAACACAAAGACACTCCACCCTGTCTTCACTATACTTGTGTTAGAAGCAATCATAACAGTCCCTAACATACAGCGCCACCCCACTGCCTCTCCTTCCTTGTCTGTCCCTTCTAAAGAGCTTCTAGCCATCAGCTGGCACACTCCAGTCATGGGAGACATCCCACCATGTTTCTGTGATATCCACAACATCATAATTTTCCCGTTTCATCACGGCTTCAAGTTCCTCTTGTTTGTTACCCATGCTGTGTGCATTGTTATACATGCACTTCAGATGGGCTGATGTCCCCAGCATCTTTTTGCATTTAGAGGTCCTAAGTCCAGCCTGAGCTTTCACAGGTGTTACCACAGTTCATCCATTTGTTCCCCCGACCCCTTAACCAGTTTCCCCAAGGCCCTGAAATGTCCCTTTATTGATTTACGACTTCTCCTGGTAATGTTGTCGCTACCTACCTGAAAAAACAAGAGAGGGTAGTAGTCCTTACGTCTCACTAGAATGGGGAGTTTTATCATGAGGTCCTTTACCTGGGCCCCAAGAAGGCACCAGACTTCCCTATGAAGCAGGTCCGGTCTGTATACTGGGCCTTCGACACCCCTCAGAATGGAGTCACCCACTACAATGATGCTTCTGGGGTTCTTTTTAGAATTGGTTTTAATATCTTGTCTAGAGCGACCTGGCCTTAGTGGACCTTCATCTTCCTCCTTGTTTGACTCGGTTTCTTCATCCTTCTGTGCTTCATTCAAAAGTTCCAGGGCCCTGTATCTATTGTGAAGGGACACCATGGAAGGTGAGGAAGGTCAGGAGGGTATTTTCCTGACTCCCTGAGCAGGGACCTGTTTCCAGTCTCCCCCATCTCTTGGGTCCCCTCCTTCTGCCTGGCAGCAAGAGGGTGAGGGATCGCCCACCTCTTCTGGAGCCTCCATGTTTTTCTTTTGCTTCAGGGGTTCTAAGGCGCTACTCCACCAATCAATCTCCCTTTCACACTGCCTAATACTTCTTAATCTTGTGACCTCTTCTTTGAGTTCCGCCACCAGGCTGAGCAGGTCATCCAGCTGATCACAGTGCACACAGGTGCTGTCAGTGCTGCCCTCCGACAGGATTGACGGGCCCAGCACTCCCTGCAGCCCGGGACCTGGACCGCTGCATGTTTGCATGGCAGCTCTGTCTGGGTCGCCACATTCTTTCTGGTGGTGGTTTTGACGCAAGTGGAAACGATAGTTCAGTCTACTTGTGGAGGACGATAAGATGACAACTAGCTCAGATAAGCTCTAGACCCAGGAGGTGGACTGTGCCCTGCCTGCTCGTGCTGCCTGCCCAAACTGCCGCAAACTGCCACGCCACACTCTTCTGACGTGCCACACCCTTCTGACGTGCCACACCCTGTTTGCCCGTCCTATTTGCCATGCTCCCTGGGGGCTGCTCTTGTACGTGAGGGGCGTTGGGCGTTGTCACTCCAGTCTCCACCCACTCTGAGTCCCCGCTGTTCTCGTTCTCAGCTCACTCTTCCTGCTCAGGGGGGAGGCGGCTTCAGGCTCTCCCACTTCCCTGGGCTTCTGCCTTCTCGGCTTGAGGTTTTGCCACAAACAAAACAAAGAGGGGAAGAAGAGGAAGACTGAATAGCCAAGATGTCTCATGACAGCTTTTATTGCCATTATCAAAACTGCCTAGCAACTATTTTGGCATAGAAGACAGAGGTTATTTTTCCCAGATACATAGTACAATTGAGAATTTGATACAATAGGGGATGGAGGGGAAAGAAGGCTGAAAGTTGTAAATGTGCTGACTAGATAACCAATTAAAGAAAAGTATGTGGAGCAAAGTCTGCAGTTACTTTATGTTTCATGTCAATAGTTGGAATAAATAAAATAATACCAAAATGTCTGTGGCTATGTGACTAAACGGTTGCTGAAGATGTGCCAATGGAATAGAACCACAAGTTAATTAAGGCAGTAGTGCCACAATGGTATCTTCTTTAGTCACTATTGTCACTTTCATAAGAAGCTCAAATATTAGATGACGTTTTGGTGACAAGTTTGGCAAATTTTAAGGTATTAAGAAAACTGTATTAAAAGCAATAGCTGAAAGGTATTCATTGGGAATTGAAATTCACAGAATTACAGAATCACAGAATCATCTAGGTTGGAAAGGACCTTGAAATTCCTGACAGAATAGATGATTACACCTCATATTGAATTAAAGTGAACAATCATATTAAGTAATTACTTAATACATGGATGGTGCAATTTAAAGGAAAGTGTCCACATCAGTGGAGAAACAAAAATGAACCCTTCCAGAAGACAAGAAGTAGATAAAACCCACAACTATTAGGTTACATGAGAAAATCTTCTCTGTATGCACACAAAGGAGTACGGACAGACTATGGCAGATGTAGGAAGTCCAAATAACACTCTGCCCAGTTCCAGCAAAGGGGACATCAGCCTATTGAAGGCCCATCACCACAAGCCCAGAGGAACACACACAAGCCCAGAGGAACACAGGAGCACAATGGCAGGTGGGAACCCAAATTAAGCATGCAGAAAAAGGGACACCTGGCCTAGTCCCGTGACAAGGCTGTCCCAGTACAGCTCCAGCCCCAGTGTCCAGGTGTGAAACCCATCATGATAAGAAAATGTCAGAGCACCTTTGGAACTGAGTGCAGGTCACTACCTGGGGGTGTGGGACACATTACGGGATGAAGTTTTGGATTACACAGGAGTTTTTATAGGATGTTTAGGGGAAGAACCAAAGGCGGGGAAAAGGATTGAGTGATTTGGAGAGGAACAGGTAAGGGAAAACAGAGGGTTAAGAGGATAAAAAGGGGTTGCTCACATGTAAATATTTTTCTGGTCAGTATGTTTGTCTGGCCATGCCATGAGACTAATCCATGCAGTCCGTTCTATCCTCTTATTGAATTCTTTTCTAATTCTTTTTCTGGGTGAGGGATTCTGTGGTGTGTGATTGTGTGTGTGTGTGTGTGTGAGTGTGTGATAGTCTGTACCAGCATTTGGAGAGGGTCTGAAGCCTCAGAGGCTTTTAGGCCCAGCTGCCAGCAACTGGGAAGACTGGGATCCAGGGGTAGCTGCTAGGCAGACTGTCTAAGCCAGCTGCTGGAGGCATCCACACTGTACACACATATACATATATTCTCATGAGTGGACCTCCATCCTGTTCAGCCAGAGAGGGGAGCAGATGAGGCTGTTGGTGCTGTCCGTGTTTGTGAGTGCTCTGTGTGTCAGTATGTGATCTGCATGGCTGGTCACATCCATAAGTATATATAAGAATATACATATATATGGATACAAGTAGTGTATATGTGTCCTCTGTGTGATTATGTCTACTGGGAATACATCTTCACCCTCACTACTTGTTGGACCTCGGGGCACAGAGCCGCCTCCGTTTTCTTTGGCTTTCAGATGCAGCTCAATATTTTCCTCCAAACAGAAACCAAAGTAGGTGATGCCTTATAATGATAGTGCTGAGGTTTTAGTTAAAAATTACACTATGTGTAAGCATAAGGCTGCTGATGATTTATTTAGATATAGGCATTTGATGAAAATAGGCTGAAAATCTATATTGTATTAACTTTGATTGGCTTGAAAGGAAAGATATAGATCATAGTTTTCAGAATTTCTTGGAAGTGATACCACTGATTCTGTGGCACACAGCTCATTTTACACAAAGAAGATACACTGTTGAATTCGGCTCATTTAATTTTATTAATATAAAAGATAAAGGAGCTTCTTTAGGGTCTCCAGATTACAGAGCTTTCTTAGGATGAGTGGAGTCATCCTCTCCTTCCCATGTCTATCAAGGAAGCTCCAAGGAAGCAGCTGATTTTTAAAGAGCTAAATTTGAAATCAATGCCCCATTAGAAGCTATATACAGAATGAAATAGACCTGTCAATGTACTTGCACTGTAAAGGCTAAGATAGGACTCATATGCCAGGTCATCTTTCTGTGGCTGCTCTTGTTACAGCTGCTGGACCCAGACTGAAGTTAACTGCCACTGGATAATCTATACTAGCATACAGTTTAAATAATAACATAAAAATCCTATGAAAATAATATGAATCTGCCACTTTGCCTCAGTAAGTGCATTCATAAGAAATTAAAAAACAAAACAGAATCAACAAACCAAAATGCACTTAATAACATGGTTTAACTTCTGGTCATCCCTGAAGTGGTCAGGCAGTTGGACTAGATGACCTAGTTGGACTAGATGAGGTCCCTTCAAACTGAAAATATTCTATTCTAAAAACCAAACCTCAAAACTTATAAGAATGTTTTTTTCCAGGCAAATAATCTGGGATATACCGTGTTATAGAATTTAGATTGTGCATGGATCTTCTGAGTAATTAAAGCCTGATACATAGGATCTTGGACAACCATCACAGTATTCTTTCCCAAAGGCAAGTTTCACTTTCATATTAGGTCTGGACCCTACTACTCCTTTCAGAACGCTGCCATGATTTAATGTTCTTTAGCCTGCTTATTTTCTCTTTCCCCCTAATTAATACCAATCGATTCTCATGTCAAAATTGGTTTTAGCTGCAGTTAGTTCTTGGTTCTAGTGCTGTTCCCATCACTCCACTTCTATTTTTTCATGGGCTTATGGTCACACTTAAAGATATGGCCAGTTTTCTTGTTTGCAGTCATAACTTCCTAAACATTGTTTGCAATTCTCAGTGTACAGGTAACTGTCATGATTTTTCAATCATAATATGCATCAGCATTATTATGTAATTTGGTGTAAATGGTTCTCACTGTGTCTCAATTGCTGAAGTTGTGAAACTGCATTAAAACAATATGTTCATAGACAACCACTGAGTAAATAAGATGCCCTTTTTAATGTCTATAAATACAACTCACTTATTTTCTTTAAGGTCAAGTTAGTATGAACACAGAAAGCAAAGCACTTCCCCATCTCTAGTGGAGTGGACTGAAGTACTTTGCATTGACATTCCAAAACTATACCTATTTCAAGCAAAAATAACTCTTTTACCTCATCAGATCAAAATGGCATTGCTTTTCATTTTGGTCATCTTCACAGCTTCCCCTCTCCCCACCTTCCTTTTTCCCATACTTCTACATTTCCCCCTTGATTTTGCTGAATAGCACCAGACAGATTTCTGGTTCCATTGATGTTTTTCTTCATGTACAGGCTTTCAGATATAAACACTTCACTAAGAGCAAAGCTCACACAAAACATAGCTACCTGCACCTACATTGTGCCTAAAGAGGTAAATTAGAACAGCTAGTGATGAATACACCTGGGCAAATTCTTTCATCTTCTACTACAGTCTGCCTGCCACCATAAAGTGATCAGCTGAACTGATTATATAATTCCTGTCATTTCAGAAAACAGTGGTAAAAAAAGGATTTTGCATATAAAAAGGATTAAAAGTTCATTGATTTTGATTTTACTATTGTTTGAAAAGAAAAATATGTGATCCTACCTCTTCACAGGCGGTCCTGAAATCCATGTGCTATGACACAGCAAGTGATATTTGTCTAAAATGGAGAGAAAGATTTCATTAGAATGAAAAAGATATTGCAAAACATAAAAGTTAGCTGAGCTGAGCAATTGCACTTCCCTTTTTTAGGTCCAGTTATAGTCATTGCTTAAAAAGAGCAATGATCAAAGTTGCAACAGGATTAGGAAGTGTAAGGTGTTAGTAGTTGCTCCTGGTTTCTATAAAGTACACAACCTGGTTTCATTGAATATAATCAAAGGAATGCTCATGTTCCCACACCTCCTCCCTTCCATGGGGCATTCAAACTTACTTTTCTTATTGCATGTGTAAATTTCTTCTTTTGTGTTGGTTGTTTGGTTGGTTTTTTTTTTTCCCAAAAGTAAGAGTATACTGGATAGTAACAGAAATGTAGACAATTAAGTGTTGCTCTTCAGAATATCCTCTCTCTTCTAAAAGACTTGTTTTTTTTCTTTTCTCCCCTAATTAAAATCCAGTATGCATCAATTACTTTTGTCTCACATTTCATTAACATATAATCTCTCCAAGGAAGCCTGCGTCATTTAACAGTGTGCCTACTTTGCAGAAATATTTATGAGTTGAAAAAACAAATGTTAGAGAAGTCAGGAATATGTGTGAGTGCTGGCAAAATGTCACACCAAATCCTGTGATTATTACTTTGCCTGGCCTTTACCTAAAGTGTATTCATCCCACTGCACGCTTATGCATTCATTTATTTATGAGATAAAGCCACTGGAACAGGCTGTTATCAGAGGATAATAACAGTGTCCTGCTGCTGGTTCTGCAATAGAAATACTCATGCACCAGCCAATAACACTGCCAGGAAACACTTCCTGGGCAAAACAGACATTTCATTCAATGGCTGGAGAAATGAAACCTGTACAAAATCCTCTCCATCAAGCATTTTATTGCTATTCCGTATTAATTATGTGCTTACAATGATTTCTATAAATATAGCACTCAAAGCTCCAACTCAAAATTTGTCCCATTAGCCTAAATTTAAAATAGTATAAAAAAACTATACCTCACATAGTACAAAAATGTAAGTCCTAGTAATAATAATGATAATAACAATAATAACAACATCTCTTAATCTCTTAATTAAGGCTCTCAATTTGTTTTGCTGCCCTGGATGCAGTTTTATTAAACCCAAGTGCATGCATACATATGAGGTTAATGTTCTGTATTTACTGAGCTCTGCCTGGTTCATAGCCTGTCCTCTAGACTAATTTCTAGCAGAGCTAGCCTAGGTTGGCTACATTACAAAGCACGAATTTAAAAGGCACCCATCATCATTCCTTCCTTAACAGCTTTACAAGTGCACCAAGATCCAGTAAAGAACTGTATCTGTAATTCTGCTCTCAAAGTGCTCATAAAAAACAAGGTCACTATTACAATTTTGAAGACTTTTCTCTCTGGTGGAACAGTCAATGTGCAATTAAGTATGTTTCCTTGTAATTTTTATGAACTCTCTTTCCAGGTGCTGAGTAAGCTTAAGTGAGAAAGCGGCTTTACTCATAGTACTTTATGCATAAATACTTTAGCACATAATACTTTAGCAAAGTATTCTGAGGACTTTGTAGCCTTCTGGAACTATAAATGTATGTATCTTGAAAATATAGATTTAAGTACTGTGGTGTTCTCCTTTCTTAAGCCCTGATTATGTCAGGTCAGTAATTGCTACTGCAGTCAAAAGCGTATTCACTTATGTTATGTTCTACCTTATTAATGAAAGTTCTGAAAAATTTGGGTTTGGGCAACTTTAGTTCCACAGTCAATGACAATTCCTCTTTGGGTTTTTTTTTAGCTACCCTTTGATCTAAGTCCTATCTAATCCAGGTCATTTCCACAACTCAGTATTACTCTATCTTCTTCTTTGTATTATGCATTTATTTGCTTATTTCAGAAATATTTGTATTATCACATAGAAGAAGAGTCAAGAACAACTAGGCTTTGCAGCATCATAGCTGATTATATATACAGCTCATGATCTAAAATAACTTCTAATTCTGCTCAGATAACAATTTAGCAATCTTAGAACTATGAAGCGTCACATGAATACCAAATTCTTTATGGAAAAACCCGTTAAAACCCTTTTTAAAACTCTTTTTAAAAAAAAAAACTTTAAAAAAACCCAACATTTTAAACACCACTTCCCTTAACTCTAGTATGCTTAAAAATACTCCTGAAAGGCAGGAGCCATCGTTCTCTGTCATATGTCTTGAGAGATGTCATGGCAAAGAGACCCTGGCCTTCAGAGTGACAGTCCTCAAACTATAAATATTGCCTCCCACTACTTGTTCATACTTGATGAATCCACCTGCTAATCACCTTGGTGATACTTCCTTTTTTCCCCTACATGCTAAATTACAACTAGCTAAAATAAAATATACAACAAATACTCTCCTGACATGTCTCCTACTGAAATAACTTCTCTGGTTCCCATAGAAAGGTTACACACAGTTTCCTCTGGGAAAGCTGGTTGGAGGCAATTTTTCATGATCTGTGACAAGACCTTTTACTATTAAAATATTTTCTAAAATGTAAACCTGGAACTACATAATTCTAAACACAAAATCATATTCATTGCAATGAGTGTACCTGTTTCTCAGGCATTCAACTCAGTTACTGATCTTTGCAATATAGCTGCCACTGCTTCTGTATCCCTCTATTTCCTACCAATTCTCATCTGCAGCTGCATACAGAGAATATGAGCCCATTATCAGTGTTCTTTTTCTGACTATCAGCAATTTTATAACACTTGATATTTTAGAAACAGCACATAGAGGTTTTGATTACAAAGTGCGTAAGTCAGCTCAGAAACGTCATTGTTCCCAGCATTTACACCCCAAATAAACACTCTAGATGATTAAATTACAGGAATACATATCACGCACCATGCAGAATTTTATGATCTTATGCTGGTAAAATGCCCCAATAATAATTGTCTCCTCCTGTAATACATGAAAAAAAGCAGAAAGTATAAAACCAAGTAATTTTAAAAATAAAACATTTGTAAAATTATAAACTGTGAAACCCACTGCCGACAGATAACCCCGATCAGCCTCTGGATAACCACTGCAACCCGCTTATCTCCAAATCACTGCCATGTTCACCGGAGCCCTTCTCCAGCTCTCTTAGAAGCTTCCTTCTGTCTCACTAGACAACCCACTGGTTACACTTCAGCCTGAATATTTAATTTTTTTTGGTCCCTCCCCGTCCTTAGGTTGCTTTGGGACAAACTGTGCTCCAGAAGGTGAGAAACGAGCTGCCTATGGCTCTGAAGGGAGGAGGTGCAGGGTACACAGCAACAATGTCAGGACAGACTAAGTTGTGCAAGCACAGGGGGAGGCATGAGTGGCATGCATAAGTCAAAGAGGGGCTCCAACAGCAGTGAGGCATCCTCTAAAAGGGTTGGGAACCACTGCAATCAAAAATATGAAAACAAGCAAGCTTTGAAAAGTTACTTTCCTTCCTTTTGACTTGATTTGCAATCTGCACTTCCTCCAAAACTGAGTTACCAAACTTATTTAGCTCACCTCTGCTGATAGATGTAAAGGAAGTAACACGACAGACAGGTTGGGAACAGAACTTGACACCCCCTTGACAGAACAAGCAGTTATTCAGTATGGAAGAAACATTTACTGAGCAGCATTATTACGGCATTTGTGTTCTAAAGGGAAATCAGTGGCTAAAACATAACGGTAAACTTGAAGGCTATGGCACCCCTCAGAGACAAAGCTTCATTTAAGATAATGCACTGAGCACTTGAGCTATGCTCTGATCTTCTTATAATAAATCAGGTCATACATCCAGTGGTATAATAGATGAAATTTCACAAAGCACTTCCATGACTGAATACTACAGTATACTTAACAAAATAAGATAGCAAACAAAATTTCATGTGCACACAACAGTAATAAGAGACACTTTGTAAAGTGTTTGGAATACCACAAGCCAAATATAATACTACTATAGAAGCAACAGTAGGAAACACTTCATTTTCAAGGTTACTGGCGCAAAGTAAGAATACAATATTGTATACACAAATAACAGGTTCATGGCAAAACGATGTATTATCAAATGCAATTTAATTTAGTATATGATATCACTGAAGCTTGAATACTTCTTAGTTGCTGGAGATAAGTCATAAGAAATTCTTATTGTCAGAACTGTCTGAACTGCTAACTGGGAAAGAGACTAAAACCACGCTTCAAAGGTACAAATATCAGACTTGTCACTAATTGTGACAGTAGTTCACTACTAAACTTCATGTTTGTCTTTTTAAGTCCTTCTCCTGACCCCAGTCTACCAACAATTTTGCTGGGATTATCTGAAGGAAATCCTATCTGTCATTTTTGTGTGTGTTAGGAAATGGAACATACATATTTGTAACTCTACGGGGGCTTCTTTTTTTAGCAATAATTAAAAAAACCCAAAACCATCTCCATTGGAAATAGGGAAAGAAGGCTTAGAAATTATCCTTACATGTAGCATAGCTGGTCCTTTGTGCTTTAAGGGAAAGAAAAATATTTTGGGGAAAGAAAAATATTTTGGGGAAAAAAGAGGTATTACTTTAAATGCAAATTCCATGAAGGCATATTCATTCCATCCAGCTTGCCACAAGGTGTTTAGTACTGGAAGAGTGGTCAGAGACATGCAGACAGCACAGTAAATCAAAGGAGCAGTTTAGTAACCACAGATTAATAAAACCCTATCCAGTTACTGCCTTCCAGGACACTTGAATTATATTTCATTTGAACACTGAGTTACTTATTTTCAGTTAACATAATGATTTTTAATAATTTACAATAGTAACATATTGAAATCATTTGGTGAAAAATTTCTCAATGAGTTGGGAACAGATAGTCTCCAGATCCAAACACAGCCTCATACTTCCCTCATAGAGTTCAATCATGAAGGGGGATCTATATATCCCTTGCACAGAATTACAGCTTTAATAAATTAAGTTGAAAGATGCTCATAAAGCTGGAGGCCCCTAAGCTGCACGTACTTCAATCTACCTGATAGTTCAAGGACTGAGATGAACTCTGAAGTCTGAAAATCTGCACACTTTTTTGGCAGGAAAGAAAATAATCACCTGACAAAGTTTTTTTTAAGAAAATGTTCATCTCTTAGCAAAGCTCATACTTCAAAAGAATTGAAGTTGGCAATTAGTAGCTAACAAGGTTTTTAATGTTTAATTCATTTTACCTTGGTTAAAAGAATGATATTTATTTGCTAGTCATAATTTATTATTGTAGTTGCAAGCATTTGTAATCGGAAAGCTCAATCGAGGATTCACTGTATAGACATCAAATTTTCCAAGAATCAGGGAGCTACAAGGCAGTATTAACTGAATGAACATATCTTGGACTCCTGTTTATTTATCCAGTACGTTTTGCACTAACAATTATCTAGTGCCCCTCAGAACAAACACCCTCAAAATGACTTAACGAGTAACCCAGTCTGGCTTGGCAAAAATAAACTGATGGAAATGACAAAATAAATAAAACAATGCAACACTCAATCTTTCAGAGGGAAAAAGCAGTATGACAGGAGAATAATCTGAAAATGGTGAAGTTAAATGCCAGTGGGCTGTTACTGCATGCCTTTATGTGAAATGCTCTATGGCAAAGTGGAACAGAAAAATTTAGCTTTGGGTTAAAGACTGGAACGTTGCTAGAAAAAAAAAAAAAATCTGTGCCTGATCTCTTGTTTTCCCAATATTACCTTTTGGTGATTCACTAGAAGTGTCTGAATACAATTACATACTTAATTCCAAGAGAGGTAGCGCAGATGTCAAGCCCAAGCAGGGCTTATTCTTAACTGCTCTGGAGGCTGCATGAATTGTGTCATGATTTAGACCATTTTTCAATTTTGCCTAAATAATAGTGCCTTGTATCAAAAACGAACAGAATTTCTTCTCTGACTATCTGGTACTGCAGTCTGTTTTTTCTCTCCATTATCTCTCAACACAGAATTTCCTTATAAAAGACATACTGGGATTCGTCTGCCAAGGCAATTGTTTCCCAGTCAAATACAAATTTTATGCTTCTGGCGTTCTGCCTAATGCTAACAGTTAGGAGTGTAACTTTCCACATCATATCGCATCTTTTGATTTCACTTAAGCAAAAAAAAAAAAGCATTGTTCCATTAAAAAAAAAAAGATAACTTTATTCTCATATGCTTTGACTTTCAGTACATGGAAATAGCATAACACCACATATTTATTTGAGATTGATTCGTGATTTTCAGATCAGTATAAATAACTGATATACATACTTATACCTGTATATATGCACATGACAGATCCAAAGTTAATTGCAGAAGGTCTTAACGGAAAAATAATTCACAGTGAAATTTGAAAAATCTGTATTTCCCCCAGATGATACATTGTAAAAATCCTGATTAAAAAAAAAAAAAAAAGTACAATGAATAATGAAAATTAAAACCAGATTAAATGAAGAAGGGACATGATACCAGCCTTAGTACAGAAGATGTTCATTGAATCAAATGAATATGAATATGCTTTACTTCCAGAGTACAAGTCTATAAAGTAGCACATATTTCCACCTTGTTAATTGATGGAAATGTTTCCCATACACCAAGGAAAATGCAAACCAGAGTTTCTCAACAGATATTTCTGCTCATATGCTACAATTTGAATCACAAACTCTAGCATATCTTCATAGAGCTTGAATTAACAAAATAAGCATAACTGAAGGAAATGACAAAATCTAATCTCAGAGAAAGTCAGAAGTTTCATTAACTTCAATGAAAACGAAATAACAAGTTATTTTTAATAACCCAAGGACAAAAAAAAAAAATCCAAGTTTCATTTGAAACTTCATAACCAAAACAATATTTGATTTTGACCTTTACACATTTTGATGGGATTCAAATTAACCGAGTAAGGTCAAAACATTTTCATTCTATTTTATAATTTGTTTTTATGAAATTATTGATATTAAAAAGAATACTCTTATTCTACATTCACAAAACCAGAACACTGTCTGTAATATTTTAAATTACCAGGTTATATATCACAATTTAATAAATTTGTAATTGGTTTGAGAGAGCAGTGGAAGTGTTTTAAGATGCTTTCCTGTTATGTCCATACGTGTGAATACAAGTCTTGTTCTGGATTTGTAGCAGAAGCTTCTAACTGGTTCAGACAGAATTGGATACCTTTTTGGGATGGGGTGCCAAATGCAGCAGTGAAAGACACTAGACTTTATCAGTCCTTTTCACCTAGATGGTAAGAAAAATCACAACAGCCCAATGAAAAAAACTAGCAAAATTTAACTTTCAGTGTTTGTTTTCATACTGATAACTGAATTGGAGATTGCTTTCTACTTAGTAATTACCATAGTCACTGGTTTTGCAACTACTAGCCAGTTTTCTCACTAACTTGGAAATGGAATTGGGCTATCAGGAGTAAAAAGGTTCAGGGAATACGCCTGGAAGCTACCTAGGAAGATGGGCAGAGAGGCAGATTGAGAAGCTGTGAGATAACACTGAGTCAGTGCAAGCTGGCAGAACAGAAGAAACCAGGTATACTTATTTTTGTTAGATCAACACTCTACTGAGTCACTGAACTTAAATGACTAAACTCGTATCTGAATCACCTAGGTGAAACACCAGAGAATAAGACAAATTGGAGATTATAGAGCAAAACCCCAGATTTCTTATTTAAATTGGGCTGTGTTGTACTGCAGCTAAGACTACTGTGTCAGGTCATTGATCCTTAAATGTCACCAATTTTTCATAGGTTTTTTCCTTCTTCCTTGTCTAAAGTATGAACTTATAGATTTTCAATAAATAAACAAATTGATCACAAAACATACAAGGAATAATGTGAAAAGTTGATTAATTTAAATTCATGTGATTAAGTAGCTATTTGACAGCTTTAGATTGAAGTCTGAAATGCAACTCAGCTTACACTACCATGTCCTGTAATCAACAGTGACCTTCCCATCTAAGAATTCCTATGCCTATGAAAACAAGCATGCACACACTTCCAGTGGTCACCATTAAAAACTATGCATTTGTGATCTCTGGGACAGCATAGCTATGGCACAGAGAACACACAAGGTTTCTAACAGTTGCTTCTACAGTGTTGCCTTATCTGCAAAATCACTTACAAAAACTATCATTAAACATTAATTTTCCTCAAGTTAAGGAAAAAAGAAGTAGTAACCTGTTTCAAGTAGTTGACAGTGAAGGAAGGTGGAATAATATTGTGCATGAACTAGGAAATTCTAGCCATTGGAGATATTATGGTCATGGTTTGCATAGTCTTCACATTTCTTTTTTTCAGAGCAGAAACTTCTATATAGAAGAATTCAGTACTTATGGAAAACAAACACCAATAACTTCGCTCAAAGTTAATCAACATAATTAGATCTTCCACTTGAGTTTTTATATGATTGCAGCAAAAGCCTCTTTAACTCCTCTGGAATCCAGAAAGCAGGAATCTGTAGCAGTACTGTTGCAATATCATCAAGTCAAGTTTATTTATTGTCAAACTGTTCCTGCAGTAGTACATTGTCAAAATGTATAAAAAGAGAACTTGAGGTATGTAAAATATGCCACACAGGAAAACACAGCACTTAAAGTACTGCAAAATTAAAATAAAGTTAAGTAGCCAGTGAGAAACACTTAAAGCTAATTAGAAAATATCCCCCTGAGAGCAGCATCCTTCACTGAAAATCCTTCTGTAGAAAGACTTGATTGGACTGGGATGGTGAAACTGTCATCGCAGCTCCCATACAGCCCTATCCTGCAGGTTGCTAATCCTGCTATAGAGCTATAGCAGTAAGTTGCAAAGAGGCACCAATTACAGCCTGCTCCACTTTTAAAAACTGAGGTTGGTTCAGACAAACACTGGCTACTGGTAAAATGTGCTGGTCCAGGAACACTGAGGTGCCACATAATGATACCTGTGCAGGACAGACGCAGGTGCACAGCTATAGATGCCATCCCTATTTAAGCAGTCACCTCATAGGAATTACTCATTGTGGTTATCTCATTTTCTACCTGACTACTCAGTTTAGATTTTACTTAATGTGTTCTTGAGCTCATTGAGAACCAGGATGCCAAAAAATGAAAGCTATAAGAAATTTTTCTTTGTCTGTACAGTCTTGGAGACACTCATGATGCTATGTAATTATAATATGGGTGGGATGAATATCAGTAACTCCTTCTATGATTGCCTTTCACACTCCAACCCTTCATTCGCTTTCAACTTTGACAGATTTTTATTGTTTGTATTGAACCTCTTTATTACAAACTTCCTAGTATATATGGATTTTTGCAATAATTTAGCCAAGAAAGATTACCTGTTTCTGAAAACAATAAGGACTAATACATTGGTTTGTACAGAAAAACAAGAAGTCATTGGTCTTGATCTGAAAAGCCTTACAAATCCTGTGTCTGGAACAGATTGTGGAAATTTGACAGAATAAATTGCATTTTGGAAAAAAAACCTAACCAAAACTGCTAATAGCAATTAGAGAAAGGAGAAACTACGAATTGGGAAAAAATGCTCAGGGATGTAAAGTGTGGAATAAGAACTAAGGTAAAATGGTATAGGTAATATATCAATCGCCCTAAAGAAAGATTAGGAGCCACTAAGTGTAGGTGAGAGAAGATGATGAAAATTTGAACTGTACAGTCAAACAGACTGGAAGAAGCTGGACTCATGTTGAAAAAATGTTACCAGGAACAGAATGAGAAGAATGTGGAAGGGAATCTGAAACTTGGTAGATAAGCAGAAAGGAGTTAGGGTAGGCCATACTGAGGAAGCTTTTGAGCCACGAGCAAGAGGAGGGATGGGGAAGGAGACAACCTTCAGGAGAGTGAAAATGAAGATTTGTAACCACCATTGAGCACTTGCCTCCAGGGGAATGGTACCCAAAAAACAGATTAAAAATTCCACAGTGATGGTATCATTACACCTTTTTACTGTACAGAGTACCAAAATTAAGCAATGTCAGCAAATTTATTGTATATATCGTTAAGCTGTTAGTATGGAACCTCCTATAGATTTAGTCCAAGCCAACTAGTACTCTCCAAAACAACAGGCTACATGATTCAGGAGTCACTATAAGGATCATTCTCAATAGGCAATTTTCTCACAGCCACCCTACTTCGGAGGATAAGATAGTTAAATATCATGGATGTAAGCTGTCTTATGCGACTACCCTCAACGTCAGAAGGCAGTTTCACTGATAATGATAAAGATAAACTAGGAGCTTCATCTTTGGGAAACTTGCAAAAAGTGGCAGAACATTACAGCTGCTGGTACACTAGCTCAGATGACAGCTCTAAAGCTTTCAAGCCTACCCATGAGAGTAGCAGAAGATACCTCATTATGGGTTACTTTTTACATGAACTTTTTTTTAAAATGGGTTCCAGTGTAAAATTTAGATTGTGATTGTGTAACTGAAACTGAGTCATAGTGTATACATGAAAATATGATGGCTTAAGATTGCATAGCTATGCTTAATTCAAGTATTTTCTAACTCTGAACTTACCTGAAAAATTTTAAATATAAGTCTTGAAATCAGTTGGGACTCAAGTTTAAAAAAATTCCATTGATGTGTCCAAAACTCACAGGTATAGTAGGTGTATATCTATATTGGTACACTAAACAGTCTGCATTTCAGACACAGTCACTGAAGCAAAGCAGGAGTTTTGCTCTTCCTTTTTACTTTCCAAGACTCTCAGTCAAGAGGGTAGGGGAGAGGACAGAGTTCAGGTCACAATTCCTTTATTCACTTTGAAATCTATTTCAGGGAATAGAAAGGTTATAAAGACTCCATCCCCTCACCCTGTGGGGATATGGAACTAGAGGGAGGTATAGGGTTCTTTTTCAGCATACTTCTCCCCCAAGGCAATGGAAGTATGAAAGAAAGTTCTCCAAGCTATCCACAGAGTCTGTGTGTTAATAAATGTAACATTGTGCCAGTCCGAGAAGACAGATGAAAGAGAAAAAAGAATAAAAAGCGGAGAGAAAAACATGACAGATAAGGGAAAAGATTGTTCATAAGAAGAAGGACAAGGAAAGAAAAAGATTGTTGATAAGAAGGTGGCCAAGGAAAGCAAAAGATGTGAAGGAAGGGAAGATGTAAACATGTTTTTTAAAAAAACATTTGCATTTCCCCATTACATATTATTTTTCAAAACTGTTCCTATATAAAGGATATATATAAAAGATATATATTCAGCTTGATCAAATCCATATGTCCTAGGATAAAATTTGTTGTTTTTTTCATCAATAGTATTCCATATTCTATGACTGTTAAGCTGAAGGGAAAGTATTTGAGGTATATGAAAGAACCTAATTTCTTTACATTTTGTTGGGTTTTTTCCCCCCTCTACCCTCAGCAGACCTGGGAAAGAAAAGATTAAACTTGGAGAAAGAGAAGTAATGTAAATATTAGGGATAAGATGACTATAAGCAGTAACATTGAGAAGAGGGTCAGAGATGCATTAAGAGATACCTTCCGTACATCTTCAGTCACATGGTATTGGTAACTGTGCTGTATTTTAAAATCTTTTCACAAGATTACCAGAACTATCAAAGTTCATTGCTTGTGACATGCCTACTGAAAACAAATTACAGTTTTGGGTACCACCTGAATCACAATTGCTTAAAAGCATTCTTTATCATTTCAGAAATATTCAAGTGAGAGATATGTAAAAAGAACAAGCTCTGTACAGAAGTCCAGTGACATACTGAATTAAAGCAAATTAAGTCAATGTTAGCACAACACACTGATGCAGGAAATTAATATGGGTGTTGTGGGGCTGTACGGCTTGTTTGAGGATCTGGCAAACCTGTCACAAAGGAATGATTAAGGCAGGAAGCTCAGCTAAATTAAGATCATGCTGCAGAACAAAATACATGGCTATTTTTAGAAATTGTTGATGTCCACATAGCCCAGGGAAAAGACTGGCCTCTTACTTTCAGTGTAAGTGACAGCAATGCCATCAGGGTAAGCTACAAGGACATACTGAGAGTAAATGACAGACAAGTTAAATCTGAGACATATACAGGACAGTGTGAAATGATGGCTTATCAGAAGTTCTATAAACTTAATGCCAAGGACTCTGCTGCCCAGAGTCCCCAAAATAGAAGTTCTTTTGCCAGTTAATAAACATGCCAAAGTACAAGTTAGTCTAGGAAATCCTGCTATCAAGAAGCTTTATCTGAGCTTGAAACTATATAAGAAAAAAAACCCACAAATAAATAACTGACATCATTGAGTGGGAATCCTTTGTCATGGTTCTAGCTTCAGAAGTGTTGTTCTAGACTTCCTGTGTCTATGATAGTTGATCACATCTTAAAAGAATTCTTTATAAAACATAACTGACTGAGCCTGAGTTAAAAAGAAGTGAAAAACAGAACATTAAAGAAGATACTAGACAATGTTTCACTCTTTGGGAAATGCTTCTCCTTTGAAAATTGAGATTTCTTTTGTGAGCTGCTGATATAACCTCTCCTAGCAACAGCACAGTTTCCAGGTTCTTGCATTTCTTCATGGTTTTAACAGCCATTAGCCTCTGTTTAAAAAAATGGTTCACTCAATGAGAAGTATTTAAGTTTCTTGCTGTTTAAACCAGTCCAAAGCTTATGTTCTTTTTTTTTTTTTTTTTTTTTTTTTTTTTCCTGAGTATTGCATTCCTTGTGTAAAAATAGCAGCAGTTTTCAGGCAGCAGTTTTAACAATCATTAACAGCCAACCTATAAAACATTGTGAGAGTCCAAAAGTATTGCTATGAGAATTTGTAGCATACCACTTGAACATGAGCATGATTTGGGAAATGGTAAGGACTGACAACTAGTAAATATCTACCAAGGTTTTCATTCACAGTTCTTTTGGATTCTTATAATGAGGTGGTGGAAGAAACAAGAAAGAGGACACATCTGCTAAAAACATGGGAGAAAAAGCTTTCATTATTAAATTTTATTTCTTTAGAGATGACATGTTAATAGTTCAAAAGATAAAAAGGAACTGTCCTTAATGTATGCAGTCACATGGTCTCCTACTATCTCCTCTGACTTTTAAAAGAGACTTAGAGAAAATCAATTGACAATCTGCTGCCATAACTGCAGCATAATGTTCGAGAAAACAGTTGGCATTACCTTCTTGATCTTAGTGTAACTACAATTATTGCAAAACCATGTTTTTTCCACTTTAAAAAACCAACCCCTTGTACTGTGATGGGATCATGAAACTGATCATGCCAGTCCTTGCAGGGATTGGATGACTGTCTTCACAAAGTCTGAAACAGCCAAGTACCTGAGTTTTTCCTTTATAGTCCATCTTTTTAAATTCAGCTTAAAAAAATTAAAGGAGGAAGGAAAGTAAACTCCAAACCAGTCTCTTCTGTCTGAAGTTTTGAGAAAACTTCAGTTCTGCTCAGTATCCTCTAGTAAAAACATCAGAATAGCCTATAAATAACTGCCTATTTGGCCTTCTTTTTAAAGAGTAAACCTTGTAACCCCACTTTTCGTCATCTGGAATCTGAATAGTATGCTTCTTCTATCTGTCCCTTCAGTTGAGCTGGGTTTCTCCCTTACTGGATCTTCCCTCCATTCCTGATGCATCTGACAAATTATGGTGAGGTGAGGTCATATGAACACATAGCAACATCTTCTGTACACAAGAGATTATCAAAGGATTTAGGCTACTGTTTGGCAGTTATTACAGTCTACTACTAAACCCTCTATTCAATAAACAAACACAATATTTAGCTACCTCTCTTCAATTAATTATTTATTATAGATAGAATTGGGAGTTCTTCTTACTCACTTGTAAACAGACTAGTCCTGCTCCAGGCTTGAGAGTAGTGCTATATGTAAGATTTTTAAGAGGACCCTGAAGCATCAGTGAAATCCTCAGAAATGCTTTAGATTTGCCAATCCAATGAACCATTTCGTTCTCCTTCATGGGAACAGGGCAGGAAGACAAAGCTTCTATCTTCAGACTTTCCCCAACAGAACACTGGAGTGTATGTGCTCTCTTAGGTTTTCAGATTACACTTAGCTAGACTGTACTGCTTGTCTTCAAAAGGGATGCAGACAATGTCTGTGGCCTGGTTTTGTGGGATCTTTCTATATGGGCACAAATAATAATGTAAAAAATCTTACTCTAATATAATAATAATAAAAATAATAGCATCAGTGTACACGGCACAGTGCCATGCTTGGTTAAAGAATGCAGTTACCTATCCCATCATTACAAAGTCTAAATAACAGGCTAAAAAGAAGTCTTTTCCCAGACAGAGTTCCAGCATCATGGGATTTTTCATTCTCTTTCAGTATATTTGACTACACTCAGCTGTCTTAGGAATTCCTCTGTCCCTGGACTAGTTGCCTGTAACTAGTCTTTAGTCCTAAGATACCAACCTTGCAATAGCCAATACAAAAATACATTATGTTCTCAAGCTTATCATATCACTTTCGCTGCCTGTGCATATCTCCCACCACTCCATCTAGAAGCCTGTTCTGCTATGGCTCCTGATCAACTTCCTACATTTCCTGGGGAAGTATCTGTGGTGTCCCCCAGGTGCATTCACCCAACACCACCTCCACACAGCAGTAGGCCAGGTAGGTCATGGTTGGGGAAAAACACAGTAGGAAAAGGAACAACTTCTATTCTGAGATCTCCCTCAATGTAAAAAACTTTCTGGTACTTTTAATGGAGGCCTAGGATTCAGATTCTAGAAAATAAGAACATGGGGTAGTTATTCACAGACCACTTGGACTTTCAAAAGGTTTACATGGAAAACCTTTTTTTTTTTTTTTTTAACTTTTTAATCAAAACTTGTAACCAGCTATTCCATTTGTCCTACAAATTTCAAGTCTCTTGTTCAGAAACTTAGAGACTGAAATAACCAGTAAGAGTATAATCTATCTGTTGCTTTAGACACTTTCACAGAAAGTCTATGGTGTAGGCCCATTCCTAGTTCTGTACTCTGGAATTAAATACATCTCAGACTTGGAAGACTTACTAGGCCATGCCTGTAGCTTTTGATCCCATTTTCTGACATTCATAATTGGCGACCTATAACTCTTTAACTATATAACTCTGACATATGTGTAACAGTTTGTGCAATTCCTATTGTAAAACAAACAAGAGTGAGCTGGACATACGGATTTTCCTCATATGTCTTTCCAGAGCTGTGATCTTCCACTTTGAAATCTCCTTTCCACTGTAACTGACAACACATGATTCATAACTGTCCCTTCTGCTGTTTAGCATATGGGTTCATATTCCAAAACTGCTGAATAAGCCATTATGGCTTTCAGAGTCAGGGATAATTCTATATAACTGTTAGAATTACACTAGATAAAGCTATGATGAGATCAAAATAAGGTCTCCAAATCAACACTTAAAAGTTCGAAGATATGGTAATACAAATTAATACATCTTTATCTAACCATAACTTAATATCTGATGGAATATTTCAAGGCTTCATGACATTATCTAAGGAAGTAGATAAAGGGACAACATTTTATTACATTCTGTTCACTTTTTAAATCAAGCATTTAGCAAAGGGATTTCTTCCTTTCCTTCTTTTTTTTGTTCTTTCTTCATTATCCAAGAAACAGCTTTGTGAAACTAGCACTTAGAAATACCCATGTTTAAAGTTAGAAACATATTTAAATATCGTGCTGAACTAAGCCTTCACATCTACTAAGACTGAAGTTGAATTTTCTTCGCCCTATATGTAAAAAAATCATAACACTAAAAGTATTTTGGGATTAGCTAACTTCCAGAAGTAATAGATTAAATAAGACTTCTTAATTTGACAGTAATAAATGAATTAAAATTTTGATTATATAATAAAAAATAAATTTTACCAGTGCATGATATAAAGATATCGGATGACATCTTTGTAGGATAATGACAAATCGTTGGAATTTAAGGAATCTGAAATAGTCCACATAAGCAATATCAAGTAAAATCCTTGACATACACTATTACTGCAATTACTGGGAAGTCTCAGGGAGGGAAGTTTCATATTTGCAAGGCTGCATAGTACAACACCTAGTTTATAAATATGGTACAAAGTACTTTAAAAGCAATATAAACTACTCTGCTTTAGCTGTCACTCAGTTGGTCCTGAACCACACTGATAAAACAGAAATTATATTTTGAAATCTAGTATTTAACAGCTTTAAAAGCAGTTATTTAGTAGCAGTTATATATTTTATGCTTTTCTTTTTTTTTAGCAGGGTGAGGGTGTGTTTTCTTCTTTTATCCTTTGTTTTAAGGGATATAGAACAACCACAAAAAAAGATGAATCATGAGATACTTTACTAGTCTCCACTGCAGTGGGTGAGATCAAGTGCAGTGTTTGAAGTCATTTTCAGGCTTTTGTAAAAGACCACATGCTTCACAACTGTGATTCCTTTGGGCTTCAATGAAATTAATCATGTGGCATATATTTTATGTTCTCCTTTCCTTGACTTCCATTTTCAGCAGAGGCCATTAAAAAAAAAAAAAAAAACAAAACAAAAACAAAAAACCAAGAAGAACAACAAAAAAATCAAACATACTACTTTAACTGATTATTTTTTCATCCAAGATACTTGGACGATGATGAGGCTGAAACTCTAATCTGTGTATCATGTATGACCGAACTATGTTTTCTATATTAAGTTTGATCTTAAACAGTCATGAATTGCAGTGATTTGCACAGAGGTAAGAATACCAAGAAGCTGGCAAATAATAAATACATAAAATCTGCACTCACTTATTCTTTACAGTTCTAACTATTTTGCTTGTGCCATTTTACCACCTCGACAATCTGCTGATATTATCCTTATTATTCTTTTTAATTTTTTTGGATTGCTCTTTATCTTTTTACAAGTTATATTAGGGCTTGGTTTTAGTTTCTGCTGAAGTTCCTCCTAAACTCAAATTCCTACTGTTTATGACTGAAAGTTATGTAAAAAAGCTGAGTGCAGTGTACGATAAGGTTTAAGAGCATCCATTCTTAGATTATTAGAAATATCATACAGTATGCAAATATTCAAAAGCTTGGCCTGAAAGAATTTGCTGTAATGCTCTAGCTTCAAGTAGTTTTTGCATTTCCGAATTCCAAAGATGAGGTATCACATTTATAAACTTTTGGACAATTGCAGGTCGTTTGATCTAATATACCCAAAGAGCTGCCTAAACATTTCTTTATTTTTTTCTTCTTCTCTTCAATCTTTCAGATAAAAGAATTATCTTGCAAAACCAGAAGTTAGTTCAAAACCAGAAAACAAAACTACACTGTAATAATATAGCTGTGTTTCTCACATCCTAAAGAAAGAAAAAAAATTAAGCATATTTAATTTATTCTCTTACAGAGTGATGCAACCTAAGTTTGACCAAATATTAGTGGAAAGAAGTTTGAAAACTGCCCTCTAAGATGCTGAAAAGTTCTGCTTCAGAAAATGAAGAAAAACTGCAAGATGTGATACATTGCAGAATCTGCTGTGTAAAGTCATTAAAAGAACATGTTTCTCAATATGCAGCTCATTTGACAGATGAGCTGTGTCCAGGATGAAACCTATTGCTCATAGATTTTTTTTTATATGACATCATTGCTTAAATAAATGTGCAATCAGGTTATATTAGCTCTAGTTGAATTCGAGCACTTTGCCAAATTCTTAATTTTCTACAACCTTTCTTCAAAAAGAATGCATAATAAACCTGGCAATGCTTAGCAGCTAACTGTCCTTCACCTATTACACTGACAAATGATGCAGTAAGCTGACTGTGGTTTAAACAATGCAACAGGTTTGAGAAATTGCTCTCATGCTTGTTAAATCAGGAATAAAGTTGTCTTTACCCCCCAATACTCTCTGTTCTGTAATCCCCCAGGTAGAAACCTTCAGAGATACTGTTCTAAAATACGGAACAAAGCACCTTAGAAACATGTGCTACTTCGAGATTAAAATTCAGAGGGCCATTAAATTAGAGCACTCACTAATACTCCTTCCTTTTTTCTCTACCACCTCTCCTTTCACATTTCACAAAACCATGTCAAAGCTAGTCTGCTGAAGCAGAATTAGAATTCCAGAGAGAAGATTTGAACTGTTGAAATGTTAAATATGTCAGCGTGTTACAGATCCACACTTCTGCTCTACAGCAATAAGTAGTACAAGGTCTAACTGCCTCTTCCTGATCCTCAGGTGAAAAGAACAATCGATGTCAGTCACATTCCGTAGGCACCTACTTACTGTGTCTTACCCTGGCAGTCTGGGCTGAAATTAAGTGCTGCAAGACCATTCAGAGACACTGAAACTTCGTCCTAAAGGCATGTATGATACACAAATTAAATAAAATGTATATAGCTCTTGAATATTAAAAGCATTTTGCAAAAGCCAGTAAGAAACATCCTAGAGTTTTCTTAAGGATTCTCTTGATAATAAAGCTGATTATGGAAAGAAAACTTAAGAGAAAAGGTTAATATATACAGTTTAACATTGAAATTAATGTATTATTTAAAATGTTTTTGTTGTTTCTGCTGTGGGTTCAGTGATGAAGAACTCTAATGCCAGTTAATATGCTATAGAAGAGTATCTTCCTTTTTCTGTCCACTATTCCTTCACTAAATAAATTCTGAATCAATAAATGGAAACTCCTATCTGCATGTAACATTTAGCTTCAAAATCCAAATGCCAGAAGTCATGAAAAGCAGGTGCAGAAGTATCACAGGACACAGTTGCACTGAATAACATTAGAATGAGCAACACATTTTGGTGCAATCAGAAATAGGTAACGCAGATAATTTACTGTTGCTTTCAGTGTCCTAATGTTAACTCACAGTCACCTAACCAAAAGCAAAAGGCCACCAGCTCTCCAACTATCAGTCAAATAGCTCATTTAAGATTAATAATAATCTATTCACTTTCATCTGTTGTAGATAAAAGGGAATCAGTAAAGGAAAATAAGAACAGCAGGACTTGGTTCAGGTTCAGCCCACCTTTTTATTCATGAATATCCATTAATTCATCTGGGTTTTAATTGTAAACTTGGGGCGAGAACATGTCCACAAACCACAGGCAGGTGGCCCTCATTTGGCTCTGTCCTCTAACTCCCCAGCACTCAGACAAAGCAGTATACCTCAGTGATCCAGAGTTTAACATGTTGTGCACCACCCCAACAATCACCTCCTTTCCACACTCTCAAATTCATATAATGGATGTTCAAAGTAAAGGAGTAGAAGAGGGTATTTAAAGAGGGATGACAGAGGGCCACACTAAGACACAGTACAGGAAGACCATTCACGTGTCCCACTAAGGCTGTCCCTTTGCTCTAAGTTGGTGCACAGGGAGCAAGTATGACCTGGAAAGACTCGACAAACAGATCCATTCTATCCTGGGTATTAGGACCCAACCAGACTACATAACAATGTATGTTTGTACACAGTTTTCTTACTGAATGAATTTTTCTTTATGCTGCTTGTAAGAAACTGTAAATGGTAGCTACTCCTTCCTTACTCAATAAAAATATAAATAGTATTTAAACTGTATATAGCAATTACAAATTTTATTTACTTTCTTTACTATGCTATACATCATACAGCTTGCTCCAAAAACATATTTTTAATAGTTCCCCTTTTCATTGAGGGCATCATATGCCATAAAATTTAAAATATTGCTGCAGCTGGAATTATGGCTACAATTATGGAGGAAGGCTCAGTGCCTTCAGCAATGGCATAATATAAATGCTACATAATATTTCCATTTCCCCTCCAAATGTTCAATCAGATTAATTTACACAAGCACATTGCCCTTTTCCTCACATGCCACAGAAACAGTCACCCTGGAGTGAAAGATAATCGCTCTTTAGACTCAGTGTTGTGCAACTGAATGGGGTGAAACTTTCTCGTTGAAATGCAATGATTGTACAGCCAGCTGTTGCACAAGTGACTGGATGAAAAGTTGTTCCTATTAAAAAGTTGACTTCTATGACCGCTGTTAAAAAAACTTTGCACCAGGAACATGAAGAAAAATGTTTCCACAAATGAAAACTTACATGTGAGACAACTACAATAATGCTGACCAATTTCACTGGGTAAGGGGAAATAATGACTGAGCACAGTAAAACCAAACCTCAGTGCTAATATTGTTTTATAAATACATGCTGTATAATAAAGTTCAGTATAAAATAAAGCATTCAGCATGAAGAATGAAGTCAGTCTGTCTTTACAGCAGTGTAGCTGAAAGCATGGCCTGTTTTCAAGTTTTATATTGCAATGTCTAACATTAATTTTCAAAGGACTGGGCAGGCATTTATTTTTATATATTCAGATCTTCATAAGTAATAAGATTTACTCAGAATACGAATGAATTAGATATATCCTATACATTATAGGCTATTTAATGCTTTAAAATAATATTATTTTGGTAATGACCAAATTTCATAATTTTATGTCCATTTTATGAAATCCAATGAAGTTAAACAATGAAGACAAAATCTACAGCCAAGTATCAGATATCTAAGAGAAAACCCAGGCAACTTACAAGTGGAAACTGTTAATTAACTTGTCCTGTATTTTATTTGTTCTCCAATTTGTCTTTTTATGAATCCTGCACAAATCTACCAGACACCAACAATATTTTACTATCGCTAATTACATCTGATTGTTCAGAGTTTTGCAGATGAAATTTTTCTCTGATGATCTCTGGAAGTTTTGCCATTATCTTCAAAGACACTAAGGACTTCAAATTTCTCAGCAGGTTATTCTTGGTTAACAAGAAGGTGTTGAGTCTCACTGTATTTTCACACACCTGTTGGAATCTTTAAAGCTATAGTAACTGACAGAATTAAGGAATCACCCCCAAACCTCTGGTTCTGTAACAGATAGACTGACATTTTACACAATGGTACAGTCATAATACTAAAGCTCCACAGTTTCACTTACACTCAGAGTTGTAGGAACAGGTTACAGGGACCGCTGTTCTGAGAAGCCTTCTGCATTTGTCCTTCACTGGGAGACCAACATTCTGCTAGCCCCACAATCTACCTTCATACAAGGTGTATCACAGTAAATATAACTGTTTTCACTTACATAATTGAAAGTAATGACACTTCTTTTCATAGTAATTGAATGGGCATCTGCTACAACCTGTCACAAGAGCCTTGTTCACCAAAATGTTTAAGCAGAAATAACAAATTCTGATTTTCAATAGAAAATGTCATTCATTATGACTCATGTAATGGTAAAATGTAACAATATTAAAACAAAATGCTTTAAAATTATCAATATTTTCTTAGGTTAAATAGCCACAAATAAAGATTACAAAATGAAGAAATAGCACAAATGAACACACTATCTCATGTGAAAAAAAAACTATATTCTGCATTTTTATTGACACTAATGATGATTCAACTTCACTACAATGTTGTTTATAGGTTTTATTTTAATTTCTAATCTTACATATGCTTCTCTTTGGAGAATGATTTTGAATGATTTCTATTTATTTTTGAAATTCACAGACCCTACTTCAGTCCCAAATTTACTACTAAACTCAACTTATTAAAAAGATATCATCCCCATTTTTTAAAATAAATGTGAACTGAAAAAATGTTCAGCTCACCTTTATCAGCTATGTTTTATCATCTGTAAAACAAAGTTCATTCTGGGACCAAAACAAGGGAGATCTCAGACATGTATAAAACTATATTTATATGTTAATGTTAGTGAAAAGAACAAATTCTTGCTACCTATCTTTCCATTTCAGTTTTGGAGACCAAATAGTTCAAACAAGCTTTGGATCAGTAAACAATACTTTAGAACTAACTCTCTTAATCTTTTGTGATATTTGCATCTTAGCCACTCTCTTCAGTAATAAGTAAGGAATAAACTCATTAGAAGAGATGTGGCATGGAAGGTTAATCTGCCTCAATCATCAAAGAAATTGCTGTGGAAGTTGATAGAAAGTCTTAAAGAGAAAAGAGTCATTTTCTCAAATTCCATCAGTCATATCATCATTATCCCAAATTACATTCAGCCTGTGATTATTACAATCCAAAGGCACAAAAGCAGTAACGTTTCTTTTCACTTCTGGCCCATAATCTGCTTTTTCTGGTTGCATGAGGGCCTCTCCTGTTCATCAGGTTTTCAAAGACTTTGTAAAGTCAGTACAGGCACTTGTATAACACCAGCTATTCAATGATTTGATGGATAAAGAGCATATATTCTGACCCTAGCCCCCTAAACAACCTCATGGTCTCCCTCTTATTTACAGAAAGGTCCTTGTCAGATGGAACCACATTCTTTCCAAATTTACAAGAAACTTCCTCCATTTTTTTTCTGAGAAGTATCCTTTTTGAATGCTCGCTAAGGCTTTGTCTCTTATTTTTATTTTTCAGTAAGGAAAGGATCCCACTCCAGGTGTGTTTTGTTTTTCTTTTTTAGGAAATTATTAGTGAAGGAACCACCAACCACAGTTCCCACTTACAAGTAAGATGGTTATTAGCTTCCCTCTGATCTCTCCAGTGGGCACCTCTTTCTTCAAGTAATAAGGTTGAACCTCTAGGGTCCTTCCCAAAATTCTTAGTATGGGAGCAATATCTGACATCTCTTCACATTGCACTCCTGCAACCACTTTTGATGGAGAAAGCTTTTACTAGGGCAAAGCTCTAAAATATTGTAAATATGAAAAGTTTATCAACTCTGTTTTATTATATTTATCTTTTAGCAGGTACAAAAAACGTCAAACAAGAAATATGCCATCCCAAAATGCATTCAAATGTTAGTAATATCAGCAGAATTCACTGAGATTTTCCTTAATGAATAAAGAAACCAACATAGTAGTCTCAATATTTAATTCATTACTTACTCAGAGTTTAATTTCCTGTCAGCCTTTTGTTTTTGCAAAGTGCTTCAAACCTGATTCACGCTATATAAAAGCAATTGACAAACTGGGCAGCAGCCTTTGATAGGACTTATGAAATACTACCTTCCATTTCAAAATCTATGTATGAAAGCATAATTCCCTGTCTTTTTTGAAGCTCTGAACTAAAAATGAAATTAAAGTGTCCTCTTCTTTGTTTTTAGCTTTCCTACATGTCTCAGTTTTTGGACACAGCTGTCTGCCATTGCAAATGACATGTATTAGCACCATCACTACTAATCAGAGGATGGTAGTGTTGTACTCTTTCTCAATACTAGTTTCAGAACAGAATAGATCATATAACAGGTTATCCACTGAAATAAAAATTTACGCAGCAAAAGTATGAAGATAAGCAATTTAAGACTGAATTAGTCTTTAAATAAGTATAGAAAAGGTTCTATTGTGATAATACAACATGTTGAACTTTAATAATATCTCTACATCTTCTCTAATGTACTATCAAGGCAGACCTCGCCTCAGGGAGCTAGAACTCCCCACAGCACTGATCACATATTCTGTAGGCTGCCGTGTTTGCATGGTGACCCACCAAAATCAGTGGGGTATCAAGCAGGAACAGCAACCTGGCAACATGTAAGAAACTGCAAAACGAGTGCCTAAAAGAGAGACATGGAGGATGAGTTACTCTGCAAAAACTGAGAGAGAATGTAAATGAAAATTTTTTCTTTTTTTCAGGAGCAAGCTTTTAAGGTTTGAGAGACCCGCTGAAAAAAAATTCCACAACTGAAAAAAAATTATGTGCATTACTTTGATTATATGTGCTTTTTTTGTAATATATTTGACATATAAAAGCATTCTAGAGTTTTCAATAAGCAGGAAATGTGGAACAGAGCGGATTTTTGCACCTTAGCTTAGTACTTTGTGTTTCTAAATTCCAAAAATCAGAGCAACAAACACAGACTGGGAATCACAATTTTAATGCTGGATTTTAACTTAACCTTACTGAAAATCTCATTGAGGTTGTATATTCCTCAATGGTATAATTTGTCTGAGAAATATAAGCAGGATATACCAAAAAGAAGTTTGCCCTTAGGGCATGTTTATTCATATGGGAAAGCCTACCAAAGTAATGAAAATGTAAGGTAAAGCCAAAGGAAGATGTATTTCATGTGTTAAAGTTACTGAGGGTGTACTAGCAGTCACACGATCATATGCATGATCAAGATATCCATTCACTGAAAGGAGAATAAATATTTCTTACTGTTGTATGTATCAGTATCTCAGTAAGTGGACAGTATCAGTCACAATGGTGAACTGATCTAAAGAGATAGTAGGAAGGGTCAAAAGCTGATAACACATCTCTGTTACCTTGCATCCTACCTTCAAAAGCATCTCACTGTATCTTCCACCTACTAATTTGTAAGAACATATGGAAAGTAGGCTTGGCCAGATTAGTTTTGAGAACACAGACAATGTACTTTACAGAAAAATATCTGTTCCCACTGTGCTGTTGTGTTTTTTTTTTCTTTGATGATGTAACCTTCAGAACTATGTAATATCTGAAATATCCCTGACACTAGTTGCTATGTATAGATCTTCTTTACTCCAGAGACTGAAGCGTGATTCTAATGTTCCTCAGCTCAAGTTACTAGTAAAGTTTTCATTTTAATTTCAGAAACAGAAGGCTCTGTTAGCAGCTGAAATAAGGTTTCCCTAACTTACATTGCCAATGGAGGATGGCTTGAGATAACTCCAATAAAGGAGCATTTGTTCCATCCAATCTGCTCAAGGACTACAAAAGCCTCCTGTGGTCTACTGTTTATAGTTTTGGGTACAATACATCAAAAAACCCAAACATGGAGCAGATGGAGACAGTTCAGGGGACAGCAATAAGAATGATCACACATCCAAAAAATATGGCCTATAGACTATGAAAATTCAAGTCATTCCAGCCCAGAATAGCGAAGACTGAGAGAAGGCAACACATGCAGCCATATACTTTTATCTATACACAAATAAATACATATATGCATATATGTGCACATATAAAAATAACAGAGAATGGAAACTAACTGCTGTCCATGTTTAATGTGCATAGGCCAAGAAGTAATGGGATTAATTCACAGTGAGGAAAATTTAGGTTACACACTAAAAAGAGTTTTCCACTAGTAGAAACCCTTAAGCAGTTCACAGAAATCAATTGCCTATGGAAGCTGTGAACTCCTGTCACTAGAGGTGTTTTGTTCTTTTTTTTCTAAGAACTAACTAAATAAAAATATTCCAGGAATGGTTCAAGTACAGCTGATCTCATGCTCTAGGGAAGGATTGGACAGGATGATCTCTCAAAGTTCATTCCAACCCTCTTTTCTAGAATATTACCCTTTTTAAAAGCTAAATTTCAGGTAAATTAAAGTTCAACTTGTATGTTTTTTATCTGCAGCAACAAAAACAAATCTAGAATTACATTTCCCAAAAATATGACTATGCAATACATTGATTACATGTCAAATATTAATGCAGTCTGCATACAGACTGTGCATACAGATTTAACTTTTTGTTTTCATTAAAACCAGAACTGTGTAAGAAAAAAAAAAATCAGTTATGTTCCCAAGCATTTATTTTATACAGAAAATTAAAAAAAAAAAAAAATGAACTGGGGAGAATAGAGCATTTAGAAAAGCAACTTGAAAATATTTATACTCTGTTCATTAAAGCTGCGAAAACTGGGTGCAGCACAGATACCAACTTCAAAATAGTTTAATTTCCTATAAGAAAAACCAGGAATGTGTGGAAAGGACAAAACCAGGCTTTAATTTAATTTCTAATCAGGTGATTTGCTGTCATTTATTTAGGCTATATATTACTGCTGATGTTATGGACAGTATTTAAAGTTGACATTGAACATCTCTTTAAAGAAAACATAAAATTGTTCATATTGAACATCAGACCTTCAGTATGTGCTTTGTGGGTTTTTTTGGTGAGGATATGATGGCTTTGTTGATTTTTTGTTCCATTTGTGTCCATTTTGAGTCAATCGTTCTGTACAAAGAACAGGATGGCACAGAACAGCAGTGGATGACTGTTATGTACAATTTACAAAGGGTGATGATTACATTTCTCTTGCTTCATTCATATAAATAAGGTGAGATACTTACAAAAAGAAAAGAGTTAAGTGCATTTGTAAGGTCCTGTTCATCTTGTAGGAAATATTTTTTAATTATTTTTGCAGTGATGAACCATTTTATTAAACCTCTGCCTCTTCTCTTTTGCTTAAGTGGCATCATAAAATGTACATTTAACAAAATCCTTACTCTTTATAAAATTGCCAGGTTTCCATCAAACACTCAGTGCCATGATTCAGATGTGCAAGTGTACTCAAGCACAAATAGTTTGCTAGCTACAAGATGTAAATGTTATCCAGAAAAGTAAAATTCACCCTTGAAACAGGAATTTCACGGGGCATAGACCTTGTGCTGGCAGAATCTATCAGGGCTGAACTCCAGCAGAGGTAATTCTTACTGTGATTCAGAAAAAATTCCATTACTGGAGCTGCAGAAGTTTTGCTGGGGATCTGGCAATCATTCACTGGTAAAAAAAGCACTGAAGGGAAAATGTGCATTATGTCAGAAAAAAAATGCTTCACGAGACATTCCAAATGTACAAATCATTTTTTTCATCACTAG
This sequence comes from Strix uralensis, assembly GCF_047716275.1. Taxonomy (NCBI): domain Eukaryota; kingdom Metazoa; phylum Chordata; class Aves; order Strigiformes; family Strigidae; genus Strix; species Strix uralensis. Next base: position 129,757,619 of record NC_133972.1, on the reverse strand, counting down.
TGTTTCATTAGTGATGATGACACAGCAGATTTTTGTTTTGATAGATAGGAATTTCAATTCACATTCACAATCATAAATTTCTCTAATTTACTGATTTACACAGAAAGTTTCCATAGCCTGAAAAAGACAGAAATGCTCAAAGGGAAAATAAATTAAAATGAAAAAAATATGAATCTGGTATCTCTGAGCTCCCCTGAAAACATTAAACCTGCAAAACCAGAATGCCTGGATTATTTCCAGTCATGACCTTTTCTTGGAAAACTGCATCTATAGAAAAAGATTATGAAAAATAACACATTTATTCCATTAAAAAGTAACCCTTTTTTTTTTTTTCAAATGAACTGGACAGAAGTCTATAATCATTGGCCAAATGATTACAAGTACATTAAATCTTATACTCTGAAGACAATGTTTTAATTGAGAAAACTGGAGTACAGAAATCCATTGATACTCTAAGCATCAATAACACACTTTTTTTAAATAAGCATCAAGCCACACACTGTAATATTTTTGGCGTATATTATGGATGGAGTGCTTCAAAGCTACAGAAGTCTACAGCTTTCTGGAATCTAATCTTTTCATGAAGCAACTCTCAAGAGAAGAAAGAAGAACTTACAGTGGCAATTAACAAGCCTGAAAAGACAGGACCTATGGTATAGAAGTTTAAAGGACAATGAAGCAGTATGTGTGGTTATATCTGTACCTGTATTTATAAATTAGTCCCAGTCCTCATATGCCATGTCCAAAGTTGATGACTTCTGTCATTAACAAAAATGTAAATCATTTGCAAGCAGCACCAAAATTTGATATAATTTTTTGAACGTTCCAGAATAAGATAATTCCTACTTATTTTCCCACTCCCATAACAAAGCAATACAGTAAACATCCATCTAACATCTGTAATTCTGATAATGATCTAATTTGTTATCAGTTCTCACCTTTTTGGGAAAAACAAAAAAAACTCTACAATTTCCTGTTTGTCTCCTATGGCAAAATAGACTGCAAATCAGAAATAAATTATGCTATTGAGGAGACAATTACTGGAGACAGTATACAGTTATCTAAGCAGTTTTAGTTGACTTGAATGTCAACAATCACCACCTTTCTTCAGACAGAATTATATGCAAATACGCCGTATAACAGCTGGATTACATAAATTCCGCATTTCTTGCAAAGGCATTTTGTTCACGTATGGTAAATTCAATGCCTCTGGGATATATTTAACACACCCACCAACTGGATGATCTGGAAGCCTCGAGCTCAGAAGCATGTATGCGCACACTACTGATACGTGTTTGTTCTGCAAGTCTGTACCTCCTTGAAATGTCCAAAGTGCTGCCTTGAATGCTGTAACTGGACCGCACAAGCCTAGGAAGCACACAATGCAGTAACGGTGGCAAGTTTCTGATATGCAGCAGTCCTTCAAATAGTACTACACAGAAGGTCTCAGTAGTTGTAACAGATCTGCAAAACTCACTCAGAGGAACTTCTTAGATATTGCAAGAAGGTTGACAAACCTCCCAAGAATGGCAGCTGTATGAACAAAGTACTTAGCAGATTGTATCAGATACGAATCTGTAGGAGACATATGATGAAAAGGTAAGCATATCCTCTCCTACTCTCACAAGTACACTGGACTATTTATTTACAGTGAGAAGCTGGTTCACTCTTAATACCTTTGAACATCTACCTTTTAACTTAAAACACCAGAAACCGTATTACCTGTTAACATCAGTGACAGCTGGTATGCTATAGATATTTCTCAAGAATAAGCTATAAAAATATCAACTGTCTTCGCTAGCTTGTCACATATCAACTAGCTTGTCACAGGCTAACACTGGTCAGTAACTCAAGCCAGCAAAGCCATCTAGAAAAGTGAAAGAATCTAGTTACCAATCCTTTTTGAGAAATCCAGATTTAATACTAAAGTCCGTATTTCTTACAATTCACTGACAAACTCTTTAATAACATAAATTTCCAACATTAGCCAGTCATGTATTTTGTCTTCAAAGTAAGAAAACACTTACTTTCTCTTTCTGTAGGAAGATAAAATAAAACACTGGTAAATGTGTATCTCTAACCCTCTCTTATTTTTATTTTTCTGTTTCAGAAGACCTGGCTGTTCTATTGGGGCATGAAACAATAAAAGAGTGTTTATCCCTCCCTTGAGCATGAAAAGTTTAAAATCAGTTGCCCACCTCTGACTGTGAAGGATGAAAACTGCTAGAGCACAATGGAAGTAATAATGAGTTCTCTGAAGTTAAGCATGTCATGGTCACAGATGCAGGCTCTGCAAGCTAACAAAAAAAAAAAATTAATCAATCTAGACAATAGATTCATGTTGAATTTCTCCACTGACATCAGCTGTTTACTGTCATGCTACATTATGAATAAATGAAAGATTTAAAAGGTTTCAGCATTCATTAAATTCCTAATTGGAATCACAGATATTGAGATCTGAGACTACTTCAAGTCATTTTCACTGATAAGCAAGCTCATCATAACATCCTCAAAGAAGCTATTCAATAAATATGCCAAGCAGTTGCTGAAGCAGAAAGCTGTTTCTCTCCATCCATAAGAGTAAAAAGTTTTGGGTAGTTTCTTTACTCATAAATGTATCTAAATCAATAGTCGGAAGTAAGCTGTCTGATCTTAGGCTGTAATGGTGTGCAGAGACAGATGTAAACCAAGAAAAAAATATGAATCAGGAAAGCACTTTGAAGTGGGCACATTTCACAAATTCAAGGAAAGGGAAAAGTTAGGGCTATTTTCAACATCGTGTGTATAAAAATCCACAGTATGTCCCTATCCAGCATATGCAATAATTTGTACACAAAAGAATCTGCACAGAAATTCTCTTGACAGAGAAGGAAACAGAGGTGTATGCTCCTGAGAGCTTACAAAATGCGGCAGACAACGTGATCCAGATGTGCAGACTCCGCTGGATTTGAACTGTAACTGAGACTCTGACCACCTCCACTACATCTTTCAAATAAACAAGCACATATCTCCCGAACATATAATCTATACGAATATCCAGTATTATTGGTCCACCTTGGACAAGATTTGGGAATTCACATACATGAATATCCTTACAGTACAAAAATAATCAATGACATTTAAAGATATACTTTGCTCATCATTAATGAGCCATTATTTTGTTGTCAAGTAGCACTCTAAGATCTTGGAAGTACTATCTGCTAAGTGTCTCCCACTGGGCCAACTGCCAACTTATTTTGCTATTCTATCACTCATGCACAAATTTCACTCTTTGAACTCACTCATCTCTCCCTACTATCTCCCTTTCAAAGTACAGCACAAAGAATCAAAAAGAGGATTGAGAAAAGGCAATAAAGAGGATAAGAAATCTGGTACTGTTTCATGGTTATGCTTTTGAGCAGCTGCCAGGATCTGAGTTTCCATGTTCAGAAGTTGGAGGGTAATTTTTGCAGGTAAGTCAGACCAAATGGTGAGCACACTGTCAGGGGATAAGCAAATTCATACCAATGAGTTAAAGAACAAAATGCTGCAGGCAAAAGAAATGGCAAATTCCAAGTTTCTAGATCTAGCTAGCAACCTACAGGCAAACTGGTGTGATTTGTTAGTTGCAAAAACAGACTGCTCTACAAGGAATCATCTTATCTTCTATGTAATTTTCAAGCTGTCAAATCTAAGCTTATGATTTTATTGCCCTTAAAGTTGAAAATATCCTCAGGGAAAACATTAGTCTGAAAGCAAATTGAATTGCAGGCATTTTAATATTAATCTGCTTTACTCAGTATAGCTCGCCCATTCAAATGACTCTTGGCTGTTTCAGAGCAATTCTGCCATTGACTCTCCGGAAGAATGACAGGGAGCTTAATACAGATAGGTCTAAATCCCACTACCTGTCTGACCATAAAAACCTTGGAGACACAACCCAGTCTACCTAAATCCTGCCAGGCTTCACTTCCTATGTACTTAATAGAGATTAATTCTGGAATGTAACTTCAACTACAGTAAACTAGATCATTTTCTGTACATCTTCAGGGATACCTGCCTTTTTTGCTGTTCCTTCCATGAAATGGGAAGCTTTGGGTCATTCTTTATAACTAGGAATTTCCATATATTTAAGAAAACAGCATATATGAGAAAATAAAGAGGAATCCTCGGTCTCTGGCAGGCTGAATATTACAGATATGTCAGTTCTGTGGCTGAATAATAATAATAATTCATAATATTATATTTAATATTTATATTTAATATTTTATATTTTATATAATTTATTATTATTATATGTACAAAAGTTGCTTCTGGCTTAGTAGACAAACCTTTTCTTTTTTTCATAGCAGCAGTTAAAGGGAAGGAGCCTATACAGATTTGCTGAAGAATCCTGTAAGTAGGTAGGTAATCAAAGGTATACAAAAAAGATTCACAGTGATCTGTATCCAGAAACATGCAAGTATGCCAGAGGAAAGGACTGCTTCTTTCTTTGATCCTGTTTGCATACAAAAGGAAAGCAGTGGACCCTATGAGCAGTTCCAAATTTTACATAACAGGAGATCCCAAATGAAGTAAATCACAAGGCCAGAAAATGGGGACTGCCGCTTTCACGTGCCAGGAAAGATGCACCTTTCAAAAACAGGTGTTTGGGTAATGAAGTTTGCCACTTGTGAGCACTGCACAATGTCATCATTATACGAGACAAAGACCACCTTCTTTTTCTTTTGTTATCTGAAATCATCAATATTCAACCACAGAAACAAAATCGAGTGAATTGTCTAAAGGACAAAAGCACAGAAAATTGCTCAGAAAGAGAATGATCGCACTATACTGCTGCTTCCCAACAGAAAGGAATGAAGGGAGAGGAGTGGAATAGCAGCATTTCTGAGGAATGCTAAAAAGAAGCTGTTTATTGTCTTCTTGTTAGTGTAATATGAATAAAATGAACAGCCCATCTATTTCCTTTAAAGGTGAGATGGAGTGAGTCTTAAAGAGGGACTGAGGTGCTGACAGTGAATATCCACGACCCTTACCAATCCAGCAAGTAGGATTGCTTGCAAGACCCAGTTCTCAGATGACAGCTACCTATGCTGACTTCCTAAATCAGGGTAATACTACCTACACAGACAGGTTTTTATCACCCAGCTGCAAAAGCCACCCTGTATTGTGAGAAGCTCTTTTTCTTTTATTCATAGAAAGCAGACTTTATTATAGAAAGCTATTGTAACTTCCAAACTGTGACCTATTTCCTTAGTAGAAAAAATATTGCATTTATTCCAAATTTGGGAGATTTCAAGCTAAGCTTGTGAGGGGTATTTGTCTGTACTACAGAGACCTTGTAGAAAGACTTTAAAATGACTGTGGACATTTAAAAATGGTAGAAGAAAGATACACTGTCAGTAACGAGAGTAATAGGGGATAAGAAGTTGCATGCCAACAAGAGACATAAAGTGGGATCTGAATACTGTGGGGCACAGGTAATTTTGAAAGATCAGAAAGAACAAAGCATGAAAAAAAAATGCTTCACTACTATCTTGGAAAAGAGAGAGAAAGTAATTTTGATAGAGAATGTGAAAGACAAATAATGGAGACTTATAATAGCTTGATAATCAAGAAAAAAGATAATAGGAAATCATTATGGAAAATCCAAATAATTAGCAAATAATTAACATAATATGGATTATGAAATAATTCCATTGAAACTGGAATATATTTATATGTATTAAATATAAACCAGAACAGAATATCAAGTGAAGCAATATGAAAATGCAGTACAAGAAATTCTAAGTAATGTAACATACTAATAGAAAGGCAAAAGAAAAAAAATCTTGAGTAATTTTACAGTGAAAAAGTCTGTAACTGGGAGCTGAGATGAAAAGCTGTAAAATCATCCATCAGGACCTACTTCGATAAGAGGACATTTAAAGAAAATAAAACAATGTTGAGAAACAGAAAGTCCTGAACTACAGCCCAATAAATTTAGGAAACATGCACAAAATACCCATTTTCATGTAGGCGTGTGATTCTGAAGGAGAACAGAAATGTATGAATGAATTGATGTGTGTAGTTTCAAAGTAAATTCTTGTCAAAAAATGCTTGGCTTCAGTATTCCTAACTTTAGACCAGGTACCTAATGCTAAGGTAGGCTCCGCTCTCTCTATTGTCCACAAAAAAGACAGTAGCAGGCAGTCACTGAGATTTAGACCCTCTGAAACACTTTCTAGAGATGTTTCTTTCCATCATCAGGAACACAGCTGTTTATTAATGGAAGAGTATACTCGGTAAATAAGACATGGTAAATAAACTGGCTGAGTATTCAAAAAAAGAAATATGAAACTATATATACTTAATTGCATTTACAGAAGCAGAGGACAGGAAAGAAAAACACACTATCTATACACAGGTAATTTCAATACCTGTATCTCTGAGGACCTAAAGTATCACAGTTTTTAGAACCATTTTCAGTTTGGAAACAGGATGTGTGAGATAACGATGTGTGGGGAATCTGTACATCTCTCTGCAGATGTGTGGGGAATCTATGAGGGACTAAGTATGTCTAGGATAAGTGAGTGTTTTCCTTGCCTTGGAAATTATTCTTCTGCCTTTGAAGTTTGCAGCCATTTAATAGAAATTAAATAATCCCTTTGCATATAAATAACTTAATGATAATATCAAGTAAATAATAAAATTACATAATAGTAAACATCAGTACGTATGAATTCCCAAGAAAGACATGTGCATAATGTACAGAAATGTATCACATGCTAATACTGTAAGTATAACATTCTATAACATGGTATAAATGCTCAGCATTTATATATTGCAAAAGTAGTAAATAGTAAAAAACCTGAAACTGGTTATGAATGAAATAAATTATAAAGTGAACTACAGTAAAAGAACACTATTCTGTTAAAATTCTGACTATATTCTGTCTCAGAGATAATAATGCTCATACTTTTAAGAGGATTATCCAGGTTGCTTTGAAACACTACACATGATCTTTGTCACTTCATAGTGAAAAAGGCTAATATAGGTAGGAAATGGTACAGAAGAAGGTAGTTAGCATAAGTTACAGATCTTAGATACAGATAATGGTTAAAGAAAACATTCACATTTCTAGCTGAGGAGATTTTACTAACATGAACACAATTAAGAAAGGAATAAAGCTACAGAACTGTGATTTGTAACAAACACAATCTCAGGTGTTTAGAAGTCCAGATTGAAACAGAAAAAAGTAATAAAGTGAAGATGGAATTCTATTAGAGTGTAGTATGAGAGGAGGGATAGAGGGGAGCCAATCTTACAAAAATAACTTTTGACTCATCTGCTTCACTCTCCTAAACACGCACCTTAAGCATGCCATTTCTTCAATATATTCTCTGTCCAAAGTAATAAATACTTTAAAATATTCCTGCCTTAAACTACAATGATGGACATATTATTCACAGATACTTTTTAGGAAATTAGATAAATGTTTGCTTAAGTTAATCAGACCAAGAAAGGTTTTTGTCTTCAGCCACAAAAAAAATTTTCTTAATGGAATATTAATATAGGCTAACTGGTTGCAGACATGTGCTTTAAAATGCTTGACACTCTAAAGATACATGATGTACATGACAACCACTTTAAAATTAATGATGATCAACAACGCAACATTGTACAAAACATGGATTCTGATCACTCAGCCTATTCTTCACCTTATTTATAAGGCCATAGGCTGGCAACAATCTCTCCTTATTGAGATTTCACAGCCAGTGAGTCCTGCTTGAAGTGATGGGTGATCCCAGACATGCATCCTGAGCAGCTTCCCGTTCCTCAACAGAGGTAAACGTTCCTCTCCTTCCATCTTTTCCCTTTCATCCTGAACCTATGTTTTCATGCAAAGGACATTTGACTCTAAAGAGGTACTGCTATCCAGGGACCAGAGAGGTAAAGTACGTGTCAGCATAGCACACAGCAAAAGGCAATTCGAAAAGGAGCCTCAGATACTGCCAGAACCGAGGTGGAATGTAGGCTGTTTCCCTGTTTTCAGAATCCTGTATCTATATTTTAAATGGGATTGCTAACTGCTGTATTTTTCATGGTAAATGAAAAAGTAAAAAAAAAAAAATCTTAAAAAAATACAGCAGGAGCTCATCACTAGGACATACCAAACACTGATACACAAAGCTGAGACCTTAGACTTTAGATACTGAATGTGGCAGATCGCTGACTGTCTGCTAAGAAATTTCTGAATGACAAAGTCCACAGTTAAACTATAGCATCAGCAGTGCTGCATATGGAGAATACCAATAACACTAGTGATGCAAATATAGTTTTCAGAAAAAAAAAGAATCTAATTCTTACTTCTCCTGAAAATATAGAGAAGATTCCTGCAACAATACCCAGCTGTGGGTTTAATCATCTGGAAAGAACCCAAGGCACCCCACAAAGAATGCAATTAGTCTGCAAATGGGGTAGGCCTAACCACTTTCGCCTGGCTGCTCCTCTCCATTTCCTAAGTACCCAGATCTACAGGGTGCCCACATGATGTAGGCAGCTAGGAGATGGAAGCTATGTCTACTCTTCAGTATTGGTCCAGTGATTATTTAGAATAAATTAGACTGATCAAAAATGAAACAGTTTTCACAGTGGCCTCCTGTTTTTTTATTTTTACCTGTTAATTCAATGGAGGATGTCAAATCACTCTGGAGAGGACGTTTGGAGAGGTCCTCATATAAACTTTGTCAGTACAGTCATCATGCCCTGCTGATAATAAGTTAATGTAAACAGCAGATTATTAAGCACAGATGCAATCCAGAAGTACAGAACAAGTAAAATGCTTTATTTCATCAGCATTACACTTTTTTTTTTTTTTTTTCCTATAGCAGAAAATGTGCCTGGTTCCATGTTTTGGAATTACAGCAATATTGTGCAATGTAGATAAACTTCTTTGGAAGAGCATTCTCTAGTTGTTTTATTATTAACCACAGAAAGCTCTGCTGTCACTTAGCCAATAGACATACACTACCAACAAAAATTCAGTCCTACACTTCGCTCATGCACAATCAATATGAATATCTAGACAGCTAATACATACATATAGCCAATCAGAAGAAAAGCATCAGCTTTATTTCAGCATCTTCAGGTTTTTTATTAGCAGATTTTCATGAAAGTCTTCAACTAACAAACATACGCGAAGTTAGCTGAAACTTTACTACACTGTTATTCTCCTTCACAAAGAAGAAAATAATGAGGATCCATAGAAACCAGACTATGTATCAGGAAAATGAGACATTTAAAATAAACAGAATAAATTAACCCAAATGGGTAGTAATAAACATTACAAATATGTACTGATATTTCTCACCCTTATTCGAAGAACTTTACAATATCCAGACTGTAGGAGTCTGGGCCGCGCTGGGAGAAAGTTAGTGCAGACAGAAGAATGCAAGGACGAAGACAAGGCCAGCAAAATAAGGCTGGCAAAAACACACAAGATAGCAGATAAGTGAGAAACACCTGTGGTCAGCAAAAGCACACAAGTCTGAGCAAAACAGGGTATGAGATAAGGGAGTTTTGGCAAGTTTTGGGCTTTACGTGCTAATTGCAATTAACCAATGCAAATGCTTGTAGAGGCGCGTGAACAGCGCGTGTAGATGACCTGTAGCCTATTAGAAGATAGATGAGTGCGTGTACGGAACTTAGTAGAGTATAAATGTAACCAGAAAAGGAATAGAAAAAAACTAGAACAATAACTATAATAAAAGATGGACAACCTGATCATCACATTGGTGTTGCATCGTTTCTGTTCCCGCATGGAGAAATAAGGACCCCGGCTAATGGTGACTCCGACACCAGACTAAATGTAAATAAATTTTATTTTCCTACAGGTATGATTTAAATTTTAAACTTATACCTATAGATGGCGAAAGAGATACTCCATTTATAATTTTATTTGACAGGCTTGTTGTTGTGTAAATATCAATTCTCATTTTCCACATAAATGGTGCTGTTGGCCTTTGAATATAGTATTCGTGCAAACATATGTCTTACTTCCACCTTTCAGCAGCCTTGCACTTGTGATGGTAATTGACAAAATAATGAATCAAGCCATATGTCTACCCTAGGTTATATATACACACACACACACACAAATAGCTGTATCTATACCTACACACACACACCCCCACCACCCTGCCCAAAGCATGGCATATATCAAGCTATGTAATCACCCTAAGAGCATAGCCAACAAACTGTTAGCAAGCTAGGCACATCCCTATCTTGAACTCAGTTTAAAAAATGTTTTCACATGGTCAGACTCTCATAGCAAACCCAGATGAGCATACAGATATGTATTAAGAAAATGTCCAAGCTAAAAAAAAACCCACCCAGGTATAGTGCGGATACAACTTGAAGTCTGTTTTGTCTCAGGAAAGCCATATTTGCTCTAATGGATCATTTTCTTTATGATTATCAGTCTTGTTACAATCACCTTAGCTTTAGCTTAGACAAACCACAAAACAGTTCCTAGTCCCTTCAGAATTAATCTTTTAAATTACAAAATATTTTAGGGCACAAGACATGTAAAATTAATTTAAAAGTTCTTAACAAACTCTGTGGTCCTAACAGCTGATTACAGAAATCCCACTAATCATCTCATCCTTTGGATTTTCCTTTTACATTCTCCATTCATTCCAGAGCTGTCATCTACACAGAGGTTACCTTTCACCTGGGCAATCCTGGACAGTCTCTGTTCTCTAAGGTACCTTCGCTATCAGAGAACAGAAACAAGCTCTTTTGGTCGGATCAGATGATACAGTTAATATGGGTGAATGATTCTCTGTAAGGGATATCTGTTAATTAGCCTTCATAAATTATTTTCCTTAAAACACAGTTTACAAAGGATGGACTAGTCAGAAAATAAAAGCCAGATGACCACACTGGATTCAAGAAGACATTGATTCTAGAATGTCTTTGGAGGTATTGACTGATCCTGTCGTTAAGGCTGTTAATTAACTGCAAGTAATCTGCTTGATTTAAAATTTTTAGTGAAGGATGTGTAAATATTTTCGGGGCTTCCTATATGACTCTCTACTAGCTTATTCTAATGTAAATTACAAATGATTACAACAGAAACATTGCATATGCACAAGGATTCATTATCTTCCCACCCAAGCAATTAAATAGCAACATAAACATATACAGCAGCGTATAAAATAAAATAGGCCACCATTTCTTCTGGTATATTATGTCTACTCATATACACATCATTTTATCAGTGTGATAAAATATGGGTTCCCAAAATGATAACCATAACTTTGTTATTTTTAAAAAATATTTACAGTTTACCCAATGTCAAAGAATGATCAGACTTAAAATAAAAATAAAGATCAATATACAATCAACCTATTGAAATATCTGACAATAGGAATCAAATAAATATCCCCATTTGTAACTTGAGGTATTTTTTTTCCTCATTAGCTTATACCTATTTATGAAAAAAAAGAAGAGGGATCAATTAAATCTGTGCATGTGGACCTCTCAGTAATATTAGCCCTTCCACAATGAAAGTGTCCACTTAAATGTTCGGTCCTTCACCTTACAGCTACAGTCCTTAAAACGTAAGTCACTTTGTTAGAAATCCATTTCTAGGTAGGTTTTAAAACACTCAAAATGCTTCATCATCACCCTTTATCACACAGCTTCAGGCTTATTTTTGTCTTTCCTAGCTACCGACTATTGTCCTCACACCTACCTCGTACGCCAGGTTACCTCCCTGCTGCTTTTCCTCACTCCACGGCTGTGCAGGGGGTAGGTGGGAGGACAGACGACAGCCACAGGTGTGCAGATGGTTCACATGTACAGGCTATCCAGCTGAAGATCCGTTCAAGGAGAAACTGTTCGCTCTGCCCAGGGTACTCCAATAGCTGCAGCTCTGCCCTCCTTTTTCCATGAGGAATTGCTACTGCCGGCGCCAGCAGGCAGCTCTGGGGTCTCAGCAGATGTAGGCCACAGTCCCGAGAAGGAGGGTTAGTGTGGCCTGAAAGCACCATGACTGGAATTTGAGTAACTCATTAGATGAAGATTTCCTTTTACACAGCAAGGCTGCCTTTCCCTGGAGGGTTTCTCACACGGTGATGCATTTGTTCAGTCTCTTCTACTGCTATGGGGATATGTGATCTTCAGTCCCCTGAAGATGAAGTGCTGGCAGGACCAACGGGACTAAGAGAGCACTAGGAGACAGTAGCAAGGGCCCAGAGTCTCCAGAGAAAGACAAATCCTACAGAAAGGACAAGTGGCAGAAGCTGATTGCTTTTCTTTAAGCCACTGCACTACCAACTATACAAAATAAATTTGTTCCCATCTTGAAGCTGTATCATATGGGTATACATACATATATCTGGAAACTGGTATTCAACGTTGTTGCTGTCTTACCTCAAGTTAGGACTTTTACCCTCTGTTATTGGAGAGTATTTATTTTATGTCTTTGGTCTTTTGTAAGACAGATGCAAAATTATATCTCATGATAAAAAAAACCCGAAACCAACACCACAACCAAAAAACAAACCAAACATAAAATTCCATTTTATTTCACTGAAAATGCAAGAATTTCTAAGGAAGATTTCGAAGGAAATTACTCACTTTTCCCAACATAGTGAAGATATCAGATAGCTGACCCAATTGCACATTTCTCAAATACGGCAGGGCAAAGCACCTCAAGCAGTCAAGAAAACACTGATTCCCAAAACAACCCTCATCTTTTTGACTCGTGTGACCACTAAGTCTGCTGACTTAGCAGCCTTCCCTACAGCTTGTGGAAGGAAATGGGTGTCTTCTCTCTGGGATAATGAGCACAAGAACTGCAGAATTTGATCTTACTACACATGCAGCTGAGTACTTTTGGCCCATGTTTCAAACTAAAGAAAGACCCATTTGTACTCGAGGCAGGGGAAGAAGCTCTTGGTAGATATATTAACTGAATAGTTTCAAGAAACTCTGGTAAAGCTGTGTCATGACTTAGGCCCAGCCGGCAACTAAGCACCACACAGCTGCTCGCTCACTCCTCCACTGCCCCAGTGGGATGGGGAAGAGAATCGTAAAACAGTAAAACTCATGAGTTGAGATAAGGACACTTTAATAACTAACATAAAATAATAACAATAATAACAAGTAATAATAATAATTGTAATGAAAAGGGATATAACAAAAAGAGAGAGAAATAAAACCAGAGGAGAAAAGACAAGTGATGCACAATGCAATTGCTCAGCACCCACTGACCAATACCCAGAGAGTATCCAAGCAGTGATCTACCCTAATGGCCAACTCCCCCCAGTTTATATACTGAGCATGATGTTCTATGGTATGGAATATCCCTTTGGCTAGTCTGTATCAGCTGTCCTGGTCAGGCTCCCTCCCAGCTTCTTGAGCACCTGCTTGCTGGCAGAGCACGGGAAACTGAAAAATCCTTAACTTAGGATAAAAGCTACTTAGCCACAACTAAAACATCAGTGTGTTATCAACCTTATTCTCACACTAAATCCAAAACACAGCATTCTACCAGCTACTAAAAGAAAATTAACTCTACCCCAGTCAAAACCAGGATAAGCTGAAGATCACATAAACACACTATAAAGCAATATAGCCATCTAAGTTTTTATATAATTATAAATGAAATCCACTTAAACACAGACTGTCCTAAATTTCCAGCAAAGGTAAGTCAACTCTTGTCTCTCCAGATCACATCACTCCATTCAATAAAAACTCCAATTTGTGGTACAGAGATGGTGTACATGGTCAAACCCACTCTTTAACCTTACTGCAGAGCATTATTGTCTACTGTGTAATTTATTACTTTTACACTAAATCATCATTCTTTTTATTAGAAAGCATTGAGGACTGGAAAAAAATTTCATTGTGGAAACAGAACAAAACTGGGACTTTGGAAAATGTGCAAACACATCTCCCAGTGGGATCTTGTCACCATGATCACAACAGTATGCAGCCAATAGCTTCTCTTTAGCTGAGTTGGACAGGCTTTAGAATGACATTATTAGTATTAAATGGAGCCTTTGGAAAGTAGCAATTGATGTTATAGATTCTCTGTTTTACTGAGGTATTAAATGGAAAAGTGCAACTTGGTTTAGAGTTTCTGTAAATATGAAAAGTTTCATTGAAACTTTCAAATTATAGTCTTCAAAAGTCAGGCACAGGTGCTTGTGACAAGAACAGTTTGAAATCTTAAACTGCTAATGGCAAGATATATTTTAACATTCACTCGGAATGTAAGATTTCAAAAGTTTTTAGAAAGGCTGTGCGGGGTAAAAGTTCAGTGTGTGTGCATTGCTGATGAAGAATCATTTGGAGACATGCACATACCTGGGGCTGGCAGAAGTTTTTATATGATAGAGATGGTACATTAGGTCAGAGGTAGCTAAAAGTGAATTTCAGATTCTTCAGGGCCATTCTCCTTTTAGTGTATAAAGGGCAAATGGCCATCCTCTTGTTCCATTCCTCTCTGCAGGCTTCAGTGAAGTTGACCATAAGGTAAATTTGTACTGCATGATGGGTATGGCCAGATTCCAGGGGAACTGCTTAAAAGGCCTCTTATTTGTGATCTCCCTCATGTGCAACTATTTTTTCATGCTTTACAAAAAATAAAGGCTGCTTCCAGAAGAGGTGCTGTAATAGCACACTCTCAAGTGCTAGTAACATACTACTAACATGCAAATAAACACTCTTCTACCTACTCAATACAACTACTATGCTGACACCAAACTGGACCAACTGCTTTGAAGAAAATAAGGCCACTGGTGAAGAATAAGCATCCAAAGCTGAAAAAAAAAATTCTCCCTCCCCCCAACCCCCCCCAAAAAAACCCCAAAACCAGCCCACCCCACAGTATAATTTTTTTGAGTTAAAAGATCGATGTCAAATGGTATTCCCACCTTAGTCCAAATGTACCTTTGAATTTTTTGCTTAGAGCTTAGCTTTCACATACTACTTTTAAAGTGATTTGTACTCCCTCTTGACTAAGAGATTTTTTTCCTAATTATAAGAATCTTACCTGTTATTCACCTCTTTATCCTCCCATGGTTCAGTTATAGAATTGCAGTAAACCTGGAGATACTGAAGTATTTGAGTATCTAGGACACCCTCCCTAATAAATATAGAAAGCTGCAACAGAATTACCCATGAAGCCTGACTATGCTACATTATCAGACATAAGTTCTATGTACTGATTTTCCATTGTGTAGTATCAAACTCAAGTTATTTGCTCTCATCTTTATGTTGGGATCTCCACACTGGGATTCAGAACAACTGAGGTTTACCAAAGCACCAGACATGGACTGAAATTATTACTTTACCTTCTAGGACAAAATAATTCTCTTAGACAACCATAATCTTTGCCCATAATGCCAATATAAAGCTTTTGAGAGCGTCAGCATGTCCCAGCATATTGGGGAATTAAGAACAATGGATTTTAGTCTTTTTCTGACATAAATGGACAGCAATATGCATATACTATAAAGAAAAATCTTCAAGAAGAAAACTCTTACTCCACTGCATGTATTTCTCCTCCTAGAGAGAAGAGAGGACAATGAACAATATGATTTGACACACAACAAAAAGTTATTCTGATGCTACCATGATGCAAGAAAAAAATTTTAGAAAGGGGTAACCACTTCCACAAAATCCCATATCCAATACATGTACTTCATGGCTGAAGACAACCTGGGTTATTTATTTTTTATTTTCTTCCCCTGCTTTCAGCTATATTTCTACTTTTTCAGCTTAAAATGAAAAGCGGATTGTATACCTAGGAATTCACCTAGTTACTTTAACTATGGATATTACTTACCTCCCTTGTCCTGTCTACATCCTTAGGAACTCAGCAAAAATGTGCTCCTGCTCAAACTGCAGTCATATTGTGCTTACTACATAACAGATGGAAAGGCAAAGAAGTGAATAAACCAACATTCATGACTTCACAGGAAGGTGAAGAAGGAACAAAAGGTGAACTAAGTGTCTTCAATAATTAGAAGGCAGGCTACAAAACTATTTATGATTTCCATAATTTACAAGCCTTATTTCAAGGTAAATGTATAGCAATGTGGGGTTTTTTTAGTAAAAAAGTTCATAAAGGTTTTACAAAATACGACAAAAAAAATTTGCAAATACAGATACAAGGTAAAACAACATAATATGAAGGCTTCACTGCCATCTCATGCCATGACAAATTCCACTGTTTCCAATAGGTCTGCTTAAGTATTGCTTAGATGAACTACTACTACTAGCCTGTGACCATATATTAGCAAACAGAAGAGCACTTCTGCCTATGTTGAAAAACAGTCTCTGGGCTAGAACAAAGGCCAAGGGAACTACAGATGCAAGTAGAAGAAAAGGTCATTACCAGGCTAATAACATGAAAGGCAGGTATAGATTAATGCATCAACAAACAACAGCCATAAAAAAGAATGGTCTTCCCTGCCTAAATAACTTCTGTGGAGACAAGATCTAGCTAGTTTGGGGGGATTTGTGAGGCTAGGCTGCAGTAAGAACACCACAGCTGTCAGTTACTGTATAGATGAAGTACAAGATGTTTGATGAACAATGAAGGGTGATTTGCTGCATTCTGCACTTGGGTATCTGGCTAACATGCAAAATCTCCACTGGCTGTCATGTACACCAAACCATCACACAAAGGCAAGAATCACAGGAAAAGATACGTACACCCAGGCAATATATAGGGCTGTTTGCACATGACTCTGCACATTTAAGATCCAAATGTCTCTATAATTAAAACATTCCTAACATTAAAGGAAAGGACAGGAAAATAAAGACTAAGGAAAAGAGAGACTAAGAGTTCACACAGTCTCATTTGCTTCTCCTTCAGGCACAGTAACAGACCTTACAGAAGATATGGTTGAAGGAGTTATGAAGAAGTAAACAGGAATTTCAAAGTTAGATTGTGAGGAATTACATTGTAGGCATTGAGGAGAAAAGGATTAAAACTTTAGGCCATACTGTCCTGATCCGTGGATGGTTTAGATTGTCTATCTGGCTGCAAAGCAAAAGGTCCTGATCTATGAGAGCTGGATTTATCTTGAAGGGGTGAATGCAGAATGAATTGGCCATTTAATAAGCATCTCTGATTGAGGCAATAATTCAGACCTATACAGTATGGAAAACCCAGTCACAGAATGAACAATGCCATTTAACCCATTCTTATTTTACTTCCACCTCTTCTGTCTGCATTTTGAAAGAAAGGACAACAGCAGACACCAAAAGAAAGCCTGCTTTTTCTTTGGTTTTTTTAAGAAACTTAGTTTCCTCAACAACATGTTCTTTTTCAGGTTCTGGTTCTTTCTAAAGCCAGTTAGGGTCACCAGTCCTTTTCTTCTATTTCTCTCCAGACCAAAACACCATCTAGATGAACTTCCCTAACTCCAGAGTCATCACAACATTGATGCATTTTTTCCAGTGAAACACCTAGGATGAAAAACAACCAAAATATCACTCCCACAAGGAGTCATCAATGATCATAAACCTCTGCCCTGGTTTTCTGTGACCAGCTGCCAGAAACCTATTTACCAAGTATAGAAAAATATCACCTGCTGTTTCTGAAAACATTTCAGTTCCACACAAATAATGAAAAGGTTCTCTTTTACACAGCAGTGTAATTCCTTTAGAATACTAAGTGATGAGTTCTTATGATCTCTCCATATTTCCCAGAGCAGTTAATAAATTCATCCCTTTTTTAACCTCTTAGGACCAAGGAACTTTTCTTGGATCCTGACCCTCAAAGAACCAGACACTCAGATTTCTGCTCACCGATCTCTTAAAACCTTTCTCTTCTCTTGAAGGATGGTGTTTTTACATAATATTATGTGTTCACTCCCAGTCCTTCCAATGACTATTTCCCCTTAGCAGGGGAACATATGTAACATAGTTGAAGTGATTTCATTTAATCAAACAATGGATATTCTTCCCCTATATAACACATGGCACCTTTCTGTTGCACAGTAGGAATGGCTAGCTAGCCAGTTCACTGGACATTGACAGAAAAGTGTATTTATCTGAACAGTCAGTGTGAATGAGATTGTCCCGGTAAGTCCTGCCTTTACATAACTGCTGATGTTATTTTGTCACTAATACTACCGTTGCTGGCACCACATTATTTTACGTACCTCTTTCAGAAATAGAACTAACAAACCTCCCAAGTTGCTTATAAGCACTCATTGTCTCCTGCAAAGTTGTTCATTCCTTCTGAGAATAATTCTCCTGAACTAGTCCTCCTGCTTGCCCATGCTGTGCACATTCTGCTACCAGTTACAAGCTCTCGGTCAGTCACGTAAGCCACTAGGGCTCCTGCTGCTTCTTCCAAATGCTTCAGCTTTCAAACACATTACCTTGGCTTGCACTCACCACAGCATGTGCAGCTCCACAGAGTGACTCTTTTGATTAATTTTTATTTTTCTAGACTGATTCTGAGATCAACATTTCTTTCCAAATCAGATCTCCATTTTAAATATTCCTTTGTGCCCTGAGTTTTGCCAGAGAGTCTGGTACCAGAGAAAGCTGCTGGAACCCACCGGACATAAAGTGACCTGGCCCAGGGAGTGAGTTTAAGACATATATAAATGAGAAGGGCGAGTTTAACTGTGGTCATAACAAATTGGTAACACAAGAACTGAAGAAAAAGTTTCCTTAGGAATTTAAAGTAGGAAGAGAAAGACCAGAATAATGTTGCACACGCAGGTAGAAATGATGAACACGGGTTTTAAGGTATTTATCCAGAGATACAAAAGAATAAGAGTGGCACAGCATAGCAATGGCAAATAGCCTAGGGAATCTGTGGAGAATCCAGAGCTAAATACTCCAAGGGAAGGCAACCCATTCAGGAAAGGCTTTGATTTCCTCTTTGTATCTCAGCAATGTTTATATTGTCCTGCATAAATATTACAAAGTTACATAGCCCTATTTTATTACAGTCACTATTTTAATATAAGAATAACTTTGTTATCCTAGTACTTAATAATTACATTATTAGTTAACTGACAACAAAATAATTTAGTTGTTAAAGCACACCTAGTGTTTGCTTATTTAGTGATATTTGGCCCAGTACCAGTGTAAGCACACCAGAGAATGAAGCAGATTACAGATGGTATATCAAAAGTCATATTTACTTATAGGATAGCTCTCCAGACATAGAAATCACAATCAGTAAATGTAGATCTAACCTCTGAAGTATTAAAGGTAACCAGCTCAAGAACTACACAGACTGCCAAAACAGCATCCAGCGTTAACTCAACAGCCTGTGGCTGCTCAGCTTGTACAACACAAACATAACACTGCACTTTCTTTCATCTACAGTGTATTTGGGACTACTCCAGTGCACAATAAATCTGCAATATCTGGAATAGTAATTTTACATGCACGCTGCTTAGAGTTTTGAACAAAATGTTCAGTTTTTCTTCACTAAGCTTTCCTTGTAGCACATAAAGCGAGCTTTGAAGGAGCTGTCTCCTGCTGAAACACTATACAGAAAAGCTTCTCACAATGTACCTTTACCTACATCTACTTCCAAAAAAGTTGAGCATTATTTGGCATTCATTCACAGTGAAATTCCAAAACTAGCAAGACGTGTCCATTAACACTTTTGAGACATCTTCTCAGACCATTTATCAGGTAATAATGAAATGTATCACTGGGAAGTAACTGCAAAGAATGACTGGCAGCCATAGCTGGTCCTGAGTAAAGAGCAAAACAGTGTCTGATTCATTAGGTATTTTCCTATAAATCGAATTATATAAATCCTTTGTGACTTAAATACTGTCTGGGCTATGTTAGTTTGAAATGTAGTTTAGATAACCAAGGCCAATAAGTATTCAACATAAGGATAGCTTAATTTTATAGAAATACAAGTGATTAAATTGAAGGAACTCTGAATTTTGATTTGGCCAAAATGTGGATTTTTTTCAATTAAATCACAGTGTAACTGTAGCATTTTTAAAATCTCATTAAAATTGTTCTTAAATAAACAAGCGTTCTCCTGCAGCATTGACAATTCAAACATTCACATGTACTACTGAACTCATTTAAAATATTCCTAGGGGATATAAGAGGCTTAGGTCCTATACTCTCATTCCACTGCACAATGTCATTTAATAATCTCAGTCTGATCATGAAACAAACTACAGAGACTTTCATCTATTAAAACAAACAAGTGTAAAAATCAAACTATAAAACAGTGAGAAGAAAATCGGATTTTTGGAATCCCTTTGGTTTAAATAATCAAAAGCTATACTAATAAAGGCAGTGCAATCATTTTCCTCACAATGCATGACATAATAATATTGAAACATGCAGATCTAATTTGTGAATGTTGTAGCTTTACCCATACACATTGAAACTACTTGAATCTGCTCAAATGCTTTGTTTGGAATGCATCATTGCTACTTCCATTGGGCCTACTTCTACTGCCTTTCCTAAGGCAAATCATCCAGTACAGGAGATACTTCATCATTCACTTGTACATTTCTGGATGAATAGTTCCACTAATGAAGGGTATAAACTCTTTTCCTAGATAAGGATTTTAATGTATTTTGTTTAAATAAGAAAACAAAAGGAAGCAGTGCAATAGAAACATTCATTCATTTCTTAATGAAAAATAGAATATGAAACAAAGAACCCCAAGTCTTTACAGGCATGACCTAGACATTTGTATTTTTGGTTATGCTTACAAAGATTTTCTCAGGCACCAAATTCCCTCCTAACTGCTTAGTTTTCATTATGCACTAAAGTAGCTTTCTCATTAATGACTTTCTCAGGCTAGCTACCCTTTGGATGACTTAAGCATCTTGAAGCTCACTGTTAGCTGTCCACCTAACCGTTAAGCATCATGGCACTACATATCATGACATCAAAACTCTTATACCACTTTTGCAGCAGGTCTGTGAAATGCAAGTGGGAAAGCTACAGCTGGGAGATACAAAATCTGGGTTTTTTGCTTCATAACATAGTTAAAGTTACATGAAAATCTGAGATACAGAGCATACAATTGCAGGGAGGCTAGACCATTGTATCTTCTTATACTTTTTTTAGTAACAGCATAATTCTCACCAGCACTGTTTTATGAGGATGATAAAGAACTCAAGTAAAAGCCAATGAGAATTTCTACCATTCCCAAATTCCTTTTGATGTACATGTTATGTCTAAAATCTAAGCACAGGAACAAAATTCAAAGCATGGATGCCTATACATAATTGGCATCTCCTGTTCATTTATCTTCTATGCTTTAAATAAACCCAGGTAGATAAAGATGAGAGTACTAGCTATAATAAATTGTAATCTGTGAAAAACTGAGAAAGAAAAAAGAGAGAGACTAAGGAATACAGTGTGTTGCCTTTGTCCATGATGTTTATTAAGCAATCTACAAATACTAGTGAGTGTAGAAAACACTGTCTTGTGTAATAGCAATAAATAAGACACATGAATAGAAATAAAACCAGAGCCTTGACAAAACCCTTTCCCTAATCTTTAAATATATAAATTTTCCCAAATTTAAAATGCATCTCTCTGTATCTAATCCATAGAAGGCATACTGCAAATGCAGCCAATACACTATGACCATAAGTTTTAAGGAAAATATTACCAAATACTATGACTAAACTTGTGATTTTTTGGAAATGTGAATCCCAAATATGAAAATGAAACCACAAACTAAATAACAGTAACTATAGCTCCAGCAGGGCACTCTTCATCACTTTGCTTTGGATACGATTTCATTCAATGAACTTTACACATAAGAGAGGAAATAACTGTTATTTTAATTTGTCTATTCAAAATGTTTACAATTTTTAAAGAACGTGATCACTTAGGGTTAAAAAACAACCAAAAAAAAGTCAATTTTTTTTTAAGAAGTCCAACGGGATTTTATTTGCCATGGGGGTCTTTCAGATGATGCTAGAAGACGATGCACTAAAGAATCCTTGACATTCATCTGTGACCAGTCCCAGATTCTTTGTGCAAAATTTCTGCTACATGAAGTGGAAAGCTTTGCACCATTTTATGACTGATGGACTCAGAGGTCCTCTTTAGTGGTAAAATCACTGAAATTCATAACAACAAAATCCACAGATTACTTCTGGGATGAGGAAGCTCTATCTCTATATTGAAGCTGTGATCTAGGTGTGTTTATCATCTTGACAATGTACCCAAGAAGTAAGGAAGCTTTGCTTGCCCCATTTTAAGATGGTGACCATGGTTGCCACAAGGCTAGCACTAGAAAAGCTTGAGCCAAATATTCTATAACATAGCATACAGCATTTTAATCACTGAGAAACCTGATAGCAAACACTAAACTAATAATACTGATCATATAAAGTAGGTGTGAGGCTAATTAAGCTGTATTGATTGCTATTTCTTTATGTCCTAAATACATATTTTACTAGATTCCATTCTACTTGGTAGGAGGCTATTGAAGTTTTTCACACAGGATAGTTTGGCCATCTGCAATGAAGCTCCAAATGAGTAGCGGGAAGTCTTCAGTTCAGTTTTCATTAAGCCATGGCATAGAGTTTGGCCCAAAGCCAGCCTTCTCTTCCAGCTTAAGATTTGGCCTACTGTCAACATCTGCAAACCAAACTTGCATGGCTTGCACAATTCAGCATTTAATAATTACGTATTAGATTTAGCTACTGGATGACTGATCTGTGCACAGACAATGAAAACTAAAGTTACCGATCTGGAATAGCCAAAAAGACAACAGACAAAACCATGTGCTACTTTGGATATGACATATCAAAAGAGCAAAAATAATTAAGAGGGAAGGGACATGCCGATAAAAACTGTTCTACAGTCAATGTGCATGTGTTGAATAAAAGATATTTTTGAGAAAATGAATTGAAGACTGAAAAAAATGCTATGCTAGGAAAGCTCTGGGCAACTCAAAACAGCATAGAGCACTGCTTTCTCAGCTATTTTATTAGGAATAGGACATACTGTAGATACGCAGCTTTAGCTGTGGAAATTTTAAATCTCTGAAATCCCTGGGAGTCACTGTTACTAGTGTCCACAGTGAGGCAGAACTAACTGCTGATCATTTTTGCAAATCCAGCCTAAATAAAGACCTGGAAACCATAGGTGCAACCTAGCCCCATTACTCTTAACATGACAGTCATCCTTTTCATTATGCTTGCCTCCACACAACCGCAATCAAAAATGAAAATGTGTTAGTTTGGTTTTAATGAATAAGGCCTCCCACACATGCAAAAAATAAACATTATTTAAATACCATACACAGAGACAGGCAAAGGAACAGTTAAAATTACCCCATTTTGACATTTCTTTCTCTCCTTCCTTCCTAGTAAAAGAAAAGATTTCTGTGTCCAGTAATGTACCAAGTTTAACATTATCCTTGCAAACACATAATCCTTGCAAACAATACTTTACCTTCCTTGTTCTATGTGATACTGAGAACTACGTATATTGTTGCATGGAGAACTGGAAATGTAATATATGTAGTATTTCTTGTACAAGTAGGTTAGTACATACAGTTTGGCTGTGCCATTATTTGTAACAGCTTGTTACCACATGTCATGGTTTAACCCCAGCCAGCAATTAAAGCACCACGCAGCCACTCGCTCACTCCTCTCCTGCCCCAGTGGGATGGGGAGGAGAACTGGAAAAAAAGTAAAACTTGTGGGATGAGATATGAACAGTTTAATAACGAAAATAAAACCATATTATTAGAATAATAATACTTATAATGAAAATAAATATAACAAAAAGAGACAGAAATAAAACCAGAGGAGAAAAGACAAGTGATGCACAATGCAATTGCTCAGCACCCACTGACTGATGCCAAAGCAGCGATCTGCCCCCCCTGCAAACTCCCCCCAGTTTATATGCTGAGCATGACGTTCTATGGTATGGAATATCCCTTTGGCTAGTCCGGGTCAGCTGTCCTGGCCAGGCTTCCTCCCAGCTTCGTGTGTACCTGCTTGTTGGCAGAGTATGGGAAACTGAAAAATCCTTAACTTAGGATAAATGCTACTTAGCAACAACTAAAACATCAGTGTGTTATCAGCATTATTCCCACACTAAATCCAAAACACACTGTATCAGCTACTAAAAGAAAATTAACTCTATCCCAGCTGAAAACAGGACACCACACTAACAGTTGATATTCTCACAAGACAGATTTTTATTATCTTACGTAAGATTTAGACTTACAATTTCTTAATAAACACACTTTGAGATTTCTTTAAATGGGGTATATAGAATGACTCTAAAAAATTGCTGTGTATGCCTGATACTGCTTCAGTCTAGAACTGTTACTGTAGCTACCTTTGTGGATGGTTTACAGCTGCATGAGAGCTCAAAACTGTATGATTAAAAGTCCAGCATCTGAGTGTTCACATAAAGCTGAGAATCATACTGATTTAGGCATAGTAGCCTTAAAAAAAGAAAAAAAAAATCCCAAAATAGTTTGTGTACTCTTCCAATAATTCTTCTTACATATAGACATTTTATGTAAATAGATATGTGAATAGGGTATTAGGTACTAAAATTGTTTGAGTTTAGTTGGTGATTTTTAAAAGGTTGTTTCTCAGAACGGAAAAATAAAAAAAATCCTATGTGTATTTATATATCATACCATGAACTAACTGTTTCTGCTTATGTTCGATGCATTCCTTCTTGCCTTCTTTTGCTAACCCCTCTCTGGAAAAGAGTACAATACTGCTTAATTTTTAACAAAAAGTTAAAACATTTAATACTTATTTTCACATGAAAGAGGATATTTATTTGTATTAAGATGACCTTAGGTATAAAGAATTTTTAACCCTTTGCTTTAACCCTGTGTTTAACAACAGTGAGTTGGAAATATCTGAGACTAAGTAACTTCTGTTTGATTTTTTTTTTTTAAATTGCACTCAGTTAAATGAACAAGCATGAAAATCTTACTTTACATGAGAAAGGAAAGTGAGCAATAAAAATAAACAGGAAATACAACTTCCACTTACCTATTCTTTTATTATGCATTCATAAAACATATAAATATATTTTCATATGTATGTTTTAAAGAAATGTTCATTTAAGAGTTTTACCCAAAGAGCCAGTTTTCTTTCTTCCTTAACTTCACAACACCTGTTGTTAATATATCAAAATTGATGAAACTTTTGAACTCATCCATTAGCTATTTCTTATCATGTCTTCATTTCACAGATAATAGGATGTCTCTGCTTTCTCTACTGCTGTACTTTCCTATATCATTAAGTAAATTCAAGAATGAGCATTATGCCCAGTTACAATTCTGGTAATCAGGGCTTGTGACTGCCATATTTTACCTTTTCCTGACTTTATGAAAAAACTGTAATCTAAAAATGAAATTAACAGTTGCTTGCAAAACACACATATTTTGTATTTTCATTTGTCTGCTGGGACACTGAGATATTGTCTGGCTTTTAATTACAGATTGCACAATAAAAAAATTGTAGTGTGTCCTCAAGGCTAAGGTGTCATTTTGTATTGAATCATCCATCTTGCATCTAATTTTCACTCCTGACACAAGCCACAGCTTTTGTCAGGAAGAATTTTTGTTTGGATGTTAGCTTTTTATATATTGCGAAAGAAAGCTGTCTGATGCGTTCCCTTAACTCAACAGCATAGTCAGAAGCATTCACAACCATTGTGAAATGACTCAAAAAATCAGCTATTTAGAATGCATGAAGATCACACCAGAGGTTTCAAGATTCTTTTTTAAGCTCCTTTCTTCCTAAGTAATCTTCCCTTCCACAGATGTCTATCATTAGATACATAGGGAACCTTTAGGAAAATAGAAACAGAAATTGTCACATTAGATCAGTTCCTAACAATGACTGGTATAAGACATTTCAGAATAAATTAAAACAAAACAAATATGCAACCTAGAGTAAGTGATTAAAAGAAAGTTCATTCTTGCTGCACATGCACATTACTTACTGATGTTCTCCAACATCACCTCAGGTAAGTATTTTGCAATTTACAATGCATTTAAAAATAAGGGTGTATTGAAAAAACACTACTGAATAGCAACAGTGAAAACATTAGCAGTTCTCTGCTACTGTTTAGTGAAGATTCAGCCTTAAACATGCTTAAAAGATTAACAGTGAATCCAAAGGATGACTGGATACCCTAAAGGATGCCTGAAGCCTGGGCACATTTAATCTTCTACAGTGTGCATGGTGTTGGGTTGTTCTAGGAAGTAGCCCAATAAACTGTCCTGTTGTCAACCACAGGATGTGTCTCCAAGAGAGTATGGGATAAAAGGTCTTAGGCTTAGCTCCTCTACCACAGAGTCAGTGCTATAGACATGGAGAGAGACGTTTTACCGGGGCCTGCAGTGATTGGACAAGAGGTAACGATTTTAAAATGAGTGTAGATTTAGATTAGATATAAAAAAGAAATTCTTTGCTATGAGGGTGGTGAGACAGTGGAACAGGTTGCCCAGAGAAGTTGCGGATCCCCCTTCCCTGGAAGTTTTTAAGGCCAGGTTGGGTGGGACTTTGAGCAATCTGGTCTAGTGGAAGGTGTCCCTGCCCATGGCAGGGGGGTTGGAACTAGGTGATCTTTATAGGTCCCTTTCAACCCAAACCATTCTATGGTTCCATGATTCTGTGTTTCAGCATGCACTAAGGAATAATGTAGACTCCACCTTTAAACTTGACCTTTTTTTTTTTTCTACCCAGGATTTCCACCATATCTACTGAATGATTGAATGTAGAATGGGATTTAACATGGACTGATGATTGAATTTAAAATACAAAATATAAATACACTATAAAATATAAAAATACAGACATATACGTAATAACTAGAAAGGCAATGTGACTCCTCTTTTGCTATACAGAAAACTTGTAGAAGAGCAGATGTTATTGAGTCTATTTCACCCTCAATGAGGAAGACCTAAACCACCTCACTTTCCTCTCCCCCCCTTTTTAATTTACTAACATTATATTACCAAAATAACTCTGTATTGCTAAGTTTTTGACATCTTCAAGGGACAGAACTTCATAATGCAAATAGACGGTCAACAATTTCACCAAATCCTCCAAAGCAGAGAGATGCTGAGAAGCCATTTCACAGAAGCTGGGAAGCTCGGGCTGACTGTGGTCCAGGGCAGCCAGTCCAGATATGGTGCCACGAATGAAACATCAGGCTTTTCACATGGTAAATGAACATATTTGACCTTGCTGATAGGCTTGTAAAAGTTATTAAGATGGAAAACTGCTACATTTTTTCCTGAACGTTAGTTTATATTGTTCCTGCAGACCTGAGCTCTTCTATTTCAAACACTGAATGAATAGATCTTTGTCAATTCCTTGCACTTCACTTATCTTCAGATGATTTAGGGGTTTTATAGGAATGCTATTATTACTATTACTATTATCAGCAATGTACTCTACAGGGAATACACTGTTCTTTCTTTGAAGTAGCATGTGTTTTACTTCAGTCTTGTATACCTTTAAGGAATAATATTTAGATCCTAACTTGACACCCAATAAGTCAATGAAAATAATGTAGTTCCCACTGATCAATATATCTTAAATGAAGACAGGAAATTCTTCCTACAGTATGAGGCTAAAGAAGAGGAAACTGAATGCCAATTGTTCTACAGTACATGACTGAGACTCTAAGTGAAGATTAAAATGATAATAGATACAGCAATGCATTTTTAGTGGTATCAATAGCAACACATTAATAGTGCTGATACACTAATTCAAAAAACCCCACCTCAGTAGCCTACTAAAAAAACGGGAACATCACTTTATACTAAAAGGAAAATACACTCAAAGACACATATAATCTTCATCATGTTTGCCAGATCAGTTCAGGTAGTTAAGAGTATGCTGATAGGAGACACTATGAAGAATATGAAACATTTTTTTCACATTTAACATATCTGCATAGATAATGATCATTAAAATTGTAAATATTACATAAGAAAGTGTATGTTACAAATGGTTCACTATGATTTTGTTAAAAGTAATTAAAAGAGGGTAAGGAAACAGAAGTATTCTTAATCTTTAAGAAAAAAAAGGTGAATGCATATAGACATACATATGCACCTCTACACATTTTTGTTTTTTATTTTATGAATTTATGCATATGTGTGAGCTCAAGAGTAGGTAAGGGAAAGAATAGTCACTCATTCTCTCTTCAAGTGATCCTTTTTTTTTTTTTTTCTAAATGAGGGATAGGATGCCAACTTGAAGCATTTATGCTAAATTAACATTGATGGCCAATGTATATTTTATAGTTAAGCAGCTTAACAAAACT
This sequence comes from Strix uralensis, assembly GCF_047716275.1. Classification (NCBI taxonomy): domain Eukaryota; kingdom Metazoa; phylum Chordata; class Aves; order Strigiformes; family Strigidae; genus Strix; species Strix uralensis. Next base: position 129,729,332 of record NC_133972.1, on the reverse strand, counting down.
AGAATAAGAATGCTGTTAAGGTTTCAGAACCATTCCTCAAAAATGCAGGAGTGTTACAGCTGAGACTGCTTGCTTTATCACAACGAAGTCTTTTGCCAGTGCTTTGTGATACAGCTTTTAATTATATAGTCACATACTTAGTTTTGCAAGATTAGTTTCTGAGCAACAGAAGACAGTCTTAACATAGGAAATGTCAGGCTTTCATAGCACCAGTAATGTTGCTAGCCTTGCTTATAAATGAAAGATTAAAATTCAGAAGAATACATAACTAGTAATGAGTAGCCTAATGGTGAATTTAATATATGCTTCTTGCCACTCACTGAAGTGCTAAGGCTTGGACAACAGGCCCAAGCCTGAGTTGACCTATAGATGAATCCTGTATATTTTATAACCGATAACCATTGTGCTAGTAGGTATTGTATTAAGTTATAACAACCTATTTATGCTGGTGTAAAAAGTGCTAAAGCATTGAAATACTGCAGCCTGAACAACAGGCCCCAAGCTGAAGCTGCTAACTTAGCATGTAGTCATTAGTAAAATATGTAAACTCGCTAGTGAAAGACAAAATATAATTAGTAGTGAGGAGAGAATGTATCCAACTTTCCTTTTGCAGCCTTGTTCAAGGCTGAGAACCCAAGTATTTGGCCTTGTTAGAAACTCCCTTGGTTCCCCCCCGGAGCCCTGGCCAGGCTTTGGGTGGAATCCAACAGAAGAATGAAACCAGAAACTTTCCGCTCAAAACAAAGGTGCCAGCTATTCTGGCTTGTTGATCTCTGGTATATAAGGCTGGGCTCGTTTGCAGAGACTTTGGATGCCTCACCTATGGGTGGACGCACCGCGTAGGGTTTCCCACTTGCCGGGACAGGCTCTCCAAATCCTCGCTGTAACCAGGGCTCCCCAGCGACTGCGGATCTGGATGATGATGATAATATATGCAAGTGGTGATGTATTTCTTTTAATTACTATTCTCTCTCTCTCTCTTGTAGTAATGATTTGATGCATTACCCTGTATTTTCCTGTTTGTTGCTTTAAGTGCACTGTTCTGCTTCTTCTTACGCTGTTACATTATTTGGTTATCACTAGTAAAGTACACCTACTCTTTTCACTCTGGTGTCCGAGTTTAATTGGTATCCTTAATCAGCAAAACACACACCTGCAAGGACTCAAGAAGATTGAATGGGCAAATAAAAAGAAAATTCAAATTACAGTGTATGAAATACATATAAAAAGTAATATCCAAACTTTCAACTATTGGTTGTGTTCTTTTTTCAACCAACTCCTGTCAACTTTTTTCAATCCCCTGCAAAAGAATTCAAAACCATAAATCTGCTTAAAAAAATCTAGAGTATATTCTAATTCTCACACTTACGTATGTATTAGATGTTTAAACAATTAAAAATGTTTGTCTAGGAGGTAAAATAGACAGCATTTAAATTGCAGGAATTAGCAAAACCACAACTTTTCAGCTATGTTATAATACAAGAAAGGAAAGATGTTTTGGCAAGAACCCATGCTGAACAATAAAATTCATACACTTCTAGCAGCAGACTATCTGATGATACATAATTAATCTTTGATTAATTACTTTAATTTAGACACTACAATTATTTTTGCAGACTGTAACAAGCAGAGTTACACAAGTTTTTTTCAGTGTAAATTGCAATAATTCTACTTAAATCAGGCTTCGATGTATTCTCTTCTAAACTCTCCTTTATCCAACCCTGACTAATTTTTAAGTGCAAACAGAATTTGGTTTTATTTTTATCTTTCTTACGTCTGAATTTTTATTCATTCCTCAAGTTAATTTCTGCCTTTATTCTTACCATTTTCTTTGTTATGGTACTCCTGAATCTTGCTAATCTTGCAGAATTTAAGAATATGAAGCTCAAAGCAGGTGTTTAAATTGGGTCTCAGACACTATCTCAACTTTTCTACATTGTGAAAGATTTAGCCTACTGCAAAAATTGTACCAATAACTGTATAGCTGAGTGCTATATAGTACAATTTAAATGTCCACCTACATAGCAACAGATAATTACACCACTTGCAGTAAAAACTTCCCTAATACTCATGTTATAGGTCTGAAACCATTAGATTTATAGCAAGTCATTTTACAGATTGCTTTCTACATTTTGGCCATGGTTCTTCAACGAATATGTCCATTTCATTAGGAGCTATGCATCAATAACTGAATCCACTTCAAAATGGTTGTCCTAATAGTATATGCTGCCAGAGAGATTTATTTTGCCTTGCCTCACAGATGACACTCATTCACTCACTCTCATCGCCATTTCTGTCTTTTCTCTATTATGTTCCATTTGCAAAATTTTATTAAGCTTTTGAGAAGCACAGGTTGCTACTTTTCCTGCTGGAGTCACTAATTCTTTGCAGCACTGTCTGTTTCCAATAAAGCACTTAAACTGGTTTGCATATTTTTTTTTCTTCCTGGAAGTTGGAAAATTCATGTCATCTTTCTGGGGATTCTGGACAGCTAGTTCAAACATCAACAAAAGTTGCTCACTCTCAAAGGCTAACAAAGTCCTAACAACTGTATAGTTTATTTCAGTAAATTCAGAGTCGCGATGTTTTCTGTACAGTATGTGTGTAGTGAGAACAAAATGTTCAAATTAATCATATTACAACATATTCACTGCCCAGCATACATGAAAACATTTTTGTCCAGAAACCCTGGTTAGTAATGTGGCAAACAAACATGGGAAAAACAAGTTAAATATTGCCAATATCACTTCCAAACTTCCATTGATTTTTCACTATTACAGTTAACTTCTGTAGAAAATGATAACTACTGCACTGCTGTAATGATTTTCAATTACTTAAAGACGGTGTGATAGGAAAGAAAATAATCAAAACAATTAAGATATTTAATGATTTCAAAATGCTTCCATCAATATAGCAACACTCATAATACATTTTCTCAGAAGACATACTTTCTTTTGCTAACTAAACTACTTGAATACAAGAAATAGAACCAAAATACAAAGTATTCATCAAAACGTCCACAATCACTTGCTCCAACTATTAATGTCTGGCAAGAGAGTATCACATATTGCGTATTTATAATTGCTTGGCTTTTAAGAGTTAACACACATATGAAAGCACTTCTTGATGAGATTTGTAAAGCCCACTGAAGTATTGCATAGGTTGCCATTTGCTAATGCAGCTCATTTTCACTTCAATTCTTGAAGAGGACTTTTTTCTTTAATTGCAAATGAATTTGGGGTGGACTATAACGTAACTGCCCCATTTCACAGATAAGCACTTCCTCCCTTGCCAAACATCTTGTCCTTATATAGACATACAGATCACGATAAAGCTAGTCATCTAGGTAACATTTTCAGTGTCTTTTTTCCCACTACTTTAGCAAGGAATATGTCACGTTTGGCACATTAGCAACAGGAATCTTTAACTGACTTTTCAGAAGACACCAGACTCTCACAGTTTTTCTTGATTGCTTCCTATCAATTTTCAAATCAGAGTTTGTCTAATTAAAAATGAAAAAGAATGTTTCCAATCTTTTCCACTCCAAAATGTCATTGTTTTAGCCATCCTATTTGCCTGCACCTCTCATTTTTTCATGCTTCTCATGCTCTGCAGCTGTTGATAGCTCTCATTTTCCTCCTTCACTGGTTTTTAACAGTTCAGTAAGCATAAATTCTGCAGCTTGTTAATCCTGGGAATCATTTTCCTCCAACTCACTGTCTTGTTACAGTGCTATATCTTTACTTGGCTCCTGCCTTGCAATCTGAGCTTCTTCCAATGCTGCTGCTTTATGAAAATTTTTAGGTTTGTGCATTTCCAGTTGGGCAGCTATTGGATAGTGGCAGCCATTGTCCTCCAAGCAATTTCTAGCTTATGCGCTAGAGGTCCTTTTGCTTCTTGGGCCAGTCAACTCAGGAGCTTAGCATAAGCTCAAAAGCTGTGAGTTTTGAAGATTTTAGGTGAAAACAGCACACAAGAAGAGAGTTCTGCTACAGACATAAGAGGCAAATCAAAAGGAATGAACTAAGTGGGAAATGCAGACAAAGACAGCAGCATTAAGGAGATACAAAGTGCAACAAAGCACGAGACCCCAGAGTAACAGGGAAGGACCAAGATGTCAGTAGAATGATTTTCTGCTTAAATAGCTCAGAAAGGATTCTAAAAACTTTGCTTCAGAGAAATTTAACCCCAATGGTTTCAATTTTTTTACTGATTCAAAGGAAACTATATTACTTGTAATATGATATTTAGTTTGCAGTTTTCTCTACCATTGGGGACTACCTGCTACAGAGTACCTAGAAAGAATCAGTTAGACATTGGCAGTAGTCTTTTTTGAGAGCAGAAATTATTCTTTACCTCAGTCAGGATAGCTGTCATTTACTTGATTGGCATCATCAACTGACAAAAACAACCTTTATACTTGGTTTTTTCCCCAAAGGGACCTCTTTTATTTTCATCCTTCTCTACATCCCACGTACCTACACAACATCAACTACCTCAACATATAAAATTATTTCACAGATATAAAAGAAATGTAAAGTTCAAGTACCTAGCGACCAAGTCTTTTCTAACCCATTAGAGTTAAAAAAACAAAACCCAAAACCAAACCAAAGCAAACCAAACAAAACCAAACCAACCAACCAAGCAAAAAAACCCCAAACAACTTACAAGTCAAAACTCAACAAACAAGCAAAAGACCCCATAAACAAAACACTACATAGGCACAAAATTAGGATTCCATGCCTGGCAGTCACTTACTGGACTGGCCCTTTTTTTCCATCTGAGCTCCATTACCACATACAGGTTTCCAGTGTATTCTTTTGATATATTTTGTTAGTCTTTCCCAAGACTAAAGATGGATGGCATGGAAATAAGCATAACCATTAGGGCCTTTCCACACTGAGTCCTACAGTGCAGGAATGGCTTTTTTTAGCTGATAACATACATCTTCCAGACCCCCATGACAAAGGCTCATGTTGGCATAAAGACAAGGTCCAACAACACTGGTGACTGTAGTTTCTTATAGTCTACTCTTGGGATCCAGCAGCTCAATTAAATATTGAAAAAAACATTATGAGTAAACTTGCAACAAACCCTATAAATTTATCACAAAACATATAGCTCTGTTTTTCCTAATATAGACAAATCCCTGAAAGATTTGCATAACCTAAATCACAGGCATGATATTTATACCTCTTCCTTACCACTATGTCTGAACAGTTTTGTATGTAATCATTTCTCAAACATTTTTTCTTGCCTGGACTGGGGACACAGACACAGATTGGAAGCCCTTAGTTCAGGAGATTCATTACAGTAGGGCAGAAACATAAAGGACACAGAGGGCTTTATGTTTTCACTTTCCTCAAAGCACTTTTTTTTTTTTTTTCCCAAGGTAAAAATTACCAAAAACATTTTTCCTCCTTATACTTTACTAACACAAGGCTTCCTGAAGCAAGAAGCTGAGATCTATAAAGCCTCCCAATAGTATAAAAGAAATATTTCATCTTTCTTCCTTATCAACAATAATAATAGTATGCTTATTTTATCCCTTATCCGTACACTTTTATCCTTAATCTTTCATTATCTGAATGCCTTTGCTATTTCAGCCTTTTGCTTTCAGCTTTTGCAGCATTCTACCCCAAGAGCTACCAGTCTTCAAACTCCATCAGATACATCTATTCACTTCCAACATATTTTCCTTTCACACACAATGTAATGCTTTAATTTGACCCATTTGCCTTGCAACTACTCTTCCTGAGTTTTACTCCTCTGTTGTGATTATGGCTCCCATTCTCCTTCTACCTCCTAATAACTAATTTTAATTAAATTAATCAGAATCTGTAAGTGAAAACTACAGTAGTCTTAGTGTTGAAGGATATTTGAGAGGAAAATGGGAATTCTTGATTTATTCCATAGTCATCTCCTGACCTTTTAGGTTCTTTTTTCAAATAAAACCATATAGTATTTCTCCTTGTCTCTATCATAACCTTAGATCATCATAACTAAAGCAAAACTACTACTAAATACACAATAAAGACCAACAGAAACTAGAGGACCAGTCCTGCAGTCACTGTACGTGAAAATGTCTAAGGCTGGAGAGGAGTCCAACCTGAAAGGCAAGATACTTTGCCTCAGCTGGAAACAACAGTAACTTGCTGGTTGGAGTAAACTGCATAGTAACTGGGCACTACTACTAAGTATTAAGTATAGCAAAACTCTACCATGCTTTAATATTTAACAAGTAGAATGTTTTACTATTGGTGGAATAGTCAAATATTGTACATGTTAGTGGTTAAAAGTTTCTAACAGTTATTTTATAAGACCTGATTTTGAACTTAAACTCTCCATTTTCTGGATCTGATGCACTTAAGAAGGCACATTGGCGGTATTGCATGTTTCCTCATATGACTATTTTATAGTCCTTCTTTTATGTTTTTTCTACACCTGATTTTATGATTTTAATTATTTCTTCATAAAGAATATTCCTTTATATAAAATTTAATTACAAAGGTCAGCAAATGCCTTAGTATACTACTAAATACCACACAGTGTTATGCCATCTATATAAAAATCTTGGACAAAAGAAGTCAGGTTAATTTTAATTTAAAAGCATAATTGAACATTAAATGCTTGGGGCACGTTTTATCAAAGTAGGACTCTCATGAAGACTAAAAGAAGCTCAGAGGCTGAGAGGGACAGCTAAGAATGCCCCATGGTCTGACATGGAAAACAATACAGTGTGCATAAATGTGAGAAGTCAAAAAGGGAAGATAGCTCCTGCAACAGGTGGTGTTGTAGGAATTATCCATAAGGACTGGTAACACAGCTGAAAAAGAAGCCAAGAGATGTATGGCATGTATTTGTTCATTTTTACAACTTCCTCAGGTCATAACCATTACAACCTTTAAAATTAAAATTTCCAAAAAACATTAATAAACATGTCGAAAGTGTAAATGAACAGAACAAAAACTGTAGCTTAGGGAAAACTGACAGTCTTAGGACTGGCCTTACATGGAAAAGATAACAAGGGGCCTTTCTGTAAAGATGAGAATTACAAGAAAAATCCTTTCCTGGAAAAAAGACAGTACACAGTGCTATGTTGAGAAACAGACCCAACAGTCCTCCATTTCTTTAAATTAATCCTTTTGCTCACAGATATAATTTCAGGCTTTCTGGACAGAATCTCAGCCAACAGACTTCCATTAATAGCCAAACCTCTTTCAGACACTGAAGAAGCAGCTCCACAGATACGACTGAGTTTCAAAATTTAGAACACTGTCTATAGCCATAATTAACTGCAAAAGTTGGATGATGTCCAGAGCTGCAGTCCTTAGCTTAAAAGTCTGCCTGTAACAGAAGGATCTATATTAAATCCAATTTAACCCAGAATAACATTTTAATGCAGAGCATTCTACACTCATTTTAACACAGAGAATATTGCAGACAAAAAATGTAGTGGGGTTTTTTTGGATATCCCTTGTTTTTTTCTACCAGAAAGTTTCAGCTATAGAAAGATCTCATTCATTTTCAGAGTGAAACTGAGGAAAGAAAATTATTTCCCCCATGTTACAAATGCTTTCTTAGAAATTGAGATCTTGCATCATAACATCCAGCAACACAGGGAATTCAGCAGGAAATTGGCTTTCACATCAGAAATACTTTTACAGGCATTTCCATAGAAAATGGAACTAATTAGACATGGCACAGGCCTTCGATTTAATTTAGCAGACATACATTGCACACAGACTTTTAAGACTTTGACTTAGAATCATAGAATCATTGAGGTTGGAAAAGACCTTTGAAATCATCAAGTCCAACTGTAAGCCTAACACTGCCAAGTCCACCACTAAACCATGTCCCTAACTGCCACATCTACAAGTCTTTTAAATACCTCCAGGAATGGTGACTCAACCACTTCCCTGGGCAGCCTGTTCCAATGCTTGACAACTCTTTCAGTGAAGAAATTTTTCCTAATATCCAATCTCAACCTCCCCTGGAACAACTTGAGGCCATTTCCACTTTTCCTGTCACTTCCTACTTGGGAAAAGAAACTGATGCCCACCTTGCTACAGTCTCTTTTCAGGTATTTGTAGAGAGTGATAAGGTCTCCCTTGAGACTCCTTTTCTCCAGGCTAAACAACCACAGTTCCCTCAGCTGCTCCTCATAGTACTTGTTCTACAGACCCTTCACCAGCTTCATTGCTCTTCTAATCCTTGAAGACTTTAGCTTTATGGTGCATAGTAAATTCATTACAGATTTTTCATGTACCTGAGAACAGCATCCTATGGCTGTAGGAATTGTTAGATTTGTCTCTAAAATTATTACTTAAGGCTTCCTGATCCACAGCAGTGATAAATAGATAGATTTAAATGTTTTTCCTTCTTATATTCATTCTACTGATGTCCAAAGTGCTAGGATGAAAATATTTGATTTAGGCAGCTGGTGATAGGAAAAGATAGAACAAAGCAGCAGTGAAGAACAGACAAAAAAGGTCTGTAACCAACTGAGGATGTTCCTCAACAGGCTTAAAATCAACCAGTGTCAAGTCTTCATGGTCCCATGCTATCTAGCAAAAAGCTAGAAAATAAATAGGAAAAGGATGCCTCTGTTCTTGACCAGAGGCATCCGGTCTCTATTATAAAAAAAAAGGCTTTCACCTCTTCCACTTATACTACTACCTTCAGTCACTGAGGGTTGTGCTGTGAAATATTTGAAGTGTCTAAAGAAAATAATTAAACCAAACTGGGAATAGGAACATTTGATTAAATTTCTAATTTTTCAGCTTCTTCAGAGGGAAAAAAACCTACAAAAAACCAAAACCCACTAGAAATAGAGCACATTAAATGCACATTTAAGAGAAACAATACTAAAAACCCAAACAGATAAAAAGCACATAAATTACAGCTGCAGTCAAGTACTCCAGAGTCCGTGAACAGTAACACTGAGTCACCCACCACATATTACTTTAAGTTCCTGGTATATGTAAATTAACATGTGTTTAATTGTGTGTTTTCATATACCATTTTTCTCCCCACAGAACTTCTGCTTCACTTGTACTCAGAATTAATTTCTCCATCATAGGCTAAGCATCACAAGCTGGTAACGGGTACTGCTGTAATTAAGACAGTTATACACTACTCTGAAATACTGGATTCTTTTCTTGACATGACCATGCAGTCTCTGCATGGTGATGGACAAGAACATAAACCACAGGTGTCACCTGCAGCTTTGATATGTTTCTAGTATTATAATATTCTTATGATTCAACCCCTGGGATCCTGCAAGTGCTTTGTTTACTTAACTAGTAATGGAGGCCTGTTTTGAAAAAATAATGTATTACAGTATGCAAAATAGTCTGAAATAATGAGCTGACAGCTATTCTAATTTTGGCCTTAATTGTCTTCTGTGTAACTTTTACAGGTATGTAAACAGGAAAATATATAACAGGTATGTTATAAAAAGAAAGCTGTTAATATAATAAAGCATCCTAAAACTATCACAGGAGCACAAGAAAACAGCTAATGACAATATTCCATAAAAAGGAACCTTGGTGGTTCAAAATAAATATGGCACACTGATGCTGTGTGAAAACTATATGTTGTGTTACTACAGCTTTGGTAAGTACTGTCTACCTTATGCATCCAATGAGGCACTTCATTTTTTAATATATCATCATGCAATTACAAATTTTATCCACCCAAATATGGATTAGAAATCGCATTAAGGTTGCACAGGGAATCTTACTGATACCATTTCTTAACTTTACAGGCCCTGGTTTTCTTACATTAGTATTTTAAACACATTTCTATTTCATATTATCTACATATGTAATTATTCATTTAAAGCATGGCATATATTATAGAACTTAGCACTATCCATAATTCAGAGAAAGAAATCAGCTGTTCAGGAGAATCCTCCTAAACAAAAGAAACTTGTCAGAAGATTCATAATCAGAACTGAAATATTTGGGGTCATGCATCACTATCCCAAAAGTCAGGAAAGAATTGCTTCAAAATGCAAACTAAGTGCATAAGTCTTTACAACAATAGGAAAAAATGCACCTGCAGAGAAAATTGTGGGTGTATCAGAGACACAGGGATTTCTTGTTCTTGTGGATTTTCTGCTCCTTTGAAGACCATTTCTGTACACAAGATGCATCCAATAACTAGCACTGTCATTTAATTAATTCATATATAGAGCTCTTTTGTTGTGGATATGCAAGATTATTGATTTCTTTTACTGCCCATTAGTGTATCCCTGATACTTTTTTGTAATTAGAATAATTCAAAAGACAGTATGTCAGCCAACTAAGCAACTCATGCAGAGCCCAGACTTTTGCTGTGCATCAATATGCATAGTTTTTTTGTAACTTCAGGAGTGCTTGATTATGATTCTCAACATATTCAATCAGAAGGGGTTCTGAAGAGATTTTCATTTCAATTATGCATGCCTCATTATCATACTTTTAGTGAAGCAGAAAGTACATTACAAGGTGAGAGCCAAAAATGATGAGATGAAAAACACAAAGCATAAGTATCTTAGAAGGATTTCTAAATTTGTCTGAAATAATATTAATTCATAATAATATTAATCATCCTTTCTATAACACTGCATTTTTACATGGCACTTTACCATCAGCAATTCAGAGCATCTTTCACAAGATCAGGTATGGCGTAAAGCTTCAGTAAAGAAAGCACACAGTTATCACTGGGGAGATGAACAAATTAGGAAGTCTTCTGTGATGCAGTGGGATTTAAGGAGAAATGTTTTTCTGAGGTTGAAAACAGGTGCTCAGAAAACAGGAAAGCCCCTAGCCAAGAGGAAATGGGGCACTGTTATGAAAGGCAGAATTGACGAAGATGAAACCTTAGGCTAACAAAGGGAGCTAAAACAAGAGTGAAGCAACACGTAATTAGGAGATATTTGGAGCATGACGCTGAGGTCAGCAGATCAGAAAGTACACCATGGTTTGGAAGGGAAAGAGAAGATACATGACTCTGAAGGAAAAACAACACAAAAGGATGTAAAGAGAGAAATGATGTGGTGAGAAGAACATGACTTTTAATAGTGGTATTTTTGTTAGATGGGAGAGCTGAAACTCAGAATGGATATATGAGTAGAGAAGAAAGAGAGGATGGATAGATATGAAGGGACTAACTAAAAAAGCAGGTGAAAAAATAAAAGGGAAGAACTACAATGAGGAAAGAAATGGAGAGTTGATAAGGTCAGGAAGGGAGAAACTAGATGAGGAATAAGAATGATATATTGTAATAAAGATACCTGAGAGACAGCAAAAAAAAGGCATAAGGAAATAAGAGAGAAATCTATGTTTAACAGTAAGACTGTTTTTACAGAGGAAAATACAGGAAGGCCAGATTGTATATATCCTAGAACATGGCTGATGGAAGAACAGTGCAGGGACACCAAAAAAGATTCAAAGGCAAAGAGGGAGGATGAAGTTAGTATGTGAACAGAAGAAGGGGAAAAAAAGATTTTTTTATTATGTGAAGACCATGGATAATATAGGGAAAAAAGTCAAAAAATAATATAAAAGAATATATTAAATATAAATTCTTAATATAAATATACATTTCTAAATATAAATTAAAAAGGATAAAAATTGCAAAGTAAAGGAAGGAAAGAGAGTAAGAAATGAAGTGAGAAAGAGGAATTGTATAGATTGATGGATTGTGAAGACATAAAGAATGGGTTGACAGAAAACATTAAATTTAAGCCTAGGGGAAGTAATAAAAGGCAGGGGAGGAGGAAAGAATCCTTCTGGATATCAAATTTAAAATGCAAAATTTTAAAAGATTATTCACATGAAGATACCACATTTGTGTGAAGAAAACCACATTGATGGATGGGGCAACCTGATCTAGTGGAAGGTGTCCCTGCCCATGGCAGGGGCATTGGACTAAATTAAAGGTTCTTGCTTCTTTGAAGGTTCCTTCCAACCCAAACCATTCTGTGATTCTATGATTCTACCCCTAAGCTCTAAGACAGTGCTAGCAAACCTGATCTATCATCAGAAAATGGGTGTGCTGTTGAATAAGAGTCAAACTTAATAGGAGAGTGAAGATACGATAGAAGAATATGCATTTAAAAGCAGTAAAAGAAAGTGCTGCACCGACCTTTGAGGAAAATAATTAAGAACTATAATGCTGTATAATATGTTTGACAAATGTGATCTCTATAAGCTAAGCACAAGTGGCAGATGCCTACCTGATCTTACAGACATTAGAATATTTTCAACAGACTTCAGTGGTGGTCTGTAGCTTTCCAAATTCTTTTCCTGACTAAATGATTGCCCTTAAAAGTATCTCGACATAGCAGATACTTTTAAAATTGGTGACATTAATGAATCTTTTTAAGCCTGTGGACTATCAGTAATTTCAAACAAATTCAGATGTCAGAGTTTAATAGGAGTCATGATGAATCAGAACAGGCACTTACCTTCCTCACTAAAATTAATATAGTATTATGATAACACAGCTATAGAATAAATAAGCCACCTCTACTAATAGGAAAGGGCATAAAGACTGCAGGAAAAATGAAGGGTGTTTGATAAGCTTGTTTGCATGACAGAATACGGTGTTCTTCCTACAGTCACAGCAAGAGCAACAATGCAAAGGCTTGTCTACTTAATTATTTGCTACAATTTTCTATCAAGACAAAAACTTCAATTTTCTTCACCTGGTATACCCACAGTAAAAGCAGTGCTGGAAAAACACTAATAAAACACAATATAATACAAACCCATACAATACAATAACTCAAACCTTTAGAATGATCAGTGAGTGGGAGCAGGCTTTTAGAAATTGTTGGTGCACACAGGACAAAAAACATTACCTGTGCCTATTTAAAAGGAATTACATCATTTCTCAAATCTAGAATTTTGTTCAAGAGCTGTAGAAAAAATAAGTAATGAATTTTCAAAAATCAGTGAAATCTCTATTTATTTAGGTGGGAGTTGAATGAATTTCCAGTGGCAAGCAAGTTTGACACAGAATTGTCAAAATACACCTTTGACCTGGTAGTGAACATAACACTGTTATGAGCTGTTAAATCTTTTTTACAGGAAAATATCCTTTATTCCAAATACTCCAGTGTGTACACTGACACTTTTTTTTGTTTAAAAATTTACTAAATGTTCTCCACAGCAGCCAAATGAGATTTCTTTATAAAGAAGTGAAATGTTAGTGTACTTCCTTAATTACCATTGACAATTTAGCAAGAACAAATATAGAATCCAATTAGCTTGTGTGTTCATCCATCTTTTTAAAACAGTTCCATTCAGTTCCAATAGTGTAATCGCAGCTATATTTACTATAAAAAATTATTTAGAACAGTGGAATTGAAAAAGTAGGGCAAAATGCTCTTCACATTCCCAGAAAGCAATTATAAGACAATAAAAACCAAAGTGAACTTTCTCTTGTTCTTTTATCATAACAACATATTCTGGACTGGACAACAACCGTCTATTAAAACTATGATGGCATTTCAAGGTCCATGGGTCTTTATCACTCTTTTATCTGCAGGACATGAGACTAATTTCATCTGTGTGAATCCCAGTCTTTCTTGAAAATAAGCATTCTCAAAATGTTACTGATCTGTAGTCAGCATTTTATCCATGTTTAAAAAAAAAAAAAAAAAAAAAAGAAAAAAGCACTCGGAATAAATCCTTGACAACTATAAATTAGATTTAGACCAATAAATATGTTCTGTCCTTACAATACTTCAGGAAATTTATGTTTCTCATTAAAATAAATTCTCCAAAATCATTCTAGAATACTAAAAAATGTCTCTCCAATGGGATGTCCAACAAATCAGGGGTCTAATGGTAAATAAATAAATGGTGAAAGTAAGTTACACTGAGGTTCAAAGTTTTCACTTTTAATAAATGAAAGTAATGAAACCTTGACACAGCTCCTGATGTGGTGACATTTGAGGTTGAGAGTATTATTTTTTTTTAATAAATCACTTGAGTTTTATACCATTTGTATCCTTTCAGTAGAAACCCAGAATCCATCTGTCTGGCTAAGCTTCTGGGCTAATAAGCTCCACTGCATGTCTCTTGTGTTATTAATCTTTACACCAAATCCAATTTTACTTATCATAAGCACCCTGCTTCCTTCTCTGGACCTTTGAGATAACTAAACATTTGCTCTTCGTGTACAAATAGCAAACTAGAAGAGAGAAAGGACTGGTGTACATCTCGTATCTATCACACACCAAAAAGGATTTCCAAATTTCATCTTCAGAGCTTTTTTCCCTCCAGTGTTATTTATGTGTATATCTGTGTACAGCTTGGACAGGCTTCTCTTTCAATTCTGAGATAATACATGCCTATCTCACAAGAAGGATAAAAAAGCAATGGCATGCAGAACAAATCAAGGCAGAACACAAAGGTATGTATATCACGCAGTGCTCACGCCCTTCTAGCCAGAAACCTGTCCATGATGTAAACTCCATGATCTTAATCGTATAAAGAAAGGAAAAATGTAATCATTTCAAAGACCTCAGGGGAAACCTAATGCTAGCTCACAACCTTTTTTCATCCAGAGTAGTCTTACATGCAATTTGCATTACCATTAAGCAAATAATTAACAAACTCTTTGACCTGTAAAATTTTTTCAAAGACAGCAGCTTCAGATCAAAGTCCAGAACTACTCATGCTAAGGAAGAGATCCAGGAGAGAGCAGAGAGACACACAGAGAGATGTATACGATCAAAAGCTGGACAGCCCTCAGGTTCTTGGGATCCAAAGATGCTGGAAATAACAGAAGATCCTGAAGTTTCATAACTAGTATAAATATAAAATTATGTTCCTTCCATTGTACTCTTCTTCTGGCCCAGAAGCTTAAAACTTGCCATATAAGACTTTTACATACGCCTATGAACCTGTTACTTTTTCATGCATTTAGCATTTGTGTAAGGAAAGGGCAAGGAGGAGAAGAATAGGTATCTGTTTATCATGTTCTTTCCACGAACAATTTCTAGCTTTGATGTCTTTATTCTGTTTCTTAATCACAAGACGCTGTGAGTGCACATCCAAATGTGGAAACAAGAAAATCCCAGGAAAGTCAAAGGCTGTTTCAGTTTTGATTTGATTTTCAAGATGCCTTGATGGCCAAGGCAGTTATGTAGTCAAAGAAACATCGCATTGTGAAATCACAGGTGTCTGTCAGTGTAATAGAGGAAATACAGAAGAGGAAAAAGATGTAGGAAATGAACATGACTGCTAGCAGTATATAAACTAAGATCACATTTAGGGATTAACCTGCAGGTGCTTTCATTAATACAACGACTATTAATGAAACTATTACACAAATATCTTACAATAGATTAATAGGGATTCCACTAAAAAAAAATCTACTAATGAAATACATTATTAAATTAATTGTTCCTTCCATTCTTTTGAAGGAAAACCTGTATTAAGGTGTGACAAATTATAATGAAAAACGGCTGATAAATCTGAACATCACCCTCAGAAAATTTCTGAGGATAACTAGCATTGTCAGTAAGCAATTAACTTCAAGTAAAGACATAGCAAGTTCTGTTCTTTAATATAACTTTAAACTAATGTTGAGAAAATATATTACTGCTTTCATGTTTCTGAAACAGTGAAACTTCTCAGGAAACTGATTTTGCATACATGCAAGCCTCTCTTCATACCCATTACATAGTTTAAAAATAAGCAAAATAATTACATGCTTAAATGTCACCACTGGGAGAAGGTGAGGTAAGGCGAGATTTGTAATGACATTTAGCCTTTTTGGAATATATGGAACTTAATATTCTAATATCTACAGTAAATCCAATCAAAGTTTTCAGCCAAAGCTTTAATTCAAATGACATACAGAGACTGCGGAACCAGCCAAATGCCTCTTTATTAAGTTGGTGGCAGGTGGACACAAAAAGGGCCAAACACCTTCCTATCAGCACTACAGTATGCAACAAGCAGAAGCATTAAACATTGAAGATCCATCTACAAAGCTTCTATATGGGTCTGTCCCCACTCACAGACTATGAAGTGCACAGAAGAAAATGAGATATGTTCTCAAATATCTATGTGAAATTTGTGAACTTGTTAGTGATGAAAAAAAGATAATCTGAGGGTACAAGTATTTAATTTGTCATTTTCTTAGAAGATATAAAATGACACAGCATTTCACACATTCAAAAATTAGCATTTCTTTATGCTAAACACTGTAATACCTATTATTCTGCAGGTATTCCCTTAAAGCAGGAATACAAAATCAGTTCCCAATCCTAACTACAAATGCCAGATCTCATGAGAAAAGGGCCCAAATCTTTTTGTTGTCTGGATGTATTACCTGAAATGTCAATGCAGAGAAAAGTATTGCAAACTCTCACCAGAACCTGACTTCCTCTGGAACAGGAGCTGATAGTTGTTCTACACATCATGTACATCAATATCTATAAGTGAGTAGTGTCTTGCAAGATGCTCTTCTGACTTCCCCAAACTTCTTCCCAGGCCTTTGCCAATTATTTGTTTTTTTATCAGATCCTGAACTTAATTCAGCCTTCTAGGTTTTAATCCAAGGATTACCAATTGATCTAAGTAATGGCCTCTGCCAGGTCCTCCACTAGGTAACTGCTGGTGGTAAATGCATGGAAACAGAGCCTTCAACACAAGTACCATTTACTTCCGAACACAGGGCACACAGTCTGTACTAAGCAAAGTGGGTTTCTCTAACAAAGAAATCGACAAGCGGAACATTTACCAATGCACTAACATTCCTCGACCACCTTCCAGAAGGGAACCGCTGCACAGGAAATTTGCAGTCTTGTCAGTTGTCGCAGACAATGTACAGGAAGGTCCTCTGCTGTTTGTGGACCTCCCCTCATTTTGCCAGTAACTTGTTTTCAATGCTCTGAACAACCCAAGGTCCAGCAAGTGCAAAAAAAAGTTACCTTGAAAAGGAAAACCTAATGCTTTCTTAAATCTTGGCCTTCTTTTGGCTATCGCACATGCCAATTCACAGTTTAGCCCTTTGACTTCAAGCAGGCAGTAAACAATAAAATCAGGTGATACATAATCCGTATTTTCAGTAAGAAATAAGATACACATTTTCCCAACTTGTAATGAATATTATACATATCATACAGTACTTTTGAACACTACAGTTCCTAGGTCTTAACAGCATGTGGGATAGGGGAGAGGCAAGTGTCTTATTAGACCAGAAGGATGTTGAGAGTTAACCTCAGTAACAACCACACTTGCTCACTCCCACCCCAGTGAGATGGAGGAAGAAGAAAGGAAGAGTAAAAGCAAGAAGACTTAGGGATCAAGATAAAAACTGTTTGTTAATGAAGTATAAGTTGAAGAAGAGAGAAAGAAAACAAAATGAAACAAGCAATGCAGAGGCAATCACCCACCACCTCCCACAGGTCTGGGAGGCTGCCCAGCCATTTTCTGAGCAAAGATGGCTAACCTAACTAAACCCCCCTCTTTTTCCCTATAGAGTATGACTCTATATGGCATGGAGTATCTCATGGGTTAGTTTGGGTCATCCAACTAGGTGTGTGCCCTACCAACCTCTTGGCCACCCCCAATCTATTCACTGTGGGGGCAGAGTGAGGAGAGAAGGCCTTGACACTGTTTGGCAACAGCTAAAATGTCAGGCTCTTATCAGTACTGTTCTGGTCACAAAGCTAAAACACAGCACCATACCAGCTGCTGTGAAGAAAATTATCTCTATCCCAGCCAGCCCAGTACACAAGAGATTTCTGAAAAAACATACGCAGAGGTGGATGGAGAAAATGCTATCTTGTATCTCTGCACCCATCTCACGGCATTTGACTTCACAATAGAACAAGTTCCTGATACATAGATTTTTGCCTACTAGTAACACTTTTTATTTCCCATTTTGATTTGAGATATTATTTGTTTTGTAAAACAGACATGACTTTCCATAATACCTTTATTAGTTCTTTAACATTAGGCCTGAACTCTGAGTCTGATTTGACCAAAGTACTTTTCTTTCACCTAAATGTTCCAGGGCGAAGGATCTTCACTCACACTGACTCAAAATCTCCTTATACAGTGTAGTCTTCCTCACAGTGAAGAAACTCCACCTGAAAAAGTCTTCTTACGTTCATTAAATTTTATAAACAATATTCAAGCATCCATTTTGGTCTGCAACTGAGGTCCTAGCATCCTGTACACAGGGCCATGCAAATACAAGGCAACTCTACTTACACATGTCCATTCGACTTGTTTAGCAGGAGTCTACTACCAACTCAAGAGAAACAAGATTTTACCATCTACATTTCAGAAGAGATTGCTAGATAATTGTTTCAGAATTTTAAATCCTGTTACTAATTTAAATCGATTTTAAACAGAAATTAGCAACTAGATAGTTATAGGATATGTGGGATATCAGAAAAATACCTAGGGAATAGATGTACAAATAAAGGAAGACACCATAGCAACAGGCATAATTTTTACGGTTTAAGTAGAAAAGAAAGAATGCATTGACTTTCTACTTGGATTCATGCAGCCATCAAAATTAATTTAAACTAGATACAAGACCTGTACAGCCAAATTTAATTTCTGAAGCAATTTTTCAAACAACTACACGCCAGTTGCAATGTACAGGATGAGATTCGGGTACTGTATCCTTTATTGTAGCAACTACTTGGTAATTTGTCTGTCAACTCTCTTGCTAGTTGAAGTGTGTCTATTAATCTGTGTTTGGATCAAATCCAATTTTCTAATCTTCTCAGCAGCTTTCACAAAGACTTCGTATTTCATAAAAAGAACCTCCCACAACACACATTTTCCTCTGTCTTCCAATATGTTGCATTTTCCTTCGAGATAACTCCGGTCTAGTGCCCAAGGTTAACATGCTTCTGTCATGGACTGGCTGCACAACTAATGCATTCTTCTGGATCTACAGAGATGAAAAACACCGGATTTATTCTGGTGAGCAGGAATTCCCTTGTTCAGTAAGGTATTTGTTAAAGGAAAGAGAAAAAAATATTTTGCGCTATTTTAAAGATTTTACACAATTTTTTAACGATTTCACAAGGTTAACATCAATGACTTTGTAGCAATTAAAGCAGACAATAATAAAACCAGTTTAATACACATCTATAGTAAACATAGGCTAAATATAGGTTAATGATGAGAATTCTGTGCATGACTAACTAGTTGAGTGCAGAACACTATTTTTTGTGCTATTTCAGATTTCATTACCAAGATGGGATGACCACAACTGACTCATTATGCTAAGTGTGTAGTATAGATATTCATGCAGGTTATTCTAGTTATTACTTTTTTTTTTTTCTTGTGAGCTTTCTGAATAGAACACTTGATTTTAAAGAATACTTTGTTGTTAGGAATGCAGACTATTCCACTAACACTATTGATCACCATGAACACAGTACTGCTGGTCTGCATCATTAGCTTGGCTGCCATATGACAGATTTGCTTCACATTATCTTTCCTTCACATTATCTTTGCCACCACTAACTTGATGGCACTGATATCTCTTATGATAAAACAACTGACGACTAATGCTATCTTGACCTAGGAACCCAGAGCCACAGATGTATTGGTTATGAAAAAGGAAGAGCAGATATGTTTTGAAGATGGACTCAATAGAAGGGCACTAGAACTATGTTTTGCTATGAATTCTGATTGCAAGGGTTGTACAAGTAAAACCTGGTGGGCACACAGCCTTACAAGATAACAGGAATGTTGCCTTCTGCTCCCTTTGCAGTTGGTGGAGAGACATGAACTTCTGCAGCACAGTCAAGCCCATTTAAACCTTCACTGCCCCTAAGGATGCTCTCCCTCCATCCACTGCAGGGAAGAATAGAACAGTTGGCTGCACATCAGACACACCACACTCAAACATCTAGCATTAGAGGGGATTAATCCAGGCCTCAGTGTTTTGCTATTCTCTTTCATTCACTCTGCATTAGAATTCTTGTTTTAATTGTATCATGGTTAATGAGTTTAACACAGTGGATGGATCTGCCTGAGAAAAGGATCTGTAACTTCCTACACAATGCTTAAAGGAAAAAGAAAATGGACACTGAATTGTTTCTTCTCTGAATAGGGACATCCTAGTAAGAAAGAGATGGAGAAAACCTCTCCTTATAACAGCAATACTTTGAAATGTCTTTAAATGTCGCATTGTCAGCAAATATGTCAGAAAAGTCTACGCCCTCTCTTTATGCATGAGTACAAGCATGTTCACCTCAGTGCACAGGGCTTTTTCTCTTTGTGGCAAGGACTCAAAGTAATTATCTTGACCATGGCTGTAAAACATAGATAACTAGACCGTTAAAGCTGAAAGGAAAAACATGTAGTTTGGAATGAATTAATAACTCAGATGAAAATATAACCATATGCATTACTTGATAGGTAGTACAGTATGGATGGTTCCCAGAAGGCATAAATACAAACAGAATATAATCAACAGTGGTTTTGTTATTGAATTTACAGCAAGGAGAGTAGATTTTCATCATAATCCTACATCAGAGGCAGAAGGACACTAGACGATTTACTGCAGATTAACAAGACTACTGCAAGATAAATAAAGTATGGCTCAGCATTTTCAGAGTACTAGAATAACTATAGTCAATGGAAATGTTAAAAGAAATGCTCAGATAAGACTTAAGGAAGCTGTTTTCCTTCTCAAAGAAGTTAAGCAAACTCTGCTAATTTACGAAGATTTGAGGTTCTTTTCAAGGAACAACTGTTATCTACATCACTGAATGACTTCCTTCTACTGTATAGACCTTCTATCATCCACATCAAGTAATGAAAATAATTAGCAAATGATTTCTAAAAAGAAGTAAAATAATGTCTTTACTCATCCAAAAATATCTAATTATAGCAAATAATATATCAAACTCTGCCCATCACTCACAGCTACAGGGAAAAGTTCTCCAGTGACAATCTGAAGGAGAAAAATGCAGAGTTTTTAAAAGGCCAAAGTTTATTTCTCAAATAAGGAATGATCCTTTACTACTACAAAACTTCTCTACTGCAGAATATCATATTTAAATAAAACACTAACAAACTCAAGTAACAGAGAAATGTTCATAGTTTTAAGGATTTTCTTTCATGACATATTCTTTCTAGTCATGGAAATCATGATAAATAGGTAAGAATATCTTTCAGAGCAGTACACTACTGACAGTGATCTGTCATTCCCATGATCTTCCACTCTTTTCCTTTAGTCAGAAGGACAGAATACCCAACTGCCATCTCAGCTGTTTTACTCTTCACCAGCAGGTTCCCTTCTGACGATTTCAGTCATTTCTGTGACAGTGCTGTCTCTCCTGCTTAACAAACAAGTCATGCTTTCTCCTTGGAAGATGAAGTAGTATTTTTATATTTCAGTGATTAAAACACACAAATGTACAATTAGTCTTTAATCAGAAGACAGCAGAATGATAGCAAGAAAACTGAATTTATTGAGCCTGATTCAACCACCTAAAAGGTAGACATCTAGCCTTAGCTTCCTATTAGTTGAGAGAAAAGCATCAACATCTCAAAGGGTGATTCATTCTACCTAGCTTAGAGAACTTCTTTATAAGGAAATGAATCCTATTTGACAACATCATTCAGGTATGACTGAGACCAATGCCATTTAAAATGCATTAGAAAGTGAGCAGTGTTGTACTATTGTACAGCATGCAACTGAACTAACTGAAATATAAAAATGAAATATAAAAATGAAATATAAAAACTGAAATATAAAAATGAAATATAAAAAATACAAATGGGTGTTAATTACTAAATAGCTGTTTGGCAATTGTTCTTTGGGTCTGTGTGCGTACATATATGTAGATAGATGTGTCTGTATATGCCACTATTCATATGTACTATGAAAATATATATATAAGAAAAGATTTACAGAAGTGAAATGTATTGGGAGAAGACTGGCAGAAATCCACCCTTTTGTTTCAGTTTGGTTTGTGGGATACTATTATGATTTTAATTAGTAAAACACTCTGGAAGAAGATACTAAGTCTTAACCTAATGGCATAATATAGTCATGGCAGTCATTTCTCATAACCCTCAAGTACCTGAAGATCCTGCTTTTATAAGTTTTTCTGAATGTCTAGGGGGTATTTTTTGCTTTGTTTTCTTTTTTTGGTTTGTTTTTTGTTTGGGTTTTTTTATGGCAGTAGAATCCTGAAAGTGTTTCCACAAAGTTTCAGAAATATTTCACATTCAGCAATGGCAGTTATGACATGACATTTTCTATCCTGACAACATAAATTTTGGCTTTATCATTGCAAGTGATCCCAGGGGTCCTACAAAGCTGACATGTTCAGTACCCTAATGAAAGCTAGACCTTGTATCTGATCTAAATAGCCACAAGTAAGGATTACATCCTTTAATATAACCTTATCAGCCACATGTATATTCAAGCCCCTGGGGGAAACTGTTCCTATAACATGAACCTAAAAAACATAAAAGATCAAGGTACTGAAATAAGGTAAAAGGAGAAGAGTCTGTGCACACAAGTTATGAATTATTTTCTCCTGCATATAACCTGCATATAACACTGGTGCACAGTCTGGGGCTGATCAGAAATATGAGAACATGAGACTCTTCTCTGTTCAGTTCTTAATAAGCAAATGAATGACAACATAATTTCATGCTCCTCAATAATTCAAGACAAATGCTCAGAGTATTCATTTTTCTCCAGTTTGTTTTCTACATCCCATGCTGTTTGCTTTATAGAGAAGAATGAAAAGCAAACACAGAACAAAAATAATAAAATATCACGGCAAACAAAGGAGCAAAGCAAAATGAAATTAAAAATATGAAACAATAGCTTATTGCAAAAAGAAGCATTTGGAGAACATTCTTGCACAGAATTAGAGCATAACTTAAGTTCTCTCAAACTTTCAGTAACAATGTGGGGTTTTTTTTAAGAAAATAATTTAAAAGAATTTTAATAATGTCCACCACATCTTACTGTGTGCTGACCTAGGCTGTAATTTATACCATTTTTCATATTTTACAGCATTTATCCCACAATTTCTTTGTTTGATGAGTCATCAAACAAAAATATTTTCCAGATTATTAAACTACTTTACTTAAAAGCTGTGTACAGGTTCTAACTCCATTTGTCAATTCTTAACTGCAGTTAAACAAAAGTTAAAGATACAACTAAGATGTCTCATCTAGACTATGACACTATCTAACATATAACATGTAATTTCTAAATTTATAAAAAGGTGACTTGGTGCAAGATACAAAGGTATAAACATAGAGATATGATATAAAGAAGTAAATGAAAGAACAAAAAAAAAAAAAAAAATAGAACTCTAGAAGAGCTTCCAGTAGCACAGACTGATTTAACATTTGGCCACATGTTGCTTTCCCGTATTTATTTATTTTGGCTTTGAATTAAACACATTATTTTCACCTCCATCTGTCAGAAAGCAATCCTTGCCCCAGTTTTTGTTTGTATCGTTCTCTGTTTCCTTCACAGCATTAGCATTTTGTCCTCCACCAAGAATGAGTGGTCTCTTACAAGATCAGTATTTCAAGTAGTGATTTTGAAGATGACATACCCAACAGGAGTTCAGTGAGGTATACTTCACATTCTCATTACAATAAATGTCCATGAGCATTTTAAAGGAGAAAATGATTTTGTGGAAAACCTTAGCATACATATTGTTATAACCTGGCCTTTTTGCAAGGACAGGGAGGAAAAAAAAAATGATAACAGACATCACCGGTGAAGAGAATAAGGTTAACTACGGCAAGAAACAAAGGGATAGGAATCAAAGGAACAAAAATACCTCTTGAAGGTACTTGTAGTGATACATTTCATATTTCATACAAGTTAGAAATTAAAACATCCTTGAAAACAACTGAAATCCATGTGAAGTGAGAAAAGCATAATTTGAATTAGGGATTTATGTACATTTATTTTATTCTAACAGTAAAATGAAATTCTGAATTATTGCTAGATTGATTTAAGCATTGCCATTGAATTCTGTAGATCCAGAAAAATTTCCAGATATGGTTCAGAAACTCTCATCAAGTTCATTGTTAAAGCTGGCAACATTTGTTAAGAGACAAAACTGTCTTAAACGTCATTTAATAAATTCACAAGAACTAATCCTGTCATTACTTGACATATTTCTCTTATAAAATTTCTACAAGTAGCATAATCAAACTCACACAGATGCTGGTATTTCAGAAAACAGTGGTTTTTGGATATTTTCACAATCAGAAATTTCATTTCACATTATTTCAGTTTTCAGGCATTTGCTCTATCTTTATTTTACTGAAGATGCTATGCTGAGTTACTTATGTAATAAAACCTGTGGAGTCAGTATGTTCTTAAAATTCTTTGAACTTCAGCAGTTCAGCTCTTTCTATAGTATTTGACAAGCAACCTTTGTATTTTTGAGATCACTGTTTGATCATTCTCATTATCTGGACTGGAAATAAATGATTGTTCTTAAATCCTAAGGCTTAGGCTCAAAATTCCTACAGGAAGTTACTTCATTGTAAAACTAAGATAATTATCTTTGAAATCATCATAGGCATTAAAAAGCCACTTTACAAGGAGTTCCACATGCCACGCTTCCATCCTGTAGACTAAACATTGATGATATGGGCTTTTTTTTTTTTCCCTTTTGAAAGACATATGACCTCAGGCCAAATGAATCTCAAACTAAGATTAAGATGAGCCAGTGTGGCATGTGTATTTTCACTCAGCTTCAAAAATGTAACTGTCCAGTACAAATTGTAAAATCAAGAGACAACTCTCCAGAAGATGAATTAGACTTATGCTTCACAGGATGTCCAGAGGGATTACAATTTCAAAACAGCAGAAAGCTTAGCAGAAGAAACTCTGACTGCAGTACAAACAGCAAGTTGCATGCACTGATTCTGATCACAGTCAATGAGTGAAAAAGAGGACCACTGTCAAGTACATGATCACAGTCAAAGTGCTCAAGTCACTGGGCTTCCAACAGTCCCAAGCAAAACACAGTGCTGACACAAGTTAAACATGGGAATCGGTGTACTGGAATTTAAATGCTTTTTTTTTACATGGGAGTAAGATAACCCACATAGTCTCACCTGCAGAAGCTGGGCAGGGAATACCACAAGATAATAAACAGCAAATGCAAGTTGAAAATACTGGGAGATTCTGCACCCACTTCTGAATCAAGACTCACTCCACTATTTGTGATTTGTGGTGTTTTTTCCTGAAGAGCTTCTGACGACTTCAGAGTGCCTCTCACAGCACCTCTACCACATGACCATCTAGTTACCTTACCTTCACCTTTAGCCAGGTCTGTTTTACTAGGACACTGGCAGCAAACACAGAGGTTTTGGACAGGTGGAAAAATTTAAAATGGTGACATAAAAGAAAAGCTAGTTATAGTCTTTAGATGATAATCAAGTGAACGGATCCTTGAGGTAAACTGTAAATGCTAAGCAATGCATTTTGCTCAATAGGGATCAGGTGAGAAGAGTAGTGACACAAGCAGCAGTAACATGTTACTTTCAAGTCATTCCCTCCTACATGAAACGTCAGCAGTCATAAACTTTATTCTTTTCTTTTTCCTCGAAATACAATTTCCATGAGTCCTTTAGATCTTTATATTGTGGCCTTTATCATAGTAGCCAAGATCTAATACTGGGCTTTGTAAACTGAGATTTTGCTCAGAAATAAATTCTGTAAATCTGCAAAAGCAAGATGGACCCACGCTATCGCAGTGAACAACCAGGCTGCAGTTGTCCATAAAGGACAACTGTGTAGTTTAGATCACACATTAGTTGTACTTGTTTAAATGTTTCTACTAATTGTCTAACTTCCTCAACAGAAGGAAAAATATATGTAAATTCTAATTCATCTTGCTCTTAAAAATAATGCACCTTCCTGTCACTGTGACAATTTCAGAGGTTGCATGGCTGATCATTTGAATTTCTAAACCTTCCTTATATTCACGTTCCACCTAAAATTCCATCTGTTCATTAACAGTGTCACTTGTAGGGCAAGACTCTTTTCACCCAGTAAGCAGAACTGACACAAGGAAAATGATAGTGAGATTCCACAACAAAAGCAAGTTTTCATTCCATTAATTCCTTTTGTGCCTGGGTTATAATCTATGATTCTTATACCAAGTGCAAACCAGACATTTGCAAATGGCAAACAGAAAGGCCAAACCATTTATTCCAACTTGATTTACAGTATCCCATTATTTTGCTTATGCAATTTCAGCATGCTCAGGAAACTTTCAGGAAACACTACAGATCACTCAAGTTTTATGTAGTGAAACACACATATGAAACAATTTCACAATTCAAATCCCATGCTTTTCAGATAGCTAGTATATTGTATTTATTTATTCTTTTCTAAGTTTCTGTTTTTTCTCTTCCAATGCTTTCATCTTAGCTTTAAGAACATGGTGGCTTCCAGAAGCTCAACAGAATTACTCAAATGCTTAAGTACACGCATGTTTGCAAGAACAGTGTTTTATCTTTGTCTTTTCACATATCATGTAATGCACGGCATATGATGAAACATTCTAATAATGGTGAAGGCCTGGAGCAGTGGCCCTTTGTATCTGAATCTTCATACTGTGAATTGTTCATCAGGCAGTTCATTTTAAGTGTATCAGAAATGCTTCTTCTGTGGGAACAGATGCCTTCAATGGCTAAACTCTATTTGATATCTCAGACCCTGAGATTCCTACTGTGTACAAGATGATAATCATCTTAAGATTCTGGTAACACAAGAGGAAAACATTAGAGTTATATACTTTAAGAGGTACAAACACAGTTAAAAAATGTTTAGGTATCTAAATCGATCATAATAAACAAAGCTAGCAGATAGTGTTTGCTTTGTTCACAGTGCTGGCTTATTTCTTTCTCAGCCTATTCAATCTGCATGGTTATAAAAAGATCAGACTTGTATTACGCTTGTATTTCTTGCAGTACTTCTAATCTGATTTTCCAGTGTTGGATTCTGAAAAGTTTATTTTTAAGACTTAATCTTAAACATGATAAGTGAAGAAGCTAATGGGAAAAAAATCTAAGTTGCTCCGCTCCTCTGTTAAACCATTTTGGAGAAAAAAGGAAAAAAAAAATTTGTTGCTTATCCTGGATATTCATTTGTACCCAGCTTACTGCATTAATCATTCACAGGTATCAACCAAGAGGCAATATAATGTAGTGGCTGAGTGTTTTATCTGATGTCTCAAGACATGAACGAAATAACAAATGAAGTAAGATAATGGACAATGAGAGACTACGAAGGTTTAACAAGTTGTTCAACACCTAGATTCATGTTGTATACAATCAACAATTGTTACTCTTGAACTGATCAAAATTCCACTTTGGTCAACACTGGGTAGCTCATTTTCCTGGCAAGTTACCATTTTGACTTGAACAGCAGAAGCTAGTTTCCCTTTTTCATAAATGAAGACTTCGTCCTTTTGTTAAACTAGAATTCCCTTTTTCTTTTTTTTTCTTTCCCCCTCCTAAATGAAACTGGATAGAACTCAGATCTTGAACATCTGGAGTTGAGGATACAAAAAGTAGGAATGTCTCTTCTGTAGTATCTCTGCTTACATCTCTGCATCATTTTTGTGCTTGGTTTGTGTGAACAGAGAAGGACAAAGAAAAAAGATTTTCCACTGTAGCATCATCATGGAGAGGAAGAAAAGGAGAAATATAACTTTCAAGGTTTTTATTGTAGTTTTATTTTTGGCATTATTATAATTTATTTTATTTATTTAACTTAAAGACTAGGTGATTTCTTTCTCTAAAGTCTAGTATATTTGGTTACGATTTTTTTTAAAATAGAATGTAAGTACTTTAGCTGTGTATACCTTAGTTTCAATTTAGGGATAGTAAGTATACTGTGTAGATCTCAACATTTGTTTCCTGTCCTTAAGCTACCATTAATTTTCAATTTTTATTAAAGATACCTTTTTTTAATCGAGTTAAAAGGAGTTCACAGAAGTGAGACATTTAACACAGTTCATGGATGGTTCCACATCAACATTTCACTACAAAAAAATCCTGCTAGTAATTGTTATGAAAGATTTTTTTTTTCCTTCACTTTGGCACTCTGGAATAGAATGAAGCTGAATTCTAAAATGATTAATTTACTCCCCTTCACAAAAAATCATTAATTCATTAAACAACTTTAATGTTTAGAACTTACATTCAATTCAATTCAGCATAAAAATATTTAACATTTCTTCTTCACAAAATATTCACTCAGTTCAACATGATCTTTATTTTAAGCATCTCTGTCTCTATACTTAACCAGTTAGTTTGTGATGAATGCAGATTACTGAATCAGGCTTTCTGGGGTGAAAAAAAAAAACACAACAACAAAAAAAAAAACAAAAAACAAAAAAAACAAAAAACAAAAAAAAACAAAAAAACAAACAAACCCTCATTTCTTCTTCCTAGTTATTTACTTCATGGGTTTGATTGGTGATTTTGGGTTAAATCCTAAATTATGTTTCAAGAATAAAAATGCATTAAGCAAAATTAGTATCAGAAGTCACCAGTTTTCTGTCTGCAATCACTGGTTGGTGTGGCTGGGATAAATATTTTCTAGGATCACTGGATGTGGACTGCAAGTGAACGTATGCAAACCCACTTATGCCCTGACAGATGAGACCCTGCAAAAACAGAAACATGAACTGGGTCTCCCCTTCAACCAGCTCTCATGCTCACTGTACATCTCTCCTAGCATAGGCTCAGGTGTGACTAACATGATGGAGAGGAAATCTCATGATGATCTTCAGATGAAAGTAGCTCATATCTCTGCTTAGCTGACAACATTAGCTATCATATGTGTAAGGTCAATGGGAATTTTGTCACTAGGTTAAATCCTAACTCCACTGAATACTACTCTGTGATCTGGGAACTGCAATTGATTAGGGTTTTAACTCTGTAATCCTGCCAGGGAACAGCAATAGGTGCAAAAATTAATTGGAGTTTTTATTCATATTCACAGGTTTTATTTGTTCCTCTTGCAACTTTACCACTTTTTTTTTTTTAATTTGAATGTTAGTTTATCCCAGAATAATTAATGGAATTATGAAATATCATCATCAGTCTCCAACTCTCCTTTTCCTGAAGATACTTTTGAAAAAAACCTTAAAGTTTCAGAGCTTAGGCCATATTTATTATAACAATCTACTGTGATTTTAAAAAAAATTCAGTCAGTCAAATAAAAACTTTATATTATAGGGTAGAAAAAGCTAACCAACAGTCCAAATTCAAACCTCGCATCAGACAGGCAACCTGGCTAAGATACATCAAACGCCAGGAAGTCTTCAGTTTTCTTACCTTTGCAGAGCTTCAACTCAAATAGCACTTTTTTTCCCAGTAATGGTAAGGACAAAAACCAATACTTAATTTGTAATGATTAAAAGTTTTCTGGGCACAGAAAAAGAAAATCAACAAAGCAATGTCCTCAGGCAATCCTATTTCATTTAATCTTTTTTCTTCTCCCTTCCAGAGCTCTACTGCTTTTTCTTTATTATTCTTTCTTCATACCAACTTTCACATTCATTTGAACTAGAATATACTGCTATATATGGAAAGTCATGTGAGCAACCTTTAAAGTGTTCGGTCTTACTAAAACAGTGAAGATTCTTAAAAATAAAATATTAATTCCCATAATAGCCCATCTGCTGCACACTTCCAACAATTAAACTTCTTAGGTTTTTGAAACCAGGTGTAGTTACTTCTTTGAAATCCTCTGGTTTATGATTATGACAGAAAAAAAATAGTTCAAATAATTTTATTTTTATTTTTACTTTAACATTTTTCTTTCACAAGTATTCACTTTATAGCTCATTACAATTTAGCAGGTAAATCTGGAGAAGGAGTAGTGGTATGGTGAAATTCTATATTCATTGCTATTTTCAACTTCTTCTAAGACCACAGAAGTAATTCTGGAAGCATTTCAGCTTAGGACTCTGTGGTTACATGAACTCTGGTAAATTAGATGTGCCAAAGCCTGTTTGATAGCACTGGGAGCAAGTGGCATGGCTTGCATGCAAAATGTTAAAATCTCTTCTATTTCAGAACACAGGTCTTATCTATACTAGTTATCAGGAACTGCGATTGACCTATGCTAGTCCCTAAATTGTCCCTGAATATTGTTTGAGAAAGTGTTAATTGCATAAGCCAAAGCATTTTAGGAAACATGCCAACAACTAAACAGCTCTAGCCCTGTTTGCTACTATACATAGCTTGTAAATCCATCATCTTCTAAAGTACAAAGCAATAGCCCCTTAAACACCTTCGGATATGTCCTGGTTTTGGCTGGGATACAGTTAATTTTCTTCCTAGTAGCTGATACAGTGCTGTGTTTTGGATTTAGTTTGGGAATAATGTTGATAACACACTGTTTTAGTCGTTGCTAAGTAGCGCTTATCTTAAATTAAGGATTTTTCAGTTTCCCATGCTCTGCCAGCAAGCAGGTGCACAAGAAGCTGGAAGGGAGCCTGGCCAGGACAGCTGACCCGGACTAGCCAAAGGGATATTCCATACCATAGAACGTCATGCTCAGCATATAAACTGGGGGAGTTAACTGCCCAAGGGGGATAGCTGCTCGGGCATTAGTTGGTGGGTGGTAAACAATTGCACTCTGCGTCACTTGTCTTTTCTTGGGTTTTATTTCTCTCTCTCTTTTTGTGATCTTACTTTTCATTACAATTTTTATAATTTATTATTATTGTTATTTTTATTAGATTATATTTTAGTTTAGTTTTTAAACTGTTCTTATGTCAACCCACGAGTTTTACTTTTTTTTGATTCTTCTCCCCATCCCACTGGGGTGGGGGAGGAGTGAGCAAGTGGCTGCGTGGTGCTTAGTTGCTGGCTGGAGTTAAACCATGACAGGATATAATACATTGCTCTCATTGTAAAAATCACTAGTTATAAAATGTAAAATACAAATTGGAAATGTAAGTCTCTTCTCTGCTTGGGAACTGCAAGTAGCGCTATGACCTTCGGCAAAGATACCCTTGCATTTAAAGATTTCTTAATTATATTTTAAAGCAATTATACTATATAGCAATATATAGCAATTAATATAACTACTGTGATATTAAAATAATTAAGTCAACAAAAAATATTTAAAATCCTGAAACGTGCATTTTATACCAGTACTTCTGTGAGCTTAATTTCAACACTGATTATTTTCTCCCTTTTGCTCACACCTGTTTTACACTAGATACAATTTACCAAAAGTCAAAGGGACAAAATAATTTTAAACAGGTTATTAATAAAACAAAAGGCATCATTTGGAAAAAAAAGGTAAACTAGTGAAAATAATGACATCCTGAAAGCATATGTTGTGTGTATTTGCCATCACTTGATTACTATTGTAGTAACAAAGATGAATGTACTAGCAGTTGGCTAAGGATCTTTATAACTTTTTAACCACAGATACAGGAGAAAAGTAATTCTGCGACCATAAAGTCACATATAATAGATGATCAAATTATTTCTAGGTGCTACTGAATTCTGTAAGAATCCTAGGAAATTGGATTGCTCCCTCTAGATACTTTAATATGCATTTCAGGTACCATCTATTCCAGAAGAATATGCAAGTGATATAATACAAAGAAGAGGGAATGGAGACAAGGAAGGATTCTGTATCCTTATTCAGCGCAGTAAATCACCAGTTGGTTCAGTGGTCTATATTAATCTATATTCTCTTAAAGTTTGATACAGTTCTGTTTCCATGGAGCAACTTCTACGGCAGCTAAATAAAAGAACTTTTAAAAATAATTCACAAATAATAAGTCCCCTTTTGTGAAGAAAAGTATTTAACGCTCAGTATTTATAAGTATTTATATGAAATATAAATTTATAAGTATTTATATGAAATATACAGTAAAAGGAACTAGGAAATTTTATTTGAAACTATGCTTATCTTTCCTATAAACTGTAATTGTTTAATGATTTCTCTACCTAGATTCCAACATAGGATAGAAGGCTATGGTGGCCTTGTTTTGGTCTCTGCTAGGGTTTGCAGGGTGCTATTTTTGCTGTTGACAAATGTCTTGATGTTGATTCTACAGCAAAAAGGATTTTTCATGTCTTATATCCCTGCTGGCCCTACTGAGTACTATTTCTATTTCTGTCAGAGGGAGTCAAAGGCATGGTTACCTCCATCTTCAACTAACACATATCTAGATCATAACCACTACTTCCTCTAAGCTATCCAAATATTAACAAAGTTAGATTAAAATAACAACCATTGTTTTTAACATGTTTTTGCTAGAAAGTTGCTGCATTTAGCAAGAAAGACTATGTGCCTCAAGGCACCTGAAATACAATACAGCAGAGAGGAAACAGTGAAAGAGGAGCCCGGAGTGTGTGGAAGATAGCTTCCTGACACAGTTAGTGAGTGAGCCAAGTAGGGAAAGTGCCCCACTGGACCTCTTGTTTGAGAAAAGAGAAGGACTTGTTGGTGATGTGACGGTTGGAGGTCATTTTCGGCACAGCAATCACAAAAGTATAGAGTTTTCGATTTTTGGAGAAATAACGAGGGGGGTCACCAGAACTGCTACCTTGGACTTCTGGAGGGCAGACTGTGGCCTGCTTAGAAGCCTGGCTGACAAGTCCCTTGGGAGACAGTCTGAAGGGCAAAGGAGTCCATAAAGGCTGGACAGTCTTCAAGAAGGAAATATTAAAGGCACAAGAGCAGGTCATCCCCATGTGCCGAAAGACGAGTCAGCAGAGAAGACCAGCCTGGCTGAACAGAGATCTTTGGCTGGAACTCAAGAAAAAAAAAAAAGAGTTTATGACCTTTGGAAGAAGGGGCAGGCAACTCAGGAGGACTACAAGGATGTTGTGGGGTTATGCAGGGAGAAAATTAGAAAGATAGCAGGGCCCAAAGAGTTGTAGTGAATGGAGTTAAATCCAGTTGGCAACCAGTCACAAGTGGTGTTCCCCAGGGCTCAGTATTGGAGTCAGTTCTGTTTAATACCTTTATCAATGATATGGACAAGGGGATCCAGTGAACCCTTAGCAAGTTTGCAGATGACACCAAGTTTGGCGGAGTATTGATCTGTTTGAGGGTAGGAAGGCTCTACAGAGAGATCTGGACAGGCTGGATCGATGGGCTAAGGCCAATTGTATGAGTTTCAAAAAGGCTAAGTGCTGGGTCCTGCACCTGGGTCACAATAACCCCATGCAATGCTACAGGCTTGGGGAAGAGTGGCTGGAAAGCTGCCCATCAGAAAAGGACCTAGCAGTGTCAATTAACAGCTGGCTGAATATGAGCCAGCATTGTGACCAGGTGTCCAAGAAGGCCAATGGAATCCTGGATTGCATCAGAAATAGTCTGGCCAGCAGACAGACTGGGAAGTGATTGTTCCCCTGTACCCTGCACTGATGAGACCGCACCTTGAATACTGTTCAGTTTTGGTCCTCTCACTACAAGAAAGACATTGAGGTGCTGGAGCGTGTCCAGAGAAGGGCAAAGCTCGTGAAGGGTCTGGAGAACAAGTCCTATGAGGAGCACCTGAGGGAATTGTGGTTGTTTAGCCTGGAGAAAAGGAGGCTCAGGGGAGCCCTTATTGCTCTCTACAACTACCTGAAAGGAGGTTGTAGTGAGGTGGGTCTTGGTCTCTTCTCCCAAGCAGCAAGCAATAGGACAAGAGGAAATGGCCTCAAGTAGCACCATGGGAGGTTTAGACTGGCTATTAGGAAAAATTTCTTCACTGAAAGTGTTGTCAAGCATTGGAACAGGCTGCCCCAGGAAGTACTTGAGTCACCATCCCTGGAGAGATTTAAAAGACATATAGATGTGGCAGTTAGGGACATGGTTTAGTGGTGGACTTGGCAGTGTTAGACTTATGTTGGACTCAATGATTTTAAAGGTCTTTTCCAACCTCAATGATTCTATGATTCTATCCTTTATTTTTCCAACAGTACTTACTGTTCCAATTAAAATATTCATTTACATCAATATATGAAGTAAACTGAATTCTTCAGACCGTTTAAATGTGTAAATTACACAGTATTTCACGGAACATTTAACTCACAAATTTTCCTCTGTCATTATTAGCTCTTTCAAGCTCAAGCTTCTGCTGCACTTCCCTTTTTCTGTATGTTATACTCAGCATGTGTAATCTCTACACAATGAAAACTAACGCTTTGTTTCAGCTTCCTATCACAAGTTCACACTTGAATCCTCATTCCAGCACTGTAAATGGCATACTGACCCTCATTCCTGGCACATAAGACCATTACAAACTGAATGTACACATGTCAAATCTCACAGATTGATTTCTGTCAAATAAAGACTAAAGGTCATAAATCCCTTTTTCCCCCACTCACTTAGATAACTAAGCCTTCCTATCCTACCTTTGTATGACTGCTGGATTCCAAGCACCAATGTCTTTCCAGCAGTAAGTAAACACAGAATGACTCGAAAATCTGGAAAAGGAGATTATGCCTGTGGTGACACAAAGTATGTAGCAATTTAGGGCAGTTAACACATAATCTTTGCAAAACTGTTAAGAATTGTTCAGTATAAATGTTCCAGAGATTTCAACCACATTGCTTTATTAGGTCCACCTTTGAAACATAGGTCTAACTTTACCTTTTCATTTAGCTATATGAAGCAGAATTTCAGTGAAAACAGTCTTATTTGCAGCAAGTATGTAATGATAAAAGTAATGTTACGTACAGAATTGAAAAGCCTGTTGCTTTATGATACTCCATTTTGCTAAATTAGCTTACATTTTATGCAAGAAAATTCTAGATTAAAGCTTATCACATAGATTCACTTCTGGATTGTCCATTCTCCTTTCACAATAAAATGTTTTTAAAATGTGATACAGCTGGATTCTGCAGTCACGAGTCATGTTAAAATACACAATAAAGAAAAGGAGAGTCTGACCTGAAGCCTACCTGTGAAGGAGAATGACTGATCAGATTAGAAATACAAT
The DNA here is from genome assembly GCF_047716275.1 of Strix uralensis. Taxonomy (NCBI): domain Eukaryota; kingdom Metazoa; phylum Chordata; class Aves; order Strigiformes; family Strigidae; genus Strix; species Strix uralensis. The sequence goes on along the minus strand of NC_133972.1, from coordinate 129,694,357 downwards.
GGAGGAATACAGGACAGAAATGACCACATGCATCCATAGGGTCAGACCTTGGCAACAGGACAACAGCTGATGGAATGAGAAGAGTTGACTGATCAGCTATTCTGCACACTTCTGTGGACTATGGCATGGCCAACAGTCAACAGGTCCTACAGCAAGGACCTACTTGGTCCTTTGGGTGGGAGATCAAAATAAACAGTCTAGCCTATTATAGGAAGAGAACATGTGAAACCAAAGACAAGCAGTTGGGAAATGTAAGGTGGACTTCACAACCTTGAGAATGGCGGTGAAGAAAGCAAGCTATTATTTTATTTTCTCTCATTTGTTGCTCTCTTACCTCTAAAAAGCAGGCCACTGCCTCTTAAAATGAGGAAAAGATGCCTGCATTTTACATATAATAAATGGTAACATACAACACAAAACCACTTTATATATTTATACTTCCTTGGTTAGCATTTTATCTAAGACTTCTTCACATAATATATACATTGTAGCTGCACTTTTTTTTTTTTTTTTTTAAACAAGAAATCAAATTCAAGCTTTCACTTAGTCTTCTATGGTGGAGGGCACTGAAGTAAAACAAATAAAGGGAGTTCCCTTTTCCTGTCCTATATGTCTGTAGAGGTATACCATTGTATACCTCTACAGACATATGCTAGAAACATGGCAAACCTTGGTAAAACATTTCTGGCATACAGTGAAGCAAGGAATGTACTGAGGCAAGGTTTTTCAACTCTTGCTCTAATGTTAGGAAAACCCTTCTCCTTTGATTGCAATGGCAAGTGAAATATAGAACTTGAAATTTATCTGGGAGATACTTGAATCCAAGGTTATGGGTCCCATCCCTAAGTCACTGAAAGCAAACAAGCTGGAATTGCACATGAATGTTAAAAATATAGCAAATGTAAATCTGACAACCATCAAAGTCCTGAGTGTTAGCTGTACTTTTTCTCCATAGTTCTCTTATAGAATTCATGCATTTTAATAAGCGTAATATTTTCTAGCTATCGTGAACTATAATTATTTTGCTTTCAGGTTGATTTACTACTGTTGACAGGAAAGGAGTGTAAAAGCATCACCTTTTAATTTTTTCAGATACTTGATGCAGTGATGAGTGATTAGAGGGATTATAAATAATGAAATATTATACACTTTCAAGAATGTTCAGAAATTTTGAATTAAACGACTCTTACAAAAATGTCACAAAAGCTTTGTTCAGCTTAATTCATGCCTTAATACTCCAAGTGTCTGATGAAGTCTAATGGAGGGTATTTTCTCCATTCTTCCAAAAATAATAGTTTCGAGCAGCAGTGGTTCTTTTATAAAAAACAGTATCTTGTAATACAGTGACAACCTAAAATTAAGCTCTTCTTTAGGTTTCCATATGTAGGAATATGATGCATCCAGGATCACTTGCATCCAGTACCCATAAATCTAAGAAGTATTTTGATTCATGTTCCTAATTTCTTATTTAAGTGACAACACCGCAAAATGTAGGCTGGTTAAAACACTTTCTGAGGGCAATCTATTGAGAAAAACATCCCATTCCATATGGACACTAGACATTACACCAAATCTGCAGTTTGTCAAATCCTAAGTTTAGGAACAGTGGATTGACATTGGCAGTCTTGAACATCTAACTCAAGCCTCTTGCAATCTCAATCAATTTTGCAAAAGTTTAGTCCAAAAGGGTCAAGTGAACATATACGCTATCTATCCTCACACGACACATCACACAAAATATTTTTCCAGACCCCACAGTCCACTATGACCTAGAGTCCCTGAACCACAACTACTTCCCTTCAGTATCAATATATACCTCAGGGATTTTGTTTGTTCATTTAAAAAAAAAAAAAAATTATTCCTGACTATAGCCCAAACAATAAAGGAGATTAAAATAAAAAGACAGCAATGGTTAACAATGTAAGTTAGGAGAGGAACCCTTCTGAACCATAGAATGTCACTTAGTGATGGGCGAGGCACAGAAGCCAGGTATTTGACAGAATTTATCATCATTAAAATTTTACTGTAGCCTACTATACATCTCTGAGGTCTCTGTGGCTAAGATTTTCAAGAAGGATTAAAAAAGGAAAGGAACCTCCCCAAAAACCAATGCTATAGGCAAGCAGTCTGTCTTTCAACCAGCCTGGTATCCAGAACTTTGTATTGGCCTCACCGGAGTACAGGATATAAGACTGAAAGAGCTCTCCTCAGTTACTGAGTATAAATTCAAGCAACTTCAAGCAGCCTCAGCATGTAATCTTGTCTGTAAATGCATCAAGCTTCATTGTATGAGTAATCAAACTCCTTGTCTTCATTTATTCTATTGCCATGATTTTTTTGAAACATTACAATCTGCAATTTGCAAAAACAATGAGAAAAACTGTGACAATGGCAAAAATTAATTCATATCATTAATTTCTTTAATATTAAAAAGCATGGAAAATAAGCTATGAAACAAATAACGGAATTGTAAATATTAATAGTTTGGAATGGGTAACAATAGTTTTGCAAGTAGTGAATACAGTCAATAAGCTCAAATGCTTTTTCTGAAGAGGGTGTTTTCAATACATGATTTATTATTCTTACCCTGTAACAATTTTTTATCTTCACAAGTGATAGTGAGAATATCTGCAAAAACATCATTCTATTTTAAGGTCTTTCACTCTTTCAAATAAAGGCTGGAGAATCAATATAAGTTAACCAACATCAGTATCTGAGAAGGGTTTATGTGAACATATGAACAATAAATTCATACATTACTACAACCACAAGGAAAAAAAAAAAAAAACCTATACAAGTCAGTATGGCAGTTTTTTAAATTAATTATCTCTAAGCTAAAGGTGAAGTTTACATGTTCCTTGTCTTCCAATGTCAGTCTTAGTTCTCCCTGCCAGTAGCCTTCCTCAATCAGAGCAGTTCAGTACCTGACACAATTTGTCCCTGCGTCCTCAAATGCAAAGAATTTCCTAAGGAATGGCACAGAGTTGCAGGTGGCACCAGCCATGCCCTCTGCATGCCTTTGCTATGCTAGACCTGGGAGAAGACATTCCACTCAATCCAATTTAAAATGGAAAATAAGAATAGCTGTCCACTGCAAGTTATTAACAGCTTTTTTTGTTGTTGTTTTACTAAATAAAACTGTTCAGTTTCCCTACGGATAAAACTATGTGAATGGCATACATTTGAAAGATTTCAGTACATACACACAGAAGCACACCCCTAAGACCTAACTGTATTACTCCATCTCCAGTGGCACACCACATGCCACAAAATACTTCCTAAAACTCTATAGTCCATTAAGACCAAAAATACAGTCCTGATAACATAACTGACCCTCTTCAATACTAAGGTAATCTTCTGGCAAAAAAGTTAGGATGAACCCTGGAAGTAGATCATGACAGGTCTACTCAGGTAGTGCAGGGTGTGGGATCACTAGCTCCTCTCCAACAGCACTGAGCAATATATTTATCTTTCTTTACAAAATGCCTTACTCTTTATTGTCTCATAAGACCCTAAAGAATCATAAGTATTTCTTGAATTTCATATTCACTGGAATAATGTGCTGAATTCATGAAAGCCAAAATATAAAATTTTAACTAGGAAAAAATTTTGTTACTTCAAATTTGTTGCCTTTCAAGCTATAATTCTTAACTGTTTCAGAAGAAATTCCTATCATAGTGTGAGCAAACAAAGTGAGGATTCAGTCAACAAACTAGGAGATGAAGGTGAGAGGAAGACTTGATTCACCAAGTGGATTCACCAGGTCATACTGACATCAGCACTCTCTCATTCATACTACCTTGCAGGTAAAATGAGAGTACTATTTTGCTTTTGCAGTAAAAGAAATCTTTTAAGATAAAGCAAACAGGCCAGAGATATTCCAACTATGAGATGGTTCAAGAGCAAGAGAATCAGAGTTGTATCCCTTCTCTCATAAATAAATAATACCATAACCCAGAACCAATGCAATACCATACAGCAGATCCCCAGCAGATCTATCATAAGCCATAGTCATTTGCAGAGCTGGCAGATCAACCATATATTAGAAGGAAAAAGATATATAAGAAACTGAACTTTAAAAAGTTGTGATGCCATTGTAATATTATACTTAAGAAAGACCTATTGCCCCCACCCCCACCCCCACCCAAGTTATAAGTTTTGTTTACATTCTTCACTTTGCAAGACTGGTATTGTTTGTAATTTTTTAAGTTGTCAAACTTATAGACTCACTACATAAAAGATGTCTAATTAGCTTATGCAAGGCTTAATTTGGACGGCATTTTAATTACAATCTATGATGCATCAGGCTGGTTCATATTTCAAACACATTTTACTAAGCTGAGTTGTATTACATAAATGATCTTTAAAGACAACCACTTTCTAGAAGTGACTATCTTCAGGACTGATGCAAGGGAAGACATGTCTAAGTTATTTTCCAGCAGATTTCACAGATGGCTCACAAGGCTGTCATAAGGCACAGGAGGAAGACAGTTGCTTATTTCTTTATAGAGAAACAAGTGCTAAGCACAATCTGGATTTAAGGCTAGAAGTTGTTTATTTATCAGTAAGTCTTCTAAATCTTACTCTTGTTAACTAATATTTCTTAGACCAAGATGAATTACTAAAACTTAAAACAAAAATGCTGCAAGGAAATAAGTATATTTCACTTTGATGACATGTCAAGTATTGACTTACAAAGACATGTAATAGTACTTTACAAGTACAACCTTTTATGCACTCTTCTATGAAGTCTATTTTGTTGGCACAAGTGAACATATGAAGGTTTGTATCAAAGAACATTGAGCAGTCATGGTTAGACCATTTCAGGAAAAAAGCAAGGTTTTTCAAAAGATAACTGTGGGTTAATGCTGTAGATCAAATTCTGACAAACAGTACCATCAAGAGTTTGTGCCCTATCACTAGGCTGTGAAGAGAATCACAACAAACTACAAATGTATATGTTCATTTTCAAAGCCTACCACATTCATAATGAGTGTTTTTCATGATTTTTAAGGCAGAGTATGACTTTTTTCAGAATTTGCTTCTTCATTATGGAAAACAGCAAGAGGAAACAAAGTCTAATGGATCACTCCGGTGTTCTTTTATAACCTTCACATAGTCAAGTCCTCTTTTCAGCCTTCCAACAGCATTGTGAAAAGTAACAATCCACAAAAAAAAAAAAAAAAAAAAAAAAAAAAAAAGGCATTGAAAAAATCAGGATACATTTTCTTCCCTGCAGCTTCTGAAGACTCAACTAACCTGGCTGCAAGCATCTGGCATCAAGCAAGTGGCATATGTAAGTTGTTTACAGACTTTGTATATCTCCAAAATAGAAAGCCTAAGGCTCTTGTCAAGAAGCTTCAATTCGCTCTGAAACACTGCTCTTCTAAGACATGAGTTTCTGAGACCTCTCTTTTTGCTCAGTGATGTTCTTTGAACAAATTATAGCATTTCCGGTGGGGCTTGCAGAAGGAAATTGCACTGGTTAAATGTATGTGCCACACTGAAATCCAGGGACAGTGCTTGAGAGACATTTGAAAGGGTTAGCCTATAGTCTGGTCTTGAATCATTGTATTATCTTCTTTTTTCTAAGCTCAGCCCCCCCCCCCTTTTTTTTTTTTTTTCTTTGCTGTCGTATGTTAAGGGTGAATGTTTTAATATAGAAGCTCCATTACAAAAAGCCTTTACAAAAAAACCCATACCTTATAATTTTCCAGTCTCCTAGGCAGTTGCTTAATTATACACTCCGCTCTCATAACCTACAGATGCATCAAGAAATTACTTGAGACTATAATACCATGGCATTTAATGTAGCATAATGATTTAACTTCATGGTTCTATATAAGGCTGAATGCCGTATGGGAGCCATACATGTCTGTATCTCTGAGATTCTGGTAATATATTAAACAAATAGATGGGGAAAAATACTTTTGTTACATAAAACAGGGTGTTGTACTGCACTTCACAGGAAATTCCAACATTCTACTGCTCTATCTAGAGCTCTCAAACCAGAAATAGAAAGAATTTGTCCTGTTCTTGTCCTAGATGGTTCTATTCCACACAGACCCGACACCTTCCCTTTTAATATGTGATACAGCAATTTATTATTACTGTCTCTATGGCTGACATAATTATAGGCAAACATATCCAGTAAGAAGCCTCTTCTCTTCCCAGATCTTTCCTCCCACGCTGTCTATGACAAGTCCTTTTTTTTTTTTTCATTCTCTTTTTCATCAACTGTACTTTTTCTCATCAATCCAATACATATATTTGTGTGTGAAATATATATTAATTTGACACATTCAGGTAAATTCAGGGAGGATCAACAATAAATTAACAGAATTAAAAAAACCCCAAACAACCAAACAACAAACCAAACCTAATACTCCGAGTCTTCTGAGATTCAACCATCATTAAAATCGGAGAGGCTGACATTTCCTTCATCTTTATTACACCTGAAGAAGTTATTTTTAGCTTTTGTGCACTGTAATCCACTTGCTGTTAGCTATGACAAGCATCACAAAATAATTAGCTTATTTCCTCCAGCAGTGGCATTACTGGACAGCTGGTTTAGGTATTCCCACTGTGATATATGAAGAAAATGCATTTTCTTTCCTTCACATGTAAAAGGCAGTAGCCACATAAGATGTCGGTTTCTGTATGTACTGCAGTACTAGCTCTAATGACTCATGTCTTTCATGTATTTTCCAGTAGCTTGTGAATTTTTAAAAATCGATCTTTAAATAGGTATCTTGAGATTCATTTCAGATGATTTTTTAAGTATCATGCAGGACTTACTGATAATCTGGGCAATAGACAGTAAGGTGAGACACTGATGTTCTTTCATCAGCTTTCATCTTCTTGATGCATATCAACACGATACACACATATGTATATATACATCCAGATGAATATGTAAAATGTCATGAAATTGTACAATCAGAAAACAAGGATTCTTCACATTCTTACATCAGTTTTGGAAGGCCTTCAAATCTCTAACATAAGCCTACATTATGTTGTTTTATTCAGTGTAAACTAAACTTCTTCAACATACATGTTAGTTTAAAAGTGACAGAGATCACCAAGTTAAGTATGGTTTAATGTGTTGGGTACATAAGACAACAAAAGCATTTCTATTATTATCTAGCTTCCAGTTATGTATTTTCTCAAGCTTCAACTTTCCACTGGAAAGTCAGCCTCCCTCTCTACTAATAAATAGTTTTGATGGAAGTAAATAATGATAGGTAATACTCTTCTATATCCATTTCATATCAGCCATATATGAGCACTTGAAAATCTAAATACTTCAGAAACAACATTGAGATTTGTTTTTCTAATGACAAGAGTTTGTCACTTTTCCTCCTTACTCCTCAGATCACTAGGAGAGATATCCTGTATGTTGTCAAAGGTAGAACAGGTCCAGAATAAAAAGGCTACCTAGAGGGCAAACAGTCTGAAGTCGCTAAACAGAAGTTCTGATCTTGCCACCAAAGATCTGTGTTAAAATAATTTTTGAAAACTACAGAAGAATAAAATCAGAAGTACAAGAAAAAACTGACTCAGCATGGAGCCTATTTCCTTCATTAGAGCTTTTGGAAACTTTACAGGAAGGTTTTGAGATGACACGGAAAATATAGTAGTGTGACATGGCTTAATGGAGCATAGCGGTCTGCCTTGAAAACACAGCATCTACTCCTTGTCTGGAAATGTAGGATCTTCATCTCAGTCTGGCTATTACAGGCTAAAGAGGAGGACTGAAAGAACATTATCATTTTACCAGCTTTGAAATTCAGGATTTGAAATGCATCACTCCTCCCATCACTGTGCAAGTTCCTCATCTCTTTTTTGATTAACCTCTCTCCCTTCTCCCTCCCTCTGACCTTTATTCCTTTGTTTGTTTAACAGAAACAGAGCTTACTTGACTAGGAGCTCAGGACCACAGGAACAACTGAAGAGAACTGAACATCTGATGGTCCATAAAAGTCCACCAGGTGTCCAACTAGTTGACAAAATGGTGTGCCACTCCTGAACTTCTCCTAAAGTTACCAGCGAGAGTTAGAAGGAATAACAGAAACAATGTATTCTTTGCTGTACTTTTCTCTTCCATTATTTCTGTCTTCCAGATGTGGGTATGTAATCAGAAACAACAGGTGCACTGTATATCAAACAGCTTCTTCAAACATGTGCCTTCAACACCATTTGGAAGATACGGAGTTTCCCTTATTAAACTAATTGCATTTAGAGCTAGGTATGGGTTTTCTTCCCCCAGTAAAAACGAGTATATTGAAAAATATAGTTCTCAAGATCTTGACTCTAAAAAAAGGGAAGGAGTAGGAAAAGTGACAAAGAATGTAAACCTCAACTAAACAGTCAGGTTTAATGAATTTGTAAGTTTTTTATTTTGTCAGACCAACTAATAAAAATCTCTCTCTCATAAATAAATATGCAAGTATATTCCTAAAACTCCCATCTCTTCCACAGGGTTATTACAGCTAAAGGCAATTAAACTTGACTGAGCATTCCAGATTCAAACCGACTGAACTGCTTCTCATTCTTCTCTATTTTTAATAAAAAACTCACAGCGATTTTGGATGGTAAGCAGGCCGACGTATCTGTAGGCTATCTCTATGTTGACAAGCTTTATTCTGTCTTTGCTTGGGGTCGAGCATGACAAATTTCCAGCCAGATAACACTTGTCACATCTTAAGCCCATCCAGACAGCAATCATGCCTGCTGCTCACAGAAGCAACATCTGCCCCTGCGACAAACAAGAGCTCTTAATTCACACAATCTCTTGCTGAGCTCCCAGCTCATTAGAATCTCCTAACTGCTGCCTCTTATGCATGAAAAACACACCTATCATTGAACAAGCAAAGTGCCTCACTCCCTGCTAGACCCTTGAACAGAGCAGCTCCTGCTGAGCCTGAGCTTGGCAAGAGCAAGAGCCCCCTTCACTCACAGAAGCAAGATCTTGTCAGACTGTCTATCAGCATTACCTGATGAGTGAGAGGCTCTTCGGCTGTGAAGCCAAATCCAGCCAGCTTTACAAGCATCCCACTAAAACCCAGAGTGCAGCGGTGCCTGCTTTAGGCACGAGCCTAGAGCTCACACCAGGGTGAGCATGGAGCTCCCTCTGCAAAGTCCTCTGGCACACCACAGCTCCCCCTCCTTTGGGCACCTTACCTAGGAAGGTATTTTGGAGCTATAGCATCAGCTTAACATTTACTGTAGACTAACGTTTTCTCAAAGTCCCCAAACTTATCTAACTGCTTATGGTTATACACTTGGCAGGATCATACAAGCACATTTAACACCCTGTCCCTGCTTGCTCATTCAAAGGTATCTGTACCCATTTGTCTTAAGGTTAGATATTTTTCTAGTATTGAAAAGACCTACACAAACCTGGCAGTTAAAAGGAACAAAGAATTTCACATTTAGCCTGCTTGATATGAAATTACTTCTCTCTTAAAAGAAATAGCGTGTTAGGGAAAGGTGAGATTTCACTCGAGGAAAACTTCAAAAGCAGCAGCTTTTAGAGGATTAACATCTAAAGACTGTAACAGTCTAATTTTCTTTTTAAACAATTCTATTCATACATTATCTTAGAATTACAATATAAGAAAATGGTCCTTCTTTGAAGAAAAAAGAATTCACGTCTTCCTATACTTTGACAAAATTCTTTGAAAAAATACCTGGAGCAAAATTTAGTAATTTTACATGGCTCAAAAAAATTAACAAACCCACTATATTCAGGGATTTGTGTTGGTTAATCTTTAAAACAGGAGACAAGTACTGCTGAGATCTTGGGATAAAATCTTCAGTAGATATTACTGGATGTCAGAGGGTAAATGAGAGTCTAACAGTGAGGCAAAAAGACCCGAGATAGTATTTGTGTCTGCAAAGATTATGTCTTGTTTTCTGGAACCAGTGGGTTTTTTAACATGCCAATGAATTTGTTTTTTCTGTAGGCACTAGATCCCCTCTGCTAGCCTTCGTTCTTACACAGGGAGAGAGGGTTGCCCCATGGCTCAAGGAGTTCATTCCAGAGATCTGCTTTCTGTTTCTTACTGCACCACAACTTCTTATGTGATCTTCAGCACATCCCTTTTTATCTCTTCCCAATAAGACACCACCTGTGAAGTATAATTTAGGATAAGTATACTAAAGATAGGATTGACAAAGTATTATTGCATGAACAGAAAACATTTCTGTTTATATTAATAAAAAAGATTTCTTAAGATAGTAGAAATCAAAATAGTTCTTTGCAGATTTACATACAGTGTTAAACAAGCCCAGATCTCTGTAAATTTGACATCTGTTCAAGAAATGAGAAGGACTTTATTTGTCCAATTATAGAATAACAGCTGGATGAACTTGCAGCAATTGTCTCTATATGGACAAATGTAAGTAAGAAAAAAATGAGAAGTCCATAATTCAAAATCTAAAACTGTGTTAAACTGATACTATGACTTCAATTGTGAGACATTTGTTTATACTTAACTTCCAAGTTTGGTTTTGCTGCAGAGCATTAAATACAAAATATTTTTATATAAATAATAATATCATAGCTCAATATACAGCCTTATTTTCATATCCTACTTCTTTTACTACTCTGCTTCATTATTTTTTTAATACACAATCAGAAGTTTTGCTTTTAAATAACACAAACAATATTTCATAAAGCATTTCTTGACCACTAAGCTCCACTGAGCTGAAGGAACTGTGCAAGTATCAGAAACTAATGAGCACGGTGGACCACAATTCAAGCTCCCAGAGGCAAGATAAAATAACTAAGTATTGAAATGAGTTTATTGTGGCATATCAGAGTACTCAGTACAGATGTAAACACAGAAATTTCACTTTTTTCAGGTACTGCATGCTTAGTATAGATGCATGATCTTCACCTTATAGGGTTTAACACATTTCATGACAGCCTAGGCAACTTGTTTTAATGGAAGGAAAACATGTAATATACACACAAAAAAATGCACTCTGATGTATACAATGATTACAGACTCTCAACTGACATATAGCAACATTATACTAGTTTCAGATTACAGACTCTTGATAAACTGGTTGCTTCTTAACAACCTTCTTATTGTATTCTTACAATAAAAGAGAGAAATAAATTCCTAGAAAATCATCATAATAAAATATCCTAAATGCTATTTCCCTCTAAAAATAACTCATTATTTATGAGGATGAGAGCCAGCAAATGTAAAACCACAAAATACCTGATACACTTCATTAGAAAAGATACTATTGTTTACAGTCATTTATTCTTTCCCACAAGGATTTAGAATTTCTATTTTTCTTCTTATAACAGATAAGAATAACATACAGTTATGATTAAGATCTTGCTTGATAAATCTGGAAATAAATATATATTTCAAGAGTTCTCTTTCTTTGTAAAACACTTGGCACAAGTAATTGGAAAAGGGGCAGGAACACCTACGGGAATGAGTTGTTATTAGTAACAATGTCATATTATTGCTGACTTTAAGGGCTACTTTCTTTTAGCTGGATCTTATTAGAAACTTCTCACTGTTCAATACAGTTATGAGAGAACAGCACTAGTCTGACAAGCAGCGGGAAGCCGACGCCAGCAGCAGCGGCAGTGGTAGCAGTTGCTGTGTGCTGCAAGGAGTGTGAGGCTTTCAGGACCCTTGGGGTTGTCTGAGGAGTCTGCTGGCCGCTGGCACCCTTGGGCTGTGTGTGTGGAGGGAGCAGTCAGCAACTGTCACAAGAGGGGCTGTGCAAGGGGAAGGAAAGCTGGAATTCAACCTCGAGTCAACTGACACAAAACCCATGCCATGAAGGGTGGCACAGTTAGACTGGACATAAGGATGGACGAAGGGTAGTAGGTTTAGATTGGATATAAGAAAGAAATTTTTTGCAGTGAGGGTGGTGGGACACTGGTTGCCCAGAGAAGCTGTGGATGCCCCATAATGGGAAGTGTGCAAGGTCAGACTGGACAGGGCTTTGAGCAACCTGATCTAGTGAAAGATGTCCTTGCCCTCGGCAGGGGGGTTGGACTAGTTGATTTTTAAAGTCCCTTCCAACCCAAACCATTCTATGGCTCTATGATTCTATGACAATTAACAAAAAAAAAAAAAAAAAGAGAGAGAAAAAAATGGTTGTCATTAATAATCCAGTAATCTATTAAAATACCATCGACATTCATCAACAGCATAACATAGGCATTTGTTCAAAAAGTTACTTAGCCAACACTATATATTAATTTTACAGTAAATTTCGATATTCTGTTAATAGGATCAATAGGTAAATGCAGTATGTTGAAACTCTCATTTGGTATTTACTTATTACCTTGGTGTAACTACTTAGCAGTAGCAGCAGGCATTAAATGCTGTTGATATTGTAATGGGAAACTACAGAATTATTCTGGTAAGAATCAGGCTTAGATTTGAAAAGCCACTATGGAATTCTGTACTACACTGCAAGGACATGACAGTTGCTCACAGATAACTACGGAGAGTATTGTAAATACTGAGTCTTATGAGACACATTTACAAAACCACTGAATACTTTCTAATTGAATTTAAGAAGACAAACTATTTAGAAATCAGAAATTGAACAGAAAAAAGGTTTTTTTGAGAGTTCTCACCTGTTATTTTTCAAATCATTCCACCCAAAGCTCTCTCTCCACTTCTCTGGTATTTTAATTTCCTGGTATTCTGAAAGATTTCATAAAATCTCAATAAACTAAGAGATTACTCTCCTCTTGTGAAATCTTCCAGTGAACTCATTAAGACACATCAAACTGAACACCTTTGCAATCGAGCTCTGTTCGGTTTAAGCCTACATACAGGAGGTCTGAAATCTAATGACCTCAGTTTGAACACTTTAGCTTTAATCTTTTCACAAGTAAAAAATCACCAGATTATTCCACTGTGATTATTTTAGCCAGTTAAAATGTATTATCGGTGGTCCAGAGAGATCCACCCTGTATATCTGGAGCTTATTATCTAACTTCATCAAGAACACAGAAACAAGGAAATATTCAGCTAACTATGAGCATCTGTGGCCTTATACAGATACTAAATGACCATGATGGCTTTTTCTAATCTTATAGTGTGGGAGACCACAGTGTCTCAACAAGCCTTTAGTACTTCGAGGACACTGGAGATTAAAGTAGAAATCAAATCTGGATGTAGTGTTAGTAATTCTGACTAAATCATTTCTAGAATCCAAAATGGATTCGGAGAGAAGATTGCTTTGTGTGCTTGTTTTACAAATAGCCATATTAATGTCATGTCTGTGAATCCCAATTACGTAGCTAATTAATTGTAATTAATTCATTCATTGTAATTACCTGTAATTGTAAAAGCAACTCAATCCCCCAAAGTTTCTCACTCGTTAGTTGCCACATAACATGGTTCTGCAAGATTCTTTTCCCTTGGCAGCCTGATGATCAGATTATCATAATGGCATTATGGAAACAAGTTGAGGAGAACTACCGACTATGTATACAAGGAACATTGTAACATCGTCAGCAGTCATTTTTCTTCTCTAGAAAACTAGAAGAATGTATACTTTGTATTTATAGCTATGTGTGTCTGGAAGTATAGTAGAACTGTAAGCAGAAAGTCCAGATATTTAGTTTATAAAGTTCCTGTACACATCTTCCATCCAGTAGGGGGGGGGGGGGGGGGGGGGGATAGAAAAAGAGAGAACTTAAGAAAAACGAAAGAAGAAACTTATATTAAAATAGTGAAAACTAAATGCGTAAAACATTTACCTAGCCACACTGAAAGAGAAAAGTTTGCAAATATAAAACTACTCATATTGAATCTGCACTTCTTACATGAAACGTATTTTCAAGATTTTCTTTCTTTTAAACAGAACTGGCAGGAGTTTTAGTGCTTATTAAAGTGAAAAATGGGTATTGTTGTCCAGGACAATAGGCACAGCATAATATGAGAAGCTAAAGCATAGCTTCATTAATAGAAAACAAACCAGGCATGCCCTACAATCTTCTTCTCTAAGGCAGAAAAATATCCCAGAGGAGAATCTTTACTTCACATGTACTCAGATGTAGTACTGCTCCCACAAATTCTTCAGATGGCAGTTCCAATGGCTCCAACATCTACCTCCCCATAAACCAGCACTACACCACTTTTTGGAAGAAAAGAAAAAACAATGAAACCCACAACTCACCAAGCATCCTGTCTGGGAGATAGGTTGAAGAGACAGCAAACAGGTAAAATATTTAGCATTTAGGCAAACAAAATATGACTGTTCTGCAAATTCATAATCTATGGTTTCAATCAGAAGTTTTTGAAATAAGGATGATTTTTAAAAGGCCTTTCACTTCTGGGGTCAGGGTTACAATGCCTGGCACAGAAAAATTCTCAAGCAAAAAATGCCTGTCCTTTTGCAGACCACTTCTGGGTGCCTCCAGGACCAGTGGGCAGGAACGTGGAGAAGTACAGCTGCACTCCCACAGCTCAGCTCTCCTCTGGCACAAACCCTGCTCTCCAGTCACCACAGAGGCAGTGAAATACTAATGATTTATTTTATCAGGTTGGTTGCTCCAGGATTCACTGTGCACAACACATCATCACACATAGGTTGCAAAGGTCACAGGGCTGGAAGGGAGCCACTGTAAGATCAAGCCTAGTTTCTTATTATCTCAGACACCACCTCAAAAGCTGGAGCTTTTGTTCTTTCTCTCATTAAAATATTGTTTCAGAACTGCACTCTTCCACTTAATTTTCAGCCCAACTTTTTTTTTTTTTTTTTTCCCTCCTAAATTTGCAATAATTCTTTTCCTGTGTCAAAAGTAATTTGTTCAAATCCTGCTTCTCTGGAGTTATGTGGTATATTTCGAAAGAGATCCTACCCAAGTGCTGAAGAGCAAACCCAGTAAGCACCTCCTGACCCATCTATGCTCCAGTATGAGTACAGAGACCTGAGCAGGTATTCTCACTAACCTCAGAGCTGCACTTGACACAGAGACCCCCTCAAAAGGTTCAGTGCCTGGGCTGAAGAGCCAACCAGACACAGCACGGCCCCTGGGCACCATCCAGGTGCTGCCGGGTGGGAGAGGGCAGAGCTGCCTGAGCGGCTCCACATGGGCACCTCCGGCTGCCGCGGACCACTCTAACTCAGGGCAGAAACAGCCTCTTGGGTCTCCTCTAATGGAACAGCCCCTTTCGTTATTCTGGAAGTCTTTTCTCTTACCTAGCTTTTATCTGCCTGTATCTGGTTTCCTAAATATCTGTGAAGAGAATTGGTAAAACGAGACCTGTGTGCTGGACAAATGTGCAGCCACGCTCTGGCACATAATGTGGCTGCAGAGAAAGCAGCAGGTAACTCAATGGCTTTGTTGTTTCTGTAATTCCCCTCCTAATTACCTCCACCATTGAAATACCTTCAAGTTACTTCTCCCATTCCAGCACTTAGTTCACTACGATCAACAGCTTCTAAAGTTAAAAACACCATTAAAATCTCAGTTTGTCTCAAGATAGTATTTTTTTTAGTCATTTCCTCTCTGGTTTACAGGAAACTCTAAGTTATTTCAGAAATCTTTCTCTTCAAGATATCTTTGCATCTCTTCATTCCTGTTTTCAGGTAGTCAGGAATGAGGAGTTGAATTTGAAATTAAGATGCAAATACCAGAATCTGAAACTAAGTACTAAGGCTCTTTTAAATTCAGTTCTATTGTTCGTTTTTAAGCTTCATGAGGCTCCACTGACCCAGTTTCACAATGACTTTTTGCTGTAATTTTGTCTCCTGCTCAATGAAGCGGGTACAACCTACTGTATTCATTTACTGATTTAATAAAGTTTTACATTAAGGACAACATCTTCTGAATACAGTTTTGGTGTTTCCTTACATATATTCATTGTATCTGTGTTGCATCATTGCTCTTCTTGCATTTGAGGGATTGTCCTTGTAAAAGAACTTGAGCACCTATCTCTTCATCAAGAAGTACATACACAGTAACAAATGGTCTCTCTAGTTCATTTATCAGCGTTCACAAAGATATTTCCACTAATTATTCTTTTCTATCATTAATATATTAATATAACTGTCTTTTTAAGGGGAAAGTAAAATGCTGAATCAGATGCTTGCAAGTTTTCATTAACAGAAAGCTTTTTTAAGAATTATACCACAGAGACAATATGCACAGACAGCTACCTTGTACCATAGGCTTAAATGCAGGTACTGATGGAAGGGGCTTCAATCCAATCAGACCTTGTGCTGACTATTCATTTTACCTAAATGCAGCACGCAACTTGTTTCCTTTCATCACTGAAATACTAAAAGCTTACCAATCAACATCTTCCATATTTTTAATATAAAACACTTATAAACATTGAATTGTTGGGATTAGTATGCTTGCTTGTACTTTTGCATACTGCCCTCAAATGATATAATAATTACTCTCATAGTTACCAAGTCAGAAGAAAAGGTTGAAGGACAAAAGGACATCTGGACTGTTTGATTTACATTCAGAGAAACTAAGAAACATCTCAGACATCTACCCCTGAAGCCTCCTCATGACCTAGGAATCTGCTTCAGCCCTTCCCAGCTGGTAGCACCACCTGCCCATGGCTTCTAAGCTGAAATATATGTAGGTAAGTATCAGAAGCAGAGAGAAAGAGAAAGCGTGAGAGAGACCAGACATAGTAAGCCTCAGCAGCCCACATAGAAACGTAACTCCTTGCTGAACCTCATCTCTTCTTACTTTTTGTGTAGCCAAACTATACAACCGAGTCTGAGCTACATTTATCTTTACTACTTCTGTTTTTAAAGCTGGTCCATCTTGAAAACAATGTTACAGTACATAATTAGTGGTAAGAGAAGATTGTGTTCCTCAGACTATCTGACTTGTTCAAACTAGATCTGTTTCTCTTCTACGGGAAATCCCCATTCCCCAGGGATTTCTGCAGATTGCAGCTCAAACATCCTGAATCTATCACTCTGCTGTGCTGAAGGGAGACAAAACTGTGTCCCCCTCCCATAGGGGGTTGGTTCCACACCCCCCGCAGACATACATGTCATTCCTACTGCATCATTGGAAACACTGCTAAAAATGCATATAGCAACTTCTCCACAAAACAGAGGAAGTCTAACAAGAAGCACAGGTATATGGAAATCTCATTAACCTCACTGTCCAAACTCAAATATCACACTTCAAAATTGGCTAACACCTACTGAGGAGAATTTTGAAGTTACGTGGCAGTAATGTTAACCACAACTACATTGATGGCAATTTTAGGATGAAAGACAGCAACATCAATCAAAGGTCACTGATTTTGATCAAGAATTCCCTCTTAAAAAGCAAAGGTTTTGGTTAACACAGAAACGCTTCATGGGAATGCAATGACTTATTTTCAGTTTTGCTTTGAACCTATATTCATATCCTTAATAATGGCCTTTTTAATAACCTTAAATGATTATGGTCATGGTTCTTTAGTGAAAAATGTGCTCTCCCTGGAAGACTGCAGAGCTTGTTTGTTCTTTTCAAGAAACAAGTGACTCACAGAAAGGATACCATATCTTGAATCATAATTTAGTTGATACTAATGGCATCTCATAATTACTGAAGATAGCTGAAAAGTGTGGACACATCAATAATAAAACCCAGCATTGACTTTGTGCACATACTTTCTGTGGTTTTAAGAATTTTCTACTCAAATTACACTATGTGTGCTGTTGGGATTACCAGTAGCAAATACAACTCCTTAAGGGTGTGAGATTTCTGCTCACAAGTTCCGCTGACCAAAGGTCAAACTGAATTTATTGGCTCTGATGTCCTCTTGCCCTTCACGTTGTACAGTTATTTGAATTAGTGTAAATTAGAGTTAAAATACAACAAAATTAGAATGGATTGTTTCCATTTTGCACTATAGTAAATAACTGCATAAATACAAATAACTGCACAAATTGCAGAAAGATAAAATAAGAGAATATTATTCAGAGATAAATTGCAAATATTGCAGTTCCTATAATTCTGGACTTTCCGAGTCTATGACAATCAGATATGCTAAAAAAGCATAAACATGCAGCATATAATATAAATAATGAACAATCTGTAGTGCATACAGAAAAGCATATAAAATATAGACAATACTATCCTTGATTTATGTCCCAGCTACCCGCCATTTGGCAGTTTATTCAGAACTGCGTCAGAAATACCCAACGTTTGTGTATAAGGGTCTTTGTGTTTAATACTCCTATACGGAAATTTCTGTTACGTCTTATTATTTTTTATCTCACTTATGCTACATAACATCCACAATGGTATTATTAATTATTAATGGTGAAAAAATACACCCTTTAGTTCTAAACTCTCACAACAGGAAACAGCATACAGTACGTCCTATTATACTTTCCAATTCCACTGCAGATAACATGATTACATCCACAGCCTGGGAGAGATGGTTTGGAGGATTGTCTGTTTCCTTCCACTGGGGAAAAATACCCATATTCCTCACCTTCAGCTGCTATCTTTTAACTAGTTATTAATCTGTAAGAACCTTTTCTTGTGAATTCCAATTTAGTTCAGTTTCATTAAAAGCATTTGTTAAGGAAATTTGTCAAAAGTATTTTGGCACCAAGGTGTAACAACTTTTTGTTAATCACCACTTCAAAGTGATTCTTCAATTTTTACATCTTAAATTTACATGGAGCTGTTCAGTACTAAAGCAAGAGTATTCTTTTGTGAGCTCTCTAAATATTACTTCAGTCATTTAGAGAGTACAACAGTTCTGGCTCTATCTCATTCCACATTCACCTAGTCCATACATGGGGAATCAAACGGACTATCATTGCTGTATTGTCTCTCCCAAAGTTTCTCTCCATTAGTGTTCCTCAGTTCCTGTAACCATCTTAGTTGTCTGCTTTGCACTTTTATTTTAATATTTTTTCCTTTTTCTTTATGCCTGGAATTTTACCCACAGAGATTCAATGGCATGTGATGACATAGTTAGCCATTTGTAATCAACACATTTTGCTCCATCTTTTCTTGTCTAAAACACAGCATTGGACTATTCTATACCATGTGTACCCTGGAAATACAGGGAATCCTCATTTCAGGACATACATTTCTATAATCTGCATAGAAGCATTCTACACTTTGTTTGAGATACATGTCTTCTTACATGGCCTACTTAAACGGGACTTGTCAATACCATTCTTTTCTCCATTTTACTCAAATTTCATTTCTTTCTATCTTATACTTTCTGGTACTACTGGTACACAGGATCCAAGCCACTTCAGATTTCTTATGACACTGGCTAGACATACACCTTTTAAGAACACTCCTACCTCTTCAGTCTACCTCCTTCTATCAGCTGGAATCAGTTTTACAGAAGCACAACTAACAGCATCATGGTAGAAAGCATACATAGTTATCTGCTGACCTTTGTTGACAGTTCAAGTCAGCTTGGAAATTCTGACATTATATGTAAGTTCATGTCTCCAACTCAAGCTGCAGAAAAATGAGTCTATGCATCTAGTAACTCAGTTTTACACTTTAACAGCATACCTCCAATATATCTGCTGTCTTACTTTCTCATCACAGCAGCTTCCAGCAGGGTCAGCTGAAGACCACCCTCTGCAGGATCTCAGCCTCCATGGCTCCCATCTCCCAGGGACACTTACCTACTCACACCAGAGACTCATTTATCTACTTCAAATGACACAGAAGAGAAGCTTAGACCTGTTTAGTTCTCCAAGATACAGATTCAAAATATACACAGGTGGTCCACTCCAACACGTCCACTCAGATGACCTTTTCCCACACAGCATGCTTCCTTCACCACTTGTTTCAACAAAGGAGTTTTGCCTTTGTTATATCCCTCTTCTTTTTAAGCTGTCCCTATCACGGTACTTTCCTGCTCTCCTACAGCTTTCAGAGAATAAAATCATGTTGTATGCGTCCCAACACCTGTCCAGAGCCACCTGAGGCCACATCTTTTGAAGTCGTTGCAATGCTGAGCTCCAAAAATGTCTTATACAGTCTCAGTTACATGGTTGGTACTGTATTATCTGTTTGTTCTAACCACAAAAATATCAGAAAACTTTCTCAGTGTATTCTATGCTTCTATGTAGCATGTTTGGTTATTAATTCTCCACAAAGAACATTTTATTGAGATAAAAATTACAGTTTTTCTTCAGAGCCTTCCTATATTACCTGGACAAAACACATTCTTTTGGAGTTTTATTTCTAGTATATTATCACAGAAATAGAGATAAATCAAACACTGAGACAGTGCTACACAGGTTGTTACATGGTATCTTAGATGGCTGCACAGATGGAAATGAAGAATGATTTAATTTAAAGAATTAAATTTCCTGCAAAGAGATTAAGCTCACCCAGTGTCAAAGGTAAGACTTATTTTCTTAGAAAACTATCACAAAATAACAGACTTAAAAATGTAATACTCACTTCCCTCTGCAGTACATTTTAAACCCAAGGATTTGTTTACTTGTCAAAAAAAAAGCATGAAAAAAGCAAAAATCTCTTTCATTCATGGGGCAACCTTTTTTTTTTTTTTTTTCCTTAACAGAATCATAGAAAGATGTACGTTGGAAGAGAGATTCCAGAGGTCTGGTAAACCCTCACTCAAAGTTGGGAAATATGATGTCAGATCCAACTTCAACATTAAACTAATTTGCTCAGAGACTTCTTCAGTCAAGTTTTTAATATCTCTAAGCATAGAGATTCCACTCCTTCATTCAAGCAAGTAAGCAAAACCACTTCTACTTACATTATCAAAACATACACAGCTGTTAGAAAATACTTTCATATTGAGTTTACCAAGTTACGTGTTTCTCTAAATTATCTTTTTAATAAAAGAGAATTTGCTTTCTGATACCACCTTTAGGAAGAGGAAAATATTAATTACATTTACATGCATAAGTCTTCAGTGAAAAAATTAGCTACCACGAAGTGGAATTTTGTGTGTGTGGATTAATTGCAGAACTTGTATGAATACATGAGATAAGCTATCTGTTCATACAGTCTGAAATTTCCAAATTGTCTCTTTCATAGCACTGATAAAAAATAACGGCAATCCATCTGCATTATTTGCTTATTAAAGAATGCCCTATTATATGTATTACATGGGATCTTTAACATAGGTAACTGAAGCTCACTTACAATTATATTCACTCATATGTTTACATGTATATATTCATTTATTTATTTCTCATCAGGATACCTTGTAAATACAGAATTTACTAGAATCTGGCACTCAATATCAAAAGTAAAGGCATTATCTAAAGTGACCTGAGCTCCATACGAAAGCTATATTAAAATGCACCTTGCAAATTCAGCTACTTTTGCTCTTTGAGTCATAGAACTTGACAAATGATCACTTCTGGGTTGTCAAGACAGAGGAATCAATCATTTGTAGCAACACGTAATGTTTTTGGTTTCAATTTTCACTTGTCTGTAAAGAATGAAATATCATAAAAGAAATAGTGGAGACATAAAGAGCACACTGCCACTAACATGTTCAAGTAAATTCTGCCCAAGTCACATAAAAACAAAAATACATTACTATCTGACAGCTCCTTCTTGATTTAGGGAAAATGAGTTCTGAGTTTTGCTCACTTGCTAACACATTAATACCCATTTTGAAATCACCAGTATCCTCCTTGTTCTTTTGGGCTCATGTTCCAGACAGTAATCTTGAGTCATCAGCACAGGCACACTCATCTGACTCATTTATTTTTCAGGGTTGGCCAGAAACACAAGCTAATTACAATGAAAAAATTCAAGGAAGAATTCTAGGCATGACAGAAATTCATGACATGAAACTTAAAACAATTCTCAAAACCAAATGAAATTACATTTTAAATTTTCAACCTTCTGACAGAAATGAAATATTCTACACACTGACTTTTGATCAATTCTACCTTTCTCTAACACTGAAAAGAACAGAGCTACTTTCCTGCTGGACTAGAAAAAGAAACTTCCACAAACCTTCTACAAACCTACTAAAAATGAATATATTGTCATGGCAAAGCTATTCCAAGAAGAAATTCATAAAGAGTAGGAGAAATGCAAAAGCTGTACTTATGGTGACCTTGATACAAGTTTTATCCATACTGCTATAACTTCCAAAGAAAAGCAAGTTTCAAAAATGGAAAAAACCTTGCTCAGTACTCAAACAGACTTTGGTTTCTTTGTTTTGAAAGGAATTTGGGATCAGTGAGACAGAGAAAACATTTTGATTTAAAAATATGGATAAAATCTATGAATAAATACAGGGGTGACAGATAATGCAGACAAGTTGCTTCTGAAAAAAAGGCCATGGACTCATCTAATTGCAGAATGTTGGAAAAATAGCCATTCAACAGAGGATAAAAGAAAATTCAAAATTTTTTAGTCTGGACTGTGAGGCTCAAATACCACTATGAAAAATTAGGGTGTAAATATGGGCAGATACGTTTATGTACAAAGTTGCTCATACGAAAACGTGAAGTGTTCATTTAAGGGCCTCATAATAGATATTTAAAATATCAGTTGACACAGTTGACAATTACAACTATGTTTGTACCTATGAATCAGCAAATCCCAAAGCTCAATGTAATCTCCTGGGAAGTCTCAATCTCTTCATTTTTTAAATTCATATCTTCCTTTGCACTTAGGGACTACAAATAAGAAGCTTAAATACAAAATCACAGCTGTTCTCATTCCATTTTCAGCTTTAGTGGGATCAAGAGAAAACAAAAGGCTTGTGAGACAGATTGCTATAGAAAGATCTTCAGCAGAGGTTGACTAACTCAGAATATTTCGTTGCTTTGGATTAATAGAGGAGATTTCACAATTTATCTGAGACTAAATTGAGAATTATTTCCACGTTTTACCTATACAGTGCCATCTATAGTATTAAGATTTTTGCTCCTTCTCTATTGCCACTGTATTTATTAAGACCCTGAAGTGCTGAGGTGAGTTTAACCATTCTAACACCTCTACTTCCACTGGAGACTGCTTTCTCCACCCTAGTATAGTCTTTCTCTTCCACTCGTTTCATGCAGTTATGTGCACATTCATCTGAGAATCTACGTCAAGTTCTAGTTTTAAGGATATGTGATTTAGCTTATGTCTAGGTTATCTACATAAAACATGGGTAATTCACAAAAGATTCTCATTAGTAATGTTGAAGACTCCCACTTGCATTCACAGCATCAAACATCCTTCTACCAAAAGCAAAGATTTCCATTTCCGCCAAAGATTGAAGATAGCCCAGTGATGTTCCCTAAAGAGCAAAACTTCTTTATCATCTGTATATTTCCCTTGAAATACAGCAGAGACAACAGTGAAAGGCAGTGAAGAAAGAAAATCTGCGTCAGAAAATCTCTTTGACCATCTGCAGATCGTCATTCATTGTCTTAATCAAGTTCTTTAAGCTAGCACCCAGATGATTTCACAGGCTTGAAAGTTTAAGGAAGTTTTTGTGGCTAGCACATTCAACCAGTTTTAAGTGACAAAACCAAAGTAAAATTTTAAAAGGTGAACATTATCCCAAAAGACACTGAGCTTTTTCTTCGAATTCTTTCTTGTTTCCAGTATTCTACCTCTCCAATATCTCATCTAAATGTGGTCTATCTCATCCCATCCTATTACTTTAGCTGCTCAAGGCCAACATGAAGAGAGATTTCAAAAGCAGTTACAAAGCTGACAAGCAATAACACTCACCATGTCTTCAGAAGTAGTGCAACATGACTCCTGAAAAACAAACACTCTTCCTACATTTAACCTGACAAATCCCTCAAAGCCAAAAAGACTTCAGGACCACACTAGAACAAAACAAAGGAAGTCTAACTGTAGCTAATATTTGGATTCCTTGGTGGTAAGATTTCAAGACAGCCCAGTGAAAAGTGGACATGAACGCCTTATCAGACAAGTGCTTCAAGGTTGAATTATTTAGATTTGCTCTTGAAACAAAGAACAAAGCAAGAAAGTTAAATATTATCAAACAAAAAAACAAACAAGAAAACAAGAAAACAAAAACAATGAAAAATCCCACCTCGAAACAGAACTACTGAAAAAAGAGGAGACTTAATGAAGGATATTAAAGAACAGAATCTGTTTAATTTGAATGGTTATCACTTTCGATGCAGATGGATATGAGGCTGTGAGAGCACCTGAAGCTGAACCACAGCAAGTATTTCAGAGCTGAAGTGTTATTTCTGTTTCTCTTGCTGTAATACTCTCTTCCCCTAAACCCCAACACTTCATATTAGAAAAGCAGCAGACACAAATGACTAGATTTAGAAATCTACAGAAAAAAAGGTGGTGTCTTATCCTAGTCCAATAGTTAAAAATTTTCAGAAATAATTTTATGTAAAGCACCTCAATACTTATTGAGACACAAAGACAATGGAAAGGTAAGAAGGCAGCATGCGCAGGCACCAGTCATTAGTTGAGACATTTTTCTTCCTTTTGTTTGTGAAGATTTCAGAGAATCTTGAAAGCAGTACACATCAGGTTACTCACATTCAAAGGTGAAACATGCTTACAGGATATGAAAAACCTCTAGCTATAGCTCCTCTGTACAGGAAAATGGAGAGAGAGAGAGAGAGAGGTTATTCCAAAGGCCAAGTCACAACAGGAACCCAATTCAGAAATTTAAATTTGAGTGTGAAAAACAAAGTTAAAAATTTCATCCCTTGGAGTTTCTATGACAACTCCTTTATCACCCTGGCTTTCTGCTACTAGCACAATGACTGGTAGCATTTTTAACCTCCTCTGGGTCACGAGTAACAGGCATAAGTTCAGCAGTTTTGTTCCTCTAGTGTTGCCAGAAACCAGGGAGCACAGACCTAGCTATGTGCTGACAGATGTTCCATGCTCTCTTCTATCAGGGCTAAGATCTGCATCATTAACTATGCTGGAAATCACACAGCCCGGCCAGTGAAAAAAATTATACTAATAATTCATACCTGTATAAAAGAATGATCAAAAACCACAGAATATAGAGTCCTTAAAATCTGATTTAATAGGAAGACAAAGAACAACCATGTTGCAATTGTTTATGGAAAGACATTTAGACCTTCCATAGTGAATAAAAACATCAAAGCAGCTTAGCGGTAGATATACACCAGTTCAACATTTACATTCACTATAGCAACCTGCTGCCTCCCTCTTGGACATATGCTGCTTCTCTATCTACATGGCTTGTGCTATGGTTCCAGAGATGTGTCTTGAGGAGGCTGAAAAGACTTCTCTGAAATTGTTGTCATACATCTTGAGACATACCGCAAAACTTGGTGACTTGGCAATTTTATTATCTATAGAATAACTGACCTTCACCAGCTCCCTGCTTATCTGCAGTGTGTTTGAACAGCAGCTGTCAACATCTACTGTCAAGGATCTGCCAGTATAGTGTATTATGATGATGAGGGAATTTATACTCTGATCATTACTATGGTTACTAAATGCTACCGTAGAAAGATTTTAATAGAATTTACTTTTGTGTTCATACTGTTAAATTATCTGTAGTGGTTCAGAGACTGTTGAGTGAAAATTACTAGAAGGCTATTTTTTAAAAGGGTTTTTTTTTTTTTATTTTTCCTTGATCCTATTCTCCCTTAAGTTGTAAAAAGCAAACCTACAACATGGAATTGAAACAAGTTTTCTACCTGTACCATACCTGAGTGTTCAACTATCCTTTATTCCTTGCCCACTATGCCAAGCATTATTCCTAAGCAAGGAGTAAGTCATTACATGGCTTATGCTACGGTTTCAGAGTCATGTCTTGAGAAGTCTTCTCTGAAATCACTGCCACGCATCACGAGTCATACCACCAAACCTGGTACTCAGTCACTTCTGTATTCAGGTAAATATCGTACACTTACTAGCTTAAAAAAAACCATACTGGCAAGGAGAATTCTCAGTGCAATAAATGCAGTAATACTGAAGCAATAAACATCTATCTAGCTTATTAAATGGATACCCATGCTCCTTTGAGCATCCTGCTCCTTTGAGGATCTTGCTAGGTCTAATTTTCTTACAGCCTACAGAATGCTTCTCCATGCTACCACGTAGTATAGTACAGTAGAAAAGACACACAACTAACTTATGGTGTCCTTGGCCACAGAAGAGCAATGCCATGCTCAGGCTAATTTTTCCTGTGATGTAACATGCAGATATATCAGTTGGGGGCTGCAGTAACCCTAAGGTTTCTCTGCTATGAAGCCACTGTCCAGCACAGATGTGCTATACTTCAGCTTATCCATGCTGGTGCTAACAACAAACCTTTGAACATGTCTTGGCAAATGATGTGCCCATACCCTTCTGCCTCTAAGACTTTTCACTGCTCACTCCACATTTGATATTCAGGCTCCAAGTCCCATAAAAAACCAAAGGAATGAATATATATAAAGAAAATATTATATCATAGAAGGACATGATATGTGTTGTTCACAGTCCTCCTACAGTCATTCAAGTGTGCTTTGCTGATGACTACCATATGTTATGTGGCTTCTTGCACAAGAGCACTCCAAATATTTTCTACAGTTTATTTCAATAATTATTAAACATGACTATCCTTGGATAATTACAGAACATATCCACAGTTTCCACCATACTGTCTTAGGCACCTACCTCATTTAGGCCTAATCGGATAAAAACTGTTCCTTATCTGCAGAAATAGCAGCAGAATTTTAAGAACAGCTCTACCACTGCATCCCCATATAACTGTTATGACTCTTGGAACATACATTTACACCCCATGTGCTTTGACTCCATCATTAATTACTGCCTCCACCCTTTTTGACTGCACTTTCAGAAATTTTGGCTGTTCTGTCATTTCACTTGGTGTCACAGCTATTTAAGTTGTTGTTTTAGCTATTTTGCATACACCATCTTTTTTTGTTTGAATTTTGTTTGCTGTGGTAATGAAATACCTGGGCAGAAGGACATGAGTAGCCAGGCTACGTGATACGTATCTCCAAGACACCATCAGTGGTCATGACTCTGTCCTGGGGAAGGTACGTTTCTCACTGCTCTCTGCATATTCATCACTGAACATGACTACATCACCATCTTAACAAAAGCAGCTCAACAACTCAGGTTATCCCAGAAGTCATGTCAGGGAGCCCTTTGAGAAGGGCCTTGGGAAAAGACTGATTTTTAGTGTGGCAAGGAAAAATAGTTTCAGGTAGTAAAATATCTTTCACTAACTGTCATTCTACTTTCATCAGATGAGGAATTACAGTTCCACTAGCTAAATATTGATCACATATTTCTGCCATGGTTCAGAGCTACAAACAAATGCTCTCTAATCTAAACAGTCAAGCTGAAGCTCTGCTGAAGTAATTCTGGTAACATAGCCACGATGAAGGCTGACATTTTGCATCTGAAAAATCATATGATGGCCATTCAGAATGCCTCTGCCATTTCCCATCTCTTTTACAGACAAGATTTTTTTTTTTGGCCTTGTTACTTTCCCCTCCCCCCCCACCCCCACCCGCCCCCGACTAGCTAATAAGATCCCTACACCAGAATTTGGAACAATGGGAAATCATGACATTTTAGCACTTTTCAGCATCATTAGTGACTGAAGAGGGCCTGACATACTGAATTCAGAACCAGCCTCTCCTATCAGCCTACAGAAGCAGCAGTTTTCACCTCTATGACTAGTTTATCTCCCTCTTGTTTTTCCAGAAAGCACTAAGTATGGCCATAAGACCCAAGGGCCTAGTTAGCCTGTCAGAAATAGGCTCAAACGCTGGCTCGCTTTAGGGCCTGGCCTCAGAGCACCATCCTCACATGCCTTTGATGGGAGCACCGGGCGCAGCGGGCAGGCTGGCGGGGAGCAGCCAGCACACAGGAGCCAGGGCTTGGGCAGGTTCCCAGCCCATCTGGTCTCACTCCTAAGGTTCTGTGGGCAATGTGAAGCTCACTGGCAGGCCACGCTGCTTTGCTCTCCAGGGAACAATCAAATCATTTATTCACTATCTGGAACCAGAGAGAAAACACTCTTCCTACACCTTCTCTCTCCAAAACACACTCCAGACTGTCCTGGGCTGTACCAAAAATAAAACAAGAGGTAGCACTGAAGACAAGGCTCCTAGGGGAAATGAAAATAGCCTGGCCCTGGAAAGAAAGCAGTCTCCGTTCATAGAGAGAGGTGTGTATCTAATATTTTCAGTTAAACTGGAAAAGAAAGCAACACAGCTGTCCTAAAGAATACCGAGGTTGCATGATCTCTTCGGGGTTATTTTGGGGGGATGACTCAACCCCCAGGAGTAGCAAAAAGAGGATGGTGGCTGCATGATTATGTAAGTTTAAAGATAAGCTTCCGCATGATACAGTCATCTTAGTGAAAGTGCCTGAGGTCTGCCATCCATTAAATCAATGTGATGGTAAAGATAACACTAACAACCTATTGATATCATCCAAATTCTGTACTGCATTCCACCCATTTTGGTGGCAGCAGAGAGGAGTCAAAGCTTCCTGAAGAGCAGTTCTCAATGGCTCTACACCTGCCCACAGCACAGACCTTTAAAGGGGTGGGAAGCCCTCTCAGCGGAATGGCAAACAAAGCAGAAAAAAAATGACTCTATTATAAAAGCTACACTGAAGTCCCATATTTTTCTTTTTCCATTTAAAATAGAGTCAGGCATTTCTGAATATAGAGTCATTGTGGACAAGACTAATCTCCGCAGCCCCAACAGCATTTCTGTAACCAGAAAGAAAACAATAACATAATTATTGTAATTGCAGTGTCTTTAAGACTTAATCTCTAATAATGTGATAGCCAGCTGTTTCTGTAATCTATCTCACTTAAAGAAATTGAATTGGTCGCAAACAGCTGTTCCTAAACAGCAGCCACACATCATGATTGCACATTTTAAGGTCACAACATGCAAACTGCAAAACTGTGATTTGTGGATAACAATCTTTATTTCCCTTTCATATCGCAATACTGAGCCATTTGAAGGCAGATAAGGTGCATTCCGTAACTATGCAATTGAGATTAATTTACTTTCTACATGTAAAATAATCATTAGCTGATAACCAATAAAGTCATAAGATCCAATGCCTGGACACTGAAGTCAAACAAATTCAAACAAAAAATGAGGCTGTATATGTTGAACTGTGAAAGTAACTATCATCTTATAAAGAGTGCAATACAGTCTTCATTCTAAGTCTTGGAAGCAATATTCGATAGTTTTCCAAAATGAGCACTCATTACTAACCTGCCATTACTTGTTTGATGCAGGAATTACTGGCTAAAAAAGCCATCCACTGTCAGGCTGAAGTAAACCAAATCACCACTGGTGATCCTTGTTGCTCTTAAAATGTCTGAAAAATAGCATCATTATGTCATACGGATACAGTGGTATTAAAAAAAAATCTATATTTAATGGAGAAAATCCTGATATTAATTCTTTATTCTTCAAACACAGACTGTTCTTTACACTAGCCTATGAATTTAAGTACCTATAGACATTCTTCCTTTAAGTACAAATTACATAACATAAATTAATCCTTCGAATCATAGAATTATAGAATCATAGAATGGTTTGGGTTGGTAGGGACCTTACAGGTCATCTAGTTCCAATCCCCCTGCCATGGGCAGGGACACCTTCCACTACACCAGGTTTCTCAAAGCCCCATCCAGCCTGGCCTTGAACACTTCCAGGGAGGGGGCAGCCACAGCCTCTCTGGGCAACCTGTTCCAGTGCCTCACCACCCTCACAGTGAAGAACTTCTTCCTTACATCTAATCTAAATCTACCATCTTGCAGTTTAAAACCGTAACGCCTTGTCCTATCACTACATGCCCTTGTAAAAAAATCCCTCTCTGGCTTTCTTGCAGGTGCCCTTTAGGTATTGAAAGGCCGCTATAAGGTCTCCCCAGTGCCTTCTCTCCTGCAGGCTGAACAACCCCCACTCTCTCAGCCTGTCTTCACAGGAGACTGAACAGATGTTTTTGTTTCATGTCTGACTTTTCTATTCCAGTTTCAGACTAGCAAAAGAGGTGCAGTTTGCCCAAAATATTCACTAAAGTCAACATGAACAAAGAGTGGTTCAAAGGAATCTACTTTGTCGCAGATCCTGGATCATATTCTGATGCTACAGTTAGCTTATCCTGAGTGTTGCAGGTCTTTGGGCTTCCAATCCCAGGCAAACCTCTAACTGAAAGAGCCACAACAATGGCTTATCATTACCTTTTGACAAAAATATCAGTTCAAAGAAAAAGGAATGTTACACAAAGTGATAATTTTGTGTAACAAATGACAATCAAGGCATCTTACCAGAAACATAGTTAATAGTTGCATTCTATACTGTCGATATTATTTTTTTTAAAAAAAGCAGAAACATGACAAATTCATAAAAATGAAACTTTTCTTAAATACATAGATGTCAATGGCTATTATTTATACACTGGCAAATGCTGGAAAGACATTTGATAGACATGAACAATCACTATGCACTATTAATCTGGCTAGGAAAACTGATCCAAAGATAACATTACATGCATATTAGGAACTTAAAAAAAAAAAAAAAAAAAAAAAACCAACACCAAAACAACAACAACAACAAAAACCACCAAAATAAAAGGTTTGCTCATACTTTATCATGGAAAGTTTCTAAGGAAACAACAAATTAACCGACCTGGATTATATAAACCCTGTCAAGACTGTCCCACCCTGTGCGCAGCATCTCAGCACATACATTTAGAATCTGCATTTCTGTCCTCTCTGCCATTTTCTCCCCATAACACAAATTTTATGAGACAAACTTTACATACATCATGTACATCATGTAAGCAGGTCTATTACCATGCCACTCACCTTAGGTAAACCAGATAGTAGAACGTCCATTTAATTAAATGGATAAAAATATATTTTCTCTTCATCCATAAATTATCTTGTTGGTTGCCAGGAACTACACAACTGAGAAAATAGTTGTTTAAGAAACTGCAGAAATATTTAGCAAGGGGTATTTCACCCTTGAAATTTGATGAAAAACAAACTGTTATTAATAGCTGGACTAGGATTTCTCTATACGGAATACCTATGCTAAAAATATTTTTTTAAATTATTCTCTTTCATAAACATATACTTAAGGAATTAATGATTTTGCTCCACCTAATATAATCTGTAATATAGATAAAACGTTTTATCTCTAGTTATAAAAACTAGTAAAAGCAGAAGCGTAACCACTCACATACAGCAACACTCCTTTATTACAAAGGATTGGAACATTGAAAGACCATCACTGTCCTAAGAAAACTGAATGTGCACAGTCCCTATGAAAGTAAATGGGAGTCCTTGGACAGAAAAATATTCCTGAAGCTGTACTTTGAAATACAGTTCTGAAAAACACAGACAACATAAGGTGATGAAGCAAAAGTTTAATATCAGAAGAACTTCCCATTGTGTGAATAATCTTGGGACAGCCCATGGCTGGCCAAGCCCAAGACTTTTAAGCTGAGAAATCACAGAGCATTTTATCCTTGGAATCCAACATCAGAGTGGAATGATCAATAGCATAAGACACTGTTATCACCAAACAAAAAATTATTTACCTGAAATGAAAACAAGCTGGACTGTGAAATGACAGTTTG
This sequence comes from Strix uralensis, assembly GCF_047716275.1. Taxonomy (NCBI): domain Eukaryota; kingdom Metazoa; phylum Chordata; class Aves; order Strigiformes; family Strigidae; genus Strix; species Strix uralensis. Next base: position 129,662,787 of record NC_133972.1, on the reverse strand, counting down.
CACACAAAACAAATTTCAAGAACTCTTGCACATTTTGAAGCATATACAGAATCATTTTTCACTGATGCAGTAAGACCTGTACATTTCTGTCAGCACCAAAAGGACAGTTTCAGTACTCTGTTTTCCCTTCTTATGGAAATAAAGCACATCACCACATCTACAGGTGCAGAATAATGAAAGGACAAATTCTACTTTGACATACTGATGTAAACTGAAATATTAATAGCTACAGAACTGGCAGCATAAGTGCATTAAAAGGGCCTGCAAAAGCAGAAAAGGAAGCCAAGAGAAAATTGACCCTAAGTACTGTAAAGTATCTCACATTTTGACACTCAAAATGAGAGCCTTCAAAGATACATCTTCATAGACCTGCACTCTGAGAGGCTCACCCGTACTTAGAGGTAAGGATAACCTGATAGGCAGTAAGCAGCATGAGTTTCACTAGTTCTGTGTCACCTTTATTTAACGCAAGAGGCAAAATCCCAGAAATATGATTAATATTTCTAGAGCAAAAATGGGGTTTAAGTTCACAATTTTTATACTAATTGATGGCTCAGATCACAAACGTAGCTACTATAAACCAGATTTACCACATTGCTTGGAAAAGACAGACATAGTATTATCTTTTCTTCAGTGTTTATTTAGTGCTTATCAATAATGTCCTTTTGACATAATATGACCAACGCAACAGAGAAAAAGAAGGAAGAAGGGATCTGAAAATTGTGAAATGCAAGTTGTAGTGTATTTTAAAATTGAAGAGAATTTGGACAGTGGCTATAAAAAAATTCAGGCACATATGGAAGATGAAACAAAAGTGAGGTAGATAAAGCAAAAACTTTGCTTGTATGTACTGAAGCTGTCAACATATATCCCTAAATGAACTCCACAAGTTTTTTGAAAGAAGCATTATTAAAGCATGATAATTTCATGCTGTGTGTCTGTTAGGTAGCAAGAGTCAATGTAAGACTACTGACTAGTTTTCTATGAATACAGAATTTATTTTTCTTGCACTTATCAGATTAAGTCCATACTGTGTTTATTGAGATACGACAATTATGTTTTATCCCTGCCTTTCAAAAAGCACCTCCTGTAACATACCTTCTTATCTCAACAGACAACTGAATCACAGTTTAATGCCTGTCTGCTCTTAAGTATGCAATGTACCAGGAATGGAAAAACTGGCTCAAGAGCCAAATTTGGCTTACAGTTGGTCTAAATGCAGCTTCCTTACCAGTGGTGCAGCATGGGTTTTGATAATCCTCCTGAGAATGCAAAGGAAACTTGATCAGAAATTATTTTAAGCAGGAAATATTTTAAAGAAATAAAGTGAGCAACACGTGAGCACATTTGCTGTCACAGCACTCAAGCTCATATGAGGCAGCGTGTCCTCCTGCTCTACTCTACATCCCACTCCCTACCAAGGGCTGTCCTTCCAACCAAGAACACAGAAAAAGGGCATCACTGTGAGACTGAAAGCACTGGATCACGGAGACGTTTTACATGATGGAAGAATAAAAAAGTCAGTACGATGAAGTTGTGACCTACATCATGGGTGTGAGTATCTCCCAAGAGGTCAGAGTAACCTACTTGTGAGATGTATGAGATAGCTCTCAGGTATCTAACAATGTATTTGAGGCACCACAAAAGTTTGGCCATGCGTGGTACATTTAATAAGTGAAAAAAGCTAAATGGACCTTAGCTATATGGCAAAAAATTAAGATGAATGAGGCCAGAAAACATCCTCTATTGTAGAAATGCTAGTTTTAAACTAAGAGGAATGAGATAACAAAAATCACAATTTACAGAAAACCTGTCTGCCTAACAAATAGTATGATCCAGAAAAAACAAAATGAAATAGGATTAAATTAACCTGAAATGTCTTTATATTCAACAGGCACCAAAACAAAGAAAAACTATGCGATTTTTCGTTTCCCAAGTTAAAAACCCTAGATTTATATGACTGAAAAAAAAAAAAAAAGAGAAAAAAGATACTATGGCAAACAACATGTACACTGCTACTGCTATTCAACCAAGGCAGCTACCTATCCTTACTAGCTATGCTTCTTTAAGAATCTTCCAACATGTGCCCTCAACACAGACAAGCATAATATTTTCCACTGGCCACATTTATGCAATTGCAATGACTCAGGTGACGTGAGTGTCCTCTGAAGGGGGACAAGTTACACAAGGAAGTAACTCTCCTTTGTGATCCAGCCACAAGACTCACTGACATATTGTAATTTCAAGCCATACCTTGTAGAAAAAAAGAAAAGAAGAAAGCAATACAGGATCAGCTCTAGATTCTCACCAAGGATGCCAGAAAGTTACAAGCATCTCAGACAGACAACATATTTCTTCTTTTTTCTGGAATCTGCTCTCCTTATGGGATTCCTCTGAAGGCCTCTGCCTGTATTGTAATAAATTTGAGAGGAAACAGGGGAGGTCAAAGGTTTCCAATGTTTACTTATTAATGTAAAGACCCTCAGGTCTAAGGATAAATGGAAAGTTTCACAGTGAATGTAAAATCACGTCTATTTCAGTATGAAACACCTTTCCTTCAGTACCAGCAAATCTTTCATAAATCTCAAGGCAACACAACCTGGAAGGATGTTTTAGCCTTTAGTAGCTCCTCTGTGGAAAGAGAACTGAGCTCTTGAGGCAATTCAATGGAAGCTAATCTGTAAAGTCTGCCACCTTGTCCGCTGCAAGTTAGCACACTGGCTGATACACTTTAGTGATTTTTCTCCTGATCTGTAGACCAACTAAGGGATAGATCCTTCTGCCAAGACATTAATTTTGGGGCATCTTCACTTTTGGCATGGATTTTACAGCCTATTTTTATCTTGCATTACCATCACTGACAGTAGAGAATGTGAAAGAGGGTGAATATAACACAGTCACGCAATCCTGTTGGGGTAGGGCTGTAAGTAATGCCAGGCACATAGCAAAATAGTTGAGATAAAAACTGGAATGGTCATAAACACTTTCCTGGGTTAAGTATCTGCTGGACTAAGAATGTGGGGTCTAAGAAGCATATGCAGCTGCAAAACCCCAAAGACTATAATTTTTCTTGAGCCGTTCTCCAAACTTTTTTACCTTCTTGAATTGCCTCAAGTGGGAACAGCTATTAATAAAGCTTGTTTGTTTCTCCTAGACAGCTAGATCTTCCTTATTAGTAAATGTGAATGTCCCTTTGACAATCTCCTTGTAGCTCTCAGTGACGTGCTATCTGTGGGTCCACTCTAAAGAGGGCCTAAAATGCCTTATAATTTCAAGATGTTTAGAAAGGTAGACAAGCAACTTGACTAGGCAGAACAATAATTGTTTGAAGCCAGGTTATAAGAAATAAAAATAAATAGGTTCATAAATAAATTTTAAAAGCTTCCTTAAAAGCTGGTATCCTTTTAAGATATTTCTAAAAATCTGTATTTTAGAACAGCAGCCTAGTTCTCTTTCAGTTCACAGAATGGGAAATGGAAGTGTAGATGATGTCAGTCTAGTTAAACCACATTATGCACATTTCAGACTACGAGTATTCCTTTCTAGAGCAAACTGCCAGTTTCTCCTACCTGCAGTGTATGACCCTCACAAAAGCAAATCAGGATATTCAATTACTTACAACAAATCCAAGGATAATGAGGTTTTAGCACAGTTTTATTCTGTAAAATTTCATTAGTTACTGGGGCCATATTGATCTGTAATTAGATAATGTTTTGCAGCATTTTAGGGAGATTCTGCAGCCTCATTCAGGCCCTGTCAATAAAGCAAAAAATTTTCATTTTCTACAGGGAGATATATTCAAGAAAACACAAAAGATTCAGAATAAAAGAAACAAAAAAAAAAAAACCAACTCTCCAAGCTATTAGAAGAGAGAAATGGAACTGGGGAAGATCGATAAAATGTCTCCTCCTCCCATCACCAAGCCCCTTAGTAGTCTGTCAGGAGAATCTGGGGATCTGCCTCTTCTCTGTTTGACATCAGGGACAAGTTCTTGCTAAGCCTATTTTCATGCCTAAACGACACTGCCCTGGTCATCCTGAATATGGAAGCTCTATCCCTTCCTCAGCCCTGGTTTTCTGTCTAGAATAACCTAACTCTGGTTCTAACAGGCACCCTCTAGCACAAGCTCTTCTTTTTAAGAAGAAATGATGCTTGAGTGGATTACAAGCAGGTGATAGCAAGAAAGGGCAGATGGTAGATACAGGGAGCAGCTGCCACTACCAGCAAAAATGGTAGGGCAAGGTCACTTCAGAAATTGGTCATAGCTAGAAATGGTTTTGGGGTGGGGTGTGTGGTTTTTTTTGTTATGTCTCTGAAATGAATACTGGACAACACAAAACAACAGATATTTTAGCCTGTGTTTTCCTAGAATAGTACAGAAATCAACTACGAAGGGATAAGTACATAGTGATAGAAAAGTGCTTACCACAACAGGAGACTGCACCTGACCACTAAGAAATTCCAACAAAGGTGCAAAGGACCAAGTCCTTCTCCCCTAAAATGCCTGGTTGCAATCGACAACAGCAAGCTTGTGGAGTATATATCCCAGGTGAAACGCCAGAAAAACAGATACCTGTCTCAGATTCCAGTAGTACAATCTGATCTGCTTAAGAAGTTATGCAAAGGCCACTGAAAACATTCAGGCTCAGTGACTTGCAACACGTTTGTTCGTATGACTTGAAGTTGGTTACCAAAGTAATTGGGTTATAAAACTTAAGGGCAGCTATATTTAGTAACAAGATGCCTAAAGGAATAACAAGGTAGCCAGAGCACAGCTCTAAATGTCTTGTACTCCTTACGTATTTGTTTCTGCTGTGTAATTTCTATGCCACAATGTGTTCAACTCGCTTTGAGTACATCATGATAATAGCAAACAACTGAGTTTGTCCCACACTTTCCCATGAGGTGCTCAGTGGGCTGAACAATTGATATGCCTTACAGTTAAAAACAACACACTACAAACAAAGCAACTAATGAAATATTAAAGCACCAAAGCAAGCATGACCATAAGCAGACAAAATGAGACACAAGGGTGCTTTTATCCATTCCTTCTCAAAGAAGGTAATGGACCGATTTTAACCAATATTGTTCTGATGCCTATCCTATGCAATAGGATTGTATACACACAGTTATTATTTCTTCTCACTTCTGTAGACTGCCTTTCTGCTAGGATAAATCCAACATATCTTTAACACCAGTCACTTTGTAAACTACAACATCCTTAAAAATCAAAAGGAAAGTAAAAGAAGAAAAATTACACAGCTTCATACTCAAAAAAATGTAAAGAAAAACATCTTCAGACTACTCATGTACAGCCCTACTGTACGGAAAGGAAAATAGTTTATTAAATTAGTCAGGCCTTTTAAGTACAATATGGTATCAATTAGGGATCCATGGCTATAGCTACCGTATAAGAGAACCAGGGCTGATAAAAATAAATTATATCAGGGAATAACAGGTATTCCAGCACCAAAAGAATATTGCTATATTGGAAGGAATGTAAAGAAAAGTAACAAAATGGAATTAAAGATATGTTATTGTTAACTCCCAAGATTTTATAAATTACAGTCACATTAGATAAAATGAAGACATGATAGCAGAGATCTCTAAATCCTCATAACCCTCTAAAACCCCCTTAAGCCTTAGGGCTTAAGTCAATAACTTACAAAGTTACAGTTTCTATTTGGTATTTTTATCTCTGGATTTTTTATGCCATAAAAGTTTATCAGAGATTTTGCAGCATTTTCCATTTCAAAATCTGTGACTAGCTGCAGTCAGGGAGAGGACACTGTTCAAACTGAAACCTTGGCGCTAACAGTCTTGCAACAAAAAATTATCAAATAAGTGATTATATTCAGTGAGCAATTAATTAGGAATGTGATCACTCAGAGGCAGGTACCGCACAGACCTATGGTCTATATAACTACTAAGAACTGTGCTTACTTATTCCTTCAGTTTTTAAGTGTGTAAATTACATTTCAATATCTCACTTAGTAAGTCCTGAAACCATGTGTAAACTTTTCCTGGTTTTGTGGGTGGTTTATTTTTTTTCCAAAAACTCTGTAACCGAGAAAGTGTCAATTCAACAGGAGGAAGATCTTTACTACAAAAGTTACTCGGCATCTTCTTCAAATATGGACAAAATGTAGATTTTTTTTTTTTTTTCCCCAATATGGCAGTATTTCCCGATTCAGCTATATGGAAGCACATACATTCAGTCGTTTGTCACATGCACACTGACACCTTCACTCAGGAGCAACTTGTTTCCTGCATATAGACTGAAGAGATGTTATTCCTGAAGCACAATACAGATTGCTAACTCAGTATAGCACAGATATTCCCAAATCATCCTTATTCAGTGGTCCTCCCTTGTGACATATGAATCTGATCCCAACTCTTTCAGAAGTCCTACTGCAATGAGTTATCTTCATACTTATATTCACTCTTCCTTTACTTGAATTCAGATAAAGAGGATGGTTTAAGAAAGAGTTGTATAGTGTCATTAGTCTACTCAATGATTTTGAGATGGAGTTCATGACTTTGAATTACTTTACCTAGTGCATGCATTTCAATGCCTGATTGTGCCTAAGAGTGAATTATTACATATTACTTCCAGAAATTTTGATTTAGAAACAATATTTCCAGAAAAGTAGCACTGCTTTTTTTTTTTTTCCTAAATACACAGAAAAAGGTGAATGCAGGTGTTCCAAGGACAGTGAAATAGTAGGTCTCTGAATAATTATATATCTTTATTTAAGATAACACCTGTAGATAATTTTAAAATACATTGACATTATAATGCAATCTCTGTTTGGTTTTGTGAGGTTTTTAAATATATATATAATTGATCTCCATCCCCCTTTCATTTCTTTTATATTCTTACAAAGCTCAGGTAAAATGAAAAAGTCCCTGGGCACTATACTCAGCAAGACCCTGATACACACCATGGACAGCAATCATAACTATCCACAAGATTACTGGTGATTGTCAAAAAATGGAACACATAAATTCTGAAAATGTTGTGGGTTGATTTCCCAAACCTCATAAAATAAATAGGCTCACTGTGCAACCCAAGTATCACAGAAAAATAATTGGAAAAGCAACATGGGGTGAAGTTATCATCACTGAGTATGAAAGCTATGCAATAACAGCCTACCTCATGTAAACCAGAAATCTAAATAAGTACATGGTAAATACATCCATCACTGAAATCCATATGGATCATACAGACTTAAACAGCTACAGAAACAGAGCTGAGAAGTAATCAGAGACAGTTCCAGGTAAGGCAGTTGTACCTATTTTGATTGCAAATTTTTTTCAGTTCTCAAGAATTAACAACTAAACAGAAAAGGATTAAAATCAACATACTCACTATTTATAGTATGGAAACTTAAATATTCCAGTCAGTTTCTGGCACTTTTGCTTGCTAAATCGTAAGTGATGATCCTACTCTAATTTCCTGCACAATAGTGACCTCAAAGATTGCTGTTTTGTAGCAGTTGTAGTAATAATAAATAGTAGATGCCACACAAATTATCAAACTGATTTAATAGAATAGAAATAACTTTGTTTTCAACTATCCATCTCTTTCAAACATGGGGCTTTTGGTAAGGGTACATCTCCACCTCTGGGGATCTGGAGTGCCAGTCCTTGTCTTAGAGACACAAGAACGGCTGCACTGTGGGACCTAGCCTTCAGTGAAAGCAGAAAAAAAAGGAAACCGCAGCCCCAAATGCCAATGAAAAGGTACAGAGAAAGTTACTGCACCCTATTCAGACTGCAGAAGATTTATCTGCATATGTGTTCAGAGCAGTGGGACTAACACCAAAGTGCCTAGGGAGCTCTCGACAAGAGCACGGTAGTCACTACATGAAAACCTCGTTCATCTTAGCTCCACTGACTTGCCTGACAACAGTAGGAGATAAAATGTCCCAGAAGTTCATTTTAATCTTAGTCTAGTTTTTTCACAGCAGGACTCCTCTAGTCCGAAATGTTGTCAGATTATGTCTTTCCTGCTCATCACAAATTGCCTCTTTCTGAATCTCTATCCTTCACTTACTGTGCGACCTTGCCAAGAGCACAAATGAATTTCAAAGATCCCTAGTTCCTTGGGGTCCCATATAATCACTGTGTGTTCCATGACAACCTTATTACACCATTACAGACAGATTACAAATACTATGTATACATAAATTGTGGTGCAGAAGCATTCTACAGAGTACCAGGTAACCCTGGTACCTGCATTACATCTGTTAGCTTCCTCCCTGCCTTAAGCATGCCAGTCTTCAAAGGGAATCACAGCATATGAGAAAACACAATGCATACCTGGAACTTGTTCCAACACACATCTAGAAGATGGCACATAGGGGTATATTCCAGGGTATGAGCGATGGGTACCACTTTCAGGTACCACAATTTAGACAGGGGAATGATGAAATGCTGGTGGATTTATGTGCATGTCTAACTTTACAACGAATTTTCTAGAACTAAGTGCTTTCTTGGACTAGGAAGCACAGCACAAATAAATTAACCAACTGCTCTTCCCCCAGCCTAAAGGACTAGGGATTATTCCTACCCTCTACTTTCATGTCTGATCCCTTCCAAGAACTAAGCTGCTGTTCAGCATATCCCTTAGTGTTTTGGTAATTTCCAGTGATATTAAGATGACACAATGTTCGGTGGTTGTTTTTTTTTTTCCCCACACAGTATTACATCCTGATGGCAGACAGACTTACCTAAACAAACAAGAAAGCATATTGAATAGGGAAGATATTTAATGATTGAATTTTCTTCTCCTCTGTTGGTTTCCATGCTTATATAAGGGTATTGCGCTTTTTTGTCCTGTTTTTAACCATTAGATGTTCACCTAATATTTGTCATGTCTCATGAACAATTGGTACACAGATCAAAGACAGTGGTTGACAGGCAAAGTGGTGTTTTTTTCTTAAGGACTCCCCCACAAACAGTAAAGAGGTGGTGGAGCTGACAAAGACACTGAGAGTGTTTCAAGCAAAAGAAGATTAGACAACAGCATACAGAGACTAAGACTTCTAAAAGAAACAAGTCACCACAATTACTTTTATTAGCAGGATGCTAATAAAAATATATAGACTATTTTGTTATAATTCTTTCCCTCTGAAAGTAACCCACTATTAAAGACTATGAGCTGGTTGCATTTTAAGTATGCCATAGAATATGGGTCATAAACCACTAGCAATTGAAAAAGCATCAGCATCCAAATGTAGGCTGCAGAGTCAAAAGAGCACACACAGTCCTGCAGCCCCAGCGGAGAACTGCATGTTTCACCCTAGAAGAAAGGAAAAGTTTAGGAGGACATAACTGACTGTCAGTAGATCACCAAAGCACAGATGTCTAGAGCAATGGCAGGTGATGATCTAACAATGATAGGTATGCTACTTTCTGGTAGTTTTCCAGGTCTTCATACCATCCAAATTGTGCAAATAGGCTACTACAAAGCAAGCTGGTACACCCTGAGAACACAGAGTGACACCAAGGGGAAATACAAGCATTGGTATGAGAAGCAATACAGCTCCATGAGTAACCTATGATTATTAACTCACCTCAGTAGGACTAATTAGTGTCTTCATTTTTTTAATTCCCATTTCTATGCCTTCTGGGCAAATCTATGCTTCATCTGACACCCAGCTTCTATAGTCATGTTTGCACTTTGTTCCATATCATATTAGGCAAACTTGTTTGTAGATACTGCCTTCTGTCCTGTTAAAAAGACATTTCATTGGATTTGTCTGAAGGAATATGGATTCATGTGTATCAAGAACTCCAAGGGCAGAGTCCTCCAATAACAACAGAAGAGACTAGAATTCCACTGTCCTTCAAGACTGCTCAGGCAATATCAGTATGATGAATCACCTGTGTTGGTGACATGGGGCCATGCTTCTTTGAATTATGTATGATTGCTAGTTTAATAAAATGCCATGACTCATAGTTTTAAGGATAGAAAGATCACCACCCTCTGTGGGAATGAATCTGCTAATACTGGTTTCATGGAATCATGAAAAAGCCCTTCCTAACCTGATTCCTTAAAAAGCATAGAAAAAAAACAGAAATTTACACATCCACTGAGAGGAGACAAGGGGCAATGTGTCTAAAACACAAAGACACAACAGAGAAGTACATATTTTGCAGTATTGTTAATACCACACTGTAAGTTCATCCTCCTTCTCCTCATCCTCTCCCATTTGACTTCCCAGCTTTTCTCCAGCATTTAGTAGTCCACATTTTCAATATGTTCCATTTGTTATACTTTGGTAATCACAGTTCAGGAGACAATGAAAAAATCAGAGAGGCCACCAAGTATCCTTCGCAAAAGTGGAGGGTATCCAAGATGAGTAAAAGCATTGAAGAACATGACATAATAAAGATGGTTGAAGTAGTTGGGTTTGTTCAGCCTACAGTAAGAATGGCTTCTAATACTTAAAAGGGAGTTGACAGAGAAGATGGAGGTACACTCTATATAAGGAGGCACAATGACACAACCAGAAGCAACAGGTAGAAACTGAATCAGTGGAAACACCAACTTGATATAAAAAAAAAATCCCCACTGTGAGGATCACTGAACGTCAGAAACAAGTTGCCAGAAAAGTAGTGCAACCTCCCTCACTGGAAATATTGAAGACTCAGCTTGACAGGGCCATTGATAAACTAATCTAAATCCCTGTTTTCAACAGAAAGTTGCACCAGATGAGCTCCAGAGCTGTCTTCCAACCCAGATTTTTTTCATTACTCTATGCAACTAAAACACTGAATTTTATGATGCCTGATTCTCCCTTAAAAAACTGACTCCAAGAGCTCCTTAGCCTATTTCAATTCTGCCTACACTCCACAGAAGTCTGTTGGCCACTCTTTTGAATGGTAAGGAGCCATAAATATGGACTATATGAAAGAGAAATGCATACATATTATACACATGCATACTTACAGACACTTAAATTTGCTGCTACAAATACATTTTCTCTTCCTACTGTGTCCAAGTTTCTTGAACAACTCATCATGCCTCCCTTACTTGGCACCAGCATCTTTCACCACATTGCTTTGATCAGTTGTAGCAGCTGTCCCCTGCATGCTCTGTTTCATTTGTGGTGCTGTGGACAGATCTGCAAGGAGAAGCCACACCAAGCGCAGGACCAACAATGGAAGTTTCTGTATCTCCTCCTGGACCTTGAATATTGAATGTCTTCTGGTATGCACACAAGAGGAGAGTGAAGGATGAGCAACAGAGGAGAAGAGGGAGATGTAGCCTAAGGGTTATGATGGAGTTCAGTGCCAGCCATCCCCATCTGCCAGTGTTCATCAAGGACAGTATGAGGACTCCAGGCAAAGTTGAGAAACCACAACTAGATCCTCACCCAGCTCCTGCCCTGTTACCTCACAGACAGACATCAGCGAACTGGCAGTCGTCCCAGCATATCAGCCAGCAAATTGAATCTCAACTGCACAACCTATGATGATAGTTTCATATTAATCCTTTCAACACTGTGGTCCAAAATAAAAACTTACAGGATTTGTGTAATTCTCAAAGTAGAGTGAAATTTGTCCACTTGGAAAGAAGCAAGAAGCATAAATAAGCAATTATTCTCAGAGATGCCCTGGTATTAAAAGTACCCACAAAACAACACTTCTGTGAGGCATTCACCAGTTTAAAACTCACCCATAATAATCTCTGTACAAACTCTTTGAAAAAAAGTGCAAATAAAGTGATGTATTTCTATGATTCTAAATAAAAGTTTAATTAGCTAAATAAAAAAAGTTTAAAAACAAACAACTAGAAGATGAAGAATGACACTCAGATTGGGAAAGCTGAATCATGTTTATGTGACTTTAATGTTTTGCAACTGTACCTCACGCTTGCAGCACTGACTTTCATAAACACAATACTAAATCTGACAAAGCAATGACTTGCTGTAATCTGTCCATTTTCTATACAAAAAAAACTCAAACCAATCCTTCTTGCTTGATCCAGAAACATGCACAACTTTGTAAGAGTTCAAAGGGACAAGCGAGCCCTTCTTTTTCCCACATAAAACACACATTTTCAGCTGCAAGCAGTATTCCAGTTATAGCAACTCAGAATAGGCAGTTCTCACTATACTCCAGTACACCTTGGTAAACATATTTACAGAAACTGAACCTGTTTGCAAAGTAATTGGAAATGCTCTTATGTGCTGTTTACATTTGCAACTCAGAATTTTTTTTATTACTTTTTTAAACCCATGTATTAGTAAGACATGCAAGGCAGGCTTGGTTGAAAGCAAATCATGAAAGAAAATTACTGTTGAGCAAATGAATTAGCTAATGATTACCACAAGGGAAAATACACAGGAAAATAAAAACTATTTTAAAAGATCAAATAGAAATCAAGTGTGGTATGCAGAAATGAATGTAATTTACATTTTTAAAAGTAAGACAAATGTTATCAAGCTTTGCTGGTAGAAACTATAAACCCTTCCAAAATGTGTTCTCACTGTTCTCAGGCGTATCCCATGTGAACTCCACAGCCTCTCAAAGTATTGTATGGCATGAGTATTGTATTGCATGCACATCTTAATAGTGATTTTCTATAGCAGATGATCATTTAAATTTATAGACATAAATATAATTTTTAATGAATGTTGCTGCAATACCTTGGTAGATGCATAGTAGCTACTTTTCTGTATGTTTGTGAATTCAATGCAAGTCACAACACTTCAAAATATATTTCTGTATATATATTTTTTTAAGATGACTTCTCAGTAATGGATAAATAAGAATAAATCTCTATCAACATCTTTACTCTTTGTTTCCTGTTCAATAGACCTTTTAAATTGTTCTTTGATATGTCTTAGCATACTTCTATGTATGTTTTTTCCTATTTCATGTCAATAAAACACATCATATAGTAAAAGAAATCATAACACAGTAGAGGCAATATTTTCCTATCATCTAAAGTAGGAGGTATTTGCAAGTTCCTGTGACTATCTTACTAAATCTCGTATGACAGAATCAACATTTGGCTCTGAGAAATCCAGCGACAGTTGGCAGACAAAATTCTGATGGTGAAAAGCCACCTTCCATGTTTCCTATTTATGCAGACTACTTCTAATTATCACTTACTCCTGCAGATACTGAGTAGTACATCAAAGTCCATCTATCAGACTGTCTTTCTGCAGTGTACATCTACTTTGGCTATACACAATCCACTAATTAATCACTTACTAGCAATTATGAGTAATCCTTTCCTTATTTATCAAATAATCTCTAAAAGTTTTTATTGTGGTTTTCAAGCTATGTGTGCTTTTGTTCTTTAATATTGTCTCTCTCTGAGAAACGTGTATTAGTATTTGTTTTCACTCACCTCCAGAACTTAACTGTCTTAAATAATTTGCTTCCCCATAACAAGGACACGGGTTTTTTTCCTTCAAACATACTCTTAAAGTCCACAGTGCTAAAAGGGTGTATGTAAAGACTTCCTATATGAACTATGAAAAAAAGAGTTGGTAATAGACTAGCTTCAGCTATAACTGCGTAGACACACTGATTCAGTGATTATAACAGCATCTGATTTCAGAATCATGTGGCATTTCACCCATATATCTGAATTGTAACCATTATTTAAAATTGGATTTTTAAACAGATAGTCTATATGAGGTACCATTTTGTTACATGTTTTCCTTCATCACAGATCCCTCTCTACCCTATAATGTTGCTCTTAAAGCTCTTTCTTTAACTAGCTCCTCCACTAACACTTAATGAAGGAGATTTATGCAGCAGAGAATCTAATTCATGTAATACAGGCAGTATATTTCCATACAGAACTTCTTGTTAACAGTTTACTAACACAATGTGCTTATGTGCACAACTAACTCACAAACTTGCAAATTATGTAGGGCTTTTTTGTCTGGAAAAATATATTGACTATTGTAGGTTTCATTTACTGAAGTTTTACCAATCTTTGGAATTATTTCTTAACATAAATTTGATATCACAATAATTATAAAACTGAAGAAGACACTGACAGTTTATATTTCCAAATATAGTTGGTTTTAATAGTTACTGATGAAAATTCTCATATAGCTTTGCACCTTGTTTTCAGATCAATTAAACTGCATGAGAAATAGTAAGATCTCCATTGCTTATTTTAAACTGAATGGCCTTTAGAGTTGTATATTGCTCTCTACTCTTGAAATCACCTACTGAAAAGGCTACTACCAGGTCTACTGCTGGCTTGGAAGGAGTACAAGTTCCGTCTGAAATGCTGTGGAACACAACAGGATTTAAACCTGATGTGAGAGACGAGAAACCAGGCCTGAGAGAAACTCCGAGAAAGCAAAAAAAAAAGCAAAGTGAAAACTTGTTTATGTGTTTTGCAAAAAAAAATAGGCTTAATTATGAAGTTACAGAATATGGTAACGTTTCAATCCACTGTGGCATTGCTAAGACTGTTTTTACCACAGAATATTTTAGCACAGTATGTGTAAGAGGCTACTGATGAATAACTAAAAGTATTCATTCTGCGATGATACTGTTCCATCCCATTAGCTGGATCATTACTCATGAAACCAACTCATCCTCAGTCAATATACCGCAGCAACTACAAAATACTCCTGTATTCTTGCCCTCAAAGGATGGCTGCAACTGATTGATGATGTGTTGATACTACCTAGGCAACAACATACTTGCTGCATGTTAGGTTTTGTGTTGCTGACTTTCATGTAGGTTCAACAGAAAGTCAAGTATCAGTATCTGAGGTCTGTTATATAAGATAGATCATTTCTTCCATGACAGTTTAAAGCTCCTGCAATTTCTGAATTCCTGATGTGCCCCAAAAAGAACTGGGATTCTGAAGCCCCTTCTTTCTTTTTAGTCCCCAGCCCATGATTTGCTTCATATATCTTTCAAGAAAAAATATATTTTATTCTGATATTTTTTCTGAGATTACTTATAGAAAACACATCTCCAAACTTTCAAAGGACTGACTACCCAGGGATTTATCCATGTGACTAATAATTAAGAAAAAAAGAATCTGAGTGAAAACAAAATCATGATTCTCATCCACTTTTATTTACACTGCATTAGTATGTATGAGCACGTGCTGTGCACTAGAGCCATGTTACTGGGACAGGAAAATAATTTTTAAGCTGTTTCCATTTACAGACCATGTCATTTCTGTAAAAAGTAATATCTACAATTTTATATAAGACATATCTTACATACATTATACTCAAAACTATACTCAAAACCTCTAGTGATTTTTTTTCTTACAGAATATAATCTTTTTGCATATTTTGAGGATTGCAAAAGTAGTTTTGATTAAATTTTCAAATAATATTTCCATTTTTACACTTTTGAAAATGACATTCAGTGAAAGCATTTCTACCTGAAAATATTTAACAAAATTTGGTCATCAAAGCATAGCTGGCTGTGACATAAAGTCAGTCCAGATGCCATATACACCACAAGCACTGAAGCTACCAAATAATAAAAGTACTAATATACTTAAATTGAGGCAGCATTATTTTAATACAAGTATTTAAATTATATAACTATAAATATTCTCTATTAACTATAGATATCTATAACTGAGATAACTATGATATTAATTATCTATTAAATTATTAATTTCTTGTTCACTTCTGTATTATTTCTTTAGGAATGCATTGTTTGTTAATAATAAATTAAATATTTAAATTATTTTATTATATAAATTTAATGGGCAACTCTACAAATTAGGTCTTCACCCTGTCTACCTGATAGGTAATCACTGCATATGGTATAATGCTTCTTCAAGTCCAGATATGTCAAAGAAAACAGGAACATATAAACTTAGAAACACTGTCAACACTTAAGATCACTGGATTTCATAGCACAATGTGAATGCATTTCAGCAGAATAAAAATGGAAATCCTAAAGAGAGTGATGAATAGCTGCTGTAACACTGCCAGAAGACCAGAAGGGACCTCGTACAAGAAGCTTACCAACATAGGAGTGACTTTGCAAATATTTATTTAATATTAGTATGGGAGAGAACATATACTGATGTCTCGGTTACGGCTCTGAGCATGCCTAGTGAAGATGAACTGAGCAGACTTAAATCTGAAACAGAAGGTAATAAAACAAGTGTAGATCTACCAATTTAACTCTGGAAGCCTCATCATTGTGTCTTATGACACCCACCATGATTATGACTGAGAATCTTGCAAGTATTCTGAATAGGCACTGATAACGCCTCATTCAATGACTGCAAATAGGTACTCAAAGTGATTTAAAAGAGTGCAAGCCAGGCACACGAACAACTTTAATGTTAATCTGTGCTTCATCTGGCAGTAACAATATTATTCTGAATTGCACGTTAGTACTTGTGCACCCAGATTAAACCATTGTTTAAAAGACACTTTCTCTTCTAACATGCACCTTTACTCTACCACCCATTTCCCTTAAGGACTGTACAACATGCACAGTGGATGAGACTAGTCTGAAGCAATGGAACTGCTAACAAGCCAGGCCTGGTAACAGACAAGAAAGACCTTCTGATCTACAATTTTGAGTTACAGTCACCAACTAATGTTGCACTAGAGGTTTCATCTACATTTAACAACAAACATGGAATAAACTCCTCTACTTGAATGGGTCACTTCAAATCAGCCCAAAGATAGCACCTCCCTTAACATGGGTTCTCTGTTAAAAATGTAGAATTGAATTCCAGGGAATAAGAAAACTTTTCTCCAGTAAATAGCAAACTAAAGGAGTTTTCCCAGGCTTCAGTCATCCTCCAGGGCCAGGGAAGTTCAAAACTGAGGTGACAAGACTACCACAAGGAACCTATGAAGGGCTTCAGTGAAAAGCCTCCAAGTCCAGAAGCTACAAGCTGCAGCTGTGTGCCAAAGATCAAAAAGGTGCCAGAAGAAAAAAAAAAAAAAAAAACACAAAAAAACCACAACAAAAACAAAACAAAAAAAACCAAACACCAGATAAAACTCGTTCAGAGAAGAGCCAATTAAATCAGAAATATGGAAGACACTTACAGCCTATTTTGTTGGAACTAATATTGGATTTCAATGAAGCACAGTACAAGACAGTGTGTACCTAAAATATCTTCAGTCCTTCAGATAGTTAAAAGTAGTGTAAAACAGAAGTAAAAAAGAGTTTGAAACTGTATTTCAAACTTCCATGGGAAAGCAAGCTGTTCCTCAGTAATGGAAATATTTAATAAAGAGTAAGGATCAGTGAACCTCAGTTGACACAGTTGCTTTCTTACATAAAAGTAACACCAAGAACAAAGAATGCTAAATATAACAGCTATAAGCACTGCTCTACAATTCTAAAACATGAAAGAACCGAAAAAGGAACTTGAAAAATATTTCATAAAATGCAAATGTAATTTGAACATGAATACTACTTGGTACTTGCTGTACAATTTAGTATATTTTCGCTAACTGGAATACAGGTTAAACATGCTTAAATACTTTTTTGGTATAAAAGTTTATTTATAAATGCATATTTTGCTAAATATTTAAAATTATATTTATAGATGCATCTATACATACAGAATTGCATGCACAAGCAAATATAGGATAGAACAAAAATACCTGATACACTGTCAACACTGTAGAAATATTTCTATGGCTTCTGGTGCAAATTGTTTTCCTCTGAGACAGGCAAGCAAAGACATTAAGTAAAGATGCCTAACGTGTAAAACTAAGTATTATGTCAATTTCCAGTACTCTGACTTTAAATGCACTATTTTTTGATCCAGAAATAGAGGAAATATCAAAATATTCTCATATTTTCATGTGCAGTATAGCTATAACAAGGTATGTGCATGACCGCTATAACCACAAGATTTGAATCTGTCACACTTTTTAAAGTATTTAACCCTGACTAGGTTGTAAAACAGACGAATAACATCTAACTTGAAATCAGTCAAGAAAGTGAGGAACATGGATATAAAATCACTTCTACAAAATTACACTGAAAACTAATGAACACAGTAAGAAATTAGATAAATACAAGAAAAACTATAAATGCGAGGATCTCTATATCGTAACTGACTGATCAGAATTTCTAGAGTAAGATCCTATCTAGTCATTGAACTCCACAAAATCAGTATATATAAGTATAAATAAATCTGCATGGGCTCCTAATGCATGGCTTCCCCTATGGAAACCTGTGAGATTGCATGACATTTTTCTTTCTTAGTTGGGTGGGTGGGTGAGTTTTAGGCAAATTGCTCTTGGATCCTTAATTGAAAGGAAAAATGCTACTCTCTCCCAGCCTCATTTCCTTGAGTTCTCCCACCCCAAATCAATTCTGTCACTCAGAACTCATCACACAAGTCTTTGCAAAACAATATTCTTTTTCCATGTCCTCCTATCACGCTGATGAACATAAAAATCTAATTTAAACCACCACAGGGAACCCACAAACTCAAGTAAGCATCTTTAGAAGATACTGTTTCAAGTCACTGCAATCACATTTAGCCACCCTAAGCAATTCTCAAGTGTACTAAATGAAAACAAACTTTGTAGGACAAAATGTAACTACGGAGGAGAGATTATTAATCACTCTATTATTTAATATTGATTAGTAATAAAAACTTAATATTTAATTTTATTAATTTAATTAATATTTAATAATAATTAAAAGTATTTGCAAGTACAGGCTTGCTCTGAGTCTGAGCACAGCATTTTCACAAACCTATCTTCTGTTAAGGTCTCAGTAAAAAAAGTTATCGAACAGTAATCCAGTAGAAACTTTTCCCCATTTAAAGCTAACTACATGCCTCAATGTCCAACGGAGCATGAAAGGACTTCCAAAGAGGCCTTTTTTTGGAATCACATTATGGGAATATCCTCCCTGAAAAACAAATAATAAATTAATCAGAACATTTTCTTAAAACAGAAGTGTCCTGTCGGCACACTTGGTAAGAAAGGTCTTAGTTTTAAACATATTGCAAAGCTTCCTGTTAAAAATAGTCCGTCTTCCTGAACAGGGATGGCCACCAGTCCAAAACCAAGTCCAGCTCCAGATGCAGTTTCAACTAGTCAACAAAAATGCTGGTAAGCTGGAAACTCAGTCACAGAGAGGCTATTGCTGGCACATGTGGTGGAAGCAGGGGAGGCAGGGTGACTCTGTGTACGTCTCATAGGGTTGTCAGTCTAACAGCAGTACTTCACCAACTTGGGCACTCCAGTTTTGTCCCTGAACTACTCTAAAGGCATGAGCTTTCTCTTCCCACTCATTAACAAATCTCTGGATAGGCACCAGCACATCATCTCAACTTTCCTTTTTTCACCTGTGTATGAAGAATAAAACATTCAAAGCAATTACATTGCTGCGGAATGGTCAGAGGTTTTCTTGCATGGTGGGTCAGGCCCATGTGAACTCTAAATGTCTTTGTGCTTCATAGACAGGTAAATAAGATTATGCTGCTCTGTTTTTTCTTCCTTATTTCCAGCTGCTGACCTTCACTAAAAACTCCGTAAACTAGAGTAAAGACATCCCTCAGGACTCAGTTGCTCTAATTCTCCCGGAATATATTTGCAAAGAAGGGGCAGGTGGCCCACACAGCAGTCTGGATAGAAATGTGATCAACCGTATAAACATTTGAAAACCCTTGTGCTCACAAAATTGAATGGGAGTTGGCAGGTATGAGAGGGTACATTGTATATCTTATTCTCATAGATTGGGAGCACATAAAACTGATTAGTTATCCATTGCAAATATATAAAAGGATTTGGCACACATAGACTTTGCCAGAGTAACAATATCCAGCGGGAAGAAGACTGAATTTGCTTAGATAGCCTAGTCTGATTCTGCCAAGCCAACCATATGTTCAAAAGCTAAGAAATAATGGGTATGAACTGTTTACTGTTAGGCATTATCAGGAAGTTATCCATATTTCATTTTGACTTGTCAGATGTTTCTAAAGATACTCTAGCATACACACTGGAGGTAAAACACTGAAGAGGAAGCATGGCAATTCCTTCAGCATTGTGTTTACAACAATACTCTTCCAGCAATCAACATGGGCATGCACAGCAAGGGCTTTTGCTGACCTTGAGGTACTGTATGTAAAACATGGGCTGCAAATTTTCAGAGTTAATGGAGTTCCAAGAAGTTAGAGCTTCTGTGATCAAAATATTTCAGGAAATTTAATTTCTTCCTATAGCAGTGCTAGAAATCTCACCGGCATTATTAAGGATGAGCAATTTGCGAGCCGGGTAGACAGACCGGAGTACAACTTCTTCTCAGTAGTAGTAGTCGTAGCAATATTATCATTAACTTATTCAAACAACCAAATTGAATCTGTCATACATATATATAGTTGTTCATGTAAATGTATAAAAATTTCATTTGGGGGTTTTTTTTGGTTCTGTTTAGTACTGTAGTCTTGAAAAAATGCATGTGTTTAATTTGGGAAGTTGCTCAACCCTCAAATTTGGAGTTATCACTATTTAAGAAGTCATGGATTGAAACATGATCTTTCCCAGATTTTAATTATTCTGTATGATTCCTGCAGAGATCCTATTCATAGATTGACCGATCAGAACGTTGCCTGCTGTGTTTTGATTGACATGCTGATACCCAGATTTTGTTTACTCAGCCAACAACATCAGTGTGTCCTACACTCTCACAGGTTTCCATTCTTCCTTTTATTCTGGCTCAAATGTCCCATTGTTCATAGCATGATGGAACCACAGACCAGTTTGGGTTGGAAGGGACCTTACAGATCATCTAGTTCCAACCCCCCTTGCCATGGGCAGGGACACCTTCCACTAGATCAGGTTGCTCAAAGCCCCATCCAGCCTGGCCTTGAACAATTCCAGGGAGGGGGCAGCCACAGCTTCTCTGGGCAACCTGTTCCAGTGTTTCACCACCCTCACAGTGAAGAATTTCTTCCTTATATCTAATCTAAAACTACCCTCTTTCAGTTTAAAACTGCTACCTCTTGTTCTATCACTACATGCCCTTGTAAAGAGTCCCTCCTCTTTCCTATAGACCCACTCTAAGTACTGGAAGGACACTATAAGGTCTCCCCAGAGCCTTCTCTTCTCCAGGCTGAACCACCCTGTCCTCATAGGGGAGGTGCTTCAGCCCCCCGATCATCTTCGTGGCCCTCTGCTGCACTCATTCGAACAGGGCTATGTCCTTATGTTGGGGGCCCCAGAGCTGAATGCAGTACTTCAGGTGGGTTCTCACAAGAGTAGAGCAGAGGGGGAGAATCACCTCACTTTACCTGCTGGCCACACTTCTCTTAATGCAGCCCAGGAATATGGTTGGCTTTCTGAGCTGTGAGTGCACATTGCTGGGTTATGCTGAGCTTCTTGTCAACCAGTGCCCCCAAGTCCTTCTCCTCCGGGCTGCTCTCAATCCACTCATTGCCCAGCCTGTATTTATGTTTGGGACTGCCCTAACCAGTGTGCAAGACCTTGCACTTGGCCTTGTTGAATTTCATAAGGTTTGCATGGGCCCACCTCTCAAGCCTGTCAAGGTTCCCCTGGGTGGCATCCCTTCACTCCAGCATGTTGACCGCACCACACAGCTTGGTATCATTAGTGAACTTGCTGAGGGTGCACTCAATCCCACTGTCCATGTCACCAACAAAGATGTTAAACAGCACCAGTCCCAATACCAACTGCTGAGGAACGGCACTCATCAACTTGTCTCCACTCGGACATCGAGCCATTGACTGCAACTCTTTGAGTGCAACCATCTAGACAATTCCTTATCCACCGAGTAGTCCATCCATCAAATCTATGTCTCTCCAATTTAGAGACATGGATGTTGTGCAGAACAGTGTCAAATGTTTTGTACAAGTCCAGGTAGATGACATCAGTTGCTCTTCCCTTATCCACCAGCGCTTTAACGCCATCATAGAAGGCCACCAAATTTGTAAGGCACGATTTGCCCTTAGTGAAGCCATGTTGTCTGTCACCAATCACTTCCTTATTTTCCATGTGCTCTAACACAGTTTCCAGGAGAATCTGCTACATGATATTGCCAGGCACAGAGATGAGACTGACTGGCCTGCAGCTCCGTGGGTCTTCTTTACTCCCCTTTTTTAAAAAGGGGGTTATGTTTCCTCTTTTCCAGTCAGCAGAAACTTCACCAGACTGCCATAACATCTCAAATGTGATTGATAGTAGCTTAGCCACTTCACTTAGCCAGTTCCCTCAGGACCCATGGATGCATCTCATCAGGTCCCATGGACTTGTGCACCTTCAGGTTCCTTAGACAGTCTTGAACCTGATTTTGTCCTACAATGGGTGGTTCATTCTCCCAATCCTTGCCTTTGCCTTCTGCGATTTGGGCAGTGTGGTTGGGGCCCCTGCCAGTGAAGACTGAGGCAAAAAAGTTATTGAGTACCTCAGCCTTCTCCATATCCTGGGTGACCAAGTCTCCCCTTTCCTTCCAGAGAGAGCCCACATTTTCCCTAGTCTTTCTATAGAAGCTTTTTTTGTTCCCCTTGACTTCCCTGGACAGATTACTTCTATCAGGGCTTTAGATTTCCTAACCTGACCCTGGCTGATCGGACAGTTCCTCTGTATTCCTCCAGGCTACCTGTCTTTGCTTCCACCCTCTGTAGGCTTCCTTTTTATGTTTGAGTTTGTCCAGGAGCACCTTATTCATCCATGCAGGCCTCCCAGCATTCTCACCTGACTTCCTCTTTGTCAGAATGCATTGCTCCTGAGCTTGGAGGAGTTGATCCTTGAATATCAACCAGCTTTCTTGGGCCTTTCTTCCTTCCAGGGCCATGGTACTCTGCCAAGCATATCCCTGAGGAAGCCAAAGTCTGCTCTCCTGAAGTCCAGGGCAGAGAGTTTGCTGCGTGCCTTCCTCACTACCCTAAGAATCTTGACATCCACCATTTCATGCTTACTGCAGATGAGGTTGTCCTTGAGCGTCACACTCCACACCAGCCCCTCCTTGTTGGTGAGAACAAGGTCCAGCATAGCACCTCTCCTCATTGGGTCCTCTATATCATTTGGAGAAGGAAGTTATCATCAATGCATTCCAGGAACCTCCTGGATTGCTTCTGCCCTGATGCATTGTCCCTTCAACAGATATCAGGGTGGCTGAAGTCACCCATGAGGACCAGGGCTTGTGAATGTGAGGCTGCTCCTATCTGTCTACAGAGGGCCTCATCCACTCAGTCTTTGTGGTCAGATGGCCTGTAGCAGACCTCCATTATAACATCTCTTGTCTTTGCCCTCCATTTAATCCTGACACATAAGCTCTGGGTTGGCTCCTCATCCATCCCCAGGCAGAGCTCCATGTACTCCAGATGGTCCTTGACAGAGGGCGACACCCCCTCCTTGTCTCCCCTGCCTGTCCTTCCTAAAAAGCCTGTATCCTTCCATTCCAACCTTCCAGTCATAGCAGTCATCCCACCATGTCCTTGTGATGTCAAGAAGATTGTAGCCCTGCAGGCATGCGCACATCTCTAGCTTCTCTTGTTTATTCCCCATGCTACATGCATTTGCACAGAGGCATTTAAGTTGCCCCCCCCCCAATGAAGCTGACTTGCTGGCTGGAGTGGCTGGAATTCCTTTGTGCTGCTCTTCAGGTGCTCTCCTGCTCATCTGTGTCCTCTCTCCAGGCTCTGGGCATCTATTGCTGGCACTGGCATGAAGGTGGTAGGAGTGGGATGGATTGAGGCTCCACTCCCCCGGAAACTTTAGTTTAAAGCTCTCTTCACCAGCTTGGCAAGCCTATGACCAAAGATGCTCTTCCCCTTCTGACAGACCAACCCCATCAGCCCCAAGCAGACCAGGCTTCTCAAAGCGAGTCCCGTGGTCTAAGTAGCCAAAGTCCTGGCTAGTACCATTCTTCTTGGTTGTATTAAGAACAGACTTGTTCCAAACACTTTGAAGCTTGTTATAAGTACCAATACATTGCTTTTTAAACAGTAAAAAAAGATATATATATATATATGGCTGGCTTTCCCCCTTTTTGTTCTGCATTTTTCACTTTTTTTTTTTTAAAGTTTTACCCATGTTGCTATTATGTCCTTTCTAATACAGCTTTTATTGATCTATTTTACAGAAAATTTCCTATCAAATAGCAGTTGTAATGACATTTACTTTATCCTAATGTAAAATCCCTGAATTGTTGTGATACATGAAATCACAGTGTGCTTTGAAGTGGAACGACCTCTACAGACAAGGCAAACAGACAGGTTTCTAGGCTATTTGAGTTCCATATTTGCCTTCAGGTATCAAACCATAATCTGTTATGTTGGGTTATTTTAGTAGCATAGTCACAAGAATACACAAGAGTATTCACAACACCAAACTTTAAGTATACTACATGCTTAAGCAAGATCACTACACTCTGCAAGCTTCTTTATAAAAGCAACAGATACAGAGAGTTTTTTGGAGCTTATTAAGGATGAGTTTAATTTGGGTGCTCTGAATTACCCTGCTACACTTACCATGCACTAGGTCTGAGAAGAAATCTCAATTTAGACATCTAAATACCCCCAAAAGTCACAATAAGTAATGTTATAAAAAACACGTTACCAAGTTTATACCTTTAATACTAGATACACAAGTACTTGTGGTAGGAATCTGTACAATTTCTGATTCAGGAACAAATTTAGATAAGTGATAATTAATAAATTATGTTGCTTCTGAAAGAGTAAAGGCCTCTTTCCTGCCTTATCTTAAATTGTGAATTAGATTTCCATTATTCTCCAGTTGTAAAATCCCAAGTACTGTGTTAATGCAATCCTAAAATCGCAGAGTCCAGATGGTGCCTAACACAAAATGCCTACAAACAAGTTTTGGTTTTTGTATTTGACAAAATAACTGCATATATTGTGCCTGTTTTCTGACAAGCCAACAAGAAGGGCACTGATAATATTGTTCATTGATTTACACTTTCAGCAAAGTGAACAGTGTATGCAACTGTGTTTTCAGCTGGTCTCCGGTAAGAGTGGTGGGATGCAGAGCTTACCAGGACTGCTACAACATACAGATTACGTAAATTGCTATAATTAATAAACCACTGAACTTTGTTAACTTAGTCTTCTTAGATATATTCCTATTAGAAACAACTGTCGCAATATAAAGTGTTAACTATTTCCCTTGCTAACAAATATTTCTTCTTAGGGCCTCAAATATAGAAAGATACTTAGACATAGATATCTGTTACAATTCCCTCTTCTTTCTTGCACTATGCATTCTAGTTTCACTTACACCTTGTCGTTACTACATTGTCTGTAAGCCACCACCACTAACTCATGTTAGATTTATTAGGCAGATACTTACAACATCTACAAATTTTCAAGTTCTTATTACACTGACCTCTCACAGATCTTTTATTTGTTTCTGCTTGACTCCATTCTAGAAATAACATCGTCATTCCCAAAATTAAGACTCCATCATTTCCAAATATCCTCAGATGACAAAAGGACTCTGAGAAACTGGAAGTCAAAGTCCTCCCTGTTCTGTTTGGGGCAGAACTGCACACTTTCTTAAAAACACGACCTTAAGATAAAGTATTCACCATGCTCCTCTTACAGGGACTGGGCAAATTATTTTTTGTCAATACTGGAATGAAGTACACAAACTTTGGCAATTAAAGACTGAATGGACTTAGACTGCGCATACCAAAAAACACCCACTTTCAAATCCAATAAAATCTAGTATCAAAATACCAAAATATTAAATGGACTCAAAATCAGTAACCCAGGTTTATTTCAAAAAATAGCAGGCCTCTGGTGCAGTTGAAGTTATCTGCAAGAATATTAGCCCTTATGGAGAAAGACTGGGAAAAACTACTTTTTCAATTAAATGCAAAAAAAAAAAAAAAAAAAAGAAGAAAAATGAGAAAAAAAAAAGAAGTATCTTTACACTGTACATTTATTTTCCACAACACTAACACTAATGAGTAACATAACACTTGGCCTACATCACTGACAGTTCAAGTGGTATGGACAATCTCTTGGATTATACATATTATACAAAGTAAAACCTTGTTTACATGGTTAAACTTCCTTTTGTTTTTAATGGACAAGTTGTGTTACTTGACATTTAAGGTATCTGTTGCACCAGTAAAATCATAACCTACCTAACACAGAAGATGTAAGATTTTTCCTTTGAAAAAGGGTATGATCTGTAAGCATTTACCTCTTTATTGACCATTTCTTCCTCAGAGTTTTCTACATCATTAGGCTGTCAAAGCAGAAAATTCATATTCTTTACTGATTAAATTATAGATACAACCACCAAGCAAGATTCTTGCTCTGAACGTAATAAAAACATATCAAAGGAAATCACAGATTGATCGTTATTTGTCAGTCCTACTGAATAATAAATATCAGTTATCATCTTAATCTCAACAAACATGACAAGAAAAATACTACTCCACCAGGATAATTTTAAAATCACTTTTCAGGCTTTTTAAGACAGTCTGTAAGCCATTTTTTATGTATGATTTGCTTCAAAATATTTTTCCCTTTCATAAGAAAAAATTTTTCACTACAAATATGAAGCATATAACAACAGATTTTTGAATAGAGTGGATGAGTTAGCAAATAATTTCAGAAAGGTTTTCCTATCTGATAAACACCCAAAATAGTCTTTCATCAACAGAAACAGAGAATTTTAAAACATTACTAAAGCATAAATGACAGGCAATAACCGATAATCATGTAACTCCACTACAGTATGTATCCAAATGAATCTCATTAAATTCATTCATTATTCAATCAGAGTACTGACTGCAGAAACATGGAGCAAAGTGTTTTCTTAAAATGTTCTCACAAAACACTGTGGGTAAAAGCTTTCACACATGACTTAAAAATCTTACTTACCTGTTGCATCATTGCATAGACAACAGTAAATAAAACAAAAAACACATTCACCCTATACTAATAGTATTTTATCATCATTATCTCTGCCCTTTTGGAGAAGATATGAATGTTAAAGCTTTCCTACAAGATCATTTACGTACCATTGAATCTTGCAACATAATCCAGTTATAAACTGAAAGCATTGCAAAAATCTCTTTTCATAGCATAATCAATGGTCTCATGGGTGTTTCATCACCCTTGAATCACAGTGTCATTTCCTTTCAACTACACACTGAATAATGATACACCTCACATTCTGTAATAGTCAAAACATCTCCCTAAAGACTTCTCATACTTTCTGCATTACAATGTGGCCCTAACTTTTTCTGACTGTTAGAAGCACTATATAGCTTAAATACACAAGAAACCTTAGGTTTTGTTTCATCTCTATTTTGCAACACACATTTCAAATAATATTATGCTCCTCTGAAGTATAATGCACTTTCAAAACAGCTGCATGCCAAACCAGTAAAGCTAAGCTTGAAAGTAATGCTCATCTTATGTTTCAGTAATTCTGCTGTCATGGAGGGTAGAATAGGATAGGTATCAGTTACTATATACAAGCTGCAAGGTTTAGAAGCTTACTTGCAAAGCCAAAAAAAAAAAAAAATGAAATGGTTTGAAGATGGAAGCCTTTAAAAAAGACATAGTAATGTACAGAATTATTTCAAAGCATGTGAAAAAACGAAGCTAGCGAAAGGCCAGATTGGGTCTGGCCCTGTTCTTGTTGCAGGGACAGGAATAGGCAATGCAATATGGACAAACACAGGCCAGCCTGTAAGGCAGCATCTCAACACTGATTTTCATGCATTAAGGGGCCCGTTTCCTTTCCTATCCAAAGAAGCTCTGCAGAATGAAGGTCATGGCTCTGCCTCGCCCCTTTCAAACTTTCTCATGAAATAAGAAAAATGCAAGTGAAATCTCATTCAGTGGTGAAGTAACACGAGCACTTTCTCATACCAGGGAAGATGACAACTTCCACTGTGTGACTGTGCTAGAACAAAACAACTGAGATCTGGGAGGTGAGATGGCAACAGCATTTTGTATTACAGGGATGCTCAAAGAACTCCAATGATGGGTAAGAGTCTTCAGTCACAAAGAAATTGCCCTTCTGCTGATAATTCCCACACAGAAACCTTAGATATTCAATTTACTCCATTAATTCATGGGCATGAGGATGTTTAGGCAGTCACACAACGCTGAAATCAAATGTTAGCTACTTCACTGTAAATGTATTCCAAATTAACTAAACACAGGCAGCAGGCAACACAAAGTCATTTAAATGGGAACTGAGTCTGTTCTTTCTTCCCTCTTTCCTGAAATAAAGATTAAGTTTCTATTACATCTCATGGAAGAAGGAGAACATGGAAGAAGGAGAATTATTGTACTGTCATTCTGTGAATATCATTGCAATAAAGAAATTTAATGCCTTTAAGAGAAGTGGTGCCTTTGATAACCATGGTTGACAAACAGAGCCTTAATGACAACATATGCCATCACAATTAAGCTGTTCTAGCAGTAAATCAGTCATCCTTGACTGGGTTGGACTAATCAAATTTATGATCAAATTATCCAATATAATACAGTCATTGAATTGGTGTCAGGCTCATGGTAAAGTATTTCAAACATAATTTCTGAGTGTGTTTACTTGGTCAGTTGCTGTTGTTCATTATTTAATTATGAGAAACCAATGACTTAATTCAATCTCTATAAACTGAGGATTCCCAACAATTATGTAATGAAGATGATGGGAGAAAATAATTCTCTGATGCAAAAGCTAAGGGCTACATATTAAACTGCAAAAGCAAAGAGCTACATATTCAATTTTAAACAGGGAAGGTTTAGTTTTAGTTATATTTAAGAAATTACCTATTAAAATAAATAACCTAGCAAGGCAAAGAAATGTAAGTATTTATTACAGTTTCTGAATATTTATTTAATCAAATATTACAAATACATCACAAAGTATACTTATTTCTGTGTGGGTTAGGTGTTTACTGGAAGCAAAAAGAACGAGCATGACTCTAGAAATAAGGTTTTTTCAGACTAAATAGTAAAATCAACTGTAAAACTTAGAAGTACACAAAAAATATTTCCAGAGAAGCTTCCTTTGGCCAAAGATAGCCCCCATGAAGACCTCTGCAACAGGTTTGCAAGACTTCAGAAAGGCTATCCTACACTCCTCTCTCCTCATTTTCTTCCCAGAGAAAATCACCACTCAACTAAGCAACATTTCTAGCCAAAGCAAAAAACAAGACACGCTTCAAAACAGTAATAAAAAAATCTCAAGAGCAGTGAATAAGTGTTACCCAGGAAAAACTGAGCACTTCAGTTCACAATAAAAAAATAAATCACTGAAGCCCTGTCTGTTGGGAAATGCCTCAAAAATCTAAGAACAAATTGGAGCTGACATTAAAATCAATTCATGACTATGAAGAACTCCATTGGTGGATATATGTATTTGATTTCTATTTCCTGAATTGGCACATTACTTTCCAGAGGATCTCTGAACGAGCTTGCTAGTCTCCATGTACTGACCTGAAATGAGCCATGTTCCAGCTTTAGTCATTTACTGTAACTCAAAGCTCTTCTAAATGGATATGAAACCATTGTTCCATATAAAGCTCCATTCTAGAATAATTTTAGTTACTGCAACATTTTCATTTCAGAATGATACAGGGAAATACTACTATAACTGTAGAGTCCCATTAAGTTTAAAAAAATCTGGTTTTCAGCCTTTATTATCAGAATTTAAGTACAGAAATATATTTAAAATAGAAAGCATACCCTGAACTAAATATAGATACAGAACCATGTATACCACAGCAAAATGGAGCATCTGTATTTTTAATTCGCCTGACTTTACAATATAAGCCACATGCAGTAAATACCTTAGGAATGATCACTGAAACAAACCAAGACTAATTACTACTTGTGTGAGGTAATTAAAGATACCTGTCAATATTTTAGAGTAAAGGGAGCTGAGACAGATTAACTATTAAACTGATCAGCTAATCACAAAAACCCAATTCTCCTCCCTCATTACTGTGGACACACATTTAGACGCCAGCTCCCAGTTCAGTCCTCCTGCTTGCTGGACTCTGCGAGACCTGTCCTGGTTTCTCCCTGTCCCACCCAGCCTGGCTTAGCTCATCCGCAGGACCCTTCTTCATTAGGTGTATCTCTTAGTGTTTCATTCTCTAGACACTGACCCAGCCTGTCCAGATTTTTCACTCTTGTTTCTAGCTGCAGCCTGCTTTAATATTCATGCTAGGCTCCAGAAACTAAACCTGGGTCTTGCTCACACTTTCAGGGGCTTTTCTGCATAAATGGGAGACAGGGAAGCTGAGGGAGGAAAAGAATGTCTGAAACTAATCTGACACGAGAAATAGAACTGTTTAGCTCTAATATTCAGAAGAAAATATCAAAGTACCTTCTGAATGCTTGAAAAGGTCTCCTGAACCAAGTTCATTCATTCATAATAAACAGTAATTTGAAAAACCCCACAACCATTCATGTAGTAATAAATGATTAGTCAGAGCAGTTTCAGCTCTCCTGTTTGTTTTGGTCAGACAATCTGACATAGACTTAGCTCATCTTGGTCAGATAATGAAAGATCCCACTGTACTCTTGAGTTACACTTCAGATTTGTCGTACATTAAACCATGTTCCAGTTCACAAGTTAGGTTTTTTTTTTTTCATTTTCAGCTTGCTCCAATACTTTAAAGAGGACAGTGTTTACTACAGTAGGCATCATTACATACCAGAAATCCGAAAGCACATTTTCTTATTATTTGGTTATAAGGCCACAGTGAATATATAGAGTTCATGATTAATTTTCCATTGTTTAATCTTAAATTGTCTGCTTCCCAGTACCAGACACTGAGACGTATTTTCTAAAAATACCTGAAAAAGCAAAAAAAGGCATTTTGCTCTCACACTGAAAGCTTGTCCATAACCTAGTAAAAATGAGGACAGGTCAGCAAAACTGTTCACCTGTTCAATAAAGGATTAAAACAGCAGTCCAGAATGTTTAGTTCACTTCACAGATCTTAAATTCTATTTTTAGTTTCTAGATGGTAAAACTACCAAGATAAGGGGGTTTTGGCATGTATCAGGTCAAACTCATTTTCTTTAATACAAAAGTATTTATCTGAATTGCTCCACTCCCTAGTAGAAGTGTGTAAAAAGTATACAAATGTCAGCCAGTTAGAAGTCAATTTCATTTCCCATATCGAACCAAATAAAACAGGTGTATATAAAACAGGTCTATAAGATACACCCACATTTTGTACGCAGATGTCACACAAGAAAAGCTAGCTAAAATGTACTTTAAAATCAAAAAGTCAAATGTTACTTTTTCACCAAGGGACATTCAGATCAGTATTTGTGCAGGGTATACAACCAATGTTCACTATTTCACATCACTGTTTCCATTTACTCTGTGGCTCCATGCCTCATCTTACCAGCCACAAGTGATGTTCCAACTCATCATGTTGCAAACGTATGAGAAACCAAATTCATTTGTTACTACCCTTTATCCTATTGAGTGAATGCTGCAACACCCAGTGGAATACAGGTATGTTGTCATGTCACTGGACAGTTTCATGCCATATAAGGCCAAAGTGGAGGAACAGATATATTTACTGGTTTTAACACTTTAAGTTGCAATCTTAATAACTTTATCTCTTAATTTAAAACAAAAACAAAAACAAAAAAAAAAAAAGGAAGAGTTTAAAAAAAAAAACCAAACCCTGAAGTTGATAAACTACTTCATGCCCTACCCAAATCCTTCAACAACTGAAGTACAGGGTTCATGAACACAGATGTACTGTAAAAGTCCATCTACAAAAGAAAATCACACATATTCTTATTTCTGGCAAACAGTAATACAAGGAAGGTAGCCAAAACTTTTGTTTCATCACACTTCTTTCCTGCTACATAGACAAAAGAAATTGGAAGGGGCACTGCACTTTGTGGAAGAGGTTTGTGAACAAGAAACAGCATTTTCATCTGCTTTTCCTACCAGCCAGAAAACATAATCTCACTTCCCAGGTGTCAGAAGCAGTGTTAATATACATTTCATGGTTGGAGAAACATTAAAATGCCTACCATCAACAAGAAAAAATGTCAGGTGAAAAATGCTATTGTCATCAGCGTAGCTAAGTTTCACGCAAAAGATAGATACAAGATTTGTAAAAATCGTAATCTTTCTGAAACTAAAGTAAAATAAATTTGTAAGTAAGTTTTGATTATGCAATACATTTGAAGAGATTTTCAACAAATGCAAAAAATATCTTGAGGTTTTGAAATGAGTGCAAAGGGTTCTTTCTATTTCTTTTCAAACTATTATGGTGAAAAAAAATACCCTTTTTTCATATTTGTCTACCTTTCTGGTGCTGTATTCAGATGAATACAGATTATTTACAAGCAGAGGAACAAAAATCAAAGCACTGAATGCTTAAACAGTGCACACTCTACCCTTTTCCCATGGAAACATTACTGGAAACAAAAAGGAAGGTATATAATTTCAAGGTTTATGCTTAATGCATAGCTTTAAAGTTTAAAAAAACCACCACACAACACTGTGAGAAATACAGGTAAGCTATAAAATTATCAGGAGAGACTTATTTGGAAACTGAAATGTAACAGTCATTTTCTTGTTGAACACCATGATTTATGTGCACACAGAATCTGTCTCTCATGATTACTGGAATGTGATCTCCCAAGTCCCCTGGATGCCAGAAACATGGCATTTTACTCCACACACTTCTTACCTGGAGACAAACTGAGGTCCATCCACACCATAAACTGTGCTGATCCGTGCTGTGCAAACGTGGATATCTGAAAAATAACCTGATAACTTATTCTTGGCTATGAATAGAAACAGAATGAGGAACTTCAACAATCCTACCTGTAAACTGGACTAATAAACTAATTGTCCCAGAAGGAAAATCCTGGGATCTGGAGATAATCAAATTAAGCCAGCTGGAACAGAAAGAGAGGAAGATTATGGACCTACAAAGGGTTTGGGGGGTTTTGCACTTTTTTTTTCTCTTTTTTTTTTTTTCTTTCCCCTTAGTATACATCTTCTGCTGGCATTAATTTCTCAGAAGAGTGGAGATTTATAAAGAGCTTGGTTTATTAACATTGGCAGGATTTCCTGAAGGCCACTTCATTGACAGCTGCTGGACTTCCTTCAGTGTTACTCTTAGCATTTCCCTCTTCACAACATTACCACTGAATGTTTGAGGAAAAATCTTGTTAAGTGGACAGGTGTGGGGATCAGCTTCAGAGAGCAACCAGGGAGACACTGATTGTGAAAAAATGAAGTTTATCTATAAGAAATACAGAACTGAGAAGGTGGTTTCTCTGTAGGGAGAGTGAGGGCAGCCTGTGACAAGGCACACACAGAAGAACTGATGGGTGGCTACAGCTGGGTTAAACTTTTTGGAGAATGACAACAAAACACATTTTGGTTAAAAATGGGCTTTGGTTGCCAAGATATAGGTATAAATTTAAAAGGAGGAAAAATGGAAATACGGAAGACATAAGACTGTGTCATGGTACAGGTTTTTTGTTGAGAAACAAATCTCTTGATATGCCAAAACATATGTGGAAAAAAAATAATTTCAAAATTTCATTTAATTCCTGAGATTATCTGAGTTTTCAGAAGCTGCAAACATTTCCTTATGTTCTGCTCGGTCATTGTTAAAGCTAACATAGTTTCCATTTTTTAAGAGGCTCCATTTTTTAAAGGTGCCTTACCTTATCTTCTATGCTAGATGAACTGACACATCACAAAACCCTCTGGCATAAAGGACAGGCAGCAACACTCCTTGAACAGGCCTTGGGCACATTTTCTCTGGCTGAGCAGTGCATTCAAAAATCCAACTTGTTCCTGCACTGTGCGACCAAAGCAAGACCTCAGGGGTGGGAGAAAACGAGGAGGAGAAGGGAAAGAAAGCCTAAAGACAACACACTAAGGAGATCTGGAAAGGTACAGCAGTGAAAACTACCACTCTGCATTTGCTTGGTACCTGCAAGTAAAACAGTGCTGGTATTACTATGGCAGCCCTCTTAACTGTGTCCTGATTCAACAACTGGCTGTTGAGTTTATAAGCAACAATCAGATGATCCATGACCTTATGCTACATCCAGACAAGGTTATAATTTCATACAACACTGGAATTTCAGAGGATTTTCCAGGATAAAGCTATAAGGTATTATCTTATTTAACTCATGCACTCATTCACTAGCTAATACGGGAAAGAGAATCTGTTTTAACATATGTTGACTAGCTAAAGTGAACTGTCCCTGCCACCAGCACAGCATGATGGCACTGAAAGGCAGCAAATGATGCTCTTTTTAGCAAAGGCATAAACTAGTACCGCAAAAGCAAAGAAGCTGAAAATCATGACCAACCTGATACCAAGGTTGCACTAGTTTAAAACCTTAGGACTAATGTTAACTCCTGCACAGTCTTATGTAGACACAAAGCAGTTTAAGAGTCATTCAGCGTGCACCTCAACATTTACTGCTAACACAAAGGAGAGCTTTGCATCAGCTTAATGAATGCAATGTTAAACACATATTTCAGTGGGTATGAATTATGTGCAGAATTAGCTTCCATTTTTTACCTTTAACTCTAAAACCAGGGAAGGCAGTGATTCCAAAAGCAAGTTCCTGATTTTGATGAAGACAAACTATAGACTGAAAATTTAGTTTGAGTCTGGTTTAAAAGAAAGAACGAAAAAAAACAAACAACTAAAACTTACAACAACTGTTATTGACGTGTATTATACATAAGGACAGAGTAATGTAAAGGTGGTTGTTAGCATGATAACTTGCCTCTTTGTCATCCAGCAGAATGTATCTATTTGCAACATGGAAATAAATTATTATCCCAAAATATCTATCAAAGAAATCACAATTTACTTTTTCTACATTGATCTGTATAAACCAAAATGGCTGTCAAAATGTTCAAACCAACTGATAAAGATTCACAATACATTTAAAATGGGATCTACAGAGTTGCAATAGAGACACTAAAGCAACAGGAACAAACATGAAACAGGTTACACTGTGTAATTGTTGCAACATACTGAGTTTCCAGACAGCTTCAGTGGCAACCTGCCTCCCCTACTCTGCACTCCAGTTCTTTTATGCTGTCTTCAGAACTGAAGGCATCCTAACATTTTATCTGAGCTGATTCAACTTTGATTAGCTGTGATTCAAATACCTTTTTACTAAGAAACATCTAAAAGTGACATGAACTCACTGACGCAAGATCAAAATCTCTCTCTTGGTTCATTTTTGTTCTTGGACACAAGATAAATATTTTGTGAAAGATTATAAATTGCCAAGATGAATGTTTCAAAGAAGCCAGAGTCACGCTTTCATTGCAATTTCTCTGCTAATAGATTATTTAGAAGAACAGAATGTCATACAGTACACAGAAACATGTTAGACAATTTACCATCTTTCTTTAGTAGGGTTGGCAAGAGGTCTTAAAAGGACCACTTACAGTATAACCAGGAAAGCCGGTGAGTAAGATAAGAGCATAAGAAAGGAACTGTTAATTTTGAGTTATGGACAGTATTAGCTTACTGTACAAAGAGGCCACACGACCACTACTGATTTATACTCCAGTGCAATCACTGAAGTAAGTAATGTCACGTGCAAACGCATGCTGGAGCCAGTCCTTCCACACAGCCACCTCGGTGAGGAAGCCTGACAGACAGCAGTGAAGTCGGGACCAGCTATGTGCCCTAATGCCTTCCACACTGGGCTTGAGCGGGCTGGATGCCAGAGGCAGCACAGCCGACAGAGTCACCGCAGGCACCAACAGCCCTGGCACCTGCAATGTCCCCAACAAAGCTCCCACCATATGCTTCCCTCTCGTTTGCATGGTGTGGCCAGGAGGGAAGAAGGACAGCGGCAGCACACGCTGCTCTCCTGGTACCACTGCCACTGCTGCCTGCAAACTCAGAGGAACCCAGCCACCGCCACTGCCTCCTCCACACACCAGCTCCTACCTAAAATACTGCTTTTCCAGTGTCAGCTTTACATCCCACTTCCCTTATGGCAGTTACTACTTGCTCTGACCCCTCGTGACTACATATGTCATCAACATCAAATCAGTGAATAAACACTATTGTAATTAAGGGAACTGAATAAATAGGGCTGAAGCCCTTCTTGGGGACATACTGCAAGAGAATGTAAAATAAAAACAAACAAAAAAAAACAGTTTTTAAAGCTCGCAAGCACCTTATAAGAAGAGATTTAATGTTCATCAGAGCAGATCTGTGGCAAGGAAGTTTTCTTCCACAGTGCGTTCCAAGATGTATTAAGGCCCATCCCTTCCAGTCTCACTGTTCATTAAGCAAAGTGAAGTCCATCTCTGTGATAAAAAAATGTGAAGAGCCTACCAAGGCTGCAGTCAATAAGAGAAGAATTTCCTGGATGGCAGTATTTTCTCAGCATACCAGAAGCACCCTAGCCAGCTTCCAGAAGATCACCAGGGGCAGAAACAGGAACTATGATCAAGGGGCTCTGTCAAGGGTGGAAACCCATCACACATGATCTCCTGCTGTTCACTGTCTCATTTTTTCTTTTATCCAAATTCACATACCTACTAAACATATTTTTTTACTGGCTGACTGGTTCTATTTTCTATGGTGGTCAGGCTGAAAACAACTGTTTAACATTCTTTGATGAGATGAAGCTCTTTAATGAGCTTGGTTGATCACTATTTCACAGTTATATCTGTGAAAATACTATCCAAAATTCTGCCATTCCATGATGTACCGAAGAATCTTTTCTCAGCTATGACCATTTCCATGACTGCGAACATTCAAGAAGAAAACAAAAATGGGATGGAGAGAGACAATGTTAAGTTTCAAGGAATGGGTAAAGGAAGTAAAAGAGGTAAGTAAAACCAGTTACACCAGTAACACCAAAGAAAATTGTGTTGACAGCACGCAAAATAAAGAGAAGTAAGGAGGTAGAGAAAGTCTTTAAATTGTATATAAACAATGTGTACCTAAAGACAGGTAAGTATAGATAAACTAGGTATTGTTGATAAAATTACCACCACAAGAGGAAAACTGCAGGACTTTGAAAATGATGACACTTTAAGCAATACTAGAAGTAAAAAGTAGGCTTTTATTTTCTTTAACAAATGTGGACAATTATAATGTAAGTACTCCAGGACATCTGAAACTATTCATGAATAATTGCATGCACTCATAAGATTCCAGTTCAGAAAGTAATGGTCAGGTGCAAGAACCCTTTCAGAGTTTAGCACTAACAGTGCGAGCACCAGCTTCATCACAGGAAGCAAACTCAGCTCATCCATGCTTCTTGTTCCAGTGCTTTAGGTGACACTTTCATAGTTAAAGCTTCATTCCTCAACTATAGAATCTTAATCAACCTCATCAGTCATGATATCTATCAAGAATATGTTTTATCAGTCCCTACGTGGACATTGACAGCAGGGATAAACAGATTATGACTTCCTGAAAGGTTGGACCAGGTGACCTTTCAAGGTCCCTCACAACCTGGGCTGTTCCATGATTCTATGATACTTTGGTCTTGGACGTAATTCTGATTGTTCTCAGTTCGTAATAGTCCATAGCACAGAGCAGCACATCTGACATCATAGGCACAAAATACTGTGCACAGGTGAATGCTAAGT
This sequence comes from Strix uralensis, assembly GCF_047716275.1. Lineage (NCBI taxonomy): Eukaryota > Metazoa > Chordata > Aves > Strigiformes > Strigidae > Strix > Strix uralensis. Next base: position 129,625,213 of record NC_133972.1, on the reverse strand, counting down.
ACAACTATTCCGGTTTGATACCTTAATGTCACTTAATAAAGCCATCATTTTCTATATTAATTAATGCCCAGGAATAATTAAGAAGAATCCTAGTAAGTTCCTTCTTCAATGGAGGACAAAAAAACAAACAGAAGGGTTTTGATCAACCTTAATCTGTTTTAGCATGGAATTTTAAAATGACCAACGTCATCATTGCTCAGCTTCATATTTGCATTTCAGCTGTTTTACACCCTAGGCTAGACTTCACTGAATAAATCTGTATTTTCAAAAAAATATAATTACTCACATCGACCAATGAATGTTCATTATAGTCAAAGATGGAACAATATGCTTGCTTTGTAATAATCTGCTTTGTTTTCTTTTCAAATAAAATAATTTCCTAATAATTGCAAGGAAAAGGAAAAGGGTAAAACTGATACTACAGTTAATGCAGTTATTATTCAATTTAGTCCTAGCCATCGGCATAATTGTTAATATGTTCTATCCTCTCATTCATAAAGCTACCACTGGAAATGCTATCAAAGCGCATTATACATTCCCTGTAGCAATTCTCTTGTCTTCAGGCCCAATGAACTTAGTTTATCTTTTTTCAGTGAGCTACAAATTTATTAGACACACCTCACTATTTCATTTGTGACATAAACCTATCTGACTTGTTTCCCATGTATAAAGTAGTGATTTGTCAACCTCTGGTAAATGAAAGTTATTATAGCATAGAGTAACAGTTCTCACTCACTTGGTTGATGCCACCAGATAAAGTAAAACTACTCTTTTTTCTTGTTGAGTATAAAGCACACTGAGTGGCTAGAAGAGGATGAAAAATGTGAGAAAGAGAAATAATATATTCAGCAAAATAGGTTACTCATATTTGAAGACATAAAAGGAATATAAATCCACCAGTGTGTTTTAGCACTGTACATGAAAATAAATTCTCCCTGCTAAAAAAACTTATTTTTTAAATTACATGGATGTGCTTACAAGGTTTTCTGCGTACTGCTTCTGTTATTGGTTCAGAATTAGCCCTTAAGATTAGCAGTCTAAGAGTGTACAAAAAGATTGCATGTGACCACATTCCTCACCTTTCACATTTTCTGCTACAGATTTGCATTCAGTTCTTACACAGCACTCAAAACAGCCAAGGTAAATTACATATCTTTCAGATTTCTTTTTGCTCCTTACCCTGACCTGTAAGATATATTTGGGTTTTTCCCTTCTTTGCAGGATTTATGAAAAGCCTCTGAAGTACATACCATACTGACACACTTGGTTTTGCACTTCTACAAATTCCTGTGAACAAATGTTTTTCAGTATTCCCAAGACCGATTCAGCACAAGGCTCTCAGTTTCCTAGGGATCCATGGCATGCATGCACTAATATTTTGTCAGTAGCACAATTTTACTAGAATTTATCATTGTGAAATTTTAGTCTTTTTACAGAAAATATACTCAGCTAGACAAGCATTTTACACCTCTTTCATTTGAACAGAAACCAACAGAAAGCACAAAGCCAATTTACAAATTGTGCCAATTTTGCTAGCAGTGAGACATTTGTCCCTCAGTTCTAGAGGTAATTTGTTTAACACAGTTTAAAAATGCAAGTCTGAATGCTACATTTAATTTTCAAGCGCACTGCATGAATACTGAAGTATCTGAGTAACTCTAGGAACAACTTCTCCCTGAAAATTTTGGAGCAATAAATAAACTTTATAATTTGTCTGAAGTTCCTTGCAGTGTGTTAGATATCACAAAAAAAACCAGTAAAACTCAAAAGTGGAAAAATTTTTATTTCAGAAAAAAATTTTGCTACATAATCTGCTGTCACTGCCACAGGAATGAAAGAGTACAAAGTGTCTCTTCTTTCTGTGAGAGAGAAATGTTTACTATTCTTTCAAAGACTGGTATGGGAGAGAGACATATGTCAGAGGAAAATAAAAAGTTAAGAGAGTAATAAATTTTAAATGCAAATAGGGGTTCTGGAAGTTTATCCTGGTTCATTTGAATCAGGTTTTAGGACTGTGCCTTTGGACATTTTGTTGGGCAGATCTGGGTTTACAGCTTCTAAGCTCTAAATTGCTTTAATCTTTGTGATTGGATAATGATGAACTGTGGAGCCCAGAATTATGTGGCAGAAGCTTTTTAGCCTTTCATCCATACACAGTTTCTTTGCAAAATGACTACTGCCACTGATCACGGCTTCTCTTAGCCCATTTGTTGAACACTAAAGTAAATTTCACAGTCCCCCAGCCATAATTTAAAAAGTACTCAAGACAAATTAATGGAAGCCTATGTCTCATATTCCCAGCTATGTTAATAAACCGAATTCCCCAGCTGTATCATAATTACCAATTTGGCTACAATAAGCTTTAAGTAGGACTCACAATACATTTTCTATCAATACACAATATAGTATGCAAAACATTCAGAAAGTAACAGAAAACCAAAAGACATGTTGGCATAGTTGTCACTATTTTTTAATTCGATTCCCTAAGAAAATGCTGCATGTGTATGCCCACACAAGAGTGAACAGGTGAGAAATACCTGCATGTCTGAACATCTCCAAAAGCCTTTATGAGTTTGCAGTCTCTTCCCCATACACAATCTCAGCAAAATGGGTCATAGAGGGAGCAGTACTGACCATAAAAGTTCCTAAAGGTTTTGTGCAAACACATAGCCGGATAAAACAGAGTCTCCATTATTAATCCTACTGGCAATTAACACATCCACCAGGGATGTGAGCTTTTATTCTTGACAGATAACCTACCACCTCAAAATAAAGACAAGACAAATGAAATCACCGCTTACAGAATTACCAACTACTGTGGGGGAACCGAGGTCCTACCGTGGTGGGGACCACAGAGCTATTTACATAAATGTAATACATGCAAGACCACAGCAGATTATCCCATTTAAAGAGAAAACATTTTGCAATCCCCAATGCTATGCTGAAATACTGTACTGAAATGATAACTTGTTATTAAGCAAAGCATGGCTCTAATCGTGAGGCAGTCTGAGTATCAACTACAGTTGTTGCCTTATGATAACAAGACAGCTGTGGAAGAGAAAGGCAATGGCACTAGAAATCTTTGCTAATGAGCATATATTGTGTGCAACGATAGTAAAACATAAGTTGTAAGTGGCTTAATGTCTCACATCAGCAACTAATACACCTGGTTGCTGATTCGCCCTACAGAATTAGTCATTGCCAAGGTGCTGTGGGACAGACGGGATCGCGATGGATGGTTCTTCTCTCTCTTTTTTAAGGGGATGAGTCTCTTACACTGTTACTACTATGCTATTTACACAGTAATTGTCATCAATTCTACATGCACATGCCTAATACATTAGAGGCCTTGACAGAACATGAATATTTGGTAAGATGGCGAAGTCATCCTAACCCTTTTCTGGCTTCTTATCAAAGCATCTGATTCTTATTAATGAGCATTTCATTTCTGTAAATTAGCATCATTCCCTCAAAATCTTATGCCTCACCAAGAAAACCTACCTACAGCTGTAAATAATAGCAAAGCAAGGGCACATGATCTGAAAGTCTATGAGTTGGCCAATGCTAAAGCCAGAGACCTGTGCTAGCATGTCTGCCTACAGCAAGGCTGAAGCAAGTGTTAATAGTTGACTGTTTTCTAGCTAGCTTCCTACTAGGCTATCTTTCCATTTTCATTCAAATTACTCTAATATTTCCATTTTATTTTAATTCTTTCCCGTAACAGGAAAAATGTAAGATCGTATCAAAGCCATATCCAGATTTGCCCATGGAATTATAGCAGTTTTGAAACTAAATACCAATGTAGGAAAAGGAAGTTTTTATAATTCAGAACTTAAGAAGCAGCACAGGGTACTATCCCATATGTTCAGCTGTTTGTTTAAACACAAACAAAACACAATTTATTTTGGGAATTTATAGCTCTCTAAATAAGTCCAGTTTTTCCTTTTATGGTACTCTAGTATAAAAATAATAAATTTATTTCGCAGTTGTGGCTCTATTCACAGGCAAAATGCTTGCAGAGAGATTCCTTCAAGTGCTTATTATAGTATGTGAATTCTAAGACCTTCAAATGTTCCTCCTTACAATGTATCAATTAAGAAAACAGAGACTGGAAAATGAGCAAATATGACTTCATATCAAATTTAATTTATGTCAAGAATAGATTTAGACAAATCCATTTTAAATGCTCCTACAACAAATCAAATTATTTTCCAGTTTTGTGTAATGTTCTTCCAAAAGTAAATAATACATCAAAGAAAGCAATGACTTCAAGTATACAGAAATTTGCTACTAGATCATGCAAAATACTCTGAGAAACCAAAAGTGCATGTAAATCGATATCTAGCACACTATATGCCTCCACTGTCTCTAACTACTGGAAATAAATCTTTATGTAACCATTCATTAATGAAGTCTCAAAGTACTAACCCATGTGTCCACGAAGTATGAATTTAAGCTAAATGGGATAAACGAATCAAAAGCAATTTATGCGACTTCCTCAAGACTATGTAGTGATCACAGAGTAAATCCAATTCAGAAGTTCCAGTTCACTGTTGAGACCCTCTCTACTCAGTACACTTGACATTGCCAAACTAAAATAAGTAGGTTTAAATTAAAACACAGTTTTGAATTTTTCTTAAACTTTGATATCAAAAAATCTTACACACAGAAAAGTTTGGGATAAAATTCCACTAAATTATAGATAAGACAATTTGAAAAAAAATCGTAACAGACCAGTTTAACTATTGGTTGTTCACACACCTTCTGATCAGACCACAAAGCCCACCCATCAACCCTACTCCCAACCCAGGTTCTCTTTAGTTAAGAAGGACTCAGCACTCCTTTATTCCGGCAGTATGCTCATTTGCTATGTTATTTTTGAACTACAAACTCTGAGGAAGAGGGTCTGCAGTATAACAAAAAGACTGAGATCTGTCTTCAAAGGGAGGAGGCAGGTCAGCAATGCAGCCACCCAGCACTGTCCATTTGAGTGCTCGTTGCCCACCCAACATTTTATGAGCATGATGGGGCCTCGGGCAGGAGCTGCTGCAGCACACGCCGGAACCTCATCTTCTCTTTGGGTCTCCCTACACTTCATATCTTCACAGTCTGGATTCAAGAGTAAAATTTCTCTTCACTAATTCACTGCTTTTTTTAACTCACTGTACATTCAAACTGATATGTGCAATTTCACTTGTTCAAGCTGTTTGTTCTTAAGTCCTTTTCCTGTATTTTTAAACTCAACTCTTGACACTAGCACTTTGAATCTTCTGTTGCTGCATAAATGGAAACAGGTTTAAGTCCAAGGAATCTAACATCAACCACTGCCATGACTGCCATCAAATGCTGAAGACTCATCCATAAACAAAACAGGGATGTTTTATCAAGTTGAAAATAACTTTCCAGGTAATCTGCCCTTGTCTGGTATGTACTGCCTAAAGGCAGATCTCTAAAAATATTCACATCAAGCATATGCAATCTCACTGAATAAATGTATATTAAATATTTTTTAATTAAATATTCAACTGTAGTTATTGAAACAAGACATACTGTTTTCTTGCTTTGTGCCAGGATGTTTTAATACATAACAGTATACATTAAGTAGATTCTATTACTGGATTAGCAGGACAAAAATGAAAAAAAAAAAAAAGACAAAATTTCAGTTACTCAAAAATTAGGCATTAAGATCTCACTGAATTATATAAAACTATTCATATAAAACTATTCAAAATGAACCACTGAAAAAACTTCTCGTTTAGGCTTGAAATCAGTTCCAGATGGAAACCATCTGCAAGCATCCTAGTAGAAGTTAAGATGACAACTGAATGTTATAAAAGCAGATTTTCAAGTACAGTATTTTTACTTTCATATGGGACAGGAAAATATGTATTATGGAAATATCAAGGGACAGAACAGATAATTCAGACAGTGGTGGACCAGTGGCAAGAACAAAAATCTCAGTAAGCTACTAAATACAGCACCTAATGCTCGTCTTTACTAAGCAAAACCCTTGAAAACAAAGAGAGACCTTCAGCTTGATGTGAGGGAGGAGGAACCAGCAGAGGCATGTAAAGAGAATTAACAGGCCAGGAAGCTGATCCTCACTTGTGGTTCTGAATAGATTTGGAGAGGGTACCCAACGTAATAAAGATTATCTGAAAGACGGTCAATTCCTGTACAGCCACATGTGTGCTTTAGGTATGTCTAAAAGCCACAAAAACATCCAGCCATGTAATGTGGCCACTGTCATGGTCAAAGATGGGTTTATTATAGATTTCCAAATTCCAGGCCTATCAAGGCTGACAGGCACTTAATGTATCATATTTATCACAGATATACAGACATGTATCTATTACAAACACATGTATGCACACACATATATTAGAAACATACACTGTCAAGTGATAAGCCTGTGAAGGATAGAACAGAAATACTGGGGGAGGGGGAACTTAAATGTGAACATCTAACTAAACCATCCTCAAAAATATTAAAATCAGCTGCTCTCAAATTAGCAATTTTGTCATCCCTTCAGGGAAAAGTTAGCTGAAAAGCAAAAATTAAACTTTATGACAATTTAAGAGAAATACATTCTCTCTATATATGTATCAGTAACCAGAAAGAGAAACAAACGTTATATCTCAAGTTTTACAGATGAGTTGTCAACAGTGTTCATAACTCAAGTCACTTTTACTTCTATCATGATGGCATCTTATACCTCAAAGAGGTGCCATGTATACACACTGCTGTACATGTGAACAACAAAGAAACATTCTCCACTTACCATTCATTCTTTGAATTACATACTTTTATATCACTGTATCATGCCATTATAGGATTATTACGCTGAAGATCTCACGGGTTTACAGCAAGTAAGTCTCAGAACTATGAATCTCATAAACAATCAGGACTAATCGCACGCTCTCCTGTAAGCTACCACCCAAGAAGATGGGCAGAAAAAACCTAATGTGTGGTCTTCCTAGTGCTGACTGACTGCAAACACCGGAGCTAAATGCTTGATGGGCCACAACATGAAAGAGACATCATGTCAGTCATGGTTGTGAGGAGAAACAGAGCCCAAACTTTGTGGGGCACAATCTGTAACAGAAATATTATGTCCAATACTTGTAAATAAAAAGGGTGCCACCACAGAAATCTCCAATATGCATTTTTCTGTCTTCTTTTAACAGGAATACTCAAGCAACACCCCAGATATGAAGTAGCTACTCAGATGGAAGGGACCATCATATAAATCATTTCACACTTGAGAAGCTGCCCTGTGTATTTCAGTAAATCAAAGGCTTCCCAGACTGAATACTGAGCTTGCAGTAGAACATCCTCTCCGTGGTTGAGGAAGACAGACCTGATTCAGTCACACATCATGCCTGTCATACTCTTACAAAACACCTGCACTCTTGTTCCAAGCAAGCGCTTGCAGGCAGCTAGGGAAATCAGCAGTACAACTGACATGGGGATTATCCCAAGAACCACTTCTCTATACACAGAACAACACACAGAGTCTCCTTTCCAGCAGCCACAAGACTGATGAGCCTGCTGATTATGAGCAGCAGTACCTTCACTTCAGATATCTGCTGCATGTAACACAGCAAGTATTCCATCTTAAAAAAAAAAAAAGAAATTACATTTTATGACCCATAACAACAACCTTTGTTTCAGTTAAACATGCAGGCTTCTTTTCTGGACTTTGGTACTAAAGCTAACTCTGGCTCTTCCCAGTTTTCATCTTGATTGTGTCAGATAACACTGCACAAATAATGCAGTATACACAAGCAGATGAAAAATTAGAATCATCATTTACTTAAAACAGGAATTTTCACAGTCTAGGAAGTATAACCATGAGAAACCACCCCTAAAAAAAAAAAAAACAACCCACTAGACCACTTCTTGGTCAACCTCCCATTCACCCAGCACACACAAACAAGACATCACTGGAACCAATGTCATATAGCATTACTGTCAGTATTTAAATGCTATATCCAGAGACTCGAGGTCCAGAGCTTAAAGCTACCCTGAGGTATGGGTCTATTAGGGGGAGGAAAAACAGTGGGACAAATGAGAAGGTAATTGTCCCTTCTCAATTAACATTAATCAGCATATCATGGCTAGACCTCTCTGCATGTTTGGGAACAAGAACCTGTCTATGTTGGTTTCCCAAGCCAGCATACAGCTGAATAATACACTGATCTGTGATTTTACCTACAGTAATTATTCTTATGTATTGCTTCATTATTGATTTTTACTTCCCTTTATTTTAGTTTTAAATATCTCTCTGGAGATTTCACTTGCAGACTCTAAAGGGAGACCCTTATCCTAAATCAAAGTCTGCGTAGATAGGTGTTATTGGTATATACAGTTATTCCCAATCTAGAGCATCTCGCATGTGCAATCACTGCACTGGATTTGTTCACACAGTCAAAAACTCAAAGCTGAAACTCTGTCCCTAATCTGCATCCCAAATACGCCCCACTACTGTGAAAACATTTGGCTTGTATTAGAGACCATAATTTTGATGTCTAGCATTACTCTGAGGTACTCAAATGCATGTTTTCAGGTTGTTTCTCATAATTTCTAAATACCAGAGTGTATTTCAGATGGATAGGGTTAAAAAAAATCTTTCAAATAAAAGATGGTATTTATGTAATTATACCTTCTTTTTAAGCTAACAAAAAAGCACTGATGGACAAACAGACATGTTTTGGGCAAAACCATAGGTTTTGAACACACAGCAGGACAGTTTCTACACTCATAACTACAGGTTACTACTACAGATGTGTATTTTTAAAAACAAAGGACTAGCTTTCCCTGCAGTAGCATCTCCAGCTATTTACATCCCATAAACCTGCAGAAAGTGACATTTAGCTGTAATTGCAAAACTTTAAAGTACTGCACAGGCTTTGTGAGCTTTTGGGCAGGGGGTTTTCCAGCACTTTAAATGCCTGCAGAGAGAGCTTCTATATGTACAAAGATCTAAAATACTTCTCGCCATCCAGAAAAGACAATTCTGTTGCCATAAAATGAGGAATGTAAATTAATCTTGTGTATCGCTTTGTAACTGGAGTAATTTTGACACTTGATCCATGAAAGCAGCCTCCTTCTCATCTACTTTTTCTGAAGCAGAATTAGTATTTAGAAAACTCACAATCTTAATTTTACACTTTTACAGTTGCCTTTACGGGTGGTTCCAGTTATTTGTTCCAGCTCTACTTGATGGAAAGGAAGGTGCCCAGACAATTTTCTTAAGGAAATTAGAACAGTGAAATGAGATCCATAACTTTGCTTAGTCTCCACAGACTTCTGAGCACTGCAGAATCTATTGTAAGAACAGGTGTATGTATGAAGCCAAATTTATCACAGCATGATACATGTATATACATGTATGGCAGGGCAAAAAGGAAGAGGAATACTGATGATGACACTTTTGCATCTCTCCTAACATGAGACAACCTGAGGACCTCACCATTTTCCATTTTGCTTCTTGTGCACTAAGAGGCCAGTCTCAGACAGCCTGAAGAGCCAGAGCATCTCAACTACATCCCCAAATGGACCCACAGAAGTGAGTGGTCCGTCTAAGGATGCAACTGAATCCCTGCACGAGGTCCTGCTTTAAACATGAGGCACTTATGGGACTTTTGTAGAACAATGACACAGATAGAGTCTTTCCCAGACATTTCTCACATGGACAAGGAACATGCTTCTGGCAGAACTCTTATGCACAAGTAGCAAGTTCATAATTCAAGGATGTAATTCTGAATATTACTGAACAATTTCAGTCTTGGGAAGCACCACTCCCCCCTCAAGAACACAGACAGCAGCTCTCTCATCAAACACCTTGCATCTGTCCTTCTTGCAGTTCTCTCTCTGCTTTGTCCAGAAATGCAGCTATTCACCTTTTCCTCTTTTCAAGGGTCATATATATCCTTTCTCTATCACAGCATAAAGAATGCAAAAGCAAACACACTGCATTTGTCTGCCATCTTTCATATAGTCTATTTATACGTTTATGACCCCAGCTTCTTGTGATCTCAGGCTTACAGTCCTGCAGCCATCAAAGAACTGTCTAGAAGGCATGCTGCTGTATACATATGGTGGTCAGTATTACCATGCAGTACCTAGCAGGGAAAGCGTTATGTCATTTTATGCTCCTGAGGGTAAAAGGTGGCAAAAAAAATCCAGAGTGAAAACCAGCAGAGTTCCCTATCAGTATCCTTAAACACCTACTATCATTCTGTCTAATGAACAGCTCTATGTGACATCTTAGCTGCATCTTATAACACTTAAAGAGCTTGCGGCTCTATCTACTGACTGGTCATTACTACTGCCCTTCATAACATGTTATAAACTATTAAAAGCTTCTGCTCTACTTGGTAAACATTTCACTGACATAAGGAAAGCTTTATTTAAATTAATTCCTTTAAGAAAGAAGAAAGGAAAAGATGCTTATAAGTTTCTTTAAGGTTTCAGTGTTGAGATTCAGAGAATAACTGCTGGCTCTATCATAGTAGGCATAGTTAGAGTGAGGAATTCCCATTAAAGGTACCCTCTCCCCCTGCATAGCGAGTTATAATGTCTAAGGTCAGCAGCTGCACCACATTTTCTCCTAAGAAAGCACATATAGATATGTTCACCTGTATACAAAGGTTCCTGAGTGTGATTTCCTGTGACAACAAGCTAATGTAGCTTGTCCCCTTCAGTACTAAAGGGCATATTTCTCAACAGGCACTTCAGATCAGGTCTTAATCCTTCCCTACTGTTACCCAGTAGAAAACATATTTGATTCTTCTCTGATACACTTTTCCAAGATAGGTAGGCATCATGTTTCTTCATAATGTTTAAGGATATAAACATCTCCTGAAACTGAACACGGAACAAAACCATCAGAAGGCATTCCTGTTTGAATCTACTGTAGCAAACACTCTTGTAAGAAAAGTTTGTTAGAAAATAATGTAATGTGGTGAAGCAGGTGCCATATTCTGAGGACTGCCTCTTGCAAAAGTGCCAGTCTGTATCGGCTGGAGAAAAACTCTTCCCCTAAGACATAGCATCACGCAATCCTAAACCCCCTTGGGTGTCAGGAGCTTAGCAGGAAGCCATACCAGTCTGCAAACTCTTTAAATCCATCCTCCTAGGTGCAAGAGCTTCACAGGAGCTTGTCCAGATCACTCTGACTGGACTCACTACCTACACAAAAACAGGCTGTCTTGAAGCTACTGGTTTCACAAGGCTGAATAAAGAGCTAACAAAAAATGTCACAAGAGTTGTTCTCCACTGCTCCAATACTCATATCCCATACTTTCTTACAGACGTCTCAGCTGAAAAGCCTGGAGGCTGAGTGAGCAGAGATTCAGGTCCATTGCCAGATGACCCTCTCAGAACTGGATGTCCTCCCCCTGTACTGGCCATTCAGCCACACCGGATACGAATCCTCTTTTCACTCCATTTTAACAAAGCATTTATTCAAGGATCAAGGATGGATATTTAAATCATTTTCTGAGTTTTACCATCATCCCCAAACTCGCTTCACCTGCCTAACAGCAATTTGAGGGGTATCTCTCACTCTCTCAGAATAACAGACTTCTTCCTTAACCAGATATATCAACCAATCTGCATGTTAGCATCTTGCCAGCTTTGCAGAATTTTCCATCTTACTTTTGATAAAAAGCAGTAGTTGTACAGCAATTATTTTATGATTATGATCTTGGGCACATTATCAGGTTTTTCAGAGACAATATTCAATACAGCAACAACACAACAGCGTAACTGATTGGACCAAGCAGGCTTTTTACTCCTCCCCAAATGTGACATAATAAGGTCTACAATGTAATAGTCTCTACCCTAAATCTTTCTGTATATTCAAACTATATCCTCAATCTCTTATTTCCTTTCAGAAAACAATAAAGTTGTATTAATTCAAATTATTATTTTTAGGCATAAATGAGCTAGTTCTGGTTGAAACCTGAAAATATACTTAAAAGTAATGACCTAAGTAATCTTGTTGAGTACTGACAAAAATGGGTCCATATACAAGGTATGAACTTAACAGAAAAAGTCCAATTAATTTTAGCAGATTCTGGATTAAGTTCTTGTAAATTGCCAAAAGGGAACCAGTATGCAAATATTTTCTTTTTCCATTTCCCAAAACACTTTTCCACAAAAAAGCATGTCTCTGCTGTTGTTAGACAATTGCAGCAGAGAGTTAACTATAAAATGAAAAATCAAGTCTAATTTCAAAGAGAAAAAGTCATGGACTCAGTCCTGTAAACATACAGTATATAAAGGATAATATATTAATCTTAATAAAGAGTTATACATAGACACACAGAAGCAGAGCACAAAAAGCTACAGAATCAATTGGATGCAAAATGTAGTAGATGAGAAAAATAAACAATGCTTGAGATTAACCTTGAGATTTTCATTTCAGGAAAAAGTATTGTAATATTATGAAGAGGTTAAAAAAGAGGCAATAAGAGGTACAGGAAAGGGCATGTTGCGTAGGAGCAATAAATGGGAATATCAAATCACTGTTAACAACTGGATTTCTCCATTAATCAAAGCATGTGATAAATAATCATATAGTCCATCTCCCAAAAATAGGAAGGTGGGTTTTTTAAAGTAACAAGAAAACTTTGCAAACATATATAGGTATATAAATGACATTGAGAACATACATAATAACAAAAAGAATGTATAATCACTGATCAGTAAGATCATCTCAGCTTACTAGGAGGCTATTTAATGTCATGAAAAGGAAAGTTGCCGTATAAAACAGATCAATAAACTGAAATACAGGCAATTTCAATTAAGACATCCCAAGAAAATAGTCCAGGCAACCTCACAACTGCGTAAGACAGTAACTTGTGAAAAGAAGCCTATGATGAACCATTACTACAGACACTTAAGAGTTAGCTAGCTGAAAGACTAATGACATAGTGTAGAAAGAAGTTCTCTACTTGTGCATTCAATTATGCGGGAAGGTCCTTCCTAATCTCAGTGAGCTAAAGAAAACAAGAGGTCATAATCATGAGATGCTGCCATTATTTCTACGTACTTTGTATGGAAACATCTAGCACAGTTACAGTAGGCTTCCTCCAGTAAAAATCCTTCACGAATGTCCCTGTATTTGACTGAGAGTTCCTTCAGCTGAAAAAGCAACAGAGTAGCTATTTTTGCACTTACATTAATAGTTGCTTGGTTTGCAGACAGGGAGCCCTGCCACTAACTGCACCCCTGGCAGTGGCCAATTGTGTCCCATTCATAACACGTTAACTGCTCCGGCTCCTTGGAACTGTAGCCCCAGTTTGCTTTTACATCCATTCCTCTGTGTAATTAAAGCCTAACACTGACTTTGAGAAGACTACTTTTTATTATATATTACATTCTGTGTTCATAAAGTTGTTTCATAAAAAAGCAAAACACATAAACCACAGAATGAGAACACAGGCACTCCAAATGTTAAAACCCATAGAGATACAGGTCTGACGCCGATTTTTACTCAAAATCTATCTTCAGTGAAGAGCTCTACGCATGCATCAGTGTGTGTTTTGTTACATGACAACAACTGTTCTGCCTGGACCAAACCCTAATATTGCTACATAAATGTTTGCTACTTAATAACTGATTAAAACAGTTGTGCGGAGAACTGTTTGTGACTTCTGCTGCATTCAGGAACATACAGCTGCGATACCAACCGGTAATGGATACAGGCAGACAGCTGTGTGTGATGAAACCTAGAGCTGCAAGACAACTGTAGTGCTGATGATTTTCCCTTCCTTTTTCACTTGAAAAAAAACCTGATTAATGTAAATCAGTTCTCAAAGGCTGTTTGTAACATATATATATATATATATATAAAATGACAGAGAGAGAGAGAAGAGAGTTCTCTTACAAGCATAATTCTAATTGCTTTACTTTAGGGGTCAAAAGCAATCCAAGGAAAATCAATGTCCATTTGTGTTGCAGAAGCTGAAGCATACAGTTCATTATTCACAACTGTTAAAATAGTCTATCAAAACATTTTGCCATGTGGAGCAATTAGAAAAAACTATCTCACACGATTTTGAATGAATATATATTTAGAAATATCAAAGCATTTCATAAAAAGAATTTCAGAAACAATTCTGTAATTGAGAGTCAATGCTTTATAGTAAGGCAAATATTAACAACTATATTATGTGTGAATATCAAACTTTGAAAAGATTTCCAAGAACTTAGTATTATACCTGTTGAAATCAGTCACATTTTTACACTAAATAAAAATAGCAAAATAATCTTTATACCAAGAAAGAATCAGAGGGTAGGATTACTATCCCTCATCAGATTCTGTCATCTGTACAGGAAAATTTCAAATTCCCTTTAGTTTTTTGACAGAAAGGGGAAGAAAAATGAATCTCATCAACACCACTCCCATTCTTACTTCTGTATGGATAGCCATATTCATTAAAAAAAAAAAATTAACATAACAGGTGGAGGGGAAAAAGGCATGTGTGTTGTTTTATTCAAACAGCTTTTGCTTGCAGTTAAGTGTAAGTCTATTTAAATAATTTGACCAAAAGCAATATAAAATTTACTTAGAGTAATTTCTAACATCTTCAACAATAAAGCCAGTACACTGTCCACTATTTGAAAGAATACATTGAGATTGAATAAAAAATATAATAAACCCAAACTTTAGAATAATCCAATGAATAAACTGTTCCTCCTCTAATAACACCACCTCAGAAACATTACCTCAGAAGCTCCAAGCAACAAACACTTCAGAAGTGCTTGATGTCATCAGCTTTAAAAGCACACCTTTGAACCAAAATCTCACCCACCCAGGGAAGGAACACACAAATCCAACAGCAAGTAACAAATACTTCATAGGAAAAACATAAAAAAGTCCAACACTCTTGAGATGAGATCGAGATGATAACTATCTGCAGAATAATCAACCGAGCCAACAATCAATTGCACTCACGGCATCTCTGAAGCTATGAGTTCTTTCACAGATTCAGTAGCAGTGCCAGTATTAAAGCAGTAAAACATCAGTGTGTTTACCTCAACCACATCTCAAACAGGAATTTCAGCAGCTGTTGAAAAGCACCCTGCAAGCACCAGTGTAGGACTTTCATTCTGCTCCAGGGCTTGTTCCACTCCGGGAACAGCCACTTCCATTCTCAGGGCAAGACTGTGTTCAGCTGTGTTCAGCTCCTGGCATAGGGGACCTCCTGCTTCTCACAGGGGAAGGTACAGTACAGTCTTCCACTAACCATCCATGTCTTATCATTGAAGTCATTTCAAATACCTGAGTGACACAGCAAAGCTTGTCCAGCAGTATTATTTATCCATGTTTTGACCTCAGGAGCAAAACCCCAACCCCATCTTTTAGAACAATTATATATACATAACTCAAATCTATTGTTACACTCACATTAATATCACAGTGAAGAACTTTTAAGGTTTTGTCCAACACTACCCAAAGTAAACTGGAGAACAAGTCATGAAATTAATCACATCCCAAACACTCTTCTTGATTAGTTTCACTCTACTAGTTACTTTAATAAATTGAAGAGAGCATGTCCCCAGGAAACAATACAGCCCTCGGCTCCTGCACCACCAGACTTATCACACAACAGAGTGTTCCACCTCTTTTGGCCAACCCAAGGTAATTACTGAAGATAAGGCTCAGAGTCCCAAAGAACAGTGACAGCCACATCTGAAATGCGCAGTGGAAAAAAGCTTTGGTTCCATTTCACGTAGCTCCTCTTCTTCATCGGGAGTAGACACATCACCTACTAAATCAATATCTCAAGATGGATAATAATTTCTCCCTTGGGTAATTAAATATATATGTGAATTTCACTGGCTGTGTCTCCGCTGCATTCCCTCGTGTTGATTAAAGCTGAATCATTGAGGCATGATCTGTTTTGTTTGGTTTTTTTTTTTTTTTAATGTATGCTTTCTCTCCCTCCTCTGATCTGCAACAGGAATGCAGAAAATTTAGGTTGGCCATGACGAGAGTAAGGCTTTCTGACTCTTCCAGTTGTGGTAAGTAAAACTTGGGGCAAATACAGAAGGTCAGCTGTGTAATCATGCTGAGCCAATGTCACAGCAGACTGCCAGAGGTACATGTTGATGAAGCAGACTCAAACTGGGATTCAACCCACCCACCTTCAGTCCTCTCCCTGGAAACCTGCACTGAAAGCACAGCCATGAGAAGGGCCAAGAAAGACTACACATTAAATACATTTGACATTTCTTATCATTCACTACAACTCCTTATCTTTTTAACAATGCATGCAAGCAGACCTGGTGATGACTACTGGTAAGAAATACTGACAATATCACAGTTTTCCTAGTAGCTTGGGCACAAGGACTAGCGCTAATTTCCGAGCATGAAGAAATGGTACTTACCTGAGCACTTCAGAGAGAAGAACTGAGACCAGACTACAGCTCTTGTTTGTTTGTCTTAATATTTCATTTAAGATGAATAAATAGAAATGACACACTCAGCTGGGTTGGGCTGACTAGAAGAACCATGCTTAACTGTTGATATGTTTAATTTTGCTTACAGGTCTTTCTGTCAGTCCATGAAAGTTATGCCTGACAAGCCAAACAGCATGTCTGAGCAAACATGAAAAAAATCAGGGAAGAAACATAATCTCTGAGCTTGCCCTGAAATTTCTGAATCAAATTAACATCTTTGCTATTAAAGAGATTTGCATAGTATTAAAAATAAAATGCATGCTATAAAGCTGAATATATTGTACTTTGGAAACCTCTGATTCGAAAGACACAAGCAAATTAGGATACAGAACATTAAAGAGGATACTACAATAACCTTACAGTGACCTGTATGATGGCCACTTTTGAATTTTTAAATTAAGAACTACACACATTTTAAACTGAAGTATAAATATGCAGAAGGGCTTTCTGACAAGTACCAAGTAAAAGATAAAGAAAATATGTGAAGATAAATGGGTTTGATTAATATCTCAGAAGTCATAATTTTTAATTATATCCTTAAAGAACTCAGGTCTTACCTTCCCCTTTCAAGTTTCTAACAAAAAAAAAATAAATGTTTGGGTTTTTTTCTGTCAGACCCTGTGAAAACTCGGTTCTTCAGCCATGTAACAGAGTGAAAACCCGGCTGTAAGTGAAAGTCTAGAGCACCATGTTCTTTAATTCAGTGATGGGGACTGTCATTAGATTATCTCATAGCTATGGGACAAGATACTGCAAAAGCCAAATGATACATCATTAAATTATGTTTTCTTTCTCTCCAGGCAAAGAGCGAGTGTAGAATTAGATTAGTTTGAAGGACTAAAAAGAAAAGGAAGAAAAGGGTTCTGTAACAGGCATCAGAAATGACAAAGCTGATGCAATTTTTAAACCCCATTTATTTATATAATCAGGTATAAGCAGTTACTTATGTTAATAGTGGAAACCTCAAATGTAATATATAGCCCAAATGAATTCCAGATCAGTGCATGCTTCAGTGTTTTATGATCTCCCTTGCACATGCCTAGTGAAAGCCTGCCACTCTGCAACAGAGGAAGGAATTACTACAATAAAACCATAGGCAGACTTTGCTAAAAACTATACTTTTTTTGACATGACACAGAAGAAGCTGTGTTTTAAGTAATGGATAGGTTTGCGTCCCACTGTCTAGCAACAGTTATTCTGTGTTTCACAGTATCTTCAAAGTCAGAAATACGAACCACAAGAACGCTCTCCATAAACTGCACTGAAACAAATGACACTACCCTCAGCCGGTTTACCCACAGCGATCTCCATCCACCATTAGGGGAAAGGCTTACTTTATCTTTCTGCTATAAACTTGAGTTAGTTACACGTTCACCATACTGACATCCCAACATCTTCTAATCTTATTATGTCAATATTGCATCTATGTAAAAATGTGTATTTTGGTGCATAAAAAGATCTCTTGCTGCTGACAAATCAAAGTGCATTAACCTGGGAAGCTCTGAGATTGCCACGCACACCCACACACCCTTTTCACTAGAGATCTCACTGACTGGAAAACAAAATATCCAAAACTCAACAAACATTTCATGCACAGTGACACTTCTGCAGGAGCATGTGCTTCCAACATCACAACTTATACTTTCATCACTACTAGCAAGTTATTTCCCCAAGTTATTTCTTACACATATACTATGCCCAGTGCCCCTGATGAAGCTACCACATTCACTGGAGCTGACTGAGCTCTTAGTGAAACGTCAGAGCTTAGCTATAAATCTGTGTAAATGCTTTTATTCTGTGCTGCTTTTGTGTTAGAACAGAACGTACATCAAGGTCACTGTAAAAGATTGTCGTTTTCAGGCTCACAGAGAAGACACCAAGGAAATCAATAAGAGCAAACTTAATTAAACACTGTCTGAAGTTCTGTCTTCTCCCAAACCTGCCCAGAATTCACATCTCTATCCCCTGCGTTTCAGAGACGGGTGTTTCATAGATGCGGGAAGGCAGGCTGCTCAGCTTATACGCTATCAGTGCTGAAAGGTGAACTGAATTCATTCTTTGCAGTGTGACAGGTCTGCTCTAAGCTCTCTGAGTTTTTAGCAAGAGATTACAGCCCCATGGGCTTCCTCCTCTGGAGTTCCCCCGAGAGCAGCATTAATCCCCTGCTTGCAATCTGTGCTCCATATACTGAAATAAATTACAGTCAACTTTTTGTTTCATGGCAATGTCAAGTATAGCAATAAATATCCACAGACTAAAAGTAAGCAAACAAAAAAGGCTGGGCAAACCATATCCTCACGGCAAGAGCACCTCAAAGAAAACCACCAGGTAGGGCACGAGAAAGTTAAAGGCACAAAAATCAAAACTCTGCGTTCGCTATCCTTAATCTCTAAGTGGGTCTGAAAGGTTAACACGCGCCTTGCCTCTCTCCGACAAGAAGCACCGATGGAAAGCAATTAAGAGACTCTTACAATTTTGTTACAGCTCAGCACAAAGGAGAAGGCATTTTCTACTAACGCCCGTAAGAAGGCATCATCTCTTAAGAGTCGCAGCAGCGGGAAGCACTGGGACACGATGCTTCCTCCCCGGCTCCCGCGCCGTACACCGCACCGGCGGGATGCCCGCGGCGGACTCCGGCGGAGTTGGAGCCGGGCTCCCCTGCAATCCCAGCCACAAACCTCCTGCACCTAAACGCCTGAAAACTGCCGACGATCCTGCCTCCAAACCAGGAGCGGGCGACCGACAGCTGCAAAAAAACCAAAAAGTCACTCGAGACGAAGGGAACGCAGCGGCAAGACCGCGGAAGCGGAGCACTTACTTGCCGATACACCACCGCCGGGCGACCGCCTCTCTCCGCTGGTGAAACGCTGTTGCCGCTCGCCCTCCTCGGACCGCTCCGCGCTATTTCCACGGTATTTCCACCGGGCGCCGGCACATCCCCGGGCTCAGGCGGAGCGCGCAGGGAGCCCGGCCGCCGCGCCCCCCAGCCCGCTGCCCATGGTGCCAGCCACAGCCCCGGCAACGCGCGCCCCTTCCCGCCGCCGCTACCTCGGGGGCGGGCCGCCGGCTAACACGGCATCGCCCCCCGGCCGCCAACGCCGCCGCCACCGGCTCAAACTCCGCCGCCGCGCCGAGCGGGAGCGTGGGGCTCCCCGCGCTCTTCCCGGAGACGGAGCGGGGGCGCCGGGCGGGGGAGGGCGGGGGAGGCAGCGCCGCCCCTCCGCGGTGGCGAGCGGCCAGGCGAGGGGAGGCGAGGGGAGGCGAGGGGAGGCGAGGGGAGGCGAGGGGAGGCGAGGGGAGGCGAGGGGAGGCGAGGGGAGGCGAGGGGAGGCGAGGGGAGGCGAGGCGGCGCGCCGCCGCCACCGCGGCCGCAGCCAGCCGCGGCGATGCCGGCCCCGCCCGGGACCCCCGCCCGCCCCCCGCCGCTCCCGGGGCGCTCCGTAACGCCGCCCCGCTGCCGGCGATCCGGTGACGCGGTGCCCGCTGCCCCCCCCCCACCCCTCGCACACCCCGCACCCCCCCCGTGGCGGAGCGGAGCGGGGCGAGCGGGCGGTTAGGCGGGGCGCCGCACCGGGGGCCGCTTCCGGCGGGCAGCGGGAGGCTCAGTCGGGCCCGCCCGGGGCGCGCAGCCCTCCGGCCGCGCCCGTCCCGGCCCGTCCCGCCGCGGCGAGCACCGGCGGACGGGGGCGGCGCGCTCCCGGCCTCGGCGCCGCTGGAGCTGCCGGTCCGCCCGGGGGGCGGCGGTGACCCCCCGGCCGCGGGGGAGCCGGCTCGCCGGGAGTGTGCGGGCCCCTCCCCTGTGCTGGGGAAGCTGCGGCGGTCGGCTCCCCGCCGTGCCCAGACGGGAAAGTTGTCCGCCCCCCGCTCCCGCCTGAGTGAGTCTCCGTTGCTGCTCAACTTCCCCGGCTGCGTGAGTGGGTCTAGACTGACCACTCGCCAGAGGAAATGGATCGACCCCCCCCGCCTGGAAGAAATTCGGTGCCGGTTTTATTCCTTTACGGTTCGGGTGCGACCTTCCCCCAGCACCGTCTCCCAGCCCCTAACCCGGGCCACGGCTCTGCCGCCCCTGCCCCGCACCGGAGCACAGTCAGCCCCGCTCTCCCGGGCAGCCTCGGGCACAGAGGGGACTCAAAACGCGCGAAGTGTGTAGGGCTGCTCCCCGCTATGGCCCTGCGTGGTCCCCTCCCTCCTCCTCCTCCTCCGCGCGCCCGTGCCTCTGAGCGGCACACGGCGCCCCGCGGGAGAGCGCCCGCAGGCACCGCCCTCCCCGTGGGGCAGCGGTGAAACGGTACAGTGTAACGGGGCAGATCACTGAGGTATACACGCACACGCACACACACACACACACACACACACACATATATATATATATGTATGTACACACACCCCGTATGCACAAGCCGGTGAGGGGCGGCCGCCGAAGGGGAGTCGGAGCTCCACCCTCCCCGGGACGGAGCCGCCCGGCAGCGACCCCTCTCCACGAAGGCTGCGGGGTCGGGGGGGGGGGCGGGGAGAGAATTGAGGCAGGAGGGAAAAAGAGACAGAGGGAGCCCGGGGGGGGCGAGGGGAGGTGTCAACGGGGCCGCCCCTCAGCAAGCCGCTCCCCCTGCCGCGACAGGCCCGGGGGGCGGCGCGGAGCTGCGGGCGGGGGAGCCCCGCTCGGGGCAGAGGCGGCCCGTCGGGGTGCTCCTGCCGGGCTGGGGGTGGCAGGATCCATCCGCATCCTCCGGGGCACGTTTTAGCTCCTGGAAGTGCTTTTCTGTAGTTGATACAATAACTGAAGGACTCTTAGAGAGTTATTTGAGACCGGTTGATTACGGTAACATAATCAGGGTGAGGATTTCGGGGACGGTGGTCAAAAGTAAAAGACCAGTAAAAGGAACTTGAGCTTTGGTTTTCTGTAGCTCGTCTGCCAGCCCATTTTTCTCTCAACTCGTTTAGGTTTCTGGGAATGAAAAGTAATTTTCATACGCATCTTACAGTTAAGGGGTCTTCTTCCACCAAGCCGATGCAAACAAAAATATTTAATAAATAAATATTAACTTCAGTAATGCGCAGTGAGTCAGTAAGAGAGGAAAGGATTTTAAAAGACAGCTTCATGCAAGCTAAATGCAAAGATAGCAGAGTTGCTCTGAAGAGCGTAGTTAAGTGTTGAATTGATAAATGCATGGGAATATGCAGTGATAGGTTTCATGCCTAATTGAACAGATTTGTACTTCAGTTCTCATCTAGAGATACATATCCTTATTTTTCCCTGTTTCTTAATACTGATTGATGTTAACAGAGTTCTTGATAGCTACAAGCTAATCAAGTTATCTGCCCTATTGTGGTTCTACTGAAAGATTGAATGGTTTGAACTGACAGTTCTCCTGACAAGACTGAAAAAATAAATTATTACAACTATACATATATTAGGACTAGGATGATTAAAATACATGTCTGAGGACTGAAATAAGTGAAATGTAATGAACCAAAAACTATTCAAAGTCAAACACAGAAGTAAAGCGGATCTGTAACCCTCCTTGCTCATGCCCTGCTGAGGACGACACTCAACCCTTGAGAGCACAGTTTTTAAACAAAGTGGAAACAAATAATCTTTTACGATCTTTTAACTACCCTGGATAGAGCCAATCCCACACTCGAGTTCCAACAGGGACAACCTTCTCTGTTTCCAGCATGGAAGGCACTTTCACATACCACTCTCAGACCTAGATTAATTGGTACATACCATGTTTCCCCTAACTGTGGTAAGATCTGTCATGTTTCATAGAGAGCTCTTTCTTTTTTTTTTTTTTTTTTTAATGTGACGATGAAGAGTATGATAGATTATGTAAGCAGGAAAGTTTAATTTTCACAAGAAAATGTTGTTATAATTAATTCATTGCAGGATCTTTCGAACTATTCCTACGTTTAGTGGAATACATACTTGTTAGTTACAAGTTTCATTAGCAGTAAGAATATGCTGAAGATAAGCTCTACCAAACCAGGTGAAAACAGCGTGCAATATTTTTAATCATTATCAAACTGATGCCACATGATTGTGTGAAATAAGTGTGCCAGTTTTACACATGATTGGAAAGTTAATTTTGTGTTGTATTTTTGCTTCGGGCAGCACAAACACAACACAGAATTCTTACATATACATAAATCATATTTAAGGTAAGCTTAGGATGTAGTCAAGAGCATGAATCATCATTTAAAATCAGAGTGGGTGAGCCAGAATTGGTTTTGTGTAGTATGGGCAATGCTAATTAAGAAATTTCACATAATAAGCTGGTGGTAGGTTGGCTTCTGTTGTAGGTTCTGCAGCTTCAGCAGACTGGCACCACACAAGTCACCAACAAGGATAGAGTGACAGAGGAGGAATAGCATTAAAAATGAAAGAAGTAGAGGCTAAGCATCAAGATGAAATGGCATTGTTTAAAAAAGATGGGGATGAAAGGAAGAATGTCACCCAACAAGAAAGCAAGTGACATCCTTTGTAAAACTCTATTGACTATCTATCTGCAAGAGGTCATTTGTCTTCTTTCTCCTTAGCAAAATTATTACAGCACCCGATCTCTTTTTTCTAGTTAAAGTATAGTTCACTTTGACTGTGGGCAGCGATTCTGACATTTGGCAGCCAAACACTGTTGCGTATGTCTGTCACACATAATCCTCACTGTGAAAGTGCTGGGAGATGAAGGGCAGAGAACTAAGGCTTTGAAAAAGTGCATGGCAAAAGAAACTACCTGTAGTAGTGGACAATTAAGATGAATATATAGGAAAAATGTTACAGATGCTTTGGGAATATAAGGGAGAGCCTTTTTATCCGATATCCCTGCAAGAGTAGGTTTTCCATTCATGTAGCAGGTCTTAGCACCCCTGGGAACATATCATGGCTCTCCACTGTTACCTATTCTTTCCTTGACAGAACCTTATTCTTAATTAATTTTAGGCCATCAGCAATATGAAACACACTTCTGTCTGCAAATGAAGGCAGAGTATACTATTTTGAATATGAAAATCTGCAGCGGAAACCAGGCATGGTTGATGTTTATTTACAACCACTCTTTTTTTTTTTCAGTGACAAAGTGCCTTTAATAGACCTCTAGATGTGTTTTTAATTCTTACAAAGTATTGGGTCTTATTTATTCATATAAATATGCTCAATAAAAAGACACTATCAGTCTGTAGGAAGATCTTTTTAAGCACAATACCAAACAAATTGAAGTGAAACGTATAGCACTGCTGACTATTTCATTGACTATGAGAATATAATTATTTTCAGTATCCACTTTTGGAAAAAATATCAATCAGAATAGCAAATGTAACTCTTTCAAGGACAGGTGTCACACACTTTGTAATACGTAGGTCACAAGGTCACCTATAAGCACCTTAGTACTCTCCGTATTGAGTTACAAATGCAGAGCATATTCCCAGTTTCTGATGAATATGTCTTGGTTTTAATTTCCATTCACAGACTGGTAAGAATCCAGACAAGCAAGTCCAGAAAAGTCTATGAACATATTCCCCCTTTTTTTCCCCACAACTGGTCTAAACTAAACTTCAAAAAAATACTTGATTTACCAGTATCTGGCACACTTATATAAAATAATGTGTCATTTGTCACTGTGGCTTGTAATCTGAAAATCTGACTGGGGAAATGATGGAGACCAAAATAGCCTTTTACAGTCTGTGGGTGGCCAAAAAATCTGCAGCTATATTCCATAATATTCCTTGCTGCTGTGATTTGTTTCTCAAGAGGTCTTGTCAATCCATTTAAAACTCACACTCACAAAGACCCAGAGACATGGGGGTTTATTCAGACTGGAACCAAATATGTTTATACGTTAAAATCCCTCTTTTCACATGTAAACAGGATATTAGCAATTCTACAAATTCCATGTGAATTTTACTTTGAAATTCTGAGCTTTTCAAATCATCTCAAAGCCTGGAGAATTTAAACCCATACACATTGAAACCAAACAGCAAAGAATCTCAAAGAAGCCAAACTGTGAAGATAATAGTCTTCATTCCTTAATCCCAAATTTTACACACAGCCTATACGTCATGCTCAGTACTGTTATTATTTATGCCAGTCTGTAATTGACTTGCATCTCATTAATGGGTATTTTTAAACTATAAGATAATTTGGATAAAATTATAACAAAGCATTTTAACTAGTTTCAGGGAAATTATCTGTGTTATTTTCCTTAATAATTAATTTATTAAAATCAGTTATCACAAATTAGAAAGGGTGAGTAGCAAAGCATAGGCTAGAAATAGTAGGATCTAAGACAATTATCAATTACTTTTTTCTGCATTATCCTCAGTAAAAAAATCTTTGCATTATCACAATTATCTTATTTTTTCACCAAAAGAAGATAAAATTTCCCTCTGTGTATTTAAAAATCAATTTTACACATTGCCGAGTTCAAAACTGTTTTTTTCCCTTTGAAAGCCAAATAACTGATAAAAGACAAGTATCATTTGAAAATAACTAACTTACACTCTGTAGTAATTATAAGTCTCCGTAAGACAACTAAAAAGACAAAAGATTACTAAGGATATGAAAGAATTTATTTCTGCTACCTTCGCAATTTTTGAAGTCATAGTTAAAAGATGAGACAGTGAAATTCATGTATGAGATGTAATCTGCAAGTAATTTGATTGATTAAACCATTTTGAAAACAGCCATGGTTTATAAAATTATTGCTATGTTCCTGGCATTAAAGATCATTAGTATATACTTGAGGACAATTTTTGTGGATGGAATAAACATCACAGTTTTGCCCCAAAGTTAAAGCCACGCTGCAAAGAGGTGTTAAGACTTAGGCACAAAATTATACCCATTACAGGTAATCCCTGACAGATGGATACTAGGATATGGTCTGCCCAGCATCTTCAACCTGGCCCAAGCGTCTGCCTGTGGGAGGTTAAGACAGCAATGGCTATTTAATCAGCAAATGCTTTCAGATGGCTCAATATTTTTTTCACACTTGTAGCACCCGGTCAGGGGGAGGGTATAAAAAGGAGCTCCTTCTGTGGCTGACAAAGAAATGGGGGTGGGGTGGGGTGTCGCATCATGTCGTGTTGCGTCTCTTGGTGTGAGGAACATGATAGGTGTATGTATGCTGAACACTGTGTGCTGATGCTCAGGGCACATGAAAAAGAAAGAACCTGGCCAAGTTTGACTATTCTGTAAAATCAGAGTAGTTTTCCGCCACGATGCATGAGGTTTGCGTGCATGACCTATGTTTAACCTTAGGGAAAACCATCTGGGCTGTGGGAGCTGCACCATTTGCTGATGTTTCTTGAAGAAACTGACCCCATCTCAGAACTGTGTGACTCACTGGATCTCTGCATTAATGAGCCAAACACTCCAGCTCCTTAGCTACTGAATAATCAGCATTGCTCTTCCATCATGTAGACAGCGTTGAAGTTTTGGGGTTTTTTTTCCCCCCTCTCCTAGCCATCGATTAACAGCTCACAGCTGTGAAATAATCCCCAACACCACTGTGTCCTTTTCCCACCACACTTTGGTGCCATCTACTGAACACGAACATGGTTCTTACACCGCTCCCAATAGTCCAGTTCCCTAGAGCTCTGTGACCCTGGTCTTTGCTGAGCCCCCACCTAATGTTGCACAGCCCTTTCTTCTCAGCACAGACCATCCCTGCCTTTAGGCCATCTTGGTTAGCTGTCTGTCAGAAAAGGCATTGCTTGCCACCTGGGTGTTTTTCCATGGTTGGCCAGGGACCAAAACCAAGATGAAGGACAATAGCAGGAATACAATTAAAAGCACACTTTTTGGTGTGCTGTGTTTTGGGGTTTTTTTAACAGACTACTTTTAGTCACAACAAAGATGTTTTTATCTACTAAGCTAGCCTTCCGATGATGTCCCACAAAACCTAATGTTGTCTGCTACTTTTCTGCTTCAGTCTGATACAAATGACATCACTAGAACAGCTTCATATGGTTCCCTTATCCACACCTTGGAAGGAGCACTCCTGGGGGCTCCTCTGCCTTGGTGTGCTGCTCCAGAACAGCTCTTCTGAGCAGATTGCTGCTGAGGACTCTGTAGGACATAGACCTTCCTGGGTGGTGTCAGGGTGCTACGAGGCTTGATGGGTCCCTGGGGACCAGGCTGGTATAGTGACAAAGTCAATGCCAAGGTCAAGCTGGGAAGACAACCCACAGATCAGGGTCCAATTCAGCAAGATCCATGGCTAGGCATGGACATGGCAAACCTGCCTGTGCCTTAATGCAGGGACTGCTTGCCTGAAATATGGTCTTGGTTCCATGGGCAGGGCTGAGGGTCCAGGGGAGGCTGGATGGGGACAGTAAGGACTGGAAGTGCCGTCAGGGCGCTAGCTGTAGATACAAATAGAAAATATACTTCACCTGAAACTGCGGTGAGGCAGGGCCTGCCACTTCTCTGAAGTAAACCTACTCCAGGACATTCCTACCACAAAGGTTTTCTGTGCTGCATATGTGTGTACCAGATTATCACTCATTACAAAAACATGAAGGTACCAAGCTGAAGCTCCAGCTCGGTACAGCATTTCCCAAGAGCTGTCGATTCCAGGGCAAAGCAAGTCCTTGTGCAATTCCAGCACTGTTTTGCTCACAGATATAAAAAACCACCCACAACATCTCACTCAGAAATTATGAAATGGGTATTTTTTAATTAGTGTAAGAAACACTCGTGCAAAATGTTTCTCATTTTCATACAAGGAAAAACTTTTTGACATGGTATCTTAGAAGTGTTCTTTCTGAGATGCAGTCAGCAGCAGTGAAACCTAGGAATGAATTTGGACTATCCACCTCTACTCATCTTTCACAGTAATAATCTGTCTTCCAGGTATTACCTCTCTATAAATATTATATATTTCTGAATATTTTTTTTTTCACAGAAGTAAAATGAAGGATGGAATAAACCTGGTGTTTTTTTCAAGTTATAGATGAGTTCTGCTAAAACTAAGAATGACATCTGCATCTTCTTAGTCCCATATCAGTGCTCTGGTCTTGCTGCCTTCACTATCGTCCCCCTTCCTGGAGGGAAGTTCACTGACCCAGACATCTGTGGGAAAGCTTTAGCTACACTTAGAAACAGGGAAGTAACAAAAAGAATGTTTTATATATAAATTTAACCCATCATTTTAACAATTCCTTAATAATTATTTCTATAGGGGAAAAATAAGACCAAGAAAAGTGTTGCAGAGTTATAGTTTTAAAATATTGATACTGCATTTATTATTCCATTTTCTCTAGAAAAAACATGTATCGTATTTTCTGCCATCAGTGACTCGGAAGTTGAGTTCAGATCATCAGCTTCCCTCTGAATTTCAATTGGCTGACTTTTGCAGATTTTCCTGTTTTGTGCACACTGCCTATTCATTAGCTCATCAAGACACTTTTCATTCTTTTCTTACAAATATTTGTGTAAAAATAATTACTTTATTCTCTTCTGTACATATTTAATTATTTTAGTAGACTTTGTCTTATCATAACAAAAGGTTGACTGAGAAAAAAATTAAGTACTATTTATATAAACCAAATTATATTATTTATTGCTTTCAGAAGAGTAAATTGGCGCTTAAGTATATTCTGATTCCATTTCTCCCTTAGTAATACCTCTCAGAAATGATCTGATATTATCTGCAGATGTGAAAACAGCCATAATTTAATATGTACTCAAATATTAATTGCAGCTTGTTCATGATGAAAACAAACCACTTGTCAGTATGCAATAGTTGGACACTGTAGTTTTTATAGGTTAATTAGCCTTCAACATGGGTGTCAGCATTAAAAAAAAAAAAAGAAAGAAAGTAGATGTGAATCTCAAAGCAATCTTATTTTTCACTGCAGATGTTACTGGGAGACTAAGTATAAAGGGGTCACAGATCTGTCACAAATTTATGAAATCCCTAGCAAAACCCATCACAGGAAGGGTTGCATGGCTATGAAATTAATATGAATTCCTGTCTTTTTCTAAGTGGCACTAACCAGTGAGTTAGATTTTTATGCCAATACTATTATGAATTTTTTAAAGAAATGTTAACTCTGTACTTTTCTTTGTAAAAGAAAATATTGAGTTAACATTTGGGGTTAACATTTGTTTTCCACTGTTGATTAATAACTCTTAAAAGAAACAAATATAAAACCCCAGAATTTGCATAAAGCAGAGTTGTAAACATATGCAATAGATGTATTTTAGAAATTAAATCTTCATGAAATTTATCAGTTATATCAGAGAAGAAATGGGGAGAAATTTCATTTTTATTTGGTAGGTAATGCTGTGTTGTTGATAAAATATCTCGAAATTGTCTAGAGAAATAAAAAATTCAGAAAAGTGACCTTTCTCACCAGTGAAAACCTTTATAGTGTTTTCATCTTTTATTCAGTATAGTGAAATTAGAAGTAATTCCAAACCAGAAAAAATACGTATTTTCTCTTCTGATAATATCCGTTTATTTTGATGCTTACTTCAAAACACAGTTTGTTCAAGCTGACTTGGTGCCACTGTGGCTCCCCACCGAAATGTTTTTGATAAATTGGCTCTTCTGCAATGGAAGCATTCTGCCAAAAAAAAAAAAAAAAAAAAAAAAATCAGGCTAATTCTGTTTATAACAGAAAGTCTATGTACCAGTCTATGTACCGCTCATACACGATCTTTTGACTGATTGGCATCTAAATCCAAGCTAGTATTGATGGGTGCTGATATATATCGAAGTTTCTCTGTGCCCTTGTATCAAACTGAAGGCTGGAACAATCACTTGCAGCAGCTCCTGTATAGAAGTTGATGTACAGCTGCCAACAGATAAATCATTTACTTTCAACACCTGTGCTGGCTACTTCCTAGAGGTTTTACATTAGCATGCTGGCTCCCTCTCTGCCGAGAGAAAAGCCTATTAACCTGAAGCCATTTCATGGACAAAGAGACACATTCTGACAAACTGAAATACTGAGAAAAAAAAATGTCAAAGCTGAAATATGGCAATTCTCATTATAAAGCTTCCTTCTGATAGGAAGAGAGAAGTTCAAGGAACTGCCACATACATAATATATTCTTTGTATTCTTCCTGGTTTGTCAGGCAAAAGGCTCTGTCTGGCTTTTACGCTTCTCTTGTCTAAATTACGGTTTTTGCTTGTGGCTTCCTCTGGTCACAGAATGGTTTAATGCTCCCAGATCACAGAGAAGAATCACTTAGGAGATACTCTACAGTCTCTTGTGATTAAGCACTCTATTAAAACTACAACCCAGACATGAAGATCCTGTGGAGAGACTCTGAAGACTGACATTTGGAGCTAAAAAGGATCTTAGAAAACCTCTTACATCTGTCTGGCAAACTCAAATTTATTCCCATCGACTCTCCTGAACTTGATATTCTAGTCTGGGCGATAATCCAAGATCTTTCATGAAACTGTGTTCCCCCAAGCCTCCTTAATATCGCTAGCTCTTAGATAATGGGGCTTAAAGTCTCAAGACACCCTGAGATCTTTCAACCCTGAGCTATTCCCATGTTACAGGCTTCACTACACTGCATACTGCTCAAATAGTAACAGCTCAGATGCTGTCTTCAGTCTGATTCCTTTTGATATTGTAGTCAGTGAATATCTCCTGTCCACTGTTGCTCATTCAAAGCATGAAAACATGACATTTGTTTTACACATTTTACCCAGCTACGTCTGAGACTCCAAGAAGGAAAGAGCAATAATACAACAGAGAACTCTTCACAGAACTGGGAATGCTATTGGTAATATCTTTTAATGGCAGATGGTCATGGGGAGCTGTGTGCATGCATGCACATACACAGTACAAGTCCCTGCAAATCAGCAATCAGGGCTCTACTATTCTGAATACAGCAAAATATTGTAGTTGTAAAAGAACTCTGAAGTACTGAATGCTAAATTTTTAGTGTTGTTCTCACTAGGTGTCTTTCATTCACATGTAAATAATAAAACCATTAGTTAAAAGAATGTACACAACACAAAGCGTATTAGACATCTGAAGAAAAGGTTTTGTTTCAATGATCACAGCACCAGCATCAGTTTATGTAATCTATGTGTTGTAAATCTATGCACAAATATCTTTAAAAAAATTGAAATGCCACATAGAACAAATCAAGTTGAAAATGTTGAGAATATGTGGAATTGTCATAATATAGGTTGTCTAAAAAAAGTAAAAAGAAAATATATTATACTGATGGCTCTTATGGGCACATTCTTTACTGACAATAGCAATCCTGCCTGCAGGCTCTGGTAGGCAGCCCCCAGCAACTGCGAAGAATATACTTTACTGCATAATCTCAGGATTGAGACTTCTCTAATTTAAAAAATAGCAAAATCTAAAAAAAAAAAAAAAAGAAACAACTCATTCTTTTGAAACTTCCAATTATAACTTTCTTAAGTGTTTCTAACAACTCGTTCATATTTATAAAATGGCTTTTGAAAGCAATGTCTGCTCATCATGTGTGACAGTGATGTAGTTCTGTATAGGTGTGTTTTAGATGAGAATTAATTCTTTCAGTTTACAAACTGGACATTCATTTTGGATGATCACTCAACATTATTTCTGTGTAGTTCATAAATCAATCCCACCAAGTCCATCAAAGAAAAAACTCTGAAAAATCACAATTGCTACTGTTCCTCTAAGTCAGTGCTATGAAAGACTTTTTATCAATTAGAAATTTTACAGAATAGTCAGGTGTATTAGAGTTCCCTATAGTAAAAGCAGTACTAAAAGAAACAAAACTCAGTGTGGTTTTAGTGCAACAGCACTTAAGACTGAGTAAAGAAAACAAACTCTGTTCCATGACTATGTGTGGACTGGAATATAGAAATAGCATCATTAATATTTTTTTTCACATGATAAAAATTAAAAGGGAAGCCTATATTTGTTTCTTTGATTTTGATTCAAAAACTACTGGAGTCAATGAAAATTATTCTTCACTTATACATAATTGCCTGATGGTCTGGATGAAGGAAGTATTAGTTTACTGATCTATTTAGTTTGGGGATGAAAAACCTGGTTCCATGTTATCAGGAAGAGGGGATTAACATGAAACCCTCATTTCTCATACCGTTTCTCTGATTACCAGGCAGCAGACTTCCTGTTTCAAACAGATCACATTTTATAGTCAAAATGAACATTTCAAAAGAATTTCAATTAGCAAAAATGTCCACTTGTTCCAAAGTGGATGGAAACAAATCCCCAAGTCTCAGAAGTTGCTGTGAAACAGAGTTGTTGTCAGCTCTGCTATTACCCACAGAGGGCTTTGGATCAGACCCATTATCCCTTTAATCTCTTTATGTCTCTCCCATGAGCAGAGGACAAAAATGAAAACGGAAAGCCCTGTGTATCAGTGACCTAGATCAGACTACTGAGTCAGTAGCTAGAACAGTAAAATATTACTGCTCAAGTTCTCCTACCAACAAGCTGTGCTATACTCTGTCAGTAGATAACAGGAAAAGAGAACACAAAAGGAAAACAAGTAGGGGGAAAAAAAGATAAAATAATATGTGAATATCTTTTATTATAGAAAAATGTATTTTAAAAATTATATAAAATGTATCTCTCTTTAGTGGCAAACCATGGAGAGCTGGAATCATCACTGCTATCTCCTAGTTCCCAATATTGTTTCCTAAAAAGGTACTGAAAACAATGTAATACAAAGCAAAAATCAGCCCGCCCTGCTTTGGAACCACTTGCAAAAGTCAGGAGTACCCTTAGTCTTTCAGAATGGGACAGAACTGGTTTATCTTCCAGCCAGGTTGGTAGCCACTATAACCATTCCTATAATTTACTGGCCTAGCTCATTGGTTTCTGTGGGGGAAACACTGGTGAGTATCTGTGGGGGAATTACCAACAGACATGTAGCATTTTGTAACACTTCCCATTCTTAAGGATCTGAAAACCATTTGTATGTCTTAACTATACACACATATATAAACTGTGGTGGTGAATGTGACTTACACTACCTCTTAATTTTTGGTACATAATGTAATCACTGTAGCAATTCCTTAAACTTAGAGGATGAGGTACTCCCAGATCACATGCTAGAAAGTATAGCAAGTACTGATTTCTTGTTAATGATGATCATGGTGCATTTATTAATTTGATATTTGACAGGCACAGATAAAGGAATATAAATGGCTATAGCAGGAAACTGGAAAATTGCTACTAGCATTGTGATAATAACAGAGTCACAACTGCCTTGTTATTCAATTTCAAATCCTGTAAGACAATGATGGTGTCAGTGTTCATCCCTAGATAAAGGAATTGTATGTGCAGAATACTCTAGAATTATATTTTCATGTTCTGTTTAATACACACTATAAATGTTCTCACCTCTTGATCTACTTGCTTCAAAATATTAACAAAATGTCCGACTGTTTTGCCTAAAAGAGTAATTTTAATTCAGATGTCATTAGTGATATTTGTTATCCAACAAATGAGAAAATAACCAGTAAGTTACAAGTCATTTTAGAAAGAATTTGAATTCGAGTGAAGCTTCTCTGTAGATAAGGATTTTGTGTATTGGAAAGTACAAAGAGATAATGAAACAAATAATTCAGTATCTGTAGACGCAATAGGAACAATAAATAAATAATATCACCAGGAGAAGAATGTGCCTTTTTTGATTATGCATTTTGCCCACAGCTTTAAGCAATATGTGTGCTATCAGAAAACATTCTTTTTCTAATGAGTAATATTTATCTATCATTATAAAAGCCAGTAAAGGTGCACACACACACACACACACACATACATACATAGCCATACACATGGGTGCAGCTCTACACATAATGTTCATGCGCATAGATGCAAAAAAATCTGTGAATTACATATAAACCCTACACATGTATAAAACCTTTCTGGTCCTTGAAAAAAATATTCCACATACCATTATTCTTAGAAGATGTCTGAATTATCCTGAAGTTACACTGACAGAAAATGAGATGAACCAAACCCCTTGACTCTTACTTTTACTGCCTTCTGTTTTAACCTTGTAAAATGGATGTTGCGTTTACAAGGTTTTACCATTTCTATTTCTTTAAAGAAAGAAAAATGTCTCTGCAGTACTGCTTTCAGAGTGCTCTAGCAAGTGCACTTAGGCTATGTCTAGACGGAACAGCAGATGAGCATTCTGGCACGCCTGAGGTCCCAATCCTCTGACACCCTGATCACAGATGTGTGATGCTGCTCCCCCTGGTCAGATCACCCACTTTCTTACACATGGAGATGAAGATGTACGGGAGGGAGAGAAGGAGAATGTGGTGATGGTGCACTTCTGGGTCTGGCTCTGATATTCTCTGGGGTCCTGCAGTGCAAATACAGTCTTGGAGACTCTCCTAATGCCCACTGAAGTCAGTGGGAATTTTTCAAGTAAACATCTATCTCAAATTCTCCATATGACAGTAGAGGTTATAGAAAGAAAAACACTAACAAAGTCTAACTGAGAAAAAGTGTACTTATGCTAAACCACAAGTACTCAGATTGCCTTAAGCTCTGAGAATAGTCAGACTGGGTTAAAACCAGGATTTGCATTTGTTATGTCATATCTATTATATTTTGTATTATTTTCATGGGTCTTTTGATTTTGACCACTTACAACAAGCTAAAGCTTGGACTTGGAAAAAACAGCCAGGCAGAAACTTGAAATATGTAAGTCATACTCACACAATACATTTTAGTTTCACCAAATTACAAATTTCAAATGGATTTTGTTCCATTTAAATTTTTTCTTACTATCAGTCCGTTCATTTTTATGCAGCCAACAGAGTGGGTGATAGACTCATTCCTGAATGAAAATTAATAATTTATCTAATTTCAAATCCCAGTGATGCTCAGAAGAGTCTGTAATACTGCTAAATATGTTAAAAATTGACAAAATAATTTATTTTCAGAGCTTCTAGAACCCAATAATGTATGTGATATTGGTCAGAATTTATACAGTTGCTTCTGTCTAGATAGGTACTTAAAACTTGAAAGTCAAAATACCTCTCACCTGATGCAACATTTTTTCTAGATTTAGGCCACGTCTTTAAAACAGTACTTACTATAATTAATGTCTTGTTTGATCTGTTTTGATAGCTGACATACAGGGGTCTCAAGCTATCACACTACTGACTCATTCCATCTTTGTTAAGGAATCAAATAGTCAAATAGAAGTAAATGTTAAATCCAGAAGAGACTTTTATCTCAGTTTATTAGTTATGCAAAATCTGCAACTGCTGTGACCATTCATGTTCAATAATTTAAAAAAAAAAAATAATGATCTTCTGTTTCAGGACAGGTCTCCGAACAATTCCAAATGGAACAATATTCAAAAGAGAACACAATCTGATTGATTAAAACTTCTCCAGTGACATAGAGCAGCTTGACTGAACATGGTTTATTACTTTATTAGTGCAACATATGCACTATTTTAGTTTCAAATGCACTATTTTAATTTAGGTGAAGCCTTTTGTAGTAAGTAGCAGTCCCTAAGTACTTACCCATAAGGCTGCTTACAGGAGGCTGCCTAAATTACCTGTCTGCATCTCAATGCACAGAATTACTCCTTTTATTAGTACAACCAATTAAAACTGGGGTGCTGTATGACAGCTGTGGAAATTGTTAATAATTAGAATCCAGCAAATGACTGCTGTATCTTGATTCTCATCCCTGTACAGTCATACTGAGCTTGAGAG
Source organism: Strix uralensis (assembly GCF_047716275.1). Taxonomy (NCBI): domain Eukaryota; kingdom Metazoa; phylum Chordata; class Aves; order Strigiformes; family Strigidae; genus Strix; species Strix uralensis. The sequence continues at coordinate 129,590,053 of NC_133972.1, read as the reverse complement.
TATTTCAGATTGAAGATAAAGGGAGAAAATGGAAGATTTGATATGAAATCAAATTGCCTCTGGGAAAATGGTGGTGGAAGTAAGAAGATGAATAGTATGTTTCTTCCTTGGGGACTTGTCAATAGTTGTATTACAGCCAACACTAGAACTGTCAGATAAATGTATCATTAAGAATTTAACTTCAAGACAGGAAGTTGAGTTTTTCTGCAGATGCTGAATAACCAGTACATGCCCAAAGAGAAGTAGATGGCATTAGTCATAAGAGGCTATAAGCTTTTTTGCACTAGGATGGAAGAAATCACGAGATACCAGCTACTAGATTGAGGTGGATGGGAAAATATAATTGTCTTTGGTATGAAAAGATAAGCCTTCCCATAGGATCTTCCTCCCTTGAATTTTTATGAAGACCTATCAAGAACTTAAAGAAACAATCCTACAAGTCCTTGTCAATAGACATGATTTTAAATACATGTGACTCCGTTTCTGAACCACAGTTGTTTACATCATTAAGGTAAGAAAAAACACCAAGATTTGTAGGATTTGGAACCACAATGGCTGTTTTGCTTCTGGTAAAAACGGCAAACTGCCATCAGATTGAGTCTTATTTAAGGTACCAAATGGTTCACTTTCAAATCAGGATATAATTATATCACAGTTACTCACTGGAATTTCTGACATGAAGTAAACCCAAAAATACATATACAAAGTTGGTTTAAATATGCATAAGTGCCTACAATGTGAAAAAACATTCCTTACAGCAATCCATCTTGCCAACATCTTTTAAAATTTTTGCACATATACATAGCTGGCAGATCATAACAGGGGTTGATAGCAAGACCAGTAACAACTTTAATACCTAGGGAAGAGAAAGAAACCAAACAAAATCATCCCATTAAAATTGTAGGAGATAGCGTTATTTCTCAGAAGTGGTGAGAAGGTGAGCTGAGCAATAATTACTTGACAATAAAAGCCAGATGACTTTCAAGTGCAGTCACATTTCACATACCTAACTTTGAAAGCAAAATACCTCAGCAGTAGACTCTGTTAACAATTTCCTTCATTACTTCAGGAAGGGTAACTCACTGTTTTCTATGCAAGATTTGTATCTCTGTTTTCACAGCTATAAATGGCATTACTACTCACTAGATCATAGAAGCCCACCTCCCATTTCTTTGCCCTTGACTCATATGAAGAGGAGAACACAAATAAACATAATATTATACTATTAAACATATCAATTAATTATACAATGATTTTTAAACATAGCCCTTGAATGCCCTCTTTGGAAGGATGGGCAAATATAATTAAAGCTAAGGAGAAAAGATTTTCCCTGTGTTTCCAAAATCTGAAACATGGGAAAAAGCTTAATTTTTCGTATTTCCTAAGGATGTGAAAAACCTTAGTGCAAGGTGAAGTACTTGATGTCCCCTCATTGAGAGGTGGCTGACTATATTGAGGAGCTTTCTCAGAACTGAAGAACCATCTCAAATCTGGAAGACTTTGGACCACGATGGGGACGTGATCTGAGGTGGTCTTATAAACTGACACTTCACAAAAATAAAACACTATACAAATTTGAAACCAGGTCTTTATTTTTACCTTGACAGCTATGAAAATAGAAGGTTGTGAATGTACAGTTAGTTTCACGCCAGTATAAGAAACCAGTTCACAGAGATGTTAGAAATAACAGACTCAGTCTCATGACAGTTATGCTGAAAAACAAAATTCCAGCTCGTATCTATGGATGTTACTAATCTGTGGAAGAGAATTTTATTCAGTTTGTCATCTAAAGCTGTAAAGGGATTTCCATACATATTTATTTAACTGTAAGTATCTTGTTTGTTCTTTCCAGAAACTAGCAATTAGCACTACAAAAGGCATAACAGAGTGTCGCGCTACACCTGTCTGACTCCAGCGAACCAGCTACTCTGGTGATAATGGGTGTTCAGCGTGGAGCTGTCGGCTGCCAGGGTGGAACACAGTCCGCAGGATGCAGGTGCTCTCATCTCGCTCTCATGATCCTCTCTGTACCAGGGAGTCCACACATTCACTGAGGAGGCTAGGATGAATATGTTTCAAGCTAGTATTGTCTTTCACAAAGAAAGACAAAATGATCCTGACAACACTGAGATGTAGAAGGCAGCATCTGAACCCACATTCAGATTATGGCCCTTTCTCTGTCTGCATCATTCGGTAATTTTACTAGCAGTTTTAAACTGTCAAGGTAATGAGTCCCTGTGCAAGATATGTTATCCTGGGGTGGGATACTGTGTTTAGCTCAAGCATCTGGATTGCACATGGAATGTCAGTGTTTTCCAGAATAAACACACCACATGGTCTTTCATAGACAACCCCTATATGTGCAAAAGCAAATAATTGTGGTAACTTATATATCTCTGTGTGAGATAGTGTTTTTTCTTGTATCAAAGGCATTAGAACATGAACACTTGCCAACCACTGTTATAGCGATACCATAAAAATCTCTCTTCAGTAGATTTTTTCTTTTTTTTTGCAGATTTCTCAGTTATATTTTATGTGCTAACTGTTGGAAAATTTAATTTCATTGTGATCATCTCTGTAGTATTCCATGTTACTGTCTGCTAACAACACAAATAGCTCACATATATCATGGCCTTCCAATTAGATTCACAAAAATGCTGAAGTTGTGGAAATCACTGCTTTTTCCAGAAATGTTTAGGAATGCTTGTCACATATCTAGTTTGCATTTGTATCACATGAGGATTTTGAAATTCTGTTGGCAAGTATGGATCTGATCTATTGCTGTGTATAGATGCTCAAAGTGCTTAGTTATGAAGGTAATAGGTGTCCTGAAAATAGTCCTAAGCAAACAGATTGATGAGAAAATTTGACTTCTACAAGCAAGCAAACAGGAAAGAGGCTGAGTCATTGGTGTTAATTTTAGCACAAAGTCATGCTATCCAGGAAAGACAAGAAGAGCTTTTGTGTGTAGAAAGGATGGGGGAAAGAGCAGAATTAAAGTAGTCTCTGAAGAACTGAAATATGAATATGCTTCTGTACCTAACATATGTATCAAAAATGAGAGCCAGTCTGGCTGAGAAGATGATGCAAGGTAATGTGCTGTTGCAAATACCATAGAATGAAAAGCGGGAATAATGATCAGTCAGTCACCTAGCAATAGTCCAGACAAGCAAAACACAACCATGAGCACTGATAACATGCCACATACCTCATTTTATGCCTATGTTTCTCAGTTTGTTTATTTGCACATCAACTATTTATCTTTTTCTGATCTTTTTTTGTCCTTGGGGTGTTTCGTATGAGTCCACCTGGTTTCAGATGAGTCTTTGGCCCTTTGTACAATTTTTGGTTTTGCTTGAACTCTTATGGTAGTGATGAAAATGAAGGAAAACATCGAAATGTAAAAATAAATTTACATATATTTTTTCCTCTTTGAAGAAAGTCAATAAATGACAGGTAATGAAAAGGCATGTTCCTAACCAATTGGAGTCAGCTGGATTTGCATGAGCCTGGGTGGGCTCTGGAGGCTAACACCCACATTTTAAAATGCAACTTTTTTTTTCTTTCTTATATTTCATGCTACAAATTTTGTAAGTTATCTCATATTACATTTTGAAATTACAATATTCTGCATGACACCTTCCTACCTAACAAGAACAGCAAGAGCAGGCAGAAATGCTGTTTTGGCCTATCTGTAGAGCTAGCAACATGACAGGAGATGCCAGAATTTTGCGTGCAGGTATTTCTAGGTTGTTTTTCCATCTGCAGCCTGAATGGAGACTGTGTATTTTGTATTAATCTTTGTATTAAAATTAGACTTTATTTTAAAGTATACCATTATATTGGTACAATGTCAGACCCTAAGAACTCTGGAGGGACTAATAACTGACACATGGTCTTCTTTCAAGCTTCCTTGTATTGCTGCAGAATAGATGACTGCAATAGTTCCCTTTTTGTATTTTTAAGCAGCGTCTTCCACCAGTGAACAGTGAGAAAAGGCACGTTCTGCATCATCTCCACTGTTTCCAGCAGCCTAAGGTACATGCTTACTACAAGTTATTTATCTCTCCAGCTCTTTGTGGGTCTGGTCCTGGTCCCAAGTTTATTCATGATACATTAGTTCACTCCCAGGCTCTCTTGATATGAAGCAACAGTTCCTACCAAAACAAAGCCTGGGCATGGTTCAATCACGAGGTACCTTCCAGTCACCAATTTGGAAAACAGTGACTAGGGTCCAGCTGCTGTGGCCCTATGCTGTCCTCCCACACAATGTCAGTGGGCATTTGTTTTAGGATAATAGTGGCAGTCCTTGAGGCCCACAGAGGACTTAAGCCAAGCTTTTCATAGTTCAAGTGCACTACCCAATCTGCACAGCCTGACTAAGGGTCTTCTCCTGGAGAGGGTATGTGGATATGCATGCTTTTTAGGATGTGGCTTCAAAAAATAGGCCACAATATGCGCTAAAGGCCTCTGTAAAAATATCATCAACAGCTCTGTTACCCATTATTTAGATTGCAATCCAGTATATTGTACAGCTCTGAGTCTCTTAAAGGTAGTATGTTAAATAATTATAATAATGATAATAATAACAAGATATATCTCTATAACAAGAGTAATAATAATAAAGAATATCTTGGGTTTTCTTCCCTTTACTTCTGGGGAGGATATACATACCAGGCTAGAGAACTCCAAGTGGACTTAAGCATTGGTCTTCAAAGAGTCTTTTACTCTTTTGGCAGATTGTTCTCTTCCACAGATTTCACTATCACTGGAATAATGTATCTTCAGGACCCAGGCCATTGAATCACTTCCCTCAAAAATTATGATTTTATTTCAGTATCTCACTGAGGCAGATGAATATATGCTTGATCTTGTTCAGGCAACTCTGTATTAAAGCAAAGAGGAATATTAGGACACTTTAGTAGCATATATTGTTCGCTAGTCTTTGATCCCCCAAGGTGACCATACACATAATATTCATAATATCATGATTTTAGGCCCCTAGTTATATATGATTGCATAGCAGATAGATAGTGTAGAGTATTTAGTGAGTGTGGCTGGAGTTTGCTAAAATCTACAGCTACTTCTTGTAGTCTACTATTCATAGAATTGTCCAAGTTGGAAGGATCCTCAAAAGCTCACCTGGTCCAACCTTTCATGGGAGAGGGAGCCCAGATGACATTATCTAGCACCCTGTCTATTCACTTCACTATTCATTATTCACCTTGATGCCCAATAATGCAGGATAAATTCAGTCCTAACAACCAGTATATTCTAAGCAATAGTTCCAAGTCTCAATTGCATCCCATATTTTGAAACATAGGTTTCTGGTTTTTTTCTTATTGTTGTTGGTTTTTTTTACTTGTTAGTCTAAGTATATAGGGCTGTGTGGTTTGACCTGATTATTACAGGTGAGGAATAGCTGCAGCTCAGAGCTGTAAGTTTTTGGCTGAGCTAAATACTTAGCCATTTGCATTTAATTTATGCACCTAGAATCAGAGGTAAGTTTGAAAACTTAAGACTTATCCTTAAAATTATTTTTTATCAAATACATTAGAGTCAAACTCAATAGAGTAAATCAGCAACACCTTTAAAACATAAATTATTAAAAGCTTCAGGTGAGTCAGGATCATTCACCCTTTCAACTGCAGCGTAGTCAACTTTTCAAAACATGTTGAACATATTTCAATTGGACTGACTATGGCAATGCCTGAGGTTTCAATAAAAATTCATGACAGGGAGACATAAGTGACACTGATGAATTCACTGTGTGACAGGCTGAAATGAAGAACAGAGGTGAAATTTCAAAATGTGAAAGGCTTCCAAATTTGTGTCTGTGTCTATTAATAAATCCATAGTTAAAAGTAACAAATGGTATTTCCAGGAATGATGCATAAAGAGATCATCTCTTATCTCCAAGGGTAAAGCAGAATGTTCAGAAAACCAGGGAGGAAATTAATTATAGCTATCAGCTCCATTGGATTCATCAAATGGTCAAGAACAGGAAATTTCCACATAACCCCTGACAGATTCTCTGTGTCTATGGGACCTGATTTTTAATTCTGTTACAGGAATAAGTCCATGAAACTAAATTGTTGAAACTGAATATGGTTGTTAATCCTGTTCTCCTCAGCTTTCCTTTGTTTTACACTTTTAATCCTTTGAGGAGTGAAGTATTTGGGAACTTGAAACATATTTAATTAAAGGAAAAATAAGTATATATAATTTGACTGATAGGGAAAAGGGAGAGTTGTGGTATTCAGCAAAATAATAAAGTAGCCATTTGTGGACTATACAGTGAGATATTAAGGAAGAAAGCAAAGTATCTTCTTAGAGCTTCCTTGTTTTCAGGCTATGCTAGAATAGAGATAGAAACGTCTTTTGCTTAGTTAAATATTGATGGTTATATAAGTATATGTCTTAGCTGTCTGCTTAAATGATGAACAGGATGACATTAAAAAAGTTATAATGCTCTGAACAAAACTCTTGCAATGGTAGTTACATCTACTACTTTACCTCATAGCAAGCACTGCACTTGTGTAAGAGAATTTTATTTCAATTTGAGGACAATGTGGGTGTATACAAAACAACAAATAGAGCTACACTTTTGCTACTCTCTCAGAAAGGTTTAGTGGAAAAGTCCCCTCAGAGGAGATTCATTTTAGACATTTAAATTTTCAGTTATTCACAGATTTTCAACCAACCATTAAAGTTCATTAGAGTGCTGAATGCTGTATGTTCTACATGGAGTCACAAACTTCCCACTTGTAAATGTTTATTAATATTTCTAAGATACATTTTGAGTTTCTGCTATAAAAATCCATTAAACAGTCAGCAGTAGTTCATTGGAAGCATCAAGAGTCTAAATTCCGTAGGTTTGGATCAGATAGTAGTAAATATCATGTAATAGTAATTCAAACATCTGTTAACATCTTTTTCTGTCCATCCTAACAGTCTATCTCTTAATTTCCTTCAGTCCAAGAAAGAATTGTTAGACAAGTGCATAAATTTAATCACTGTCCCAAAGTAAGGTGTTCTCTTGAACCAGGGCTCAAAACCTAAAATTGCATGTTCTAATCCAGCAGTGTCTAATCCTGAGCTGTGGTTGACAAAAATGGTTCACTTTGGAGTAAGGTCTTCATGCCTTTAAGGACAGCCACAGCAGCTGCCCAATATTCCTGGCATTACTACTATTATTTCTCATGATGCCTTTAGGACAGACAGCAGTTCAAAAATCCTCTCTCTCCTCTCCTCTCCTCTCCTCTCCTCTCCTCTCCTCTCCTCTCCTCTCCTCTCCTCTCCTCTCCTCTCCTCTCCTCTCCTCTCCTCTCCTCTCCTCTCCTCTCCTCTCCTCTCCTCTCCTCTCCTCTCCTCTCCTCTCCTCTCCTCTCCTCTCCTCTCCTCTCCTCTCCTCTCCTCTCCTCTCCTCTCCTCTCCTCTCCTCTCCTCTCCTCTCCTCTCCTCTCCTCTCCTCTCCTCTCCTCTCCTCTCCTCTCCTCTCCTCTCCTCTCCTCTCCTCTCCTCTCCTCTCCTCTCCTCTCCTCTCCTCTCCTCTCCTCTCCTCTCCTCTCCTCTCCTCTCCTCTCCTCTCCTCTCCTCTCCTCTCCTCTCCTCTCTCCAAATTTGAAAATGTTTGGCTGTCATGAACTCTAGCAACTGTGAATAACATTCAGACAAGGCTTATGAATTTTAGCTCTGGAACTGCTTTGGGAAGAACAAAAGTCACATAATAAGTATACGTTTGCCTTAATCATTACAAACCTTTTGTCTTATCACAGCTTGTCTATGTAGAAACCTTTTTAAAACTGTACCTATTATCTACCTCTGTTCATCAAAAGTGTACTGACAAAGTAAAAGAACTTCTAATCTTTCTTCTACCAATGCTATCTTTTAAATTAATTCATTAAAATAAATGTTTCCCTAATGATACTTGACCTCAGAATGTATCAAGTTGTTGAAAGTAACCTCAGGACTATAACAGGAATAAAAGATAAATTGTAATTTAATTCTAATTCTAAATTCTAATACTTTAAAATCACATTATTGTCAAATCATGTTTCACATTTTTAAAAATGCACCTTTGCTTTTCTATAAATGTGAAAAAATGCAATAGTATTAAAAGAGAAAGCCAAAACTGCAAGATCCTAGTGCAGAGAATATTTAATTCACTGAAAAGAAAAGATGGCAAAAAGAGGGATAAATTCCTTAGTAGTGCTGCATTTTTGGATAAAATTTTGTACCATAAAACATATTCTTTGGAATAAACTTCCTTCACCTTTAGTGCTGCTTCAGTTTTGTTTTCTTTTAATATGAATAGTACCTGCTTAGCTTACTGCTTACAAAACTACAGCTTTATTTTAGTCAGTACTACAGCTGAGCATATAAGATCTGTCAAAACACCACGAAGCAAGTAGAGAGGGAGAGAACCTTTCTACTGAACTTTCAATCACAAGCAAATTTTCAAGATTTCTTTAAACAATATCACTAAAAAAATGCTGCAAAGATTTTCTGCTCATGTCACACTGACATATAATTTGATCAAAGTCATATATCCTTAAAATGCTTCTAATAATCATCCATTTTAAAATTGCTGTGTGTAACATTTAGTTACATATCATTCCTTGTATGAAATTTCCTTAAGTGCTTAAGTGATTTAAAACAAACTTTATGTATGATTTTATGGAATGTATCTTCTTTCTCTTACTGTATAGAATAAAAAATATCCACAGCTTCCTCATTGTATTTGCTTTATGTGATACATTCTGTTCTTACATTATTGTGAGATTCTTATTCTCTAATATCAGTACTGACTTAACAATTTTCTTTAAAAGTAATCTACTGCTTTATGTTTTAAGTGACAGGGATAACAGTCTGAAAATATTCAGAGAGCACATGTCCCCTAGGTTCAGAGGTGCATGTAAATGCACAGAGTAGACACCACTTCTGGAGAAACAGTTCAATTCTGAATGGTTGGAGGGGAAAAAAAATCATATTTTAACACTGTTTGCAACTAGGCATCTCAAGATTGTTCAAAGTGGATACCCTTTAAACTGTATTTAAATTACTGTCTGTAAATTATTATTGCAAAAGGTAAATTGTCATTATTAAGAAAATGAAAACTGACAGTTCCCGTGTCACAGGAATAGAATACTGTTCTAAAAATTAGGACCGCCTATTTTTTCAAGAATGGAGATAAAAGAACATTAATAATCAGATGAGCTTCCCTAGATATTGCCAGTATTCTGCATTATGCTTTTATGTGATAACTTTTATACAGAAGATCTTTTGAGGGTATTAAACCTCCCAGGTAGTAGGTATTTCTCCCATTCTTTTATAACTGCTATGAATTGCAGACGGTATGGAGACATTTTTGTATAGTCTGCTTAGCTCCTTCTCTGGAGCAAATCAGTCTTCTCAGGCTAAATTATTCCTCACAAATTTCCCTGCTTTCATTCCCAAGGTGCCTTTTAGTAAGATAGTAAGGCGTGCCTTCATGGATTTGTACTGTGCAGTGAAGACATACCATTACTATGAAATGCATAAGCATGAATTTTGTCATATCCAACTTTATCCACCTAGCATGCAGGTACCTGATCTATCATAATCAGGTAGATAAATGCACAGAGAGTGAGGCATCTCCAAAGGACAATTCATCTTATGCACTGTGAATACCTACCTAGGGATGAGAGGAATCACACTGAGGAAGTTCATTTATCTCCATTGAAGGAACCCACATCACTAGCATAGGTTAGGCACCTAATTTTTAGGTGGCTGATGTTGGATGAGATGAATACCACCCCAGGTGATGAAGTAGCATAGTAGGTCAATGTCTCAGTCCTCTGTATTATGCAGTATCTGTAACTCCTGCTGATACTACTGTTTCTAATGAACAACGAACAGCTACAATGAACCCCCAATCCCACCCCAATGTATCTAAGTAGGAAATTTAGTATTAACCATATCATCAACCGCTGCCTTTCTTTTACTTAAGGACTTTTTCTTTGTCCTTGCTGAGCAGAAACAGAAAGGCAGCATATTAAGCCTTTCTCCAGGGTTTGTCTTTACATCATTCCTCTCCCTCCCATATACTGAGTTGGCTTTGGTTATTCATCTTTCTACACTAGAGTGAGGAATTATTCAGAATGCAACGCAACACATCAGAATAGTCTGAGCTTCTTGATGAAAGGACATATAGCTTTCTTAGTTGTACACTTTGTAAGTCTTTGATCTATTATTTCTCCCAGCCTGCATGCTAGAAATGTACAGTATGAGTACTGGATTTTGCTTTTTTTTCAGGCTGGCAGTCAGATCTGCTGCAGGTTACTTAATGTCAGTCTTTCATTCTTGGCAAATATTACTATTCTGTACCACAGTAGAGTGATATTGAGCTGGAAATAGCCCAATGACAATAATTTAATATATTGTGCCAGACTGTCCTTTGTTTTACTCTGTCAATCATCTTCCATCTTTTTTTGTGTGTGTTTTTTGGGGTTTTTAAACATTATGTTCAAATGCCCCATATTCTATGGAGGAGCACCGTGAATTTAGACACATCTTTGGTATAGAGACTATCTTTCTGTTTCATGTTTTTCGCAGTAATGCCCTCATCTGTGACTCCAGCTTCTGAATACTCTCCTGGTACAATTAAGACATGACTCCATTAAGTAGGAGCTGCCTAGATAAGGAGTACCATCTTAGGTGGAACTGTGAAAGATGGACTTTTCTATGTGACATGGTTCTTGGCCTCTGTGATCTTGCCTCAGAAATTTGCCTTTAATGTGCAGGAAACCAATAGTCCTGTTATCTTAGATGTGCTGGGATGACAGAAGGTAAATCTAAAAATTCCTTCCATTCAATGACAGTTTGGCCAGAAATTCACATTACCTGAGTGGGAAGGTTGTCCAGCCACTCAGCTGCACATTTGTAAGCATTTTCTCATTTGCAGTGTCCTGAAGAGCAACTGAATGTGCCAAAGGCGGCTGTAAAAATGCAGTGGTGAGAAAATAATTCAATTCAGTGACTCAGAATTACTTTTTCATATGTAACTGAATCCTAAACATATCAGTGATACTTTGTCATTGACTACAACGTTGTCAGAAATATAGTGCCTTTTTTGTTGCATAATTATAAATTACACCTTTTATAATGTCACCATGCTAGATGGCTTTCTTGACATCTTTATTTTGATTTAAAAAGCAGTTTTCTATTAAAAATATCTTATATCTTTGTTCTCAGGTTGGTGAAGAAATAGTCCTATTCTATGGTATTTTGCTTCAATACCATTTATATCTTATGTCTTACTTCTGAAGAACCACAGAAGTGAAAGCTATCTTTATGTTTTTAAGTTAAACTTCAAATAGAAAAAAAAAATGATACAAGAACATGAATTATCAGGGAAGATTTAGAAATTCAGATAAAATTTCAGAGAAATACAATGTAGCATTATACAACACTAAAATAGAGATATAAAGTAAGGTATGATAATATTTATTTTTTATTCCATTGTTCTCATGGAGCTAGATGACAAAAAAATGGGTAATCCAAAAATTCCTAGACTTGCCAGAAATCTAATATTTCTTGTGGGTATAAAACTTCCATACCTAACCCTGAAAAGGGATAACATTTTTGAAAGTTTGAATGTGGGAAAACAGTAAGAAGGGTACTTACCCACCGGACAGCCCAAACCTGCTTTGAGGGAGGGGATGACATTGGTGGAAGGACGGTACCTGATGATAGGCATTGGATCCCTTGCTACAACATCTTACTTTTTCTCTTTTTCCTATTTGTTTGCATTGTGCTCACACAAGAAAACACACTTTCATGCTGTGCACTTGTAAATAAAAGTGGCATTAGTATTAATTTCATGTTTACTTTTCAAATTCTCAATGTAAGTATCAGCTATCACAAGAGAGCAGGTATGAAAGACATTAGATCTTCCTTAATAAACCAGTTCCCCTTTATTTATGAATTTTCTGAGAGTAATTTAGATGGGCTTCCCGGTGGGCTGCCCTGCAGCGGCTAGCTGGAGGGTGAACCGGGTACCTACTCTTCTCCCCTCCCACTTTCATCTTCCACAACACGGTATCTCCTCTTTGTTGGTGATTGCCCCTCCACCCTCAAGTTTCCAGTGCTGAAGGAGTGAAGAATTAAATTCTTTCAGAGGCAGTTATTCTGGTTGTTCTAATGTAAGGCAGTTTAATCATTATTCGTTCCTATACCAAAGCAGGCAGCCACCAATGAGTACCGTTTTCTAGAAATCTGCCTATACTTCAGACTAGTCAATAGAGCCCTGGAGGCAAAATTGAATCACTGAGTAAATTAAACAAAAAAGGAAACTGAGTGGACACAGGAACAGCACTTGGCATTTGCAGAGTTCTTTGTTGGCTTGGTCTTGCATGTTAAATACAGATGTGAATGCTCACTGGGAGTACAACTGTCTAAATACAAGAAGAGATATGAAAATGGTGGCTGGCCCAGCCTGAATTCTGCAGAGGGAAATTGTTGCACCATTTTCAGTAGTAATTAAAGCTATTGAATATTTTTACAATTATTTGTTACAGGAAAATTGCACTCAGAATATATTATACAGCTGGCCAATGTTTCTTTAGTTGTGCTTTTTCTTTAAAAGACTGCTGAAGAAAAATTAGCAGCAAAAAGTGAAGTGAATAAGATTTTAAGATCATATTGGTTTCTAGACAAAACTAAAGGAATGTTTATACTTTTTTTTTTTCAAATATCCCAATAAGGAGAAAAATAATGTCCTAAGAAAAATTATAATTCAAAAATTATCTGTTCAGAGAAGAAGAAATAGAAGTAAAGAAGAAAAAGCTTTTACTCCCAAACCTGTTGTACAAAAATCATTACTCTCCAAGTGCACTAACTGTGCACTTTACTCACAAAATAGACAACTATTTCATAAACAGAAGCCAAATGCTGAAGGGTATTGATATGTATTCATAGGACCTAAGATTTATCTTCTGATCTCATGAGAAAAGCTATAAAACCCAGAACTGGGCACTTAAATTGAAAATGTATTAACTCTAAACTGTTCAGAAAAGAAGTCATAGGCTTCCAGTTGCCACAGACATAATTTGATGTTACCCCAATGTTGAAAGAAAAATTATTGGTTCTATTCCTATGGTGAAGATGAAGTCGTGGCCATTTCAAGAATTTTATATTAATAGCAATGTTTCACGGAGTCAGTGATAAACTAAGAACTTTAACACTGATGCATATACACAAAAGGAAGATTTTCCCCTCTGAGAGTGAGAAAATGGTAGTCATGTGATATTACTAGCTCCACTGAAGGTTTTTTCAATTACACATTTTTTTTGAGAAACCACCACTTTCAGAAAACCAGAATTATTCACAGAAATTGCTGTGCATGACTTCTCTTAGGTCTAAGGTAGACCTATGAGGAAGAAAAAGGGACGATATAATTGCAGAGAGCAAACAGCCCTCTGGGTACTCTCTGAGATGTAAAAAGCTACTTTATACTGTGGGATATCACTTCACCAAGCAGAGTATCATGTCAGGACAAATCCAAAACTCACAGCATGAGAAGGAAACACAAATGTGTAGAATAGAAAAGAGAGTCAAAACACATATCAGTAAATCCCCTAATCTAGAACCAGTGTAAAAGATGATGTATGTTGCTGCACTGCACATCCAGCCCAATATCCAAGTTTCAGGGACCCACTTGCTTTAAAGAAATGCAAATACAGTTTGAAATCTTAGCATTTCTGTAAGAGGCTATTCTTCTCTTCTGGACAGTGTTACACAGGACAGAAAATAAATAAATCAGCCAAAAATTTGTTTTTAAATTGCTGTATATTGAACAAATGCAAATAGCATACACACTTTAAAAATGTTGACCTTTTCACAGATAATTTCTAAGAAGAATAAGTTGATAAATTATTCAGAAGGGCTCTTTTGTACAGTAGTTTATTCAAAACTGAATGCTGATAAGGATAGCACTGCCCCCTTGGAAAAAAACACCTACCCCAGAACTAGAAAACATGTAATGAAAAAAATGGGGAGGTGTTATGACAGGAATAATTGTGTATGTCTGGAAGAAAATGAGAAAGATTCATATTTATATGACAAGGAGCCAATTTCCAACCTAGAATTCTGTATTGCCAACAAAAAATATGGGCTGCTAAATAATAATAACAAAACCAAGGGTAGGCTAAGTCTTCCATTTTGATTCTCTGCTGTAAGACAAAGAAAACAGAAATACTGTTTCTGTTTAAGGAACTATGTATCTGAATAAAATTGGAAGATTTTTTCTGCATTTCTATGAAGGAAGAAACCCTACTAGAACCAGGAGAACTCAAAACAAGTAATTTGGTTAGGCAAAGCATTTATTTTGAGAATATTCACTCAAAGTGAGGAAAGTTGAACATTTTCCAGTTATCTACTAGTGAGATAAAATAAGATTTGAATGACGTTTGGAAGTCAGATCATATTTAAAGTCAAGAATGGTTAGTTTTCTGCATAAAATAAAATAATTTAGGAGAAAAAAGGAGAAATTCTGGCTTCTGACAATAAGATTGAGAGTGTACTGTGTTGACTATTGCTGTTTTCAAAATATGACCCAAAGTCTAAATTAACTTCAAAAATTCATAATTTATTTATTTATTTTTAACTTGAGAAAATAAATTATAAGCTCTAAGGCCAGAAAAAACATACTGAAATGTTTTGTTCTGCATTCCTGATTTTAGTGTAGTTGGCTCACGAGTCCTGTTCCAAGTCTGCTTTGAGCTTCACAAATGCTGTTTTGTGTAACCCTTACCTTATGCTTAGTGTAAGGTTAAACAGAGATACAAAGGGGAGGTTCAAGGCAACTTGCATGGCTTTTATGAGTCATCCCAGAAATCAATCAGTCATGATTAGTGATTTTATTAATTTTTAAATAGATTCTATCAGAGGATGTTACCAAAGACTGGGTGACTTGGATTTCATACTCTTCTGTTTCTGTGTTAAAACATGACACAGACTGTAGCAGAAACATTACAGAGGAATTCTTTCGCCTGCTACAGATAGTCACTTGGTGTTCACAATGACTGACTTGCCCGGTTCATCTCTTCAGTGGTTGTTCAGTCAATGGTTCAGTTTCACAGAGTCATGGCAGGAGGGCCTCCCATGACCTATACAGACCTGAGTAATTACTGCTCCCCCAGCCATAAAACAAGACAAACTCTGAAGCTGTGGGAAGAGATGGAGCTAAAAAGTATGTGGTTTACAGCTTTTTTCCACTTGTGATAGCTTTAGTGTTAGGAAAATCAAAATAACTCTTTTGGATCCTGTGTCCAATCCCAGTTATGCACAACGTATTTTAAGTATTTTTTTTATTTCTATCAGAAATTCTACTAGCAAATCAATCACATTTGTAATAGTGATAACCAGTGTTAGATTTATTTTTTTCAGCATTGCTTTGAAATAAGGAAATATTTCAGATTGCAATACCAGTAAAGTGTTAGTCTATACCACAGACAGATCAAAACAATCTACGGTAGATGTCTTGTTAGTTATTAATGGTGTTCAAAACTGCAATAAAGCCTAAGAGCCAATCAAGAAGAGAGTCCTAATGTGTCAGCCAGTTTACAAAATAGGAGGAGTACACAGACTCTGACTGAGGTAAAAAAAGTAAAACAACAAAGGCTGTAGCACATATACTGAGTGAACATCAGGATGACAAAGTTTGGTTCTGTAAGCATGTGGTTATTCTGAAAGGAAAATGAAAGAACACTGGTGAGTTAGGAAGGATGTGATAGATTTGGGTGCATGGGCATCTTGTTATTGATGGTGTCCTGGTTTTGGCCAGGATAGAGTTAACTTTCCTTGGGCTGAAAGGGAGCACAGCTGAAGGCCTGGGTCCTGGTTGATCATTGGAGCATTCCATATCATGTGACATCAAAGCTCAACATATAGGCAGGAGCGTGCTCTCTCACGGGCGTTTTTTTGTTTTGTTTTCGGTTTCTGGATCAGCTGGGTGGAGTTCTCTGGTGCAGTCTGATTGCTGCTGGGGACGGGCTCCGTACCGGTCGCTGCTCGGTGAGCCACTACTGCATTTTACCTGTTTTGGACTACTATTATTACTGTTGGTTTTGCTAGTAATTTTTTTTTATTATTATTTAATCTACAAATTTCTTCTTTTGTCCCTCCCCTATTTCACCAGAGCTGGGGGGGAGTAAACAACTGGCCACATGGCAATTTGCTACTGGCTAAGTTCAAACCACAACAGATGGTTTGAACATGTGGAAAAAATATTATTGAAGAATCGTTTATTATTGTTAAGAGTGTTTATATTCTTGGGTTCTACGCTGGATGAGGATACAATTAATGAAAATCCCCAGAAAGTGAGAGAAGCCTGAGGGGGGGGAAAAAAAAAAAAAAGAACCCTGTACGTTGTCTCTTATACTTGTTTAAGAGGTAAGTCAAACAAATCATGGAAAGCCTTGAGCTCAGATCAGAGATTTACATATATGAAACAGACTGAAACAAGGAATTCAGGAAATTGTCTCTGTAGATGCCGGGACTTTATACAACCGAAGGATAATACCTACTAAGTGGAATATGTATAGACTGTTTTTTCATCTTTACATGTTTTATTTTCAAAATGTTCATCCTAATAAAAATTATATTATAAAAGTGGATGAATAATGGAATTATTCTGTTACATTCTGTGGAAAGAATAAGAACACAGATATGTTGGCCAAATTCAGATTTGCTTGGCTGTTGAAAAGAGAGGGCACACCTTAGTGCTTCTGGTTTTAAGGGAGAGGAATGCAGCTCTACCTTCCTCACTATCTGTAGACAATCCATATGAACATAGATATCCATAGAAAAGTTAACAGTGTTGAAGTGGTATGAAGCACAGAACTGTGACCGGGTGATTAAAAAAAGAAAACGGAGGGGCAGATATAGAAGGGTAACTGAGCAGGGATAAATTAAGGTAGCAAAGGAGATGTTATCTCCTTTGGTAGCAAGCAGCCAAATAAAGTGGAGGAAGACAACAGTAAAAACTGGTGTTTATTTGGAAATAGTTTTGGTTTCCTTTGACATTAATTTCACTGTTGGAGTGCCTGATAGGCTTTTTTCTGTAGTTTTTCTCAATACTCTGCAGGGGATGTGGAGATGCACATATTGGCAGTGGTGTTCCAGGCATGTTAGGTACAATTCCCCATAACACTTAATAATTCTATTAGATACAGGGCACATGAATTTTTGCTATTTATCACAAACTATTAATGAGCCAAGGGATTTGTTAATAGAAGGGATGGGATGCTGTCCAGAGGAAACTGAACAAACTCGAGAAGTGGGACCATGTGAACCTCATGAGGTTCAATAAGGCCAAGGTCAAGGTCCCACATCTGGGTTGGGACAGTATCAATGCAAGCTGGGGGATTAAAGGATTGAGAGCAGCCCTGCGGAGAAGGACTTGGGGGTCCTGGCTGATGAAAAGTTGGACATAAGCTGGCAGTGTGCACTCCCAGCCCAGAAAGCCAGCCATATCCTGGGCTGCATCAAGAGAAGTGTGGCCAGCAGGTCAAGGGAGGTGATTCCACCCCACCTGGAGTACTGTTCCCAGCTCTGGAGTCCTCAGCACAAGAAGGACATGGACCTGTTGGAACGGGTCCAGAGGAGGGCCCCAAAAATGATCAGAGAGATGGAACATCTCTCCTATGAAGAAAGGCTGAGAGAGTTGGGGTTATTCAGCCTGGAGAAGAGAAGGCTCCAGGGATACCTTATTGCAGCCTTTCAGTACTTAAAGGGAAATTATAAGAAAGATGGGAACAAACTTTTTAGCACAGCCTGTTGTGATAGGACAAGGGGTTATGGTTTAAAAAGAGGGTAGATTTAGACTAGATATAGGGAAGACACTTTTTACAATGAAGGTGGTGAAACACTGGAACAGGTTGTCCGGAAATGTGGTACATGCTCCATCCCTGGAAGCATTCAAGGTCAAGTTGGATGGGGCTCTGAGCAACCTGATCTAGTTGAAGATGTCCCTGTCCATGGCAGGGGGGTTGGTCTTGATGACCTTTACATGTCCTTTCCAAACCAAACCATTCTATGATTCTGATTCTGTGAACCAAACTACTTATTAGCTCCCCTCAAAGCTATCTGAGTAAATTATGCCCCTTAGCTGGAGGATTTTAGACACAAACTGATCAGACTACATCTTTTTTATACATTTAAAGCAAAAAGTAATAGCTTTCTGTAACTGTTTTTTACTGCAGAAATCTATGATGTATGTATCTAACTGACAGAAAACCTGGACAAAGACTGGAAGTCTAGGAAGGGTTTCCATTTCCAGCAATATATGCCAATAAATAGTAATTTAAAAAGGGGGGGGGGGGGGGGGGAGGGGAAGGACAGCAACTCCTGATATTTAAGTGCAAAAACATGAGAGTAAAATATATATGTTTCTACAGCTCTATTCCTCACATTGCTGCTTCTCTCCAAATTGAAATTGCTATTTTCAGCCTTCTCTAACCCACAAGGCTCTCTCCCAAACCTACTCCTTCATTCCAAGAGCTGGCAAAGAAGGAGGAGGAAAGGCCAAGAGTCTGAAACTGTCAAGAATTGTAACTGGCAGAAAATGGCAGCTAACAAAAATAAAAGTCAAACTGAAATGTTGACTTTCTGTAAAAATACAAGTCAGATCTTTCTAGGCTTACATTTATATAATAATGCATAACTAGAAGATTTGCTTGCACTTTTTTTTTTTTTTTTTTTCAATTCCTTTGTAAAATAGCTGAAATTCTGGGAGTTTGGTATGTACAAAAGTATTACGTGCTTTCAAAGCACAGGACTGCTAATGACAGAAGAACAAGGAACAAACATGCTGTCTATTATTTTGCTTCACCAGTTTTCTTATGAATAAAACTCTTGAATATAAGAACTCAAAAAATTTGAGGGATGATCTAATGCAAAATGTTAAAATGAAATATTTTTTAAAATGTGAAACAGAAGCTAAATCTGCTAAATTACACATAAATTGTCTCCACCTATCTCAGCTTTTTCCTCATTGCTATCCTTCTTTCCTGGCTATGAACACCTATTGATCTAAGCCTGGTGTTCAACTCTAATTTCTCATATTACTTCTTGCTATCCTGATCAAAGTTTTCCCATGCCATAACATTATTAAAATATTGAGTACATTCTAAGGCCAGTGTCAGTTTTAAGGAGATTTTTGGTGAAGCATGATTAACATTACATTAAAATAAACTGTTTGAGGGATAAATTGTTGCAGTTTGTATCATGCTGAAAGACCATAATGAAAGTCTTTAAGATTAAATTCTGCTATTTTTTCCTAAATTCTATTGAAACTGGTAGAAGATAGATGCCTGGCAGTTTTATTTTTCCATTGTCTTCCATGGCAGCAAGCCTTCTGCAAAGGAAATGAAACAGATTCAGCCAGAGCAGAGCACACTGCTACAGGATATCACCCCATGAAGACATAATACAGAATAAAAGAAGCAGATATTAAATAACTTATCAATGCTATCACATGATAAGTGAATAGCAGCATCAGGTGTAGACTCAGCTCTTCCTGCCCTGGTTCTTGCTCTAACAACTTTCTGCTCCTTTTTGAGGATGGTAATAATCAAGACTGTACTCTAGTTTCCAAGTTTTGATTCTAAGAATGACATAATTCATGAAGTATAAAATATTAGTGAATCTGTGGCACAAGTATGTGCTTTTCATTCCAGGGTATGCTTCCTTGAACTGACATTTAAAATTAACATATAAATTAATTTAGCTGTGTTTAAGTGAGTGCAAATTGATATTTTGGCAATCATACTGAGAACAATAAATTTATCATTTTCTCTTAGCCAGGAAGATCTACTATTTGAGAGCATCCCCAATGAAAAATGTGAACCCAAGCTCTTGACATTACTGCCAAACTCATTTGTCAGTAATATTCAGGTTGAACAGCTGAATTGTTTACAGTAACCTACACAGCTTATGAGTTGGACACCTGTAGCAGTGAACCATTAAAACTCGGCATTCATTGTATATTCTCCTCTTTTGTTTTTCATTTCCTCAGTGTGATTAGAATATATTATTGTTGTCCTCAAGGCATAAGTCTGACTCTGCACTCCTTCATATCAGTTGACCTGGCTGTAAATACAAATTTGGTCATACAGTCTTGGCAGTGGAAAAAAGATATATATGAGTACTGCTTATACCACTTTCCTTTTTGCTACTGGTAGATGGCTGACATGAAATATCCTACTCCAACTGACCTACTCAGGAATAAACCATTACTGATTCGCCATCTGAATTACTGAAGCATTCTCAAAAAAATATAAAAAATCTCTTATGCTTTTCTCACAAAAGGATGTTCAGGTAGGATTCACAAGTTCTTGTGATTTCCAGAGATTATTAAAAAAAAAAAAAAAAAAAAAAAAAGACTCCATTGACATAGAATCATAGAATGGTTTGGGTTGGAAGGGACCTGAAAGATCATCTAGTTCCATCCCCCTTGCCATGGGCAGGGACACCTTCCACTAGACCAGGTTTCTCAAAGCCCCATCTAATCTGGCCTTGAACACTTCCAGAGAGGGAGCATCCACAACTTCTCTGGGCAACCACTTCCAGTGTCTCAAAACCCTCACAGCAAAGGATTTCTTCCTTATATCTAATTGAAATCTACCCTCTTTCAGTTTAAAAATGTTACCCCTCATCCTATCACTACACTCCTTGATAGAGTCCCTCCCCATCTTTCCTGTAGGCCCCCTTTAAGTACTGGAAGGCCACTATAAGGTCTCCCCAGAGCCTTCTCTTCTCCAGGCTGAACCACTCCAACTCTCTCAGCCTGTCCTCATAGGGGAGGTGCTCCAGTCCCCCGATCATCTTTGTGGCCTTCTCTGGACTTGCTCTAACAGGTCCATGTCCTTCTTATTTTGGGAGCCCCAGACTGAACAGAGTATTCCAGGTGTGGTCTCACAAGAGTGGAGTAGGGAGGAAGAATCACCTCCCTTTACCTGCTGGCCACACTTCTCTTGATGCAGCCGAGGATATGGTTGGCTTTCTGGGCTGTGAGTGCACATTGCTGGGTTATGCTGAGCTTCTTGTCAACCAGTGCCCCCAAGTCCTTCTCCTCCGGGCTGCTCTCAATCCACTCATTGCCCAGCCTGTATTTATGTTTGGGACTGCCCCAACCAGTGTGCAAGACCTTGCACTTGGCCTTGTTGAATTTCATAAGGTTTGCATGGGCCCACCTCTCAAGCCTGTCAAGGTTCCTCTGGGTGGTATCCCTTCCCTCCAGTGTGTCGATCACACCACACAGCTTGGTGTCATCAGAAAACTTGCTGAGGGTGCACTCAATCCCATTGTCCATGTCACCAACAAAGATGTTAAACAGCACCGGTCCCAATACCAACTGCTGAGGAACGGCACTCGTCGCTGCTCTCCACTTGGACATTGAGCCATTGACTACACCTCTTTGAGTGCAACCATCAGACAATTCCTTATCCACCGAGTAGTCCATCCATCAAATCTATGTCTCTCCAATTTAGAGACAAGGATGTTGTGCAGAACAGTGTCAAATGCTTTGCACAAGTCCAGGTCGATTACGTCAGTTGCTCTTCCCTTATCCACCAGCGCTTTAACGCCATCATAGAAGGCTACCAAATTTGTCAGGCATGATTTGCCCTTAGTGAAGCCATGTTGTCTGTCACCAATCACCTCCTTATTTTCCATGTGCCCTAGCATAGTTTTCAGGAGGATCTACTCCATGGTCTTGCCAGGCACAGAGATGAGACTGACTGGCCTGTAGTTCCCCAGGTTCCCCAGGTCGTTTTTATTTCCCTTTTATTTTCCAGTCAGTGAGAACTTCACCATGACTTCTCGAATATGATGGTGTCTTGGTTTGAACTCGGCCGGTAGCCAAACACCATGCAGCCAGTTGCTGACCCTTCCCCCCTGCCTGGGAAGTAGGGGAGGGATAAAAGGAGACTCGTAGATTGAGATAAAAAGCACTTTAGTGGTAGTAATAAAACAAAACAATAACAGTAATAGGAAGTACAAATGGGTAATGCACAATGCGATTGCTCACCACTCATTGACCGATACCCAGCCCAGTCAAAGATCCTGAAAGAACAAAGATGCTGCCATTGCAAAGACCAGAAGCAAGAGAGAACTTGCCTCCTTTATATACTGAGCGTAACTTCACATAATATGGATTATTCCGCTGGCCAATCCAGGTCCAGCACTCTTGCTGTGCCCCCTCCCAGCTCAAGAAAAAGTAACTCTATCCCAGCTGAAACTGGGCAGATGAATAGTGTCTTATCTTACATATACCCTTTGTTCTGCTTACCTAACAATGTGATATAATGTGGTATAATGTACCTGAAGTTTATGAGATCATTATTTGTATTACACAAGTTAGACATCACTAACTGCACAGGACTTACAAATATTTTTAGAATTTAGGAATTTCAGAACATTTTATCTTATGAATTTATAATATTATGTTTGTGTGCATACATGCAATGGCTGAATGGAATACAGTGACAGAAATTGATGATAGCATGCACACAAACAGCTCTTGGTACAGGTCCTACTTCAGAGGTACCTAAGCAACAGTTCCTTTTTGTTCTGCTAAATGGGAATCACTTTTGTATCAATGCTTCCCATTAGATACTATTAGATGCTCCACAGCCTCCACCATTCCTTATGTAAGGAAAATTTTTGAAATGTTGACACTTAAATTGTGTGAAACCATTTCTGCTATAGCAGTATAACTGGTTAAAATATTTATTATTTGTTTACACTATGTGCTTTTTTCTTTCTTAAGATTTTTAATGCACTCATTACTGGAGAGTAGCCATCAAATTTTTTAGAGGAATAACTGTAAGTTGTTTGAGAATAGTTCACATTCATTAGCAACCAAGTGCATAATGCTCATAATCCTGAATAACATAGAAATTAACAGTAGAGCCCTGCAAAGCTGTGTAAATTCTGTAGCTATTCAAATTCTAAATCTATGCTGAAAGGGAACTTCATTAAGACAGTTGCATCTTTATTTCCAGCTGCAGCTCAATCTTTAAATAACTGTACTAGAAAAAGAATTTAAAGGCGCCAACTTATATAAGTTATTAACGTGAATAAAGGACAAGTGCTTTACAGTGTACTACCCCCTGTAAGCCTGTCTCCAAGTTTTCTGATGATTCACAGCGTATCCAGGCAACAAAGTAAATGACAGCTTTTGAATGTATTTCCTGTTCTTTCTTCATCCACATTTATAAACTTTTTTCTCTCAGAAGACTGGCTAGCCATTTTGGTAGCAGTTTTAAAAAACTTCCATTTCATCAGTTTAAGAAAGAAAGGTGTCCACTCAGTCAGCCTGTGATGTGATCTAAAGATATATTTGTTCTTGCATGCTTTTCAGCTTTTTGACTTCTCTCCTGTTGCAATTAAGAAATGCTTAGATTTGCCGTATCTCTAACCTCTGACTTAGTCACCTACACATCTCTGTAGCTCCTTCTTGGTATCTCCATATTTCTGTTGCCAAATATCCTGCAGACACATCTCTAACTCCATTCCATTAAGTATGTGGACTCACAGCCTATTGCCTACATAAAACTTTTATATTTACTTTCACTTGGTTTTGTACTGTTTCTGATTAACTGTCAGTTTAATAATGATCCCATTTGAACAGACATTACAGAATTTTATGCTGAAGTCTGGAATTTTATGCTCAAGCCTATAAACAAGGTAAGGAAGATGATGCTGGTGAACTCATTCTTTTTAATTGCCAGCAGATCGTATTCTTCAAACTTGGGTTTGCAGGGAACAATTTCACCAGCTTTATCCTGTCTCTGGTATATTTATAATAAAAAGAGAGATCCTTAAATTCTAATTGTTGCAAGGCTAAGTTCATTTCTCTCACAGCACATTTATTCTATTTTAAATTTAATTTAATTTCATTGTTCTGCAATCCCATTTTACAGGTTCTTTCCCCTAACAATTACTTTCCTGGATGATTCATGAGGGATGAGTGTCTTATCCCAGAATCTCTGCCACTGTCAGTATTCAGCATGACATCAGATTGTAGCGAGAGTCAAAATTGATAACCAGGAAAAAAATTAACTCTTCTGAATATTGTTTCAATACTTACTTTCTCTATATCTTAGAAAGGCCTTAGTATCCAAGTAATTCTTCTTTTGAAATCCATGAATTTCAAAATCAATTTTTGGAAAGACAAGTGATTATTTTACTGTGCCTGTCATGTATTGACTGGCACTGATTTTCAGAAACTAGCCTACTATGCTGAGTGGTGCAAGTGACATACCTGAGGGATGTGATGCCATCCAGAGGGACCTGAACAAGCTGCAGAAGTGAGTCCATGTGAACCTCATGAGGTTCAATAAGGCCAAGGGCAAGGTCCCACATCTGGATTGGGGCAACCCCCAGTATCAATACAGGCTGGGGAATGAAGGGACTGAGAGCAGCCCTGACAAGAAGGACTGGCTGATGTAAAGTTGGACATAAGCTGGCAGTGTGCACTCCCAGCCCAGAAAGCCAACCATATCCTGGGCTGCATCAAGAGAAGTGTGGCTAGCAGGTCAAGGG
The DNA here is from genome assembly GCF_047716275.1 of Strix uralensis. Lineage (NCBI taxonomy): Eukaryota > Metazoa > Chordata > Aves > Strigiformes > Strigidae > Strix > Strix uralensis. Next base: position 129,565,462 of record NC_133972.1, on the reverse strand, counting down.
AAATGATTCTGCCCCTCTAATCCACTCTCATGAGACCCCACCTGGAGTACTGTTCCCAGCTCTGGAGTTCTCAACACAGTAGAGACGTGGACCCATTGGAGTGGGTCCAGAGGAGGGCCCCAAAAATGATCAGAGAGATGGAACGTCTCTCCTATGAAGAAAGGCTGAGAGAGTTGGGGTTGTTCAGCCTGGAGAGAAGAAGGTTCTGGGGATACCTTACTGCATCCTTATTTCAGGGTAGATTTAGACTAGATATAAGGAAGACATTTTTTACAATGAGGGTGGTGAAACACTGGAACAAGTTGCCCAGAGAGGTGGTAGATGCCCCATCCCTGGAAGCATTCAAGGTCAAGTTGGATGGGGCTCTGAGCAACCTGATCTAGTTGAAGATGTCCCTGCTCATTGCAGGGAAACTTGAACTAGATGACCTTTAAAGGTCCCTTCCAAACCAACCATTCTATGATTCTGTGATTCTATGCTGTGTTGCTGTAAATTGATCCTGAGTACAAACTGTCTGCCATCTTTTGAGCTTTTCATCAAGGTGAATGATCTACTTTGTTTCTCAAAAATTGTACAAGATCCATTATATGACACCCAAACTTTTAATAACTTCCTGCATATACTTAGAAATCAAAAGAAGTTCAACGCTGAAATTCATGTGGGAATGATATAGGAAACACCAGAATTAAAACAGGGGAAACTAATAAAAAACATTTACTCTTAAAATTCCTCAAAATGTCTAATGATAGTGAAATTTTTCCTCCAACAAACAATCCACCAAACCTGTGCACTACTCTGAATTAATTCAAGGACCTCTTTCTTCCTTCCTTCATTTCAATTCTCACAGCTGTGACTATTCCTCTAAACTCCCTTTGAAAAGGTGTTAATTCTAACTGAATTGCTGCAGGCAGACACAGGTAAACAGAATTTGTCTGTTCCTAATTGGCAGAAATCAGAGACTTTTTACTGATCAGATTGACATAAACAGTTTTATTCAGCTTTTTTGATACACACTTTACTGAGTAATGATTCAAGGGGAGTCTGCTTTTTTTGTGTCAACAGACTCTCAGATTACTCATGCATCTTATTTAACATCATCTTGCTAGGCAGAGTGGGAAGAGTTTTACCTTTGGTTAAGCACAGTTAAGACCTGATAGGGAGGTCTTAAGAAAAATGAGGGTAAGTCAGCTGAAGGGAGGAAAAATGAAAGAAAGAGGGAGGAGGAGGAGGGGAGAGAGAGAGAGGGAGATATTTCCAACCTAACCACACTGTAATAGATTAATGCATGGGTATTCTTTAATGTATTTACTCTTGTATTTCTTAATTACTTTTCATGATATTGTCAGTTGTGCATGATATAAATAAATACTCTCATTAGCATTTTACTTTACCTGATTTAAACTAATAGGGATTTCGAGGTAACTGAATAATATCAAGGCACTTTTCATCCAATGGCATAGTAAACAAAAAGACTGGATTACTGGGGAATCTTTATCTCACTCCAGCACACTCTTCAAAATAGCCAAATAGCACATAGACTGTCCACCAACTGTCTACCTAAAAAGATGTTGCACACTAGAGAACTGATATCACAAAATCAAAAGAAAAAAGTATTTCTTGAGGACTGTGGTAAGTGAAGAAACTCTTTGGGAATGTGTGGATGTCTCCCAAGTCACTTGAGCCCAGAGATGCAGAAGTATAGGGAAAGTACATACCAAGCTCTGTTGCTGCAGCTATACATGGGTAACCAGAAGGTTACCCGCGGCAGAAGGACACAGTGACGGAACAGCTGATCAAGGGTTGGAGAGCTGGAAGGGTGCCTGGCCATGCATTGCAACAGTCCATAACCTTCCAGTGAACATAAGGAGAAGTGGAACAAATTCTGGACCCTGAAAGTCTGCTGGATGTGGGGTGCTGCGATATATTCAGGCATCCGTTTCTTCTGAGACAAAGATCATGTCAGGCACTTTTACACTTCAGGGAAGAAGAGAGGTGCCAAGAAACACATTTTTCACTTCTTGGCAGAAGAGAGACCCCCTCTTATGGGTCTGGAGCAGATGAGTGAAAGACGACTGGCCTTTAGTGTAGTCTTCTTCTTTACAGATACTACTGTTTGCATCGGTTATCACACCCTGTAGAACAGACTCCCAAAGGCCAATGAGAACAACCAAGACCAGCTGGAGCTGACATGCAGTCTGGTCATGTTCACAGAAGCTCTTTGTTGCTTTTCTCCATGCATGGAGAGGCTGACTGAAGGTTTTTTCTGTGTTCTGGGACAAGTTTGGCTTGCACCATGCCAACATCTGGGATGAATTCTCAGTGTGTGGGATGCTCCCCTTATTGTATAGGAGAGCCATAGTAGCCCTATTTCTGAAGACCTGAGGCACAAATTCCCAGTTCCTCTCCTCAGCACAAGACTGTAATCAAGGCCATCTGCTGTGACTGGTGTCCATGCTGGAGGATGTGATTCAACCAGATCAGGCCTATGTGATCCCATGAAAAAGCATCTTTGATAACTCCTATCTGGTCCAAAACATCCTTCACCTGGTCTGTCATTTGCGTCCTGTCCCTCAACAAGGACAAAATATTTGACATGGGGAATCACAGGTATCTTGTAGGGATCCCTATACATTGGTATAAGTTCCTGCTTTGTGGGGATCCCTTGAGGCACTATAAACTGTTGCCACAAGACTGTTGGCTTTCATCAGGGAGAGTGTCATGGCTGCCTCTTGACCTGCCATCTTTGTCTTCCCTAGGAGGAGAAAGCTGGTGCTTACAAAGCTGGATAAAAGCCCAGATGGCTTAATGGATGTGAAAACATGTGAAGCCACCAATTTGACGGTCTCCCTTGCTGGGCAAGCAGGTCAAGCAGTCTGGCCTGGTGGCTGGGGACAAGTGAGGTCCTTTCCCCATCCTCAACATCTAACAGGACACAGACATGCTGCACTATCTAGGCATCCACAGCTCTGCAACGAACCCCTCCTCATTTCCTAACTGGGACAAAATGGAGGTGAGGGTGTCAGAGTGGGTATGCAGGTCTGCTGTGGGTCCTTGTCTTCAGGGAAGATGAGCTCATTGTCTTCCTGACAGTCCTGCTCATTTTCTGGTACTGCTTCAACAGCCTCTGCCTTTTCCCCATGACCTGCACTTGGATCTTTTTCAGGTCAGAGCAGCACTGGCTCCCTTCCTGGCAGCTCTATCCATGTACCGTGTACCCAGAACAAGTTAGTGAGGCAGGATTTCCCTTCCCAGAGGTCACACTGATTCTTTCTTTACAGGCTGTGTTTATCCATGTGCTCAGTAATCTCATCCTTTAATATAGACACTTCCATTTTACCACAGATGAAAGACAGACTCAGTGGTCTGCAGTTCCAGAATCCTCTCTGGAGTGCTTTTTGTGGATGGGACTTACAGTGGCAATCTTCCAGGTCTCTGGCTCAGTGACTGCCTGTAATGATAGGTTACACATTTTGGCCAGCAGCTCTGCAATTTCACATTTGAGTTCCTTCACAGCTCTTGGGTGAATGGCTGCTGATCCTAGTGACTTGTTGACATCTAACTTATTTTGTGAGGTCTAATACTTCCTGTATACTTAGCTCAAATTGATATAGCTTCCTGATAATGCACAGGATGCTGGAAACTCCCCAACATCTTTAACTGTTAAAAAAACTATACAAAAAATAAATATCATATTCTCGACTGTGGCCTCATCCTCAAATGACACTTTAACACCTTTGTCATCAGGTGTTCCAGCTGTTTCACGAGCTGACTTCCAGCTTCTAAGGTATTTAAAGAACTTTTTATTTTCAATCTGAGTATCTTTTACAAATTCATTTATGTTCCCTAAAAGTTCCTGTGTATAAATGATATGCCATGATTTTACTGCTCTCCTCATTTGGACAACCTTTCTGTTTTTTAAAGTCAATCCTTTCTGTACAGTAGTGTCCTTAAGTTTTCTGTTTAACTATACAGGGTTTTTACTGGGTCATTATATTTTCTTTTTCTGAGCAGTTTACCTGGGCTACTAATACAGTATTTTCAAACAGTCTCAAGGCTGCTTTCAGGCTTCTTGCTTTTTAGAGTATTCATTTTAGGGGTATGTTTGCTAATTGCCTCATTTTTATGTAATTCCCTTTTCTGAAATCGAATCTCTGTATGCAGGATTTATTTGGCTTGTTCTCTCCCACTGCAATACTAAGCCTAATTTTATTCTGATTGCTGTTACAGAGTGCTCTTCAACTAATACCATTTGAATTAGGTCCTGTGCATTACTCAGGACCAAAGCCCAATTGGCAGCTTTTCATGAGAGTGCTAAGATTAGTTGTTCTAGGAAGCAGTCATTTCTTGCATACAACAGTCTTATCTCTACCACTTGTCCTGAGGCAGAAATGATACAGTCTGTATATGTATAGTGAAAATGTCATGCCATTGCAACCTGTCTTAAATTTGCAGCATTACCTAAGCATTATCATCCTTGAGATCAAAGAGCCCACAGTATCATTCTAGTGCTATTTGTTTATTATTATTGGAGTATGGGATTTCCATGCAGAATTCCATAGTATCTCTTTTCCCACAATATTTTTATGCTGTTAAATTTTATATTTTCCTTCACATACAGTTCCCTCACCTGTACATCACATTCCATCATCCCTCAAAGTTGGTAGCCTGACAACACTGTATCCTGTTAATTATCCTTTCACCAGGTCTCTGAGATGCCTATTGTATCAGGGTTGTTGTTTATTGCCAAAAATTCTGGTTTCCCCATCTTATTTTTAAGGTTTCTGGCATTGGTGTAGAAGACAGCATTTGTTAGTTTTGCCCTTGGTTTAGCTTTGCCATGCTAGTCAGCTGCCACTTTAGACAAACGGACTTGCCTTCCCTATTTCTGCTTATTTCCTTTCTGGCCTCTTCAGAGGTGCACTGAATATCATCATCCAGGTTACCCTGCCAAGTTAAATCAATCTGAACAAGGAATTTCTCCATGTTTGTCAACAATTTCCTAGTTTAAATAATCCTGCGTGACCTTTTAATTTTCAGAGCCATCAGTCTGTCTCCACCTGGATTAAAATAAACCCTGTCTTTCCTTTATGGGTTCCTTTAGTCTCGGAAGGTTTCCTGGTTCCTGAAGTACCAAAATACCTGTCCTTGCTACACCACGATCTCATCTGTGCACTGCAACTCTGGATCCTTGCCTGCCTCTCATGTCTTATGTCCTCAAAATGGAAGTGGTTTGGAGAGTGCTACCATGAAAATCCTAACTTTGGTCTTCTATTGGACAGCCCAAACAGCCATCCAGAGCATCACTCGTACACTGCCCCAAGTCACTGGTACCAGCTCAAATCATGACTCCTGGCTCCTCTCATGCACCCTCACATTCCTTGTTATCACCTGCTTCTTTTGATAGCCTGCTGCTGAACACCCTTGGTGAAAGAGCTATCTCACTGGCTAGAGGGATGGTCTCATCTCAGACATTATATCTTTCATTTTCATCTTGGTCTCCTCTCTCCACAAGGCTTCTCTTTAGGAGCACAAAGCTGTCACAGTGGATGGGCACATACTCTGAAGCATCCTGATACGTAGGCGTCATCTGTGTACCTCTCCTTTTCTTTTAACTGTCAGTTTTCAACAACAAAAGGAACACCCAGTCTCCCCAAACCAAGAGCTCCTTACACAGCATGCACATATACAGAACCAGTCCCACAGGTAGTTAATTCTCTTGTTATCCTAGTCTATCATTATCAAGCTAACTAGCAACAAATGAGATATACCCAAGAATGTAGGGGGTGCAGAAGGGTGTATTAGGAATCATTTCATAAATACGAAATGAGCACCAGCAACCCATGCTAGCGATGTGGCAGCCAGTAATTTCAATTATCATTTTATCATAGACTAACTAATTGTTTGGATAAATTGGGGAATTAATTATAGGAAAACGCATGTAAGAAAAAAAAATGTAAGCAAGAGACAAAACAATTTAACAAAGGGTGAATTGCCATACTTGTTCACATCGTTAGGTACAGGTATTTATACTAAAAATTACTTGGTTCCAATCAGACTGAGTTTATGCAAAATCAAAATTTTGTATCGTGCTCAAAAGTACGACCTGTTCTGTATTCATATTGTGTTCAAAGGACACAATAAATGGACAGATATGGGCAGTGAAATCTGTTTTATCCATATGCTAAAGGGGGAACAATCTTGGCTTTTTTTTTTTTTCTATATGTGATATACTAACAGAATGGACTGACAAAATTAATTACAGCATTTCATTTATAGGTACTTAGGTACTATACTTAATATACTATACCTACTACACTACACAAGGATGACAGTTTAATTGCTAGAAGAACCTTAATCATTAATATAGGGGTATGAGTAGAATTAGGAGAGTTATATAGTACAGCAAAAGTTATTTCAAAAACAATGACTTGAATTAGATCAGAAGTTAAAATCTAAATATCTGCACCATTTTTAATTCATAGGAACTTTCAAATCTCATTATATGCAAATATTTCATTTTTATCATTCTAATAAACATTATTTAGCTTTTAACCATTTTAACTACGACTTAAGTATTAAAAGGAAGTCAGACAAGGAGAAAGTGTTTTGTAGATGTCAACTTCATTCAGATCATTTTGAAATGTATTTCCACCCCTTGTGAGATACAACTTTGCTTAAGCCATCTTTTACCAAAATAGGGATTCCAGCAGGAATTTAATTTAAAACTTTTCATGCATATCTAGACAGGAGACTAGCTGTTTGACTTAGTAGTTAAATAAAGCATGAGTCAAGTAGTTTAGTAATCTCAGTTCTATTCCTGGCATGCCAAATTTATTTAGCTGTTTATTTTATCTCATGTAGACAAGGTACATTTTTCATATGTTCACTGCTAAATTGAAAACAATTAAGGCCAAATTCTCTTACGAACTCAGTACTCACAATCTTGAAGAATTATTCTCTGGTGAATAGTGTTTTGAAAATAGAAACTCTCCCAGATTTCTTACTCAAGATTTAGCTGTGAATACCTTGCAATTCTTTGTTGAATCAATTACTATCCACTTGACCTTTCAGGATCTTATGATGAAAGATGTTTTCACACCAAAAAAATCCTTACAGCATTTTATTATATAGGAGAAACATCTAAGTCTAAAGGGTAATCTTAATTATCATACAAACCTACAATGGCGAAAATGAAGCTGACTCCACCAGCACAAACTACAGGGATACAAAGATGAATCAAACCCTCAAGAAGGGGCTTTCTGGTTGTGGGTACAGGGGAGAAATGAGAGGAGCAACTTCAAAGGAACCTGGTTTAAGACACAGAAGACTGAGGAAAGAAACAGAATGAGTTAATAACAACTAGAAATATGGTGAGGAAAAAGGTGGAGTAAGAATCTTAGTCTACCACCAAATACTCTGCTTTCATGGATGTCCACAACAAACTGAAGTCTGAATGACTTTTCATACTAGTCTTTTCACCATCCTGATATCTATTTATGTCTCTTCGGGCTGTTGTTTAATCAGGTGATATAAAACCTTTCTGATAGTCATATTATGCAGTAAACTTCAACTGCTTTGGCCATCTAGTGCTGAGATAAAGGCTACACAGTTCTCTTTACCTGTACAATGCTATAGCCTCTTGCTGAGTTCTTCAGCATAGGTCACAAAATAAACTTGAATTAATAGTGTTATTTTAGTCTGTTAGAATTCATACTCACTCCACACAGAATAATCTAATAAAATCAAAGCTTCACAACAGGCTTTGTCTTTTCTAAAGAGAGTGTTTTCAGGTGATAAAGTCGAGACTAAATCTTCTCAATGGGACTTTCCTAATGTTAGAGCCAACAGGTGAGAAGGAGGCTATACAAAAAAGAATCTCTTCCTTCTGGGAGTAGGATCATGCTAGTTCACTGCCTTCTTAAATTGTCTTCAGAGAATTTGTCCCATTCCTAGTAGTGTTCTGCAACTTCCCACCAGAGCAAAACCTGATGTGGGAGAGCTTGATATTACAGTCTGTTTCTCACTAGATAGATAAGACCTCAACCAGCATAAATAATGCCCGTGACTACCCTGCAGTGACTATTTATTTGATAATATAGTGTGATTTACAGTATCAAATGCTTTTAAAAAAATCTAAAGCTGTTGTGCTACATTTTTCACATTCATCAAATTCAGCCAAAGTTTTGTTAGTCAGATTGATCTATGCTGCCTTAAGAAGTCAGCCCAAGACTTGAGGAAAACTGGTTTGTAAGAAAATACCACTTGTAAAAATGTAGTGTTCAAGTTGTGTGCTCATATGCTGTTCAAAATAAGATAGGTAGGAGTGATGTGAGTGTTTCTGTGGGTTCAGTTACAGCTTCACATTTCAAAGCTGAATTTTATGTTCACATTGCCATAATCAAAAGTATATTGAGAAAGAAATAACTATATGTTTCTGAGCAGAAGAGTTCAGCTATTGTAGGAATTCTGCTTCCATACTCTGTAGACTATGGGTCACTTCTTTCTCTTCAACTTCTGTGCTTTTTTTTTTTCCCCTACGACTAACTTTGCTTTTCATTTAGAAACTGCATGCAGTTATCCATGGAGTAACAGTCTCTGAATTCAGTATGGGACGATGGGGTTTAAGAACCTATATTTTGTGCCTGCAGCATTCTGAATGAATGTACATGTTAAATTTTCACCTGAAGTTGTGTAAGTTATATTCATCACAGAATCATAAGAAAAGAGTCAATACTAAACTTTTACGCATATGAATACTCCTCTGGGTAGCTAAAAAATCTGATTATGAGTATCCCTGTGCCCTGTACATGCAAGATGGTCAGTCTACCTGGCCACAAACATCCTTTTCTATGAGGCCTAAAAACCAAAACAGAAATAAAATTTTCTATGTACAAAAGCTGTGAAAACAGTTAAGCCTCTCAGGTGTGCAAAACTTAGCTTTGTGATACTGTTCATTTATTTATAATTCCTTATTACCTATGCATACAAGAGTTGTTGTTCTTATTGTTTATAATACAAAGAAAAAATCAATAAAAGGATCATCACTGTTTAGGAATGTATCTCTCTACTAACAGTTTGATGTTTCGGAATTTCAAAACCTGGAATTATGTTGTTGTATAGCAAGAGGGACTCCTTCAGCATAGGTTAGGATATGTGGGGATAACCCTAGCTTCCACCAAACCGCACACACCTTATGAAGCTAAGGGTTCAGGCCCCATGTCCCCCCTCTCCTTTTGTCCTTGCATAAATAAGAGTGGAATTTCCTTTAACTAAATAAGTAACCAAGACAGCTAACTAGTTCAGTCTTAATACATACAGTTAGGCAGCTAAATTTGAGAGAGGTTGAGCCCAGAGAGTTGTCACATATATTTGTAATGCAGTTTTCTTTATCTGGACAACGGCCATTGCACAGTAGAAAAAAAATAAAAAATGTATCTGAATACCATGCAGAACTTACACAGATTTTTTCAACTTGACCATCTCAAAATATTTAAATATTTCTGACTTCCTGCACTCTATGAGGGCCACTTCCATGACTTGTACTTCTATTTTCAAAATAAGCTATCTCCATTACTTTTAAGTACAGAAAATTCCAGGCCTACAAGAAATTTTCAAAAGATCATAGACAGTCAAAAAAAGGAGGGCTAAAGAGAAAAAAACCCTACAAAGTCACAAGAATTCTGGTAATTTTAGTCTGAATAACAAGAAAAAAGTATTAAGCAAAACTACATATCCTTCCATCTCCCTGGAATGTCTGGACTTAAACTGTCATGGATACATAAGACATGCTATGCAGTTTAATATTTGCAGGGTCAAAGTTCTTAAGAAAATCCATTCCCATCTCACAGAGTAATTCTAGAGAAGCCAAGTCTTAAAATTTGCTTTAAAAATCTAAAATTAGAAAACCACTGAAAAACTTCCCTTTTTCTCCTCCATCAGTGTCAAATGATTTTCTGCTTTGCGTTTTATTTGTCAATATATGCTATGACAGCATAATTGAATTAGAGGAAGATGGTGTCCTCAGATTATCTGCCAATGAATCTGAGGAAAAAATTTTCCAGTTTACTTCTTGGCTATTTTTTTCAGCCAGCTTCTGATTTTGTTGCCTTTCTGCAGTAGTTCCTAGAGAATTTGATGATTATGAGAGTTCCCTTTCACTGCCAATTTGATTAAGTTACAATTGAGCTACAGTAGCCATTAAAAATCCTTGCTACTTCCTCTTCTCACTAGGAGAAGCTGGGAACCATGTTTGTTGACATATGCCATGTTTTGTGTACGGTACGATTCTCACAAAATCCTTTACATCCAATTCAAAATATTTCAGCAGAGACACAATGTAGTTAAACACTAAACCAAATTCAACAGTGTGAGACACTCAAATAAAGCCATTTCTGACCTGCCACAGGTCTTGCTTGTCTTATCACGCCAGGGAAATTTTAAAAGTGCAGTTCTTTCCACTAAGGTCACAGAAAATGTCATCAGAAAGTGTTGGGAGGGTTAAAATAGCTTAAGTTTTAGATGGTAAGTATTTGACCAATACTTAAGGCCAAACAACTGGGAAACCAACCAGCTCATGTTGTGCAGTTACTTCTGCAGTATAGTGGATACTGTTCAATGCCAGCATCACAGACATAACAGAAACATGAAGCATGTTCCTGATCAGCTCGCATAGAAACAGACACACTGTGGGTTTGGGGATGTGATTAAGTTAATAATCTTGCTGAGAATTTTGTATTACAAAAAGAAGGATCATCAAAACTATAGACTCATGGTTAAAGCTGATGTGTCAGGACAAATCTCATTTGGTTTATATCTGCAAGACATTTTGAGTGCTTGAAAAAGGCATCTGTAAGGCCTTCATGCCCACTTCATTGGCAAGGAGAGTGGAAACCAGTCTAACACCTGGGTCAGGCTGCAGAATGCAGCTTGAATTTCACTGATAAGCTTGTAGCAGCAGAGTCTATATCCCTGAGGATGTTTCTTTTTCTTACAGCTTTATGACTCATCACCTTCCTTGATCCATTTGCTTTCTGAAAAGGTTTGCAGCTGAAAGGCAGTGACTACAACTGACCTTGTCTTATCCTCTCTCTGGACCACTGTCTTCCTGCTCCTATCATTACTTATATTTAATTTCATAGTCCAATTCAGAACTGTATTGTATATAGCTATAATCACAAAAATAAAACATTGACATCAATGTATCAGAGATAATTTAAGATAAAAATGAGAGATTTACAACTTTGCATCAGCCAGTCAATTCACAAAAGAGTTCACATGGCAAAGGATTTAACAGTTCCTCTGTTCAGAGCTTTGATCTCTCTAGTTGCACATAATATCACATACTGTCAGGCAATAGGTGTCTAACCCAAGTGTTGTGTGTTTCTCTTTGAAGTACTTCACAGTTGTATTTTTTAACAGTTACCAAGTCGGTACCACTGATAGGTTTAATGAATCGTCTACAGAGAAATACCTTGTTTGCCTACTTTCTGTCTACACTGTATTAGAACATTTTATATCATATACTTGCCAGATGTTTGTTTACAAGTACAATTCTTCTTCCACTATTCCAACTATATTATTCATCTCTGTTTACCAAATCAAGAGGACAAAAAAAGCTGCTGCTATTGCATGGAAACACGCACCTCCCTGAAGCACCTTGCAATTCTTAAGGAAGGTTTGTGCTTAATAAAATATTAAATATTTACTGTTAATCACACAACAATATAAAAGCAAAATATTACAGGCTTGATATTCCTTCATACAAAGGTCCCCTAAGAACCTAGATCTGCATCCATTAGTAATGCAAGTATGATATAACCTTACATTTACTGCCTGCAAGAGAGTATGCCTTTGCTAAGAGTTAACTTATAGCCAGGTGCATAAAAAGACTTCTGACCTGAACAGAGAGTTCTTTAAGTCTGTATTAGTCAACCCAGTAAGACGCATGAGTTATAGTCCAGCCTTCATTTTAATGGGGTCTTAACTGTCCTTTTACAGTGAGGATGTCACCTAGTTAATGCATAGCTTTATAATCTTTGGGGTTATGTTTATATGTCCATCTGCATATTTCCTTTTGCTGCACTGTATGCCACAAACTACCATATATACTAGATTAATTTAAGGACAAGCAAAACAATGAGAAATCACTGGATTTCTGGTGTGTTCACAGCACTGACTTGAATGCTGAAGTGATACAAGTTTCAGTGTGACAAGTGGTAATGATGATTTCAGCCTTCTTAGGGTACCTCCCTTTATGCCTAAAGGATTCTCCATTGCTCTTTCACAGTCAGGAGTCAGATTAAGAGCTGCAACATAAATTTGGCATCTCATCCTTTATTTATTTTTTTTTTTAATTAATTATGTTGTGATTAGGAATCTCTAAAAATATTGTCTACTCTTAGATATTTTTTTGGGATGAAGAGTCTCCAGAGTACCTCAGGATGGCCCAAGAAGAAAATAAGCATAACAGTTAAAGAGTCCTATGAATAATAACGCATGATGGCAAGTTAATGATCATACAAATGTTTAAAAGTGTTCTTAGAAAAATTTTAAAAACCTATAATCCACTCTTCAAAAACTCTAATCTACTTCCAGTTTTATAAATTGAGACTGAGGTTAAAAATTAAAAGAAGAAAAAAGAAGCAAAAAGAAGAAGAATCCAATATACAGCTGGGAATTTTACTTCCCAAGAAGTAGACATGATCAATAACACTACTTGCGTTGATTTTAAGTACATAGAGTGTAGTTTAATCTGCTCAATCAGATTAATTTGGCAACCTGTTACTTATGGCCATTGATGTTGACTAGAATTATGGTACTACTTCAGGTTTAGATTCTGTATGCAGTATCCTGTGAAGATCAAACCTTCCGGTATTCATCTTGAAAGACTTTATTCAGATAATACATAACTTTCTGCATATACATATCTCAAAGAAGCTATGTTGTAACATGGATGTCTGATCAACCATATCTGCCTTCACTATAACAAGCTGCAAGGATGAAAGAAAAAAGCTTTCCATGACTATTCTCTCTTTTTCTAAACATTTTTTTCTTCTTCCACCTGACATAATTCTCCCCATTTCATGATTCACTTCAGACATCCTCACTGCATCCAAACAGCGGGGGCACTAAGAAATTGGGAGACCTCACTAGCAGTTCTGGTAAGCATGTATGAGATATGTTCTATTTACGTATTGCTTAATTCAAATTAACTGTTGATAATTATTTTTTTAAATCTTCCTACAGTGATTTAATACAGCATTTAAATGAATAAGGATAAAATTTGAATATATGGGTTATACAAAAAGAATTCTAGAAACAGAAATTAAATTTCTTTCCCCTATTTCCTTTTGCATATTTGCCAGAATGCTTCCAGTTACACCTGCTTAATTTCAGAGAAAAACTAGTAAAAGTTCATAACTGACATAAACCCATACCTTGTATAAAGATGTATATTTATAAAAGGTCTAGATAGAATTTTGCTGTGTTTCTGCTGAAAAAGCTTTCAAGATTGTAATGTGATCATACTCGGACTGCAAAGTAGCACTGCTCTCTGCTGGCTGTTATAAAATTAAATTGATACTTGGCAGTTGCATGAAAGTTCCTCAATGTATTTTCTTGATTCATCTTTAAATTATGGTTTTATTTGGATTAAGAGACATAAAGAAATGCTTATTCAGCCATAAATCTAAAACATATCCACTTGCCCCTCTGATAAATGAGCAATCCTCAGATAAGGCATTCCCAGCAAAGCATCACATCTGCAGAATTTTACATTTGAAGATTGCTCAGCTTTTGACTTTACTGACATAACCTGTATCTGTATTGTTATCTCTAATAACTTGTCTGATTCTTCTGCTTCTTTCTTTAACTTGGTCTTCACTTTTACTAATTCTTTGCTCATAATGCAGCTTTCTTTTAATTAGGGAAACTGAGATGGCATGAGCCCAGCTGAACACTGTGTAGACACACAGTTCTTATCAGCAGTATATCCACACAAATAAATTTCTTGAGACCTCTCTGCATGTTAGGGAAGGAAAAGCCAGAGCCTTTGCTCCCCTTACTTCAAGTAGTATACATCAGGCTCAAACTTTTCCAATTACAGATCCTCCTGACAAATGAGGAGACTTCCTCCGTGTTTTTGCAATAACAAGAGATGGTGGTCCTTGTCAGTCATCTATCTCCACTTTCCTTGCCTCATCCAGAGGGCACTGAGAGGGCCCTGAGGTCAATAACCATTGTAGCAACATCAGTTCTGGGCATTCGAGGGTCATGAGTTAGGCTCCTGAGACCTGTAATTTTAAGAAGTAATGGCTTTGAGAAAGGAACATTTCTTGTTTTTCAGACTTGTTTTTAGGCTCTGCAACCGCAAAGACTGGTAACATATTTGTACATTTATTTGCTGCTCTGTAATTGATTTTTTCTTTCTGGAAATATATCAGATCTTATTTTATCCCAATATGCGCAATACTATGAATCATCAGAGTTGGTCAAGCTTGGACAATTTCCCAATCTAAATTAAGAGGACTTTGAAACTTGACTAGGACTGTGCCACGTGAAAAGAGCAGGAGTAAAATTCTGCCCTAGCAAGCAACAATGAGAGAATTTTAAACCCTATTTTTTACTAGCTCTAAATGCAGGATGGGAGTGGATTCCCCTTTCACTGTGAGATGCATTGAGGTTGTGTAACTTTCCAGGTCCAAATTTTGCAGGGAAAATCTAGCTTCGCCTTGAGGAGGAGAATATAATGCTATTATATTAACACAGCATTATTTGCCACAGAAATAAAGATTTTATTTACCCACTGTGAGGAAAGCAAAATATTAATCTCTGGCAAAAAGGGAAAAGGATCAAAAAACTAACAGCCCTTTCCTCCTAATGTAATTTTATTTCAGTATCTCTAGACCAAACTGATAAAAAGTAATTGGTATGCACTAAATTATGAATGGAGGGTGAGATTTTCAAAGACACAAAGGACAGTCAGATGTCTAATTCCATTTACGCCTTTATAAATAATTATCATCAACACTGAAAGTAAAGCTGTGATATGTGATGAACATAATCCCAAGCCTTTCTGTCCTCTTAAGCAAGAAAAATATTGTCAGCTTCCATGCAGGAGAAGAATTCCCTGGGAAAGGAAAGCAAACAAGGGAGCAAAGAACCCAACAACCCCTCTCCTTTCTTAGATCTTGTTTTTCCCAAAATTGCAAACACAGCAACTGACAATGTCTTTGAAACAGGAATGTTTCAAAGTAGCATGTGACTCATGCATGCTACTTCTTGTAGCAAGTCTGATAGTTCACTGCCCCTGACACGTTACCACTCAGTTTTGTTTGTTTGATTTTACCTTCTGTTCATTGGATAAATTTTGGTAATAGAACAGGAACTAATCCTAGTACATGTGTACACAATATCTAGAATGACGTCCCATTCTTAGATTTAGGTTGCCATATGGCATTAGACTATTTAAACCATTTAAAGCATTAAACTAGTCTCTGACAAGCCAGGAAGTTATTTAGACATGTATCCAATGTAAAATTTCTTCCCTTTCTCTTAATTTTTAATTAATTTGTAATCTTGAGAATAACCCAATTAAAAGAGCATTTTCTTATATCAAAGAAAAAGTTTTGGGAAATCAGCTAATTTTCTTCAGAGAATTTAGAACAATGGAGTCTTGAATTCTTTCTATGTTTTAAATAAAATGTAGGAAAAGGCTGTTAATGCAAGCTAAATGTAAGCAGGTCTAATTTTCATTATAAGTTCCCACATTTTCTTCCTCTTCATTTTCTCACCCACCTGTTTTTCTTTTTTCTTTTCCCTCCAGATCAGTTCAACTGTTATCATGCCTCAGAGGAAAAAGTCTTGCACAAAAATATGCTTCACCTTAGGAGATCAAAGCTGTTTTAAAGCTGTTTTTTTTCAAGCCTCTTTTAATCTTAGCAGCATCAAGATCATTAGAAACAACAACAAAAACAAGAAAAAGAGATTTAAGCTAGGATCTGTAAATTAAAAAGAAGCTTTGATATCTACTAGAAATTAGTGATAGAAAAAATATTCATGTTATAAAATGGGACCTGGAGAACTGATTATGCAAGAGGGATGGAAATCCAATCTTTAGTGTCTCACTTCATCAGTAGAAAACAGTTACAGGGCAGATTCTGTGTGTTAGAGGGGAAACAGTGGGGAAACTTGTAGTGTAAGAAACAACCCAACTGAGCAAGAGTATAACCTTAATAAAGCAATTTTAATGTAATATTTATGGAAATGGAAAAACATTAACTACAGATTTGTCCAATTGTTATTTATCATACAAAAGAACAATACATTGTATATAGTATAACATTAACTAGTGCAAAATAGAATACCATCAATGCCATGCTGGTCTCAAAAAACATGTGTGAAGTGTATAAACAAAAGCATAATCACCTTAGCTCCCTTTCCAGTTCAATTTGGTTGACTTCAAAAGCTTCAGCATTTAGAGGTTAATACACTGATTACAATCTTCACTTCATGAGAAGAATGGGTTAATTTCCTTTTCTATTTTCATTAAAACTGTTGTCATGAGAACAAATCAATTCTGTACCATTTTCAGTTTGCCTCATTCTCTCTCGAAAGATTGAGACTTCTGAATTTTAAAGCTCTGGAGTATCTCTAAAAGACATCATTTGCTGGACACTTCAGCCTTTTAAATAATCTCTATTTTTGCTACTTGTCCCTTCTGATCTTTGTCACTGGCTGTGGGAGCCAGGCGACTGACACTCAGCTCTACAACTCTATCTCATTGGAAAAGACAGTGAGGACTGTCAGCTCACTCCTACCCAGTGAAGACTGCAGCCGGGATGAACATTGTCGCCTGAGACACAGCCCAGCCAGAGCCAGGCACTGTTACCATTCAGAAGAGACACAAGAAGAGACTGACAGGGATATTGGCTGCCTTGATGGAGGGAGGGATGGATGGATGGATGGATGGATGGATGGATGGATGGATGGACGGATGGATACATTACTCAGTGCTTGGACTCCACAGTTTTGCTTGTCTGTTTGTTTTGAAGAGAAGTTCTTGTAAAACTGTTGAGTGAAATATTGTTGTTGACTCAATTAAAAACTTCAAGGGGCAAAGTTTTTACTCACAACACAATTTCCTGAATTATGATTCATCTCAGTATCCCACGGTAAGGTGTATTTCCATTTAGTAAAGAAACCACAGTTGTTCTTTTTTCAGCTGCAATTCCTGCTACATAAAGTATATTTTTCCTCCTTCCAACACAAATTTGTAAAAACTGCTTATGACGCCTGTAGTACTAGACCTTTGCCACCTATTTCACCAGGTGTGAAAGATGTCTGTCCTTTTGCATAGCAAGGAGAATATTCTACTCTACTGCCTACAGTTTCATTTCCAGTTGGTTTCTGGATGCCTTTCAAGGTGTTGCTTTTAGCCTGCAAAGTACTAAAGATTTTAGACCTTTATTAGTGTTTCCTTTCCATGCAACTTTCATCAGCTGAAATTATCTGAAGTTGTTGATGCAAAGTGGAAACATTTCATTTCAAACTCCTGCTCTCCCTGCTCACACACACCATGCACACATGAAAGCTTGAACAGGAGAGGGCAGCCAACTAAGCTTTCTCCATGAAAGGGATGCAGTCTACAATTAATTTTTCTACTCTGATCATTAGAGTGTGGATGTGTTGAATGTCAGAACAAATTTCAAAACCTGACAATTTTTCTAAGCTGAGAAAAGAGTAACGTGGAAGAGTGGACCAGAAAGTGGAGTTTTATTTTTGCTATGGTACTGCCACCAAAACCAACTTGTATTACTCAGAAAGAGAAGTTTATTAGATACAAACATGAGTCCAACTGCTGAATTCCTAAATACAGTCGTTGCAACTAACTGATACTATTCTGACAAAGGCCAATTTTTGTTTGCATAATGGAAGCGTACTATATATCTTGATAGAATTTTAAGATTGGATCTGACCATTCTGATTATAGAATATGACCTCCTACAAGGTGTAAACCAGAGAAATTTGTTTATTTGGGCTAAATCCTTAATTTTCAATCAGTTAGTATTATAAAATAATAGTTAATGCCAGTGGAATAGCCTGGGCAGCTCAGGTCTGTGTTTTTCTTTCTTTCAGCTTAGAATTGCTGAATTTAGAATTGCTGAATTTGCATTTAATGTATTCTATGGCTATACACCCTACAGCAATCACTGATGTAAAGCCACTGCAAAGTAGCAATTCAGACACTGAATCTCCAGTCTCAAAAAAATAACCATGAATAAAAATACTTTAACATTAATTTTACTTGGATAATGACTGCCTAAAGTTAGAGTATGACTTTAAATGAAGGTTTCCACTGAGTTTTTGTCCCCCACAGAGGACTGATAATTAGAAAACAACTCACATATTGTCATGCACAGGGAATTGTCCATCAGCAAACCAGAAAGAGAAGTTTCTGAAATTTTCTCTAGCTGCACATTTATTTATGCTGCCTTTTCATTTAAAGACAGGAACATACTTACTGAAAACAGACATCAAGATGCCACCACTTTTTAGATGTTTTGGGGGTGACATTATATTCAAACATGGTATTTCATCACTACAACTTTGATTTTATTTAGTCCAAGCTTTAGGAGCTTGCATCTTAATTAGATATGCTTTAGCCTTGAAAGGAATGTGCAATTTATTTTTGTATAGTGAATGTCCTTCTGTTGCTATGGAAACCAGATGTTTGATAATTAAACTTGTGCTGTGAATAGTCATGTGCTGTCATGTGAAAGACTACTCTTTACAATTTGCTATCCAACCAAATAGTTGGGTTTCTTGTCTATTGAAAAATTGGACTAAATTGGATGAAATACCTGACTATGAAATAAACTTTAAAAAGAAATCACTTTGCTAGAGTATTTTAAATAGTATTAGGAAAACATTTCTGGATTTTGTGGGTATTCTCTGGGTCGGAACTTATCATTACCTTCCTTCTTTCAGTTCTATTTGCCTACTATCTTCCACTCACAGAAAAATGAACATGAACAACAAAAGAGAAAACATAACAGTCTTCTGTAGTTAAGAAGACAGTCATCAATTTCAGCCAAACCAATGAGGGCCTGCTTGATCCAGAATTCAAAAAATATTTTTAACTCATACCAGTAATGTGGAGCAAAAATTTTGTATTGACTAACCCTAGTGAATTTTCCTTTTTATATCCTATAAGCCCATCACATATTTCAGGACATGTGATTTTAAACGGCTCAACAGTCACTAGCTAAATGCAGTAGAGGTAGCCAGGAGACTGGCAAACGGGTGAGTCCTGAAATGACCTGTGGAAAACTGGACAGAAAAACCACTGTGCTGAATGAGCAAAACGGGGAGGTCTCTGTGGAGGGAGGACAACCAGCACATTCCTCCTGAGGGCCATGTGGGTAAAGGCCTGAATGGAAAATAGAAGACGAACTGGTGGAGTATATCTGGCCATGCATTTCCATGCCTAAAAACCCCATAACTAATATAATGATATAAAGACTTGGAATTTGTGCTTTTAGTCTCAACAAGGAAAAAAGGTCTTTGTTGAGGAACAAGGAGACCATCTATAAGTAACAAGACTAATATAGATCTACATCTCAACATGATTTATAACTATGAATTGCTCAACCAGAGTAGTAAGATATTAAAATAACCTTTGATAATATCGCTTTTACATTGAAAACAAGCAAGATCAAATGCAGTTTCAGCTTTTCACTAATCATTGAAATTCTAATCAATATTTTTTCTCTGACATTGCTCACAAAAGTAGTTGTTTCCTGGAGTAACAGCCTTGCTAATCCATACACTCACAACTTCTATGATCCCTCAAAAGAGTTACCAACCTCCCTATAGTAAAAATGGATTTGGGTTTGACTTTTATACTTTAAGTCACTTATGAAAGTACACAACACAATAATGTAATTTTGCAATAAAAATAGCCTATTTCAGATTTTTATTGCTAGTTTAATTTGGTGCGTCTGAGAGCAATTCTACTGTTACCACACATAAAATGAAACTTGTACAGCAAGAAAACTTGCTACTTGCTGAGATGTGCAATGTCAAGTAATCTGTAAGTATGAAAACTTCTTCACTCTATTTACACAATCACCTATTTTTCCTCCAAACAGCAGAAGGGATGTTGTTTGAAGGAAAGGATCTTCGTAAATCTATAAATACAGCTTATGCTTTATATCTCTAACTTGCTCTAGCCTTTCTCCTGTTTCACACCCACTGCCTTAATTTCTTCTCCTTCTTCCATCAGTCATATTATTATTTTTTGATTTTTAAACATTTTAAAGGTAAATTATAAAGACTGTACAAGAACACAGAAGAACTAAAGAATATGTTTACCATAAAATGTGAACTTTTAGAAGATATATTATGGACACTGTCACTGATCATCCATTTTGTTTTTCTTCTTTTCATATACCTTGCTTTCACACCAAAAAAATCCCTTTTTGAGACAATTCACTTAATTTTTTCAGCAGGCAACAACATCAGACTATTATGTGTAACATTTGGCTGGGATCAGGAGGCATGGAACAAAACTCTGACTGTCTAGCTTCATTACGAATTTCCCAAGAATTCCACCTTGAGGTGTTATTTACTTGAAAGCACAAGGACTGCATAGAGAATGATACCTTTTAATACATGCATGTTAGATTTCACATCAGTTACCATGCAGGGCATCAAAAAATATGAATCAAAGTATGTGCACTCAGACTGAAAAGACTGTTTGATTTCTCAGTGGGAATCCTACATACATTATTTCACAATCCTCTGAAGCCTACAGTTCCTTTATTTGTAACCACAGGTCCATTAGTAGCAGTATAGTTTTGTGACATTTGCTACACCAGGTGATTTTTTCCATGGCAGGAGTACATATTTTCTAACCCCAAAGCAAACTTGTTCTCTCCAGCCTTGTCTCTAGGATTAGCAAATTACTGTATTTCATTCAGAATACTCCTCTGTTCAAGTGGACGTTTTTTTGGACAATATTTGATTTTGTTTTGTTTGGGCACTGGACTGCCACAGTGTACAAGATAACAGTGGCCCAAGTACAAGGCCAATTATACCTGTAAACCCCTGAAAGCTTTACCTATCACCAGACACATTTGAAATAAATACAAGCCATTTCCTAAAGCTATTCTCAATACAGAATAAAACCTGACAGTAGATACAAAGGGAAAACTGAGAAATGTGTTTTTCCAGAGAATACAATAGCAGACAGAACCTGACTAGTGACCTCACTAAACTTTAGAAGTCATGAAAAAGTAATCTCTGAACATAAAGTAAAATTGAACTCTTCATAAAGAAGGCAAATAGAAGGGAATGTAATATGAGCAAATGGCAAATCAGGAGGGAAAGCAGATCAATGAATCTCGTCTACTCAATAAAGTATAAAGAAAGGAAAGCACTTGCTGCTATTTAATGCTACAGCCAGTAAAGAACAGCAATTATAGTGGCCTGCTTCTCCCCACTCAATCACACAAATCTTACTGTAGGAAAGTCATTTATTCCCCTCCCCTCTGCCACCATACAGTCTGTGTGGGGAAAAAAAACCTCATCATTTTCAGCTGAAATTGTAAAACAAAACACATAATAAAATTTAACCAACTGCGCAATCACTCTTACTTTAAGAACAAAATGAAAAATCAGATTTCCAGACACAAAAGTTAACAGACACTTGTAGAATAACAATACATCAGGAACTTTATTTAAAGGTGGTATTATGTTTTCCATATATAGTAAGGTATTGTTTTTTCATCAACTGTGTATGCATGATCTTGGTTGCAGCTTGTCTGTGCAAGCCTAGCTGTGCATGACAGATGCCTACTTGGAAAAACAGGTGAGAAACCCACAGGTTTCTCACAGGATGCAGCACCATCCAGCGCTGGAAGATTTCTGAGGAATACATTAGTTCTGCCTCTGGCTCTTTGGTAGATTTGCCTTCCTAGATGGCTCTGATCTCAGCACTTGGCTGACAATGTCACAGAAGGAACCCAAAGCTTTCATGTGCCTATTCCATCCCCATCAATTCTCTGTCCCAGTACTTTTCTAATTTCCACCTTCTCTACTTACAGACTCAGCCATGTTATCCCATAGGGTTAGCTGTCTGTGCCTTACTTGCCGGATCTGACAGATACATGACTCCAATGAACGATCAGGTTTTGAGGGGCCTTCAGAAATGTCTGGAAGCTGCAACCCTTGTGCTTGTAGTCTATGTGTGGGACAGACTAAAGCAATTGCTTATTACACTCAGCATGAGCATGTTTATTGCTCATGCTCATGGCATGAGCAACTGACGTCCTCTGCCTGGCCTTGTGGAAAGTTTTTGGCGCTGTCTTGCATGACACCCTTGTCTCTAAATTGGAGAGGCATGGATTTGATGGATGGACCACTTGGTGGATAAGGAATTGGCTCAGTGGTCGCACTCAAAGAGTTGTGGTCAATGGCTCGATATCCAAGTGGAGAGCAGTGACGAGTGGCATTCCTCAGGGGTCAGTATTGGGACCAGTGCTGCTTAACATCTTTGCTGGCAACATGGACAGTGGGATTGAGTGCACCCTCAGCAAGTTTGCTGACGACACCAAGCTGTGTGGTGTGATCGACACACTGGAGGGAAGGGATGCCATCCAGAGGGACCTGGACAGGCTTGAGAGGTGGGCCCGTGCAAACTTCATGAAGTTCATCAAGGCCAAGGGCAAGGTCCTGCATATGGGTCGAGGCAATTCCAAACACAAATACAGGCTGAGCGATGAGTGGGTTGAGAATGGCCCTGTGGAGAAGGACTTGAGGGTGTTATTGGATGGGAAACTGACTATAAGCCAGCAATGTGCACTCACAGCCCAGAAAGCCAGCCATATCCTGGGCTGCATCAAAAGCATGAGCAGCAGGTCAAGGGAGGTGATTCTCCCTGTCTACTCTGCTTTTGTGAGACCCCACCTGGAGTACTGTGTTCAGCTCTGGGGCCCTCAGCATAAGAAAAACATGGACCTGTTTGGGTAGGACCAGGGGAGGGCCATGAAGATGATCAGAGGGCTGGAACACCTTCCCTATAAGGACAGGCTGAGAGAGTTGGGACTGCTCAGCCTAGAGAAGAGAAGGCTCTGGGGAGACCTTATAGCGGCCTTCCAGTACTTAAAGAGGGCCTACAGGAAAGATGGGGAGGGGCTCTTTATCAATGAGTGTAGTGATAGAATGAGCGGTAATGGTTTTAAACTGAAAGAGGGTACTTTTAGATTAGGTATAAGGAAGAAATTCTTTGCTGTGAGGGGTGGTGAGACACTGGAAGTGGTTGCCCAGAGAAGTTGTGGATGACCCCTCCCTAGAAGTGTTCAAGGCCAGGTTGGATGGGGCTTTGAGAAACCTGATCTAGTGGAAAGTGTTCCTGCCTATGGCAGAGGGTTTGTAACTGGATGATCTTTCAGGTCCCTTCCAACCTAAACCATTCTATGATTCTATGGTTCTGTGATCCTATGATTCGATGTTTCTGAGGTAATGTCTTCCAAGAATAGCCTTGGACCATCTTCAAAGATAGCTCCAATAATAGCATGACATGTCCAGCAGTTCAAGAGCTGGGAACTGCTGCTGGTAAGGTGGATAAAGTTTCCCCAAGCCTTTTGCAGCACACTGCAAGCTGCAGCACTTTTTCATAGGATCAGTGGAAGGCACTGCTGTTCAGCCAGAACTGTGGGTCCCAAAACAATACAGTTTGGAAAGTTTCCAGGTAACACAAGAGAAAAAACCCTATCTTTCTGATAACAAACAAATTGCTTGCATTTAATGCATCTCAGGATAATAAAATATACACTGAAACAGTCTGAAGGCTGCAACAAGTAGGTGTCGGGGAGTAGCAGTCCCAGCAGGTCCTCAGGGAAGAGCGATAGAACCAAGAGTGGCAGTGGCCTCACTGACATGGGTGCAGTCCCACAGTGTCCAAACAAGAAGAGCCAAACAGATCCAGAGACAGTCATTAGGATGTCCAGGACTGGGCATGAATGCAGCTTGCAGCAGAAGCGGCGATGCCCCACAGGGTTGCTCCCTGCTCCCTCTCACCCAATCCTGGGTCCCATGGCTGCACTGTCTTAGAGCTGGCCTCTGGCACAAACAGCCAGGCATCTGAGGGCAAAAGAGTTTGCGCCATCAGGGCCCTGACAGCAGGAAACAAAGTGGTTTCAAAAGCATGTCCTGTACTAACAGCATCAAGGAACAGCACCAGAAAAGAAACAAGAGAACACAGGCTCCCCTGTAGCAGGACAAAAGGGCTAATCGAATCTTGTTTGGCTGTAGCCTTGCTTATTTGTAATAGGTATAGAGTCAGTTTAAGCTGTTCAGTAGCTTTTGAAAACGAAGTCACAGATTAGGTGACTGGCAATATAGTGTGTCACTCTCTGCACATTGTAGTATCATGGTGAGCCAGACCTGCTGTGGACACTTACTGGGGGGGCACCCTGCCCTCTGCCTTCAGAGCAAGCCAGGGAGTGGACCAACAGCTTTCCCTTAGAGAGCCCACCAGAGGGGAGGGCAGCAGCCCTCAGCAGTTTTGCAGGTTTGGGAAGAAGAGAGAAGTTCCTTAAGAATGGCTGAGCCTTCAGAACTCATTTATTTGCTTCCTGAGAAGGAGTAAATCTGTCCTAACAGTGGTGGATTGATCTGTTGAGCAGCCCAAGGCTGTGAACTTCTGAACATTGTAAGGAAGGCTTAGGTGACAGTTTTACCTGTAATTTACCATCCATGACTTCTGTATGACTGGTATTTTAGGGTTTCAGGACCATGTTTTTTTGAAGTAAGAAAAGCAAAACTGTATGCCTTTTCTTATGACACTTGATGATGTATGTGTCTCTGCTTCAAGAAAGAGCACTAGCTCCAAATTTTACCTTCCTCCCGACATGCAGAGCCACAGATTCTCCTTCTCAGGATCTGAATAAATAAAAGCCCCAGAGCTCAGACACTCTCCGAGGCCTGCAGACATGTCCTGTCTTTCTGTTTCTCCTGTTGCAAATCATACCTCATCTGTGGTAAACTAGGACTTCAAACCACTTCCATGGTCCCAATAGTGTCTTGATTACTGATAACATGCTAAACACACAATGATTCATTTTCAATAAAGAAATGTGTCACTATCTATTTAGTTACTTTAGAAAGCCATTCTTACCCAGACATTTGCACTGAGGTCTGGTCTTTATTCGTCTACTCTGGCTGAAGCACAATACACAGCCAAAATGTGCATGATTTGTTTACATTTCCATTATACATCTCTTTTTGGAGAGAGGGGGGAGAGGATTATAACTTAACTTTAGAACTTGTTCCCACATGGGTAGAAAGGATTTTCAACCAAAGGACAATTTAAATTTTGTTTTAACAATGATTAAATGCATTGATTTGTAACTGCTTCAGTAGACCAGTAGGGTTGTATCCTACAATGTTCCTTGGAATTATAGACCTGAACTTCAGTAAGGATGGTGACACAGTGAATTCCTCACTCTTGAAGTTACAAACTGCATTGGAGAGGATGCAACTTCAGAGTGAAAAATTGAGAAGCCAGAATGCAAACACCTAGCTAGGTGCCATAACATATATGTAATTTGGTACTGAAATTTCAGGAGACTGGAGAGGTGAAGACAAACATAGATGTTTGGATGGTTCAAAGAATGAAAAAGAAGAATTTATGTGGGAGAAACTTTGCTGAGGCTTGTGGTGGAGTTATGCTCTTCTGGGGCAGCCAGGAAACTGGAAGAAGATACCTGTATATCAGCCAGAATTCTGCTCCTCTAGAATTTGTATTTACATGCTAAATCTTTCAAAGAAAGAGATTAACTCTTTATTATTGGTCTCCAGTTATGGCCTTGAGATGTACCACCACCTATATAAAATAACAGCCTATTTGTTATACTAAGTAGCAGTGAAGTATTAGGCTTTTAATTCCAGAGAATTTTAGTATATGTACTCTGAGCTAATAAATTAAAACAGGACATCAACAGTTGATAATATTCACTTTTTATTCACCTTTTTTTCTAGACAAGGCTAAAATGTTTAAAGCGTGGCATTCATCACTATAGAATCAGAGTATTTCACAGTACTAATGGATTTTCCTTGAGATACATGCAGCAAAAAATAACAATCTGAACACTGAATATAGGATGAAATAAAGAAAAGAGATCAGCAGACAGTATCTTTTCAAGTCCACACTGGCCAAATTCATGCAACCTGCTTTGCACAATTCCATCACAAAAAATCTGTCAACCATGTTACAAAAAATAATCAGAAAAAAATTTCACTAGTACTACTACTAAGTGAGGAATATGCACAATCAAAACAGAAGTCCATTATAACACCAAGTCCTGTGAGTTGCCAGGTGTATTCTGGGGTGAGCTGAATGTTGTCACATACATCCAGACATTAAAAAAAAAAAAAAAACAACAAAAAAAAAAAAAACAAACAAAAAAAACCAAACAAACTCTAAAGCAATATTGCAAAACACTAATAAGGAACCCTCTGTTTAGCCACTGTATTCTCTTATAAAATATGCTGGTTAACTTTAGTACCAACATTTCAGACAACACTGAATTGTGATTGCCACAATTTCAAATAATCTGAGAGAAAGCATCATGTCTTAGATTGCTTTCAGTCCAGTTGTAACAGTTTGAAAAATAATGCAAGATTACTTTAAGTGTGAAGATGGCAGGTGACTAAGGGTATTGTGAAATGCATGTCTCTGCCACTCTCATTGATCAATACAAAAAGTAGCTGGAGAGAGAATAAAAGTAACACCGGGTAGTTTGTTTGCATTTTTTCACATAAAAGTGCTCATTTAATGATGAAAAATGTGTTCATGCATTCATATAAACAGCATCTGTATATACAGCTCTTGATGGTTGGCTATGTTCCCTTGGATTACTTAATTTTAATAGTTTACTGCTCCTTATGGTTCTGTTTTTGTTTCCATTTTGAACATGAAAATCAACGTAGCGTGCAACCAAATAGACTGTCATGTGAAAATATTTCTAAAAATACCATTCATACAGGTTCTTTAAAATTATTCTATAAATAGCTGTAATCTTAATGAAATAGTCAGAGACACTTTTTTACAACCAACAAACTGAAAATTAATTCACAATGTTTACTGCGCTCCTAGTTTTATATGCTCATCCATTACTTTATTATTGTTATGCTAGGTAGTGGCTTTTTATGATTATGTCATTCAGAGAACATACATTTTCAGTTATAATTGCAGAAGTGCATCAGAACAGCATGGTTTAGAATTGCAGTTATTGTTGACCTGACCTTCTGGAAGGAGAACTGAATTCTTGTATTTTGATCAACAAGAGTGATAATATCACACCAAAAATAAACATATTCTTGACAGTTCTTATTCTTTTTTTCTATAGACAACTAAATTATGACTTGGATTTCATAAACAAATACAGCTCATGAGGCTAGCCCTGTAACATTTTGACAATGTTGTATATGCTTCATGTTCTGACTGGGCCTTTCATATTTGTGGAAGAGTAGGATAGAATCATAGTGAACAGATTCGTATCAATATGATCACTTTTTCTAAAGTGAATACCTTGACAGTCATGCAATAGCTTCCATTTATTTTCTTTGGGGTTTTTTTCACTTCTTTGGGAGTAATCCCCAAACTGTGACTGCTTTTATGACTTTACAAACAATTGTACAACAATGGACTAAATTTTTCAAGTGAATGTTCATACTGAATTGAAAAAAACCCACGTACTAAATGTTTCTTTATTAGAAGGCACTGAAAAACACAGAAATACAAGACTAGTTATATGCAAGTCAGGAGATGTTAGTTGTCAGAGAGTAGTAGAAAGAAGAATTAGGACAAAGATTCACCTGTCCCAAAGTCTGATATGCAGCAGTGGTCAAGAATGGGTACATACAGAAAAGCACAAGAAAGCTAGAACAATTCACAACTCAGAGTCTTCTTTGACCCTATGACTGAAACTTTTTTGATCTGTCATTTCTGGAGTTAGAGCGAGTTTCTCCCTTAATTTAGAGAGAAAACCCGATGAGATGTAAGATACTTTTATAAAGTAACAAAGTATATAAGTTATAAGGTTTATATAGTTTTACATAATAACAAGTTGCCTAGCCCTACTTATGTAGTTTTTGCCAACACCTACAGCTCAATGATTTAAAAATATCCAATAACTTGTCAGAATTACTGAAATCTCAGAATTAATATCACGATAGTGTGGACACAGTCACACTAATTTTATACATGTGCATTTTCCATGTAAATGCAGACCTAATTAGTTAATTATATATTAAGAGCTTTGAACTGTCTATTTTCAAACAACACCTAGATTTTCCTAACTTACCTTCTTCCAAACTATACTTAACTAAAAACTTTGCATAAAGGAGTTGCTGACTATATTAATAAATTTGTTGTTTTAAAGTGTTAAGCATTGTTGCCTTCTTTCCTTTTTTTCAAACAGACTTTGTTAAATGCAATCATTACATCTTTGCCACTTGCTTATTCACAGAGAAACCTACTGACTGCATTTTCCTAGATACTCACAAAGTTAATTTTTTTTACTATACAACTTTGATGATTCAGTAACATTAAAAAATGGTCTGCCATTACATGAACTGTTAGAAGAAAATAATACACTATGGAGAAGATTGTATGACCAATACTAATAATTTAAAAATATTTCTGTGAATTAGCATATCAAGGTGGAGGAAGAAGCTGTTTTCCAAAAAGGCCTCTAATAGCTCATATTCATCTTGTTTCTAAACCAAAAGTCACAAAACCAAAACAAATTTAATTGTTAGAAAGTTACTTGATTGTGAAGAGGATTTAAGTTATAAATGGTTGCTTTTACTCCACAATAACAATATTTTCTACACATCATAAATATGTTAAGTGTCTGTCCAGAAGGATGAACCTAATTAAAGAACAAGCCTGGTTTTATCAAAAGGATCCATGTTAAAAACCTATGATTTGGTATATTTCTGTTGATTTTGCTTCTTTTGAGATGTCATGGTCCAATATCTTATTCAGACAAATTGAAAACATAAGCTATATTTAAAGCATGTCTGATTGTTATTTATAACATTTTTGCTGGTGTACAAAGATTTGTATCACATAAATACTCTTTTGATATATCAGGGATTGGAGGCATACCGCCTTGGAAAATGCACCATTCCTGCAGAGTATCTATGCAGTCTTACACAAGCAGACCTACATGCACTTTGCCTGCATTCCTAGTTAACCAGAAGCTACATCATTAGCAGACTTTTAAGTTCAGTCTTACACATGCTGTTTCTTAATATTTACTATCATGATTCATAATCACAGTTGTCTTGAACTTATTGCAACTGGTTATACATATGTATATGTAAATATATAAATCTCAGTTAATAGAATTAGAGATCACTCTGATAGCAGTGTTTAAAAGACTGAAAACCTTGGCCAGTTTCAAACTTGGAAACAATACTAGATTGATATTCATTGGCAATACACATTGCTAATGGTTAATTCTTACTCATTATCAATTATTTCTATACATATTTAAACAATTAGTTCTGAACAAGTGTATCCTAAATAGCTGTGAGTATAAAATATGATGGAGTTGATGATGATGATGGCTATGGTCCTTGATGGCCTCACTGTCCAAGTTCAAGGTGGTCAATAATTAGAGTTCTTTGAGAAGGGATGATGGAACTGAGGCAGATGACTTCTTTCTTCTCTATCTTCCTTGCTCATGATTGCTATTTTACGTAATCTGTTCAAAAGAAAAAGGGAACTTAATATACTCTTGATATAGCTGAACCTTTTTGGTTTTTTTGGTTTCAAGGATGTTTCTCACTTATTCTCCAGGATTATTTTGATTCCACCAAATTCTGCAAGATTATTTTGGTTTTATTAGGTGTCTTTTACACCTGATCTACATCCTTAGTTTACTACTTGCGCAT
The DNA here is from genome assembly GCF_047716275.1 of Strix uralensis. Lineage (NCBI taxonomy): Eukaryota > Metazoa > Chordata > Aves > Strigiformes > Strigidae > Strix > Strix uralensis. The sequence continues at coordinate 129,535,492 of NC_133972.1, read as the reverse complement.
GTGCTCTAACACCTCATTTGTGCAATTTTACTACAAATCTCCGTTTGCCCCTCTGCAGTTACAGCTATTATTTATAGCTTTATGCTTAACTGTTACAAAATGTTACTATTAATGTTATGATTTATGGAGTACCTACACACCTACCCTACTTAGTATGCTTATGTCTGGGTTCAAGGCAAACATATTAATTATACCTTGCTTAAACTGCTTCTATTTTATGGGTGCAACAGGCATCTGCTTTGACCACAAACTCGGTGACTTACAATTTGAGTCAGTTTATGAGTAACTGTACATGGAAGTAGGAGTTAATTGCAGTAACCATTGTTTAGCATGCAGTACTTCAGGGTCCTGGGCTAAAATGGCAAAGAAGAAACATGCATCACTTGCCTAACATAGCAGTTGTTGCTTATTAGGTCAGTAGATCTAGAGATACCTGAAGGTGTTGGAGCTATACAGGTAAAATTCACTTCTACTGTAACTCCAGAACAAAGGAGGCAAAAGCAAAGAGGAGAACTATGGGTCATTCCTGAAGAGGTATGTTAGAGAGCTGGAAGGAACCAAGAAGTTGTGGCAGAAAAAACTGGTGAGAATTTGTTTGGAGAACTATAGCTAGAAAGATGTTTCTGGCCCCTCCACTGTTTTCTTATTCCCTCTCCTTAAGTAGAATAGCTTCCTTTCCTAGGTGACCACCTCCAGCCCAGGAGTGGCCGTAACTCACTGCTGTTAGTCTCCCTAGAAGGGAAGGTATCTATTAATCTCTGCAAAGTCCAGCTGGTTTAAAATCAAATGGTCTTTCTCATCTATGTAAGCAGAATTGTCTTTTACAGCATCTAACCAGGGAGAGGAGATAGACATGAATAAACTAGTATAAAATAAATTACTGGTTCTATCATCACACCTCCAAAATAACTAAATTACGTGTTCACAATTCATAGTAGTACATGCCTATGTGATCTAAGCATTTTTGCTTTGTGGCTCATCTTTTCTCACTAAAGAAGAGGATACTAAAAAAGGCTAAGACTGAAAAATCTTTGGAGGGAGTTTAACAGACTTTCACAGTTCTCATCAGTATGTGGATCTCACTTCAAGGTTGGCACTAATGCTCTGGAAATGGTCCTGAAAAGATGGATTTTTGAGGTGCTGGTAAAAACTGAGAGAAACAATTTGTTGCAGACAAGCTAAAATAATATGGTTTTAATTTTGTGGCAATTTGGGGGGAAGTAGCACTAAAACCATTTCTTGCCAAAACCATTTTGAAGTCAATGAATTATAAAAATCTCTTCACCTTTTTCAGCCAAATGAATTAACTAAAAATTAATCTGAACTTGTACTTACTTTATTCATCCCCAAAATTTTCAGGGAATTTATTTTTGTTGGAAGAAATAACATGACTGTAACTGAAATTAACAGGAAAGGATCTGAAAGAAAAATAGAAGCTAAATTAAAATAATTAAAATGATTATCACACACCTTCACAGCATATATAACGAATGTACATCATGTTATTTGATGGACTTATGAGTAATACATATGAATTGGATGAATATATGCATATACAGTATGAACTATATATAGCTTAAGTGCACATATATGCATATACAACAATATAAAAGAAGTTTAATGAAATTTCTAGCTAAGAATTAATCATGCACGTTGTATTCCTATTGATAATACATATGCTACACCAGTTTGTCATGGTCAGCTATGATTTTCCTCAAAGGTGAAAGGAAATGGCTTTTGAATTTATGAATTCTTGCTACAAAAATGTCAAACACCAATAGCTGCCTTGTCAAAATTTGCTTAGTTTGCTGCAGAAATAACAATTCCAGTTCAGAGCTACTTGAAAACCACTCTTTCAGGGCCTGCCATTTCATCCCCACAGCAACACGAAAGTAGGGAGGGCCAGCAAGTGCAGAGAGTGTATTAATAATTGTTTTTTCTTTGTTTCAGCCACTTTCACTACAGCAGGAGGAAGTGAGCTTTGAAGACCGCTTACTGTGTAAAAAAACACCGGCCTTAACTACAAGAGTTTTCGCTGGTTTAAGTTAGCAGCTTTCAATATCCTCAGTGAAAGGCAGAGTCCTCAACTTGTTTTTCAGTCAAATTTCTTGCATAACGTTTTTTTAAAAATGTCAGATATTAATCTAGCTTTTTGAAAAAATTGAACAGCCAGAGACTGGATAACTTCAGTAATAGGAATGCAGCCTGGGGAAGGTACATAAATCTCTAGCCTTGCTGCGCATAAAATTGCTTTGGTAGCTCTGCATCTGGAAAGACGGGAGATTTGATCAGCGTGGTTTGAAGGAGTGTCATACCATTAGCTAAACAAGCTAATCCTGCACCTTAATTACTAGGTCATGCTGCCTTTCTCCCAACAATCTTGTTGTGAACTTTTTTAGCATATATAAAATCAATGGTGAACTTGCAAATAAGACATTCAATAGAATGAAGTTTTCTTTCACCCTCAAGAAAACATAGGGGTGACTATCTGTGAATCATCCCTATAGGCCTACACAGGCCACCTTCTGCTTCAGTAAGAATCTTAATGCCATAAATGTTTAATCCATATGTTTCCTTCGTGATTCATCCCTGAGCAGCTCCATATGTCAGCACTGGTCAGACAAGGCTTTTGAAATGCACATGAGCTGAGATGGTGACTAGCAGACAAATGTGCGTCAGTCCCACAAATTGTTATTTTCTGTTTATAAACCCATTCGGTTGAACTACAGAATAACTGGGGAGAGGGCTGCTGAAGAGATCATCGGTGACATTAAAATGGATAAATTCAAGTTTATCTGGAACAATGATAAGCATGCCTTTCCTGTCCCTGTACTTCTGTTGCAGAGCTAGGTATGAGCTAGTCCTTTCTAGGATTCCTTGGCTATACCCAACCTGCAGAAATTGGACTTGGCTGCTGAATCCATCACAGCTCACCCACCCCAGTGTCTCACTGAGAATAAATCAGGCTGAGAGGGATCATTAGGACACTTCCCTCAATTGGGTGATTAACGTACTGGGATTTTAAGGCTTACTGCAGCATGTACCTCCATGCAAAGTAAACACGGGCTTTGATTCTGGTATTGGTAATCTTGAGCTGAGAGAAGGGTCCAGTACATGGACCTTATCACCACAGCGTCTGGTGTGGTACAGTATTACAAGCATTCAATTCTGTGAAACTCTTGTGAAGAGCAAGGTAGGAAATCATTATTCTCACTTTATAAGAAAAGCAATGAAGCATGCAGAGAGAGGATGAAGCAGTTCACAGTTCCTTCTGGCCTTATTAGTCAGAAGCATCTATTTTCATAGAATCATGAATAATTTCTATCCTGCATTCTCTACAAAACCCAGTTTTTAAGGCTGCATTGTGCACAAGTGAAACAAAATATTTCTTGAACTCAAGAAAATTTGTATATGTATCTGCAGTACTTTCCAAAGGAAACTGAGGCTTAATGTTGTGTCCAAATCAAGGGCCCTTGTCTTTATATATAGGTAGGAAGGCACAGGCATTGGGATCACAAAAACATGAACTAACTTAAGGGATGCACAGGAAACTGTTACTGGTACGTGGGATAGTTAGCTAAATCTGGATCAAGTACCAACTACAGACAACTGACTAAAGAAAACTTAGGTCTTGATGCAGGTCTTGCTGTAGCTATGGTGAGATTTCTTTTCACCTAATGCATAAGCACATAAGGCATGAAGATTTAGCTGGCTCTCATGAATATTCATTAACAATCATATATGAAATAAATATGACCCAAAATATACAGGATTTTCAAAATTTTGCCAAAATACCCTGAACAGGAAATCTCAAATGCTGGGTCCATGGGTGAGGAAAAAACAACCAAAAACCCACTCTATAAAGCCATTATTCAGTTTCTATTCTTTACAACGGGTATTTTTCTGTCCTTATCCCAAACCATATTTGCGATAGTTTTCAACTTACAATGAACTCTAATGAACTACTGCTCAAAAAGTTAGATGAAGGTTTACAGTATAGTTTGTACCAACTAAGTGTATTTCAGCAGGTTAGCATGTTTTACTCAGAGTTCCACTTTAATAGAATAAATTATTTTCATTCACATTGATTACATTTGAACAGAGAAATATAAGTACCCTGAGCGATTTTAAAGTTAAAAGGAACTGTTCAGTCATCAAGCACATACATTCTTTCCTTAAAAATTTTATATTGAAGGCTCCTTTCATCTGCATACAAATACGTTTAAAACAGAAGAAAAATTCTTACATACTACTCAAGATTAGAATAAAAATACTCTATGGTTGAATAGATTGACAAATATTTTTCTGGTTGACTTATTTTATAGCTAGTGGAATGCTATTGATTGAATTATTCAAGACATAACAGTAACATTTGTTCAATGATTTGATAATTCATTTTAAGTCAGTGTTCAATCAAGTCCTAAAAATAATCAGGGAAGAAGAGAGTCATTTCATAAATAAGGTCTTGCCTGTTACAAAGTTATGTTGTCATTATTTTACTACAAAAGTCTTGGAAACCTTCCTTTCATGACTTGAAGCATAGGTAATCTTTTACAAGCAACTAGATAAAAAATGAACGTAAATACTGCAAGACATAGCTCTTTAGGAAAACTTAGGAATGTTGATGAACACATCTGGAATATTTTTTTTTTAATAATCTTAAATTTCCCTTTTTTTCTTTAATTAAAAAAAAAAAAAATCACTTATCATCTACAATGAGTAAAGAAAAGACTACTTCTGAGACTTGGCCACGGTAGATGCTGTAGCTTCCAGCACAGCCTGAAGGCGAAAGCAATTAGAGATCCTCAAATGGGAGATCCCAATTCAGTTGCATGTTTTGTCTTCTAAACGAAACATTGCAAAGAGTAATTGGCAGATTTTTCATAGTATTACCTGTTGCAGAAAAGTATTGTTTTAATAATAATTATTATTTCAATAAACATTCATCCTATGGTGTCTTGCTTGTGCAGAATGCAATATCTTCACACTCCAGTTTCCAAGTGAGAAATATGTAGAGGGAGAAAAAAGAAAGAGAAAATAAAATTATGTTAACCACAAGCAGAAACCCAGACACTAATTTAACTAAGACTCTAAGTAAGCATCTCTATATATGCTCATCTTTGCATGATCTATCTAAGTCCTTTAATTTCACTATTACTGATTAAATTCTATGCAGAAAAAAATTGTGTACTGCTGGGATACGTGAGAACAGAATGTCCTAAAGCAAAATAAACTCACCTTCTTATTACCTTCAAAGGACAACTCAGGATGAAGCTGTGTTCTAGGGTAAGCTGATTATTTATTCATATATATGTATATATAAAATTCTAGTTAAGCTATGTTGGCTTCAGTAAACATCTCACAGAAGAAGACAAAAGGTCAAAGCACAGAAGTGAAATTTTGATACAAAGAAGGGTGATATCAAACATTTATTCATACACTGTGTTTTATTTCTAAGTGTTCTACAGCAAAAAATCTATGCCAGACCAATTCTAACTTTAAAATAATGACTAATTTAATTTGAGAAACATAGTGTGTTTTAAGAATTGACTAGCAACGCCTACCAAATGTACCAAAAGTTCTCTCTTGGTGTGTTCTTAAGTTCTTTCTTGACATTTTATTCCAAAAGAAATGTGTCCCCTAAATTACATTAGATTGTCACACCACAGGAAATATTACCCAACAGCTGGTTTTATAGAAGGCAATAGAATTGTTTTATGCTTAAGTCTAATGTAATTTGTGCATACTTTGCATTTTATCATTGTGACAAGGTAGACATGTGGGATTCTATATTTGAAGATGAACCTAGAAGAGAACAGATTGCTGTTTAAAGGCAAAGGCATCACCATGGACTTACATTAAGTGCTTCAAGAAACCCTTTCAATGTCATGAAAACACACAGCAGAAGGATAAACCTGATGTTCTAAAAGAAATGTAAAAATGTCTGCTTTTTATTTGGCAGGCTTTGACTTATCAACTGCTGTCATTGTCAACTGAGGCCTTCATCTTTTCAAGGCAATAAAAATAGTTATAATAAATATAGTGTTATGTAATTTACATGAATGAAAAATTAAAAAATAAAACTGTTTGTCCATTCAGATTAACAACATGTAGCTAATTTTTTTAAAGTATAATATTAGTTGACAGTTCCATTTCAGTGGAATTTCAATGCTTTCCTCACTTCGCCAGGCTTTTGACTATTCCAGCAGGAAGTTCTCTAAGATGCGTCAAAAAAGCAGCCACCCAGATGTCCCCCATGAAACCTCAACTGAACATTTCCAAAAATTTATTTAGCATTTTAAATAAATTATTTTGAAATTTCCAAAAATCTAAAGTCGAAAAAAGTGACAAAACCCCGCACTGATGTTACTGTGTGAAGACTTTACATAAAATAAAACATCTCCTTAAGCACTACTCAGAAAGGCAGCTTTCTAGTTGCCTGCCTGTAAAATGCTTTTGTCAGGTTCATCACCACGTATGCAACATGGGAGCTGCAGCCACTCTACAAGGCAGAGAAGCTAAGGAAGTAGCTTAGTTTGATCATTAAGACCATAAGCATATATGCTTGTCAACATATGTTGTTGTATATTTGGTGTCAACAATTCAACTAACAAAAAGAAATTCAAATTTCAAACAGTAAATACGATGACCCTCTTGCAGTTAAGACACAGAAATATTAAGCCTGGGTTTTGCTGTCACTTAGTGTGGCAGAGTCTGGTAACGCTTTGCTGAGACACTGAGAGTCCTGCCAGCACATCCTCTACTCAGATTCCTCTTATTCTCTTAGACAACAGAAACTGAGTAGAGTATCTCTTACTGCACAGGCTACCTATATAGTCTCCTGCTCCAGTGAGCTGAAATCTTATAATTACTCAGCTTTACTCTATTGTCCATGCTGGTCCCTGGCACCTCCAGAGAGCATGGGCTTTCAGTTGTCACCTTCATCTCTTTGCAAAGAAGAATAAAAGTCAAGATGCATAGGCTCTGCACAATATTTTTTAATACAATATTACTCTTGACAGATAAAAACCGAGCAAACGGCTTATTAGGGTGTGGTGGTTTGACCTTGGCTAAATGCCAGGTACCCACCAAGTCGCTCTATCACTTCCCCCCCCTTCCCCTTTTTTTCTCAACAGGGCAAAGAGGGGAAAGAAAATAAGATAGAAAAAAAACCCAACCCTTGTGGGTAAAAGAAAAGCAGCTTTAATATAAGCAAAGTGAAGCAAAGGTCCACGCGCGGAAGCAAAAAAAAGAAAACAGATTTATTCTCTACTTCCCATTAACAGCCGATGTCGGGCCTTCTCAGGAAGCAGGGCTCCAATACGCATAGTGGTTGCCTCGGAGGACCAAGGGTGACCCCACCCCCTTCCTCCTTTCTCCCAGCTTTATACTGAGCAGACGTCATATGGTATGGAATATCCCTTTGGTCAGTTCGGGTCAGCTGTCCTGGTTGTGTCCCCTCCCAAGATCTTGCCCACCCCGTCCCACTGTGGGGGGGAAATGTCAGAAAGAGCCTTGGTGCTGTGTAAGCACTACTCAGCAGTGGCCACAACACCAGTGTGCTATCAACACCCTGCCAGCTCCCAACATAAAACACAGCACCATGAGGGCTGCTACAGGGGAAAACCAATTCCAGCTCAGCCAGACCCGGTACATAAGGAAACAGACTTTCTTCCTTAGCTCATGCTTTAGGATTGGCTCCATGCATTTTGGGAGGCAAACTTTCTCTAACCTTATGAAGTATCTTCCTCTATCATGAACAAAGAGAAGCTCCACTCAATAATTATAGCAAAAACTCACACGTATTATATTATTTGTAAAGTCAGGCCCAGATCAGTTTACTTCAATACTCAGAGACTCCTGCAGATAATTTAATTACTAAGAACTTCTCTCCTGATAAGCTAGCTTTTGTCCTGGATGTTTGTATATGAATAAAAGCCCATCTTCATTTAATGACACACCAAGACACCTCCTGAGATAACTCTTACTCTGAGAAAAAGTGTAACCAACTGGATTAAGGAGGGCATATTTTTATGGGAGATGAAAGTTGAAACAGATAGATAGGGCATCCACAGTATCTCATTGAGAATTCAAAAATTGTACAGACAAAATCCCTACAGTCCACAACAGATGCAGTGATTTAGGAAACATCTCTCACTTCTTACGGTTATTTATTGTGAAAAAGGACTAGATCTGAGGCTAAGCAAAAGCATTTTTTAAAGTGCATGGAAACATTTTGATAAACGTGGTGGCAAAATAGAGGATACAGAGACAAGTGAGGAGAAATAAAATAGAACACGTATTTGAACAAATACAGTATACAGAAATAAGTTTGTCAGGGGTAAGGGATCCAAAGCTACTCCCTTCAAATTCATCTAATGCTCACCATTGCTTCAGACACAGTATCTGATCAAGCTGGATGAAGTTAGACTTCATTTGAGGAGTCTATCTTTCATTTTTTCAACAAAATTAGAAGCTTAAAAAAATTACGTAACTTTAAAGTTTGAAATAAATATTGCAACCGTAATGGTAGTAATAAATGATCATTTCTTCACACATGCAAGAAAACTGCTCCACTTATGCACTTTTTTTTTTTCCTTTGCTACTGTCACTTAGTAAAGGAATTAATAGAAAAATAGGGAAGCAAAACTGGAAATAAGGGACATTTCTCATTTTATTGTTATGTTTACCAAAGACTAGTGAAAAAATACAAGAAATGCACAAAATAGTTTAAAGCCATGATCAATTACTTCATTGAAAAAGCAAGTTTGAAATTAAATTCCTTTTCATATTTACCCAGTGCTTTTTTTTTTTTTTTCCTCAATGTGCCTCAGTATGTTAGTCTGTTTGTGCTGCTATATTCTCTGGGAACTTGAAGATTCATGTGGGAATCAGAAGGTTCATGTAGAAACCTGAAGATTTCCATAACTTTGTGATTCAAAGCTATGGAAATGTACTTTTTGAACCTTAGAATAACAGAACAGGATTTGCAAAAGTACTTGATTTCATTTTTATTTTCTGAAAAATCTAATCTTTAAAATATACAGTTTTCTGTACCAGAATCTTATCATTTTGATCTCATGTATCTAAGCAAGCACCAAACATTTACACCATAAAACCCACCAAAGACAAAATGACTGGAAGAGCAGAAAATAGTGATTTGGGTTGAACTGACTCAAGCAAAATTAATTTAGCTTTGCAAAATGAAAATATATATACTGAACAGATACAGCATACAGGAAATTTGACACAAACTGTCAATGCAATTCTGCTGCAAAAAGTGAGAATGTGATCTGCATCTGTATAAAGAAGAGGATAGTGGTTAGATGTATGTGATATTAATGAGACATATCAGAATAATATATGAAGTTCTGTAGTCCACATTTTAAAAAAATAAATGGAAAAACTGGAGAGAAGACAGAAGACAGTCACAAACATTACTTGAGGTGTAGAGAAATACATTTCTGCAGAAGTCACCTACAGCTCAATCCACTTAGTTTATCAAAAAGGATATTAAGAGGTGCTGTGACTGCAGTGTAGTAAAAGGCTGTTCAGTCTAGTAGAAAAAAGGCATGACAAGAATAAGTGTTTAGAAGCTGATGACCAATTCAAATGCCAAATGACACACAAATTTCTAACAGGGAATATGGCCAGCTAATAAAACAAAGTGCCAGTGATAGCAGAATTCTGAATTTTTCTTATTTTTATGCCTTCAAGCCAACACTGAATGCCTTCATGGAATAAATGTCTCAGCCAAACAGATGTTGTTTGACTTTGTACAATGAAAACAGCAGATATGTAAGAACAGAGAAAACCCTTTGTTTTTAAACTCTTACAAATCTTTGGGATACCCCCTGAAAGTCCTGGGGACTTCATTCTCTGAGTTTCTCTATAACAGGTAGCAATTTTAGAGTGTTACTATGATCTGGGACTATAAGTCATCTTCTGCACATTCTACTCATTTTAAGTATACTATGAAATTTATAGGAGTTTAGAAAATATTTCAATATTCAGTTTTGTCCACCTAAACTGACCAGAAAACAGTTTGTGTTCCATGAAGCACATGGAACACACTTCAACAGCTTAAAAAAACCCCAAACCCCAAAAAACTAAACGCAGTGTAAAACCCATTGCAAATCAGATGTATGTCATTTCAGTGATTTTAAAATAGTCATCGCATAATGATTATTCCAAAATAATTCTATTTTGAAGCACACTATTTCATTTTGATAATGAAAACCTACTTTGTTTTCATAGCATAAAAAGAAAGCAAGGACAAGATGCAACATACATCAGCACCAATAATATGCATGCAGTTTTAAATCTAATCATTTAATGTCATATAGAAACAGAAAAAGATACTGACCTTTCCCCTCTGAAATTTTGATAAGTTCAGCATGTTCCTGTGGGATGTTTCAATCTTAATGAAAATATTATTGTTGACATAAAATTTTTCTGTCTGTTCTGTTGTTTTTGTAAAAGTGTTAACAACAGACATCAATGTCTTTGATTTTTAAGATAATTGTTTGGGCAAACTCCAGTGACCTTAAAATGAATTTTGCTCAAGCAAAATAAAACCAGAAAAGACTTGGATCTTCAGATTCCCCCTTTTTTTTTTTTTTTCCCACTAAATGCACTCTCACCTTCTCCCAGTGTGAAAGCACATTTCAAAAAAGTATTAAAAGTAATTGAAACTATAATCCTTAGAGCATTCACCTGATGTGATTATTTCTATTGTTCAAATAAGATTATGGCCACCTTAAATCTTCATTTCCAGATATTATCTGACATGTTCTACTTGCAAACAGAAAAACCTTACAAAAGAGAACTACTGTAAAGGTTTGGAAACCTGCCAAATTCAACTAATTTAATATATATATTTTTAAAATAACATTCTGAGTCAAATTATAATGTAACAGTCTAATCTAGTTCAATCAAAAGTGCCAAATGCTGCATTGAAACCCAGATGTATAAATGCTAAAAAATTATAGAACGTGAATCATCTGACATCCAGAAGTACAGCCCTGGTGTTGAACTGTGATCCAAACTGGCTGAAATTGTCATTATATGCCTTATTCCATACTCTTGCTTATTGGAAAAACAAGAACAAAGTGCTTCTAAAAAAGACTTTTCAGATAATCTTTTGTCACAGATCTGTTCAAGATCTACATATTTAGGCACTTGCCAGATTTCCAGAATCCCATAAGACTCCCTGCATCTCACCATCCTGCAGCACTTCCTCCCTCGGCCCCTCAGTTACATTTTATATTCGCAGTCCCCAACCCCTTAACGGAAATGGTGCATTGCAGTCTGTCTGCCATGCTGCTCATCCTCAATGGCAGGCTAAACTTGCTTCTTTCAGAATAGATGTTGCATAACACACACACACCCCCCTCACACATTCACGTACACATATTTATTAAGCAGAGTTTCACAAGACCTCTCCAATGCAATTAATAGCTCTACTGGGGTGATCTTTGGGCCGAGTTCAGATCCTCTGGTGTAATAGAAGGGCTTTTTCCTCATGCTCTCTTTGCCTGCTTTCTCAGCTATTATGTCTTTCTAACTTACTTCTATGACCTTGGACAGCCCTTCACTTCTTACCCTTCCTCTTTCCCACTATCTTCTTGCACATCTTTCCCAAAGTTTCTTGGGGTTTTTATTGACCATTCCTTCTAAGAATCCTTCCTCATTTGTCTTAGCTACAGAGTTTTCAAAATTGCCTGGTCAAATATAGTAATCAACAGGTAAGTAAACTCTATTTGTATCGTTATAGTTACCACATACTACAAGATTTATCAGCAAAAATGTGTACCTAAATGCATCCCTTGATGTAACAGTTTTAAGAGAAACAATTTTGCAATTGAATCTAAAATTTTAAATTCTGTCTCAATGGATTTCCTTAGTCCTAATTGATTAAGACCTCTAGATCAGGAGACATTGTCTTCTTTAAAGTATCATTATGCTTCTGAAATCAAGATCATTCAAGTCTTTCCAATGGTTTCATTGAACTTTAGGATCAACCTACCGACATGAACATTGTCCACAACCACACAATATGAAAACTGAACGTATAATAAATGCTAGTACTATCTATATACACATACTTCTAAATTTCCCATCATATCATATCACATTAATAATATCTCTGGAGAACCATGATGCTACAACTGTCCCTGTAAAAAATACTAAGAGTCTGCCTTAGCAAAAAAAAAAAAAAAAAATCACATGATTCAAGGAAGTCTATTTAACCCTATTTAAGAAATACATGACCACTAATCCACTAATATAAAATTCAGCACCTGTATCATTCAAGAAGGGGGAAAATTCAATAAGAGATACATAAATAGTCTAATATAGTTTCAATAGTTGAACTTTAAATTAATTTGGCTAATAAATAAAGTGGAGTCATACAGGATCTTTGCTATCTCAGGACTGTTCAACACTTTCATAAATCATCTGGAAAAAGGGAGGAGGAAGCTGTGAGGAGACAAAATTTGCTGGTGATAGTTATTCAAGGTAATAAAAACAAGGGCAACTGAACTGCAGAAGAAATAAAGTGATAATGAAATGGCAGATGAAATCAGTGTAGGTAAATGCACAGTGATGCACATGAGGAAAAACAATCCTAATTTTACGTACAAGGTGATGAGCTCTGAGATTACTTTTGCCATGCAGGAATGAGATCTTTAAAATGGGCCTGTAATAAATAGTGGAATAAAAATGTCAGCTCAATACTCAGGAGCAGTAAAAAAGAAAATAAAAGCCTAAAAGAGGAAAAGGAAGACAATACAGAAAATATTATGATAGTGTATGATATTGTAGAAAGCTGTCTTGGGTGTTCTTTGCACTTCCTACTACCCCCACCACCATCTCAAAAATGAAGCAGGGAAAAATTAGAGAGAATAATCAAGGACTGTCACAAGAGTTACTCAGTTTGGGGAAAGAAACAACTAATAAGGGGTAAAAAAACCCCTGCAAAATCATATGCAACATTGAGAAGATAAAAAGGAAGGACTAGTCCAATAAAGACTAGGGATGTCAAAGTAATCTATCTAAAAATGACCCACCAAACAAAATAGAAATGCTTCATAGCTCATAGCTAATCTGTGGAAGTCTGACACAAGGAGATATGGATGATAAACATTTACAGGAGTTTAAAAAGCAATGGGAGAAGTATATAGAAGAAAACTCTATTAAGGGCTAGTAATCAAAGGCATAATCTCAAGTGCAGGAAGTCCATTAGACACTGTTTGGTATGGACTGGGAGACTAATAGAACCCGTAACAGCATTTAAACTGCTTCTGATGTCACCTGAAGTAATGACAGAGTTGAAAAACTCCAAAGAAGAGAAATAAAAAATATTTCAGATGCAAATATAATTTTTAAGTCCTGTAGGGCTATATGATTTATCCAGGTATTTCAGCTGGTCTAACAAAAGACATCGTCTTTTCATGTCTCTTGCAGATTAACCCCAGTAAGCAGCTGAGCCCCTCACAGCCACGCGCTCATTTCCTCTGCAGTGGGATGGGAGAGAGAATCAGAAGGGTGAAAGTGAGAAAATTCACAGGTTGAGATAAAGACAGCTTAACTGATAAAGCAAAAGCCATGCACGCAAGCAAAGCAAAACCAGGAATTCATTCATGACTTCCCACTGGCAGGCAGGTGTTCAGCCATCTCCAGAAAAACAGGGCTCCATCACATGTAACCACTACTTGGGGAGACAAAAATCATAACTCTGAACATTCCCTCTTCCTCTTTCTTCCCCCAGATTTTTGTCGTGGTTTGAACTCGGCTGGTAGCCGTGGCCAGTCGCTTACTTCCCCCCCCGACCCCCCACCCCCTCCCCCCGTGAAATAAGGGAGGTACAAAAAAAGAAATTCGTAGGCCGAATAAAAAAATGAAATGTAGTAATAGTAACAAAACAACAATAACAATTGTAAGTCCAGACGGGTAATATACAATGCAGTTGCTCACCAACTGGCAACTGGTACACTGCCCGCTCCCAGCAGTGATCCTGACTGCACCAAAAATCCCACCGCGCTGACTGGAAAATAGAAATGAGAGAGCACGCGTCTCCTTTATACACTGAGCATGACATCACATGATATGGAATATTCCAATGACCAATCCAAGCCCAGCCCTCTAGCTGTGCTCCCTCTATCCTGACCAAAACCAGAACAGTCTCCACCCCTTATTCCATACCATTTATGTTATGCTCAGGTTCCAAATACATTCTAAGGAATCACCATCCCTTTTCCCAGATCTCATAGATATCATTCCCTTAGTCTATGGGCCATCCTTCCAAAATGTCTACTGAGTTCATTTAGTCCATAACTTTGGGTTCAGTCTGTCATGATAGTCTTTAAGGCTGGAGGAATAAGGTAGAGTTGGCTCAGTCAGTGGAGCAGAAGGCTTTGGATGTGGCAGAAGAAAGTTGCGGGGCACCAATTGCAATAACAGGCTTATTTAACAGTTCAATTCATTGGCTATTTTCACCTAAAATCAAATCTCCTTGAGGCACTGTGAGAGACTGAAATGTCAAATGACTGTCTCAAAGCTTGCTTGTGTCTGTGCAAACCTCAGGGACAAGCTGCGGTCTTTGGATTAGTCTAAGGAATGTCACCCAAGGAAACAGGAGTGTATTGAAGTATGCACCACCCCCCCCCCCCACCCCTCCCTTGCAGTTGCATTATCATACTCCTTAGACAAGCCTCAAAGAGGAAGACATGGACTGAGTGAAACCAAATGTTTACCAATGGCTCCATCCTGTAGCCATTTGTGGCTCTATTGTATACGCCAGACACCATGCATGCATTGCTAATGAACTGATAAGAGACAAGCATTTCTGCCTCAGAAGTTGGATGCAGCAAAAACCTGTGGGACCAGAGAAAAAAAGCTAAAGTTGGGCAGATATGCTAATCCGCTGATATGATGAACTTAAAAAGACAACAGAAAACTTTGCTCCATGTGCACCCACCACTGAAGAACTGAAGACTGAGGACCAACGGGACACCACTGGATCCATGGTGGTGACTATTCTTGTGACTCTATCCCACATGCTTGCTTGATTTCTGTCTTTTCCTTCCATTCTGTCCTATCGCTTCCTCTCTTCACTTTTTAATAACAAAAAACTGGTTTTGGTGTATGGCATTTGACCTCGTTTGTGTCTTAATCTCGCTCTTGAGATCATATTGAAATGTCCCCTGACGTTGGATCGGGACAGGCTCACATCAGACTTCTCTGTCCTTCTGCACTACCCACCAAGTGCACCCAGGTCCTTGGACAAAAGTAATCCCACGCATGGGTTTACCTTTATCCAATGCAGGAATAACCCAGACTCTTCTCCAGCATATTTTTAATGTGCACGACAGGGGCTTTGTCCACATATACAGTATGTAGGAGGTTTGATTGAGCAGGGCCAGCTTGCTTGGCAGATCCTCTGGTATTGACTAACCAGGTGGTTTTTGCTAAATGCACGTCCCAGTGTTTGAAAGTTCCACCACCCATTGCTCTCTGTGTAGTTTTCAGGAATCCATTGTATCTCTCAATTTTTCCAGAGGCTGGTGCATGGTAGGGAATGTGATATATCCACTCAATACCGTGTTCTTTGGCCCAGGTGTTTTTAAGGTTGTTTTGGAAATATGTCCCATTATCTGGCTCTTCCTTCTGGCTTGCCATGCCACCATAAGACTTTCTTCTCAAGGCCTAAAATGGTGTTCTGGGCAGTGGCATGGGGCACGGAATAAATTTCCAACCATCCGGTGGCTGCTTCCACCATTGTAAGCACATAGTGTTTGCCATGACGAGTTTGTGGGAGTGTGATATAATCGATCTGCAGGGCTCCATATATTTATATTTTAACATCGTCCTCCATACCAAATGGGCTTTAACCATTTGGCTTGCTTGATCATAGCACGTCTCACGTTCAAGAATTACCTGTGCAATAACATCCATGGTTAAATCCACCCCTCGGTCACGAGCCTATCTATATGTTCCATCTCTTCCCTGATGGCCTGAGGAGTCATGGGCCCAGCGAGCCATAAATTGTTCACCCTTATGTTGCCAGACCAGATCTACTTGAGCCACCTTAATCTTAGCAGCCTGATGCGCCTGTTGGTTGTTCTGATGTTCTTCAGTGACCCGCCTCTTGGGTACATGACCATCTACATGGCGTACTTTCACAACAAGATTCTCTACTTGAGCACCAATATCTTGCCATAATTCAGCAGCCCAGATGGGTTTGCCTCTGTGCTGCCAGTTGCTCCATTTCCACTGCTGTAACCACCCCCACAGAGCATTTGCCACCATCCATGAGTCAGTATAGAGGTAAAGCACTGGCCACTTTTCTCACTCAGCGATATTCAAGGCCAGCTGTATGGCTTTCACCTCTTCAAACTGACTCGATTCACCTTCACCTTCAGCAGCTTCAGCAACCAGTCATGTGGGGCTCCGTACAGCTGCCTTCCACCTTTGATGTTCCCCACAATGCGACAGGAGCTGTCGGTAAGCAGGGCATATTGCTTCTCGTTATCCAGTAGTTTATTATATGGTGGGGCCTCTTCAGCATGCTTTACCTCTTCCTCTGCCACCATTCCAAAATCTTTGCCATCTGGCCAGTTTGTGATCACTTCCAGTACTCCTGGATGGCTGGGGCTTCCTATTCGAGCCCATTGTGTGATTAATGCAACACATTTACTCCACGTGGCATCGGCTCCATGGTGTGTAGAGGGGACACTCCCTTTGAATATCCAGCCCAGCACTGGCAGTCGGGGAGCCAGGAGGAGCTGTGCTTCAGTCCCAATCACCTCTGAAGCAGCTCGGACCCCTTCATATGCTGCCAATATCTCCTTTTCGGTTGGAGTGTAGCGGGCCTTGGATCCTCTGTATCCTCAACCTCAAAACCCCAGGGGTCGACCCTGAGTCTCCCCTGGTGCTCTCTGGCAGAGACTCCAGGTGGGGCCATTCTTTCTGTCTGCAGTGTATTAGAGCACATTTTTAACATCTTGTCCTGTCCAAACTGGCCCGAGGGCTACTGCACGGACTAATTCCTGCTTAATTTGTTCAAAAGTCTGTCACTGCTCAGGGCCCCATACAAAATCATTCTTTTTCCGAGTCACTTGATAGAGAGGGCTGACAATCTGACTGTAATTTGGAATGTGCAGTCTCCAGAAACCCACAACACCCAAGAAAGCTTGTGTCTCCTTTCTGTTAGTTGGTGGGGACATAGCTGTTATTTTATTAATCACCTCCATTGGAATCTGACAATGTCCATCTTGCCACTTTACTCCTAAAAACTGAATCTCTTATGCAGGTCCCTTGACCTTACCACAATTTATGGCAAAACCGGCTCTCAGAAGGATTTGGATTATTTTCTCCCCTTTCTCAAAAACTTCTTCTGCTGTATTACCCTATATAATGATATCATCAATGTACTGTAAATGTTCTGGAGCTTCACCTTGTTCCAGTGCAGTCTGGATCAGTTCATGGCAAATGGTGGGGCTGTGTTTCCACCCCTGGGGGCAGTCGATCCCAGGTGTATTGGACACCCCTCCAAGTAAATGCAAACTGTGGCCTGCATTCTGCTGCCAGAGGGATGGAGAAAAATGCATTGGCAGTATCAATCATGGCATACCACTTGGCTGCCTTCGACTCTAGTTCATACTGAAGTTCTATCATGTCTTGCACCCAGCGGTGGCGTGACTTCATTCAGGTCACAATAGTCTATTGTCAATCTCCACTCTCCATTAGACTTTCTCACTGGTCATATGGGGCTGTTAAAGGGAAAGTGCATCTTGCTGATGACTCCTTGGCTTTCTAGTTGATGAATCAGTTTACGGATAGGGATTACAGAGTCTCGATTGGTGCGATATTGCCATCGGTGCATTGTTGTAGTGGCAATTGGCACCCATTGTCCTTCGACCCTCAGCAATCCCACAACAGAAACATCCTCTGAGAGACCAGGTAACACAGACAGCTGTTTAATTTCTTGTTTCCAAGGCAGCTATACCAAAAGCCCACTGATACCCTTTTGGGTCCTTAAAATACCCTCTCCTGAGATAATCTATTCCAAGAATACATGGATCTTCAGGGCCAGTCACAATGGTGTGTTTTTTCCACTCTTTTCCACTTAGGCTCACCTCGGCCTCCAATACAGTCAATTGTTGAGACCCCCCTGTCACTCCTGAAATACAAATGGGTTCTGCCCCTTTAAAAATTGATGGCATTAGAGTGCATTGAGCACCAGTGCCCACTAGAGCCTTATGCTGCTGGAAGTTAGATGTGCCAGGCTGTTGAATCCACATGGGCCAATAAACTCAACTGTCCCCATCCTCTACCTGACTGGAGGCAGGGCCCCTCTAATGTTGATCATAATACCCGATAAGGACAAATGGTTTAGTGTGGTGTGCATGGTTTTCAGTCTCATCTTGATCACTCACTTTTTGTGAATACAAATCAGAAGTTCTTCTCATAGGATCATGAGCAAAATCGACCTCTCTGCTCTGTTTGGACACTTGATTACTGGAAAACGGAGCAGCATTTCTCCTGAAAGCACCCCATTTTGTAGTTGTTCTTCTCTTCATGTCTTCTCCACAGTCATGCAGGTGATGCCACAGCTTCCCCCATGGTGTGTACCAGTTCTCTCAAGTAGAGAAATGACTGCTCCTAATAGCCGAGATTCTAGTCCGTGCAGGTGGGGAGTGGGACATGTCCTCTTTAAATTGCTGGAATTCTTGAGATAAGTTCTCCAAAGCCGCGATGAAGGAGTAAGAGACACTTTCTTCATATTGTCATAGTTGGCAAGCCAATTCATCAACTCTTTGTCTCTCCAGTCCATTACTGCTAATGCATTGGCATATGGTGATGGTGTGCTCCATACAAACTTCTGTCACACGGGCCAGGTGCATTGGACTTCATCTGGATCTGTGGGTAGCTGTACATTATTTGGGTCATAGTAAACCATCTCCCGCACAGCTAGCTCTCTCAAGTGTTGAATACCTCTCTCCATACTGGTCCACTTACTTGGATGTCATACCAAATCTTCGTTGAAGGGATACCTCTCTCTCACACTTGACAGAAGTCACCTTCAGAGACTGAGATTTTGTGTCTTCTTTCCAATGGTTTTGTCAATGCCCCCTTCCCTAGACAGGGATCTCAGCTGCCTGGCCTCCCTACTCTCTAATTCCATGCTACTGGCCCCACTATCCCAGCACCGGAGCAGCCAGGTAACAAGTTGCTCACCTGGATGGTGGCTAAAATCTTTTCACATGTCTCACAACTCACTCAGGGATAAGGATCAGGTGACTATCACTGGCTCTGCCTCCTCCTGTTCTCATGATGGGCCTGGTTCGTCATCAACCTGTACGCAACAAGGGGATTTTCTTCTTCTGTATTTCTTCTTCTGTATGGGAGCAATTGACACTGTCATTGGTTGGTCCTCTGGTTCAGCTGCAGCGTCCGTCCTCGGGCTTGTAGTGGCTGCAGTTTCTGTTGTGGACTTTGGAATAGTTACAATGTCTGTTATTTTGTTACCAGATCCAGAGCCCTTCTCTTCCCTTTGAGAGTGCTAAACAGTGTTTAATAGCACTCGGTATGCGTGGGCTAGGTCCCAGCATGTTGCAGTGAGCTGTGCCTCTCTGGAATTACCCAGATGACAACATAATTTTTCTAAATATTTTACTAGTTCTTCAGGATTCTGCACCTGTTCAGGAGTGAAATTCCAATACACCAGAGGTGCCCACTGTTCTAGGTAATTGCACATGCTACTCCATACCCTCAGCCACTCATAATTCTCCAACCTTGGAGAGTATTCTCCAACTCTTAAATAGTTGCTTAACCCTGAACAAAACCTGAACCATATATAGAAGAACAGTGGCTCCTAGCAGTAAGACAACCATGTTAATGTCAACATTCCAAGGGTATTTGACATTCCTGAAATTCTCAAACACAATTGTAGATAGCCCCAGAACTGATGACTGAATCCTGTTATAGATCAGCATTACATAGTACAGCAAAAACAAAATCTTAATGCAACTCACAGATGGTGAGCAACAGCATGGGGAATACAGACAAAGGAGGTGATAAAATCTTAAGGAGCCAAGCAATAGACATTATGACCCGATCTGTTGTTATCTCAAACCTCAAGCCCCACATTGGATGCCAAAATAGACTGTCGTGGTTTGAACTCGGCTGGTAGTCAATCACCACATGGCCAGTCATTTACCTCCCCCCTCACTCCCCAGTGAAATAGGGGACAGACAATAAAAGAAATTCGTAGGTTGAATTAAAAAAAAAATTTAGTAATAGTAACAAAACAAGAGTAACCATTGTAAGTCCAAATAGGTAATATACAATGCAGTTGCTCACCAAACAATGAATGGTATGCAGCCCACTCCCAGCAGTGATCTCGACCGCACCAAAAATCCCGCCGTGCCAACCGGAAAATGGAAATGAGAGAGCGCGCGTCTCCTTTATATACTGAGCATGACATCACGTGATATGGAATATTCCAATGACTAACCCAGGCCCAGCCCTCTAGCTGTGCTCCCTCTCAGCTCAAGGAAAGTTAACTCTATACTGGCTGAAACCAGGACACTTTTATTATGGAGCATGACATCCTATGGTATGGGATATTTTTGGTCAGTTGGAGTCAGCTGTCCTAGCTGTGCACCCTCCAAATTTCTTGCTCACCCTCAGCCTACTCGCTGACAAGGCAATGTGAGAAATAGAAAAGGCCTTGACACTGTGTAAGCACTGATCAGCAATAGCTAAAACATCCAGGTCTTATTAACACTGTTTCTAGCACAAAATTAATTCTATCCCAGCCAAAACCAGTACACTGTCTCATTTTTATCCTTGATACATCATATAGTTTTACCATGTGCATAAGGATTTCTGTAATAGGAATGCTTTTCTGGATGAAGGCTTCAAAGAGACTAAAATTACTGATTCAGCTGCTACACTCTCTATCTATCCAGCAGTCTAGCTTAAATAACATATTTTATAGTACTTGATATACTTATCAGATGAATTCTTTCTCTGTAAAAGTGTTCACTTATTATAATAAGTGTTTCATAAAGGGACTTCTGAAAAATACTCAAAACTTACACAATAAGACAGTTAAAGCAAAGTATTTTGACTTTGAAGTGAAAAAAGAGCCATATGATATATCCCCATTCTAGATACTGTATATTTTATGCAGAATTTTCCTGTATCAATTTTGATTATTATCTATCAGAGGGCTTTCTTGCTATGACCCTGAAGATCATGGAAGAAAAAAACCAAAAAAAGAGAGAGTGAGTACCAGTTGGAGGAGGTAGCTTAAATTTGAGCAGCTTTCTGTTTCTTCCCTCATCATTCCCTGCAACTGGAAGGACAGAAGAGAACACTACTTGTGCTCCTGATTAGGCCCTGAAGTCACTCTTAATTGCCCTTGGACTTATTGTTGCACCTACGTCACTACCTGAAAAAGTAATCTGAGGGCCACACCAGGGTAGGAAGCTTTCTCTTCACATCTTTAACCCGGGCCCCAGGAATGCAACAGACCTCCCTAAGAAGTGAGTCCAGTCTGCATATTGGGTCTTCTCTTCCCCTCAGGAGTCTCCTATAACAACGACCTGTCTTTATTTTGTTATGGAAGTGGTTCTGTTGCAGGGTGTAGGCCAGTTTAACCTTAGTGACAACTCCAAGCTAAATGAACCTTTGTCCTTGTTATTGTTCAGTTCTACTTGCAGAGCCTTGTACCTATTATGCGAGGGCACCTGGGAATGTGGGGTAGTCACAGAGGAGACGCATCTGCTGTGCTGGGCAGGAACTTGTCACCATTCCCCCTATCCCTTAAGTCACCATGTTCAGCCAGGTGCAAAGAGGACAGCGAATCCTTCATATTATGAGTCCCGTCTGTCCGTTGAGCCAGGAAAGGTAGGGTGCGATTCCAGTAGTCTATCTCTCTTTTGGACTCCCTGATACTCCTCAACCTACTTGCCTCCTCACGGAGCTCTGACACTAAGCAGAGGAGTTCCTCTCCCCAGGCACAACTCCCACAGGTGTGCTCATTCCTGCTGACCGGTACTGGTGTAAGGGCAGGGCCCACCCTGCGGCCTGGCACCAGGGTGGCAGCACATTCCTACCGGAGCTCTGTCTGGGCAGCTGCGTCAGTCGTGGCAGGTGCAGAGCTTAGAGAGGCCATGACCTTCTCCCAGGTGGAAATCATTGTTCCTGGTTGAGTGGCAGAACTACAGCGCCCTTCTGCCACTCCATGCTCTTGCTGATGCACCACGCCCTGTTTGCAGTGTGGGGCTTCTTTTATACGTTGAGGAGGGGAGGCTTGGCAGCCGATGCTCCTGGCCCCACCTAGGTGTCATCAGACACTGTGGGGCAAGCTGTGGGCTTGTCATGGCTCTCTCAACAATCCTTGATGCTTCCGTAGTTCAGGAACCCCCCACTGTACACTGTACTGGAGTGCTCCACTGGCACCAGAGCTGCTCACCACAGTGACTGAATGAAGTTTGGAGCATCAGGCTGTGTACCTATCACCTCTCCAACCTACATCATCACACGGCTCTTTAATAGACCATCCTTGTCATGAACGTTGTTTCCTTTGTGGTTTGCTATGCATACTTGTTTGCTCTGTTCTTTAGGATTCAAACTCATTGGGATAAGCAGTGTCTTCCTATGTTTATTTTATCCCTGAATTTGACTAGAAGCATGGTTCAATAGAATAACAAATACAGCCCTAAGTCTTCTACTACTAGATCACAAACACTGAATCCTATGACACAAAGCACTGGGTTTGCATCAGTCCTCTCTCAGCTTCAAATGTTAAAAATGATTGAAAGTTTAACTTTCTTCTGTCATACTTGATGCTGGATTAGATATTACCTTTGTCACTCTAACTTCATGTTAGGTAAGATACCATTTGCTCTCTCATTCCTGACATCAAGCCTTCATGAACTGCACGTCCAATGCTCTGGTTCATTTGACAGATGTTTGACTGCGGGTCCCTCTGGGAATTCTGGTTGTGTGTGGGCACACAGATCAGCATTATTGAAGCTGTGGCCCTACAGAGGTGTGCATGCTGCATCCCATTTTCTGAGAGGTTTA
This sequence comes from Strix uralensis, assembly GCF_047716275.1. NCBI lineage: Eukaryota > Metazoa > Chordata > Aves > Strigiformes > Strigidae > Strix > Strix uralensis. Next base: position 129,512,389 of record NC_133972.1, on the reverse strand, counting down.
AAGAGTGTTAGGTACCCATCTCAAATTAGGTTTCAGTTCTTTCTGGTTCTTTTGCCACTGATAAAAATCATCATCATTGTTTTCTCTTCTTTTAAATGTTTAAATCATCAGCACAAGTATGGAAATAATACCTACCAATTACATATCAAATAAGTTGTAAATATCCAAAGCAAAACTTCTAAATACCCCATGGGTTGCAAGTTGCCTGTGCAGACAAGTGCAGAAAATATTAACAAACAAAATATGTACATGTTACTGTCATTTACTAGCTATTTTGCTAACAGGAACAAATATCTGCTATTTATTAAATACGTATGCCAGAGGATAATTTATTTTTTAAATCAGACCCATAACTCCACAATGCACAGAATCAGAATATTGAAGATTGCTGAAGATGTTTTAGTGGTATTGCATTTAACCAATTTGTGACAAAGCTAGTATTCCAGCCCAAACAGTGCCTTTGCTGAACTGTAGTGTTTGCATTGCCCAGTTTCCATGCCAGAGTACAAAGGTGTTATTTTATGTTATGTTCAGTATCAGTCAATCATATTTATTCATCTTTATTTGCTATGTTGTCTGATAGAAGCCTGAAGGCAGCAAGAAAATCAAAACTATCTAGGATAAGTGTAGAATTTAATATAGTAGAGGAAATGTCTGAAGTCCATTAATATAGATGAGGGAAAAAGTAAACTCTGTGTTGATGGCACTGAAGCCTAAAGAAAGAGGGTAAATAAAAGCACACAACTAGAATTTCATTTAGAGTAGATTTTAAGAGCGGGAGTCAGAAAGCTTTAGCTGGAGCTAATATATCTGGTTTTCTGGTGTAATAATTCTAAAGAAGGCATCTTTTCCTGAAGGAAGATACATAAGACCAGCAACCCTTAACTATTGCAGGCAGCCCTAACTGACTATATCTATTCATGTTGAACCCTTTCCCTGACAGATCTTTTCTCACCCATGTGATTATCTCCCCATGTACCCACTCTACCTAACCATCCTGCAGCCCGCAGGGACTGGGGCTAAGTGCTTCTCCAAACTGTCAAAGGAAGGAGCTGCCAAGCTGTGGCAGCTTCCCAAGGACACCAGCAGCTGCTGATGCTGTCTCTCAGCATCACTCTTGCTCTCTCCACAGAACTCTACCTCTGACACTCTTACAGTTGCGTCTTTGCAGCAACACCAGCTCTCCACAGTGTTGGAGAATAAATGAATGAGTCTCTAAGAAACTGGTGAAACCTGAATAAATAGCTCCTGCTCCACCTCTCATCGCCCATACACCATCTGAGCAGAACATAAAGTTATACCTAGCCAGAATGCAAGGCTTAAATAAGTTACGAATTAGTTAAGACTCTAAAGAGTATTTTTCCAGTTGTTTTCAACTCTTCAGCTGCATTACAATCTTTATGGCTTTAAAAATTTAATCAGATGGAAAAAAAAAAAAAAAAAAAAAAAAAAAAAAGAAGTCCAAGCATTTCTTAGCAAAATCAAATACAATTAAAGCCATTTTTGTCAACTTGATGATGGAAAAGAGCCTATGGTTAGTGAAACCAGCCCAGGGCCCAGAGAGGGCTTCCATGTGAGAACATGAGCCACTTTGTCATCATTCTTACATTGTCCTAGCTCTCATATTGCAGCACAGAGAAAGACTCAGTATTTAGCAAGATCAGGAATGAGGCAGCCCCACATGTTGAGCTGGTCATCTGGGCTTGTTGGCAGACACAAACCAAATCTGACTCATACCCAAGTGATAAGAGATACAAGAAGCCCAAGAAGCCCACAGTGATCTTTTCTATCATAGTTGGGAGTGATGTTGTACACATCCTGAAACAGACTGAGGACTACGGATCTACTTCTAATGTGGATTCAAGTAAAAATATGACTACCTTAAAAGAAAACCAACCTTAAATATAGTTTGGCAGAATAAAAACTAAAGGCGTTTCATTGCCTCATTCTAAATTACATTAATATACACTAACTATAGAAATTTAATTTTCATAAACCCACATCTGTAATCATATAATTCTTGTAAACAATATAAAAAAACCTTTATGACAAACAAACTTCTAATGACACCATAAAGACAGGGTAAAAATGAGGAGGGGAAAAAAAAGTCACAGAGTGAAGTTTACCTGAAGAGTGAGGTGTGAAACACCCAAGTCAAAGCGATGGAGGAATAAAATGAAGGTATCTCTGGGCAAGTTGTATGACAAGGCAACTCTGTATTGATAGTTGGATAGTTAATGAGAGTGAAAATGAAAAATCCCTCGAAGTAGCCAAGGTTCCCTAATGACAAAACCAGATTGAGATAGAGACTTTCAAAGAATGTTAAAAGGAACTAGCTACTGAAACTTTAGAGGCTTTTGGGCTTCTTTGAAAATCTAAATCGTAGTGTGTACTGAGAGACTTGAAAGGAGAGTTAATGATGAAACCTATAGAGATTAAAACAAAAAGTAACTTTCAAAACTTTGAATGAGCCCTTGAGACCAAAAGCAAGCAGTAGGTAGTCTGGAACCACTCATTATTGTAATCAAAATTCTTGCCAGTATTCTCAGAAACAAAAAGAAAATAAGTAAAAAACAACACACACACACACCCCTCAGGGAATAGTGTGACTGCAGGTGATTTTGTGAGTTATTTGAAATAATGGCTGAGAATTCCATTTGGGAAAAAAAAAAAAAAAAAAAAAACATAAGGGAAAAAAAAAGGCTACAACTGGAAAAAGGCCCTTCCTGTTCTGAGTTTTTTCCATGGTTAAACAAGATTAAATAATAAAATAGCAGCAAAAGCCTCTAATATATTTTTGTAAATTGGCAATAGTTTCATTAAACAGATTGGTAATGCTGAAGATTTCATTGGGCATGGAGCAAAGCTGAACTAAAAGGATTTCTTAGATCTATAAATGAGAAAAAATTCGAGGTGGGCACAACATACGATATGTAAAGTGTAAAGGTTATTAAATCCACTCCTACAAACAACAAAATTAATCTTTACTGCAATTTGTTTGCAATCAACTGAGACATTGTTTCAAACATGGGGACAGTTACATTATACAAAATTATTGTTAGGTTAGATACTACAAGGGCTCTCTATACTAAATCTTACCTTTTGTTTTTCTCTCAGAGAGTGCCATTATTTTTTTTTTACTAATTTGCATGGATTTGAAGTCCCAGAGAGTGCCATTATTTTCTACAAAGTTGCATAGATTTCAAATTCGTCAGAATTTACTATCCTCTTTCCACCAGAAAACCTCAAACAAAATACAAACAAGTCCTTCCTTGAAGAACTTAACTTCAAAAAAACCCAAACAGAAACCAGTTTATGGAATAAGGACAATCTCTAAAAAAAAACCAACCAGGCCAAACAAAAACAAATTAAAAACTCCTAACCTTCAGTTTTCCACTAATGTTTCACAGTGCTGTCATAATCACTGTAAATGCAATCTATTCCACTTAGTTAAAATATAACTCTTTGGCCAACAACTACTAGTTATCCACCTTTCTGTTTCTAGCAGAAATTTTCAGAATTAATTTCAGCGATCAAATCTTGAAACATGTTATTGCCTTGCTAAATGTAAACTTAGAGTTCAGTCAAATTGTGACAACAGAAGGTTAACAAAAAAAGATACACAGTTTAATATCTTCTTGCTCTTCTCTTTACACCCATATTACACCATTGTCTTCAGTCAATTGAAATAAAGAAAAGGTTCGGGCAGAGATTTTGGACTGCAAATTTATTAACTTAGCTAACCACAAACAAACCAACCCCTCTCGTAAGTTCATATCTGTACTCCAGGACAAAGGAAACATGTCCATACTGTCAGAATCAAAATGCTGCTCCACACTACAATGGGAAGCCTGTCAACTCCAAATCTTCAAAAAGGGCACTTCCTTCTTCTCCAAGTTTAACATTGCCATGGCATGTCAGATACTGCAGGTGTCTGATAATTTCCATCTCCATAAATCATCACAGCCAGGCTAGCCCTTAACATTTTAAAACATGATTACTATTAATAAGAATCAATGTTTTAACTAGTTCTCCAGGAGTATGTGAAAATCTGGTCCTTTGATATGTAAATGCAGAAGGAAGGTGCAATCTCCCTGCCAGATACTATAAACAATGTGTCCAGAAAGAAAAGCCTATAAACTTTTCTAAAAGTAAATTGCATAAATTACATATTTCTTTCTCAGATGCTAAGATATTTTTGTAAGTGATATTGAAGAAAGTACAAATATAAGCATGATCATTAACTAGCACATTTCTATTTTTTTTTTTTAATCCAGAGAGAAGAGAAATAGGGATAATCTATGGATGCTAAAATAGAGGACTGCCTCTTTGTCAGAGGTCTATTATCTCAACTCCCTGTTGGGAAATACAGAGAAAAACAAAACCAAATCCCAAACCTTTCCTATTTGATAACATCTGTGCTGTCCTGAACACCAGGTGTGTATTTCCAGTGTTTAGTAGTACTGTCCAAAAATATTTCCCAACAGTAATTTGGAAAAGGACTGTTCACACTCATTTTACTCCATGTCTCTGCCACCTAAATCAGGGATATAATTTCAGCTTTATTTAACATGTAGATAGAAGGTACATGACATGGTATTGCTCAGTGAAGTCAATTTGCTTTGTTGTGATGTTTTCTTTCTGTGCATGACATCACCAGAAAATGCATCATGTAAAGCATACAATCCTTGCCACAGAGTTTTAACTTTTCTTAACATCAGCTTCATAGCTTGAGATTTTGAGTTCACATGGACTTATGGTTACTTTCTCCTCCCTCCTGTTCACCCACAGTGGAGAGCACTGAGCACCTCAAACCATTATGCTACTCTAAGTCAATGACAGCTTAGAGGAAAAGGTGCCAGCAGCAGAAGCCTTCCAGCTGTTTCATGTGAATACTATCACTTGTGAAATCTAACTACATAGCTTCCTAAATCACGCTGTTATTCATCTTTTTTGTTTTGTTTTGTTTTCTTCCAATAATTCTTTCATAATTCTCTTCAACCCTTCTAAAAGTCCTACCATCTCTTTACATTTTTTCTTAAAAAACACTGTCAAGCAATTGAGTTCTTGATTTCTAGAAGGCTAGGTTTTTAAAGAGATAAGAAATGTAATGGTTTTGTCTCCTCCACAAACCCTGAAATGTTGCCACTGAAGAATTGTCACAAAGTAGCTGACACTGCTGGGTTTATACAGTGTCCTGTCTAAAGAAGCTGTTCATCAGACAAACACTGACATAGAAGCAACTCACTCAGTTTGAGCAAAATATTTTTAAGGAGCAATCCCAGGTGTCTGTCCATTCATAGCACTGATTACCTGTCCCATAAAACTTCAGACCAAAGAGAGATGTAAAATAGCATTTTAGGCCCATTTTTATTAACCAGATTTTTTTCACACCAGTTGCTCATAATCTACTAAAAGACAGTGTAACAACCTTTGCCATGTGATAACTGACTTCAGGCATCAGCAGCTAGAATCCTAATATTGTTTACCAACAACATCCTAAAGTCCTGAGAACTTTTAATATCACTTTTTCCCCATGATGCAAGAATGTATGTGAATCCTAAGTGTTTTGATGCAGGTCCTATACAATTCCTGCCATAAGCTTGTGCACTGTTCCTTTAATTACAACTTCAAATCAAAGAGCAACTGGCAATATCAATATTACTATTGACACACCATCTCCTTTTTAGATTTATACAATAGTATAGATATACAGGAAAAGCTGTTTTAAATTTTCTGCCACTAAAGAAGTTTCCTCTAGAATGATGCTCTCAAATCATCTCCTTTGAAACTGAAACTGATTTTTGTTAAATGAATCATTGCATATGTGACATTGACACTGCATGGTGATCTAAGCCAATTTTAATCTTGTTTAGAAAATGACTCTGCATTTGCCATTGGCTTTTCACAGGAAAGCATTAAGCATATGAGGTAGGTGCCATGAAAGCTAGTGATCTTTGATCATACAGTGAAAAATAAGACCTTGAAACTTTCGGTTGTGGCAGGATGTAGAAGACAAGGAAAAACATTCCCTTATAATGCTGTCAGTTTTTACCAATTTAAATGCCACATTAACGTATTTTATACGTGTTACCTTGAATATACTGTCAGATTTCATAGTTTTCTATTAACTGTTTTCAATGCATGCAAACATCAAGTTAATCATTTATCAATCATCTTATACAATCAGTCACAATTTAGTGTCAACTGGAGTTCTAATGTGCATGTCCACAGAAGTTCATTATATTAGCAGTGTGAAGTCATACAACAATGACTGGTCTTCTAACTACTTTCTAGTGGAGTCTAAGTACTAAATCAACTGAAAGTGGCCTTGCTGTAAGAGCTCTGTTGTTGACATGCATACATATTTGAAGAACACTCTGTCCTATTTCTAGTACTGAAGATTGGGAATATTTGTATTTTTTTTAAAATGAAATATTTATAGCCTCTGCAGATTAAAATCATATAAGCATATAAACAATGCTATCAACTCAATTTCAGAATTAGAAATTAATAAAATGAGACAAATTAATCACAGAATTTCAGACACAAGTACTTGAAATTACCATGATTCCTCACCTCTTGCTATGCTTGACTAATTGCTAAAAGACCCTCAGACTGTGTTATTCAGTTGATTAATTGCCACTAGCACTGGTTTACATCCTATAATCCTACCCAAAAATTTAAAAATTCAGAATCTGATTTTATGTTAATTGAGCTGACCCATTTCACACTGATACTTTCATTTTCCAGTTTTTTTCCAGTGGCATACAGTTCTTTAACATCATTATAAATGGTTGAGATTTTTCCTACCTATAGAAACTTTAGGGAACTCTTCAAGTCAACACCCAGTCTAAGTCCTGAAGGGACTCATGCAAATAAAGGAAGTTTCATTTAGTTCCTGGAAGGGTCATAAGACAAAATCTGAAAACTTTGATAAAAATTTTTTTTGTTTGAGTTTTGAAAAATTTGAAATATCACAAAGAAATTGATGTAGAAACAGAAAAGACAAAAATAAAATTTAAAAGTAAGAAGAAAGAAGGAAATCAAGGCAAAATGTGAAATTTCCATGAATTTCCAAGAATTTATATTACAGGCTGTGAAACAGAGAACTTTTCTTTCAGTGACAAGCATTATCAATTGCTGTGGTTTGAATCCCTTTCGGGCAAGTCACCAACGTGCCCAGAACCTCAGGTTCATCTGGGCTGAGGTCCATAGACACCTGGCAGGATTTGATCCAAGACAGCCCTTTAGAAAATATTAGTCAATTAGTCTTGACATTCATTCATCAGCTTTATTTTACAAAGGAATATGCTGACCTAATACCCTCAGTTTCTTCTTCCTAGGTATCTCTTAATTACTGCATAAAATCCCCCACTGGAGGACTTTGTAACTCAAAATATCCATGAAACTATGCTCCTCTGTGATTTTTCTTGAACACCAGCCTTTCCAACAAAGGACAGTTAAAAAAAAATAAAATTTGGGGGTTTTTTGTTTATTTTTGTTTGTTTGTCATTCATGGAAAAGAGCATTAATACATGCTAAGTTTTGAAAAGATGCAAAAGTCATTGGTGATTGTGACCAATAATTCAAAAATTACAAGTTTTTAATAGTCACAAATCTTCAGAGATTACTTATTAAGTTACTGGTTTTGAAAATGGCATCTCAGTTTGCCTCAATAGCACTGTTAGAAGATGAGACACATTCCTCTGAAACAAGCATTCAGACTCAGATTTAAAATGTACTGGGTTATTACAGTTTTTGATTCCTTGGTAAATGGCCTTTCTGAACACAGACAGCTCCCACAAATCTCCTCAAATCTGTTAGGTATTTAAATCTAGGCATTTGCCTCATTGAATAGCTTCAACTAATCCCTGAAAGAACACACATATGGATGCAGTAACCTCTTCACTAATTTGTTCAAATGCTCTGTATGCTCACCATCAGTGCCAATGTCTCTCTTTTAAATCAAATAAAATACCAGTGTGTTTCTTAGGAGAAAAATTCATAGAGCTTAAGCAGTAAAATAAATCATCACTGAAAAGCTATTCTGCTTGCTCTTCCCCTAGCACTAACTTGTAGTAATTCCTGGATTCAAAGGTCTTCCCAGAATCACTAATATCTTAGTGATCCCAGCTGAAACCTGCATCTTTTGTCACTTTAGAAGATCATAGACGATATAGTCAGTCTTCAAGAAATACTGCTTTCTCAGGAAAGCACCATACTCTTTCATTTCCCTATTTTTTTGCTATGAGTTTTTCTTACACTGATCACTCCTCTGCAGCAGGAAAAACAAGTGCAAAATATGGTTTAATACTTTCCTTGGTCATATTCTTCCTTCAAAACATTGCAACTTCTACTGTGTCCTTCTAGTGCACCACAGCTAGTTCTTCCAAAGCAACTTTTCACACTTTACTGGCAAAAAAAATAACATATGTGTCTAAAAATGGTAACATCATTGAGGGGCAAGAGGAAGGATTTAAATTAAAAATTAACTGCACATAAGAGCAGTTAGTTTTATAAGACATATTTAGAACATCAACATGACTTAAACTGTTTCCACCCAACATTTACTATTGTTCTTGCTTTAGGTAGTATGCAATTGCTTTCTTTGGCATATAAAGATGTTACTCTATTCATACATTTAAAGAGACTGTGTGTCATACAGCAAAAGTAATCCATTCCAGAATTTAAATAATAAATATCAAATACTTGCACAATTTACTTCCCCTGTCCACACCTCTTTTTTTTCTTTGAAGTTCTTATTTATCCCTTGACACTACAGTGACAAAAAGCCTAAAGTTACCCATATATAACTAAATAAAGAAATAATATTAGCTAATAATTAGCACTTAATTGATGTATAGACATGGTTTAGTTTGAGGCAATAATCCTCTTTGATCTTCAGACTGAGAAAAATAAAAATGTCCAAGGTGTCAGTGGTGTGTGTGTTAATAAGTGAGGATATCAAACATGTCAACACAAGGCAAATGAGAAAGGTACACAAAATCCCATGGTAGGGCTAAGCAGGTACTTCCATATGCAACGCTGCAACACCTAAAAATAGCTCTCAAAAATACTGAGAGAGATTTCTAAAAGAATAATTCAATTGTACAGTTCAGTTCTAAAAAGTAATTAGAGTAATAAAAGGGCACCAAAAACGTATTCTCAGGAACTCAGAGATGTATCAGCTTCTTACAAGATCATGGACAAAAATCCTGCATTGTTATGGCAAAATGACAGTATTGGGTAAAAGTTATTAAATGTGTTCTTGATAAGAAAGTCACTTTTTACCCTCTTTAATTTTAACCACTGCAGTTACTTGCAAGGTAGAGGCAAAGAATTGGCAGATATCTTATGAACTCAAAAGGCACTTTACATTGCATGAGTCAACATAAAGATCTATGGGAACAATACAATTTGTGTTTAACTTCCCTGATTTTCATTCCAAGGTGGTCTTCCCTACACGTATATTTCTATTTTAGATTTAAAAAAAAGAAATGAAGTCACTCAGCAAATACTACATTTCAGTGATGCCACATGCTCTCTAGTGAGTGCATGATTAAGCAGCTCGCACTATGGAAAATTTTTGAGTTTTAGGTTCCCAAACAGCCTACTTTTTCATTTGCTTTGAGAGCACCTGAGTAAACTTTGGTATTTTACAAAATAAAATCATTTTGTAAGACTGTAAAACAGCAAGTGAGTTAAGAGTATTTGTGTTAATTGGTTCTTGCCCTTTGATCCTCATCTAACAATAACACTGTTTCTCCAGAACAAGCTGTGCTTTTTATTATATCACTGCCACAGTCCTTGTGAAGCTGAACCAGTCATTATTAAAAGACCCCAGATTGCTTGGCCATGCCCCAAGCTGGCCAGGAACACTTCTGCAGTGTAGGGTAGTCATCTGGTCATGTGTTAAAAAAACCTTGTCAGATGGCTATGTTGAGTGAAAAGTCAGGGTAGTGTCATGCTCAAACAGCTATACATATTACAGATGGGAGTGATCTTACCTCTGGCCAACCTGGAACCATTGCCAAAGCTGGTGCGGACCTGTTTGTAAATGGATGCATAGATGCATTCCTTGTATCCTTCACATTATCATAAGAAAGTTTGTTAGAGTTGCCTATAATTAAGGCTGAACAGTCATGTTTTTAATATCCTGCTTTTCGGTCACCTCTGCCCATCTTTTGTGAGTGAAGCTGGGATATGATAGCTCGTGTAAAACAAATCTTAGCAAATTTATTTCAAAATTATCAAGGTATTTTGTGCTTTGAATTAGATGACTGTGAATCAGGGCATGTTCCTTTTAAAAATCTGGCCAAATCTAGCTGCATGATAAATGTTTGTGGAGCCTGGGGAAATCTAGTTTCACACGTAATCAATGCAGACTTGTTATAAAAACATCACCAAAAATTTTATTCTCACTAAGGATTCTTAAAGCCTCTGACCTGTCTTGTACTGAACCAAATTGCACATTTACAAATCCTTAGATTTAAATTACTTGTTACAGGGTTAGAGTGGCAAAAAAAGAAAAAAAAAGTAAGACCAAGAGCCACCCCTTACTTGTATTCATAAAGATCCTTATTTTAGTATCCAGGTAAAATTAAGTAAAAAAAAAAAAATTATTTCAAAGAGGATTGCCACTGTATCACAGGAGGGTCACTTTGCACTAACACCTTAAGAATGAGATCGAGAAGGAAGAAATAAAAAATCCAATTGAGAAATGGGATGGGAGATGAGGAAACAGAGCAGACTGAAGTTAGGGTAAGGAAAGACAACTGTACAGGAAGAACTGGGGTTACCTACATAATTATAGGTGACTGACACCAGAAAAAGAATAAGTGATTGGGAAGCCGGGGAAAATGAACAGTCAGTGAACAGCAAAGTCAAGATAGAGCACAGCTCAAGTAAGAAGCTAGAGAGATTTACATTGAAAGAACATTGTGTTTGGGAGGGGGAAGAGACTGAGAAGGTCACACACAGAGATTTACACTGTTGGTTTGAAGATTATGATTGATCTAGAGAGAGAAGGAGAGACAAAGAACAAAGACAAGGGGAAAAAAAGCTTTGCTAGAGGAGGTAGAAAGGATGGTACAGCAAAGAGTTTGTCTCACACGAGTACTTCGTGCTCAAGAGTGAGGAGTTCTCAATGGCAGCAATGGTTTCACTGATCATCATACCCATTGCTCTCCAGTTAGCAGTAACTTTTGCAGTCCAATATAGGTATGCAATTTTTGCTAATACTGGTGTAACAGAGAATGATAACCTGTACTACTAGTCAGTACTCTTTCAGTTCAGGCGACAGATTTGTTCCAGTGAATGCAAAATCATCAGTCCATGCTCAGGATCCATCTGTGTATCAGTATGATGTCACATGAGAAGATACATTTTGTTTTTCCTCCAGTTAGTTTTCCTTAAAGCCACGAATCCGCACAATGCTCAAGCATTGCACTCAGACAACATTGAGCAAAGAAGTTGTTAAAGAAAACAAGCTTTAATAAACATTTTCTTCATGCAGCCTTTAGGTGAAGTTCTCATGTATTATATCTCTACAAGATCAAATTCACTGTACGGCGTAGACCGTCCTTAGAAGAAGAATCAAAATGTCTTTTATAATAATTTATTGTCTGCAGAACTTCATTTGGTCCTCAGATTGAAAGGTCAGGTAGTGGGCAAGACAAATTAGTTCTGGGGAGGGGAAAAAAAAAAAAAAAAAGGAAAAGAAAAAAAAAAAAACAAAAAAACAAAAAAAAAAAAAAACAAAAAAACACCACAGAAAAAAGACACCTCTTTTTGAGCATTTTGAGTATCCAGACAGCATAATGTCTCTGATTCAGCAAGGCAATTCTTGTGTTAAGTCATTAAAATTAATTTTTTCAAGACCATGATCAAGATAATAGCAGTGTGGAGGGAAATCATTAGTTAACTATTTTCTGGGTTTTCACAGAATCACACAATGGTTGAGGCTGGAAGGGACCTCTGGAGGTCATCTGGTCCACCCCCCCTGCTCAAGTAGGGCCACCTAGAGACAGTTACTAAAGACTGTGTCCATAGAGCTTTTGAATATCTCCAGGGATGGAGACTTCACAACCTTTCTGGGCAACCTGTGTTAGTGCTCGGTCACCCTCACAGTAAAATAGTGTTTCCTGATGTTCCGAGGGTCATTGGCATGTCAGAGAGGGCTGCCACGAGCCCTGGTGATGTTGTGGATGCATGACAATAGGCAGAATTTTGGTGGTGGCCATGTCACAGGGTGGGTTGGTAACAGGTCAGCCCAGGATGAGTATAAAAAAGATTGCACCAACCAAGGTTGACAGGTGAGTATGCACGTGAACAAAGGCAAGGATGAGACTAGGAAGGCATGCTGCTCCTCTTTTCTTCCTTGTTCTGTGTATTACAGATGCCTGGACTGGGACATGACCAGTTGAAGATATGCTCCTGTCCTTTACCTCCTCCAAAATTCAGCCAGATAGAGGACACACTCTACAGGACAGATAAGAATGCCCCAGCCTGTATCCTGTCATGATCTTGCAGGGAGCAGGAAGTTTCCCACGGCCATGGGCAAGGGAAGATCCCCAACCTTTTTCCCTGGGTGGCCAAGGGAAAGCTGGCCTCCACATGAGCTCCTGGCATGAAACTTTGTGATTCTATGGCCATGTCACAGGTGGCAGAACACTTGAGGTGGCCTGCATCACAGGGGTGTCAGTGGCTGGCCCAGGATGGGTATCTCCTGCCTGTCTGGGAGGTGTGAGATGGATATCCTTGGCCTGAGACTGAGAGCATCCTGCACAGGGAGGCAGGGTTTGCTAGTGGCAACAGAGGGTATCAGCTCTGGCTACTGATTCTCCTGTTTTTGACAGCTTCAGCTATGGACAGGAACATGACGAGATCATGACATGCTCCTGACCTCACGTCCTGGTTTTTGCTGGGATAGAGTTATGTTTTCTTGAGCTGGGAGGGGGCACAGCTGGAGCACCAGACCTGGATTGGCCAATGGAGTATTCCATATCATGTGACACCATGGACAAAGAAGGGAGCCCTGGTATTAATCTTTATTAGAGTTCAACATACGAAGCAAGAACCACTGTGAATTAGCACTAAAATATCTTAACACTTTCTTGTTGATTTCCTAGATGGTTGTTCTTCCAGAGAGAACAATGGAAATTCATTAATATCCATTGCTCAGCCCTGAGGACATATTTACACTTTCCATCTTTTGTGTGTATAAAATATCCAAGTATAAACTTAGAGCCCACTTCTGCACATATGTCAGGACTGAATTTCTTTGTGAAGAATTTGCTACACCTAACTCTAAAGACTAGACTTTTTTTTTTTTTTTTTTTGGGGGGGGGGGTTGTTTACTGTCAATTATTTTTTCGAATAATGGAAATTCTAAGAAAAAGTCTCAATTGAAATACTTCTCTAAAAAATATATTTTTTACATTTTGAAGATTGAAAAACCCCTACACCTCTAATACTTTAAAGCATAAGAAACAGTTCTGATAACTGCATGGAAGGTACTGCATTCTGAAAATGTCATTGTCAATTCAATTCAATGTCAATTTTAATTTCATTTCAACTTTCTTTTTCTTTCTATATCTTGAAAGCAATAATAAAACAGTATATGAAACTTGCTAGACCTATCATTGGTCTTTTTATCTTTGTCAATTTTATGTCCCACACTTTCTTCCTGTTCAATACAAGTCTCAAATACCCAATCAGCACAACTGCAGAGGACTACACTACTGCCTGCACTAACACTCATCAGAAACCATGCTAGAATATATAAAGTGCTAGATAAAGTGTTCATTCTGCAGAGTAGATCTGAAACTGCATATGGCACTTAAAATCATAAGCTTTTTTTTTTTTTACAGTGATTCAATTCTCCTGTTGTAAGTTATATAACACAAGCCCCTTATGAGAAGAGATAATAAAGACAAATAATGATTTTGAAATGCTTAGATACCAGGATAATGATCCATATAAATAGATTTAATAATTTTTTTTCCAAAAAAGATTTACCACCACCACCCTATATTAAAAAAAAAAAAAAAAAAAAAAAGAGACAGGAGAGCCCTAGAACATGCTACAGAAGAAGAAACAATTAAGTATCTAGTCATTAACATCACTCTATCTACTCTTCAGTCTAAAAGAGGCAGAAATCCTTTTTTTAGGGGATGAAGAACAGTGGAGAAAAATCGTGTGTGTTACTAGGGCTAAATGGTATGCTTCCACTGGAAGCAGTGGAAAGTGCAGAAGACCACATATGACTGCACAAATAACCTTAATTCCAGTGTTCCTTGTCTTCCTGGAGCTTGACTCCTACTAGACTGATTTTAAACAAGGCTTTTTGTGCAATGTATGTTTATAGAGAATAGTGCTATCTCTGCCTTTCTTCATCTTTGCACCTGTATAACTAGTTCTTTACTGGGGTTGCTGAACTCTTACTTTCAGGCAAAGCCAAACAGTGCAACTACACCTATGAGGAAAATAGCATGGCCTTGTAAGAGTTACTACCAGTTATTTCTCTGAAGAGTTACCACTTTTTCTTCTTTTTGTGTGTCTCGCAATAAGACCTTTCAGTGTTTCTCTGAGTACTGTCAGGGTCAGATGAGGGAGGGCCAATGGGTTTGGGAAAGGGAATATGATACCATTGCTCCAAGGCAGTCTTTTACCATCAGTCACCCCACTACCTTCTGAGCCTGCCTTACAGCCGTTCACCAGCCTTCTCCATACCACATTGTTCCTTTTCTACATCTTGTGCTTGTCAGACATGTAGGATGAAGATAGTCTTGCTGTCCATAAAAGACTGAGAAATGGCACACAAGTAAAGGAAAGTTTATCTTTCTACAAAGTTCCTAAACTTTGAGTCTAACTACTACGTTCTTTACACTGTCTCTAGCAAGAAATGGACAACAGTTCTCTTCCTCTCACTAGCACAGAAAGTAGCTGTAGAGGATGGAAAACACCATATTTAATCTTAATTTTAAAAGTGCATGCAATTTAAGAAAGTTTTGCAATTACAAGGAGCAGAATTTCAGTAATGACCTGTGAAATCAAATCGGGGTCACCCTAATAAACAAAATTATTTTTTTATGTCTGCAAAGAAAAAAATTAAATAGCCATACTTTAAACACAAACAATTCATTTTTCTTTTATATCATTATAAGTGAGAATAAGAATGAGAACTACAGAAAAAAGAATTCAGAATTTTAACAGATTTTTAGTCTGGAAAATGAAGAGTTAAAGTCTCCACAATAAAGTCTCTGCAGGACTTCTACTGGTTATTGGATTTATTTTAAAAATAGCATAATTAAATTCAAAAAAACAAAACTAAGTCACCTTGTCTATGCACACTAAATAGCCAGCTGGTCAAGGGAGGTGATTATCCCACTCTACACTGCATTGTGTGCACTGTGGCCCTGCCTTGAGTACTGTGTGTAGCTTTAGGTGACTCAATATGGTGCCAAGAAGGGCATCAGACTGTTAGAGTGTGTCCAGAGGAGGGCGACAAAGATGGTGAAAAGTCTCAAAGGCAAGGCTTCCAAGGATCAGTTGAGTTCACTTGGCTTGTTCAGCTTGGAGAAGAGAAGGCTGAGGGGTGACCTCATCACAGTCTACAACTTCTTCAAGGGAGGCAATGGAGTTGGAGGTGTTGTTGATCTCCTCTCTCTGGTCATAAGTGATAGGAATGAAACTGGATCAGGAAAAGTTCAGGCTGGACAGAAAAGGTTCTTCATCAAGAGGGTGATCAGTCACTGGAACAGGATCCTCAGGGAAGTGGTTATGGTGCCAAGCCTGTTATAGTTCAAGGAGTCTCTGGACGGTGTCATATGGTTTAGTTTTAGGTGGTCCTGCAAGGAGCAGGGAGTTGGACTCAATGATCCTTATGGGTCCCTTCTAACTTGAGATATTTGAATTCAAATGACTTCTGGCTGCTAGAGGGATGTTACCTTTGTTTTTTCCCCTAAATGTTTTAAACCAACTAAATAAATGCCACTTTTTTGAAGGTTTTTTTGACTTAAATATTTTTTTCAACTAAAAGATAACATTCTCTGTAATAACATTCTCTGTAAAATGAATATTGTGAGTGAAAAAGTCATGCTTGAATTCCTTGAAAATTGAGCAAATTATCAAGATACTGAAACACAAATGATACTAGAATGACTAGTATGTTGGCCGGGTTTTGTTGTAAAGTGTTCAGTCAAAGACATTTCATTCTCTTGGTTCAGTTCTCAGAATCAGAATCACAGAATCATCTAGGTTGGAAAGGACCTTGAAGATCATCTAGTCCAACTGTTAACCTAGCACTGACAGATCCCAACTACACTATATCCCTAAGTGCTATGTCAACCCACCTCTTGAACACCTCCAGGGATGGGGACTCCACCACCTCCCTGGGCAGCCCATTCCAACACCTAACAACACATTCTGTAAAGAAATAGTTCCTAATATCCAGTCTAAACCTTCCCTGGTACAACTTGAGGCCATTACCTCTTGTCCTATTGCTTATTACTTGGTTAAAGAGGCTCATCCCCAGCTTTCTGCAACCTCCTTTCAGGTAGTTGTAGAGGGCAATGAGGTCTCCCCTCAGCCTCCTCTTCTCCAGACTAAACAACCCCAGTTCCCTCAGCTGCTCCTCGTACGACATGTGCTCCAGACCCTTCACCAGCTTCGTTGCCCTTCTGTGGACACGCTCGAGTAATTCAATGTCCTTTTTGTAGTGAGGGGCCCAAAACTGAACACAGTAATCGAGGTGCGACCTCACCAGTGCCAAGTAGAGGGGCAAGATCACTTCTCTGTCCCTGCTGGCCACGTTATTTCTGATGCAATCCAGGATGCCATTGGCCTTCATGGCCACCTGGGCACACTGCTGGCTCATGTTCAGCCAGCTGTCAATCAACACCCCCAGGTCCCTCCCTCACTCCTCCCCAAGCCTGTAGCGCTGCTCAGACATAAAAAGGAAGCCTACAGAGGGTGGAAGCAAAGGCAAGTAGCCTGGAGGAATACAGACAAATTGTCCAAGCAGCCAGGGATCAGGTTAGGAAGGCCAAAGCCCTGATAAAATTAAATCTGGCCAGAAAGATCAAGGGCAACCTAAAAGGCTTCTATCGTTATGTTGGTGATAAAAGGAAGACTAGGAAAAATGTACATCCTCTCTGGAAGGAAATGGGAGACCTGGTCACCCAGGATATGGAGAAGACTGAGGTACTCAACAAGTTTTTTTCCTCAGTCTTCACACACAAGGGCTGCAGCCACACTGCCCAAGACTCAGAATGTAAAGGCAGGAACTGGGAGAATGAAGAACGGACCACTGTAGGAGAAGATCAGGTTTGAGACCATCTAAGGAAACTGAAGGTGCACAAGTCTATGGGACCTGAATAGATGCATCCATGTGTCCTGAGGGAACAGGCAGATGAAGTAGCTAAGCCACTATCTATCATATTTGAGAAGTTGTGACAGTCTGGCAAAGTTCCTGCTGACTGGAAAAGGGGAAACATAACCTCCATTTTTAAAAGGGAAATAAAGAAGACCCAGAGAACTGTAGGCCAGTCAGTCTCACCTCTGTGCCTAGCAAGATCATGGAGTATACCCTCCTGGAAAATATGCTAGGGCACATAGAAAATAAGGAGGTAATAAATGAAAGACAACACGGTTTTACTACAGGCAAATTGTGCCTGACAAATTTGTTGAACTTCTACAACGGGGTTACAGCACTGATGGATAAGGGAAGAGCAACTGACATCATCTACCTGGACTTGAGCAAAACATTTGACACTGTCCCGCACGATATCCTTGTCTCTGAATTGGAGAGATGTGGATTTGATGGATGGACCACTCAGTGGATAAGGAATTGGCTGGATGGTCGCACTCAAAGAGTTGTGGTCAATGACTCTATGTCCAAATGGAGAGCAGTGACAAGTGACATTCCTCAGGTGTTGGTATTGAGAGTGGCACTGTTTAACCTCTTTGTCAGCAACATGGACAGTGCCCCCTCAGCAAGTTTGCTGATGACACCAAGCTATGTATTGTGTTCGATATGCTGGAGGGAAGGGATGACATCCAGAAGGACCTTGACAGGCTTGAGAGGTGGGCCCATGTGAACCTCATGAAGTTTGACAAGGCCAAGTGCAAGGTCCTGCACATGGGTCGGGGCAATCCCAAGCAAAATACAGGCTGGACAATGAGTGGATTGAGAGCAGCCCTGTGGAGAAGGACTTGGAGTAGTAGTAGATGGAAAACTGACTATGAGCCAGCAATGTGTGCTCACAGCCCAGAAAGCCAACCATCCCTGGGCTGCATGAAGAGAAGTGTGACTAGCAGGTCAAGGGAGGTGATTCTCCCCCTCTACTCCACTCTCCTGCTACCCCACCTGAAGTACTCTGTCCAACTCTAAGGCCCGCAACATAAGAAGGACATGGACCTGTTTGAGTGGGTTCAGAGTAGGGCCATGAAGATGATCAGGGGGCTGGATCACCTCCCCTGTGAGGACAGGCTGAGAGAGCTGGGGTTATTCAGCCTGGAGAAGGCTCTGGGGAGACCTTATAGTGGCCTTCCAGTACTTAAAGAGGGCCTAAAGGAAAGATGGGAGGGAGTCTTTATCAGGGAGTGCAGTGATAGGACGAGGGGTAATGGTTTTAAATAGAAAGAGGGTAGTTTTACATTAGGTATAAGGAAGAAATTCTTTACTGTGAGGGTGGTGAGGTACTGGAACAGGTTGCCCAGAGAAGCTGTGGATGCCCCCTCCCTGGAAGTGTTCAAGGCCAGGTTGGATGGGGCTTTGAGCAACCTGATCTAATGGAAGGTGTCCCTGCCCATGGCAGAGGGTTTGTAACTAGATGATCTTTAAGGTCCCTTCCAACTCAAACCATTATATGATATGATTCTATTATATGATTCTATGATGTAAAAGTAGTAGAACAGAAAACTGAGAACATAAAAAAAATATATAACAAAGTAAACACATTCCCAGAAGACTCTGTAGAGCAAATATCTCAAAACTCTAAGTCAGAGAAAGTGCCCACGATTGCACTCCAGTTCAGTAGTTCCCAATCAATGAACAAACAAAATGCCAGATGAGGCACTGAGTCACATGCACAATGTTTCTCTTCCATTTTATAGGTATTATTTCTTAGGTCAAATAATGACTGCTACATATTGAAGGGAGATGGACAGCAAGCTAAACTCCTGATGCCGTCAACATTGTTGGAAATGAAAGAGTAGGAGGAGCTGGTAAAGAGAGGGCTCATGAACATAAACAGGCCACAAACAGAAGTCCTTGAAGTGGGAAGTGGTCTTCTCAAGGACTTTTTCAAAGTATTGTGTGGTGATAATGATGTTTTCTTCTTTTTTTTTAATTCTTTTTTATTTTTAATAGTTTTTATTTTATTCTCTCTTTTTGAGAGAAGGGAAATTAAACTGCAAGGCTGAATAGGCTCTTTCCTTCACATAAAATATTTGCCTATTTTCCCTAAGATAGTTGTCAATGCAAGGATGGACCTCTGTCCTTTCTTTTCTTTTCTTCTCCCAAATCTTTTGGAAAGAAGGATGAAAAGCAAAATGTAATGTTTGTGAAATCTAAATGCAAAGAAATATGGACAGCAAATAGTTATTCCTAGGTATAATGAGATACTGCATGCCCACTGTGAATCAAAGTAACATAAAATACTTTTTAGAATGAATGGTGTAATGGGATAAGAACAAAAGAATTCTAGTAGCTGCTGAATTTGTTTCCAAAAGACATTGCTTCAGCCTCTCAAGAAAATGTTAAGTGCTATGAGGACAATTCAAAGATATATTCAGACTCCTAAACGGCTGTAAAAAAAAAATGTATCATTAGAGCAGATGAAAGAATGAGTCTCAGCTAGCTCCAAGTCAATGGTTACCTTCTGTACTGTGTAAGCATAGTGTAGCTTAACCTAGAACAACTAAGCCAAATGAAGTGGAATTAGAAAAAAATAAACAAAACACACAGAATTGGCCAGTTTAAGAAAACCTTATGTTAAAGGACAAAGTCAAACTCCCAAGTCATAGTACAATCCTTGAACCAAATTCCTTTAGCTAAATTCTCAAACCTGTAAGTCATTTTTGAACCCAGGTTTTCTCATTGAAGGTACATGTTCCACAAACTTTGTAGGTAGTATTTTTTTTACATATACATACATGCATATGTATACGTGTCTGTATGTGTGCATGGAAGTGTTATCTAAGCATACATATACACATATACACATATATACATATATATATATGTTGTGCTGAGGGAAGATTTTGCAAAATAGAAACTGGAACCAAGATTCATTTTAATAATTCACATATTTTTCTGCAGAAGATACTCGATATAAACTCTGTAAACTGTATTTGCAACTTATGGCATACACAGTGTATGATAGCAAATAATTATCTCCAACTGTTTTTTCTCTAACTGCTGAGTCCATGAATGTTGTGAAGACAAAATAATAATGTTTGATTTGGGGAATCTTTTATATTCATTTTTATATTCAGTAGAGAACAGTAAGTACAGAAATGAGGAAAAAATGGCATCATGTATGAAGTCTTTACAAGATGCAAAATTTTTAGAGCAAATGCTATTGTAAGCATGATACAAGAAGTCAGAGGACTAGGGGTTATTTGCTTCCACCCTCCACCAAGAACTTGTTTCTGAAATTTCATGTTTCAAAAACTGCTCAACAGGTTTTTGGTGCCAAGGGCTATTTGACTACTTCAACATATCGAAAGAAGAGGGCTGAAGGATAAGAAGAGGATGTAAGAAAGCAAGACAAAGAAAACTTGAAATTAGATGAAAAATAAAGTAAACTAAAATAGTATTTAAAAAAAAAAAAAAAAAAAAGGAATATCCAATCATTTAAATTTGATCAGAATGAGTAAAATGCCCCGCAATTCTACTTTTGTTTTTCTTAGGCACTGTAGTTCTTGCTGAACCAGATGGCATGACAAAATCAGATTACATAGACACATGTCTCATACGTAACTGGGATCATAAGGTAGTCCCACATCTCCAGGAGGAATAGAGCACCTTTGGTCAATTCCTTTTTTCCTATTTCACCTAACTTTACAGGGGTCTGGAGTTGCAGGTCACATACTGAATCTGACTGATTTAATACAAATTTAAAGATTGTCTGTCTTTTTTATTTTTTGGTTGTGTGTCATTTTCTCCACTGGGATGTTCGGAAGTTCCCAAGAACCTCTTAGCAGCTACTCATTACTTGTTTTTTTCCCAAATAAAGCTCTGGAAAGCAAGAATGTAAAAAATATTCATAATTTTGATGAAATCAAAAACCATAATTTTTTTTCTGTATATTCCTAGTTAGAAACATGCAATTTATTTTTTAAGCAAACAGAGTAGGTTAGTGAGCAAGAGAAAAAATGATTACTGGTTTCCTATATTATGAATAATTTTTTAGACTGAAGATTACTTAAGTAGCTATCAGGCAAGGTTTTTCTTTATGCTAGGTCATTCTCTGTGTCCTGCCCATGTAGACTGTTGGTGTTTATTGAAGTGAAGGTTTCAGTATGATCTCAGCCTCATTAATCTCTTTTCTACTGTGTTGATTATAGCTATAAAGCCTGTAATACTCAGGGACCTCTTGCCCTTCCTGCTAATTTCAACCAACATAGTGAATGGGCTCAAAACTGTAAGGAAGAATATACCCAGAGACACAAACAGAAAGGAAAAGCACGATTGCATAAGCCAGCCTTATCTTCCTCTTCTTAGGGAGCCACATTAAAAAAACATTTATTGACTATGGGAATTTTAAGTGGAGGGATTCTTTTCTGGAAAATAGCAAGATGGATTTGTCATTTTCTTATTTTTTACTGCCATGAGAAGGTTTCTTGATTACCATAGGAATACCCCAGTGAGAAAATTTTACTCACATGAATAAAACGTGTTGGACCAGAGTCTAAGAAAGCATTCTAATTCCTTTAGGCACACCAATATTATCAACATCAGCACCACTATCCTGAGGTAGAGCTTATTTGCCACTTAACATTCCTGAATGTGTTGTGCAACAGACTAGCACAAAGTAACTCTGCCCAGATGTTCAACATCACACAGTTGGAGCAGACAGCATGCACTGTGCACAAGTAGTTTATGTATACACAAGCGTGACCTACCTGAATATTATTTAATAAACAAGATAGAATTAGTGACCTAAGTGGTCAAAGGCACTAAGAGCATGGCCACAAAATCACCTGTCTCATATATATTTTTGTGAAAGAGTTTGTGAAGGTCTAACTCAAATGGGGCTGCGATCAGCTTTTCATTGCTTACATGTTGCTTTTGTTAAGTATATGGGAAAGAGCACTGGACCAGAAAGTTGTGAAGTAGCTGTTGCATTTTTGTTTAAAACACTGTGTAAGCACTTAACAGGATTTGTTGGATGATACCAATAAATTTAACAAATCTACTTTTACATAAATTACTTCAGAAATGCAGATTCAAATAAATTGTTAAAGCTATATACGGAAAACACTTAACAAACATCAAGCCCATTAGCAAGCTTGTTTATATCCTATATAAACAGGATAATGTTTTTATATTTCAAGGGATTATTTGACTTTGAGTCATTACAAAGAGTCATTCAAAGTAGATTATGAAGTCTGAAGCTGAGTTAAGGTTTTCAAAGCTACATCTTTGTTGCTTTTAGTTGTACCATATTCATATGCATCACTACTGATTAAGATATCAAATATTAATAACGATACACTTTTTAAGAATTTTACTACTTTGAGGGTCCCTGACGTTCTTCGCCAGTCTGTTGCTGTGCTCAAAATCCTTTCCTGCAGTACCAAGCCAGATGTTGACAGGAATTCTTGAAATATTTTGAAGAGAATTTATATCATCTCTCTGCATCAGAATGAGGGGATCATTTTATCAGTTACAGCAGGGCATGTAACTGATAAAAATTTTATCAACTATTGAAGCTTTGAGATCCAGTTCAATTTTAGAGGAAAATTAGAGCAGTGAGTGCTTCAAATTATAATAGTCAGTAGGATATAAAACCAAGTCAATTAAAATAAAGAATTGAACAATTTGGTCATTTTTTCCAAAGATATTTAGCAAGCATACAGACATCTCTCATAGACGTCTGTGGAGATATGGGTAAGAAAGCGATGAGACATGTCCTTGAACATGAAGTAGTCCTGAGCTTTCAACAAATATTTGTGACTGAACTAAGTAATGGATTCATCTATTTGATATAATTTTGGAATAAGGGGGGAAATAAAAAGGTACAAAGCAACAAAGAAAATCAATGGAAGATCAGAGGAGTTTTTTCTGTTGGAGTAATTCTTTTAAATGAGATAGTTGTTTGTACCCTTCTTTTTTTCTAATATAGTGTCAATTCCAAAAGAATCAAGGAGAAAAAGAGCAAATAAGAATAAAGCTAATATTTACAAGTACTTGCATCTCTATAAATTACAACAGAAAAAAATTCACATCTTCTTTGATGATAGACAATCTAGAAAAGCAGGAATTCAGACCATAAATTCTCCCTGTCCTGTTTCTTATACTGCTAAGATATTCTTTATGGTCTCAAAATTTCAACAACCCTTCTTAGGACAGATGCCCCTTTTTAAGTATAATCTACAGAAGAAAATAAATATATATTTTTTTAAAACCCACGAAAAAACCTCAAAGATTGTCTTCATACTCCCCTACGAAACTTTAAAAAATCAACTCTTGAAAATTTCCAACTGAGATAAAACACTTTAAGTATGTCCTTATATGTCTAGGAGCTAGTACATGTGAATAAACAAGGACTGAAGAGAGGAGAGGAGAGCGTGGCAATGTTTCGACCAAGATTTGTCAAGTATTTTACATCTGCTATGAACTTACATTAGGAACCTGGGATTAGGCATGGAATCTGGGTGCAAAGAACTCAGGAACACAGATGAATTTAGTTCTGCAGTTCTAGTCAAATTCAAATTATTATTAGAGTTAGGACAAAAAAATGTAAAAAATTAAAGTCAGTGGAGATACAAGATATGAAGTGTCTTGCTGTGCTAAAGAGGGAGAAGTGGGATGATTATATTTTCAAAGCAATAATTATTTCTATTTTTTTTACTCTCTCCATAACTTGTTTCTTTTAAAAGTACAATATTCCTGCATTACACCAGCACCAGGAATCTAAGATATTCCTACGGACTATGAAAAAAGGAGGAATTAACTACTTTAAACTGTGTTTGGTTTTTACGTCTGCTTCCAAATTTTCAGTAAGCTAAACTAAGACACAAGAGAAATAAAGAACCAGATGTCCACTTTAAAGACAAACATCCACCAGATAATGGGAATTCAAAAACACTTTCACAAAAGCATCTAAATAATTGCTATCAACATTGAAATGTACAAATCCTAATAGAAGAATAAAGGTCCAGCCAGCAAACTCTCCTGTCTCTGGAGATCACAAATAGCAGATATGTAGACAGAAGTGTAAAATACAGATAAGCAATACTCCCCTTCTGCATCCAGTGATGCGTGTCTCAATCAACAGATAAACCTTGTAATGACTTTCTGCTAAACAGGTTTTGGTGAATTTCTTTTTCATTTATTTGCCCAGTCCTTTCTGAAGTCACCTAAATCTTTAGTATCCACTACAACTTGAGAAACAGTCCAGTTATTATGAACATGATTTTTTTCTTCACAAACTCTTTAGAGAAAACCAGATGAGGAACACCAATGAACAACCAGTCAAAACAGGGACAACTTTAAACACAATTCACTAGGCTGAAGAATTCATTGACTCAACTTACATCTACATTTAGCGCATTAGCAAAAAAATAAAATAAAATAAATAAAATAAAATAAAATAAAATAAAATAAAATAAAATAAAATAAAATAAAATAAAATAAAATAATAAAATTAATAAAAATAATAAGCATGCCGTTATAACAGTATGTAATAGTACACTTCCTGACTGGTCTTCTTCATGAATTAGATTTTCAGTGACTTCATCATCTTTTCAGAAAAACCCAAACAACCTTTTCTCTTTTTGTAATCTAAGTAAAAGGCAGAAAGAATGCATGGCCATTTCAGAAAAGTTTCAAACTTTCATTATGCTTCTGTGAAAAAAGCTACATTAACCCAGGAATACTTCACCGCAAAACTGAATAATGATCTCTTCCCTACGAAAAACTCAGCCAGCAACATTTTGTTTTCTTTTCATACTTATACTTTACACTTAGTAAATTAAAAACATTACATTGTGATTATTGAGTAATATCTTTCTCTGCAAAGTTAAATTGGTTACCAAATGACAATGACTGAAATTGAAGGAAGAATACAAAAAATAAGAAAGTAAGCTTGTTTCTACAAGACCAATGCTTTGTATCACACATTTCGTAACACATAGTGATTTCTTATAAATAATACATTACTTTTAAATCTTTTTTTATGAGAAAATATAATGCATGCAGAAAAAAATTCAGCAAAAAATCTGTATTTTAAAAAGAACAAAGTGATTGTATACCTAAGCATGTCAGATGCAGCAAGAAAAGCAGTTTATAAAGATTTGAAGTGTATTTGTAATATACTGAGAAAAGTGACTTTATAAGAACAGAATTTTATATATGACATATTGCAGTGTAGAAATACTTGCAGAAATTATACTTTTGGCAAAACTGTAATTAAGAGGCACTAGATAATAGAGGAAGAACCACTGCATATACTGTTGGTGTGACATGACTAAATGGTAATTAATCTAGAGACCATTAATAATCAGAAAGCAATTATACTAGAGAGTCCATATTAGAAAGTAGTTGAGTGCCATTCACTAGCTAAGTTGATGATATTATTTATACAGTAATTTAGCATTGTTATGTGTTGAATAATGTTATGAAGTATCTGCTATACATATTATTCAAGTAATTCTTCCCCATTCTGATTAAATACCATCTATTAAATATCAGTAAAAATAGAATAAACTTCTTTCTGTCTTGACATATAGCTTTAAATCTGTTATACTTTACTCAAGCTTTTAAGTTATGCCTGTATAATAAACTATAACTGAAGTTGTTAAAAAAAACTCTCTTCAGTGTTGTTACTGTTTAATTGAAGACATTTACATATCCAAGTATATTATCTGCTTTTTCACCCAGGCAGTAAAGGATTTCAGGAGTCACTCTGTTTGATTTCCACAGACAGTATAAACTAAATAGATGCTGTAATTTCTTGCTTAATCTATGAATTATTCTGTGCAGGTAAGAGGGATACAATGGCCAAAATGATCACTGGTGCATGACTACATACACACACACACAATACTTATAGACGTATATCTTCTATCTGTTTACAGAAAAAAGTGTGTCTCAGCAAGGAGACATGTTTTCACTAGACTCAAACAGGGATTACTCATCTCTCTGTTATAAGCAACAAACTATCAAGTCAACCAGCTGTCTAAGGGTGGAATGTGTTTGCACTTAGTAATCTTAACTTCACAAATTAACAACTTCATAGTACTATTTTATGCTACTACTACAATACATAGCATAAAATATTTTGAACAATATTCCTGCAGACTGACAGGATTTTATCCTTGTGTTTGCCTCCTCCCTTTCAGAAGGGTTCTTCAATCTTCTGTAGTTCCCTGTCTTTGAAATAAAATACCGCTGAAGTAACTTGTCTGACTCTTGAAAGGATGACAAACCTACATGTCATTACTCCTGAAGAAGCACCGTGTAATTGCTTCAGGGTACTTTGAATTATTTGTATTTTTTGAAAAATCAGTGAAAGAGTTGTTACTATTCTGCAGGTTTTCTGACTAGCTGCACAATGAAGTCCCCTTTACACTGAATTTGACCCTAAGTTATACATTGAATAATGTATACTTTGTATACATTAATAATGTATAACTGTGAAGATATTTGGAAATGAATGCCCAGATCTTGGAATCTCTGAGGTAATATACCACATGTCTCAGAAAAAAGACTTCACACAACTGTCACTGTCACTAATGAGTGAGATAAGGAAGCTTATTAGAAATTATAAAACATCCTTGGAAGTAATATTTTTATATGTATATATAGCTACACACGTACACATGTAGAAAATATAGACATGTTTATATAGAAAATATACCTACTCTTCCCCCTTCTCTGCTCCAACAAGAAAAAGAGAATCAGACATTTGTAACTTATATATTAAAATAAGTGAGGTAGACTAAAAAAAAAAAAAATAAAGAGGACTGAGGAACAGCCTCTAAGAAAATCAAGAAAATGATAACGCCTTTTCCAAATGCACTGAGAGAAGAAAGTCTAGCAAAGAGTCTGAAGGGCCAATAGATTATCAAAGCATAGCGAAAACACTCAGAGGAGGTAAGGCTACACTAGAATACTAAGGGAAATATATGCCTCCCTATTTGTTGTGCTGAAATTTGGAGAGATTCCCATGCCAGAAGCTTTTCTTTCCAGGGGAGGTGCTGAACAGATCTGTGTCAGATTGAAATGCAAGTAGAAAAGGCTTAAAGCAAACTCATAAAATGAATAGCAACAAATCACTAGGACTAGAAGGTATTCAGTAAAGAGTTCTTGATCAGCCTAGAAATGAAATAGCTATCTGTGGACTGTAAAATTCATACTCTTGGAACAAGAGGATTGCAAAGTGGTTAATGGGGCATAGTCCATCACCAAATGTGCTGAAATTTAATGTATACATGTTTAAGAATTCAATCAGATTAGTTTTTTATTAAAAACAGAAAGAAAGGGAGAAAAAAGCTTCAGGGTCTACCAAGTACAAAGAATTCTCTGTTGATGAAGCCGTTCACCTCAAATTACCAGAGAGTGCAAAATTTCCACTACATGTTCACAAGGTTCTTCAAAACACATTAGGTATACACTGAGGCAGAGGCAAGTAGTAGGCTAAATGGATCCTGCTCTGACCCCATGCATGAGTGCCTGGGTTTAGGTTTGTTTGTTTTTTTACTGTTTCAAGATCTTTTACTAACTTAAAAATGTTAGTCGCTAAGTACTACTGCAGATACAGTATGTCTGCTTCTGTTAGATTAAGGTGACCCAAGTAACAGCTACCTTCTGTTTACATGACAAACTAACAAAAATGTCTCTGAAATGATCCATCTTGATACTGAAATGAATGAGAAAGAAAAGCATCATACGGCAGTGTTCTTCTAATTGTGTATCAAGTATAGCATGGCACTACTCATTTAACCTAGTCTGTTATAAGCCATCTGTAATTCCTAATGTTAGGAATCTAATAATTTGAAGCTAAGCTCCTAATAAAATGTTGAACTTTTCACAGATTCAAAGACATTTGGAAGATTTATTTTCAAAAGTCATATAATTATAATAGAGACAATTTAATTAGAGACTCAAAGATGTTCTGTAATTGAACCCTGCAGCACAATCTTTATTCCAAGAGAAAAGCAGCTTACTTTGCTTGACAGAGTTGAACAAGTGTAAAAAGGGAAAATCAACTTCAGAAGCAAAGGCTTAGAGGTAGTTGTTTGTTACCTAGAACAAATAATTGTGTTTGAAACCCAATTTATTTTCACATTTGTGTGGTCTTGGGGCAGCTTACCAATGCAGCTTTCTCTGAGTGTTCAGTACTGACTCAATATGAACTCAATAATTCTCATGTAACACATAAAATGAAGACTGGAGTGCTGATAACATATATCTGGGCATTCATTTGTAAATGTCTTTGCAGTCTCAAGTTGGAATTTACAATTTGGCGTCGAATCCAGGAAAAAAAAGGACGGGGAGGAAAAGCCTAAGCTTCTTTGGCATCCATCCCTAAAGCCTGTATTTCACAAGAATGAAATACAGATCAGATACAGGATGCTTGGTAGATTTTTTTCTACCTTCTAACCTTCTCCTGAGCTCTGTCTCTCTTTCATCTATATGCAGGTACATGTGAGACAGCCTAGGAAATGCTGAAAGAAGGAAAAAAAATTATTAAACATACGCTATGTCAAATTGATATAAATAAACTTCTTATATATGTATGTATATTAAAATGTGTGGTCATGAAGAAAAACAGGAGAGTAGAGACCGGTTCTCTAGTCCACACAGACTTCTATGATTTTGCACTATTCATAAACCAACTTATTTCCCACACAATTCTTTATTTCTTTTTAAAATTTTTAATGAGGAGAATTATCTTGGAAACTTGAGCAGGATCTCTTGAGCTTAAAGCTGAATAAAATTATATGGCCTTTGGTGGTCTTCAAGTAGTTTTACAAAACTGGACGGGGTCTTGTTAATGAACAATTTAGAGAATGGCAAACAGAAATATGCAGTACATAGTTGCTTAAATTCAGCTGCACCGTAATGTCCAATTATTTCATGAAACATGATCCCTCTTAAATAACAGCTGGAGGTGGTTCAAATTGCAGTGAAATTGAAAACTAGCATAACTAACAAATGAAGAAAAAAAAAAGAGATGCAGTACATAGGTCTTTAAGGTTTAGATCTCAAGGTTTTCTTGAAAATTAAACCTAATAAGAGAGATTGAGAAAAACTGTATTCACAGTACTTATAGGTTTGATGATGGATGATGAAGATTTGGATCTTCTCAAGTATCTCCAACAAAGGAAGAGTCTTGTAAATAAAGGGTGATACCACTGTCACCTCGTCCTTTCAAATGTAATGTTAAAAATCCCAAATGAAAAATTTTCAGCAAATTAATCTGAAAGTTTAGGTTGATTTTGATAAACAAAGGAATCTCAGGATAAGAGAGGCTACACAATCAGAGCTGGACCTGGAAAGGAGAAGAATAAACAGGGGATAGGAAAGAGAGGAAAGAAAGGACTAGGAGAAAGGACTAGGTTCTTGAGTGTCTATAAAACCAATCTGATTGCAAGGTTCTGCATCTGACCTTGCTCAGTAGGATGATATGCAAAGATGAAAGTGTGGTATACAGAAATGATAAAAAAACCCAAAACAACAGCAAACCCTCACAATTGTCAATGGGAAATCTTTCCCTAACCCCCTTCAGGAAGAGGGGGGGGGCGGAAAGTTATTATCAGAGAAAGTTAATTTATGAAGAAAACAAGAAAAATAAAAGAAAGTGATTTTTGATAGTTTTTGATTCGTAAGGATGTTAAGCATTATAGGAATAAGATTTCTTTTGGGGAGAAGACAGCACTTTTGTGACATTGTAACATAATGCAGCAAACCTCTGAATCCACTTAGATGACTGGTTCTATAAGTTTGAGGTGCAAATCTGGAATAATTTTAGAAAATTAGTGGAATTTCACTAGGGTGAGACTGTTGTCAACTAGAGAGAAAGACATTAGAGTTTGATCTTTAACTGTTGGTGGACTTCTGGACACAAGCAGCATATCAGAAATTTTAGCAGAGTTTGACCTTCAACATCTATACTTCTTTGTACTTGTCAGAAAACTTAAGTTAACCACTGAAAAATAGCTTCTCTGATCATTGTTATTTCAGCAAAGCAGGTCAACGTCCTGTCAGCTTTCTCATGTAACCTTCCCCTTGTTACAATTCTAATCCATCAAGGTAACTTCAAGGATAGTTTCAAATTATTTTTCCCCAAGGTAGCATTATGTTCACACTTACTTACAACAAAGGCTCAGCATTCTCAAATCCTTCCCATCGCTTGTCATGAACAGATGGCACAATAAAGACAGAATGATTTCCTTACTCTCAAAACTTAGGGGAAGAAGAAATTGTTAGGAAAAACAAAATTGACACTATAAATATTTCTGAAGCTGCTTATAGGTTAGTACTCCAGAAGTACAGTAGCAGCAATATGCTTCTTGGCTTCTAGCACTACTGTCATCAATATGTGATTGGAAGTTAAAAGAACACAAAAAAATTAGAAACAAAGCCCTTTTTGCCACAACGTGAAAACTATGAATTCCTTTTCTTAATTGGCTGAGAGTACTAAAAATCCCAGATGACCTTTACACCACGACACAGTGAGCAAAAGAACTGTTGAAAAGTGGATGGGTGATGAACTCTGGAGTGGCAGACACCGTAATCAATATCAATACACTCTTCATTGCTGCTATAAATCGGAGCTTATTAAAAGTGAAAACATTCCTGATTCCTTGTGGGGTGGGCTTTAAGCTGTTTTTGTATCAACTCCCTCTGGTACCTCCATGAGGCAGAGAGCAGCAGAGTCTCTGCTGTCTGATTCCTGCTCTTCTACTCATTACAGCAACAAGGAGGCACAACCACACAAAACACCCACAAGTTTTCACTCTCTCTAACTAAAAACACACATCAGGCCATCTCCTCCAGATTAGCAAGGAACCCTCCTCAGCCAGTGTTGCACAATGGTAGAATGTGTCCTGCTCCT
Source organism: Strix uralensis (assembly GCF_047716275.1). Classification (NCBI taxonomy): domain Eukaryota; kingdom Metazoa; phylum Chordata; class Aves; order Strigiformes; family Strigidae; genus Strix; species Strix uralensis. Next base: position 129,481,088 of record NC_133972.1, on the reverse strand, counting down.
CAGTGACCCTTTTAAGAGATGGCCAGAGCAGGAATCACGATTTATCAAAGCCTAAATCCAGATAACCTAGGAGACTCCTGAGTGCTCTAAAAAAGAAATAATTAAGTCTCTGTGTTCCTCTGACACTGTGGGACTCTTCATAACAAGAATGTTTTGTCAACAAGCAAAATAAGAATTTCTTGGTTTTCTGAGTGCAAGACTAATTAACCAACCTATCTAGAAATTAAGGAACATAAAACCTCATCAATTCTAGGGAGAGCATCTCTCTCTCCTTTCTTCTCCCATCTAAATTTACTGAAATATCTGAAAAGGAAACCTAGAACTGGAGACAGTACTTGCATTTACCTTTTCTACAGAAGAGCATAAAGGAACAAACATATAGATAATATACTTTTGCATAGCTTAACATATTCCTGGAAAGAGGTCAGAGAATAGGGTACTGAGTGTGATACGGTATCCAAAAGAGAAAGAGTTTTTCTCCACCTACTAACTGAGACACCTCAACACTCAACTGTAGCTGAGACAGTGAGTCTTTAAAAAAAAAAAATCACACAGGAAATGCTTTTTTCTTGCTATTTGACAGCAGATTGAATATACAACTGTTAACAGTGAATTTTAGGATAAAACTAATAAAAACGTCTGAGCTGACTAAAGGAAATATCATGCCCATCAATCTGCATTCAAAAATCCTCTGACATGTAGTGCAAAATCCAGGCATACAAGAAGAATATGCTTACATTATACCACCTGGTCATTATACAGTGCTTTGTTTATGCATTCTGTTCTCTTTTGTGATTAAAATTTCCTGTAGAAATGTTGCTGAAGAGAAAAAAAAGAGAAAGAAAAAAAGACAGGAAACAAAAAAGAAAACATTGCTAACATACAAGAAAGAATAGTGACTAGATGGGAGGAATCTTTTCTTATTTTGTCTGTCAATAGCAATACAAGTAAACAATTAAAATACAAAAATCATCATATTTGATATTTTTTGAAGCAAGATGAAAACCAAAATTAGATTTTAAAAATGAGTCATTTTGATTATGGAAAACAGTACTATAAAAACTCTCAAAGTCACGGTTACTAGGAGAAAAATCATCCATGTTAATTAAGGGTATTTTCTAACTTTGCATTTAAAAGAAAGATTACAACATATTTTATATTGATGTTCTTACAGAGGATATTCTTCCATAGAGAATAGCTCCTATATTAATATTGATGATATGCATATTGGCTTTTTGAGTTGGCTACAGTTTGCTCTCCTACAAAATACTTTAGAAATGCTACATATCTGCAATTGCCCTCTAATTCCATCAATGATATTAAGACAGCTTTAGGGATTAGTTCAAATCTTGGTGGTTTGAGGGCACTCCTTGATTTTAATAAAGAAGCCTACGCAAAAAGCAAGCTGTAAGTTTAATTATAATTAGGTCAGAGCTAAACTAGGCCATTTTTTCTTTGGGCCAAATCAGAAGCCAGAGGAAAAATGTCAGGCTAAAAGGGTTTTGCTACAAATGACAATCAGTAGTTACACAACTAAGGAAATGAACCAACCAAGGAAATGAACCAGCCAGGGGCTCTTACAGAGAAAAGCAATGGCTGCATATGAGTATTTAGGATCAGTTATGGGAGCATAGCCATTGCAAATGTCCAGTTCCCCAGGAGGGAAAGGAATGCATGAGTGGAACTGGAAAGATTTCATTTTCCTGTAGATTACACTATGTGAAAGAGGTGGGACACATCTGAGAACTGCCATACTATAACATACCATTAATTTATCTAGTGTTGCGTTATCCATTTCTGTCAATGAATATTGCATAAAAGAAAAGATTGAATGTTGTATAATATATCTAACTCTATATACTTTTACATTTCCTGTTCACATGTATCAGAGATCTTCCCCCACACACCAGCAGTCATACTATAACATAGCTTGAATCAAGCACCTGAAGACTTCAGGCTCAGCCAAATACCATCACTGCATAACTAAGCATGATTCTGAACATTATTTGACATCCCTTTTTTTTCGAAAAATAGTCATTTTTCTGATGCAAGTCACCATTCCTTGGGCCATCATCCAGACTGCATTATTTAACAACCACCTATGTGTCTTCAAATCTCCCTTAAAATCAGGATCTTAAAATAGATAATTCATGTGCAGATATCAGGGAGGAATCTGTCCAAAAGGCATGTTTTGTAAGACAAAATAAAGAATGAAGAAACTGAGAAAAAAAATTATAGACTTCATCATATGAATAAAGTAAAACAGAAAAAGAGCAAAAATGAAAAGCCAGGTCAGCCTTCTGTTGTCTGAAGAGAGCTTTTGATTAAAATCAAATGAACACATCAACAATATTTGTTAGAATAGCAGTCATGTTTATTCTAAGTATCAGATCTTTCATAAAGCTAAATGCCTCACAGGAGATCCTGAACATCCTCATTGCCCTGATTCCAGCAGAGCTGGAAGACCAGTAACAATGATGGAAGCTTGTGCTCTGCCCTCTGATACAGTGTGCTTCTCACACCCACTATGACTTGCTGATGCAGTCCCTCTTTGTGTGTTCAGTGCCATTTAACTATATCCCGCTATAACACTGAGAAATAAATAGTCAGCCTCAAAATAGAGTGCATAAAAGTGGGAACAACCTCATGGAACTGTTCCCTCCAGTGCATTTACTCTAATGCCTTTCTTAGATCAGTAAATTCGTGTTGCAGAGAACATTTCCAGGTACTGGGACTCAGGCATCCATACTGTTAAATTACTAGGATTGCCCCAGACACAGTTTTTGTCCAGATGAACTATCACTCTTTGAGCAATTCTCATACATGATTCGGTATTTAGCAGGAATAAGTTTAAAGGCAGTCACTGTGTTTTGAATGGTAAAACAGGGTAACATCATGGACCAAGACACAGGCCATTCTGTCAGTTGGCTTTAGGGCCACTGAATGCTCCTAGGAACATTTGTGTCTACACTAATAAACAGAGTTGCAGAAGAATGTATGAATAGGCTAGACTAGATTAGACTAGACTGTTTCAGTTGGAAGGGATCTACAACATTCATCTAGTCCAATTGTCTGACCAATTCAGGGCTGACCAAAAGTTAAAGCACGTTATTAGGGCCATTGCGCAAACACCTCTTAAACATTGACAGGCTTGGGTCATTGACCACCCATCTAGAAAGCCTCTTCCAGTGTTTGACCATCCTCTCTGTAAAGAAATTCTTCCTAATGTCCCCTGGCACAGCTTTGAATCGTTCTTTGTATGTGTCCTATCACTGGATACCAGAGAGAAGAGATCAGCACCTCCCTCTCTACATCCCCTCCTCAGGAAGCCATAGAGAGCAATGTGTTCTCCCCAAGAGAAGTGGATCTATAAAGAGAAACAGTTGGTGAGGATTGAATGTTCACACTAAACCCTCCAAAATGCATAGACTATGAAAAAGCTCCAGTTTCATTGACTGAACAAGCCTTTACTGTGAGAATGTGTTACACGCACTCTGAGAACATCTCCTCTGGGTTAGTTTAATTTGAACAGTTTGTACACCCCAGGATTATTCCTCAGTGCGAATCAAAGTGTGGTATAGCAGTTGGCTGGGAGGTTTTCTTCAAAAACACACTCCTGATTCAACCTGAAATATGATGTAGGCACACTTTAAATTTACCAGTATAAACAGCATACAAATACTAACCACTAGAAAAAGAGAAAAAAGAAAAAAAATTTCTCATTTCCTATATATGGGTAATATATTTGTAATTCTGATTTATGTACTTACAGATATTATGCTAATCAAGAAATGACTGAGTAAATCAGGTGGTCCCTCAAGATTATATAATGTTGCTTGATTTTCTGTTAACAGGAGGATCCCTTTGCAGAAACCATAGCAGAAAAGCAATGATTGCCATATTTACACAAAACTGCTTTGTATTGTGCTACTAGGGGTGGAAGCACAGCCCCACTATTTGTCATGGACTAATTCAAACTGCTTTTGTTTCACCCACAAGGGTTGGGTTTTTTCCCTATCTTATTTTCTTTCCCCTCTTTGCCCTGTTGAGAAAAAAGGGGGAAGGGAGGGAAGTGATAGAGTGACTTGGTGGGTATCTGGCATTTAGCCAAGGTCAAACCACCACATACTGGTTGACCAGCAATCAGATACTCAAGTGTTGTTTAATTATAATAAGAATCTAGCCTACAGTCAATCAATTGAAAAAATAGTATTCTGAGATAAAAATCGGTGTTCAAACGAACCTACCAGTGGGAACTATAGTATAAAATCAAAACAAATTATCAGTTCAAATAAGCTGAACCTTAACTTTGTAGTATAAGGTTATCACAAATGGCTTGTTTTGATAGATTTATAAATGGAACATACTGAAATATTCCTGTGGAACATGATAAGACACAAGTAGGTGTGATTAAAAAAAAAAAAAAAAAAAAGAAAATCAGTTATACTGAAATAGCACAAAATGTTTAATAAAATCATCAGGACATATTACTCTGTATAGACAAATAAAGGACAGTCAAAAAAGTTTACATCAGGGACTTCTGGTCCCAAAAGCTTTACTTATTAAGCTAGGTAGTAGAAAGTTTTTACCGAGTTTTGATAGACCTAGTTGTATTCTAAATGCATAGCTAATACAGACAATGTTAAGAACTTTCAAGAAATTTAAGAAAACAAGATACAATATGCTATTATATTAGAAATTGTGCAAAAAACATTATTGCAGTCAAAAATTCGAAAGTCTAGATTTATTTCACTCTGATAGTTATTAAGTATTGAAGTTACAAGTTTAAACTTGAATGCTGTGAAGACTTGTTTTATACCTCTTGAAATACTTTGGGGGGGTATTTGTTCTTTCACTTGAGACAAAGGTGTAGATAATGTTATGAATATACTCTGTCTTCCCCCATTTCAACTGGTATTTGTATGAAATAATTAATGTATAATGGTATTTGTATGAATTAATTCCCTGCATTTCTAACTCTTGCCTTCTCCCAAACTCTCCCAAGGCTTTATAAATCCTTTTTGTTCTTATCCGAAACCTTTACAAAGCTCTGTGAGCAATCGCTAGAAATAAGCATTAGGCCCATACTCTGGCTATTTCATCCCTTGTATGTGACCCCCTTCTATTGCGTATACAAAATACAAGAAGACTGCCTTCCTGGTGGTAAGTGGGTGATTCTTCCTCAGATTGCTTCTGCGGTAAAAAAGAACATTGTACTTTGGAGAACAGGGCCTTTTGCTTGTTCTTCAATTTTACGTTGTTTGCACCCTTGCTCACTCCAGCTACTGCACTAAATCCATATTATAATCTTTCTGAGAAGGTTACAAATGCAGTCCATGCTATATATTATGGATTAGATACCATATATAAAGAAAGGATGACTGAATGTCTTTTTCTTATCAAATTATTAGATAGTTAAAGAAAATCCCCTAGGCATTATTATTAAATATAGATGTACTCTGTCATTCCATCATATCTGAACTCATTTCTCAATTATAGATTTAGCATCATTTTTACTGCATTGTTTTACAGACTTTTTGTTCTTACACATCTTTAGTTACTCAAGCAGTGTTGGTGCTTTTAGAAATGGCAACAAATAAAAACATGTAAAATGCAGTTTCTCATAGATAAAACTGAAATAACTTTTCATTACTCAGGGTTTATTCTAGTGCAATTGACATCTGATTCTTCTATGAAGTCTTTAACATTCATAAAACACATCACAGGAAGGTCCCTGATGAAGCTGAAGGAGAAGATTTCTCTGCACTGATATTCTCTAGGAAGTCTCAGATGGACAGAATCATCATGCTGTGTGCACCTACTGAGATGTATATTAGTCAAGTGTTTGCAATACCTTCCTTTTCTTACCAGCTCTCTTCAATTCTTTCTTTGGCTGGTTTTGTAGTTTAGGAGTTATTTACTCATATCAGATGTAACAACAGAGATCTCACTTCCAAAACTATATTGTGATATGCATTATTATAGCAGAAAAGATGAATTAAAGATGCTTATTGTTTATTTAAAATCTTCCCTTTTGTCATCTGTTCACCTCAACATTTACTTGGGCAATGAAATAATAATTGCTTTATAATTTCTGTCAAAAATTCCCTCACAAATCACCTGGAGTTGTCACTATTTTAAAAGCAATGTCTGACATGATAAATATTGTCTTATTTGTTTTATTTGAAATTCCATAGATTTGATTTTGATTTCAGAAGTAATTTGATAGTTTATTAGTAGATTATATTACTGTTAAATTTACAGATTACCACTTGCAGCTGTTCTGCAGTTCTTCCTCAGGGTTAAGCAGTTCAGTAGGAAAATATCACATTTTAATTAAATCTAATAAGAAGTACAACAAAACTGTTTGTATTTTTTTCTTAAGATTCAACATAATTATACCTTGATATTTATTTAGCAAGTTGCTCATGCAATAAATCCATGTACTGCATTTTAAATCACAATTTGCATTGCACATCTTAAGTGGAATCGTGTAAGTGCTTGAGAGACCCGAAACTGCTTAGAAGAAATTTTAACATTTCACAGTGATCATAGACTTAGTTCTTAAAGAGACTACAGTAGAAGCTTTGCTGGAGAAAACTAACAGCATAGCTCCCAAACAGGTCTGTGAACAGGAACTTGGAATTGAACATAGACTTTCCAAACCAGCTTACCAGCATTTGTAAGAAAGCCTCTTTATTCTTCAGAACCTTATTATTGGGGTATACATCTTAGATATAGCAGACTATTAGGCTATGCAGCCAATCATCCCAAACTTTATGTCCTGTTTGATCCCATTCTGACTACAAAGATAGCCTAAGATTAAGTTATAGTGATCCTCTACAGTTTTGTCACTCATGATGCACTGATACTCCCACTCACATCTTATTTCACACTCTATTATAATACAATAGCTATTTTCATAATACAGAGCAACAGAATCTCCAGTACTTTAGGACAGGGAAATGTCAGGAAGTCTTTTACTTTCAGAGGCATTCACATACAGGTATTAGAGTGAAACACATTTTGAATCTCTTTTTTTGTTCTAGTTCCTCCCTGATAAATTCTGGTCTAACAACTAGACAATTCCTTCAGTTACCACAAAACTGATCTAATTCCTGTAATTCTTCACCACAGCTGAATTCTTTTGTCTTGAACACAAATCTCTTTTTCATTCATGTGACTTCTGTTTGGATATGATAATTCCCTCTAACATGTTGCAGTGATCATAAGTGGGAGACCATTGTATATCAAGGAGTTATGAACCACCCAGGAGTTAACCTGAGTATCTCTAGGCCTGTGCTGGGCTGCACTGCCCCTGGAGCTCAGGCTGTGTTGTGTAGTCCATAGTCCCTGTCTGCAGAATGAGCCTGCAGGTAGCTCTCACTTGGTACAGGTGATTACTCCACCTGCATGTCCTTGCTTTTGTCTAAAAGTGCAGCAAGAAGTTCTTATATGAACATCCTTTCTGTTTGACAGTAGAAGTGATGAAGAGAGTTGTTTTCTTGTAAGAAAATGCTATAATAGCTCAAATGATCAAAATGGGGTAACCCTTTCTATGGATGGGGTCTGCATGGTGTGCTGTGCCCTGATAGTGAGTCCATTTGATGCTGTATAACTCAGGGTTCCCATTACCTAAAGAGATGTAAAATTATCTATAGCCATCTCTCTTTATAGTGTTAACTCAAAAAACTACCATTTGAAATGATAATTTACAGAGTTTGAATGCTTGTCTTACTGGGATCATAAGGAACCAGCACCTTGTGGTCCAAAACATATGTCCAGAATATGCTACTATTCCACAATAATCACAAGGTGCAGGGAAAATAAAAGGCTTCTTAGCAACCAGCTTCATACAAAAAAATTTTGAGTATAATTCCTGCAGGCATTTATGGATGTTATCTCAATATTCCCAGACAACTCATACCTGTTGCTTGTTTGAAAAATGATAACTTATTTGCTCAATAGATGTCAGTGGAAATTGTTGAGAAAAAAATATATTAAATACACTTTTATGTTTTTGCATTGTAGTTTGCATGTTGTTTGTATTGTATTGATGGATTAATCTAATATTAAGAAGCAATGGTAAATACTTAATTTAAATGATTGTGAGGTTTACTGTACTTAATTTCTCATAACACTGAGCCATTATATTCAGAAACTGATTGATATTTTCCCTTCACACTTCTGTCCCCAGCCATTTCTACAAGCTCTTTATTGATTGCACTTAACACAGGGGAAAAGGAGCACGCAGTGGCATAAACTACTGCCCAGTCGTGCTGCCAAGCACGTCCTATTTACATCACATGGAAATCTGGAAGGCAAGAAGATGGTGATTTGTCAGAACCACAACTTTTCAAAGTGATAACTCCTTTTCAACAAATCCTTCAGCAGAACAAAGGGCACATGTTTTGTCCTGCCAGCTCATCTGCATGGTTCATAATTGCCTATGTGAACACAAATATATGGGTTACAAGGATTCCAGATTATTGGGATTTTTCAAAAGCATAATGTTAGGTTGAGAGAGATAAAGAATGTTTGCTCTCGGTCTAATCTGGGATGGAAAATTAAAATCAAAGATTAAGTCTTTTCTATTATTTCAATTAGAAGTAAGCATTATTCCTCCTGGAGTGTGGGTAAAGGAAATTCCCCATTCTTAAACTTTTAAAATTCACATTTTGCAGGCTTACTTTTACAAACAGATTTTTCAGAAGATCCCTTTCTATCAATATCCACATTTTTGTGTTTTTCTCTCCCCTTTATTAAATTGCATCCATTTTCCTACCTTCTGTCTAGAACTCAAGTTTCCAGGGTAACCTCCTCCTTTTCTTTCAAGCCTCTTCACTTGGGAGACACAGAGGTTATTAGCTGATAGTTCCTGTGTGTTCTGGTAAAAACAGGACATCTTCAGATAATTGCTTTACTTTCACCATCCACACAGTCGAAACAAACAAAAAGCCCTCCCAAGTATACATGCATCACATTCTTAAAATGTCTCACTGAAACATGATTTAGACAGAAACAGAGCATTCTGTTCACAAATTCTAGGTTATTTCCTAAACCCATAGTTTGATGGTATTACGAGTTTTCAACAGCACTGGTAGTCAAGTGTTTTGCTGATTAAGGATACCAATTAAACTCAAACACCAGAGTGAAAAGAGCAGGCGTATTTTACTAACGATAACCAAATAATGTAACAGAGTAATACAGAAAACATGCAGTAAGAAAAGGCAGAATAATGCACCTAAAGCAACAAATAGGAAAACACAGGGTAATGCATCAAATCATTACTATATGAGAGAGAGAATAGTGATTAAGAAAGATACACCACCACTTGCATACGTTACCATCATCCAGATCCGCAGTCGCTGGGGAGCCCCGGATACAGTGAGGATTTGGAGAGCCTGTCCCGGCAAGTGGGAAATCCTACGCAATGCGTCCACCCATAGGTGAGGCTTCCAAAGTCGCTGTGAGCGGGTCCAGCCTTATATACTAGAGATCAGCAAGCCAGAATAGCTGGCACCTTTGTTTTGAGTGGAAAATTTCTGGTTTCATTCTCCTGTTGGATTCTACCCAAAGCCTGGCCAGGGCCAGGGGGAAACCAAGGGAGTTTCTAACAAGGCCAAATATGTGGGTTCTCAGCCTTGAACAAGGTTAAACAAGGGAAGTTGGATACATTCTCTCAGCATTTTGTCCTCACTACTGATTATATTCTGTCCAAGCTGCATCTTTCACTAGCGAGTTTACATATTTTATTAATGACTACATGCTAAGTTAGCAGTTTCAGCTTGGGGCCTGTTGTTCAGGCTTCAGTATTTCAAAGTTTTAACACTTTTTACATCAGCATAAGTGCGTTGTTATAACTTAGTTCAATACCTACTAGCACAATGATTATCAGTTATAAAATATACAGGATTCATCTACAGATCAACTCTGGCTTGGGTCTGTTGTCCAAGCCTTAGCACTTCATCAAGTTCCTCAGAAAGACTTGAAGTCTATCAAAAACTATTTATTATAAAATTCTGCTTCCAGTCTTCTATACATGTGTTTCTGTGTGTTTTCAATTAAAGATGATCTGTTGGTTCCTTCAGGTTTACCCTTACACTGCATGTAGAATGTAAAGAAATACACATTCTAATTTTAAGCGACTAAAAATGAAGAACATACTAAACATTAAATATACAGCATTTGTAAAACTATTGTTTAGAAAATTCTATGATGAATATAACTGTAGAATATTGAGTCTAAACTGAATTTAGCCTATAAGAAACATTTTCATAGGGTAGAAATCATTCTTACATTGAAATAACACAGGCAGAAAGAACAGAGGTCAACTGTAAGAGCAGTACTAAACAACAGGACTAAAAGGGTCATCCTGTCCCACCATATAAATTCATGTCTGTTACAAGAAACTGAAAATCTCCTGCTCTTTTTACAAGAATTTATGCCCAGGAACAAGGTCAGGAGACAGCTGGATTATTTATTTATGTATTTCTCTAGAAAGACTTTACCACATTATTGGAAATGCATGGAATATTTAACAGTCTTAGGAGAAAAGCCACTATCACATTTCCAGATCAGTGATTTCAAAAGCCAAAGTGTGCAAAGTCTGAGCATACGTACTGTTTTTGGCTGGAATAGAGTTAATTTTCTTCACAGTAGCTAGTATGGGGCTATGTTTTGGGTTTGTGCCAGAAACAGTGTTGATAATACAAGAATGTCTTCATTATTGCTGAGCAGTGCTTACACAGTCAACTTCTGCTTCTTACACGCCTCACCAGTGAATAGTCTGGGGGTGCACAAGAAGTTGGGAGGGGACACAGCTGGGACAGCTGACCCCAACTGACCAAAGGGATATCCCAGACCATATGACATAATGCTCAGCATGTAAAGCTGGGGGAAGAAGAAGGAAGGGGGGGACGCTCAGAGTGATGGCGTTTGTCCTCCCGAGTAACCATTACACATGATGGAGCCCTGCTTTCCTAGAGATGGCTGAACACCTGCCCGCCGATGGGAAGTGGTGAATGAATTCCTTGTTTTGCTTTGCTTGTGCATGCGGCTTTTGCTTTACCTGTTAAACTATTTTTATCTCAACCGAACAGTTTTTTCACTTTTACTTTTCTGCTTCTCTCCCCCATCCCGCCATGGGGGGGAGTCACCAAGTGGCTCTGTGGGGCTTAGCTGGCAGCTGGGGTTAAACTACAGCAGCACACAATGTTGCATATAGGTAAGGATTTGTATACAAAGGAATTTCCAAAAGGAGATCATAATTTCATAATTCAGTTTTCAAATTTTATATCATAATCCATTCCACACTATCAGTTATGAAAATTATTTATTAAAATTGTAATTGTTTTAAATTAAATTGACAATTTCCTGCACTGAAAATCCTTGTGCTTTTAATGTTTCAACTGAAAATATGTCTGAGTTATTTCAATAGTTGCTTCTTGGAATCCAGAGGAATTTTCTCTCTTTTCATATAATGATTGAGGCAAATATAATAGAAGTTATTAAAGTGGCAAATTATAATCATCTTCAATGCCAGCATAGGTTGTACATTTTCTAAAGAATTAATTATTTCCCATTTGTTAAAGCATTTCCTTTTTTACCTACTGTGAAATTCTTAAATGTGCTTTTGAACAGTCTTTGAAAGCGTCAGACGGTCACAGAAGCTCCATTCACAGCCTTGGCATTTCTTCTTATTGAAAGCACACAGCTTTTCTTCAGATGGTCTAGGCTACACCCTCCCAACACATGCCCCTCCATCACTCCAACAAGGCAAATCACTCTGGGCTTAGCTTTCATTCCTCTAGATTTCACTGAAACTCTTGTCCTAAAACTATGACATTGAATAAAGTTAACCACTTTGGCTCTTAAAGTGTTCTATTGTATATTTGGCAAGGGTGGAATATAAATGCTAACTGACGTCTTCCTTAACACATTACTTGAGAAAGAAAAGAGAAAGCACAACCCCAGTTCAAATATTCCCCAGTTCCCCCTGGGCATTCAGTGCACCTTTCTTGCCCAGCTGCTGTAGAAACACCTGAGCTGGTGCAGCAGTTTGGGCTCAGAAGCAGCACATCCTTTTTCACATGTACTGCATAACTTTACCAGCCCAAATTGGTGCAACCTAAGAAATTCTGAGCACCAGTTATTCATTTTTCTTCTCTTCACATGTGAATTTTGGACAAGTGCAAGACTACATTTTCTATTAACGACGTTTTGACACATTAAATTTTCTTCTCTCCAGTATAGTAATAGTTTAACAGGTATTCGTAGTAACATCTCAAAATGTTAGATACACCATAGTCAAGAATAAGACCCATGATCTAAACTGGTCACAGTCACTGCAAAGAAGAAAAATCTTATTTCACATTGGCCAAGAGCTCAATACAAAATACATTTCCACAAAAACTATTCTCAAATAGATGTGCCACTGGGTATTCCACATAACTGTGAGCTTCATTCAACTGAGTAATGACTCACCTAGAATTGCATGTTGTTCATATATGAACCAAGCTGTTAAAGTGTGCCACCAAGGAAAACTGTTTAATTCTAGAATAGCAATTTTTCAGTACAGCTGCAGACTGAGACAAAAATGTAAAATTAAAGAGGGCTTGCACTGCCTGTATTATGAATGCTTTCAAGTTAAAAATCAAGGATTTATGACATAAGAACATGGAATGCAGAGGTTATGAAAAGGACAATTTTCTTTATCAGTCTGACATCAGGATTCTATTTCAGTACTATTCCTCCCCACAACTGAAGAGCTAGATCATAAGCCACACATCTTCAGATGCTGATTTGCCAGTGGAAAATGAAGGTCATAGTAAGGTACTGTAGTTCATCTCCCATAGTTGCATCCCTGCAGGTGAGAGGACAGCATGTTTGCATGCTCCAATGTTCAGACCAGGGACATATTTTGTCTTTGTACCAATTTGATGACTGTAACGTACACAGGAAGTATGCAAAGGCAGAACTACTAATGCTATTGACTACTTCCTTATGGCCCTATTTATCTCTGATTCTGAGCCAGTCTTTTGGCCAGCAGTCAATAAGTTGAGAAAGACCTGTAAATTGAAGTCTATTAAATTCCATTCATAACCACCACAGTCAGTGATCTAATGAAGTCTTTCCAAAACACTTGTTAATTTTACTCATAGTTAAAGCCAACAGTTGTCATGGGGACCTCACAAAAGATTTGTTCAAGTCAGTTTCAGAAGTCATTAGCTATCAGCTGAAATCCCCATTTCTCTAACTCAAAATTAAGCCATTAAATCATACCACTATCAATTGAAAAAGATGAGAAAAATAAACCCTCTAAAGAAGCACATTCTTACATTTTCATTAATTTACATCCTTGCACTTAAACCTCCCAAACTAAAGAGAACCAAGAATATTGGGGAAGGCAGAGCTATAACTTCTTCCTCTGCAAGGGAAGCTTTAACTGAGAAAACATGGCACTGAAGTATATTTTCTTTTTAATATGTACAATCGTGTTTCCTTGCCCTCGAGGTTTACATGCACAAATCCAATACAGGAACTATGTTCCATAACCAATGGGGAAAAAAACCCATGAAATAAATAAACCCCACAACTGTGAGAAAATATGAAAACTCATTTTTATTTAATATTATATGAATTGTTTCAAGTATCCGTGATAGAAAAACTTTTTTTTTTTTTCATTTTGTTCATCTATTCTACACAAGTTATAAAGCATTGAGGAAAAAAACACACAATTCCCCCAAGAGGAATTAAGACTTGCATCAACATTTGTTACAAGTACTTCATACTGTATTTCTATAGATGTGATAAGGTAAAGAGGGACTTAAGAGGTAGTTTCCGTGTTTGTATTGAGTCATTCACACACACTGATAATTTAGCTGGTTTTTCAGTGTATTAAAATCAGTTCAAATAACTCACTGTTTTCTTTTCTTGGAAGCACACAGTTTATCTTTCTGCTCTCTGTGTAGGTACACAGGACAAAAGGAACAACCACTTGAGTGGTTTTGGGTTTTTTGTGCTAGTGAGGCAGAAATGGGCAGCTCATCAATGCAGAAAATTAGGGAAGGAAATATCCTGATGGATGCAGAAGAAATGCCAGAGGCAAGCAACAAGGCTGGCCAGAGGAGACTGGAAATATTGATGGTGACATGTCAGCAACCATTAAGCAGATAGAAAGACAGGAAAGCAGAGTTCAGTAGGTCACAAAAATATGCAGAATAATTTCAACCCTGAAATCATAAACACTTGAGAGAGTTTAAGGTAATACTTGGTATGATTTAGAGCCAGCAGCAAGGAAGAAATAATACCCAAACAACATATTTGTTTATACAATATACCTGTATACCTGTATTTCAAATTACAAAAGAAGAGCACAAGGGAATTCAAATTAGAGGCGGGAAGGGAGTTCGGTATTATGTTCAGGAAGGAGGAAAAGAATAAGAAATCTAGAAATGCTGTGTTAAGCAGGGAAATAACATATTTCCCAAGGGAGTATTTCTAACTATTCCTGCAGAAGACAGTATAGGGGGGTGGGGAGTGAATTAGAAATGGCTCCTAGACCATAGGTTTCAGAGATATTGAACAAGCACCACTCTTCAAATTAGGAGAGTTGAGGAGTAATTGCCCCCGAACCCTCAACACACATGGTGCTATGTGAGTATACCATAAAAACTCACTAAAAAGAAAATACATCAAAAAATATTGTAAGGAACAGAAGCCTTAACTGAGAACAAGCTGAACTTGCAAGGGTGACAAATTTTGCAACCACCACCAACAAAGAAAGCAACATCATACCACTGCCTCTAGACTGTATTGATGATAACAAGCACGGCATTATACTAAATATGGAACATCTATGTCTTTCCAAAAGAATGGACAAAAAAGCTCTCCCCTTTTTCTCATATAGCATACTGAGTCGGAAATCCCAAGACCAAATTCAGTCACAAAAACTGATATACACACATATCAAGAACCAAAATATTTACATAACAAGAAGATACTAAAATAAAGTTAATGTTGGGTAATGGAGCCCTTCAGTGCATGTAACAAAAGGCTTCAAGATCACAAGTTTAAGTGAGGAAATTTATGAGGAATTTCCATTTGCTGCAATAAAATTTTTCCAAGCACAAAATTAAAAAATAGAATCAACAGGTTCCATATATAAGGCAGAAAATATCTCAAAGAGATAAAATGTTTTTTGTTCTTTCTAATCTTTGTAATATTATTACCACCTTCTAGCCAGGAACTCAAGAAAGCTGATGATCAGTGTATTATTGGCATGAGTCTGTGACGTATGACCAGATACAAACTGTAATGAACTGCACTAAAGAAATCAAGGTACAGGAGCTTCAAGAACAGTGTTTCTTTATTGAACTCTCTAAATCTTCTTTCCCATTATACTACAACTCACTCAATGGGAAAGAACTTCTATATCTGATTTCCCTTCTCAGCTCTTACTTTTAATGGTGGTTTTACAAAGTATTCCACTCTACAGACATCCAGGAAGAAGGTTATGAAGTAATTGTGAGCCAGAAAGCAGTCTCTGAGAACCACTATTCTGGCAATCATGAACTTGATTCCTATTGCTGATTGTACAATATCCTTTGCCAAAAAGCATCAGACAGACAGAATATATTCCTTTATTTATAAATGCTCTACACAGTGATGCTCCATAGAATGGTCAGGAATTAGTGGTTTTGACATATAACTTTTTTTTTTTTTTAATAACATGAGTTATGAACATTTAGAGAGGAATTTTGTGTGAATTTAGAAGTGTGTATTTCAACAAACAGAGCAATACTTAAAGTGTACAAAAATTTGTTGTGCTTAGGGTGATCCAGCCAGATACATGCTTGCTGGACTAACATTTCATCAGGTATTATCTACTATTATCAGCCCAAAGTTATGCACATTTATAGAAAAACAGCCTTTCCAATAAAAGAAGAAAAAAATCATATCTCCAACCATTTAATGCTTTTTACATAGGAACCATGAATTTGAACTAATTGATTCTGATTGATAACCAGCCAAAAACATGGAGAGTAGAAAGAACAGTAATGCTTTTAATATCTTTAACATTTGTCACCTTTAATAGCTTCACCCATACTTAAGACAGTAATCAAGCTTCAGATACAAGCTAACAACAAAACAGCAAGGCGAGCTGTTCCTTAATATCTAGCAGACTTTAGCTGGACAATGTCTATTTAAAAACATTGTTGAAATGAATGAGGTTATGTGAGGTTTTCCATGCTGCTGAAACCACAGGTAGCTACCCAAAACAAAGGGGGAACAGTGTGGAACAGTGCAGCATACTTTCTCCAGGATGAGGTAGAGTAGAAATCACATTATCACCCTGAAACCGCTGCTGTTTTCAAATAGTGTCAAAACAGCGCTCAGAGTTGAATGAGCTTCAGTAAGCTAACTTTGAGGTGCCATCAGCATGAGTAATTATGAGTAGATCTATGCCAAGAAAAGATAATATGATATTTAGCAAGTATGATAGGAAGGACAGATGCATACACTTCATAGCCAATGTTGGAATGTAGTGAAATGCCAAGATTTACTTTTTACAACTGTTGAAGTTTACCTAACAGCAAAGATACAATTTCTTGAAGGATGGTGATTTAGGTGCTGTCTGGTTAACTATTTCAGCAGCTGTACTCAACTAGTTATCAGGTAAAAGCACACATCATTATGGAAGATCATTAGTGAGATTTTGGGTCTCATTGGCTTTGAGAAATTCTCCCAGAGATACAAAATAGTTTGTTAAAATTATACTCTGGGATAACTGAAAGGTGAGTTAGAAAAGTACCTCTTTATTTACACCTGTTAGGAATCACATCTGTATCAGGAACAATGCTGTATTAAAGGCAGTGGGAAATTATTCAAAAACACAAATACATTATCAACACAAATAACATTATTTATACAGATTTAGGAAGTCAAAATTCAAGAAAAACAGAAATAACTATAAAATTCTGAAGTTGCTTTACTGCAATTATCAAATGGCCTAGTCTTAAAAAATTAAAAATCAAGATGGGGTTGATTCATTGAATCATCACTATTTTTCTTTTCACTAATATCCTACCAGATCTTTGGAGGAAGAGAAGAATTTACCATGTGAGGACCTGCAAATATTTCCCATATTATTACTGATAGATAATAGTAGTTAGTAAGATCTTACTAGAAGGTCCATCCAGAGGAATCCTCTTATTTGGCAATGTTAGCTTTTCTGTAAGGCACAGCTAAGTTTCAATCAATTGTATTCACAAAGGACAGCAGTAAGCACTTTCCTCAGCCAGGCTCATTCACATTTAGGTTGAAAGTTTGCATTTTTGCACTGTTGCCTGTGCATAGAGGTAGGCTTTAACAGCCTTTGAAAACCATTGGTGCTCTTCAAATTAGTGAAAATGGAAGGCCAAAGATGAGTGACAAGATGCATATGAAAGAAATTATCAACCAGCAGAATATTTGACATCCCCGAAAGCCTGGAATTGTCTTTAAATATAAAGACTCACCATATACTATTTTCTATGCATGTCTTAATTTCTCTTTATTTATAATGTCTCAAAAATATTAGAACGGACATATTAATAAAGCTCAAGTCCAACACATTACTTGAATTCAATAAGTGGATACAAAGTTAACATTTGGGCGATGTAGCATAGCATTCACCTATATTGTTCACAGAGCTCTTGTTAGAGAATTTTTTCCTAAGTCCCCCTGTTAACTATTCTAACATTTAGATGAGAGATTAAAGATAGATGATTTCTAACAAAACAAAATGTCAGTGCAATATAACCTTTAGTAATTCTACTGTGTTTTATGGTTTAAAAGTGACAGTGATTACTCAAAGTAGAGAAGTGTGGGCAAAGAAATTAGGAGAAAATAGGTTAAAAATAAAGTATGTGTAATTACACCTTCTCAGCTACTTCTTTTTAAAAGCACTCCACCTCACAGAATACAAAATTCAGAAGTGAGTCATCTCATATAATTTTGTTCCAGAATAACTTGCTTTTTAAAAGGGGAAGTAGTGATTTTGATATTAGGAGTTAAAATTACTTTGTGGAAAGTATGCTATTTTACCTGCTATAAATAATTTGCATTGTCAGCTATTAAAGATTAAATTCATTATGAACAAGAAAAGTACAGTAGATTAGAGGTGTGACCTATTATCACTCAGGCAGACTACCGAATATCTTCTGCAGCTAAACTTTGAGTGTTCTTTGCATTTTATATTAAACAGTTATTACAGAAAAATATATAGATTGGTATTCATCTGCTAGATCAGAGACTGATGATCTACTAAGTCGAGATAGTGTGTTAGTACTCACATTCAGCAAATTTTATTTTACTCAATAAAATTATGGACAAGAAGTCACATTAAAAAACAGATGGGTGTTAAGAATTATTTCTGATGAAAATAAAGGTAAATAACATTAAATTATAGGTGCCAGAAGTGTATATAAATAAAAATGTTACTTTTTAAACATGAAAAACTATCTTATGGAGAACAGCAAATATACTTCCTTAAGCTATTATATGTTCAGATGTATTTATGACTGCTGTCATAATGTGATGAATTCTGTTTATACCAAGAAACACACACAAAACTTGGATGATAGCAGCAAACTTATGATCAAGAAAGAAAGTATGGAGACAACTGCAAAGTTCAACCTTCAAATGTTATTTACTCTAGTTGCAAATTAATATCTTCAGTTGCAATATTTCATAGTGTTATTTGACTATGAATTTTATTTGTATTATTATTTTATGTATTTGTGGTATACAAAAAGGGAGGTATTTGGTTATGATATTTATTTTACAGTTATGGAGCCAAGGAAAGGAAGAAATGCAATTTGCAGGATCTCACCCTTCTCTAACCCTTAAAGAACTACTTTGATCAGTATTAAAAAAAATTTAAAATCACTATCTCACAACTGTGGTTGCATTGGTTAGCAGAATTCTGAACAGAAAAAAAAATTTAGAGGGGCTTTTAAATCTGACTGATGTGGGTGACAGCTGGAACCAGTGCCTTTTTTTAAATTCTTCATAATAATATCATACAACAACATTGAATGAATAAATTATCAGATATAACATGACTTGTTATACCTACCATGATTCATTATATCTACCATGTCATTTATATGTTCTCATCTCTAAATAATGATGAAATTATTGAAGCAGCTAACATGTTCTTATAGAATTATTATATTTATGTTAGCTTCACTTGAATTGCAAGGCAGTACTAGCATCCTCACTTTACAAATGAACTGGCACATGTATCTCTAAACAGAAGATCTGGGCCTAATGATTTGTGAATCATCACAGGATATTTTTCATCAAATAATACTTAATATCACATCCTAAGTGACTGCTGATCACCAGCCATTCTTTCCCAAGATGGACAATTGAAATGGTTACATGGAGCTCATTCAGTGTTTCTCCCCTTCCTTTTTTTTTATTCATGATCTAATAATTAACAGCAATAACATATTATAAATCTCAAGGTACTAAATTCTCTACATGATTTTATGAAAACTTGTGAAGCTCTTTTTACAGACTGTTGATACCTTATAACAAACAGAAAGCGCTGAGGGGAGATTTAGTTAAGAATAAAAATCTCAGGACACTTGGATGAAACTTCTTTGTCATACATGGGCACTAGGCCAGTTAAATGTGTTGCTTTGTTTTTTCCAAGGAAGACACATTTCTCTGAAGGCACTAGCTCATGCAACAATGGTACAACATAGAAACAGCAGTGAGACCTGATTAACTCTGGGAAGAAGAGTAAATTATACCTGGAATATTCATCAAAACTATGGTATCTGCCACATTGAAAACAGGACTTCA
Source organism: Strix uralensis (assembly GCF_047716275.1). NCBI lineage: Eukaryota > Metazoa > Chordata > Aves > Strigiformes > Strigidae > Strix > Strix uralensis. The sequence goes on along the minus strand of NC_133972.1, from coordinate 129,461,228 downwards.
ATGGAAATCTCTATCAGTTGTTACAGTTCCTCTCCTCTCTCACAGGCAGAATCCCCACTCTTTTGAGGATTTCTGTGACAGACCTCCTTGGCAGTGGACTAGGGATCTCATAGATCTTGCCTTGAAAATAGCTGGCCATCCCTACTTTTCCAGAGACATACACTCAGTATCCCAGTTAAACAGAAAAACATCTTGATTTCCTAGAGCAGTACCATGACCTGGAGAGCTTATTTTATAAGAGAAATGTTGGGTGCTAATGTTTAAAAAAATACTTTTAGTAATTATTTCATTAAGGAAGTTTAGAAAACTTTTATTCCCATTCACACAGAAATGATTCTAAAGTTTCCAGGAACAGAAGGCTAAAATAGGTTGTTCACAAATTTGCAGCTTATTGGAAGCAACTTACAAAGATTCTTATTTACAGCAACAAAATAATTATTGCGCACGAGTAATAGTGTACAGTTTTCTCACAAGCAGCATTAGAAATTCAAGGTTTTAGCCAAGAAACATCATCATGAAAGATCTGACAGAGTTTAGCACAGATGTTAATTATTTGCTGATGCTAAACTTAGATGAGCAATTGAAACTTTATGTATAATGTTATCATATGCCCATCTAATTGGAAAAATCCTGTTTATCTTCCAACATTGTATATTGTTTTTACATAATGTATTATTACTGTAATAAAATAACATTCAAATATGCCTTTAGAAGGACACTATAATAAAACTACTTGAATAGGTTACTAAAATCTTAATATTTAAATCTAAACCAATAATCTTAAGTTACATTTATTGCAGCTAACATATAATTATTTTTTATATTTTCTATAATGCTTGCTACATACTTTGGATAAAAATGTACTATTTAATGTCTACTCCTGTTTATGATCAACTGCACTGCAATCAATTTTTCTTGGAGTAGCACACTACTACTTATAAGACTTATTACTACAGGTAGGTTAATTTCGGAGAAGCTAAATAATAGTTTTGTTAAAAATCATTGCTTTAGTAATCACAAGATTGTGAATTTGCCGAATGTTTGCCAAGTAGTTTTTATCAGAAAAAGAGTTTCCCAACATTAGAATGTTTTTCTTCCATTTGAGAGTTCAGTGTACAGGAGTACCCGTATAGAAGGTAGAAAATTTGAATTAATGTTTCCCTTTTTTATCAGTATGTGAACACGTGGTCTACACCTCTCATGGGTGCAATAGTCATACTGGATACTCTAGAGCTGGTGTGGATATTCGCAACCTCCTCTTCACCATGTTACATTCTTTATAAATAATTAGGTATTTCCTTTAAGTCTATAAATCATTTTTATCCATTTCCATTTACCATCAACTAGACTACAGGATCCTTTGTTCCCTGATTTATTTTGCCTACATTTTTTCATTCATGGCAAAATACTTGCCACAGGAAAGAAGACAAAGGCATGACAGAATTCTTTATTGCTTAACTGTTGATTTCACTGACACCTGAGGTAAAAAATACCTTGAATCCAGAACCAGATTCATTCTATAAACAGTATATTTAACTTCACAGTTCCACCTTAAGTTACTCAAAATAATTTTTAAATACTGAAGTTTTTAGAAGCCTAAAACATTCACTACTGACCCTTCAAATTACTTAGTAATTTTATTCTGCCTTAATCTGTTAATATCTTTTCACTATTTACAGAAAAAGGGAAGAAGATAACCTTTTTCTGATTCATTTTTAAGAAAACAGAGTGTGCAGAGCTGAGACAGTGCAGGCTGATGCAGTGACCTTACTGCTCAGCCTCTTCATCCAGAATCATAAATATTATCTCAGAGTTCACTCTTCCATGCAGAGAGTGTTTCATACAGTCTAATGACAGTATGTCCTACACAGGCAACATGGGGAGAAAAGCTGTATCTGCTGATGAGAAGCACATTGGTCTCATCTGTGAAATTAGCAGAAACTTGCAGGAAGAGGTTCATATCATCCCACGAGTAATGTGTAAAATCTTTCAGGAATAATAGCTCTCTTCGGGTGCTCATTTTGTTCCACTGAGTATAAAGGCTGTTTATATGATCAGTTTATTGCAGACATTTCAAATAAGAGCAGATGGCTCCTAGTCTCATTTTCAGGCCTGAATTTCTTTTAGCTTAACATGTAGGATATATACTCAAGTACTGGTTTAAGTACACTGGTCCATCTCTTGTTGAACAGATATTACCTTTCGGGGGGGGGCGTATTCAGCTTTCACATATAGGCAAAAATTTTTCTTTGTTTTAAACTACTGAAAATATTTTTCAGTTTCAATAAGTGAGTCATTCAGCTCCTTGCAAGGGGCAGTCAGACTAAGCTATTGACAAGGACATCTTTGACTTCCAAGCTTCTGCTGAGATATGAGGAGCCTCTCATCTCCAAAGTACAAAAATGAACCTGTTTCTTTTTCTGTTGACTTATATACATTTAACCATAAATTGTACAGTAATAATTTGTACCCAAGTACTGTGTGTGTTGTGTGTAAGCCACTGCATAGCATGGAGCTCTCAGTGATATGCCAGCAGGACAGCATGCCTTTGGACAGACAGAAAGGTGATCAATGCCTCTGGAAAATAAAACTGGATTATTAAGAATTTTACCTTCTAAACCTTTGGCTCTCAAATCCCATTGCATTTTTTTGAATTAAAGTATACATACACCATTTATGGTGGTGTTTAACTTGATGTTTGCTCTCAGTGTCATTCAGACTGATTCAGTAATAGAGAATACCACTATCAAGACTTTTGATCGGTTCTGCCCCTCTCTGTTTGCACAGGAACAGACATGGATATTTTCTTTTGGAAGACTGAAGGGTAGCTTAAAAAAACCCAACAACTTCTAAAAAAGAGATCTATTTAATTTCTTTGCTACTTTATACAGTCTTTCTTATGCAATGTATTTACTGCGCTGTCAAAAATAGAGCTGTCCTTTCAGTTTGTCTGGTTCAATGAAAAGCTATACATGGAAGAATCTAAGTTTAAAAAAGTGACGTATTATTGAACAACTTCTAGACTGTGAGAGAAAGTCAATAAGGTATAATAAGAGGACAACAATATTGATAATATAACAAATTCTTTAATACAAACAGTGAAGAAATGTAGACACAGGATAAATTCAGTATACTTCTATATGAGATAATTATGTCTAGTGAATCCATTGGGGAAAAAAGGTTAAAAAAAAAAAAAAAAGAAAGAAAAAAAATGCCATTCAAACATCCTGAAATCATAGGAAAAGCCTACATATAGTAGAAATACACATCCTTGCCAGTGATTTATAAGGATTTAAAGGTGATTTACCTACTTCTCAGTACCTTCGCAAGATGCTGATGAACACATTCAGGATCTTTAGGATAGGAAATAGCATGAGAAAGCTTGTAATTTCAAGGATCTTTCATGATCCCGACCAGGAGGAAACAAGTACTGATGTGAACTTCAGGCATGACTTCATTTGCCATCACTATGAAGCTCAAAGGAGTTACTGAGGTAGGTTCCATACAGTCACATTAGAAGAAAAGGACTACTATTAGAGGAGTCCCTACCCTCTTTCTTGATCAGCTTGAATTAGGTGAGGGAAGGAGAGATGTGAAATGTCATTAACCTTTTATGTGAAGAGTGACTGCAAGGAAAGGTGGTTATTTAGGCTGCTAGCAGAAAACAAGATTACAACAAATTCCTAGTCAGAAGACATGAGCAGCAGAACTTCAAAGCCTCACATAACTTTGGTTTGAGCTAAAGCTTATCCAAACTTTACTACCAGCAAACTGTGTTGTATGGAGAATAGCCAGACTTTAGCAGTGTAGATTATTCAGTGATAAGTCACAATAAGAAAGTACAAAAGCACACTTTGTAATATATATATTTACATGGACAAAGACTGGTAGTTTATACATTATTTGATACTTGTCAACTCCTTTTACATACAGATTTTATAATTTTTGCTTTCCAACCTACTGCAGCACAAACTTTGCCTTTTCACACTGCTGCAGCTGAGTGTTTTTCCTCAGAGATTTCCATTCTTTTAGATAACCAATAAGTTTAGTTGCAACTATAATTAACATCAGTCTGTGAAAGTGAACTGTAGTTGCCTGGGTATCCCTTGAAAATAGGGCATAATGAAGAAAATGGGGAAATTATATAAATAAATTTAAAAGGACTGAGAACTTTACTTTCATTTTGTTTTTTTCAGATGTGTAGCAGTTCTTCAGTAGTGGAAATATAAGGAGAACCTTAATTACCAGATGAGATGGCCTGCTGTTATTTTATTTTACTGCTAAAAAGAAGTTTCTTGAAAAAAAAATCACTTCACCCATACTAGCACTTGACTACAGCTAGAACACAGCAGTTTAAATGCACAGAGCATTACCCACTAATTTAGAAAGGAAGTTTCTATTCAATGCTGCACCCAGCTGAGCCCACAGGAAAGATTTTAGGTAGGAAACTCATCTTTTCCCGGATTAAAATGTTGGTGAACTAGCTGGCTCAACATCAAATCTTATTAAGTTTGGGAATGAAAACAAGAAAGATATGATTAAAAAAGAGATGCTTATCTGTCACAGGTTAGCTCTCAACTAAAGGGAATTGAATTAATGAGAACTGTGTCCCCTTGCACAGTGGACTAAGTAATTTCTCGGTTTAAGTTTTTCCGGACACTAGGTTTCGGTTAGGTTTCCTGTTTAAACCATGTCCAGAACCAATCTTGTATAGTTACTTTGTCTAGAACAGCAGAAATGCATCCATTTTCAGTTATTCTGGTTTTAGAGACTTTGTTTCAAATAGATGCTTATTTAATATAGTAGATTTATACTACGTTGTACAACAAATTACTCTTAATTTCTAGGTTAAGAGTCAAGTTATAGGTTCATTAGATTATGGTCAACCACAATAAACCTAATGGATTTAGAACGGCCTAATATACTCCAAAAAATTATGTGTCTGATTAGATGACAGCCATTACAGTGACAGCAAATGACCATTCTGCAGTCATCATTGTATAGGATTTATGTCTTTACTACCTTTAAATTCTCAGAATTGTCATTAATGTCAGTAATACACTCTGAATCAGATATTATTTTGGTATCGACTATTATTACAATAATTCATTTCTGAAGGTGTCTACCACCTCATAGTGAAATTACTACCAGAATAGTAATTCTCCTACTGAGGTCATCTTTCTCTACTCACCCAGACTTCATGCAGTAAAATTGGTTTTACTGCTTTCATGCTATATTATTCTGATTGAAGGGGTGTGAGATTCCCAACAACACCCCACACTCCCACAGCCTCACTATTTCTTGGAACATTAAGTGAGATTCTGCATTTATGTACCCCTGCCCTTCTCTGTTCCCTAACTAGGAAAGAACAGGCTCAGCCACAGAAATGGCAATGTAACAGCCAATATGCTTCAAAGGTCAGCGATTAAATAACATTGCATCACAGGAATGCAGATACTCTTTTCTGATTATAGCCTGACTGTACAATCTTATCCCTGAATCAAAGCTAAAGTATAATTCTACCTTCTGGTAAAAATGTTATCTATTCATCTTTTACATAAAAGTATTTGTTCAGATGGGGCTGGCAGTTAAGGAAAGGAAAAATCAGCTCTCTTACTACAATGAACTTGTTTTATAATATGATACCCTGAAAGAATTGGGTTTGTACCACACAGCACTGAAGAACATAAGATTGAAGCACAAGGGGGCTTCCCGAGAAGCTATGCTTACCCTTGGAGCAGTCCTAACATAGGGACTTCCCAAAGGACCATCATCTTCCAGATTTGTAATCTACTTGTAGAAAGCTTGGGCAGTTTCACCAGAACGGGACTTCCCTTCCACAGAGTGGGGGGCTTAAAAGTCTAAGCACTAGAGACCTGGCAGCCAGGTGTGGGAACCCACAGACACAGGAAGCTCACCTCAAGGCTTTAGCTTTGACCTTCAAGGCTCTCCCTGGTTTTCTCCAAGGCAGTGCAGGCACGTGAGGAACCCTGACAGCTGTAGCTTGGGCATGAGGTTTCTCTGGAGTTACAGATCCCAACAGCTTCAGTAGGTACATAAAGTTAGCAGTAACAAACTGCTGCTGTCATTTCATTGGTTTCACATTATACTATTTTTTTCCATTCTGCCAGAAGTATTGGTGTTCCTCGGTGAACTCCAGTCTAAGGAACCTAGCCTATACTGTTTTTTATAAATACTCCTAAGGATTCACATTCACAAGGATTTCTTAACATGTAATTTTTTTTTTCTTTTTTTAAATCACACCAGTTAGACATTCAGTGTGTGCTAATTATGGAGTTGTGTTTGTTTGTTTTAATTTTCATGGATAATTATTTTAGAACAAGAATAGCTTAATTTAAAAATGTATATAAAACAAGTTTCTTATTTTAAGTGGAAGCTAGAGATAAAACTGTAAAACAAAGCCAAATAATCTTAGAGCTCTTAGAACTGTAAATGGCCTAAAGGTGCTGTAAGATAAATAGTGCTGTTAAATCTTCACAAAGTGTTAAACACTGTAAATCATTAAGATATTTTTTCCCTAATGGAAATATTTAATTCAGCATTTTCAGCTGGCTGATGATTCTTCTGTAGAATTTAATAAAATTCCATGAAACAGAGGAACCACAAAAAGGAATTCATTGTCCACCTACAGAGGTTTATGAAATAATTTATTTGGAAAACCATTAAATTTTTTAATATTCTTACCTTGTTCTACAGATCTCTTACACTATGGCTTCCTTTCTAGATCACCTCTTTGCCTGTAATTATTTGTAAGACCTGTTAGTGAAGTATTTACTCAATGTTCATTTGTAAAGCAGACAGTTTAAGGAATATGTTATTATATAGACTGAAGAAAGTGCGAGCTGAAAACCGATAAAGATACCAGGCACCTAATCGAAATTTCAGAGCATATATGGTTTTAAAGCATATTTCTTGTATGATTAAAGCTAAATAAATTTATTTTTTATGTTAGCTTAGTAATTAGTAAACCTCAGCAAAACCTTGCACGGACATTGTGATTTGATCTATAACTAGGTCATATCAATATGACTTAGTTTAATTCCAATTGAAATCAATACCATAAATCTTTCTTAAGCATCTGCAGGGCTTTGCAGGTTTTTAACAAAATTATTTTAAAATGTCTTTTTGTCAAGCTAACATGGCTTCCAAATACAGTCAAGGTGAACTAAAGATTCTTGAACCTCAGAGTAACACGCAGGATTTCAGACCTGTGAGATGAAAATCAAGTCAGATTCAAGATTTACAGTCACAGACAATTAAAAACAAGGGAGAAATAATTGTTGTAACAATATCAGTTCTAATACCAGCGTCTGCTGCTTTCCCAATAAGGTGGTGCAAGCAAACTTGTGCAAGGAGAGAATCATCCCTAGTTCTCATAGTACTGAAGTACCAGAATCCATCTCGTGCCTCTTCTCCTCCTCCTCCCCTGCATCACAGGAGAGGGGAAAAGCATTCAAACGCACAGAAAAAGCTGAGTTAATACATTCACTGAGATACTGTGGAGCTCTGAAAGCTTTTACCTGTTCAGAACCATCACCAAGAAAATCCATACAGGTCCATTTCAGGAAGGCCACAGAGAACAGATCATATGCAGTTGAGTGATATTTATTAAAAAAAAAAAAAAGAAAGAAAAAATAAGTAGCGCTACACCTGTTCAAGAAAAGAGTAATACATTATGTCTAAGATGTTTTCAGGCACGGCATAGCATATTCTACTGAAGTGTCAAGAATAAACATCAGCTGCAATTCACTTCAAGACAGTAATGCAATGTGCAAGGCAGTTAAGCCACAAATAGTAACTACTAGATTGTAACATGACACTTGCCTGTGCTCAGAGCAAAGTGAAAAACCCAGAAGCAAGTTCTGCCTCTGTGATTATGCACCATTTAGATCTCTTTTTTGGCAGCTTTGGTCATAGAGCATTGCAGGATCTTTAATGGACTCTTTATCAGCTGACTGACAGATTTCCCAGTGCTAAGAAGGGTTGAGAAACACTGCAGCAACTCATCACCACACATGCACACTACACCACGCCACCTTTTCAATGGTTCTGGAGGTACTAGTAGTTTGCCTTATGACAGGGATCTTTGTCTATAGTGTGTATTTGCATCTCACCCACTGATGATCAGCTGACACAGAGGGACCATATCTAGATTAGTGAATCTGGCCCTTAATCTCTAAATAGGTTCAGGCTGTCACCTGGTTTGGCTTCCTACAGCGCCACTAATATGATTTAAACTCCTCCAAAACCTCTATTTTAACTAGTTCACAGTTTTGGGATTGTTCATGAAGAAATGACTCTTTCAAAGATCTGGTTCTTTCATTCTGCTCCTTTTAATAACTCTGGGCAGACTTCTTTGAAAACTTGACTTTATTCTATTGTTTCTGATGAGATAGCTCTAAATTAAGTCAGCATACCTTCTGCACCTAATACTTATTGTACAATAGCTCATACACTGATAGTCTGTGTTTAGAGATAGATAATATTTACATCTCCTTGCCATGAGTTCCAATGCAGAACTTTACATAGGTAAATGGAGGTTACATACCTGAAGATTAGTTGAGTGATCCACTGTAAGGAAAGCTAATGAAAAAAGGCTCAATAAAATCGTGCTACAAAATAGTCTTCTAATGATAAGTTATGTACTTCATTAACCTAAATGATAGATACCTGGGAATTTATTTTTTTTATTTCAGATAAGGAACCTTCAAAAAAGAACACATTCCCCTACATAAATTAATAGCTCCTATTGTTCCCTTTCTCATACTATCTTCGATGTACCTCAGTACATACTGCACCTAATTCTCCAATAAAAGAGCTCACAATGTGTTTGCAATTAAGTAGTACATAGAGTTACATAATGTAAATACCAAAGTACATATAAATAGAATGGTTTCCTTACAGGAAATTAGAATTATATTCTGCATTTAAATAGTACATGGAAGTTTAAATTTATAGTTTCTACACTTGTACTATATTTTACTACTTTTCTAACAATCTTCTTATCCCAGGCAGATCAAATCTATAAGGCATGTCCTTCTGAGTGTGGTACAACATATCTTTTTCCATTTTAGAATTTAGCTGTCTGAGGAACTGTGTCCATCTGAAGCATTTTCATCCAATAGCATTATATCTCCTCAATGAAACACATTTAAGGCCTGACTAGAACATGTTTTGCCTTAGCTACAAAAGCAACATCCTCTTTAGAATTGTAGGAGATGATTCCTGTCCCAGATGGACATCTTTAAGTTGTTACACTGAGAGGCTACATGCAAAAGTCTTTCTTTAAACAGACCACTCATGTTGTTCTCTAAATCCTTTATCTGAGCACTTGGAAAAATGATTTTACAAAAGATACCCACACATAGTTTGGATTGCACATTTGGTATATAAAGACCACTAACAAAGTAGCTATACAGAAGGTAATTTTGTGTATATATAGTAAAAATGTTTGGGTGTACCTTTACACAAATACATGCACATGCAAAATGATGGTACAAAGTAAAGAAGATTTTAAAGCAAGTGGTTTGTTGTGTTTTTTTCCTATGTTGATGAGAGGCTGAGCAGCAGTTTTTCAAATATTTCATGGCTTGGTTTGGTTTCTTGCATGAGATTTTTTGAGTATTTTCATTAATTTGATTAAGAAATTCCTAATATATTCTGTGTTTAAAATTTTTTAGTCAAGCTCCATAATTAGCCAGCAAATCCTATGCTAACTGACTGGACTGTAGCTTTTACATACAGGAGATAGGGATTAAAGTATCTCAATTATTATGTCCTTTTCCAGTAGTCAGCTGTAATTTACTCCCAGATGAGTTCTAGCTCTAGCTAGGTTCCAGTTAAAAACAAAGCAAATATCTGAATTGCTTAATTTAAACAAGGGCTGTAGATAGCTCGAACTAGTCAATTAGATTTTGCCCTAAAATACACTAAGAGCAATCATTTCATCAATAATAGCTGAGCACCTCTTTAGGAGATTAACACATTTCAGCTGAGGCTGTTTCAAAATCACAGAAACAGAACACAGAATAATAGATGAGTTTAATTACTTGTTGCCTGTACTGAATAATGGTTAGCTTTGAAAAATGCAAATGCAGTACTATTTACACCAGTATAGTTAAGTTAGGCTGGAGTTCTTACCCTCTATACTCCTCTCCTAAGTATATGGATGTGCAAGTTAGCAAAGTTATGATTATTTGACTGATAACTAGTTTACTGCTGAGCCAGCAGAAAAGAAAAGCCAAATCAATGATACCTAATGTCTTTCTGAAACTGCTGTTAACTGTTATCAAGTCTTTTCAGTGGGACTACTGCTTGTATAGTTAACATTGAACTTTTTTGCATGAGGAGTTATTTGCAAGATACTGTAAAGTGATTTGGATTCTTTGCTCATTACAATAATTACAAAACAGCTGGGATAGAAAATTACATTCCCTAATGGATTTCTTCTCTTCTCCACACCTTAGCACTATAACCCTCTGCCCCCTCCCTATCTCCCCCTTCCCCCGAAAACCTACTAGATGTTAGTGCTTTTCGTGTTATACAAGTTGAGTGAAAGAATCCAAAGATTCATAGTTAAGCCTTTATGCCTAACAAGAAGTGGAAGTATTTTACTTAAAAATGCCTTTTTCTGCAAATCTTAAAAAAATGACCTTCCACAGTAGAAAGTGAGAATATCTACAGATTTTGGGTCATTGTTCCCTGTTATGACCCCATATTACTAATGGAAGTACCTAAGATAGCATGGAATACATACTCCCAACCAGGATCTCTGTACAATAAATTCCAGAGGCGGCAATCTGGAGGACAACAAGAAAAAAGGTGTTAGTAGAAAAGTGCATCAGGGGAGGCAAAATTCTTTCTACTGTTGTTATATAGTAAAGGTACAGAAAAGTGGTCATTGAATAAAGGCAGCAGAATCTGCCACCTGAAGTGGAAAATTCTAGCAAGAATTTTCAAATGTAGCAGGATCTAAGCAAAAATGTGTGCCTACTATGAAAATGTTAATGATAGGAAGCTTAGTAGTGGTAACTGTCTTTTTAGTGAAAGCACCCTCCTTCCCTCCCAGTCTGGATATGAATGTACTTTTGCATTATACCATATTACCTTTCATTATTGCTCATAAAGAAATTAATAGAAGTACAACCTTGACAATTATCTCAGAATACCCATGACCTGAATATCTTAATATTTTTTTTTCTAATGCTCTCATGTTCAGTGTTGCATTGCCTTAATACAGTAAATATATACCTCAGACATCAAAATTCATCTCCAACTTTTCATCAAATTAAAATTGCACACCATTTTGCTATTCATCAGCTTTTTGATTGACACAGATTGTTGGCTTTCACATAGTAAGACTTGAGCACATGCCAAATGCATATCATACATTCACTGACTTGGCAAGAACACCATTGAATTTCTTGAAGCCCAGACCAGTTTTGGGAGCTGATAATCCAGTCTTGGACCCCAGTGCCTAAATTTCCATTTAGCATCTGTTATTCAGCAATAAATTTACTGGACTGTGAACAACAGGTTCCATATTGCATGAATGTTCTCGAAACCTCTGCTTGGGAATTTGCATGCAGTGCATAGCTGAGTCCATGCCTGAAGCTGGCTGGAATCAGTTTCATCCTTTGACGCAGATGAGTTGAAAAATGCATTCAATGATACCAGCTGTTCCTTTTATACAGGTATGCAGATGACTTGAATTTCAACAGTCCTTTAGAACAGCTCTGGCAAAAACTCAGACTTTTTTTTTTTTTTTAAATAAATCTGTTGATTAGCGAAGAGAATACATACAAGTTCTCATCTTTCTCTAACCTGAAAAATGTCGAGTGTTATATATCAGAATGGCACATAGGCCAGCAGTCCTGAAGAGATCATCTTATTTCCCTGAGCCAGTTAATCCAATTTGAATTTGTATTTCAGATAAACTGTGCAAAATATCCCAGTTTGAACCTGAGCTTGATCACAGACTTATCAGTATATTTGACAAGTATTGTGATCACTTTGTATCTATTCATTTGAAGCACGAAAAATATACAAAAACAATGTATCTTTGTCTCATAATGATACAATTTGACAAGTTGGATTTCCCAATAGCAGATTAATATATTCTCTAATTACTAACTTGTAAAATTTGAATTTCCTCTTTCTCCATGCATTGTGTAAGAATTTTCAGCCTTGACTTGCAAAGACAACTTCACAGAAATATTCTCCCTTTTGCATTTTAAAAATATAGCTGCACATCTTCTCCCCCACACCACTTATTGCCATCTCTTGGTAACAAGCACTACAAAATATCTAAAATTGCCAGCACCCTCAGATTGTATAAAGTTGGAGTTATGACAGTTTTAATTTACAAAATCCAAATGTCTTCAAGCCATGAGTGCAACTTCGTCTTCCTTCACTCCCCTAGGGGTTTGGTTGTCTGGACTTAGGGCTAGATTTGGTGCAGCTGAGTGACCTTGGGTGAGACAGCTGTATGGAAACATCTGTGTGAGAAAGAGCCATGAGAAGTGGGGCCTGCCCCACCTTGGTTTTCAGCTGTGATTAGCTGGGCTACCTGTCTCTTGTCCCGTCCAAGTTGTGCTACAGTGGTGCTGGTGCCTCTCTGCTACAGACTTGTGTGGTGCTCTGAACTCCTGGCTGAACCCAGGTGTTGACATCAGACCTACTCTGCTCATCTTGCACAGAAGAGGGGACTGTGATGACTGAGCTTGTGTCCTGGTTTCAGCTGGGATAGAGTTAATGTTTTTTCTTAGTAGCTAGAATAGCACTGTGTTTTGGATTCAGTATGAGAAGAATGCTGATAATACACTGATATTTTCAGTTTTTGCTAAGAGATCAAGGACTTTCCACCTCCCCATGTCCTGCCCATGCACAGGCATACAAGAAGCTGGGAGGGAGCAGAGTCAGAGCAACAGACGCAGATAAGCCAATTAAATATTCCATATCGTATAACATCATGCTCACTATATAGATAAGGGTTGCCCAGGAAGTGGGGGCTCTTTTGCTTTCGGGATTGTGATTTTGGGATCTTAGCTTCTCCGGGATCGTTAGGTGAGAACAGGCTAGATATTAGTTGGCGGGTGGTGAGCATTCGCATTGTGCATTAACTATTTGTATTTTCTATTATTATTATTATTATTATTTTATTTCAATTATTAAACTGTTTTTGTCTCAACCTATGACTCTCCTTACCTTTACCCTTCCAGTTCTTTCCCCTCTCCCCCACGCAAGGGAGGGTGAGTGAGCAGCTGCATGGTGTTTGGTTGCCTGCCAGGTTTAATCCACGACAGCTTGGTAGTCGTGCCACCATCCTTGCCTGCCTCGTCATCATTCTTAGCTGCTGGCTCACCTTGCTCTAGAGAGCAGCCTGCCCTTGCTGCACCTTGGTGGTAGTCTGCCATTCAGCTACCTGAATCATAAGGATTGAATCTGCTCCTTGATTTCATCCTTAAAGAATCGTCTTTCAAAACTGTTTGGTTTGTTCATTTTAGTCTGAGCAAACACTATGGAAAGTTTAGCTTAGGACAGACAAAAACTCAGGAGAACATTATGGAATTTCTCTGTTCTCTCTAGTTCTCTTCCAGGGAGGTACACACTTATCCCCTTCCAAAGAAGGTCACTAGCATAAGAAATCTGAAGTGCTGTTAGGTATCCTTCCCTATTAACTCTTCAGTAACAGATGTACGACACAAAAAGACGCCCAATTTGTGAAAAGGGACAAGAGACTTGGCACACATTGATACATTACAAATACACGTCAGTGCCTTTCCCAAATGGGCAACAACAGCAGAGTAGTTATCATGAAGCCAAATATCCTTTGTTTCTACAAAATATCTCCTGTGACTTGGTTGAACCAAACAGATAATGGCTATGTGGAGTTTGAGCTTGAGAACCTGCTACGCATGTGCAGAGGTTCTCTCACATGAACTATCCAAAGCAGCATGGACAACACCAATTGCATGAGGCTCTGATGTGGAGTGGGAATGAGTAACTTAGATGTACTTTACATTCTTCTTTCCTCTGCACTCCCCGAAATCTAACATACAGAACACAGCCTGTAATTTAGTTCTTGTAAAAAATCCTTGAGCCAGGGCATTTGGATGCTTTCTTTCATTGGAAAGTTGCTAAAATATAGTTCACCAGCTACCAACTGTACTGTTGTTTTATGCAAAAAAATACCAAAAAGAGAGAGTAATAATCTAGAAAATGAGGCTAAAATGGAAAAATAAAATAATTTTCTTGTAAAACTGTGTCTCATATATTACTGTAAGCTATTCTTTAGTAGAGAGTTGGAAAAAAAAAAAAAAAAAAAAAAAGCCCTGCAGTAAAAGAAAACAATTATATATATACACATGACCCAGAAGATACCAGCATTTGTATTTATTAGAAGCTATTTCCAAGTTTTAATTCAAATTTTCATTAATGAAATCTTAAGTTGACAAATGGTCAAGTTGAGCATTTCAATCCACAGTACTCAGTGAAATAGTTTGCTTTCAGAAGCTAACATAAGGGTAAAAGATAGCATATGATAAGAATAGAACAAAAAGATAGAATAAAAAACTATTATTTTTATTACTGCTGCTATAGTGGTAAGTGACTTACTGGAGACAGGAAGGCAGAAGTCCCCCGCGGAAGTAGAATACACGTAAAAATGATGGCACTGAACAATTCATGGCCCCATTTTATGTGATGTAGAAATACAGATGTAAAGTCAAAATACAGAGAAGTTGCAGAGAAAAGCCATTATGAGGAAATCATTGCTAAAGGAGAAAAACATGGGGTTCATTAATGTGGAAATTCACAATATTCTTTAATAAGTGAGAGATACTTTTTTCCAGACAATTCAGATCTCTTCAGATGTAAGGGACTGACTTTTCCATCTCCACTGAGCTTACCAAACTCCTTTTTATTACCCCACAGGAGTAGTTTTCACTTAATATGCACATAACTCTTATTAAAATGTACAGGAGTTATGCACATACATCAAGTGTAGAATAGATATCCTTGATCTTATATCTACATATTCCTATCAGAGAGACTGTAAAACCAGGTAGAGGATAAACTTCACTAGCTCTGTAGTTTATTCTCTGAATCTTAAGTGTGGCAAGTGCAAAGATATTTACATGGAGAAAAGATGAAACCACAGAAAAGTGAAAGCAAGATAGTTCAATGTCTTACAAGTAAGGCTGAGATCTTAACAGATTTTGATTGTTAACAGAATAAAAGCCTAGCTCCAAAACATTCTTAGCTTGTTTGTTTTCCTGAGAAGTAAAACCTTTCAAATATTTTTGTTTCTGATTTTTTCAGCCATATTTTTCATTGTAGGTTTATCTAATGGTTTTGGTCAAACTGAATGTGCATTCCTTCATGAATATGATGTTCAACCACAAATTCTGCATTGCTTCCCTTATTGTACAAAATGCATTACACAAAATAAAACACAGTGTACTGAAATATTGCTAAGCTACATCCAAGGAACTTGGATAATTCAGAACAAAAAAAGAGTACAATATATGGCTGCTCTATGTTGTTATAACAACTATATTGCTGTTAATAGGTAAATGTTAGTGGATTAATGACCAAAAAGTTAAAGACTATAACCCAAAACCTCAAAGAGACAAATAACTGCGTATTACTCACCTTTTTCTCCCAAACAAGCAATTCTAAAACAAAATCATGCCAAGACAGTTCTTGTAAGATTGTCTGTTGCTTGCTTTCATTATAGAGAATGTGACTTCCCTTTTCTCCAAAGACTGAAAGAAGTATCTTTCATGCCTGTTTGCTATTCTAACTACACTGCAGAGGACAGTCATCTTTCAAAGGAAGAAACAAGTGGCAAAAACCGGGTCATGAAGAACAAGCGTATTGCATCAGGTACACCTTTATTGCAGGAAAACAATAAGAAGCAACAAAGTGGAACACTCATAAAGAATATGTGGGATTCACATTGGGGTAAAGGCATACACTATATCATGGGCTTTCACTTAGTGTTACTACTTAAACTTTCAGTACGTAACAAAAAGGTAACACATGCAATAGTTACTTTAAAAGGTAAGACATGCAAAAAAGCTATTATGTGGACAGTTAAATTGTGTTTGTCAAATGATTAAAAGGTGATTAAGCTTTGTCAAAGACAATGATGTATTTATGTCCTCCTTAGACTCTTCATTTTCTACTACCCATTAATCCCTATTTCTGCATGAGCATAGCCTTTCTGATACAACAAAACTGTTTTGCCTAATTGATTTCTATGGAATCCCCAAGCTACTCTAGAAGATTTGGATGGTGACTTACAGTTTAGTCAATGACTAAAGTATGTACATTACTAACACAAAATCAGAAAGTTTTGGTTTATATAGACATTGCATGTAGAGCAAAACTATAAAAACATAGTTTCTTTGAAAGTACACTGTTTTGTCTTTTTAATTTTTTTTTAATGTCAGCATAAGGAGCCTGATTATAATGAAGAATAATTTTATTTACATTATTGTAAATCAGCATTAATGGAACTACTCCTATACACAGCAGAAAGGCCAGAGTAGAAGCTGCTAGCTTGGTTCTTATAATTTCCTTCACTTGTCCCTGCTGTGCTTTTTGTATAGGTAGACTAAGGAAGTGAATAGATTTAGCACAGGCTTTTAAGATCACCTATTCATTCTCATAATCACTGATCAACATGAACAACAGGAAATTAAACTCCAAGTTACAGAGTGACCTTTGTTGAAAGTACATTTCCTAGGTTCTTGAGTCCAACACATTTTGATACAAAAAAGAGAAGCAGTAGGATGTCAGTGGTGGGGTTTGTAATAATCAAGCAAAGTGTTTTTCTCTGTGAGGGTTAACTAGTTTAGGGAAAGACTTTCAGAACTACATTACTTCTAAGTAACCTCAATAAAGCAGATCTAGCCAATTCAGGGTATTTAACAAACTTACCTTAGAAGCAGTAGTTACTTCAAACAGATAATATTCTGTAGAATACATAACCAATTTAAAAACATTATATAACAAGTTTTATCTACTAAGTAAACATACAGAAAAAGGAGTTCAGGTTTTCATTATTTCAGAGTACATGATATAACAGTGTGTGTGATACATAAAGAGGTCAAAGACATACATTTTATGTGAAATTTGTCAAAAAACCTCTCCAGTCTTGCTAGGTTATTCTCTGGTCTCCTAGTTCAGTTTTGGAGGTTTTATGTTTAGCATTTACTGAGAGAAGAGCATGGCACTTCCTGTCATGGTGCAGCTCATCCAAAAATATTGCTCTCACTTTTACAAAAATGTTCCATATTTTTGGAAGTAGTGGCATGCTAATTTGTTTAAATAAATATGGAAAACTGAAACAATAAGTTACTTTTTATTTTAAAAATAATTATTATTTTATTTTTATATGTAATATGTTTTAAAGAGTTATTTTTAATTGACCTGCAGAAGTCTACTGGTAGAGAGGAAGTCCAGCAACTGGTAATGGAAAGGGATTGTAAATGAGCTATTGCTTGTTTTTTCACCAAAAGCTTACAAATTGAAACATGTCCTTTACCACTTATATTTACTAAAATAGGGAGCAAAGTTTCTTTCTAAACACTGCCATGAAATATGGTCTAGTTTATACATATTATTTTACTTTACTTGCAGATTAGCAGGGAATGTTTACTTTGACAACAGCTTCCAACACTTAAGCCTTTTCAAAATTATTTATTTTTAGAATATCTAAAACCAAAAGCTGTGATTAAAGTCATGCTTTGGAGATTCATCATATTTACATGGGTAAGCGATAAAGAGAAGCTCTAAACTGAGTATAATTTTGAGACATTGAAAAGTATGGATATGATTTATAATCGCCTTTTCTACATGTCACCCAAAGGAAGAGAGAAATGATTGCATGAAAAGGCACAGTAAAGAGGCTAATGTGACTGGATTTCCAACCATCTTGGGAAAAAATTCCTAAAAATGTTGGTTTATGGTAGGATCAATGACAGCTAAGTGTTCTCCATTTAGTTAGTTAAATCACTTCTTTAAATTAAATTTATATTTCACATATTGTGAAAAAATCCTCTCCTCAAGGATTTTGTCAGGTATCATTGTTTTCTCCTGTAAGGTTTTACTGAAGAAAAACTGAGGGAAGAAAAAGGGACTGTCAGGCTATTTTACAACACTAGATATAATAAGTGGCTCAAATTGCCATCATCTTCTTTGGCAACACTCCTAAGAGTCACAGTGTTGAATGTTCAAATACTGGCAGAAATAGAAGCAGGGGTAGACATAAATTAATCATAACAACAATCTCCTATTACTGTAAAAAACATTAAGTAAAGGATTTGACTCTTATCTAAAATAACTTGTTAATTTGCTTGAAGTGTTAAAAATCATAATCCTTTAAAAAAATCTAATAGCATTTGATATTAATTACATAAACATAGATGCTCCACTGCAAGACTTGGCTGTACTGAAGACAGTGAAGCAAATGACAAGGAAGTGAAAATTTTAATTTTAATTTCTCTACAGCTTTGAAGTTAACTATAAATAATGCACCTGAAGTGATTCGATCTTTGCAGCAATTTGTTAAATTTTTTTTAGTTAGGTATAAATTTAAGAAGCAGAAATCAGAAGGATTTTTCCAGGGAAAATATTTCTGTGATGATTTAAAAGAAAATCACCAGTTTTTCAGTTTAACCTTGTGACAAACAGTAAAAATTTCACTATTTTATTTGGAGTTATGCTAGATTGCATAGGTGATATGGATGGGCAGCCATCATTCTGCACCCTGTGTCAAGCAGCAGATGAGAATTACCTTCCTGTTGTGGTCACTTACTCCTTAGGGAAGAAGTCTTCCTGTGTACAGCAAAGAAGCAGAGAGAAAGAAAGTTCATTGGGACATGAGGAATTGGAGTTTTTTGCAACTTAGAAGTCAGTAAAACTGGAAACATACCCATGAGAAGGAACATGCACAAAAAGAGGACACAGCTTGGAGAGATTTAGTTACAAAGTCTTTTATTCCTGTTCTGTTTCACCTTGAGTTCTCTTTTCACAGGTATTTTAAAAGTGAGCTTCTCAGAAGTATTACTCATGCCTGTTTCTGTTCTAATAAAACCTGGCTTTTGTGGGTGAGAGCTCCTCTCTCCTGCACTTGCTGGTTAGAAAAAAAAGGAAGTAGGGAGGGCCTAAGCTATTCCAACTTGCTTTTCCTAAATATCACTGCAGATTTTAATGGTATCCAGAATATGTGTTTTATTTGGGTTTCCTTGTCTCCAAGGTACTTTGTTTGTTTTGGTTTTTAATTATAGAAGGGAAAAATATATTTTTTTGTAGTAAGACAAGTTTTATCTGTTTCTACCAGAGCTACCCTGACATGTATTATCAGCCAGACTCCAAAAAGACAGAAGAGAAGAAAATATTTTATAGAAAACTAATCTCATGTCTTTTCAATGTTAGGCTAAATACAATTTGATCAGCTTTTAGACATTTACATATAAGAGCAAATAATATTATTTAACATGTGCAAGAAAATGCACTATAAATGTCAAACTCAGAATGGTCTGGCTTAAGAAGTCATATATTTATATAGTTATATAAATGTTTTCTTGGCTCACCTTCCATATCTATCAGACTGTAGACAAGACAGGAAATATTCCTGATTGACATAAGTTTATGGGGAAGAATGATGAAAGTGAAGTTAGCATTAATCACTGTTATGCTAAGTACATAATTTACTAGTATGCTAAGAGAAGTTTGTGTGAGGAAATAAAAAGGACAGTAGGGATTTATAACAGTAATGTTGGACTGTCTGAATTGCCTCTAAACGCAGTACATTAGGAGATGTAAACAAAAGATTACTACAGCAGAGCTATTTCTTCTTCATCGGAAGCCCAGGGGAATTAAGTTTTCTTAAGGAAAGAGATAAAATCCATCATTAAGCCCTCAATTAACCGATCTATTATTTTAATTCAGTATTGGAAGCTGAGTAAAGGTCAAATTGGATGATTGATTTCTAAAGTTTTTATAGAATCAATGAAAGGACAAAAACATTTAAGTTTTATGAGATTAGAATTGGTTTGGCTCATTAGAGATAGCTGAGGGTATTGGCAGGACTGTTTTAAACCATCTCTGGTTACATCTACAGTAACTTCATGAAGCTGTGCCAAAAAGGACAAGCCTGCTCCTTGCTCAGCTCCATTAAATCCATATGGTCATTTGGAGAGGCCTCAGCTGCAAATGTATCGCTGTTCACAAGTTCAATCAATGTTATGGGTATCTGCTGTCTGCTCATAATGACTGCCTTTCTGAAAGTAATATTGTCAAACATTATGTAATATAACCAGGAGGTTACCAAGTTAGATAAACTTGTTAGAGAGTAAACCCAGAAAAAGCCTACACTCCAGAATAATAATGGGCAGTGGGAGGAGGTTTGTTTTTACACGTTTTATTTCAGTCTAAACAATATAGCTGAATTTTATTTACCTAAAATTTTGGTGGTTCTAGTGTATATATTGATAAAAATATAGCCCGGCCAATTAAATTCCCTTTTTCTTAAAGCAAGTAGAGCAAAAGAAAGAAGAACTACCTCTGAGCTTTGGACATCCCTGGATCCCATCTCAACAAGAAAAATACCAGATGTTCCATGGTCCTAAACCTTCTGTCACCTTCTGCACTGTCAAAGGCACTTTTGCGACCATGGCTGTCTGGAAAACAAACATAGTCAGTACTATGCAATTAGGAATCTATGATGGTAATATATCACTTATTATTTTTTCTAGTATAATTTTAATAGTTTCTATTTATGGAATTCAAACTCAGAATTCAGTCAGGAATAGAAATAAATGATAATGAGTCAATATTTACCTCTCATATCAAAGAAGAGATTAATTTAGAATATGAAGCTCCATGAAAATGTGATTAGATGGGTGTTAGTCTAAGTCTTAGGTCTTGAGGACAGATGGAGAAGAAATCACAGTCCTTATTTGCACTAAGTATTTAAAATCCAATAAAAGTCCTCAAGGACTCCATTTCATACTAAATTTTGCAGAAGCTATTTTTCGTTATAATTGAATAACCCCATTTTAGGATGGGGTGTTTCAATTCTACAATGGATTTGGTTTTTAAAAGACAATAATCATAGAATCATAGAATCATTTAAGTTGGAAAAGACCTTTAAGATCACGAAGTCCAACCGTTAACTTAACACTGCCAAGTCCATCACTAAACCATGTCCCTAAGTGCCACAGTTACATGTCCCCTCCAGGGATGGTGACTCTAACCACTTCCCTGGGCAGCCTGTTCCAATGCTTGACAACATTTTCAGTGAAGAAATTTTTCTTAGTATCCAATCTAAACCTCCCCTGGCAAAACTCAAGGCCATTTCATCTCATCCTCTCACTTGTTACTGGGAAAAGAGACTGACGGCCACTTTGCTACAACCTCCTTTCAGATAATTGTAGAGAGCGATAAGGGCTCCCCTAAGCCTCCTTTTCTCCAGGCTAAACAACACCAGTTCCCTCAGCTGCTCCTCACAGGACTTGTGCTCTAGACCCTTCAACAACTTCGTTGCCCTTCTTTGGATGAGATCCAGCATCTCAATATCATACTTGTAGTGAGGCGCCCAAAACTGAACACAGTATTCAAGGTGCATGTTGTAATTAGCTCTGCTTCTTTAAACCTGCCGACCCACATGTCAGTGGTGCTCAGGTCACAGGGACTAATACTGAGGGAGGTTAAAACCTTCTCGGGGACATCAGCACAAACACCAATGTGGTGGATACAAAATGTCCATTTATTAAACTGCGTATCTTACATATATACGTTTGCCAAGCACCTCCTTCGTGGGTGTACCCTTAGCGTTACAAGCCTATCCATCACCTTACCTCGTAACAAGGGGGGGCTACAGCTATTCCCTCTATACATCGCGAGATCTTCCGAACGCCACTCCCTACACTTCCCCCTCCCCATGCTTTATAACATTGTTATTCTTGGTTGATTGTCATTATTGCGCTGTTCCAAGCGCTGATAAGCAAGATCCATATGTCGGTCTAAAAACAAAACATTAACCTTCTTAAACAATCTCCGAACTATGGCACTAATACATGTAAAGGCAATACAAATAGCGAGAAGCACACCACATATCCCAATAATTCCCCAAATGAGCCAATCCCAACTAAGCTAACTAGTAATCTAAGCCCACAAGTTGTCAAGCCACCCAAACCATTCTGGTTTTACAAAGGTGGCTGTGATGAAGACATAGCAAGATTCTGCCCCTGTATCCAGAGGAAAACAGATGTCTTCGCGGTGATGTGCTCATGACCACTCTCTCCAATATACTGCGTGAGTCGGCGACACACAACCAAGGAGGGTGATCCACCACCAACACTGTAACACAAAACTCCATCTTATGTTAGATCAGGTTTTACACACCGTGCGGGTATCCATTTGATTAGGCCGTCCTTTTCCACTGCTGCGTACCCACGCCCAAACACTCTTAGTGACCACCCCGACTCCCAAGCTATCGCGCCCGGTTCCCTGATCTGGACCAAAGGATAGTTTTTCGTCGCCTGGGCTGGCATAAAGTGTTTCCACAGGGGAGGTGTAGGCTCATCGCCTCGAACAAAATGATTTAAAGTATACAAAGCGCATGACAAAAGAGCCTGTTGGCGGTCTATGGGTATTGTCCCTCTATGACCTTCCCCCTCCCCAAGCTGTTGGAGCTTTGCTTTCAGGGTGCGATGTGCACGTTCCACTATCACTTGTCCTTGACTGTTGTAAGGAAGGCCGTGTACTAATTTGATGTCTCACAATGCACACCATTCTTTTGTGTGTCTAGCAAGAAAACAAGGGCTGTTATCTGTTTTGATCTCTTGTGGCTTTCCTAACAAGGCGATAACACCCTCCCAATGAACAATAATGTGTCTGGCTGTTTGCTTATGAGCCATTGTGGTTAATATTGTAGAGCTAAAGGTGTCAATGGTTACTATGAGATACTTATTTGGTTTTAACAATTCACATGCTGTTACATCAGTTTGCCATATCTGATTGGAAGAGAGACCCCATGGATTGACACCTGCCTCCCACAGTGGGCCTTTTTAACAGTAGGGACAAAGTGCCACTATGTTTTTTGCTTGCGACAGAGAAATATGACATGTTTTTGCTAAGGCTTTTGCTCCAAGGTGTAGAAAGGCATGTAAACTCTTTGCGGCGTCCAATGACCACACACCCCGTGCCGCTTGGTCAGCCTTATGATTGCCTTCTACAGTCGGACCTGGCAGGGATTGGTGACTGTTCACATGTGTAATAAAGGCCTGCCCTATGCGCTGTTGTAGAGCTTCATAAAGTAAAGTCGACACTTCCGTCTGCACAAATCCTACTGTTGTCATTTTGTGTACAAGTTTATAAACATATAAAGAGTCTGTAACAATATTAACAGGATTCTCTGTCTCTTGCTGGAGTGCCATCTGGACTGCTTTGGCCTCTAACCATTGTACAGATTTGTTAGTCTGAGTCCACATCCTCTTTTCCCAGCGTCCCTCGGTTTTCCATATGACTGCAGCTGTTTGTGATTGTGATGAGGCATCTGTAAAATATGTTGTGCCATGAAGAGGGCACATGGGTAGAGGTAGGGTGAGTTGTAGTTGAAGTGTCTTCAGGTGTGTAATCCATTGTAGACCCTTTCCTGTCGTTATGGAGCCCGGAAAATCAAAGATGGCACATTGTAAGTCTTCAGAACACGTAACCATGTCCCCCCACACCTGCTGCTTCCAGGGGATGAGTATAGTGTCAGGTTCCCTTCCAAAGTGTTGAAGAGCCATGTTGCGTAGGCGTCCTATGAGGTCTGCTAAAACAGCGACAATGGTAACAAAGGCAGCCTCGTTGGTACTTTGGTAAGCCCAGGCTAAAGGCACAGGCTTGCCGTCCGTGCCTTGAAACAGGATGCCTACTGTGCCATGTTCAGAAATAAAGCAGCCCACTGTTTTTGCCTGCTACCTTGGCACAACTCAGTAGTTTCTTATCTATCTTCCAAGGCCTGTTCTTCCTAGCTATTGCTCAGAGGCTGTGTAAAGCTGCACCTGCAAGACTTATTTCGAGACTTCATCAATTAAGGGTTAGGCAAGCTTCAAAACACAGCATACTTAAAATAGTTTCACAGAATGCTAGAAACAATACAGTAGTTACAGTTACTAGAGTAAGCTAATTGCAGTACTCATAATTAGGGGATATGACTAAATACTACAAAAGTAAACAGTAAGGAAAATACGGAATAGCACACTTACTTAATGTGTCCTAACATTCAGATCCGCAATTGCTGGGGAACCCTGGATGCAGCGAGAATTTAGAGTACCCTTCCTCGCAAACCGGAAATCCTACACGATGCGTCCATCCGTAGGTGAGGCATCCAACATCGCTGCAAGCAGTTCCAACCTCCAAATCAACAGGCCAAAATAACTGGCAATTTCCTTTGAGCGGAAACATCTGATCTCATCCTTCTGTTGGATTCCACCCAGAGCCTGGCCAGCACTCAAGGGGGAAAACCAAGGGAGTTTCCAATAAGGTTAAACACTTAAGGCCTTAATTCTTAATATTGCTAAACAAAGAAAGCTGAATACACACATTCTTATAGCATTTCATCCTTATTAATAACTACATTTTGTCGAAGGTACATCTTTCACTGGTGACTAATAAGCTTATATATTTCATTAAGGAGTTGCAATTACTGTTAGCATTTTGTCTGAAAAGAATTGGCAACGGTAGTGTATTTTGTCCTATTGCAGTAGCAAGCATTACCCATATATTCTGCTTAAATGATCAGTTGAAGAGATGGTGAACTGTTGGCACAGGGGTATCCATAGCACCCACAGCTGGCTCCTGAATCAATCATGGCCTGTACTACTATTTTTTCTATTCTTCCCGGGCGAGGCTGACTTATCCAAACGGTGACCATGGGCTTGTCGCTACAGTCTAAGACCAGAGCCACGGTTCTTGCTCCGGCGCCTCCATCACCGGTGGGGTTTTGTCTGGGTTGCTCTCTTGAGGGTATCCCTGGGCATATCTTACTGTCACTCGGGGAGTATAAGAGGAGTTGTCTCTGCTCTGTGGGGGCTGTTTGTAGTGCATAGGAGGAGCCCTGCCCCCGTTCCTGGCTCCCCCACTCTCGTTTCCCTGCTGCAAGTGCTTATGCCAGCAGTCTCGCGCCCAGTGACATGATTTCTTCTTATGGAACTTGTATGATGCTGGTAGGTCATATCTAAGTTCTGCTATGACTTCCATTCATCTGCTTTCTTTTGAATGTGCTGCCGTGTTGAAGTTTTATGGAGGCAATATACAGCGGTTTTTGCCATTTGTAAAGCAGTTTTCAGAAAAATCATATCCATTCCTTTATTATGCTTGGTACCAAACGGAGGGTTCATAATAACTGTGTCAAAAGTCTCTGACATGCTGTCAGATGAAGAACAGTCATCACACTGAACCACATTGATGTTCATGAGCTCAAAGTCTTCAATATTGCTATTAAATATTTCCAGTGCATCTGAATCTATGGCAAACCCCACACACAATCCTGCTCCTAACATTGCACTTCCAATGCTGAGCATGCCACAACCACATCCTAAATCTGCAATTGTTTTGTTTTCAATATCATCAAAAGTGTTGTGAATTGTATAAAGCATACATGCTGCAATATGAGGTCTCGTTGGATACTGTTCAAGGAGCAGTTTTGGACTTTCAAAAGTATCAACTTGTTGAAGACAGCTTTCCAGTTCTTTAAGCTTTAATTTCTTCATGTTTATAGTTTAACGCGGCCCCGGCGGGGCGGGCTGAGGGGCTGGGCCGGGACAAGTCGAGGTGTCACCGCGCACTTCCGCCGTGCCACCCGGCCCCTCGCCGCCAGCCAGCCCCCGACGCCGGGCCGGGCTGGGCCGGGCCGCGGAGCACCAGGCCGCCGCTACACTCCATGGCGCAGCACCCATGGGGGATTGGGGGATGCCCGGCAGCCAATTAAGGAGCGGGTCCTGCTCCTGAGCAACTTGCTCCTGCTCTTGTTGTTGCCGGACCACCTCCATCTCCACCCCCCAACGCTGCATGTCCGCCTTCCATTCTTCTGCTAATTCTCCCCTACGCACCTCGGTTTCCACCCCCTGCATCTCCCACCAGCCATTTGTCTTCTATGGGCCACGCTTCTGGATTTCACGTTGTGTCCTCCCCCAAGCCATTAAATGCTCTGGCTTTCCTAATTTCGCTTGTTCTGCTAACTCATCCTCTATTTGTGGCCAGAGCTCTGGCTTCATACAGTCTATCGGCTCTGCTAAAATGCCGAGCCTTATCAATCTTTGCAGCACCGCTTTCAATGTCCTCGACTTCATAGAAGTCTTATGTTGTTTACCCCATCTTTTCAGTGCCTTAACTGTGGCATCCATGGCGCGCCGCGGAGTCTCCCATCCTGTGTGGAGCTCCTTCACCTCCTGCTGTGCACCGCTGACTGTCACAGCTCATCTCTCGCCGGGTCATGTTGGGATCACCATTTGTTGTAATTAGCTCTGCTTCTTTAAACCTGCCGACCCACATGTCAGTGGTGCTCAGGTCGCAGGGACTAATACCGCGGGAGGTTAAAACCTTCTCGGGGACATCAGCACAAACACCAATGTGGTGGATACAAAATGTCCGTTTATTAAACTGCGTATCTTGCATATATACGTTTGCCAAGCACGTCCTTCGTGGGTGTGCCCTTAGCATTACAAGCCTATCCATCACCTTACCTCGTAACAAGGGGGGGCTACAGCTATTCCCTCCATACATCGCGAGATCTTCTGAACGCCACTCCCTACAGGTGCAGCCTCATCAGTGCCCAGTACAGGGGGAAGATCACTCCCCTAGTCCAGATCATTGATAAAGATATTAAACAGAACTGGCTCCAGTACTGATCCCTGGGGAACACCACTAGTGACCAGCCACCAACTGGGTTGAACTCCATTCACCACAACCCTTTGGGCCCAGCCATCCAGCCAGTTTTTTACCTGGTGAAGAGTATCCCCATCCAAGCCAGGAACAGACAGTTTCTCCAGGAGAATGCTGTGGGAAATGGTCTCAAATGCTTCACTAAAGTCTAGGTAAACAACATCCACAGCCTTTTCCTCATGCACTAAGCAAGTCATCTTGTCATAGAAGATCAATTTAGCCAAGCAGGACCTATCTTTCCTCAACCCATGCTGACTGGACCTGAGCACCTAAGTAACCAAGTAACTAAGTATGAGTAACTAAGGATGAGGAAAAGGCTGAGGTGCTCAATGCCTACTTTGCCTCAGTCTTTAGCAGTGGAACTGGCTGTTCCCTGGACACCCAGCCTCATGAGCTGGGAGATGGGGAGGGGAAGCAGACTGACGTCAGCACAGTTGAAGAGGAGGTGGCCAGAGACCTGCTACACCACTTCGATGCACACAAATCTGTAGGACTGGATGGGTTACACCCAAGGGTGCTGAGGGAGTTGGGAGATGTGCTCGCCAAGCCGCTGTCCATGATTTACCTGAAGTCATGGCTAACTGGGGAGGTCCCATTGGACTGGAGGGTGGCAAATGTGACACCCGTCTACAAGAAAGGCAGGAAGGAGGATCCAGGTAACTATAGACCTGTCAGTCTGACCTCGGTGCCAGGGAAGGTCATGGAGCAGGTCATCTCGGGTGCCATTAAAAGTCATATAATGGACAACCAGGGGATCAGGCCTAGTCAGCATGGGTTTATGAAAGGCAGGTCCTGCTTGACAAACCTGATCTCCTTCTACGACAGGGCAACCCACTTATTGGATGAGGGGAAGGTTGTGGATGTTCTCTACCTTGACTTCAGTAAGGTCTTTGACACTGTTTCCCACAGCATTCTCCTGACGAAACTGAATACTTGCGGCTTGGATGGGCACACACTTTGCTGGGTAAAAAACTGGCTGGATGGCCAGGCCCAAAGAGTTGTGGTGAACGGAGATAAATCCAGTTGGTGGCTGGTCATGAGTGGTGTCCCCCAGGGCTCGGTTTTGGGGCCACTACTCTTTAATATCTTTATTGATTATCTAGATAAGGGGATCGAGTGCACCCTCAGTAAGTTTGCAGATGACACCAAGTTGGGTGGGAGTGTTGATCTGCTCAAGGGTAGGGAGGATCTGCAGAGGGATTTGAACAGGCTGGAGTGATGGGCTAAGGCCAACTGTATGAGTTTTAATAAGGCCAAATGCCGGGTGCTGCACTTCGGCCACAACAACCCCCAACAGCGCTACAGGCTTGGGGAGGAGTGGCTGGAAAGCTGCCAGTCAGAGAGGAACCTGGGGGTGTTGATTGACAGCCGGCTGAACATGAGCCAGCAGTGTGCCCAGGTGGCCAAGAAGGCCAATGGCATCCTGGCTTGCATCAGAAATAGCGTGGCCAGCAGGGACAGGGAAGGGATCTTACCCCTGTGAGGCCGCACCTCGATTCCTGTGTTCAGTTTTGGGCCCCTCACTACAAAAAGGACATTGAATTACTTGAGCGTGTCCACAGAAGGGCAACGAAGCTGGTGAAGGGTCTGGAGCACATGTCGTACGAGGAGCGGCTGAGGGAACTGGGGTTGTTTAGTCTAGAGAAGAGGAGGCTGAGGTCTCCCTCATGGCCCTCTACAGCTACCTGAAAGGAGGGTGCAGAGAACTGGGGATGAGTTTCTTTAACCAAGTGACAAGTGACAGGACAAGAAGTAATGGCCTTAAGTTGCGCCGGGGATGGTTTAGACTAGATATTAGGAAACATTTCTTTACAGAACGGGTTGTTAGGCGTTGGAATGGGCTGCCCAGGGAGGTGGTGGAGTCCCCATCCCTGGAGGTGTTTAAGAGTAAAGTTGACTTAGCGCTTAGGGATATGCTGTACTTGGGAACTATCAGTGTTAGGTCAATGGTTGGACTGGATGATCTTCAAGGTCTTTTCCAACCTAGACAATTCTGTGATCTGTGACCTGGTTGTCCTGTACGTACTGTGTGATGGCACTCAAGATGATCTGCTACATAACCTTCCCCAGCACCAAGGTCAGACTGACAGGCCTGTAGTTCCCCAGATCCTCCTTCTGGAATGTCTTGTAGGCACGCATCACATTTCCCAGCCCCTAGTCATCTGGGACCTCCCTGGTTAGCCAGGACCACTAATAAATGATTAAAAGTGGCTTGGTGAGCACTTCTGCCAGCTCCCTCAGTACCCTTGGGGGAATCCCATCCAGCCCCATAGACTTGTGTGAGTCTAAGTGGTGTGACAGGTCGTTAACTATTTCCCCTGGATTATGGGGGCTTCATTCTGATCCCCATCCCTGTCTTCCAGCTCAAGAGCTGAGTACCCAGAGAACAACTGGTTTTACTATTAAAGACTGAGGCAAAGAAAGCAGTAAGTGACTCCACCTTTTCCTCATCCTCTGTCACTATGTTTCTCCCTACATCCAATAAAGGATGGAGATTCTCCTTAGTCCTCCTTTTGTTGCTAATGTATTTATAGAATATTTTTTATTGTTTTTTACGGACAGATTAAGTTCTAGCTGGGCTTTGGCCCTTCCAATTTTCTCCCTGCATAACCTCATAACATCCTTCTAGTCCTCCCGAGTTGCCTACTCCTTCTTCCAAAGGTCATAAACTCTCTTAGTTTTCATCAGATACAGACAAAGCTCTCTGTTCACTCAGGCTGGTCTTCCTCCTGCCGACTCATCTTTCGGCACATGGGGATGGCCTGCTCCTGTGCCTCTCCTTCCTTGCCTATGCCTTTTGAAGGGTTTATAGCCATCCATTGCAGTACTCCAGTTGTGCAAGTCATCCCACCATGTTTTCATGATGGCAACTATGTCGTAGTTTTCCTGCTTCACAATGGCTTCCAGCTCCTCTTGTTTGTTGCCCATGCTGCGTGCATAGGTGTAGATGCGCTTCAGCTGGAGTATTAATCCCACCATCTTTTTGGTCCTAATTCCTACATGACCATTCTCAAGCACTCCCATGGTTTCTAACACATCAATAACCCTTGCGTCTTTGCTGCCACATGGATCTCCATCCCCTACCTCCACTGAGACAGCAGACCAAAGGACCTCACTAAGACACTGTCCCTCAAACATTGGTGTGCTGCCCCCAGGTTTCTTTCTAGTGAGCCTGATTTTATTCCTTTTCCCCTTTAAATCTAGTTTAAAACTAGTTTAATATCCAGATATAGAAGCCCTTGAATATTTTGCCCCATTCAAAAGAGCTAAACATGCACAAGTACTCCATGACCTTATATGAAGTTGTGTTGTGGACAATTAATTCCTGTAGCTAAATGGGCAGAAACTCATACAAACATATAGCCCTATGACATCTTAATGTTTAGGGGTTTTACCAAATAATGGAAAATAAAAAAAAAAAAAAACAAATAAAATCTGCAAATGTTTCTTACCTAGATAAGTCAGTATGTGTTTTGATCATGGCAGTCATTACACATAAAATTTCACAAGACTGGTAGAGGGATAAACCTTTATGAATACAAAGATGCTAGCTGGTTCCATTATTCATAGTGGATCCAAGGAGGATGAATTGGAACTCAAACCAAAATGTAATTCATTTTATTGCCAAGAATATTTTCACTTAATACATTTTATCTTTAACCATTTGAAAAGTACATTTACTTTATTAAAGAATTTTGAATGCTCCAATCATTACTTTGCTGTGAGTCAAATATTTATCTTTTTCATCACTTAACAAAGAAGAAATATTTCTGCATATTCAAAAATATTATGGTAATTGAGATCTTTTAAATGTATAAGGGATTGTAAGATTTCATATGAAGTATTCTATTTCATCTATCAAGAATTCAAACACACCATGTTTAAAGCTACACTTGTCAACTGTAGGTAAACTTTCTACTGTCATAATTTTAGCTGTCTAGATAATATTTCTCTTGTTCCACATTTAGGTATGTCAAGTAAGCAATGACAAGTAACAATATAAAAGAAGCTCAGTCCAAGTACACGTATTTATCTATATCTGTAGAGTTCATCTTATACTATGTAAATAGTTACACGCAATAGTTCTTCAGAGAACACAACAGTTTTAAATTAACTACTCAGAAAGAGTGCAGTCATGATCTCTTTCCCTTCTGCATAAGCATCAGGATGCAAATTTTATTCCATAACCATAATGGTCCTGTACACCAAAGGGATAGTACTCAGTTAATAGTGACTTTACTGATTTTTCTTCTTTTTCAGTTTACAAGACTCGATCTTATTATCTTTTATGTTGTTAAATCCTGTTAAAAAAAAAATTCTTTCCCAATTGAGTGCTATTGAGAGATGATGTAACATGATGATGCCCATTTTGCAGATGGGTCTAAAGGCACAGAAGGCACAGGTCCTTCTAAAAGGAATGAATTTAAGTATTGTTCTATTTCGTTGTTTGCTGCCAAAGTATGTTTAAAGATCTGGGCATGAGAGATTAGGCCAGAACACATCTGAAGGATCTGTATTTCAGAGCACTTAGTGTATAAAAGGTTAAACACTGATTTTATTTGCACAGCTATAAGCACACAAAATTTCCACAAGCCCAACTATGCCAACAGGCTTTGAATTGCAGAAAACAGGTAATGACATACAGAAGGCTTTTTCAGCATAATATGCAGGTATAGAACCCTATACTTTGTGGTGGCATTCAAATAGTTTTTTCCTTATCACTCTCTCAGAGACAAGAGCTTTTGTTCTTTCCAAGTTGTTTGCTCTTAGATTGTGAAAGTTTCTGAGTATAATGAAGGACAACAAATGTAGGAAAGGGTCTATTCATCCAGAACAATCTGAATAGAATGTGTTTAACATAGGTTGGAGTTTTGCAAGTTTTCTTGTCAACCTTTAATCAGCATATGCAATAAAATTTCTTTCAGTCTTAGAACTCATATTTTTAGCAGTAAGTCCATAAATTGAATCTCACTTGTTTCAAATCCTTGGTCCAAAGTGTAAATCCCATACAGCTTCCCAGTGCATGGAGAATTGTAATACTTTCCTCAAATTACCCAGTTCACAAAAAAAAACGGAACCAATTTTGGTAAAGCAACTAATGCTACAGGCCACAACTGCACACAACAATAGCAGCTCTGTCCATCATCCTCACAGCTAGAAGGGAGACAAAACTCACAGATTTAGATACTGAAGTGTTAACTTCAAAACAATTTATGCAAATATTCATCAGTAATCTGACTCAGAATCAAGAAGTTTGGAAAAGTGTTTTTTGATAGTCTGGAGGACACTGCGAAAGAAATATGGAATAATTCCCTTCAGTGTGACAGAACGTGAAGGTCACTGTGGCAGAAAGCTTTATAGCGCAGTATTAGGCACATAATGTATAACAATGCATATGGACTCCTGCCCTTCTTCACACTATTCCTCATTTAATCCTTTAGTGTTAACTTTACATCTCTGATAACTCAAAAAAACCCAAAAAATTAAATAGCTTTCACACTTAGAGCAGCTTGCACTGTAGTCAGTAAAAGAAGTTTTGCCCAGAAATTCAAGACTTGCACTGCAACAGAAAGAGCAATCAGTTACTTTTCGTTCAAACAAATGAGTATTAGATAAACAAAGGAGAGGACGTTCTCGTACTGGCACATTGTGTCAGATACTTTAAGATTGTTCCCATAGAGCTAGTCAAAAGGTTTGAGCAGATAGAATCTTCAGAAGCCATAACTGCAGGTGAGAGGAGAATAAAATCAGGTCTTAAAAATTACCAGTACTTGTTACCCAGTTGATTGTTTATTTAAAATTATATTTGTAAAACACTCTTGGCTCCAAAACAAATTTGTCAGTGCCAAGCTCACAGGTTTATATAATTGCATGAGACAACCTTATCTGAGGCACCCAAATTTGGGGAATATAAGCGTACTCTAAAATATATGTGTGTGTAGACAGACATTTATATGTGTGTGTATATAATATATACAGATATTATATGCATTATAATATTATATATAGTGTACATTATTATATGTATATAGTATATAAAGTATACATATTACATGCACTATAGAATGCATAAAAATTATTACATATATAAACATTACATATATGATTCTGAAGGATATGTTATAGGTATATAAAATATTTGTGTTATAAACAGTATATATGTTATGTATACATATATATAAAAAGTTTTGCAGAAGACATAGAGGTGATCAGGCTCTAAAAATACTAGCTACTTTCTCGGTAAAGATAGCCAACTATTTAAAGAGATTGCTCTCAAATATTAATACAGTCATTTGTAGTCATATGTGTTGGTGTTGCAATTTGACACAACTAGATACAGATTCTACTCTTTCTTTCTAAAGACTTTTTGTCTCATAGTAGAACAAGAAGGTGAACAAAAGATAAAGATCTTTCATAGCTCTGAACACTAAGTCAAGCAACAACTACCAATATTAGAAAATTATTCTTTTATTTTCATTTCCAGTGTAAAAGTTTACCTGTAACCAAATTTCACCTGATTTTACTTCTTCTGCTTGTGATGTTTAAGTAGATCTTTTCTCTGTTATATGTGTATATATATGTGTATGTATAGCAAATATGGCCACTCAGCTTTACCTTGATATATGACACAAACCATATTCAGTAATTAATCTTTCAGTTCATAACAGACCTTATTTTTATTATTCCATAACAACCTGGCTTATACTATATACTAATAAACTTAATCCTTTTTAAGTTTCTCAAGGTCTTCCAGTCTGACTGGACAATGCCTGTCAACCCCTACCTCTAAGAATGCCACAAACTTGAACTAGGAAGAGGCAGTTGGCCCTACTGAGATATCTGGTTTTAAAGTTCCTCTCTTCACTCCTAACTTCTTGTAATTCTTTCTCCTGCCTCATTTCAATGTGGAGATATGAAAATAAGATGCACCTTTAGGCTGCCTTATTTGCCCTGATTTTGCTCTTCAGGCAGAATATTTTTTGTGTTTTCACCTCTACCACTAAATCCACTACAGTATTTGTATATGTCTGTAGTTTTGTTAATCTTTCTGGAATGTCTGTGAGGTATCAGTCAGTCCCTCCAAATTTTTAAAGAATAAGAGAATAAGAATTATACTTTTCTTAAAGAGTACAAAACCAAAAGAAATCAACTAAACCAAACCACTACTTCCTTTTGTAAATGCATGTTAAATAAAATCTTTTATGTAGAAAGTTGAGCCAACAAATAAAACTGTTCAGGTTTCAAAAGAGCTAACCCAGTTCCAAGCCACATTTTATCTTATATAATGATTTCAAACTGTACAAAAAAAGTCATAAAACCATCAAATTATTTTGGCAGTCCTTTAAAATTACTGTAGTCAGTTATCAATATTTCCTTGAATTGCTTTATTTGAACGGCAACAAGTTCTATCCTCAGGCCATGCCAGATTCCTCTGCATAAAAACCCAAAAAATAATTTCCTTTCCTAACATGCTTTATTTCAGTTGTTTATAGAACCAATCACACTAGAAACACATAATACATACTCCTTTTTTCTTTAAAAAAAAAAAAAAAAGCCCTTTATGTGGGTATTTCCTCCTAAACCTTAAAAGGCACAAGTTTTAAAAGAAAGAAAACCATAATTAATTAGAAAGTGCAGTGTTATAATACAGGCTGTAACAGCAACATCTAGGTTATCTGTATACTATAAATAAATAAATAAGAAAATTGGCCTTTATAACTAAATCCCTAATGCAGAAAAAAAATCAGTAGATTAAATTGTTCCCACATGCTATGTTAATGAGATTCACCTGTTAAGCAAGTTCAACCGATTAATACCTGCTGGTTTTGAATAAAACACAGCTATCATGATTAGCACAGCTAGATTTAATTTCTCAGAATTACCTTAATGTAGTGATGTTGCAAGTCTTGAGGAGAGCTGTGAGTTTCCTAAAACGTGGTGCATGCAGTCTATTGAACATCTTTTTAATCAAAGATGAGGGGGAGAAAACCCTTCTTATTTTTCTCCAGTAGAATCTCTACTGCATTTCATTACTATGAAGAGTTTGAAAATATGCTGCTTAATGCATTTATCATGCTGTCAGACCCATCTATTTCACTTTTTTTCCCGTTATTTAACCATAAACTAGGCATTACATACATAATTCTCAGTTTCTAAGCCAGATATTTTCCTCTTCTTCATCAGCGTTAGAAAAGTTGGCTAGAAAGTTGTCTGAGGGAAACCTAAGGGTAACTTTCAACAGAAGGGATGGCAGATAGGTTGAGAGATATGGAAAGACTGAGGGTATGTGCTGAAGAACATGATATTTCTTTTGCTCCTCGGCTAGTGGCTGGTGCATTATCCCAGTAGACTTGGGTGAAAGCACTTTATAGTATCAAGTGAGTGGATGGGTCGATAGGGTAGGGACTGGGGGATTAGTGGCAAATCCTTTTATCTGCACAGCAGAGCAGAGATGTTATTTCCACTAACAGGAAGTATTCTAATTACAAACATACACTATTTTATAATGCCTATATGCCTGTGGAAACATGCATACAGTTTGAGCAGGCAGTTTAAATACAAATAATAATTTCAATAACATCGGTTGAGGTATGAACAAGTAGGATATTCATTTTGGCCTCTAGAAAAAGCTTGATTTTTTTCACATATTATTCTGTGGATGCACCTGTATCAATCATGTGAGATATATAGAAGTTTACTTTGTTTTGGAGGTAGTCCAAATTTACAATATTAAAAACCCCGAGCCACTGCAAACATTTGCTTAAAGGATGCCTAAAAGGATTGGATTTATCTTTTCCTTATAGTTGTAGCTGTTTCACACAGTAAATTTTAATGGATATTTAATTTAACTAATTTGTATATAGTGATACATTCATTATGATGTACCTGGCCTTCTATCTATTTTTTCTGATAATGGGTCAGAGAGCTTTATGTGGAACCACTGCCACATGGTGACCTCTTGTTTTGGCCTGTACTCAGAATCTTTATCAACATAGCTTTAAGTTCCTGGAATTAAAAATAATGTAAAAATTAAAAATAAATAAAAATAATAAGAGCAGCTACAGTATATCCATCTGACTTCCCAAAATTTTCATCTCCCATGCACTTCACAGTGTTAAAGAGTCTATTA
Organism: Strix uralensis; assembly: GCF_047716275.1. Taxonomy (NCBI): domain Eukaryota; kingdom Metazoa; phylum Chordata; class Aves; order Strigiformes; family Strigidae; genus Strix; species Strix uralensis. The sequence goes on along the minus strand of NC_133972.1, from coordinate 129,425,131 downwards.
AGTCCATGGCAAGTACAATCAACATGTAGTGAAGGATGAGAAGGAGTTTCTATGTGCTCCTCACTCAGTTTGTTTTATCCTATTGTCTAACACCTAGATAGTAACGTCTTTGTGTTTATACAGCAATACCAAAAGTCAACTCTCATTCATTAATCATCTCCATAAGATGAATTATTAAGTAACAATATTCAAATGATCCCTCTTTCCTTCCTTATGCAGGTGGTCTTTTTAGTACTCTGTGTTCTTTTATAATATTTTGGGGGAAAATTTTTAAAAACTCCAACCCAGCCCCAGTCGTGGTTAGAGAAGAAAAAACATATTTAAGCAAACATGTACCAGATATACACAAATATTTCATTTTTTTCTATCTGCAGAATTTGGTTATTGATCTATACAAATAATATCTAGATAAATTATATCTATAAATGGAGATTTGGAGTGTTAAAGTGGACCATATTAAAAGAGGACACGAAGAAAAAAAGACTACTGTTTATGTTACAGAGACCAACACCTGATTAAAGCAAGAGGAGGTTAGAAAAAAGTGCAGAGGGAAATTACTGGAACTTGGCAATATAAACAAGCTTTATTTTGGAGGTGGACATATCCTATTCTTGTGAAAAAACTAACTTCAAAAAATTTCATTGTGGAAACATTTTAAGTTTTCCTGTCCTACTTTTTTTGCATGATTTCTCCCCTTGGACTCTTCAAAATGATGATGAATTAGTCTTACATGGGAGGTGGTTTTCATCAGATGATTATAATTTTTATTCCATTAGTAAAAGCTGCAATGCATAATTAATGATGAAATGTTAGTTAGTAGATTTTGCATTTATTGCAAATAACTGTAAAGACAGAATAGAAAATGTAAGTTCATATTTAGACAATTTGCACTGCAATTTCCAGTTAGAAAAAATATGCTATGAAGAGATATGAAATACTACATACCTCTATATTTAATTGACATGTTTATATTAATTTTCTTCCTTTGTGATCCTGAGCAAGGGGAGTTCTGCTTCTCAGGTGACATTGTCAGAAAATGTTTGAAATGATCTTTTGATGTAAAGTTGGTCTGCTGGATGGTATCTCAGGACTCCATTACAAAGTTTTCTGAAGTGTCTGACATAAGCAAGTAAAGCCACTCTGCAGATTTTCCTCCTGAAGATAAACAACTGCTCTGCTTGAGGAATGTAGCAGCATGCCTCCACAGCTAATGCTTACAAGCCATTTTTCTATCTATTTCTGTTCAGCTGCAACACACATTTCTTTACTGGCATCATTCCTTGCTCATTTGTGTCCTCAGGTGGAAATAGCCAAGTTTAGAGCCCAAAGCTTTCTGAATGACATGCAGTCATGACTAATTTATTCTTGTAGATAAGTATACTTCACAACAAAGTAAAAATTATGACTGAAAATCTACAGATATTTGGAAAGTTTTTCCCCAGTTTTTATGAAAGTTTCCAGTACAGTTCAATCAAAACAACAAAAATCAGTAGAAAAGCAGCTGTTAAGTAAGATTATTCCAACAGTTTAATAACATTTAGTCACTAAATATTTTCTTTTTTTATATTTTCTTTATATATATATATGATGAATAGTCTGATAGTGTGAATATGTACACCTACCCACACATACACAATGTAACATATATATATATATACAGATAGATATGCACACATACATCTAATATATATAAAAGTACAGGTGTTTTATATATAAATTATCCAGAAATCCCTTTCTGCAATTTTGGTTTTGGGCTGATTTTAAATGTACAGACTGAGCAAAATATAGTTCAAGAAAGCTTAGTTACACTTATAAGAAAGCAACTGTGAGTCCTTTTGTGAATGCCTGCTTCAAACTGCAATCATCATAGTTCATCTTCCTGCAGAAGTTTACTTTTTTTTTTTTTTTTTTTAATGTTGTCATGGTTTAACTGGCAGGCAGCTAGACACCACACAGCTGCTCGCTCATGCTCCCCCCCGCTAGTGGGACTGGGGGAGAGAATCAGAGAAAAAAAAAAAAAAAAAAAGTAAAATTCATGATTTGAGACAAAGACAGATTAATAGGACAGAAAAGGAAGGGAAAATAATAATAATAGTACTAGCAGTAATGATAATAATATACAAAACAAATGATGCACAATTCAATCGCTCACCACCTGCCGACTGATGCCCAGCCAGTTCCCCAGCAGCAGCCCCCGGCCAGCTTTCCCTCTAGTTTATATACTGAGCATGAAAACATATGGTATGGGATATCCCTTTGGCCCGTTTGGGCCAGCTGTCTTGGCTGTGTCACCTTCTGGCTTCTTGTGCCTGCCCTCCCCCCAGCCTCCTCTCTGACAGGGCAGCATGAGAAGCTGAAAAGTCCTTGACTTAGTAGTGTAAGCACTGCACAGCAACAACCAAAATATCAGTGTGTTATCAACATTATTCTCATCCTAAATCCAAAACACAGAATTATACCAGCTACTAGGAAGAAAATTAACTCTGTCCCAGATGAAACCAGCACAAATATCTGCATGAACAGTTACTTTAATTTACTGAATTTAGCATCAGTTATGATGTTGTGATATACATCAACCTCTCATACCTTAGGTATTTCACATATTTTTGAATATATGAGTATTCTTATTCACAGAGAGTATGGAAATATGCAACATTCTATGTAGGAAGAGTATTGAGAGTATGTAGAAGAATATTGGGGAAGATAATTTGCTCACTGATTTTTCTTGAGAAATTGTTTCTTAAAAACTGAGCATCATTGCCAGTTTTCTATTCCTGGAAAGGAAGAAGATTGTACAATGAATTGTTTGACCATCTCATTTTACATTTTATATATGCTTAAATATTGAGTCCATGTTTGAATGTTGAATCCACGATGTTTTTTTTCAGCACAGAAATCAAAGTGAAACAGAGTAGGGAAGGGAAAGGGAAACAAAGCAGAAAGTGAAAAGAAATTAAAGGAAAAAATACATTATATTGAGATAAAAATAACAATCACTAGCATAAATAAAAATGAAAAAAGAATAAAATAAAGCATAATAAAATTACCCATATCTGAGCTAAAATCATATTATAAAGATGATACTCTTGATCAGCACTGCACATTCACAAAAGAAGTTATGGTCTTTATATTGGCAAAGACAAATTTAGGCTTGCATACAGGCATGGTCATTTCCAATATTCACTGATGTTCAGGATGTGAATGCAGACAAAACATGTTTTCTGTTTGTTCCAGGATAGCTTCTCTCTTTTTATTGCTAAATTTCCTCCATAGCAACATAATGTTCCAAGGCATCTGTTCATACAGCTTCCCAGTAACATTATGAGACCAAATACACTCATATTTCTTTAAATGAAAACAAGATCACACATACAGTTTTATGGCAATGTAAATATAAGAAAAACTTTAGCAGCAAGGAGTTTGCTGTATTTATGTTCTTAAACATTTTTGTTTTTTTTTTCAATGTCTTTTACTTTTGTCAGATAATAAATATCAAAATTGTGTAGTGGTTGATTGTGACTGGTCAGACAGGATATATCCTTCTGCTGATTAGGTAAATAATTTAAAACTTTTGGCTAAACATACAAAAATTCACTTCTCTATACAGAAATACTATGCATGTTCTCGACTTTGTGTAAAAGTATCTATGACACACTCTTTGTGCTTTTCAGGGTTCAAGTATTGTGTTTTTTCCAATATCTTACTGCATGCCAGAAAACACTTTGGGGTGACAACAGATGGCAAGTATTTGATGCAACAGCTTAAGTATGCTGTAATAATATTAATCTGTGGAGAAAATTTCTGTTGGTAGGAAATATGAGCACAGTGAAAAAGATGGTAAGATGAAAATAAAACAAATAAGCAGCAGCTGTACAGATTATGGCAGCTTTTGCATGTTGATTTGCTTGTAAGGATGAGTGAGGCCTCAGATCACAGGTCACAGAAGCAATGAAGTGTACTGATTTCACAAGGTAACAATTAGGCTGCACTTTCCTTCTGCTCTGACAGTCTGAGTGGAGAGAGTGGAATGAAGGATTCAGGCTCCTAATTCAGCACACAAAGATGACTTCTCTCATGTGTGTGTGTATTACCTGCATAATGCTAAAGCAGAATTATGATCTCTATTCTAGTCAGCACATGCAGAGGCAACACTACTCTTGGTACACACAGCCTACATACAGAGACTGAAAGGATCAGAGCAGGTAAAATACAAGGCATTGCACTAAAAAGTGCAGGAGAATAAACACTTCCCTCTGCACTGAGACAAACTGCTTTCCTCACAGGGCCGATTGCTTCCTGTTTTGCTGATTAGGGATATCAATTAAACTCAGACACCAGAGTGAAAAGAGCAGGTGTATTTTACTAGAAATAACTAAATAATATAACAGAATAATACAGAAAACATGCAGTAAGAAAAGACAGAATAGTGCACTTAAACAAATAGGAAAATACAGGGTAATGCATCAAATCATTACTACACAACAGGGAGAATAGTGATTAAGAAAGATACATCACCACTTGCATATGTTACCATCATCCAGATCCGCAGTCACTGGTGAGCCCTGGTTACAGCGAGGATTTGGAGAGCCTGTCCCGGCAAGTACGAAACCCTACGCGGTGCATCCACCCATAGGTGAGGCATCCAAAGTCGCTGTGAGCAGGTCCAGCCTTATATACCTAAAAATCAGTAAGCCAGAATAGCTGGCACCTTTGTTTTAAGCGGAAATATCTGGTTTCTGTCTCACATTAGGTACCCGCAGAGCCTGGCCAGGGCTCCAGGGAGAAGCTAAGGGAGTTTCCCTGCTTATCTAGTTGATTTATGAGCAAGGTCACACACCAGGTCACAGGGCCAGACAACTGTCTCTGTGGCCCTGCTATCTTGCTCACACACACAAAGAAGGATACATTCAAGATAAACGTATTTTATGATGTTTAAGCTACATCTTCTGTATATATTTCACTAATGACTCCATACTGAGTTAGCAGTTTTGGTTCAGGGCCTGTTGTTCAGGCTTCAACACTTCCACTTTTTACATCAGAATAGGTGGTTTGTTATAACTTAGTATAATACCTATTAGCACAATGGTTATCAGTTATAAAATATACAGGATTCATCTATAGGTCAACTCTGGCTTGGGCCTGTTGTCCAAGCCTTAACACTTCACTTCCTAATATTTCCTTTTGAGCAGCAGGATACTACACTGCACCCCACTTGCATGATGTCCTTTTATGTCGGTTCTTAGTTCTAGGCTATAAGCAGAATTACAGAATAATCAGTCCAGTTTCAAATGAATAAACAGAAATGCAATATTAAAGAACTTGCGTGCACACATTCAATCCCTAATCAAAACCAAGAGAGTAGAATAGTTGCTCCCTGCACACTTCCTGCACTGAGAGACCAGTCTATATGATTGGTCTTGCTAATTTTGATTGTCATAACACTTTACAACAATCCAAGCTGGTTTTGAACTCACAGCTAATATGAATGAGTAAGCCAGGACACTGATACCTTTGTGATTATTTCAGGAAGAAGTTGTTCAAGTTACGACTTCAAGGGCTAGATGGTGACTGGTATGAACTGTGCCAATAAAAGAAATAAAAATGTAGGACCTGAATAGAGGTTAAAGAGGAAAGGTTTGAGTGATTTTTTAGCTGGAAGTGTGTCACAGGATTTGAGAACCTACCTCCATCCTGTCAGGAAATGTCTGGGGAGAAAAAGGAGAGAACCAGTCACTTCAGTTCTGTCTTAAATCTAAACTTGCTGAGTCCATCCTCCTGATGCTTCACAGATGTTGTACGAAAAGGAGAATTAGAGTGCCATGCAGCTATACAGAATTTTTTTCTCTGGTCAAGGAACAATAAAGAAGGACTGAGAGTGAAACTTTGGGTTCCATTTTACCTAACATGCCAGCCTACAGAGTTGCAATATGTGAAAGATCTACAGGACATAAGTCACCCCATGTCCTTCCATCTCCTTGTCCAGAGCAAGCAAACACCATAAAAGCAATCTCCAACTTGCAAACCCTTCCCGTTGCAGCAACATAACCATTATGCCTGTTTGTGAAACACACAATCTGCATTTAACGGTTTTGGGCAACTGGAATTTCAGTGTTCTTCAAGTTGACAGAATGGATTGAGAACAGTTTATATTTTCATAAATAAGAAACTGCAACTATGCAACAGAAGCTATCGCAAGGCATTGATCTGCTGCAACAGCAATACAAGTAAGGACAGTTTGTATGAAAATACAAAGAACACAGATCAAGATGATGGGAATATGAATGTAGCCAGAATGACTGTTCAGGGACATTTCTGCTAAATTTACAATCCGATATGTGTCGTTATTCAAAGTTTTAAGGTGATGATAAACAATATAACTGATAGTTGTGAACAACTGGTTCTAATTATTTTTTGTTGTCAGAAAGCATTAGCTCATTTGTCTCCAGCAATAATTTCAATAGTTTTAAAACTATTTGCAACATCTCAAGTCACCTTTTATCTATGCCACTTAGTCAGCAAACTGTAGTATCCTGATGTGGTTCAGGACTATAAATTTAATGTAGAGAACCAGCTATGGGCTGGCTATGGGACCTGGGGAATCCCAGCCAGCTCTGTGTGTCTGTGTGTGTGTGTGTGTGTGTGCGCGCATGCACAGGCACACATGCACATGTGTGTGTGCACTAGTACAGACCAGTCGGTGAGATGGTCTGTACCAGCAGCTGGAGTGGGGCTGCAACCTCAGGGGCTTGCATATCCAGGTGCCAGCAACTGTACATACACATATATATACGTATGTACACATATATTATATACATTCTCACTAGTGGACCTCCACCTTGCTTAGCCAGAGAGGGGAGCAGGATGAGGCCATTGGTGCTGGCTGTGTTCTCACGAGTGCCTTCGTGTCTGTCCGTGATCTGTGTGGTCCATCATGAATATATGTATACTTGTATGTGTGCCTACCAGGAATACCTCTTCAGCCTTGCTACAGATTGAACCTGGGGGCATGGGACTGCAGCAGCCTCACCTCTTTCATGCTGTCAGATCTGGCATGGTATGTTTTCCACTAACACTTAACTATATATAAATATTATGATTAATCTTTCAGCAATATCCACTGGCACCTATTGAATCAGAGAGAGTCTGAGCTATACAGCAAGTACCTATTGGCAATAGCTATATCAGTAGCTTTGCAGTCCCATTATCCCTGCTTTTAGAGAGGACCATTAGCCTAAATGTGGAAAACCTGTCTTTTTTCTTCCAAATAATGTCTGTATGGTAATGAAATTGCATCAGCATCTTTGTACTTTTGCTCACTCTAGTGATTTTAACATACTACTCTGAGTATTTCATATAGATTGAATAAGCAAATATTTGTGTAGAATACATAGACAAAACAATTTTGTATTCATGGCTGCAAGGTAGATAATGAATGTATTAAATTCCAGTATCCTTCTTTCCCCCATGTTTTGTCGTCCCTGGTTGAATCTTTATGACTGCAATTTTTTTGTTTTGATGTTTTTTTCCCCACAGACATACTGAATGCTCTTCAGCTTAGTTGAACGCTGTTGACTTTTTATTTCATATATCAAATCCATAAATTGCCATTCTGTAGAACTTTCTAAATGACAGTGCCTGTGGTTTTGCTGTAAAATTATGTGTGGTCCATAGCTTAACTTACGAGGTTAGCTCTTAACAGTTTGTTGTATTTTTCCTGTATTGTTAACATTTTTCACAATTTGGTAATGATATATGTTTCACTGATTTTTCTATGTGTTATATAACCTGAGGATGTCAAAGAAGTTTTAGATTCCTAAATACATGATTCTTCATTCTTGGCCATGCAAACGATGGTCTCCTGTCTTTAATTCATTATGTCGATATTGTTCATATTTCTCTGAAACACCTCTGCTGTACAGGTTGCACAGTCAACATAAGTATTTTAAAGAATGTCTAAGTATATTTTCTACTTCACAGCTTTGAACAGATTGAGAAAAGAAGATATTCTAAGTCTCTTGAGCAGAAGAATATACTGTTGTTTTGACTGAACACTGTAACACTTCAAAGCTTCTGTAACACTTCAAAGATTCTGCACCTCCACTTGGCAAAATGGTTCAGGATACCCTCTTTTATAGACTTTTTGAGTCAGAAGCAGTGATGAAGAATGTGTTAGAGACAGCTTCCTACTTTATTAAAAAAGAAGAAGTTACTAGAAGCACTTCTGCACTTTGGTAGACACTGTCTCACTGTTACAGTGTGTAGAAAAACTATGCAAGCCAACAATGGAGTGAACAAGATGCAATGGAGGGAAAAAGCATCCTACTCTATGAGCATCTCTCACAATACACAGTCACTCAGTGTTGACAGTTAAAAACTCAGTCTTGTAAAGGCAGACTTAGGCATATGTCAGGCTGAAGAGAAAGCTGATGGCCCTTGTAATTCTCTTATATAAAGCAGAAATCAGATACCCATAAAGTTTCATTTCAAAAGTTTCAAAAAGATAAGAAAAAGGGACTTAGCTAAGATATAGGACTACAACATCTATACTATCCTCACTTACCAGAAGAACATGGAAGGTGATTAATAGAAACACAAGAAATATAGGAATGACACAATTCCCACCTCTTAGCAGGATCCATGTGAAGGGAAAAGTGGCAAGAAAGGAGTTCAAGTGTGAGAATCAGAGTCCTCTTCCATTCGTTGAATACATCCAGTCTTCTTTTATATTCTTCTTTGTATTAGAAATGTAACTTCTTTTTTTTCAAATGAATCATATCTTTTGATATTTAAAAGCCCATTCTAGTGACTTAAATATTATTTGTGGGATAACTGTTTTAAAAAGTCTCCCGTAATTGTGTCCAAATGTAGGATCTAGCTTTTACATACTGTCAGGCCATGAGAAGTACTTAATATATTATCCCTTATTTTACATACATGTGGTTAATCTACAATTTCCAAGGAGAACAGTAACCTTTTTAAAATGGTGTCTGGTAAACATTCACTGCAGGTGGTGGCTGGTAAATAGTCATAAATATGTGTATCAGAAAGAGACTGTAAATTACTGTCACCTTTCATGTCTATGAATGACTAAACCTCCCCAAAAGCATCCCCAGGACTGTTGATCTTTATTATTTCAAGGCTTCTCAGTCTTTTGGTATTTTAATAGTTTTCACTTTTAAAAATTATCTGCCTTCCCCAAATCCTCAATTAAGAAATTTCAAAATAATACAAATTGACCTTAATTCTGGACATGTATAAGAAAAAAAAAAAAAAAAGAAAAAAAAGAGAGACAAAAACCCAAACACTAAGCAAATGCCATCCAAAAGTGAGTTTAGCCCTAACCGTACTCTCTTTTAAGGGAAGATTGGTTCATCTCACTACCTAAGTAGAAACTGACTGATGCTGAACCATGAAAGTCCAGCTGAGGAAAGTATCCTTCACTGCAAATGCAGATGCTAGACTTAGTTTGAAAGTGCAAATCTTTTGAATAATGCCTTAGTATGGATCCTGGCAGAAGTGAAAAAGAAAAGCATCAATAAACTGAACAGATAGACAAGAAAAAAAAGGAAAACGAATAAATTATGAGGAAAGCAGAGTAATGAGACCAGGTTTGAAATCATCATTAAAGTCATAATATTTTTTTACCTGAAATCTTTAGAGTTTTGCATATTTGCATACTCTTTTACAGAGTTTAGTCACAGTGTCCTCCAAATTCTACAACTGACAATCTCAACCATAAATCAAATAGATCCAATCTTGCCATGAACACTGTGTGAAGTAAAACAGAAAAGCTTTTTTTACATCTTGGTAATTTATTTATGCCACTATGATAAGGTTTTATTTCAATAAAGTTCTGCTGTTTCTGTTAGGAAACACTGTACACATTTCACTGGGCCTTCAAAGCTGCCAAATAGAAAAGGTAACAGAAGCTGGAAGCTCTCATCCAGCAAGGAGACAAGGAAACACTCTCATTTTTTAGCCTATTTTCCACACCTGAACAGGCGAAGCATCAGGTTTGGCTGTTGATGCCAAATGAAAGTGTGTTACTTAAGAGTAAGCTGAATACATCTCCATGCCTGAAAAGCTACAAAAATATATCTGGGGGCTGGGGGCAGAATTAACAGCTACATTATAGTACTCTTTTTTTGGCTCCATGGAGAGAGTGTCTTTTGAAGACATCAATGGAAAATACAACAGAATTCAGAAAGAATAATTTTCTATTTAGTGTAATTTTCCTTTAGCAGTCCTGTGAAAAATGGCATGAAACTATTCATGTACATTTTTAGCAATTACAATACCATAGAAAAACAGCTCTTTTCCTAGCAGTAGTGATTGCCATTCTCTGGGTTGTAAAACACACATTTCGATCTCTAAATGGAATATCTGATAATGGAAAGAAACATTACAAGTGGGTATTACCAGGTTTAATTGATTGATCTATGCAAATATATATATTCATGTCAAACTTTCCTTTTGGGAAGGATCATGGATACAAATTGTGTTACTTAATGTGTTCACTTATGATTGCTGAACTTGAGTGAGTAGAGGTGTTTTCAAAAGGTCTTGCTGTAAGACTTTTTTATGACTACATCATTTCATTTCAGAATCTGTCATCATGTTGATGTTTCAAGATCACATATAAGAGGTCCATCAGATAGCTTCTCGTGTGAAAGGGTCATCTCTGCCACTAATTTCCATACACTTTCACTGAAGGTTAGGAGAAATGTCCTTATAACTTTTATCTAGGTGGTTCTTTTATTGATGTTTCTTTCCCTTGCAGTATTTCAGAAAGCATTATCCAGTCAAGACACTGACACTGTCCTGCACAACAGCCTTGTTTCTAATTGGAGAGACATGAATTTGATGGATGAACAACTCAATGGATAAGGAATTGGCTGGATGATCGCACTCAAAGTGTTGCAGTCAACGGCTCAATGTCCAAGTGGAGAGCAGTGAAGAGTGGCATTTCTCAGGAGTCATTACTGGGACTGGCGCCACTTAACATTTTTGTCGGCAACATGGACAGTGGGATTGAGTGCACCCTCAGTATGTTTGCCACCGACACCAACCTCTGCAGTGCAGTTGACATGTTGGAGGGAAGGGATGACATCCAGAAGGACCATGACAAGCTTGAGAGGTGGGCCCATGTGAACTTCATGAAGTTCAACAAGGCCAAGTGCAAGGTCCTGTACATGGATAGAGGCAATGCCAAGCACAAATACAGGCTGGGCGATGAGTGGATTGAAAGCAGCCCTGTGGAGAAGGACTTGGAGTAGTAGTGGATGGAGAACTGACTATGAGACAGCAATGTGCGCTCACAGCCCGGAAAGCCAACTGTATCCTGGGCTGCATCAAGAGAAGTGTGGCCAGAAGGTCGAGGGAGGTGATTCTCCCCCTCTGCTCTCATGACACTCCACCTGGAGTACCGTGTCCAGCTCTGGGAAGCCCAGCATAAGAAAGACATGGACTTGCTTGAGCGGTTCCAGAGGAGGACCACAAAGATGATTGGGGGGCTGAAGAACCTCCCTCATGAGGACAGGCTGAGAGAGTTCAGATTGCTTAGCCTAGAGAAGAGAAGGCTCTGGGGAAACCTTATGGCAAGTGGTCTTCTGTGGGAGTGTCAGCTCTGTGCAGCTGTGGGAGATTCAATATGTTAAGAGTCAAATCATGTGCTACTGGTAAATGATTAAGAGGCAAGTCGGCATTGGCCTGTTAGCCCTGCACAGCTGTGGGAGATTCAATACTTAAGAGCCAAATGGACATCAGCTGGTGAGCTCAGTTTTGGGGAGCTCAATCAGAGAGCTCAGTGAGAGAGCTCAGCTTTGGGGGAGCTTTTGTGCAGGCTTGGAGAAGCGTAAGTCAGCTCTGTGTAGGCCCGGAGAGGCTTAGATAAGCAGCAAGGCTTGGAGGAGAAACAGGCCTCTGAAGAGAGATACCAAGCTGTGTTAGTGTGGTGAAGAAAATGGCAGCACCAAGACTGCCTGTATGGTATGGAACTGTTTCTGGGAGAGAGGGTTGATGACTGTCTAGTTGCTGATTTGCTTAGTATGAAGTAAGAGCTTGGATGAGAGTATAAGTATGTATTATTGTATGAGTATGTATTAATGTAAGAAGAGAAGAGATATTAAAGAAAATAAACAGCCCCTGCCCTGCAGAAAGAAAGAAGAACATTGTGACGTGAATTATTTTGGCTGCTACATCTTAATACAGCTTAGTACAATTTAAAGCAACTTATTAATTTAATACAGTCTTCCAGTACTTAAAGAGGGCCTATGGGAAAGATGGAGAGAGACTTTTTTAAAGGGCATGTAGTGATAGGACAAGGGGTAATGGTTTTAAACTGAAAGAGAGTAGATTTAGGTTAGCTATAAGGAAGAAATTCTTTACTGTGAGGGTGGTGAGGCACTGGAACGGGTTGCCCAGAGAAGTTGTGGCTGCCCCCTCCCTGGAAGTGTTCAAGGCCAGGCTGGATGGGGCTTTGAGCAACCTGATCTAGTGGAAGGTGTCCCTGCCCATAGCAGGGGTTTGGAACTAGATGATCTTTAAGGTCCCTTCCAAGTCAAACCATTGTATTTTTCTATGATTCTAAGATTTGAGCTTTCTCAGAGTTTCATTCAGCAGTAGCATATATATGTGTGTTTCAGGTCTTTAACCATCTATTTTAAGTTTCTAGGAATAATAAAATTTCCATTCAGCTGTTGAGTAATGATGAGAAGACATACTGTACTAAGGTATTCTAATGCACATAGATAATGTACATAGTACAAGTGATTTCTCCTATGGTACACCTTCCTCATCACTTATTGTGTTGTTGTTACAAAAAATTCAGCTTCAGAATTAGTTTATATAATGTGATATGCTACATTTTTATTCTAGTACTGTGTATTTAAATCCAAAGTGCTTAATTAGGTACAGTTTTCTCCAGAAAACACAAAAGACTATCAGCAAATGTACTAAAAGAACAAACAATAAAATTTGAATACCTATATCTTTTTATTTGTGAAATCTTGGCCTGCTGCCTTTGCCTTCATATGCCCAAATCATTTTAGTTCAGAATGCTGATGCAAAAATCATTTTCCCAGTCCTCAATATTGCGGACTCTGTCAGTGCTTTTGATTTACCCTGCTGATTTCTCCTTCTCTGCTACATTACTGTTGGTCACTTGCCGTCCTCAGTAGTATGCCCCATTTTATCCAATATCTCTCATTCATAGTCATGATGATAGCTCCAGCTCTGCTTACCGTATTTGCCAAATTTATTTGCCCAACTGTTAATCTTCAAAGAAGCATTCACCTGCTTCCTCCCTGGCTGCCTTTGGTTTGGAAAGAATTCTCTGCAAACCTCAACTAAACTAGAACATTGTCAGCTTTCAGAATCAGTTTAAAATTTTCTCCTCCTATGACGTCTTTGAAAACTGAGGAGCATAAGCTAACATAAATTGTCACACTACATTTAACTTGTTAGCTACTTTTAAAGACTTGTTTTAAAGACTTGTAAAGGACTTAACTTAAGATTAAATATTGATTAAAAGTGTTTATCAAATGAGTTCCTATGTATGATGACAATTCTTAAAATAAATGTAAATAATATTATTTAAGTTTTTCAATACCAAAAGAGAAATGAATGTAAGAACCGGACCTCTTGCATGCCTACTGTTTTCTATTTTGTGTTCTTTACAATAGTGGAAACTATTAAATCAAGAATTTGAGCAGGTATTAAGAAATGAAGTGTTACCGGGTAAAAGATGTATTTGCTTTGTAACTAATTGGGAAACTGTTGCTTATATCCACATCTCATTGCTGCTAGGCATAGAAAAATAAAAGCAGAAAAGTATATTAGCTTTGGTTTATGAACTATCCTTTCATTCTGGAAACGTAGAATCACAAATACATCCAGAAAGATGTTTAATGTTCACAGAGTCTGAGTAAACATGAGACCTCAACAGCAATTGCAGAGAAGTAAAAAACCTTGAAAACATTATCTAGAACAAGACTACCTTCTACAAAATAGTACCTTTTAAAACACTTTGGGACCAGTCCTTGTGCTACCAATACTAAAGAATCTTTTCTGTGCAGTTATACTTGCCTCCAAGATTAGAGGTAAGGCAGTACAAAGACTTTAAAACTTTCTTTGAATTCAGTACAGAGTAAGGACGTAGTAAAAACACTTCACATTTCTGTTCTGTAAGTGAAAGTGTGCCAAATAAGATTTTGCCAGAGGTATTATGATTAGCACATTGATTTAAAAACCTTATCATTGTTATCATAGCTATTATAAAAATTCATTAAGCATGCAATCTTTAACTTGCAAGAAGAAAACATGATGTCAACAGGAGTGAGAGACATTATCATGTCACAGATAAGCCTTTATTAGTAAATCTAATAAGCAATGCACACTCATTTCACAAAGTCATAACATTGTTACAAGGATACTTTAGAGATATATTTTTTATATTTATACATATGATGTATAATGTGTGTATATATACACAAACATAACAGAGAGCTTATAGAGCTACAATTCTTTTCTTAAATTTTTTTTCCCTCTTTCTATGTTTTCTTCTGCTTTATGGGGTTTCTCTGTACTGTAATGCAGGCAATTAATTCATATTTATAACTTTTCATGGCATTTCTGTTTTGAATAAGTCTTTAGGTGCCCAATGTCTTTGTACCTAATACAGCAAAAGGATTTAACTCCCTTAAAATAAACATCTAGTAAAATAGATTGCAGGCTGTCACAGATGGAAATATTAACACAGCAATGCTTTAGCAGCAAATCAAGATTTATTAATGACTAGCAGCACTTAATCATTAACCAATTTAAGGATTTACAAAATAATTCAGTAAAATAACAACTTAACTACAGATTCAAAAATTACAAGGTTCACACTAAGTACTATAAGGTATCCTAAATATATATATGTATATTCATAAACACAAGATATACAAACACCCAGACTGACAAAAATATTTGGACCCAGTAAAATATGTATGTACCCACACTCATGAAAATAACTGTGTCTATCCAAATGCACAGATAGGTAGAGAGGTAGGTGAAAGAGAGGTTAGCCTACAGTTAAAATTTCCCTCTTCTCAAGTTTAGAGTAAATACTCATAATGCATTGGCATTCCTCAACGCGTGGTAATTGAGACTTGACGGAGTCAACTTCGCCCTGGCCTTTCATCAGCTTTGACAACAGATGGTACCTCAAGACAGATACCTGAGAAGTGTCCTATTCAGGGGAGATGCTGGTCACAGGCCTGCTGCGATCCAGGAGAGCTCAGAGGTTCTCACTTAGGGTCACTATTTATAGGGTCCAAGATAATTGACTTTTGTCAGTACTTTTCTTGTCCAGCCCAACTTGAGTAATGAAATATTCTGTTGTTTTCCACCAGTTGTGCAGGCCCATAACTTTCTAGATGTGCAGTTCTGTTATCAACCTCCCTCGGCCACATCCCAGGTACGTTGGTACTAGGCTGTCAGGGAGGTGACGGACTGTTATTACCGCTCCCAAACGATAGGAGGAGCAGGAGCCAGGCACATCAAGGGGGGGGGGTGCCTTAATGCTCTGGTCCACTGCCATTTGCAGTCCTTACCACCCTAGGTTAATATGTGGCCCAGGAGGAGCAGGAGGAATCACACCAAACACTGAGTGGCCCATCAGGGGGTAGGAGGAATTGCACCACCACACAGGCACAGGCAACATTAACAACCAAGTAGAGATTTCAGAGAGGATGTGAAAATAAAACCATATATTTTTCTAGTGGGATTTTTTTGTTGTTGTTGATTGGTTGGTTTGTTATGCGTGCAAAACTGCTTTCATTGGGAAATAATAAATTACTGCATTAAAGAATATAAGAAACAGAACATCTGAGATACCACAGACTTTGCAATGATGGTTTTCCTCCTCTTTCCTCTGTACACATACTAAATTGTGATTTAGATAATAATCTAGACTTCTGTCTAGCTGTTGCCCGTAACTGTTACCTGATTCAGCATAAGAAATGTAGAGAAGAATGTATCTTGTTAATTGTATAATGAATTACATAGAACAAGCACCTTACTGACCATAAGTAATCAGTTTATTAGTTGAAACAAGTTCAGCTTTAATTTGCCATATCATCAGTTTACTGTAACAAAGACATATACGTTATCTATGGTAGCTCCATTACCATTAAAAAACAGACAGTGAGACTACGTTGACATGAATAATACCATGAATGATACAACTTCTTCACTGATATCCATGGAACCTCATTACCGCTGGTAGATGGAGAGAAATTGGAAGAGAATTGAGACTAAATTTGCCAAAAATTATTGGAGTTACATCAAGTAATATTGAATCTATAATCCTTGCACTGTGAAACCTATAAAAGCCCCAGATAATCAAAGAAACAAATTAAGGTTTTGTCAAGACATGGAAGAATCCACATCCCTTTCCCTGGAAACTACAGAAAGTTTTAGTAAGTTGTAGGTCCCCCTCACTTTGGAGAGATACAGCCTTATTGACTCATGACAGAGATAATCCAAACTAATCAGGTTTACAAAAACACCAGACCAAATTCATGGAAGAATTGGATTATTGTACCTGCCCAGTCCACCCAGGATGCCCTCCACCCTACCCAGGTCCCAGGACTCCATTTCAGCCCCTAGCGCTCTCAGTTCCTGCCCCAGCAATGCTGCAGAAGTGCTGGTCACCAGCTCCCCACAGCCCTGCCCTGCCTGGTCATGGGCCCCTGCCAAGCTGGCCCATGTCCTGGCCCAACCTCAGTCTACCCCCAGGGAGGTTCCCAGTGCCTGGGGCTAGGCCCTCTCAGCTGCCCTGCTCCTGGCTGAGCTATTACGGTGCTGGACTCTTGGCTCCCCATCCCTTAGGCAGACACTGGCCCTTTAGGAGGCTCTGATGGTACTTTCAGTCTTCTGTGTCATTCTGGAAGAAAACAAAATCTGGAAGATAAACACTCCCAATTCACTGTGGATAGAGATACAGTGATGTTGCAAGTAATACAGAAGTCATGACTTTCTTATATCTATATGAACAGTTACACCTCCATTATGTGCATTTTTACTCTGTTCATAGTGTGAATTTTCCTTAGCCCCATGGAGGTTAACAAGCAGTCCTCAGAAACAGCCTCATGGATATGTTCCTCCCAGAGACTGTTGTCTCTTCAGAGTTCATTTTATGACAAGGAATGCAAAAATACCAAATATAATCAATTTATGTAACAAAGTGAACAAAGAACAATTCAAAATTTCATTGTGATTCAACAATTCATTGTAGATCCTGTGATTCCCTTCAGCCACCACATTGGAAGTGGAAACTATTTAATCTTCACTAGGACATAGGAACCAAAGACTGGAAAAGACTAACTGTACATTCTTTGTTGTTACAGGTACCCACATTACTTTTTCTGCTTTACTAATGCTAATTGACTTGGATTACTTTTCCTACTGAAGATGTGCCCTATATATAAAGTTCGCAGTTCTTTCAAAGCTGGTGAGTGTTGGGAGCCAGTATTCTCTGTATAAGGCCCCAGAAAGATGCAAGAAAAGAGATTTTCTGGATTTTTTTGTCCTCAAATAACTGCCTGATGCTTTGTCTAAAAGCAAGGATATTTTTTCCAGAGCAATTATACACATAGTCTCTGATCCAAAAAATTCCAGAAATAGCTGAGGTATTACCTAACAATTACAAACTAAATGTTGAGCAAAAGCTACATTTCTGATGAGCAAGCATTGCTTTGTTGTAATCAGGGAAATATGATCTCTGATTGGTCTTCCATGACTATGCTGCAATTTTAGAAGTCATGATGAAATTTAGAACATATATTTTCAAAATCATCTTTTACATTTAGGAAATAAAGTCATTTAGGCCCTTTGGGAAAGTGTAATATTGCAATGGATATAGTGTAACAGTTCACACTGCTTAGTGTAATGAGATGACAACTGAAAGAATTGCTCCTATTGCTACTTCTATTAATTGATCAGTAGTCTATTAAAAAGAATGTCATGTATTGCCAAAGAAAAATTAGTCTTTTTTGAGTTTCCCACTACCTGGAGCATATTAAATAATTTTTTCATAAAGGATGTAAATCACCAAGTCAAAAGGAAGACAGAACTTGGTAGTCAGTAAGAGAGTACCGCTTATGTTCCCCCCCACCAGCTCACATACAATACTCTTTTCCAATCTCACAATGATTATGAGAGAGATAAAAGGTGATTCAATCCTTTTGACGAGAAATGGCTAGGGAGCCATGACTAAGGATTAAGAAACGCTGTCAAAATAAAACAACAGGAAATACCTCCAGACCAAGGTAAATGAAATGAAGCAATAGGTCATGAAAAACATCATCTTAAGGAAGACAGCACACACTCAGCCCAGACAGCGAGACTGCTCCACTTACTCTCTTCAGAGAAAAAGTAGTTTGCCGTGTGATGGCTGAGGAAACACTGTCACGCTGGAGCCACGTTCTTATGACCCCAGAGTCAACGATGAGCACAATTAACAAGAATCCAGAATAAAAAATGGTGCTATATCCTCAAGGCTCTCAGGGTTTCCATCAGTTGTTGGAACAACACTTGCCATAAACAGCAAAGAAAAATAAATAGGAGACTCCAAGAATTGAAGGGCTATAGAAGCATATTTACTGTCACATCTTTCCAGTACCAAGGAACGAAGGATGCTAAGGATTAGAAAAGGACTCTTGTTGGAAACTTTCCATGAATAACCAATAGATAGCTAGAAGGTAGCTTACAAAAAGTCTTATCCTAAATATATGAAAACAAACCACTTAGAACATTAGAAATGGAATAGTATTTTGTACTATACTTTGGTAGAAAAATTGCCTTATTAAAAAAAATAACCAAGGAGTGGTATAGAGGGGACAGTTTCTGTTCCTTGTCAGCTGACACATGAGACAGGTATTCTGATTCACACAGTGATAGTCTTCCAATCAACCACTATTCAAGGAAATTATGTATATGAAGTAGTAGCAGAATGGGGAGGGGGTGGAAAAAACAAATGATAGACAACATCCCTACTAATTAGATTATATAGGTATAAACAAGCAACCATTTGAAACCCAAAGTTGTGGTCTTGTTTCTAAATCCTTCCAGATTCAGCTATGGATAACAGTTTAGGAAACTGTAGATTGGTGAATAACAGGTAAATTTTCATGTTGACTTCTGAGAGTGCTATTTTAAAATGAAATGAAACAGAAGTGTCACAGCACTGTCAGTAAGACATTCTCAAGCACTTCCCTATACAAAATTTTGCCTACAGAAGCATCTTTATTTCCTATTATATACCCAGAGTTACCGAACTTTTATAAAGACTACAGTAAACTTTTTAATATTTAAAAAAATGGATAAATCTTAGTAAACACTGATATCTGTAGCATGATACAGATATGAAAAAAAATACTGAGAATCCTTATGTGTGTGTATATATATATTTAAAAATGAGGTTCTTGAATCAATCTTCAGGCTCTTTTGTGAAGAGGATTTTAATTGTTCAAGCTTTTAAACAGACAGGTTAGGTTGTACACAGAATAGTTGTAAATCTCCAAAACAATGGAAGATCTAGACCTGACATGTCTCTGATGGGATAGTAGAGATTAGCTTTTTTCTTTTACACTATTTGTAGAAACACTTTGGGACTTTTTTTTTTTTCTTCATATAACTGAATACCTAAGAGCAAAAAATTGTCCTTGTGTTATGCTGAATAACAATATTTATACATTATATGACAGTAATTTAAATGTGGGTTTCTCGTATGTGCAAATAACAATGCTGAATACAAATAAGAAATGAAACATTGACTTGTAAAATTGTAAGAGTGGAAAAACATAGAGTGTTTGTAAGGAACTGGAAATAATTCCAACATTAAAATAGTATACACTCGGGTCAGAATATTTTCAAATAAAGAACGTTATGCTAATATCTTATGAAAGACATCAGTGACCTAGTGGAAGATGTCCCTGTCCGTGGCAGGGAGATTGGAACTAGATGACCTTTTAGGTCCCTTCCAACCCAAACCATTTTATGATTCTATGACATTAACCAGAATAGAGAGGTTTGGGTCATAATCAACAGCAAAATAATTGTATAAAAGGCTGACAGAAGTAATATTCAATTAAAGGAACACAGTACCATATGCATTAGTAAAATATTAAACAAGAAGCAGAATCACTGGGGTAGCTACTAAAGCCAAATGACATTGCAAAGAGAATGAAAGAGAAAACAAACTAGAAGTTTTACAGAGTAATCCTTCATGTGCAGACTAAAAATGCATTAACAAACCCAGAAACCATTATCTTCTGCTGTTTGAGCAAACTTTCTACTGGTAAGATATGAAATTTCACGATCTTGGAAAGTTCAATAACCACATAAATCTTTTAATTATTTTGTACAGTTTTAAAAGAAAATCATGTTGGAATTAAGAGAATGTCTTAAAGAAAACATTCTTTCATTCTCTAACTTTAAGAATATTCATACTGGATAAAAGGAAAGATAGAAATAACTAATAATTACTTGCAATGTAATCATTAGTGATAATGATTACTTGTACATAGGGTTCAGCTGTATATGCAACCAAAAGCTCCATTTCTGATTTAATAGCAAACTGGAAGAAAGGAATTTTTTTTTTTTTTTCATTTTAGAAGATACAAGTATGTATGTGTGTGTGTGAGCATATATTATATTTGAAATAAAGATGGAACTCATCTTGCCTAAGTCCCAACACCTACATTCCAGATAGCTGTCTAAACTTTTTTTAGAGTCAATGAATAAATACTGGTATTGCTAGAAGGCATTTCATTTTATTCTAAAGCAGTAATCTAAAGAGGTTGTATGAATTATGCCTTATAAGCACCTACTTCACTTACTATGAAGGGAATAGACTAGGTGTTCACACTGTACATTAACAGTTGTAAATTACCAGATAAATCCCACCTTTAGTTTGGGTGGGAGCAGAGACAAAATCTGTGACTTAAACAAAAAGTGAGAAACAAATCAGGAGTTTTTAAAGAGAGATTATTGAGTAAAACAATACAAAATAATCTGATTTGCACAGTGGTACTCAGTTGCTAATGGAGAATTGAGCAGGGTCTCTCTCTCCTGTAGAGAAAAGAATATGTAGCATTCAGAACACTGGACACAGTTCTCCTTTATTGCTTGCTGAAATCAGCAAGTTAGAGAATGTGACAATGACTTTTCCAGATGCATATGCAAACAAGTGGCATAAAACAGGACAAGACCTGACACTGAAATTTCACAGTGAGCCTCATAAAGATTATAATATTAACAGAATGAAAAAATGTGTTAAAACCTGATTTGAATGTGTGGTGTTTCTCATTACAGTATTACCATTTTACAGCAGGAGTTTTCCTATTGCATTATCTCTGAATCCAATATATGAGGTGGAAAAGATGCCTTAAGATGCAAATGTATTTCCTCTGCCTTAATTTTTTGTAATTATTTACATTCATTCAATTTTTGTCAATCTTGCGGAATTTCAGGGCTACTTACTTGCTACTTAATGTAAGGATTATATGCTCTGTTTAGGCATATAATGATTTATAATTTATGGGCATATATAACAGTTAGAGTATGACTTCACAGTCTCTAAGTCCTGCTGCCAGTGGAGCAGTGGAGCAGACTCTTTCCAGGTTCCATTCACTCAAGAGAATTTTCTTTAAACAGTCAGTCTGACAGAATGTTTCTTAAAATGTGAATGCAGAAGTCTGAATTTCCATCTTTAATGTCTCGATTTCCCAAAGCTTCATTTTTTCAATTTTGCCAGCATGTGGCTTATTTAATTTGTACATTTTAGTCTTTTCTCTGCTTTCATTTCCTTCAAGTTATCTGAATGATTTGGCTTAATTTTATGCATCATTTGAAAAAAAATGAAAAACTTGTAGAAAGCCTTTCCCCTGGAACAAAAGCTGTAAGTAGTGCCAGTGTGTAGTTCTGGCAACACTGAAGGTGAATTTTTCTGTTGACCATAGAACTGCTACTGGGCTGAACTGCAGCATTATCAATTTCTCCTGCTGTAATACGGCAATATCTGTGACTCTGAGGACAAACATTTAACCCTGAACAAATACACTTCTTATATAGCCAAGAAGATAACTCCATCTATTTTGACCTGTGTAATAAATACAGCTGATTCTGACAGCACAGAAGGCTATTGCTTCTTTTGTGGACATTGCATTATGAACGTTTTTCTACTTGGAGTACAAATAACTCCACCATGTATTTATTTTCTAACACCTGGACTGAATACTGCAGATGGTACAGCTCAAAAATTGTTATAATTTACCTCAAAATTTACTTTTATGCATAAAACAATTCAGTTTAATAGCATTGGCACTTCTATGCTAGGAAGCATGCATTACTGTTTGTTTGTAATTCTTGTATTTTCATACAAGAAGAAGTAATTTAACTTTTTCTTCTGCAAAAGTTTTAGTCTGGCTTGCATCCCTCTACTTCTGTTTATGAAAAATTAAAAATATCTTTGTAGCTGTATCACAACACCTTTTTAACACTGACATCCCTATATTTATATGACACATTTTTATGCTGGCACGGTGTGAAAACTTGAACTGCAACTGCAACACACTTTTCTCCTTGCGATGAATTTATACTTTGATTTATTTTTTAATCTTATAGTTCAGGAACAAGGCCAATAACTAAGGAAAGGGAAATACATAAAGAACAGCCTTACTTTTATAAACTACACATTAATTTTCCTCACACCTTTCATACAGTGCAGTTCAAATGTCACCATATTGTATTATAGTCACTTTGCCAGAAGAACTCAAAGCTGCCCCTGGAGAGAACTAATATTTTGTGGAAGTTCTATGAAACCTCTCAGATAAAAGCCAGCAGTTACTGGCAGAACTCCTTTCTTTTCTGTTGGTAACACATATAAAGGGCCTTGCAAAAGGAGCGAGAGACATCAGTAAATTCTGAAAGACCCTACAGCTGTCTACAGTTTTACTCATTGCAAAAAATGAAGAAACATAAGTGCAGTTATTCAAGCAAGAAAACTTTAGCTTTATGTGTCAAAGGCATTTTCACTCCATCTGAAGAGAATATCTTCTCTAAAAATACAGAAAGATCAGAAAGTAAAATGTTCATTGAGGAGACTCTGAAGCTTCATCAGCAGCCACATAAACATCAATCACTGCTGCTTCATTTTTAGAGGCTGCCTTTGCCTGCTCTAAAGACTACCAGTCAATTAGGGACAAAAACAAAACGTCAAACACTGTGTTTGCTGCAGCCTTTGCATCAGATTTACCCCATGACACTATCATGTCTTCTGCAAGGGCCATGGCTTCAAACATATTACAGACCATATAGTTACCAGTACTGATATGGAAAATAGACAATTAGCTAAGAAAACTGCTCTTGTCAACAAATTTTGGGAGGTAAATTCTTTTGAGTGATTTTGTGTAATAACAGAAAAGTAACATCTGCCTGAAATAAAAGTAGTCCATCTCTCATCAGATGTAGATGGAGATGAAACAAGTGTGGGGGTTCCCTTTTAAGTAGCAGTGGGGAAGAAAATGAACAAATGAATAAAAGAAAAGCTAACTTAAATCTGCTGTGAAAACAAGTCAGAAATTCTATTTATATCTCCCCTATCTCCCAGACTGGGAGAAGGGAAATGAAGAATGTGGTAGTCTCCTTGTAGCACCTTGACAGTATAAAAAATGACATAACAAATTAATAGTTTAAAAATACCTCTGCTCATAAAATAGCAACATTTGTACTGGTCTGTACCTTATAAAGTTCACCAGACTGAAGAAAGAAAGAGAACTGAAGAGGAGAATGTCAACCTCTTATGCTGCTACTTTGAAAGGAAAAGCAATCATGATAATAGATCATCCCTTTGTGGTTAGAGCACAGACGGAGGGTCAGGGCATGTGCACCGAACTCTAACAAATATACTGCGCACTGTTGTGTAAGTCTCTCAGTTTCTACCTTGTGGTGTTTCAGCTCTTTAGGATGATACTTTAAAACATTCTAAAAGGAATTATGAACTAGATCAGTCAATGCCAGTCCATCTGTTTGTGGAGATTCACAAATAAAAGGCAGAATAGAAGTTCACAGATATTGACAATGTATGCATATTGATACTGAATGAATGATTAATGAAAAAATAATTTAGATGTAGAATCAAAAAATCACAGAAAGATTGAGGCTGGAAGGGACCTCTTGAGGTTGTATGGTTCAAACCCCTTACTCAAGTAGGGCCACCTAGCACCACTTGTCCAGGACCATGTCCAGACAGCTTTTGAATATCTCCAAGGAGAGAGTTTCCACAACATCTCTGGGAAACCTGTGCCAGTGTTCAGTCACCCTCACAGTAAAATAGTGTTTTCTCATGTTCAGAGGTACCCTCTTGTTTTCCAGTTTGTGCCCATTGCCTCTTATTCTGTCACTGGGCACCACTGAAAAGAGTTTGGCTGTGCCTTCTTTCCAACATATCTTCTGGTATTTATACACATTGATGAGATTCCCCCTGAGCCTTCTTTTCTCTAGGCTAAGTAGTCCAAGTCCTCTCAACCTTTCCTCATAGGAGAGATGCTTCAGTCCCTTAATCATCTTCATGGGCCTTTGCTGGATTTTTTGTAGTATCAATATCATAGACTTTTTCTGAACTCGTGGTTTAGTATTTCGTTGTATTTGTTAATTGAATTTCTGCAGATTACATTAGAGTTTTGTCTGGTTTATGATTTTGTTGATTGTTCTGAAATATTGCTGGAAGCAACAAGACTCCCATGGGCATCCAGCCATTCAGTTTGTAAAATGCATAGTACTTTATATTATGTTATATGTTCATTTCACTCTGCACTGCCCTCGGCTCTGAAAACATAACTAACCCCTGCTCTGTCAAGTAGCAGGAATACTCACAGCAGGCAGCTAGAAGGAGGAACATCTGGAGGACATGTTCTCACACCACACTTTTAGCTCGAGAATGAAGAACTGTATCAGCTATATGTTGAATTGGTCAACAAACTAGCCTCCAGTGCTTAAAATAGATCAGACAGCTTATGTAGCCATACCACAAAGCTAAAATGAAGAAACTTTTTCCTAAAATCTTTTACAACACATCACCAGTTGTAATCTGTTTTACATTGTGATGGTTTAGCCCCTGCCGGGGTCTGAGACCACGCGGCCGCTGCCCCTCCCCCACAAAGGGAGTGAAATACAAAGCCCCAAGACTGAGAAAAGGAAAGGTTTAATACAACAGTGGAACAGCAAAGAGAGAACTGGCTGCGCCAACCCACACGATGACCGATTCTTCCACGCTCGCACCAGGATGTGACGTCCGCATGATATATGAATAACCCGGATAGAGCTTCCCCCCACTGCTGGGGAAACTTAACTCTCTCCTGGCTAAACCAGGACATACATAATCAGTGGGAGGCATTGTTATTCAGACAGCATTTTAGATCCCACCAAAACTCAGTCAGGAAAATTGCCAAAAAAAGACAAAGAAATGAAAAAAAAATGTTGACCTTTCAATAAAGAATTAGATACTCGTATGTGATCCAATTCAGTGATAAAAAAAACGCAAACCATTCTGAAATGATCTGAAGTCTGCAACAAGTAGGAGGAAACATCAAGTGACTGTTGGCTGTCTGCAGAACATGTGATAAAATGAAGTGATAAAACCAGTGACTCAATGAGTCTGCAGAGCACCTATAAGTGTCAGAAGAGTGAATTATGGGGATAGAGAGCAGTGAAAAGTCAAATCAAAAGGAAGTCCTGATCTATCAAAATTGAAGAACACCAAGGCAAAAGAAGCACCATGAGAATTCAAACACTCCTATGGCAAGACTCAAGATCTGATCAAACCTCATTTAACCACAGCATGGCTTCTCTATGGTAGATGTAGAGCCAGTTTGACATATACATGTTCTGTAGTTCTTGATAATAAAATCATATGTTCATTGTGTCATTTTCTTTATAGTTTGAAGCATCATGGTAAGACAGAATTGCTACTCACATTCTTCGTAAGGGCTCCCTTGTCCAACTCCTGTAAGAACCAACTATTACAGACCACTTATTACAGAACAAGTGAACCAGCGTTCCATAATTGGTTTTGAACAGAAATACAATGCCTATTTCAAATGGAACTGTTTTTATTATTATGGTCACCATGCCCTGTGTGTTCCTTTCTTCTGTAAAGTAGCCATGTAGAATATCTGATACATCCTGTGGAAGGGGAAGGAAAAAACGTGGAGCACCACAGGCAACAAATGTGATTACATGAAGGTTTATTTTAAGGAGTGGAAGCTTCTTATCCTTTTCTCTATTTAACTTTTTTCGCTAGTGTCTCCAGTTACATTGAAAAAGCACAAAAACACAAAACCATGAATCAACAATCATTAGCAAGCGGCTCTTCTGAATAGGCAATTTTTGTTTTCTCATGATACTTGTTAGTTTAATCAGCTGTTATTTGTGCAGGCAGTCCTGGCTGCTGTCATATTCCTTGCATGGAATTACATAGATATGTTTGTGCAAGAAGATTTTATGAAAGTGGCAAAAGATCAAATCAATTTAATGATTAAACTTTAAGTTTCCCAAAGGTCAAGACTGACAAGGACAGACATACTCGCTTAAAAATGATAACTAGAAAAACAATGTACAAATCAAAAAAATCTATATCCTTTATAGAGCAGAGTATAAACCAGGAACAATATTTATAATTCCTACAACAATTCCGTCCTCCCAATCATTCTACTTATTTCCTAACTAAATATACAAAGTACAAAAATATTAATACAGCTGGTTCTATTATTAAGCATAATCAAGGAAAGAATACAAGCATTTGCAGTCAGTTACAACCTCACATCCACCTGCGTAGCTAAGGTGCACATACATATGCCATATTTAATATCACTTTCTCTCCCTTGAGCTTGTATTAGTGCTGATGTTTGCTCCTTAGAAAACCTGACATCCTGTGAAAAACTTGCCTCTAATTTCAAATGTGCTTGCAGGTAAGCCAAATTCATGTGAATGCAACTATTTGATCCCCAGTGATTTTGGAGGCATTTTTACATTGTCTTTACTCTTCAGAATGTGCACAACTTACAATGGCAATTGTATTTTCTTTCCCAAGATCCAACTGGTCAAAGTAAATCCGTGTGATCTATGACAATAAGGGTGATTTAGGATTTCCTGGTATAACTGTGTACCTCAAAAATTCTATGAACAATACAGTTTTATCATGAATGATAAAATGTGATCTATGTGTCTGTAGTGGTTGTGTTTCAGCAGTAGTTATAGCCTCTATCTCATCCACACAATCTACTTTAGGTCTCTCAGTTCCTGAGCTTACTAGTTTTCCATGTTTCAGAAGGACAAAAAAAACCATCAAAAATTCACCTATTCTCAGCACAAACAAATGGCCTACAGTCAGAAGAGGCTTATCTAATAAAATCATGGCCCAGTTAGTATCAAGAGTCAGAAGTCAGGTACTTGCAGTTCCAGGAGAATCCCATGTCATAGCATCTAAAATGTTGTCATTCCATGAGAATCCCATGTCATTGCTTCTAAAATAGTCACTACTTAGAGCTATAAAGGATGGACAAATTATCCAATAAACATAATATGGTTTATAGAAAGACATAATCTGCTATGAAAATCAGAAATCAGAGACAGTCCTTAAAACCCAGATCTCATATTTGTTCAGCACAGAAGCAGCGGTGTGGATGAAGGTTGCAATACATATATGGTAATGAAACATGAGCAAATGGAATTCTGGCTAATGTATGTATTGACATAAGCCAGAAACAAGCATACACAACAGTACAGACAGAGGGCACAGCCAGAGAGTCAGTCATTTCCCATCTGAATATTCCAATCCATTATTGTTCCTAATGGACAGAACTGTCATAGTAAGGATTCTTACATAAATAAAATTGTAAGCATTCTTTTCCTCAACAGTTTACTTGTATAGACCTAAATCTGGTTCTATTAAAATATATTTCAAACATGATTGATTTATGTGTACAACATATATTTGTAAACCATTGTGTTAAAATATAATGGTCTCTTTAAACAGACATGAAGGACAGAGTGTATACATCATAAATAATGAAATATTATTCCAAATGGTGTTTCATGGCATTCTCCCAATCAATCTAATCCAAAATAAACCAGGCCATTTTTCTGTGATACAGGTTATAAATTAAAATGTTTGCAATCCAATAATTTTGAGCCTTGTTGTTTAAACATGTACAAAAATGATTGTACTTCAGAGCTCTCACTGAGTCTTTTGACAGTGTTGCTTGTTACTATGTCACTTTGGGACACATGTCATTTGTAAACAGCTCACCAGGCTGGGCTTAAAATAAATAGCTATTCTTTCTCTCAGGTGTATTTCTGATGTCTACTTTCCCTATTAAACTTCTCCCATGAATATCTGTATAGAATATATTCAGTTAAATTTCCCTATCCTAAGTGTAAGATAAGGTTTAAAAAATTAAAAAAAAATACTTCCAGTTGCTGGATATCCACTGACTCTGACTCATCCATGTGACCATTATCTCTTTCAAGTGACAAGTCTTATTTTCTTACAAGGTGTTTCAAAGAAAGCTCTCTGTAACCAAAATTTTCCCATTTCTGTGAATGTCCTTTAATATGGAGCAAAATTCCTGGCTTTCCCCCTGCCATTTTTAATTCCTTTCTACAGCTCTTTTTATTCCTCCTGGATTAAGTTACTGGGGAACAACAGACTTCACAGGACCTGCTGAACATTATATAGGAAACACAAAGAGTTTTTTGTACTCCTAAAAAATAGTTTTGTCCAGCACAGGGGAAGTATGAAGCTCTAGTGTGAAGCCAGCACTGAATCCACCATTTATCCTACAGTGTTATCAGTGAGAGAAGAGACAACTTTTCCTTTGTTTCATGCTTTTACTTTGAGTATTTGACCTCATGCATAATTCAGAGAGAAAGAAACCAATAGAAAATATTCCATCATGAGATCTTCTACACAGCACCTACTGAAACAGACATAACCCAGTCTGAATATTTCATACAGAAAAGAATCACTTAGTAATCCATTACTTAATCCTGCCAATGAACTACCTGAACTCTTCATTTTATCTCACTGAAAAAATAACAGCACAACTCTTGTAGTTTGGTGAAAAAGACCGTACAACTCTGCCATAAAACACAAACCGGATTGCAAACAAATTATAAGACAAAGTTAGTCATGTAAATATTTTATAAAATCATGGAACATGATTTTCAATTACATTTTATTCCTGAATATATTCTCAACAGTTGTAAAGTTCGTTTATCAGCTCCAGGTCTTTAGGGTATTCTAAATTCTTAGCAAACATTGAGAAATAAGAAAGAAGACACAGTCTTCTTTTAGTAAATTGTTTTCTTTCCTCAAGCCCTTCTCTTGCAAAATAGAATCTATTTAACATTACTTTACATTAAGAAGTAATTTTGTAGCTGTGAGCTGGCATATCTCATCACATTTCTGCTTTAATAACAAAAGCTTCAATGTTTCTAATGTTTTAAACACCTCATAATTGTCCTAAATCTCCACAATCAATGTACTCAGGTTAATGTAGCATACCCATTTAGTTCTTCAATTATAAACTGGAAGATAATGAATGTTAATATTCCTGACAGCAATTAAAAATAGCTTGCAAGTATACTGATGCATAGCGTTCTTGACAGAAATCCAAATGTCTTGATCTGTTTCTGCTCAAATTTATTGAAATTTTGAAAGTATATGCTGAGACTAAGGGGTTCCATTTTTCCATATTTTCCATTCTATTAGTTTTTCAGTTTTCCAGCTGCTTATTAGAAGTTCTGAATCAGCTCTCACTATTTCCCTTTTTAAATTTCTTTTTTTTTTCCTTTGGTCTGATTCAATTCTAATTATATTTTTTTGTAACAGAAAAGAAAAAACAAATAAACAAACAAAGAAAAACAACACAAAAAGCCAACAGTTGTTTCTACAGCATAACTTAATAGCAATACAGTTGACACTAATGGAAACAGCCCTAAATTAAGAGTCAGAAGCCTAGCTTCTGGTGCTGAGAGAAAAGTTATTCTCTTTGGTACACACAACTAGAAAAGAACTTGGTGGTAATCTTCTTGCAGCCTTGTCGTATGCAACTTGTTCACAAATTTATCAATTTTTATCTTAAAATTATTTAGGTTGTTTACCCTGTCTCTTCCCATTGAAAGGTTATCCTGTGATCTTACTAACTTAGTGTACTTTCTTCTTATTTCTAATTTAAACATATTCATGTCCATTTCATGAAATATTGTCCATATCTCAAACTTCTCCTTTTACTGAACTAACTTTGCTCTTTTCTACATATTTATCTCTGCAGGTAACAATCCTAAACCCCTCACACTTATTTTGTGCTATGTTAAACAAGCTGCTAGTTTTCTGGGTAATCTTGCTCATTTGCCTCATGTTCTGTGACTGACTCGGCTTCCTGATTCGGGAAAATATATGGTAAATACGTGGAAAATACAAGGTAAACTATGTTAGAAGTTATTGCCATTATAATCTACCCATTATTGGTTCTTCTGTAGCTAAATCTCTGTGTGGTCCACAGAGAAAGCAACTGTCATGACCCCTATAGTTGAATCATAGGTTCTAAATTCCAGTCAAGTTGACCTATTGTTCAGGTTATTCCTCAGTGATGACTTGTGCTATTAAAAGCTGGCCCAGGATTTAAGTATTTTGTCCCCTGGTGCATTACAAGCTTTCTCTTTTCAAAAGACAGATATAAGCAACTTGTCAGTTTGTGTATATCCTATGTGTTTCTGCGTGTACTTCCTCCACAAATAGTCTGAAGCTGTGACAGTTCATAAGGGCAGCATAAAGTTCTTCAAAACCCATTCTGCAGGAGGCTTCATACCAGTATTTCATCAGCTAGTGCTAATAGCAAAGGACAGGCTAAAAACTCCTTTATTGCTGTTGTATCATAGAATTAGTAAATTCTTCTCTCAGTGTTTAAGATTCTACATGAATGGGAGTCAAATAAACTCAAAGGCGTGTGGCATGGTATTCCTTATGCTTATTCCTCAACCAAGAACATAACCACAAGCTTTGCATTTAACTTTCTCAACAGCTGACAGTACTGTGAGATGCATCAATAAATACAGAACATAATAGTGATAATTAAAAGTCTGTTCCATGGGTAAACTGAAATAATACAGTTGTCACAACAGTTTCTCTGGTCAGCAGCACACAAGAACTATGTGGTCAGCATCATATCGGGCCACCCCTGACAACCCTTCCTACCCTGAAGATTCAGGTACTCACTTACAGGGTAGGGTTTTTTTGTGATAGAACTTTAAATGTAAATCCAACACAAAGTTTAATTAGACACTTTTATGCTATCATTCAGTACTAACCCGTAGAATTCAAATGAAATATCTTTCATGATCTATATAACTCCCCAGAAGTTACAGGAAAACCTTATTATTCATGAGAAGTTGAGCAAATGTTCCAATACCAGGAGGGGTTATTTCAGAATAAGGTTACAGATAAATAAACTACTGACAAGAAGAGCAAGCAGACAAGAAGGGGAAGACAGAAGCTATACTTACTTACTGAAGAGTAACTCTGAAAAAGTGAGCCAAACCCATGCAACATTCCAGAAACAGGTTCTAATTCTGTCCAGAGAAGGAAGAGTTTGGATCAGGAGTGAAGGATTCTGCACAGTAGTAAAAGTCTGTGTTCCTTATCTCCTGGTCTGTGGCCCTATTTCAAGAATGGGTTACCAGCATACCCAAAGCATACGAGACTAATTTTTTGCCTCATAACCAGATTTACAACAGTTATTATTTCTCATTATTTTTCCATTATTGGATCTTCATATACCATATTGAAGTAATACCCATAAATATAACAAAGTAATAAAATGTTTTGTTTGTAATCTGATAAAGCACATACACTTCCCTCATCTGTCCAAAAACTCTGGTATTAAACTCTCCCCCCCTCCTTTTAGCATAAGCTGGAACTTCTTGCCACGAAATGGTATAGGTGAAATATAATAAAAACACTAAAATGACTCAGTTCTATTTTATTTGGATACTTGGGGTCAATATTAGAAAATAAGGTTAATGCCTCACTGCTTTGGAGGTAAGGAATTAATTTTTATATTCATTTTCTCAACAAAATTAGATGATCACTAATGAGTCACTCTTCTAAAATCCTAATCTTTAAAATCTAATTTTCACCCCAAAAATATCAATTTTATATATACACATTAAAATATGTAAATACATAAAAGAACCCAGTATCCCAAACCTGAAAAATTGTAATTTATGTACACAGATTTTCATTCTTCTTTGCAGACTAGTCTTAGACTACATGAACCATGATGAAATCTGACAGAATGATTCCTATGATGCAGTATGACAGCTTAGCAGAAGAATACAGTGAAATATAATAGAAAATGTAGTTCAGTATAGTGAGAACAATGTAAAATATATAACTACAGATTATCATGTACAGAAAAATTCTAAGGAAATTGAGCTTTTTCCTAAGCAAGATTAAGGGACAATACCTCCTTCTTCAGAGAAAATAGTTTGTAGAACTTTGATGCTCTAGACAGCAAAGTGGCATTTTAGCATGTCTTTTTTCTAAAATACTTCATACAATCTGGATCTAAACATTTGGATGAGCAGACTATTCTCAGCATTAAATATTTCAATGGATTATCCTTGTATTTCAAACAACTGATGGGTTTGTAAATTGGGTTTATTATAAGGATACAAAAGCCTAGCTATGGATTACTGACTGGAGTTAGGTAGACAACAGTTTTCAAACATACAGCTACTCTAATTTTTATCCTCTTTTTAATTAGGAATGAAGTGGGTGTAGATTTGTGAATTCTTGTCAATGAATGTTTTGTCTCTCTTCTCATGCCTTCTCCATCCAGAACCCTCCCTCCGCCCCGCCCAAACTGTCTGTTTACAACAAATTCAATTTTCCTCTTAAAGAAGAAAAAGTATTTATTCTTGCATGCTTAGTAGGGTATAAAACCATTTTGTTATGGTTTTGGTTTGCATTTTATGTCCACAGACAAAATTCTAATATACTGATATTACTGGTACATGAGTGGTAGCTATTTTATGAACAAATAAGGAACTGAATGACATTATTATAACTCCGTAGTAACGTAAGAAGCGATGTGAGTTCAGAATGTGTATAATGATTCAAAAACATATTAGGTATCTGGCAGTGGTTTAGAAACCCCTTTTGCTAAGAAATACAGAACTACTTTTTATAGGACTGTTAAAATGAAGAATACTTTCTTTATAGGCTACTTAAGTTATTTTAAAGCTGAATAACTTTAACATATAAGTAGAAGTAATGTAAACCACTTGAAAAAGAAATTCAACTTATATTAAAATCTAATAGAAATAAATTAATATCTCAGAAAACAAAGGAAATAAAAGGAAGTGTTAAAAACTATATTCTCAAAATTGACCAGAGAAAGGAAAAGGTAACATAACCACGAAGCTAGAGATTTGCAATTCTATTGAAAAATGAACATATGCTTTACTAGTAAAATGCAGTCAGGACTATGCTATAAAAGAGTGGTATCAATGCAAGAATGAGAGAAGCCATTTGGAAACTAAAGAAACTAAAAGAGAGCACTTCACATCTCTGGATTGTGATTAAAAAATAAATCATTACCTTTGGCCTAGTAACTCTGGTAACTACTTCTTTAATACTTAATAAACCTTCCCTGAGGCCACGGAATTCATGTAATAAGGAAGAAATGGGCCAAGACAGCATTTCAGGACAGGTGTATTTTGTTCTCACATAATATTTTGATTTCTGCTCAAAATTCCAGGTTATTTTAAATTATGGTTTTTTTCCCTTTTGTCTTCCTTCAGAAACCATTAAGGACATTCATTAAGCTATTTTCAATCCCTGTTAGAAACAGAAGTCAGGGATATATCCCTGAAGAGACAGGTGGACAAGACAAAAACCTTCATTTGTGAAGAATACAATGCCAACAGGTAGATGAAGATGTAAAATAAGCTATGGAATTAGGAAAACTTGGCTGTAATTGCAAGAGCTTCAACAAGAATTAAATTCCTGGGGTAGAGGGAATGTTGTAGAAGGAATGGAGATGAGGAGCCTTGAGCTGCATTATGTCCTTAACCGGGAGAGCAAGAGCTACCTAGCTAAAGCTGGAGAAAGAGGAACTGACCTGAAAATGTGAAGGAACAAAGATGCCTTGTAAGAATAAGAAAATTCTCCATTAGGTTTGTTAGAAAAATAAGGTCTTGGAAAGTCTTTGGCAGAGAAAGATTCAGGGGATGTAAAACTCCACGTTAGCAAAGACTGAAAGAAGAGACATCAGGGCTCTGAGTCATGATACGTCACTTTCTTCAAATCACTCTGTACCTGAATATTTCTACCAGGCTTGATGGAGAGATTGAGTAAACCCACAAAACCTGCCATATTTTCATAGAATCATGGAACCATAGAATGTTTTGACTTGGAAGGGACCTTAAAGATCATCTAGTTCCAAACTCCCTGTCATGTGCAGGGACACCTTCCACTAGATCAGACTGCTCAAAGCCTCATCCAACCTGGCCTTGAACACTTCCATGGATAGGCCATCCACAACCTCTGTCAGTGCCTCACCATCTTCACAGTAAAGAGTTTCTTCCTTATACCTAATCTAAATCTTCCCTCTTTCAGTTTAAAACTTACTTCTTGTCTTATCACTACATGCCCTTGTAAAAAGTCCCTTTCCAGCTTTCCTGTAGGCCTCCTTTAAGTACTGGAAGGCTGCTATAATGTCTCCCCCGACCCTTCTCTTCTCCAGGCTGAAAAACCCAACTCTCTCAGCCTGTCCTTATAGGAGAGGTACTCCAGCCTCTGATCATCTTCATGGCCCTCCTCTGGAACCGCTCAAGCAGATCCATGTCTTTCTTATACTGAGGCCCTCAGAGCGGGGTGCAGCACTCCAAGTGGGATCTCACAAGAGAAGAGTAGAGGGGGAGAATCCCCTCCCTTCACCTGCTGGCCACACTTCTCTTGATGCAGCCCAGGATACAGTTGGCTTTCTGGGCTGCAAGCGCACATTGCTGGCTCATAGTCAGTTTTCCATCCACTAATAGCCCCAAGTCCTTCTCCACAGGGCTGCTCTCAATCCACTCATCACCCAGCCTGTATTTGTGCTTGGGATTGCCCTGACCCATGTGCAGGACCTTGCACTTGGCCTTGTTGAACTTCATGAGTTTTGTCAAGGCCCACCTCTCAAGCCTGTCAAGGTCCCTCTGGATGGCTTCCCTTCCCTCCAGCATGTCAACCGCACCACACAGCTTGGTGTCATCATCAAACTTGCTGAAGGTGCTCTCAATCCCACTGCCCATGTCGCCTTCTGTGTCCATTCCATATCTTCACATATAGAACTTTTATAAAGCCTGGGCCATTTTTGTTGTTGTTGTTGTTCCTCAGTATAAGAAAGCTTCATTTTTGTTCAATAAGTTTAATTGTAATTACAGTGGAATCCAGGTCGATTTATGAAAATCAGAATGCATTACTAAATGCTAAATTTCCCATTATTAACTTCAATCATTGTAGGTGTGTTCTATACTTCTTAAATTACTCCTTTTAACTACAAATCAAACCTAAATGACACTTACCAACACTGAAAGTATACTAGAATGATGCATAAATTAAGTGCTCTGAAAGAATGTACAGTGATTGGTGAATCAATATGTGTCAAAGTAATGATTCATAGGATAATCTTTCTTTAAATGTTTGATTTACACTCAGGAAAGTGTACAAACCATTCATTTGCACTTTCTTGTGTCTTGGTTTCATCCTAAAACCTATACTACTGAGCCCCTCTACTCACCAGATTGTTTCTCATAATATGTAAACACCAGGTTCCCTGCGTCTCTTTGGGTATACTTCTCTTTGGTTTTTTCTGTGGTTGGTTTTTTTTTTGGTTTGGTTTTTTTTGGTTTGGTTGGTGGTTTTTTAATATATATAGAAGAAAATAAGTCAGCCATCTCACTGGCCAAAGCAACATTTTACAGAACATCTCTAACTTAATGAATTAATAGTTCTAATTCAAGAAAACTACAAAGGCATTAGATACAGAAGAGCTTAGAAGCTGGACAGTATTTATAGCTGAGTTAATGAATGCTTGGTGGAACCTGAAGACAGCTTCAACTGATTGTATTATTCATGACAGGCAAAACAAAGCAGTTATACAGAACATGGAGTTAAAGAGTACAGAATATTGTTTTTTGACTTCATGTACAGTCAGATGTTAAAGCTTCGTTATCTGGGTGAATCTCTGGGAGTTATTCCTACAGACGCTACTTATGCATGTTGGGCTTGCAGGTTTGTTCAGTGTGCCTTAATAACAAGACCTTCCTAGACCTTTTGCCTTCCCAAAGGAAAAAGGCAGAAGTGGAACTGTTTTTAAAACATTTGGATTGACAGGCAATTTAAAAAAAAATAATAATTGTTGATTAAGGCAGTCACTATCATTTTATTGTTAAAGAACCTAAAGCAATAAAGGTTAGGTCAAGCTACAGTTAATGTTTCTAGCCACACAATTAGATAAGTGAAGTTCAACCAGGTTTTATGTAACATTAAATGGCCAATGCTGCAATTGAATTAGGGAATTTTGAGGTAAAATATTGGTAAATCTGGCAACCAATTGGAAATATGTACACATATCAATGGACAACATCAATCTTTAAAAAAAAAATAAAAATTAAAGTTTGATTTTAATTTGAAAAACATCCTAGGTTCTATTCTGACTCTTGCTGGCATAGCTCAAGCTTACTATCAGGAGTTTCTGATGCAATGCAGACACATCTACAGGGCTGCCATAATGGATATATTCTATGGTTCCTTGAGGTAAAAAAAGGGGTTATTGACCAAAATGGAAACTGTGGGCTGAGAATTTGCTTCTTCTGTGCCTGAGGAATCTTACAACAGACATACTGTGTACCTAAAAATGCCCTTTCATCTTCAGAAAATCAACATTCTAGAAGCTTCGTGAACCATAGGCTGCATCCATTTAACTGATATTTTTTCATTAATTTGTAAGATGAATTTTCTGTTATGCATAAATGCAAACAAATACATCAAAGCATCTGGAAAAATATGTATCTTTTTATAATGTATTAATAATTTATATAAGGTTTCAGCAATTCCAAAGCCATGAAAAATCTAGGCCTAGTTACACATACTAGTAAATATTACAGAATGAAAATTAAAATATTACAAAATGGAAATTAACATCTACTGAAACAAATGCCATGACATGGCTTTACATTCTCATGGGAGTTGTTTGGGTTTTTTCCTGCTGCTTGGTGCCCTACAGCTAGTTGTTTCCACTTACAAGTCTCAGTGTGATAAATCAGAGCCTTTCAAATTGAGCTGCAATACAGTGCTGTCAGCACACATCTCTATCAGTAAAAAAAAAAATTAGGTATTCTAGATGCATACTAGCTTATGTAAACCGGCACTTGTACATTCACAGTTATTACATTCTTCTAAGTGTGTTACTTCAATGTTCTGATTCTTGTAGTTAAATCAAATAACAATTCCACTACAAAACAATGGTCAGAATATATACAGGAACATGAATGCATACAAATTCCAAAATACTCTAAGTCACCTATAATTTCACTCCCTATTAGTTACAAGTACTACTATTGGCTTATTTCAGACTTGAGGGAATGGTGTGTTTAATTTGGATTTTTTCAAAGAACATTCTGGCATACAGTTAAATCCCATAAAAAGGGATAATTGTTAAGGATACTATAATGCCATCCTGATTAGGACTGTTTCTATGAACCAGGACACCACTGCTATCAGTACTTCAGGAAAGGGACTGGTATATGGCATGGTACAAGTCACCAGGATGCTGCAAGGCAGCAGCATACTGTAGAGAGTTTGGAAGCACTTCATTCATGATTATGGGAAAGCTAGAATTCTCAGTAGTATCTTTGATGACAACAGGGTGCTAATGTGCACAGCATACCCATAATTGCCCTACTGTCTGCTTGGTTTCACCAGTGAGATGGAAACATAAGTATGACCAAAGTAATATAAGTAGTGCTAACAGAAGTTTTATATACTCACAACAGAATATCCTTGCAATCAACATTTATATGCATGTATATGATATATGAGCAACTATAACATGAAAGTTTTGATAATTCTTGATGTACAACGTTCCACTAGATGAATACTGATCATACTAATGCACAAATATGTACAACAAAGAGACTCCAAAGATGTGCCGTTCTCTGCACTTTGTATAGTCCATCCCTCCAAATTTCACATTTCCATTTCCTGCAGATGTGATTATAGTACTTACTCTTTTATTCTTCTAATACATAATCAGGCTGCATTGTATGAAACCATGCAACTTTAGAGTTGTTGATTTTTTTTTGCTTCAGGTTTTAAGAGGTAAGTAATGAACCTCCTCCCCTCACATATTCCCTGTGCATGGTGCTTTGTTGCAACTACAGCCCTGACAGTTATTCAAGTCTGGTCACATTTATTTCTGCTAACATACCAGCACATATCTGTCACTGCTACTTTCTTCTTTTCCCCTGTGATCACCTATTCTGACTATCAATTCCCCAGTTCTCTATTTGAAATGTACCTGCTGTCAAAATGACTTAAGACTTTATGAACAAATGTTGTTTGTTTTTGAAATGTATGAAAGGCAGTATCATACAGAAGAGGATACAGAAGAGATCACTGTCATTCCTGAAGTCTCAATTTTATCTGATTCCCAAACAAAAAGCTGTTTAAAGAATTATAATTATCATGAACAGCAAAATACTAATTGATAACTAATTTGTATACTGATTAATACAGAAAGTTGATTTTAATTAAGCCTTTCTGAAGTGTAATATGATATACATTGAAAGATTTGGGTTTAGGTGAACTGGAATTCAAGAATTATCATCTCTGTGATAATACTTTCTAAACTTCCTCAATTTATTCTGTTCCTTCTCTTGCATGAAACAGCTGCTCAAGAAAGTGACTGTGTTTTCCTAGATGTGGTGTATCCATATATAATAAGATATTAATATTAATATAATTTTTTTTTAAATAGAGTCATACCACCTAACTTTTTCAGCTGAATTCTTCTCTGTCATACGTTTTTATCTTCTCTAGTATCTACGGCCAGGACACACAAATAGTAAACTAGTTTCTGTCTCTGCTATTTACGCTGATCTAGAAAGTAAGATGTTAGAAGAAGTCATATGGCTCAAATTATAAAAGGTTCAATTCAGCTGCTCTTTTTTTGGAAGACCACTCTTCAGTGAAAAACCTCATAGCATATAGTCTGTGCTAAATTTTAAAAGTTAATTGTTCCAGAAGAGTATGTTTTCTACTCATGTCAAAGATCTTTACTTGGCCACCAAAACAGCTGGCCAGAAATATCACGTGAGCCTGATTTTGGAGATCACCCCAAAGAACTGAACTCACAAGAAGATTGAAATTTTAATAGGCACTAAACTAGTTTCTTCATGGGTACTCAAATCAAATGTATGCTAGTATCAAACCTACACACCTAATGAAGGGTAATTATTTTCTAGAGGGACGTTGTAAGTCTCATTGTAAATACCAGATGAAGATAGATATTTATTTGGAAGAGCCTTGCATATTTACTCCCTCCTGCCTTCAGGGTATGTATTTCCCCTTTGTGTGGGAAAGAGCTTCTTTGGGAATGTTTTCATCTGTACTTTTCACTCTGCCAAAGAGGTAACATGACAGCATGTTTATTCTTATCATTTTAAATGGAATCTATCTAACTAAACACTTAAGTGAATCAAAAAGACTACACAGTATACTAGCACTGGCAGAGCATGTTAGCTCCACGCTGAAGTTTATCATATCTAAGTACTATTTATACATGGCAGAAAAGGAAGCACTGAAGAGAAACTCTCAAACTACAGTAGCTTGAATTGAAGACACATACTAGGAGTATGTCCCTGTAGTATACTCCGAGTAAAATTACTAGTAATATTTCTACTAAAAATATACTTTTGCATTTGCTTTATGATGCAAATGAAGGTAGAAGTAGGTAGGCAAAAAAATAAACCATAATTCAGTTTACAAAACAAGTCCCCCCTTTCCATCAGTCTCCTAGCATAGCTAATGATCAAATTAGCTGAGTAAGAACAAAATTGTAAATTAAACTCTTTACAAGTAGTTCTACATTTTAAGTGTGTTCTTCCATGATTAACTTTCAGACAAAATAATTTACCAAAAGGAAACACTGTCCTTTTATTTTGGCATAGATTTTGCTGGGAAGTTTAAGGAATGAAAATATATTGGAGTTCCATGTTATCATTTCTCTTTTTGTATACCAGTTTTTTGGAGTGAAATTTAAAGTAGGATCTCAACACACTCTTTCAAGGCTGAGATCAGCTTATAAGAAGAGGAGTAATTGATTAATCTATGGTAATGTTGATTCTAGTCCGAGTATAACAGACTAAAGTTAATATTTTGTTGAGAAAAGTATCAGGACCTTTTTTCATACCTGAGAGCTACTCCATGTTGCATCCCCAATTTGAACTCACACCATTTGTACTTCCAACTAGAGTTTACATAGCGAATGGCAAGTGTAAATCTGAATATCTGCACTTCAAGTTACTGGGCCTGTCCCCTAAAAGGCAGGCTCTGACCACACATTCCTTTCCAAGGCTGTGCTGATTTGTTCTAGAGGAGAAAATTCACAAGGGGTCAGTCTAACAATAGTAGCATCTAACAGGATGATACAGTGAGGAAATACTATTTCCAAAAATCACAGCCTAATGCAACTTGTTACACAAGCTGACTTGTGTAATCAGAATAGTATTTTTTATTAAAAATAAACAGTAAAAGAAAGTCATTTTTATTTAAGATGGACAGCCAGAAAAAGCATCCGTAGTGAAATTCTTTTCTTTCCTCATAAAGAGTAATTACTTTGACATTTCATGAAGAAATGACGGTCAACAGTTGTGCTCAGTTCTCTAAAACAATAGCAGGTTTTGCACAAGAAAATAGGTGCTGCTTATATACAGCTCTGCCAGATTGATGGTATGATCAATGGAGAAGTTTCTAAAATATATTTAGAATATTTGTGTTGAATTAAGGCATTTTCTGGCTGCCTGCAAAAAAGTCCCTCTCTCTACCCTCTCTT
The DNA here is from genome assembly GCF_047716275.1 of Strix uralensis. NCBI lineage: Eukaryota > Metazoa > Chordata > Aves > Strigiformes > Strigidae > Strix > Strix uralensis. The sequence goes on along the minus strand of NC_133972.1, from coordinate 129,383,921 downwards.
GCTATCCATATGAAAAGTAGAGTGCAAAAGAACAATATTTTCTGCAGATCTGTCACTCATCATGGGTAGACATGAGACCAGGCAGGTGGAAAGTGGGATTGGGGTGACTTCCAGTTGCAGGATCCAATGTCAAAAGAAAACAAAATAATTTGTGACAGGTAAGAATCAGCAGACAATATTTCCCGTGGAGAAAAAGGGATGAGAGAATGGAAGGCAGGGGAAGAAACTTTAATTCTAACCTGATTTTGTGTTTCTTCCTTGCAATGCATTGACTCTTAATGCAGGACTCAATAGCTTCAGAATTAACATCTTCTCTTTTCAACAGGTAGGTATGTACTTGACATATACCTCTGACAATTAAGTTCTGAAAAATACAAATGATATTAGTCCAAATTTAAGATATAAGGACTTTGGTCCATCCTAGGAGTTTTTAAGACCTTTTCTATACTTTGGGATTTCATTGTCTTTCACTTAAATATCCCATCATTGGACACAATGTGAAGCACCAAAGAAGCCCTTTAAATACCTTTACCAAAATAAATGCATTATGACGCTATCTTCAGACCCTTAAGCTCTGAGATTGAAAATTATTATAGAAAAGATCTCTGTGTTTTATTCAGTGGATGTTTTAGGGCCAATGGATAGTCAGATGAGATAATGGATAAGCCCAGGAGAAGGCTTTCTAGAGATGAAGGTGTACAAGAAAAATAATGCAAGGTTCACAGAAAAGCAGAATTCATATTAACGGACAATTTCTTTTTGATATCCCAAGCTGTATCTACTGATTAAAAATGCATTTCAGGAACCAGTTTCTTATTATCTACAAACATAAAGTAATTTAGTTGTGAATACATGCTATCTTGAGTATCTTTTTTCTTAAATATAGCTGATGACAATATTCATAGATCACTGATAATCTTCTCTGTATGCAAACAGTGTAGTCTGGTCAGTATGAACACCTCGGACTGATTATCATAGCAAGCTCTACTACTTTGAACTGAATGTTTTATAACACTTTGTCACACATTTATAAAAAAAGGAAATTCTGAAGTGATAAAAAACAGGCAGCACTCAACTTTTCTGCCTAAGAGTATCACCATTTGTATACTGTGCTTAAAAACCTATGTATAAGGATTTCCTAAAGTACTTGAGAGTGGTAATAATGCATGCAGGAATCAAGCTCCTAATTAATTTAATTTTTATTGAAGTTATTTAAAAGGGAGAACAGCAGAATTCTTTAAACAGTCTGGCCTTAAAATAGGACAGAAATTCCCTACTGGCATTTTATTTATTTTAACAGAACCTGTTCTACTCTGTCGATTTCATTAACTTTCCTATAATGGGATGCTGGAACGAATTCCAAAATAATAAGACTATATAGACATACCATTTGTCATCAAATTCAGTTTCTATCTGTCTTCTGTGTGGAGTATAGGAATTCTGCTTTTATAAGAGTCAGAGTTTTAATCATCTGTCTCTAAAATTGGGTATGGCAAAAGCAAATGAACAGCAGAATGACAAGTAGAAAGAGTAAACAAAAGAAATGTCACATGAAGACAAAAGAAAAGGAGAGGTCTAGTCACATGCTGTATGACAAAAAAGTGTCTTTAACTACTACGACAAATTTGCTAAGCAGATAAATATCAGTGTTCTCACAGCAAATACTGGACAATTAATCTTTGCACAATTAAGTAATTTTCATGTATTTGACTCAATTTTCAGGTATGAAAGTTTCTGAAACAAGTGAGAAGATTTTTTGCTAGCAAAATCCTGCAGATTGGCTTTCTTACTAGATCCAAATTATTTTTCTAAAGGAAAAAATGCACATAAATATAAAGTCTACAACAGGTTTAAATTCTTTTAAATGAATCTGATACTTTTCCTCATCCATATGACTTTATCATCCTCTTAGATTTCACATGACTAATTACCTTAAAACCACTCCTTGATTTTCCATCTCTGCATCATAAATGAGAAGAGTAGAGGAAATTCTGTCTGTACTTGAAGTCAATGGAAAAATTTCCACTAAATTCCAAGTTGAGCTTGTATGATGAAAGAAACCTATCATCTTACAGCTACTAAAGCCTGTATTTTATTTCTCGGCTTGTTTGATATAAGAATGCAAAACAATGCACACTTAATAGAAGTCCTACCTTTCATGTGTTATGCTCTCATCATGGGTTTTTGGCCGCATTTTTCTCCATTGTGTGTCTTTGGCGGCGTTTTTGTTGTCGATGTCAAAATGGAGTAAGTTATCAGAAAGTTTTGTAGCTGAGAGCAATTCTCACTCAAAAGCTACGAAGACACTCAATTCTTCAGTTTATTTTCATATTCACAGGTAGTCTCATAGAGTCTAATAGAGAGCTTTAAAATTCAACTCTTATCTGTTACTTTCTCAAAAAAAAAAAAAACAAAACAAAAAAAACAATAAAAAACCCCCCAAAGCATACCACACCTTTAAAAGCACATTATAATATATTTTAAATTCCCAAACACATTAACCTCAGAGTTTGATGCTTCAAAAATCTCCTGTAGACATTTTATCTGAAGGCTCACAATTCTACATGCTCAGGCTACAGCACATTAATACAAATGAGGTTGTGTACAGCCTTTTGATAGAATGTATTAGTGTGTTTAATCTTATAGTCTAAATTACCTACTAGCATTTGATTTTTTGTCCACAAACATGTGTAAAACTTTCTCCTTAGTAGAACATATTCTAAGTCCTTTCCTTAGTAACAAAATCTTATTTTGAACTGGGAAAAAATCTAACTTTATCACACTTTGAATGGTATTCCAGTTGTTGCTACTAACCACATTTAAGTAAAACAGACTAAATAGTGAGATGAACTTGCTTCTTGGTTTAGAAGTTAATTCCAGCACTTAGTTCAGCTGTTATTTCCTGCTTCTGTATTTGCTTGTAATTCAATAGTATTAAACTCCTGTAATTCTTAGCATGCAAAATTATATTGCATAAGCAATAAAAAACCTTGATTCAAAATTTGAGCTGATGTAGATTTGCCTAAACACAGTTGACATATGATGTTGTTTCCAGTTCTGTCTTGCCCCAGCAGGCAAGATTGATGATACTCACCTTCAGCCACTGACACTAGCTGGTTTGTCTTCTGAAGATCACCCTGTATTAAGAAAGACGAGCTCCTCCTGAAAAAAAGGGTTAAGACCAGGAACTAATTTTGCACTTCTGAATCTCTTTGTGACTTAATTTGTTTTCTCTTTCTCTCTCTTAATTGATCATGATTTCCTAACTAGGCCATTTAAGTGCCAAGGGCTATGTAGCATGCATGCTTCAGAATAACTTTCTCATTAAAACATGAGGGGACAAAGGCTCAAGGAGAATTTGCAATCAATATTCCATATTGTCTTTTACAACTCCTTCCTTCAGCAGCCATTCCTAGCACTGTATTCATTTGCAGATCCTTTTACACAGAGGACAAGAGACATGTAGACCTACATAAAACTCAGTTTCACCAAAGAACGGTGTTTGTTTCTAAAACAGCAAAAATTTTACACAGCACAAGCTGAAAGTGAATGTAATAATAGATTATTAGAGAAAATTCTGAAACTTTAATGGTGTTTTTAGTCATTCCATGTTCTGGTAATGTTGCAGGGAGGACTTCCTTCTGGCAAAGGCTCTATAATTTAAAATAAGTGAAGACATCAAGATGTGTATCATTAATTGTTAATTCTACTCACCTACCTTTATTGGTTTCCTACAGAGTAGCTAGTTAACAATGATCTACAGACAGATTTTTTTTTAGAATACCTATAAACAAAAGAAAACTAAGGTATTTTATGAGACGGTTCCCACACCATCTGCTGCACTGCTTTGAATGATGTGACAGTAAGAAAAATTTCAACAGAAATGATGTAGCAGATGGCCTTGAAATAAAATGATGACATTTATGCCTCATTTTGGTTTTCTCTTTACTTACTACTGAAGAGAACACAAGAAGTTAAGCCCCAAATTCTATTAGCATATGGTAAAATTATGTGGAACTATAAAGTATACCAGAAGAAAAGTCTCAAAAATGCAGCTTGTAAATCCGGTATAATGTAAGGGAGAAAAAAGCATCATCCTATATTAGTAGAAATGGTTAAGAACCATGTTAGTGAACATCTCCCTTTATCCTTCTTTCAGTCTTATCTAGGGTGGGCTTTTTAGCTGTCCTCTCAAAAAAGCATATCCTTACTGGTGCAAGGATCTTCTGTTTCTTAATCCAGTATTCTTTCCTCTACATCTTCCTGAAATTTTCAGTGAGCTCCATCTTAATCAGACACCTCAACTAACTTCTGACTGAATGTTTGGGAACCAAATGAATAGTAGCTAAAAATATCTCTATTTTACCAGTCATTGTTTTCTTTCCTTTAGGACATGAGAAGCATCTCAGTGAGCTGTTCCCAAGATAATGTGTAATCTGTATGGTTCCAGTGTGATGCTCCCTCTAACGGTTGTTATGTTTATTCCCAGCAACTGGATTAGCAATCGTCAAATAATCTTTTCATAAAATTAGGCCTCACAAGTCATTATGATTTACAGATGAAACCTGAAAAATTACTTGCAAGGGAACAATAAATAAATGAATAAATAAATAAAAGAAGTTATTATGCTACTGTAGAGGAGCTTGAATCAGATTGATCGTAACATAAACATTAGTTGAATTTTTTACATTAGTACGGAAATATTCCTTTACTATTGCCCTTTGCAACACCATCAGCAGTAAATTTGTTTTTGCTAGACAGTTAGGTGCATTCCAGGTCTCTCTGAGTATTACTTCCCATTACAAAACTCTTTCATCTTATTTTGTAGACAGAATGCCAATGTATTTTACACGTGATTCTGCACTGTACAGCATAATTGATGGTGGAGTAAGAGCAGCCTGCTTATGAAATTCAAGTTGCAAAATCAACTACTAAACTACTTTGCAGTTCTCAAGATAAACAGAGGCAAAAAGAAAGTGATAAAATGATACTGGGGAGAATGTGATTGTATATATTTCCATGATGCAGTGACATGTGATAGGACACTGTAGGATACATTCTGTAAAAAAAATATACACTGAAAGAAATGGGAAAAATGATAAAGTCAGAGTGCATTATGAAACAAACTTTTCCTTATAAATACTATTAGAACCTAATCTAAGGAATTTCCTTCTAGTGATAATATTTCTACTTCAGGAAAATGAGACTCTTTTCACGTATATGTGTTTTTTCTTATTATTACAAAAGAAAATAGGTGAGAGGATCCAGAGAGAATGGGAATGTGTTTCCTGATAATTCAAAGAGGAAAAGATAACAAAAGAAAAAGGTCATAAAGCTCAGTTTGGAATCAGTTTCTTAAATGTCAGTATTTATGAAAATGGTTGTGAAAAAGCTCTAATAGAAGATTGGAAAAATGATGGGGGAATGAGCCTTCTTCATAAACATCTGACTAAATTTGTGGAACTTATGCTAAGAACAACTGAATCTGCAAATATAATATATAATATATAATATATGTTTAGTTTGTATTGGCAGTTTATTATCCACTTAAGCTGAGATGGAAAGATAATCCTTCAAACTTTTTTTTTTATCCGACAAGTCAGTTGTTAAGAAAAAACCCTCACGTATTATGACTGGCTTCAAGGATGTAGTTTTTGCCTCTCAGAGGATGGATATATGAACTCTTATTTTTAGATTCAGCAAACCATTCTGGGTACCAGTCATTGGATTCTGCAGCATTTGCACCTTCGGATGGCCATTACAGTTCATTTCCAGTTATGATGAATCAGCTTGTGGAGATCATATATAAGCTCTTAAAATAAGGTCACTATTAGACAGCTCTAGGCAGCTGTGCTTTAGGAATTTGATCTTTGCCTAACAGCAGGATATATTATGATCCAGACAAAGCAATTTCAGTTTTCTACAGGTATGTCTGGGGGGCGGGAAATATGTAAGCATCTACCAGTAGAGATATTTACAGTAACTGTCTGCTATCACTATTGAATTTATAGGTTAGGATTTACCAAGTCTCAAAAATGTGTCAGGCAGTGTCAACATGTGACATGACAATTTCCTTGACCTTCAATTTACATCTTATTACAACAAGAAGAAAGGACAATGCAGAGTCTTAGTAAATAGAATGTGGGAGTCCAAAACAAGGCATGACACTTGCCCATGAACTGGTATTTTCATATATGGTCAGAAAATTAACTACAAGATACCATAAAAATTCCACATCCTAAACTGAAAATGGAGAAAAGTCCAACAAAGCCACTCAGGATGAAGATAAGAAGTTCTGTGAGGAAATTCACAGGTTTTTTTAAGGTCAGGAGAATTATGATAATCATTTGTGTTTGACTTTTTTCACGCCCAGAGACAGAACATCATCCTGATAATTCCAACATCAAGCTCAATAATAACTCTTTTCCATCTCTTTTACATGTGTGATCCACTATGAGCTTAACCTTAAAGGTTTCAGCAATGGAAAACTTGTTGCATTTCTGGAGTCATTTAAGTGTTTTTAAAACCCTGGTTTTCTATGCTTTTACTAAAACCTATTAAATGTTCAGTCTGCAAAGGGTAATCACAGGAGCATTTCTTGGCAAGGTTGGAGAAATGATGATAAGAGACAGAAACACCAGCAGAAGTTCCAACAATCAAAGATGTTACATTAAGAAATGAATGAAACATTCAGCTAGATCAAAAAAACTGAAACATAATGAAACACCGGCCATAACCCTCTTAGGAAGTAACATAGCCTTCCTTCATGGAATAGTTGAGATTAAAACACTGGAACATATGACTAATCTTCTGTACAGGACCAGTTCTTTAGATCATAACATAGTGATACAACCATGAACTCAGAACAGCTAGAGCAGCCATTATCACTGAAAAAGAAACATCTACAAGGATCCTACCACTAGGCATAGCAGAATAAATAGACAAGACTGTTGCAATAAAACATTTAAAAATGTGAAAGGGTACAGTGTGGTGGTACAACTCCTCCCCTCCTTCCTGGGTCCCTTGGTGATTAGTGTGATTCTAACACCCTCTTGGGCCACATACCAGCTTGAGGAAATAAGCACTGATAATGACAGGAAACCAGAACATCAATGTGCCCCTTTGACAATCTTGGCTCCTGCTTTCCCGATCAATTGAGAACAATAGCATAATTGCACACCCATCAAGTTCTTGTGTAACTGGTGGAAGACACCAGAATACCTCATTGTTTGAGGTGGGCCAGAGTGAAAAGTACCTGATGAAAGTCAATTATCTTGGACCCTATCAACAGCGACCCCAAGTGAGATCCTTTGAGCTCTCCTGGACAACATCTCCCCTGAGCTGGGATGCCTCGCACATATTAATTCCTTGAGGTACTGTCCACTGATAGAGAGAGTCTGCCTGTCTGATGGGAGGCCAGGGTGAAGTCGACCAGCTCAAGTCTCAGTTATCGCCTGTTGAGGAATGTCAGTGCATTGTGAGTATTTACTCTAAACTCAAGAAGAGGGAATTTTAACTTTGAGCTATCTTCTCTTTCACCCGTTCTCTCCCTACCTACCTCTGTGTTTAGGTATAAACAGTTACTGTATACGCAGGTATACACTGTTATACACAGGAGACACACGTATTTTACTGGATACAAATACTTTTGTCTGTGTGCTTGTATGTCTTGTGTTTGTGGATGTGCATGTATATATGTATTGATTTAAAGTACTGCATAGTAAGTTAGTGGGAATCTTGTCATCTTCAAATCTGTAGTTAAGTCACTATTTTAATTATAACATATTTTACTGAATTATTTTGTAAATCTTTAAATTGGTTAATGATTAAGTGCTGCTAGTCATTAATAAATCTTGATTTGCTGCTAAATCATTACCATGTTAATATTTTCATCCGCAACATACAGTCCATCATTTACCTAGACAAAGACTTAAAGACTTTCCAAGGAATAGAAACATTAAAGGGAGGCAGATGGTTTGGAAAAAAGAAAAACTGAAAAAAATACATTAACAGAGTATCAATCAGAAAAGAAAAGAAAAAGAAAAAAAAAAAAAAACAAAACAAAAACAAAACCTGGAAATACTATACTACAAAACACAGAATTGTTACAGAGATACAGAAATGTAGTCTTTTTCCTTGTTAGTCCATAGAACTGCTGGAAGTGTCAAGCTGTATATTTTTGTTTTAAACTACACAATGCCCTCCTGAAAAAGAAAAAAACATTGCTTTCATTCATCTGACTTACTTAAATACTTGACTGCTGCCAAGGAGTCAGACATAGGTGAAAAGTAACTGCAGTGCTCTTGAAAGTATTTCTGCAGTGCTTTTGAGTGTATTTCATTGGAATGTTAATAGGCAAAAAAAGAAGACTTAACAAGAGAAAAAGGGCAGCCCCATTGTTATTTTAGCATGAAGACTTCAATAATATTCATTTTATTGAAGTCTTTTTTCATGGATTTTTTTTTTTTTTTTAACTGAGTCCTGACATCTGTGAAGGGAATGGAGGGAGCAAAAGACTTTTAGTCTTCTTTAAATGTTGATAAAACTATTTCTTGAGAGCCTGATGAATCTAAGACAGATGAGACAATCATCTGGAACAGTCTGATGTAGAGAAGAGAAGCAGTAATAAGAATGGTATGGATCCTCAGATCCTACTTTCTATAGGGGAAGAGGCACTGCAGGGGAGAAGGAATAAAGGAGTGAAGAGACTGAAACTAAGGGTTGATGTAATGAGGGAGAAGTTGAGACTAAGACTTGAGGCAGATAGTCACCAGGAGAGAGAAAGGAAGTAAGATTTTATAACTGTATCGTGGTAACAGCTTTACAGAAGTCAAATGTTGCTTGAATCTTTATCTTTGTAATTATAACACACAGCAGATTTGACAAAGATAACTTGTAATCATCTGCAAGTAACATATGAAAACAGAAATTTTTATCATAGCAGTGTTTAAATGGTACTTGTTTCACTGAATAGTATCTTTCTTAAACTTTAAGAGTAATGGACTGCTCCAGAATGAAATTATGTGACTCAGGTTGATGTGTGGACCCATTTTAGTGATGTGTACTGCTTAATAGAGGCCCATGCACTGAAGACCCTGCTGCTTTTGAAATATCATTGTTGTGCAGTAGGGACTCTCTTCCTTCAAAATCCTGATAGGATTCCTGCAAATTAATTATGCTTTGTCTTAGAAGTGGAGACCTCCATGACCACAGTACTAGGCAAGGGTCCCTATTCCCCACAATTGAGGTGCACAGAATTTTGGCATTCTTTGTACACTTTACTGGAAGAAAATAGAAAACTTAACACTATGAGAAGAAACACACCAAGGGAAAAATTCTTGAATCTGTGCTACCTTAAGGAACAATACATGTCTCCTGCAACATAATCTGCCACTATACCTAACTGCAGAGACATCATATGTCTTCTGCTAGGTAGATATGTTGGATATGGGCTCCTTCTTCAGAGGTACCAACATCATACAGCACAAGTGTAGGCAGCAGAATCTGAAGTGCCCTTTTGACCATGGACCATTCACTTCTCCACAGTAATGTCAGGGAGTGTGATGGGATACGCGCTATCGCCGTCTATAGGCTGGCATCATACAGTGCAATATCAACTGTTATGGATAGAAATAGAAAGAATGTTGAACTAGTAGTTGGAGCTTAATAAAATTAATGTAGTTTAAAAGAATCAGAGAAAAAAATGTAACATGAAGAATAATTAAATAAGAAACCTTTGTAACAAGAAAGAAGTAAAGATAAAATTGAGTCACCTTAAATTGATGTAAGTTTACATTCCTTGTGAAGAAGAAAGGAAATTAAATCTCTGAAACACAGAGAACTGTGAATCAGGCAGTCTTTGTCCAAGCACTTTTAGATTGAAAGCTAAACTGCCCTTTGATTTGACATTTGAGATCCAGCAACTGAGAGAGGGGTTTTTTTTTCACCTAAAAAGTAGGAGTAGACAGAGAAGCTTGAGTCACACTCACTACACTTGTAACAAATAAATATGGTAAACATTATATGATCTATAGGTGGAGAACTAGTATCTGTGACTGGTGATCTAGAAGAAGTTCACTGAAGGAGAATTAGAACATATAATCCTTGATTTTACAAACAAAATAAACAACAGTCTCTATAGTTCATTTGGCATTTTAAATATTTCAAATTATTTTTAATGCATTTTCACATGAAAAAAATCAATAATTTAGCCATTTCTAATTAAGGAAGAGCAGATGACATTTATTTCATGCAGAGCTGAACCTTCTCCCAGAATGCTGAGGTGATGTTTGTTGCTAAGTGTGACCCAGAAGAAAATAAATATTAAATGAGTGTGAATGAACAAGAGTTGTGTAATTTTAAAGGCAAATGCATACCTTGTCACATACTGATTGATATCAGGATTAAAGCCTTCTTACAAAATCACACATAACTTCTTGGGTCTATAATATAAAACAGAATCCTTAATCAAAATTACACCTAAGAATTTTCTCTTCTTACCAGTTGTCACTCAAAACATTAAGCTTCAAAATTTTAAATTCTATTATCAATTAATTCTGTCAGATATTGTTCATTTTTAAAGAAACAAAAGTATGTTTAGATTCAAATATATTTAACCTGCATTACCTTGCTCTGGATGAATTCACACTAACAGATTTCAGAGAAGAGTTATGTTTTCCTTCCTGTTGCTTTTCCCTACAGAACTTAGTAACTTTTCTTGTTAAGAATTGTTGATGATCCTTTCACACATTTATACACATTACCTATTTATACATACAGACAGTCATGATAAGTAGACTTCTGCAGTAATGTTTACCATTTTATTTTGCCTCTTATTTCTGTTTTATCTTTAGAAAAGAAAAAAATGCAGGATTATACAGTTTAGAACATCTAAATACCAATGAAAGTATTAAAAACTCTGATTACAGTCTGGAAGTGTTCAATGCCAGGTTGGGTGGGGCTTTGAGTAACCTGGTCTAGTGGAAGGTGTCCCTGCCCATGGCAGGGAGGCTGGAACTAAATAATCTTTAAGGTCCCTTCCAACACAAACCATTCTATGATTCTTGTATTTTAATAGCTTTTAGATTTTGTAGCCACATAGCGAAGCATAAAAATACAAAGAATGTTCCCTAAAGGGCTCACAATCTATTCTGCCCTTGGTATTTTTCTGAATTCATTTTCATAAATACATAAAAATAACGAAAAGTAATTCCTGTTAGAAAAAATATGGCATATTTTCTGTTATTTATCAAGAATTACAATCTCTGACATAACAGAAGAGGCAGGCTTGTCCTGTATACTTGAAACACAGGAAGGACTTGCATGTTTAATTACTATTGCTTACAGTATATTATTTCCAAGACAGAATGATCTGAGAGACAGTAACATAAGTCCTATGATTCTACATGGGTTTTCTCCATACGGTGAAAAAATGAGTTCCACTAAGGTAATGGCTTGTCTAAATTCTACTGATTTCCCTTAGTGTTAAGAGTCATAAGAAGTGGACTTTAGAGTCCAATGACACTCTCAAAAAGTCTTCTTAATAGACAGCCTCCAGATGCAGATCTAAGAGCATTTATTATGCATTTTGTTGAAAGATGTTGTTAGTTTTAAAACAATGCCACCCACACAAATAACTAGAAAATATCAAATGTCATGCTGTGTTCTACATTACTATTGATGGAATGCCACAGAAAAACACAATGCATTCATTATCTTGCCATGACAGTGAACCAGTCCATTTATTTTGTACTGTTACTATTTTATGCAGGAAAGTCTGATTTAATAACACAGAAAATAAGTCCAAGTTAAGACAAGGATACTTACATCAACTGTATTACTTAATAAACCAGTGCTTATCCTCATTGGGGTGTCAAAAATGCTTTCTTACTTCACAAACAAGATAAACTTTGACAATAAGATATTACAGTAATTACTAAGTAGTCACTGTTTTTAAAGATTTTTAAAGTTAAATACAAACATAAGCTATCATTACAAGCACTAACAAATAAAAAAGGATGATCAACATTTAGGGAATTTCAAGAGTGAAGAGTATTAGAAAGTAGCTAATGGAATTTGAAAATATGTATCTCCATATGTTTAAAAATTAGATAACTCTTCCTTCAAGTCTCTAATATTCAATCCATAGTTCTGACTTATAGTTTCTCCTTCCTCATTGCATATATTCAGTACACAAGTATTTTAGTTGCTATTCATTTGTATTCCAGTGATGTTAACAGCTAGTTTTGTTAGCTACATAGAAAAATAGGTTGGTTGTGTGAGACTTCCAGTTAAAAGTGCAAAGCTTTCATGAGAACTTAATAGTACATACACAGGTATGGAATATTTTAATAAACAACTACTATTTTATGGTGTCATGTTAAGAAAAATAAGAAACTGCATAGAAATATTGAAATGAAAATGCCACATGTAGTTTTCAGTAGCATTTATTTTTCAGATCTCCTTGCTTATTTTTTTTCTTGGGATCTTCCTTGCCAGTTCCTTAATTTACATTTACTACAGGAAACCTGAAAGACTTTCACTTCTTTGCCTTTGGAATTTGCTTTTCCTAGCATTTTACAAGAGCACTCTCCTTTTATTTCATAAAGCTATCAAAGTTCTGCAAAATGAGACCCAGGCACTTCTATGGAGGTTACTAGCTAAGAGTGCACTAAATAAGCAGATGGTTGGTAACCTTCAAACATCTAATGACAAAAGCAGCCTAGATCTGTTTGGAATTCTACTGTGTTTAGTTCTAACATCAGTGTTGACTGCATATTTGTAAATGGCTCTTGTCTTCATAAACGCTACGCTGGGGTTTTTTCCTACTTGTTTCTTCTCTTTACTTAACATCACAAACACATTTCTTCTTATTACAGTTGGAATACAGAAGGCAAAAGAGCAGTCCAATTAAATAGACAAAAGACTAACTCACATTTAGGTCTTCAGATGTCTGGACATTTGTATAAAATGTGATGACCATATTAGGATAGCCATATTGTTTCTACAAAAAAATGAAACAAACTTTAATACATGTGAATTAATTTATACTTTTGAGTAGACTGCTAGTCCAATAAACTTAAAATTCTCATAATAAAATCCCATAATGTAATCTTGCCAATGAACTGCAAGTTTGGTTTTCTCCTCACATGAATGCCTCCCCTTGATATTAATAGGACTACCTTATGTAAACCAAATAAGCATCTTTGGGGAGAGATGTTAAACAGTATTTTCTTTCTCTGGAAAGGGTTATTAATTTTCATGTTCAATTATTTTCCAGTACTTGTAAGCAAGAATTTCCAATAGACTTAACAGAGTGCATTAGAAACACTGTATTTTGTGACAAGAAATTACTACTTCATCCAAAAATAAGACAGCTTGTCATGAACAATGGCTTGACCAACAGACATAAATTTTAGTGATAGACAGATAAAAGCAGGCAGGGTGCAGTATCATTCCTAATACAGTAATACAGGCATTCTCTTGCATAACAGCTCTCATTATGTAATTTGCAGTGGCAATGCAATTTATCTACTGTAATTTGCAGATACATTTAAAACTAAATGCAATTAATATTTATGCAGCTTCTTTTCCTAAAAAAAAAAAAATAATTTTTGTTTTATTTGACCATGTTCCTCAAATGAAATTTTTCCTTTCATCTTTCTGGTTAATAAATCAAGGAGAATATATACATAATGATTAATGCTAATAACTGTTTTGCAATAATATTGTGATGTACTGCAGTATATCTCCTCCTGAAATGAATCCTAAACTCTTTTACGCTTCTTTAATAGAAGAGTGGTAGTAAAGATCACAACATATATGCCAAGAGCAATAGCAGAGAAACAAACAAAATGTGTTTCAGCTTTTTGCATATTGTCTTAATTTATAAAATAGCTCATGCTTTAATTTTCTTAAAGCTTTTTAATTCAATATTCAATTTGCATGCAAATTGGAATGTTTCAAAATGCAATATATTTAGATGTGCATCTTAATTTCTGTGATTTCCCTCTTCTTTCCTTCCATGTCTATATAAATTCTTCCTAATAAGATTATTTTAACAACTTGCGTGAAGCAGTTTATTTTAATTCTCCTCTTTTGTAGAGAATTATGTTGATTCTTTTTAAACAGATAGCCATTCTTTCATGCCGCGATTGAGAGACGGGAGGCAGGCTTGATGCAAGCAAAGTTCTCCACTTTATTACATGTAACACTCATTTTTATAGAAAATCAGAAGATGCGTGTGTTAAATTGATTGGTTGCTATGCTTCAGAATTCTTATCAGCGCACGCTAATTGGTAGCTACTTAACACTTAGCAAGTGGACTAATAGCAACTAAGCCGCTCTTATAAAAAACTCTAAATTCCTTGCTGTCTGCATCGTCTTCGGCCGTTTATCAAGCATGACTCACAGGTTAGCAATTCTTTACCATATCAGCACTTTTCCCAGTGCTTTTCTCTTCCCTTTATCAGGCCTCCCAAGGTTTGTAGCCTACAAGTTCCAGTACATCCCCCTCTAACAACGGAGCAGTACAGGCCATTCTGTCTGAGTCCTTCAAGTAGTACCCGACACTTTCACTGTAAAGAATCCAGATGCTCATGTGATTGCTCAGCAGACAAAAATAAAGTGGCATGGTTGTATTAAATGATTCACCTGGAAGGATTCGGGTCTATCTTTTTAAAAGAATAAGCATTAGAAACAAATTCTGAGAAAAGCTAACAAACACTCTCCCTTGTGCACCAATAAGTAACCAGCCTCTTCTCAATTGATAATCTTATTTTTTGTTCATCAAAAACATTCAGAAACACAAAAACTCTCCGCACTTTCAAAAGTGGAACCAAAATGTATTAGAAACATAATTAGTTTAATAATTAGACTGTGTTTCAAGCACTTCTTATCCAATCAGAACATAAGAACTTAATTGCCAGGTCGAGAGTATGAGGGGTATTATTCCCTATGCAGAAAGAGACCACTGTAAAACTTCGTTTTTTCCCTATTTCTCCTGTACTTCAAACAAGCATCTCTCTAGCGCATTTCCTTCATTTAAAACATCTTTCCTTCTTTTTCTAGCAAAACAAAGACTTATGGAGAAAACATGCAGGTCAGGAGGTGACAAAACATTATTTACTGCCCAGTCAGCTATATAAGCCCTAGAGAGCCTGTAATTTATTAAGCACTCCAAGAAGATGGTGTGTGTAGGACAGCAGGACAAGCACTGGGAAATTGAAATGATCAAATATGAAACTTCAATTAGGCAAGAACAGCTGAATTCCCCACTGCCCATGAATAAAGAGCGCTCACACTACTACTCAAAACTATCAATACAGAATAGGTTTGATACTGAGACTTGGTGGGGAGTGGAGAAAGAAATAAAAAAAAATATGGGAAAAAAAAAAAAAGGAAAGTAAATCATATCTACTTTAACTTTTTTTTTAATCAACAAATACTTTAGAGTGTTACTGAAGAACAGTAATATTCTGTTTTCCAACATCTATAAGAAAATCAAGTCTGTTTAAGACTTTAGATTTACAAAGACTGATTATAATCGTTAACACTAAGTGCAAAATTGCAAACCGCTGAGAACTGGAATAATTGTGTCTGTGACAATGAGAAATAGAAAAAAAAAGATAAAAGATCCCCAGAGATGGTCCATAAAGCAGAACTGCAGTCCATCTCCTTTTAGCTTTGAAAGTCCATTGTCTGAATGCACAATTTATGTAATTTTGTATAACTTGCTTACTTCGGCACACTATACATCCCTCCCAGGCAACTGCCCAAACAACCAAACTATAAAACCAAGTTTGTCACTTTCTCTCAGGCCTTAAATAAATATATAACTATACTTGGAGATTCCAGCTAAGAACTGAAAACAGCCCTTCTCAGAATCTCTTAAGAACATATGGCAGATGAGTTATGTTTCCCATCAGAATGAAGCAAGGCTGACTTTTGGTTTCTTATATCCTGATGAATGACTGAAATGCTGTGACACTAACAAAAGAGGACAGTGCAGACTTGAACTGCAGCTGATCTAGTAGGTGTCCTCCAAGAACATTTCCAAGAGCCAAACAGTTTACATCTGAGTTAGTGCCTGCTTTGTACCTTAGTGCAACCTAGATTCCTGATGCTAGAAACCAGCATACTTAGGAAGTAACTTCTAAGAACCAGAGTTGGCAAACCTCCAGGATTAAGTGCAGCTGAGCATATCTGGGAGAAGTGTTTTGGATGCAAGCACTGACACTGGCAGTTGGGCAGCACTTGTAGGTTTAAACCCTATTTCAGATTTAGTACGAGATTCTATAGCTCACCTCTGAAACTGGACCAGGGTGTTCTATTCTTCAAATAATATGCTTACACAAATTCTAACCCCAATATCGAACTACACTGTGCAGGGACAATTTTACACTTTCATTTAAAAAATGGTGATTGTTTAAAAATATATGACATCACCTACAGCAAGAATACTCTAAAGCCACATACTGATTTTTAAGACAATGTTAGGAGTATTGCTTTTATCAGATAGACTAGGAAAAAGTGAGTCTCAGAAAAAAAAAAAAATGTGGCAGGAAAATTAATACAAGTCTTATTGGAAAGCAACAATAATAACAGCTGTAGTAGCAAGACAGTGACCAAGGAAGTTTAAACATACAACACAGCTTACTTCTATGAGCTAATCACAGTTTTATCAGTATTTCTAGGCTGAGATTATTTCTTCCTAAAATTTTTACTTACTAATGACAAGAATAAAGGTTGCTAGAGTGTACCCAGTGTGGGAGGCAAGGAGGTGGAATATATTTCCAAGAGTTTTGCTAAGGAAATCAATGATTTAGAGTATTGCCCAGCCCAGGAATAGCATCAGTCTTTTTTTGCACTAGGAAAGAACGATAACAGCAGTTTTCAGAGTGGATGGGAAAAGTCAGCGGAGACTGAGTTCGCTAATGAGGTACGTGGCAAAACAGGGGTGGATGTAGGAAGCAGGGGAGGACCCCTAGATTAGAAAATAACTGAATGAGGTAGGTGGCTTTTTTCATGCAGGATAAGAGGCAGAAGGCAACTCTGAGGGATGAAAGAAACAGAAAGGGATTCTGGTGCCAGTAGATGAAAGAAAAGAAGAAATGACTCATCTCCTCTCTAAAGTAAAGTGAATTTTTCAGAGAGAGGAATATAGAACATAGTGCGCCATATTTCCAACACTCCAAGAGAAAAAAAGATACGTAGATTATAGAAGTGAGGGGCATGATAAAGGTCATCTTTTGCTGATGCACAAGGTCAACTTTTAAAAATATTTTAGCCACAGAGATCTATGGAAATGAGGCAGCTGAGTTTTGAACATTCAGTTGTTAGTATGGCATTCCAGAAACACAATCACTGCTTTTCCAGCTCAGCCTGGTCTTGTTCTTGGTGGAACACTCTCCTCAGCTTCTCTCTGGATGGAGGGTGGAATCATACCAGTCTCAGCATGAAAACAACAACTGCCATTTCCTCTGCTCACCACAGTTGGAGAGACACAGAATATTTGAGGTTAAAAAGCTCCTCTGAAGATTGTCTAGTGCAACGACTCTCAAAGCAGTTTGAGCCAGAGCAGGCTGCCCACAACTGCAAGCTGCCCAGTCACAGCCCATCCAATCCAATGATGGAGACTTCACCCATCAGCAATCTGTTCCATTGTTTGATCACTCTTAGAGACAGAGTGTTTTCTTGTGTTTAAATTGATTTTCTTGTATTTCAGTTTGTGTCAGTTGTTTCTTGTCCATTCACTGAACCCTTCCAAGAAGAGACAGGTTCTATCTTCTTTTGAGCAAGCACTCAAACCCCCAGCCATCTTGGTGACCCTCCGCTGAACCTGCTCCATTTTATCAACACCTGTCTTGCTTTAAGGGGTACAAAACAGTGTGCCAGATGTCTATAAACCCACTACACAAACTATATACCAATATTAAAACACCTAACAGTGTAGCACCCAACACCTACACCCTTACAAACTCATATACAGGTCAAATGATGACTGTATTAAGGCTTTAACTATCTCCTGTTAACACCATTCAATATAGCACACAAGACATGTCGCTTAACAGAACTGTCTTCTCCATTACGACTTTGGATGTCTCCAGTGTCCTGCAGCAGGAGAGTATTGTTTAGCAAAGAAACTGTGGTAAGTTCCTTAAAAGCATTTACCACAAACATATTTATTTCTATACTTTATTCCATCATTGACAAAAATATATGCATAAACAAAAAAGGAAAAACATCTTCACACCAGTAAATATATATTAATGATGATCATTTAACAGCAAACATTAAAACATATATTCATGACACTTAACAGTGAACAGTAAGACAACATACATGGAAGAACAATATAACAGAGAATTTAAATGAGCTTTATGTTATATATATTAGTACATAGTGCTTAGAATGACATTTAGAAAAACTAAATAATGCTACTCTGCTCCTGATATTCTTGTATTATAGACTGCAAGTATCCAAAATTCCCGTTAGTGTATTTCTTCAATTTGATATAGTACAAATATGAATTTTAGTTCTTGACTAAGGAAGAAATCTATCATTTTCTTCTCAAATACATTTTTTCTTTGAAATTTTGGGATTAAATCATATGAAAAATTTGATCCACCTAGATATATTAGGAAAAACTCCTTATACTATAACTTAATGACAAGGAAAGAAGATGAAAGAGATTAAATTACACATAAAGTATATTAAGTTACTTTTTCTACTATACTTATAATAATAAAAGAAATCTCAAAAGATATTTTTCACACATTTATTTCAGTGCATCCTTATTATCTAAGAAGTAAGACATGACTTAGCCCTAAACTCAGATCATAGTTTCTGACTAAAATTCAGTGATGAATTTTATTGCATATGTCCATAGTACAGCTAAGTACCAATTTCTATGTTCAATTTTTACAGTACATTTTGTTACTATGGCGCAATGAACGCTGTTTAACATGTAACAGTCACACAGTACCTTTGGCACACTGAGCAAACATACAGCAATTGTCTTACTGAGCAAACATATGACAACAATGAGGTTCAACAACAGCACACAAAGGCCTTTCTGACACAAGATTTGACAGTGTGGGGTTGAGGAGCAAAGAAAGAGAAGCTCTACATTGTGGTATTTTATGTATGCATGACTCTGTATCCTCTTCTAAAAATCAGGCATTGAATTCCAGGAAGGAGTGAAACAACACAAGAAGACAGAAGGACTACAGGCATTATTTTAGAAACAAATTTTGGTGTAAGAAAAGATACAACCGAGATCAAATGATACATAAAAATTCTTAAAAAGCTTATTTAGATGTGAGTGTGGGGGCAAAGGAAAAAAATCAAACATCCCAGGGACAATTAAGAACTTTGAAATAACCTGAATACTGAATATTGGCATGCCAAAAGAAATTCGCAATAGTTAAGCATTTGCTTTTATCTCACATCAGGAATTAACAAAATAGTCTAAAAATATGTAGAATTTAAATGAGGTCTTCTCTGTTGGATCACTACAATGATGCAACATTGTAGAATGCAGTGTACTGCCACAGTTCAGACACAAGAGTACAAGTGTACTTTCAGGTGGATACCTCCGTGCCAGAAAATCTATGCCTAAAAGCAGATCAAGGCATTATTTACTGTCATGAAGCAAGACAGCACTGAAGACAAAAAAACCCCACACCTTGTATATGTCTGTGTACATATATACACATGTATATATGTATATGTGCACACACAGGGAGCCTCCCAGTTTGAAATTTTCCATTGTGAGTATAAGAAATTGTAATATTGACAACTTCATTATTATTATTATTATTATTATTATTATTATTATTTTGAACAACATTTTCAATTTCTCCTGCAGATGCATTTCATATGTAAAATTGCTGGCCTAGTCTATTAAAACACACAATCTACATCAAAGTAACACCATACAAAAATAAGACATGAAGTCAACACATAAACACCTGATAAAAGATATGTAGAAGACTAATTATTTGAAATCTGAATAAAGAGTATTTCAACCCCATCCTGTCCAAGAAATGGATATACCAGTACAGAAATGCCCATCTAGGTCAAGCCTGTATCAGCAAAAGAGTTCTACTGACTGTGAAGTTCCTAGTAATTATCCAACAAAAATAACATATATCAGCAAAAGCACTTTCCTTTTTGAATTACATAAACTAAGGGCTTTTCTTCCTATATAACATAAATAAGTTTTCTGTGAGTAATGGCATTAATGACAATAGTTTCCTAAGAATGTGTACTTTTGTATATCTGTGCCATAATACCTTTTTCTTCTCTTATGCCCACCACACTAGGGGCAGGAAACTGTGTCTGTTGTGACTGGTCTACAGTTATACATAATCTAATTTTTACATCACATTACTGCTCAAAAAGAAAATCTTTAATGGCTGATTTTTTTCTTACATTTTCCTTAATGAGGAGCACTGAGGCTCCTCTACTAAGCTAATCTCACTTACAAAATTTGCAGGACCCTAAAGCCTTTTGCCTTTCTGTCAAAATGGATTGAAATTGACTGAATTAATACTTTTTAGGGGTTACAGATAGAAAATACTATTGTACAAGTTTTGTCACAATTTCAAGATTCAAGAGTATGCTCTGAATTTTAGCAAAAATATCTATGTCAAATGTGCTCTTAGGCTTAAATGGTAGTATTCATCTGTCTTTAGACATCAAAACCAGAAAATATCAACTTTAAAGTTAGTCGTCTAGATTACCTTCACAGTAAATGGGAAGAAGTAGTGTTTTAAGTTGAGCTATGGCTTAACTCACAGTAAAGCACACACTGATCGTCTGAGTCATGCTCCTGAAATTTCTTAAAGTGCCTATGTAGATAACTAAATATAGGTGAGAGACAAACCCCTTTGCAGATTCTTTTAGGAAGAGCCTATATCAGTCTATAAATGCATTAGGAATAGGTTAGTAATAGAATTAACAGATTAGTAGTAATAGAATAATGTTTCTATACTACAGTTCAAGGAATTACAACTGCTAAAATATGAAGTAATAATATGATTTTTAAAGTTATTTGTTTTAAAAGGTAATCAGGAAAAAATGGGCAAAACCCATGAGAATTAGGCTGTGTTCAAATCAATGAATATTCATTTTAACAAATTTTGGAAAACACATTTTGGCGTATTTCATAACTAGCAATATGATTGATCCAGTCTGGAAAACTGAGGTTTTAATTCCCAAATCTCTGAAATTCTGAACTGGTCTCAGTTTGCATAAAAATGTGTCAAAAAATCTTAAATTATCACAAGATTTAAAAAAAAAAAAATCCTTCAACTTCTCTATTTAAAATATAATATAATATAATATAATATAATATAATATAATATAATATAAATATAATACAATTTAAATATTTTATTCCAGAAGTTGAATGTGAACTTTATATTGAAAGTGAATATAGCACTTCAACATAAAAAGAATCTCAGCTTAGAAGTGAACTTAGAAGTTCAGTCATTTGAGGTGACCAACCTCAAAAGAAGACATCCAGAAGACTCTTGCTAAATTAATTGCATAAGTAATGTACCATCCACTGAAAAAAATATATATTAACAGAACATAATAAAAACATACAAGACAAATTCTTTGCCATAACTAAACCTAATGTAGCTACTTGCCTCTTGAATGTAGATCATAAACCAACCTAATGACATAATTACAATACTTTTACAGAGGAACTCTACATCAAACATCATTTTTTTTTTCTTTCCTCCCTCCACAAATCTTGCTAGAAACATCATGCTCAACAAGAAATACTATATGGAATATCTTAGGGTGATTAACGGAAGTTAGTCGTCAGTAATTGTAAAGAGAATTATAAAGGAAGGCATTATAATGCCCATCGCCATTAAATTGGAACTAACAGGTCAGCATTTCTAGATTAAGTTGTAATGACATGAAGCGTTTCTACAGTGTCAATCACACTGACAGCACTCAATCAATTAAAAGAACTGGGAAGAGCTGAACTAGTTGGGGGAGAAGGGAGGGTAACATGCTTCCTGTGGATTTAATGAAGAATTTGCATTAAAACCCAGTGAAGGAACCATTTTAGAAGGATCACACCTGGAGAAAAACAGAAAAAAACCTTTCCATTTAGTTAAGAGTGAAAATAAAAGCTGACACACAGCTGTGCAAAAACATGGAAGCAGTTGACATGCAGTAAGAGCAAAATGACATGGGTTATTTAGTAATCACTGTGAGCAGTTCCACCCTTCTTTTGGTGTGATTGTACAGAAGCAGCAGTGTGTTCACTTCCTGCTTTAATTATACAGTAGGAGCAACTATGACTAAGGAAGTTGTTATTTCTGTCACACTTCTGTTAACCTGGAGTTAATAAACTAGATTAACATTGCTTTTCATAGCTTCCAATAGTAAATAATTGAAGATCCAGTTTGCCAGACAGGTAACACCTTCTTCATAAACATACAAATGGACCCTTGATGTAGCCAAGATGAGAAGGCATATATCTGTCCCTTGAACAGATCATTTATTAAATTGTTCAAATATCTATAGCTGAGAAAGAGAAACTATGTTGAAAAGACATAATTTTAGTTCTGTAAATCACAATTCTAGTGATTTTTAATTCTTTGAAAATACCAGGGTGCCTGTTCTTTCTGATTGCCCTGTTTTCTTTTACACTGCTTTTCCTGCTTAGAAAATATGATTCATAATAGAACTGTAAGAAAACACAGTCATCTCTAGATAGTCTACTGCCCTCAACGTCAATAGATTTGGATCCGTTCTAATGTTATGAGCTGAAGGGTTTGTCCTTTCTTTGTTTCCAGTTGTATTAAACAAAATATCCAGTGGAGTGAAACAGCCAGAATTTAAGTACATGAGTATTAATTTCTTTAAATTTTTGGCTCTAGATACTTTTTCCCCCTCCGGTAATGAATAAACCAGCAGCCTAACCTGAATCTGCTTTATGTACATACAGGCAAGAAGTGTACTGCTGCTTTCAACCAGTAAAGCACAAGGCATTTTGTCATCTGAATATTAGAGGGAATCATCACCTCTTTGGCTTACCATTTCATGTCACAGTTATGATCATCAGAGATACCTAAGTCAGAGATCACTCAGCCTGAACGAAAGAGTGCTGTTGGCAGTGTTGGGATGCTTCGATGATCTCAGAACTGACTTTCCACAATAATCCACTAGAGCCCAAGTTTATTATGCTTCCAAGGCATGCCTTGAAGCTCATATTTCTTCTCTAGGGGCACTAAATAAAATGAAACTTCCCTTTTCTAACCTAGGCTCTTAGCCAAAATGCAGAGGCAAGCTGATTATTTCCATTACCAAGGAGAAACCGACGATGGTGACAGACATCTGTGAAGTTTCCCTATCATACACCCCAGAAATTTCACACACTACCACTATGACAGAGTGTTCATTGAATTCATAGGTAAGAACATATATAATGTAATAATTTCTATAACTAATATACAGCTTTGCCCCCTTATAATTTTCTGATGTCTGGAGAACTGAAATGGCTTCCTTAAACTTTCTAGAGATAACAGAACCTATTTAAATTTATATATTTTTGTATATTTAATGAACACTGTTTTATCCAATGACATTTGGTTTGGAGATACTTCACAGTCTCTAAATACATTCCTCCAAGCAACATGTCTCTTCCAGCCCACCCTGCCTGGAATAGGAAGTAATTATAGCACTATGTAACTAAACTACATCTTGCTAATATCTAGCTGTTTGCAGCAATAGCCTCTATCACTATTAGTCAGCTGATCATATATTTCAACCATTTAAACTGTACTTATTCTCTGCAGTAAATGGCAGATAATAACAGTTTTGGAAATCTCAGTCAGGCTATCAGAGATCTGCAGCTACTCACGAAATGGCTAGATACATTAGTTACACTCTTGGAAAGACTTCAGCTGACTCATGTTATTGCATCAAGGGAAAGCAAAATCGATTATAAAACCCAGCTACTTCAACTTGCAGCCAAAGTACCCTAAGAAATATGCTGAAGAAATAATGAATATAACATTTGATTAGGTATTACTTAACATGCTATGGCAATAAAACAATTGCGACTTTCTCTGAATCATCATCTGATCACTTGATTAAAGGGGTCTTCTTGCTACTTCCTCTAAGATATTTAGAGCTGTTCCAAGTCTGTAATTAGGTAGGCAGATTTTACTGCATTTCTAATCCTAAATGTATTTAATTTTGATAAAGAATAATATATCAAGTACTGAATAAGCCAAATAAAAAAATAATTAATATATTCAATCTATTTTCTGTGCATAGGGCTTCTCCTGATGCCTGGGGAGTTTTCTCCACAGCTTGACAATAGAACAGAACTCTCCATTTTAAATAACTCAGCCAAATGGAAGATGCAGGAATTTGTGTTTGAGACAGATGCTAATGTTCATAGTGATGTGTTTTCTCTAATATAAATGTGAATCAACAGGGTGTTCGACCTGCAAGGAAAGGCCAAGAGAACTGGGTTTCTGGGAACAGATCTTATTTCTGCCTACCACTAACTAATAGGAAGATGCAGAGGAAATGGAGCCAGGCTATCCTTAGAGGTGCAGAGCATAAGGACAAGAGGCAACAGATAAAAGTTGGCATGTGGGAAATCCCATCTAGATATTAAAAAAAAAATACCATAAAGGTGGTCAAACACAGGAACAGGCTGCTCAGAGGGGTCAAAGAATCTCCATTTCTGAAGTTACCGAAGCCTTGACTGTAGAAGACCCTGACTAACCCTAACTAGATTTGCTTGGAGCAGGAGGTTGCACTAGATAACCTCTAGAGGTCTCTTCCAACCTAGATAATTCTATGACTGTGTGCTGTATGTCTTGAAGAGTGGCTACTACAGAAAAGCACTTTACCTGTGGTTCCATAGGACTTGACATCCAGTTTGTACGTGGGTACTCATCTACTGCTACTCTAGACTTTTCTGGGTGGTCAAAGTGTGATTGATTAAGGATCTCTGTTTATCACAATCAGCTGAACACAGCTCAGAAATTATTCTATGACATAGTGAACCCAGACAATGTTAGAGAAAGTTCTGAGGAAACCAAACCATTTTAAAGACGTCTCCATCAAAACTTTGTCAGTAGTTTTGCTGCTGAGATCTACGTCTGAAGCTCCGAAAGAAAACCATTCAACCAGGCCACCTGAGTTGTATCTGTGTCCATAAACTTTCAGTGCATTTCACAGTTTGGGTGCAGATACAGGCAACAGTTTGCCTTTCTGTAAGCAGTTAGCTGGACAAAACTGAAAGAATGAGAATTTCTCTGCATTAAAGCAATTGGTCATAATCATTCTATTTGCCTAATGTGTCTTTATCAATGTTAAACATGCTAAATCAAACAGTTTTCTATTGATCTTATAGGCATTGCACTGTCAGCTGCAACATGGACTGAATTAAATGACTTCACTGAAATAAGAGAGTCCAAACACTCTAGAATGTATGTCCCTGTGGTAACATCCATAATGAATATTTGTACTTCAGGTAATCCTCTGCATTCCCATAGGTGTTAAAATTTGCAGCAAAGAGAAATGAGCATGATGTGATAAGTGCCACGAGAAGCCTTCTTTTGATTTATTCCTCCTCTCCCTCCATCTTCCTTTCTGACTTCTCCCTGGATAACAGCTGCAGTCCCAGATGATGTACTATTGGTGCTGTGCTAAACAGAGCTCTCTCAAATGCTCCGTAACGACGGGAGAGCAGTCTGCAGAGATCATGAACAGATGATCCATGGCGGAATGTTCACTCTTGAGGCTACCAGTGCAAAGTAGACAAATGAACCATGTGCCCATTAAGTTCTTACTTTTGTTTATGTTTATACTTTACTTTCCTGATGTTTATTTGGTGTTCTGATGCTGCCACATGCAGGTGTAAGACTGCTATGATATCCAGGGACTCCCTGTTTACTCTAGTTACCCCACTTCCCTTGCAATTTCTGTTTTGATTCTTCCTGGTATGAGTTATCTATGTATCCTTATTAACAGACTATCAAATACCTATATGTATATATATAGTTATAGATGTTAGTAAGTCAGTGCAAGCTGCAGCTGGCTGTGCTAATGAATAAAACTTTTTCAAGTCCCCAGAAAATATGATTTGATAAATGGTTTGCTACAAGTGTGCTAGAATAGCAGTAGCTGTTCATTTTCCATCTAAGCAGTCTGAACAAAACAGTTCTAAGCACTGTGATTAGACATTTTCCAGCACAATCTACCAGCTACCCTCGAGCTACCAGAATAATGAGAAAAGGCAGAAAACAGAACTGCTTGCCTGCAGCCTGATATTTTGTTCAGAGAAAGCCAGACCACAAATCCTGCATTTTAAACCAGTTTCTAAATCTGCCCTGGTTTTAAAGTATATAACTGAAGAAAGACAACTAGCCCAGCTGGTTTAGAGTTTCAGTTTTGTTAAAGGATTCTTGGTGATACAGAAAATCAAGACAGAAAAAGTGCTAAGTATTTTTCCATTCAAAGTCTGTGCTTTCTGTGTTGCCATAGCTTTGGAACCCTTCTCAATTAATTAGCAGTACCACATCATCATTTTCACTTAACCTCAATTTTTGTTGTTTGCCTGCTTGAGTTCAGAGAGCCCAAGAGCCTTGAAGCTTATTGTCTAGATAAGCTTTAAGACAAAAATGGAACTAATGGCCAATGGCTTTCAGAGTAGCTTGAATTAAAAAAAAAATATATATTTCTTTCCAATCTAAACTGCTTTTTTTTTTTTTTTTTTTATAAAAGCCATCTCTAGTCCTAGCAAAAACAAGCTAATGAGATATGTTTGTCCAGGCAGTATGTCTATTAAAACATAAAAAAGAGTGTTGAAGCCTGAAACCTGTCTAAACAGCTCAGTGTTTTGGGCTCACTTCATTTCTAAGTTGGTAAATTTCATGTAATTTGATGATTCAAAGAATTAGAGAGACTTATTTTAATAGAATTAGAGAGACTTATTTTAATAAAAACCTAAAAAGTTACTTTTATAAAATTTAAATATTCATCCACCTCCCTTTTTTAAAGAGCTTATCACATCTTCAAGTCAACATTTGTATTAAAATCGTATTTGAAATTATCTGAAGACTTGACCTTAAACAACTGAAAGATATTATTTTTAAAATCTTTGATTTTGTAAACAAATTTGATGTTACTTTTTTTTCATTACAACCTTTTTTTATTTTACTAGAGATTATTGCCTATTTTCCATGTTTAAAAAGTTGGCTATCTTGAGTATTGTCATGGTTTAACCCCAGCAGTTCTCTCACTTCGTCTTGCAGTGGGATGGGGAGAGAAGCAGAAAAGTGAGAAAACTCTTCGGTTAAGATAAAGACAGTTTAACAGGTAAAGCAAAAGCTACATCCACAAGCAAAGCAAAACAAGGAATTCATTCACCACTTCCCATCAGCAGGCAGGTGTTCAGCCATCTCCAGGAAAGCAGGGCTCCATCATGTGTAACGGTTAGTTTGGGAAGACAGATGCCAAAACTCTGAACAAACATCCCCCCTTTCCTTCTTCTTCCCCCAGCTTTATATGCTGGGATATCCCTTTGGTCAGTTGGGGTCAGCTGTCCCAGCTGTGTCCCCTCCCAGCTTCCTATGCACCCCCAGACTATTCACTGGCAGGGTAGCATGGGAAGCAGAAAAGGCCTTGACTCTGTGTAAGCACTGCTCAGCAGTAACTAAAACATCCCTGTGTTATTAACACTGTTTCCAGCACAAATCCAAAACATAGTCCATACAAGCTACTATGAAGAAAATTATCCCAAGCCAAAACCAGCACAGTATAGATACAGGTTTTGAGGTTTAATGTACTGAGTAACTTATTAACAGCAACAATTTTGTCCACAGAAATTCTTAAAAAAAATCAAACATCTTCTTGTAGAAAAGAAAACATAATATTATAAAGAACATAAAATGACATTACTGATGCAGGAAATGGACATTACTCTCTGGATATTTATGTTTTTTAATTTAGAAAAAATGCTTTAAAAATTATCCAATATATCATACTCATCTGAGATACTTATATAGTACTTCCTGTGCATTCTTACTAGCTTCCTATCCATCTACCTTATTTTCTTATCACATCTGCTTAGTAAGATTTACTTTAGGAAACTTTTTAGCAGCTACACACTTTTTTGCAGATATCTAAGCCTGAAACCTGTATTTCTGTTAGTAAAGTGTCCTAGCAGTTTTTGCTGTACTAAGGCTTGAATGAATCACACTTCTTTTTATCTTCTAGCTAATCTTCAATGATATCCATAAAATAACTACTTTTCTTCTTATTGCATGTTAAGGGACGTAACTGAGGGGACATGATAGAATTAGTTTTAGTTCAACTGAAAGGTCAACAAAGAGTAGGCTGTCAAATTTGATCTGACAACAATCACCTGGCCTGTAGGAGATTGGGGACTTTTAAGACATTCATTTATGTGAAGCAACTTAAACCAGGGCTAGCACCAGATATAAATTATTCTAACTTAAGACTTCTATTTTTCCCTGCTGAATTTCTTTCATTTTTCATGGAATAATACAATATTCATTTGACTAGAGTAAGAGAGGATGTCACTCACTGGCTATAGCATTCACATGAAAAAGAAAACTAGTAACACACCTAGACAACTGCCTTTTTCAGCAATAATTGAAGATATTCTGTTCACTACAAAAAAATACCTTTGCAAGCAGAGAATGAGAAATCTATTCCAAAATGCTCTATATCCTTGTAGTTAAGATCATGTTCTTAACAAATAAGGGTTTGATTTGCTCAGGAGAGATTTTGAGCCCAAGTCTTTCCCTTTATATCACAGAGGTTAGAGGATTTATCTGTAATTAATGTCAGGAATTTTCTCCTGTTGCACTTGAGAAGGGCAATTAACCTGACTTAGTCACAGATTCAAAAACAAAATTTAGTCCTGAATCCCAAATGGATGCAGGTAGTATCTGTTGATTTAGGTAGGCAACATGCTGAGTTAGTTCTCTTAGAAAATCTCATGCTCTGAGTTTGCTTTTGAGAAGCCTCTCTAATTTATTTACATTCACATGACTGATTCTACTTTCCTTTGATTCGTGTAGTATGAAAAAGAGGATAAAAGGTTTATCTGGCTAGGTTATGTTCACAGAAGTAACGTAGTACTATATAATCCACCTTGTTCCTACATCTGTTTAGCATTTCCTACTCCCTAGACAAACACACCTAAATTATTGAAAACTGTAAAACTCTTTTCAGACTTCTAAAATATACATTACATTTTAAATTCTTGTTCCACATAAAATTTCCACCTATGAATTTCCCTAAGACTTTTGGCATCTGAAACAGAGTCTCAATATTGACTTCCTTGTGAATCTCACCTACAATCCTTTTTCAGATAATGTTATTGACAACAGTAGGCTTAGTCCAAGCAAGGAAAAGAATAAGATGTAGAATTAGAATGCTAAATCAGGTATTAGAATGTATTGCAAGAGTTATGCAAGGGACCATTTAAAATTTATGAAACACTTTGATAGAAGAGAGGTTTTTTTCTTTTGCTACATTAATATTTTTACACTAGCTTTCCAAAAACAACAGCAATTCAAAAAGCAGAAAGAGATGAGGATGTACTACACACCATATTTCCACATCTACCAGCATCAACATCTGACTTTGGTTTCTAAATTGAATCTTTGTAACAGAGGAATACACTAAGACCAAATCAGAAGTTACAAAACAATATCACAGTATTCACTTAACGTGTTTTAGGGTAAAATTCTAAATCTAGATAAACAAATAGATTTAACTATGACCAAAACTAATAAGTTTTTGCTCTGAAGACATTTCTCAGACACTGTAACTGCTATAATAAAATCCTAAAACCATCTGCACAACCACCCCTAGCCTTCTTATAAACTGAAAATATTTTATTTCAGTTTTGAAAGGAACGTCTTCTGCTTTTAACACATCATATTTAATTTTTCTTAGAGAGGCAAGTCAGTGCAGGTCAGATACAGATCCTGATACTCATTAAATATGCTTGATGGTGCACTGAGCAGCACAGTGCGGTCAGTCCATAGATTCTCCTCTCTGCTACTCCTTCCTCCCCACGCTTCTCCCCTGCTCCAGCATGTGTTCTCTATGGGCTGCAGTGTTGATATCTGCTCCAGCATGGTCCTCCCCATGGGCTGCTTTGGCACCTGGACCACCTTCTCGCTCTCCTTCTTCACCGACCTTGGTGTCTGCAGGGCTGTTTATGACATTTTTTTCCTTCACTTCTCATACTGCTGGGCAGAGTTGTGCCCTTTCTTAAATGTTACCATAGAGGCACCACCATGGTGGCTGCTGAGCTCAGCAGTGCCCTGCAGTGGGTCCACTGGAACTGGCTGAGTCTGGCCTCTCCTCACAGAGGCTGCCCTGCAGTCCCCCCGCTGCCAGCGCCTGGACACCTGCTCCCAGTTCAAAAAAAAAAAAAACCAACAGTGTTGCTTTCACTTCTTTCAAAATGAAATTCTGCCTAGCTCTTAAAATCTAGGCATATCATTCAGGATTAAAATCAGGGAAAAAAATACCTTTTACTCTCACTTCTGGTATGTCATCCCACCAGCAAGCTGTTCATAGCCTTGGCATCCTGGATGAAGCAGGAAAAACAGTATTACAATCTATTACCTATCATCTCTTTTGCTCTTGTGTGCAGAGGCTCAGTTCTTACACAGAAAATATTGTCCTGACAGAGCAGGTATGGGAGAATAAATTATCCCAGTTGTGAAACTCAGGATGCACATGGTTAAACAAGGATTTCATTTCAGTTTCAGAGTTTCCTTTCTATTCCACCACACTATTACGCTCCCAGGAAATAAACAAATAAAATCATTGAAGACCATGGTCCTTTTACATTAATTTGCTTATTAATTAATATAGTTCATAACTCTTTACTAAATTGCATTCTCCCATTTACATTATCTCTTGTTATAAACAAGGCTTCTTAAAGCCTTATTTAAACAATTTTTTCTGGCTCTTATTCCAAAGAACTTTGTAACTGTCTTACCTCACCAGACAGACTTCAAACAGCTTGCCTCAGTGTTCTGGTGTTCTGGTGTATTTTAATAATGACAATTAAAAAAACTAAACAAACAAAACCAAAACCAGAGCAGCTCTCCAATGTGAGGTCTTACAGGCCCATTAGAGAAATTATATCCTCCTGACCACATTATATCATCTCCTGACCACAGAGCTAACAGCCAGTCAGTTTGTCTTCTAGACGTCAGTTCAGCAATAAATTCAGGAATCACATCTATGATTTAGCTTTCTCACTCTACCATCTTCACACAGTTGTATTCACTTTTTCATATACACAAGTACAAAAAGGTCTCCTCAACCAAGTGTAACGGATTGGTTTCATGATCAGTTTTGTTCACTGTGATAATGATTAATTTGCATGTTCTCAGCTCTTTCTCTGCAGTATTAATTAAATTGCCATTTTACTGTAGCTATGTACTTAAGTTAACATAGTTCATGTGCAGTAGGTTGTACATGAACTGAAATGTCAAAGGGTTTAGAAACAGGCAGATCGAGAGATACAGAATGTTAGGATGCTCTTTTTCTAGTAGTGTGTATGTTAAAAGAAATTTGAGATCATGTATATGTCTAGAAAGACAAGATAATAGACTAGCAGCTAGGGATGGACAACATTTTAAATAATCTACAAATAATGTAGTCTGGTATGAGTTGAAGCATTATCAGAAAAAAAAGGGGAACAAAATATATTTGGTAGACAAAAGCTCAGAAGAGCAAATGTTCTTTCTTTTCCACACCCTTGTGTGAGACACCTGCCCCCTGTCCAGGCTCAGTGACTACCTATCAAGCATCTGAATACAAACTTCCCCTGCCAGAAGGCTGCCTGCACAACCCAGTGAGATGGTACTCTGAGAATGGTTTTTTTCCCCAGCTCTACTTTCCTTCACTGCAGCTGACTTAGCTCCCCAACTTCATCCAGTCTGGGAGCAAGAATGCCAAAAAAGATACTGTTAGAAACTTCTTCCTTGTCCTTTTTAAATTCCTAGGGCCACAAGCACTGACCCAAATATTTGTGGCCAACCTGCTGACCACAGCAATAGGATGCAGAAGCACTGGCAGTGAGACAAGTGTGGAACAGCAGGTGTGAAGCCTCTTTAACATGAGTTTTAAATGTCTCTCTCTTCTTCAGGCTAAGTCTGAATTCAAGGTCTGAGTTCTCACCTTCAGGTGAACATACTAACATGAGGTCAATTAAGGACATTCTGTGCATGAGATGTTTGCTATGTTTCCAGCTGAAGCTGTCCCTATCTACAAAATTAACAAGTATTTCTGAAAAACACATAAATTCTCCAAGACTGAGGGCTCCAGTGCTAGTCATTACTCCAGTGAATTTTTGTTCACATGCAGCATAACATTGTCAAAAGATTAAAAGTGGGTTTTTTTCTAAAGTGCCTTATAATCAGAGGCAAACAGAAGCAGGAATTAGAGATGCACTCTAATTCCAGATGTGAGAGTGCTTCAACCTAGGAGATGTCAAGTGGAAGGCTCCCTGTTCCATCAGTCTTGTTCTACCTTTTTGCTGTTTGCTTTTCTAGTGCTAGCCACACATACAAACTACCCAAATGTCTGGACGGAAGAGGGAAAATGCAGCTTAAAAATCAAGGTTTTGTTTGGATTAAAGTTGCACAGTCAAATAAATTGAAGAAGAAAAAAAAGGGGGAGGGAGGATTTGCAGAAGGATTTGCACAGCCTTCTGAAAATGTCAGAAAAAAAGACCATAACTTCAAATACAATAACAGAGAAGAGAAGCAGTCACTGAATTTCTTCCATCTAAAAAGACAGTTTTGGAGGTCTATACATCATTAGTTATCACTATAATGTATTATAATGGCAATCTAATCTCTGCATTCTCCTACATTGCTAAGAAAACAAAGGAAAATCCTTCACACTTGGCAAAAGGATGACTACCACCTTGGCTATATCCAAGGAGTGAATTTAGGAAACCCAAAAGAAGTGGTGTTGAATCTTACATTATCAGTTCAAAGATGAAAATATTGTTCTACAAGAGTAAATAGATTTCTGACTTGCCAAATCAAAAGCTTCAATAGTCTGGTATGCTCTGTGAATGAAGTGGGACAGCAGGGAGGTAGATCAGAATGAATGGTGATTACACTGTTGGAAATCTAAATTACTGCTTGCAACCTAGAGGCCAGGGAATGAGTGGGTTTATTGACAACCTATTTGTGTTAAAGCCTGTGTAGGCAATACCCAAGCAATTTTATAGTCAAAGGATTTCAGTTTCCATGGTTGCTAGTCTATAACCTCTGATTTGCTTTGCACACAAAAAACATACGGATTAAAGTAAGGAAGGCCTTTTATTTAGACCAATCTGATGGCAGATCATGTTATTCATTTTGCTATGTGCCAGAACCAAAAAACATAAGCACCCTGAAGCGCTAAAATAATCAACATAAACCACTGAATTTTAGAGCTATTTATATTTGGTTAGCTACAGAACATGCAACAAGTAAATATATGCTAAAGAACTAACAGAATCTTTCCTCTAAAGAGTTTCACAGTCCAACAGGATAAATGACATTCTGAATGGAAACCAAATTACTACAAACACAGTATAGTCAAGGCAGCTCAGCTATTTATTTAACATTTTCAGAGAGTAAATGAAGAATGTGACCTTTATTGTTGCTGATGCAGAACAGACCCTTTATCCATGTGATTTTTATTTATTTTATTATTCTTACAGTCAAAGTCTCTTCCAAAATACTTCTCCACTCTTATTTACTAATTAGCTATAGTTAGGAGAAATGTACATGCCTGGGGATTTTAAATACTCCCATGCTATTGTCACACATAGAGTCCTCCATCTGCAGCTAGTTATATATCCATTAGATCTGTTGGGTGTGTTTCGGTATACTAGATGAATTTGAGTTGTTTGCCATCTGTGCTTGAATCATAACATGTAACTGTTTTATTCATCTATAGTCTTTGATTAAATCTTGCTGAGATGATCTTTAGAGCCTATTTGCCCCCTCAGGTATAGCTACCATAATAATGCTTAGCAATTTTGCTCTACATTCAAGCTTAAAGCTTGACTTCTAGCTTCAGAAATACTGCCACTTGGTAAATCACAATGGTGTTTCTCAAATTAATTTTAAAAAAAGGTCAAAATCAATAGGAAAATTACTTTCAGTTACAGTATTGTAAAAGGAAAATCAGACGTGGGTGTAATCCCCGTGTGAATTAAGACATGATTAGAGTGCAGACTGGGATGGGTCAACACAGCATGAGTAGGTCACACTTTTTAGCCCAAGCACAGCAACAAAATGGTGAGGTCAATGACAGCCATGTAGAAGGCCATTGGCCTCCTCATTATGTTCCTCTGCTCCCCAGTGGTACCATTTCCCAATCTCAGTGCAGTGCTGTAGACACATTTCCTTGTTACTATTAAGATTTTCTGACAGGCTTAGATGTTGCTTTGGGAAAGTGAGCAGAACTTGAGGCACAGCAGCAAAGTGAAGGAGATGGTTTGTCTAATGGAACGCCCTTATTTCTTTCCCCTCTTTTTCTTCCCCACAAAGCTCAATGCTTGGAGCTGTTTAGAAGAGTGCTACCTACACCCAGCTAACTCCTAGCCTGCCTGACAGTAACACCACCTTGTAAACAGGACCAGGAGTATCTTGGAGGACAGGTTTTGTCATAACTTTTCTGTTTCACATACAGGGTTTTTTCTTTCCACAGCCTAGTATTTTGGGTTGACATAGCACTTAGGGACATGGTGTAGTTGAGAATGGTCAGTGTTAGGTTTAGGGTTGGACTAGATGATCTTCAAGGTCTTTTCAAACCTAGATGATTCTGTGATTCTGTGATTGTTAGTGTAGCTGGCATGCATTACAGTCTTTTAGAAGAACTTCAGGCTTTACAAAAGCAAACAAACAGAGGAAAAAAGGAAAAAAAAAATAGAGTGTTCTGGGGGGGGGGGGGAAGAGGGGTTTTGGCAAGAAGAAATTTTTGACACAAGGAATAAAGAAAGGTGTGGTGATCAGGTGGAAACCAGCTAAGCTTCAGTCATGAATTTTAGTCTGGAAGGATGTCAAGAAAAACTGCCACAATGTCATTGTTAGAAAAATCCACTCTGGTGAACAAAACATGTAGGTTCTATCAAAAAGTTCATAAATTTCATCCCAGCATTTAGTTGCTCAATGAACTGATTACAGTACCACATTTTATCTAAAACAATGAGGTCAAGTAAGGAGAAAAGAAACCCCTGGAGTCCTGGGCTATAAATGTGTTGTATATAACCTACCAGGGAAGAATTATTTAAAGATCATTCAACTCGCACTCTCTAGAGATCTCTGACTGGACATTTATTATTTTCCTACAAGAAACCTGACTGCTCTGACTTACTGCTCCAGTTTTAGAATGGAAATCTCAATGGACTTGCACTGATTTTAAAATGGAGTTTAAAAATTACAGTAATGAATCCAGATCAGTGACATGTCGAGTACTGAAAGTCGTTCTTTTCAGTTCCTAAATTAATTTTTTAAGAGCCAATTTTAATGTTTAAGAAGAATTATATTTCTAACTGATCTCTGAAAACACAACATGGAAAAAAGAATTGGATTAAAACCATCTAAATCATGAAAAGGAACCTTGAAAGCAGTACTGACTTCAGATGTCTGGGTTTTCTACCATTTTGAGTATATCTTGGTTCATTTAAACTGTTCTTCCTGAACTTCTCGATATCCAAAAACGACAAGAAAACTTTAACAGAAGGATATGCACTCCTAGTTTGAAGGCTACATTTAGACAGACTCTCGCATACCATGCATAATGGAAAGAGGCTCTTTAGCTGTTGCTCTCTACTTGCCAACCAAAATATAGCTCAGAAAGTAGAACCAAACCTAAGATAATATACAAATTTACCTGATTAATTTGTAGATTCATGTAAAACAACATAACGATATACAGTAAAACATCTAGACACTTTTCCCCTTTGTAAAAAGGTAAATGCTTTTTAAGAAGCACATATTAGGATAATGTGGAGAATAAAAATTTTTTTGTAAATTGCTTGAAATCATATTTAGGTATTTTTCTCTTTCTGTACAAGTAAGGAGACAAATTAAGCATTAAACCAAAACAATCCTGGACAAACTCCATAGAAGTTAGCATATTTAGTCTAATAAAACTGACAATAAGATCAAGCCATACAGAATATATAGATAAGTACTGCATGTTTTGGTAGGTCCCCAACTTCTATATGTTTAGATTCACAATACCCAGACATTCATGTCTGTCAGCCTTGAATTGAGAAGTTTATCTATACTTAGGTAGAAAAATCAACCACTACTCTGGATTTTGCCCCAGCTTTGCAGATATCAGTAACTGATCTTTGCCATATTCTTGCTTTCAGGAAACTGTTAAGCCCCACAGTGTTTTCATAGGACCTATGTTACAAGATGAACAACCACACCAGGACAGCTAGTTTCACCTGTATTTCATATGACACAGCAAGTCACAAGCATCATATCACTTCTTATATACATGTAGGAAAACTATGTACCACTGTTGAGAAACCATAAGAGCAGTCTAGTATACTAGCTAATGCTAACAAGGTTTTATATGTCCCTTCATTTCCCCATGTATGTAAACTTAGTTTTAGATGCAAGAAATCAGGGTCCAAGATCACATTTAGCTACCTCATATACTGCTTTAAAATATTTTAAAAGCAGTAGGAGCTGGAAGGGCCCTAAACATTACCAATCTGCTCTTGATAGCTACCACACCCTTTCAACATCCTACTCAGAGGGCAGCTCTGAGAAAATACAGTACACAGATTTTCTACCTACATTTGGTCTTTTTTTCTTTTGCACATTCAAGGCCTATTTAATTATATTTTAAAGAACAAATCAGGTGTCAATTTCAAGAAGTGGTTACACACTGAATTATTTTTGATACTTCTCTGACCTGTACTTAGTCTTGTTTTGTAGGTTTTCTTCAATGACAAAAAAGATTACTGAATATCACAGCACAAAACTAAGCTTACAT
The DNA here is from genome assembly GCF_047716275.1 of Strix uralensis. NCBI lineage: Eukaryota > Metazoa > Chordata > Aves > Strigiformes > Strigidae > Strix > Strix uralensis. The sequence goes on along the minus strand of NC_133972.1, from coordinate 129,346,844 downwards.
CACAAGTGAAAAGTATGAGAAGGAGAGATGATATCATAGTTTACAGCAAGCAGTTTTGCATTTTCCTGCTCCTTTTTTTTGTGGCTGGTTGTATGCTTGGGTTCATATTTTCACCTGTTTCAAACAGGCAAACTTCCTCAGACCTATCACCACCTCTGAATCACAAGCAGTAATAGCATAGGTGCTGGGCACTTTTCCAGGCTCTGCTTCTTCCACTAGCCACTATCTGTGCTCTAGAGTGCAGCTGCTCACCCAGCAGCAGCACTGGCTGCTCCCAGTCCCACCTCCTCAAGCCACCAGACCAAGCCAGCTTTATGCATAATCTCTCTGCTTGGAACAGTACTGGACATAACAGCAGTGATGTTAGCATGCATTTTTTTTCTAGCAGCCTACAGAGTGACATCCAGCTTTTTAGTAACCCATATTCAGAGGGTTTGATTTTACCTGTATACTTTTGATTGCTTCTGACACAATTACCTCTTGATGATAACAATTCTATGATATCACTCAATCTTTAATCAGGCCACATTTAGTTACAGTTTTATGCTCCAAGATGTTATCTTCATCGAATACGAAGGTAATACTAGTTACATATATAGAGCAGTTATATTTAGGATCTCCTTCCTGGTTACTTATGTTCAGTGGACATGCAGGCTGAGAACCATCTTCTTTGCATTTAACTGGCAGTTTAAACCACACTGTCTTCCAGATATGAAAAGATTTTCATCATCTTGATAAGTCTTTTCAAACTAGCAATAGCTTAAAAGAGAGTTTCTTTCAGGAAAACCATCAGAAAACTACATCTGCTGCTTCTTTGGCATTCACCTCAAAGTTCACAAAGGCACTTATGCTTATAGAGCTTCCTAAAGTTTCTAAGATTCTAGTTTGTGACCATCCCTTCTTTTCAATATGTACACCTGAGCAATTCGTGAAAAGAAGAGTAGACTGTGCAGGCTTCCTGACCCATTATACTCAAATTTACAGCTAACAAGAACTCACCTTTGTCTATTTTGTTGCTGACATCTGCTCAACACACACATTTTTCCCAATTTTTATGGCCATACTGAATCACAACAGCAGAGTCAGTCAAAGGTATAGGAGTCAAATACACATATCTTAGTTGGACTAAACCATAATGATACAGGAAAAAAAATCATAGTTCTTAAAGATTCCCACATTTCATTCCAAGATCGGACTCCTGTGATAGAATCACAGCTCAAGAGAAATGAGCCCTCACTGACAAGGACAGACCAAGTGGTCCAAATGGCAAACAGAGTGTTCTCATCCAGTGAAAGAACATGGTATCTTGTGACTGAAGATATTTAATGGTAACACTCACAGGTCAGAAAAAAATAGGATGCTGAAGTCGAGACAAAACCAAAACTGCCTGCCAGATTTTTTTTTATTACCTCAGAACTTCAAAATGTCCACCAAAATCTATGACTAAACAAACCCTCTACTTCTAACGGTTTCCTGTATTACTACAAAATCTGATTTTAAGAATACACTTTGACTACTTCTGATTTGAAAGTTATGCAGCCTACCATTGAGTCTACATAGCATGGGTATATTCCAAAACTATAGTGAGAACTAGATAGCAAAAAGCTTTTTTGAAAAGTGACACAAGTATTTCAGAAAAACATAACATATATTTTATGTGCTGTAACTTGTTAATGAATATTGATATTTGCAATTTATGGGTTTTGTTTTCATTTCAGGTCTTCAAACACTTTAAGAGCACTCATCTTCAAAGTTCTCAGGTAAAATAAACCTTGGGTTATTATTCCCACTTAATACTTAGGTGTGAAAAAACTTATTTATTAACAAAAACATAGAAAAAATACCACTAAGGCCACACAGCACAAGTTTCAGACTCAGAAATACCATGTTTTACTCTCAGTCCCCCAATCCCATAGGCAGAGATTTTATTTTCAATCCTGAATTTTTGTTGTGTTGGTGATTGCCTTTTTTCTTTTTCAGCTCTTTCTTCAAGACTCTCTTGACATTCAACTATAATAACAGATTTTTTAAAAAGAGTAGAAAACCTGGAAGACAACACTAGCAGTCAACCATTAAAAGTGATTTTTATTTCCTTTCATCAGGCAAAGAACCAATAAGTTATCTGTGAAGCTGGAACCAGGAGCTTTCCTATACTCCATTTGTACAACCTATGCACACTTCAGTGAGTGCCTAGTGACTTAAATAGGTTCACAGAGGTCTATAAGACTTATAAAAAATTAAACATCAGGGCAAAGAATGTGTATACAGATCATTATGGAGCTTTTAGAAAAAGAAATAGGAGGAAATTTTATTTTGTAGCACTTGAAACTTGAAAAGTAAGAAAACACTGGGAAAAGAACATCTGTTTTTTTGAAAGAATGGTGGTTTTTTACATTTTGTAACCTTATCCATTTAAATTGATGAGACCTGTTGGACAATAATGTTAATTATTTTGCTACAAGGGGCTTCTTCACTCTAACTGGCAGAATTGTAATGAGTTCACAAATGGAAATGGTACTTGGTGGGGACAAGGGGGAGGTTGTCGATATAATAAAAGTGTCTTAAAAGGCGATTCATGTCATAGAAAAGCCTGAAACTGATTCCATCAACACAGAAAATCCAAAGCCCATAAAAACCCTGTCTGGATGAAAAACCTGTGTTGTCTCAGCTACAAGTGGTCCTTTTGGGTGTGTCTCTGAAACAAGGAATACAGATTCACATACTACTACTATCAGTCTTTAGGGATTCAAATGCAGACCTCCACAAGCTCTACAAGAAATAACACTCACTTCACTTTTAATGACACTCTTTCATGACATAATTTTTTCTTAACTGTGTTGTTATATGTGTTGTACAAGCACTTTGACTTAAAGGGGTTTCAAAACTGAAAAATCAGAAAGCTTGAGTTTTTCTGCAAGCGTCTGGAGGGAGGAAAGGCTGACAATTATAAGAGAAAAGCCATTTCGCAATGAGAGGAAAGGTAGCAGAAAGAAATTCATATAACCAGCCCAACTGATCTCCTGCTGACACTGCACATTTCATATGGCTGATTTGGTCAAGATCTGCTTTGTTTAGAACAGCTGTCCAGCAGGTGAATGATCAAGCAGGCCACAGTCAAAAAAAAGGCAGAGTAAACTGCTGCTATTAGCACAGGGTATCACGTACAAAGAGGCTTCTTATTAGGCTACTTGGAGAAATGGACCTACAGTAAAGCCTGGGAAAGCTCTATCAGAACAAATGTTAGACAGTACTTCTGAATTCAGATTAATCCCATTTTCACTTTAATCACTCTAACGAGAAAGAATAAATAGATAATTAAGAAACTGATGGTGGAAGATTAGCTGACTTTTTCTTCCTCCAAATGATATAAATCTAGGGAACACATCTAAGTCTGAAGAACTAGTGATTTACCGTAAATCATACAAACAGCAAAACAATTATATATAAGCATAGCTTACTGGAAATGGAACAATGTATAAAAAAGCAAGAGTGATAGTTAGTCTGTCCTGTGCCTTTCAACATAATTCTGTCCCCCTAACAGGCAGACAGACAGACAGAACTAGGCTAGCTGTAAACCAAATATTTGTCTTCCCAGATACTCGACTGCCCTCATGTAAACTAGCCAGAAGATGCTACTTTTCTATTTTGAGAAGATTTCCTACCTGTTCTAGCAACATTTTTCATTTTCTACTTTAATTCACACATCAGATTTTAAAAGCAGTGTCACAAGCTGCACACAGCACCCATGCATAAGGTGGCCTTTAGGACCATTAGCTAGAGTGAACCCTTGGACCTTCAAAGCTAAAAGCATCTCTGTGAAATTATGTGAGATGAGGAGCCCATATTTGGTTGTTAGAAAACTCAGCACATGTCACAGTATCACAGAATCGTTGAAGGCACCTCTGGAAGTCCAATCCACTGTTCAAAGCAGGATCAGCCAGAGCAGGAAGTCCATGCCTGTAGACTGTCCAGTCTGGTGTGGAACAACTCCAAAGATGGAGACTCCACAACCTCTCTAGGCAACCTGTGCCAGTGCTCAGTTGTTCTCACAGTTTAAAAAAAAAAAAAAAAAAAAAAGAGTTTTCTTCCACTTAAATGGGGATTTTTTTGGTATTTCAGTTTGTGCCTAATGACTCTTTTGTTCACCGGATACTTCTAAGAGTCTGATTCCATCTTTTTTATTCCATCCCATCAGGTATTTATACACATTGATGAGATGCCCCCAAGCCTTCTCCTCTCTTCTCCAGGCTAAACAATTCTAGCTGTCAGTCTTTCCTCCTACAAGAGATACTGCAGTACCTTAATCATATTTGTGGTCCTTCACTGGACTTACTCCCATATGTCCATGTCTTTCATATATAGGGGAGCCCAGAACTGGAAACAGCACTACATGTTTGTCCTCCTCAGCACTGAAAGGGGAAGGATCATTTCCCTTGACTTGCAACACTCTTCCTAATGCAGCCCAGGAGGCTGTTAGCCGCCTTTGCTGCAAGGGCACATTGCTGATTCATGTTCAACTTGATGTCCATCACACCCCTGAGTCTCTTTTCACAAAACTACTTTCCAGCCAGTTGCCTGCAGCATGTACCAGTGCATGGGATTATTTTTCTACAGGTGCAGGATTTCGCATTTCCAGTTGCTGAAATTGATAACATTTCTGTTTGCCCATTTCTTCAGCCCATCAAACTCCCTCTGAATGGCAGCACAACTATGGTGAATAAATCACTCCTTGCAGTTTTGTATCACTGGCAAATTTGTTGTGGGGAAACAGGTGCAGACAAATGTAAATATGTGGTGTCCATATTCCCAGCAGGCCAGACATTTCAGAATATGAATTACCATCTTATCAAAACACTGTGTCCAAGTTAAGATGCATCTTTTTAATGCACGATACTCAGACAAGAAGTCATGATAACAGGCCAGATGGCTTTGCAGTAGAAGATAACTCATACCTGGTCATGAAAAGAGAGTCTAGTGACCTCTGAGATGTGATTCCTTCTTCTGTTTTTCTGGAGGGACAGTATGGCCTTTAATTGTCTCTGAACCAAGATAAGGATTTGGCTTAACAAAGCTTTTCTCAGAAATCAGTTCCTTTCTATAACTCGGTGTACCGGTTTTGTCTGAGATAGAGTTAAATTTCTTCATAGTACCTTGTATGGGTCTATGTTTTGGATTTCTGCTGAAATTAGTGTTGATAATACAGGGATGTTTTCGTTACTGCTGAACAGTACTTATACAGTGTCAAGGACTGTGTACCCTAAAACAGGATGTTATTTCTTCCAAACAGAAGATATGTCTATGAGCTCAACACAACAGATCAAATCATTGGTTAGGAGTTGTTCAGATAAGCCAATCTATCACCAAAACTAAGCTCCAAGACAGCAAAACTATTTTCTGTCCAAAAGAGGTAAAGCTCTGTGTTGGGTTTGTGTGTGTTGCGGCTTCTGGTAGTGGGGGAGGTGGCTACAGGGGTGGCTCCTGTGAGAAGCGTCTAGAAACTCCCCTGTCTCCAAGTCGGACAAGGCCTCTGGTCAAGGTCAAGTCAATTAGCGACAGTGACTGTACTCTGCAATAACATATTTAAGAAGGGGAACTGGAGAGGAGGAGGAGTTGTGAGGGAAATAGCTATGCAAACACCGAGGTCAGTTGAAGAAAGGAGCAGGGGGCGGGGGGGGAAGGTGTGTCAGAGTGGAGACTCCCCTGCAGCCCATAATGAGAGGTCAGGCTGTCTCCCTGCAGCCCATGGAGGTGAACAGTGGAGCAGATGCCCACCTGCAGCTCATGGAGGACCCCATGACAGAGCAGGTGGCTGTGTGCGAAGGCGGCCGTGACTCAGGGGACTCCACGCTGGAGAAGTCTTTTGCTGGGAGGATTGCAGCCCACGGCAAGGACCCACACTGGAGCAGTTCATGAAGAGCTGCAGCCCTGTGGGAAGGACTCACATCAGAGAAGTTCATGGAGGACTGTCTCCAGTGAGAGGGGACCCATGCTGTAGCAGGGAAAGAGTGTGAGGAGTCCTCCCCCTGAGAAGGAAGGAGTGGCAGAAACAACATGTGATGAACTGACTGCAACCCTCATTCCCTGTCCCTCTGTGCCACTGCTGGGCAGGAGGTAGAGAAATTGGGAACAGAGCTGACCCTGGGAAGAAGGGAGGGGTGAGAGGAAGGTGTTTTTAAGATGTGGTTGTATTTCTCACTGTCGTACTCTGTTTGATTGGTAAATTAGTGATGGTAGCATGGTAGCAGTGGTGTTCTTTTTTTTCCCCAATCAAGTCTGTCTTTTGCCCATGACCATAATTGGTGAGTCATCCCTCTCTGTCCTTATCTTGATCTCCAAACCTTTTGTTTTATTTTTTTCTCCCCATCCCTGAAGGGGAAGAAGTGATCAAGCAGCTGCGTGGTGCTCAGTTGCCCTCTGGGCTTAAAGCATGACAAGATGAAATATGTTTGTTTTCTGCAGGTAAAGGTAATCCCACAATCCCCCTCAACTATCCATTAAGTTAACTCTTTCCCATGAAACACAGAATAATCTTATGTGTCTCATCCCCCTCCCCCTCCCTAGTAATTACAAAGTTCTGATTCAATGTCTTTAAAGACATGCCTGAGCAATTCCTCCAATGGACCATCCATCAGTCAGTGCCCCAGTGGTCTTTGTAATTGTCTCTGCTATCAACTTTTCCTCAGGTTTGGTATGTCTGTGGGTATAATGTATGCATTTTCCTGTCTCCTATCCTATCTTTTTATGCTGACTAGCCATTAATCAGATATTCTGATAATTATCCTTACTTCTTCTTATTATTGCATTAATTTAAAAAATGTACAACATGCCATGAGGATGAAATTTTTAAATCATTTGATTGGAATGTTATCATTATTTGTTGGCAAAACAGGATAAAAGTCAAAAGATGTAACAAACATTTTTACTTAAGTCTTTAACCTCCAATTCATATTCATATGACTGATGGATGTGAGATATCAAGGATTTTCTCCCCTCCCACCAAGTTTATTTATGGATTGCAGGCATGTTCTCTCTTCCTACAAAAAGCTGTAACTAAGTGACAGTGGTTAATTACTGTAGGTTTTGAGACCTCATTGCAGGTTTTAACACCTCATTGTGAGATTGGATGTCAGTGACAGCACTTGAGTTTATAATGTGACAGACATCTAAAGCTAGATCCACGGTGATTTTAGCTTATCAATTTTAGCTTATATGCAAGTACACTTTTTTATTTTCTACTGGTTCACTCAAGCTGGATTTTAGAGATAGCAACCAGCTCACACAGGCAGGATTTATTATCCACATTCTTACAAGGTACCTTGGATATTACTGGTAAGGAACTGACTTATTTACAGTCCTCCGAACGTATTCCTAGCATGTCTCATGTTAATACCATTTGAGGGTTTCTTTGAATGCCTAAACAATTATTTGGACTTTTCCTGAAGACGTTTTGGGACAGTCCATGGAGAGAACTATACAAGAAAACTTCATGCTTTTTCTCTCCAACTTTCTTAATGTAACTTGCCTATTCAACTAGGAGAGAACACATATTAGACTGAAAATATTTAAGGTTATTCTTTGACTCCTTAGAGGACTGAAGATGGTCTATAGCGGTCATTTTACTGTTGTCACTTTTCTGCTTTGACATATAGTGAGGTTACAGCCTTGAATTTTCATTATTGTTTGCATTATCAAGTCTGACCATGAACTACAATGTTCCTGAAGGAATAAACATACTTGCCTTATTGAAAATTCCACATACTTTTTACCGAGTTAAGCTTTCCCAAGCCATCAGCTCTCCAACTGTAGCTGGCCAGATTAACTCAGAAAAAGATACCCAGAAACACATCTACAGTGGGATGGAAACAAAGAGTGCAAAACTATATAGAAAAGCTGAGAGCAACCATCAGCTTCTGTGTGAAAAGAAAAATCCATTCTGGAAACCAGTAGATTTTTGTAAAACAAATCTTATTTCAGGATTTGTAAAATCATATAACTGAAGTGCTACCTTAAAATTACAAAGAGGAAGAAATGTTGTATACTGTAAGGAGACTCAGGGAATCACAGTTTATTCACACACAGATCCAAGGTGAGATACCTCCAATATTTGTTCAGTTTTGGGCCCCTCACTACAAGAAAGACATTGAGGTGCTGGAGCACATCCAAAGAAGGGCAAAACAGAGCTGGTGAAGGGTCTAGAAACAAGTCTTATGAGGAGTGGCTGAGGAAAGTGGGGTTGTTTAGCCTGGAGAAAAAGAGGCTCAGTGAAGCCCTTAGTGTTCTATACAACTACCTGAAAGGAGGTTGTTGCGAGGTGGGTGTCAGTCTCTTTTCCTAAGTAGCAAGTGTTAAAATGAGAGGAAAAGGCCTCAAGTTATGCCAGGGGAAGTTTAGGATGGATATTAGGAAAACTTTCTTCACTGAAAAGGTTGTCAACATTAGAACAGGCTTCCCAGGAAAGTGGTTGAGTCACCATCCCTGAGGGTATTTCAAAGACTTGTAGATATGGCACTTAGGGACATGGTTTAATGGTGGTCTTGGCAGTGTAGGTTAATGGTTGGACTTAATGATTTTAAAGGCCTTTTCCAACTTAAATGATTTTATGGGATAAATGGCACATCTGCAACGCTTGGAGCACTGATGTTTGCCCGTGGGCTGATGAAATTACAAAACCACTGTGAGGCTAGCAAAAATCCATGTTTTGCTCATTCAGTCAACTAAATCTCAAGTACCAAGGCATTCTTGTCAGCTGTATCTTAACTGGAGAGCTAATGGGTACATTCACACTGGAATTTCAGTCTGGAGCAGAAATGCACTTTCAGAGCAAATCTAGACACCCATTTACCACATTGGTATACACTGTGGTACATGTGCAGTGGAATCCTTCAGGATGAAACAACTCAAAGATGAGACACAGGAGCATAGCTGATGAACTGCAACCATTCAGTGACAAATCAGAGCTAGTCAGGACAGTAAAGAACAACACATGCAGTGTTGATATTACATTCTTCGTACCCATTTGTGCTACAAATCTATTCAACAAATTGTGCTGCACTGTTAACTAACAAACACAGATAAAGGCTATAGCAGCCAGCCTGAGTGGAACCATATGACAGCAGGACACAGAGCTGCTTACAAAAACAGTCAGTTGGCTCCTAGGGTTCAATAAAGATTCCTGTCTGCAGATGTGAACAGAAAGCTGGTTTAGCCCAGGTCAAAAACCTCCAAACTCCTGAAGATACAAAAGTCTTACAAGCAGCTGAAATATCTTAAGTTTACAGCAGCAGAATGGCAGTCCTTCCTAAGTTATTTATAGAGTCCACACCTCAAGTGAGTAACAGATGGTATTCACATTCCGGTATACAACCCCTACACATTTGGAAGGAAAGTGCTGAATGAAGCTCTCAGTAACACCTGCAGTGTTTGCCATTCTAAGACAGTGTGCTCCTGATGGCACTGCACACCTGTATTATGACAGCTGACAACGTCAGTCAGACTGCTTGACTCCAAGCAGAAGAGTTTTGGGTAGAGGTTGAGGAAGACAAACTGGCAGAAGCGAGTACTAGATGGAGACAGCGAAGGCTGCACACTGACATCGCAGCTCTGGTAACAAGCATCAGCTTTGGCAAGGAGCTTTTTTGCTTTCAAGTTCTTCTATGTATGGAACAGCTTGCTCCCAGTCCTCAACTTTGGTTTCCTGTTCTTCAGAATGAACCAGTTTACTTTGCAAATTTATTTGAGAAGCTGAGGTATGCCAGAGCATCATTCCATGAATCATAAGAAATTGGGGGGGGACGACTAGAAAACAATATTCAGAAATGCACACTAGCAAGCTCAAGTTTAGTCCTGTCTGGATGCAGTATGGTTATGGCTGGCTTGAAACATTTGCATCTGACAGCTGAGTCAAAATTCAGCTTATCAAGTTAAATTCAGATAATCAAAGAGAACAAGGAAATTGTCCACATAGTTGTCCCCAAACATGCCTTAACTGGGTACCAAAGTTCCATGTATGTTGCAGAAAACTTGGAAGCCTTTAAAAAGTTCAGAAAGCAGTCTAAAATAATCCTTAGGAAACACCAAAGATGGGGAAGAGCACTTTGTTCCCACTTAGGTTTTCACACCTGGACTGCAAGCAGGGCTCCTTCTTCTGTGTAAACATTTGACTGCACAGATATAAGCTAGCTTACTGGAACACATTTTTATGTGCAGTTTGAGAAGGAAGTGAGCCACTAGTCTTTAAGGACAGGAAATGACACATATATATCTGCCCCTACTGTACTTACTTGTACAGTAACCTGGAAGACTGTTTTAGACTGGATTATTTTTGCAGAAGCTGTAGCTGTTAGTATGAATACAACATCAAGTAAGCCCTCTAGGTACATTAGTATTCTAAAACACCAAAGATACTCAAAGGGATGTACAAGGGTAGGAAAAAACTGCAGGGCATGGTATAAAAAGAAAACTTTACTGCAAAATGAATAAAGAAACTTCCATTAAAATGTATCAGTATGCAGTCAAAGTATTAACTCACATATATTGAAAAGGATCTCTAAAATAAGGATGAGATACATACTTTATCTCAAAAGGAATAACAACTCTCTCTTTATGTCTTAGTAAATTTTAAGTTATTTTTCTGAAGCAATTCTACAAAAAACCTACAAACAAAACCCAACACAGCACACCCTTCTTTGAAGCTGCATGTATATTCCGATATTTAAAACATTTTCCTAGGATTCTAAGCTGAATAATGTTAGGTGAAGGGAAACATCATGCAAGAAGACTAACAAAAAAATGAACAAATGAACAAGTTATAGAAAAAAGGGAAAAGGTGTCTTTTGTTAAAAAGCATAAGCCTTTTGAAAGACATGTCATAGAGATTTCTTTTCTGAGGGTCTTTTTGGTATATAAATCCTCAGTAGAGGCTCCTGAGCATCAAAGACATCTGTGTTCCATCTAGACTGAAGGTGCCTTGTCCTCAGCATTTCCACAGGGCTAGCAGCTTCCTGTACAGCATTCGCACTTTAGGTAGGTCAACTTCTTAGATTTCAGGAGCCTTGACAGTGCTCTCCAGTCTCCCTATATATGATATCAGGAAATAGACTTTGCTTCTAGATCCTGTTCCAGTCAGCTATGAAGCACCCAATGTAAAGCACCCTTCACACTACCACTGCCTTAGTACAGACAGTATAGAGGGGAAAACAAAGTAGCCTCCAGCCTTCTGGCTAGAACTCAACCAGCTCTTCAAAGCACAGAACACCAAAACCCTCAGTAAGACCATGAGTAGTGAGATAACTACCTGAAACAAGGAAAGAGAGAAATGCAGCAAGATTAACATCCTAAAACTGGGGTGGAGGCAAGATAAGGCTAGAGAAGAGGGGGAAGGGTTTCAGGTGAGACAGATCAGCTAGAAGGACTTACAAGAATCACCTAACAGCTTTCTCCTGTAATTCCATAATTAAATAAGGCTGGCTGGTTCATGTTAGTTTTCTAAATGGAGAGAGATTACTCCTTTACATTGTTAAAAAAAGTCTCAAAATAATTGATCATTCTCTTTTTACATTTGCCCTTCAATTTCATCTCAGTGGTGAAGAATTTATAAAGGTTTTTTTTTTCTGCTGAGGTTTCTCCTTGGGAAAAGTACGTTGTATACTTCTCAATATATGGTGTTATGTTTCCTCCTATCTTCCATACTCCTTTCTCCAGGTATTTTTTTCTCCCCAGTTGTTTTCTAGAGCTTCTAATTTTATTCACTTTTTTCTCGTTCAAGCAGTGAAACCTCAGTGACCAAGGAAATACTCAGATTAGTAACAATAATTAAGAACAGGTTTCAACTAAGTTGTTGTCAGGGGAGAATTTGTTTGCTAGATGATTGCCCACATAATACAGAAAATATAGTGGTACCTATAGTTGTGTAGAATGGGGAGTGGTTATATAACACAAATGCAATTTGCTTCTGATGTATGTATTTTTGGAAATATCATTGGTATTTTGGTTTCTGATCATAAATAATGTGTGACAATACTATTTTTCTTAATAGCTATATAATAGCTAGAGGGAGATAATCTTTTACTCTTCAATTTAATTTTATTTAAAATTTAAATAAAAATTTCTGGAGAAAACTCTGGAATGCATTCAGGTCAGGGGTCTTTGTTATGGAGGCTGGGACACCACACAACATCTTTATTCCATTAACATTTCTAAAATACACTGGTGAAAAACACTAACTTAGTTTAATGAGTTACTGTATTATTATAATATGACATATTATTACACCTCATTGCATTATTTCTAACAGTAGAAAAAATATGTTCTTTACACAACAAATGTATTTTGTTTGAAAACAGATGAGATGAAGGATCTTTTCTTTGAAAGAATGCCAAAGTAACTCTGCTATAGCAGCAAGAGCACTTACAGGCAGTAACTGGAGGCTTAGATTTGCAATGTGTCTTCCATACACCATCCTGTTTTCCCCTTAGGAGAAGAATTAAAAGTGTTTCTGGGAACAGCATGAGGAAAAACCAATCAAGATTTTGTGCAAAGTTCTGTACTTGTATCGTAGAACACAGTATTTTACAGCTTTGTCACACAGGGCAATTACAATCTGTTACCGCTGATACTCTCAAGGGTAGAAAGACTCAAAAAAAAGTATGTGGTATTACAGCCAAGTATTTTCCTTTTGGTTCTAGTGATATAGAACAGTACTGTAGTGTACTTTAGTTATATGTGAATTTCATGCCAATAAGATTCACCTTGTCAGCCTTAGGTGTTGAAGCCCAGTACATAATCGCAAAGCTGGTAGAGTACCAACAGCGAGGCTGTGGTAATTCCTTTTGTTGCTGAATTGTGGTAAAACTAACTTTTCAGTTCAATCAGTCCTTATCTTACATGCTTAGATGCTGCTAAGAGGACAAGGACTGACTGCCAATAATTTGACTGAAACTATCAACAGTAGTTACAAACAAATGGCAACCACCCCAGCTATTGAAGTTACAACTGCACTTGTAAGAAAAAAAGGTAAAAGCTCTGCTGCCCAATAACTAACATAGCCACCATAAATACATAAGAGTCACTGCAATACAAACACAGAAAGTGACATGGAAAACTTTAAGATACTTCATTTTGAAAATGTAGAAACATAGCTCCTGGACTGTGTGTATCTGAGTACTGCAAATTTTTTTCTTTTTTTTAGAAGTACTGATGACTAGTTTGACAAAGCTAACAAAATTTTTAATACTTTCTAGCAAAAAATTGGTCCATACTTTCCACAAGACTTATTTTGACTGTTCATTTTTTCACTAATCCTACATAAAATAGCATATATCACTCACAGTTCTTCAGCTTTTACTTCACTTTATTTAAAAATAACCAAGAAAAAAGTTTAATAATTTAGATTTTTATCTCCCTTGAAGTCATCTAGTATACAAATTTAAGCTAAATGTTAGTAAAACCCATTAATTTTAAGCAAATTTTGTGATAATTATTCAGTTGGGAAAAAAAGAGAAGCATTAAAAATGTGGTAATTATGATATGTTACAATCCACCTGAATCTGTCAGATGAACAGAATAATTGCGCTGAAGATCATGAATTACACTGGAGTGGCTCTGCAGAGCAAAACACTTGGTACCAAGGACTTGCTGGCTTTCAGGGGGTTTACTGTATGTCCACCTCTAGTCTAATCCCTTGGATTCCTGGAGATTATCTTCAGGTTTTGCTTTAAGAAGCTGACAAAAATGCTAGCAAATGTCTGTTTCTGTTACAAGTGGCACAATTCAGAGTGACACAGCTTGAATTTGTATCCTAATGACCCTAACTTTCCTAAGCAAACAACCATATTTACATGTAGGTAAACCATGGACAGTCATTTTAGATTCTGTCTCAGAAGTTGTGAAAATATACTTCAATCATCCTGTCACTATCCCCACAGGACATGTATATAATAAGAAATTTGGTTTTTTATAGCAACTCTTCACCAACATGAGCAATAGTTTATTCCACAAAGCATAGCAGTTATGTTTTATGTTAATAACATTATATGTTCTGAATTGTCCCTTTATATGCCACTGACGCTGAGATTTCTAATCCATATCTAAACCGTAGCACACATACCTTTGCTTCACACCCTGCAGCAAATGGATTTATTTATAACATATAGTTTCTTTGGATCAACAGACCTTTAAAAGATAGTACAACCTGTACATTGATAAAAGATGCCAGATAGATAGAAAAAAAATAGAGTATTAACAGAAACTAATGGTGATGTTTGATTAACCTTAGGGTTTTTAGATATAAATTGGGAATTCTTTGAAGAATTCTATTAGCACTAATGTCTTCACAGTCACCTAAGAAATTTTTTTCTTTCAAATAATAATAAAAAAGAATGTTATAAAATTGTATTTTATTTACGTTATTATATTGTGTTGAAAAGAGCAAGGAGTCTCACCTTTTAAACTTACTGCACAAAAGTAGTTTCATATTACCTCCTTGATAAATGTCATGTAAATTGCACTATTTTCTACTGTGACATTGTAATTTAATGACCTTTTGTTCATGAATAACCTGAACACCTATTACCTTATAATAACTGCATTGAAACTGAAAGCACTCAAACACTTTAAAAAAAAAAAAAAAAAAAAGGCTTTTAATTATGGACTCCCGATAGGGAATCCATAAATTCTTGTGGCTTCTTCCTCGAAGTTTTCTAAAATTATGTTGTACAAGAAAAATGAGTCAGATAGATGCACAGTAAATCAGTAAGATACTTGGGGGTATGCATAGACAGCAGTAAATAAGGATTTCCACTCTAGATGTTTTGCTAAGATCTTCCTCCTTCATCCTGTTCTATCTATTTACACAACATTCTTTTACATAACAGTAATTGCAAGTTTAGTTTTTTCATTAACAACCACATGTATACCCATATGCTAACATTAAACATTTCTCTTGGTATGAAATATAGTACAAAATGTGATATAGTGCACCACAGTAACATGCAAAAGTTACAAGTAGGGTGATAATATTTTTTAGACTCTTACCTTTGGGAGAAATGCAGACATGCAGGAATGCAGTTATAGAGATTGGGACCAAGGAAATAATTTTCATATTTAAAGGCCTTTTTATTCTGGGTGCGCTATATCTTTCATTTTTATTTTCATGAGAATCAAGTTACTGAACACTTTGCAGGTGCTACTTAGAAAATTTAATGGTGTCATTTATTAATCTTGATGTCATATAGGACCAAATTGAAAAGGAAATATTAGGTACTGCTTTGAAAAGAGCAATAAAACAGTGTGTTTGGGTATTTTCTATAGAAGTATATACTTGAATATCATACATAAAGCACAATCTTGAGCATTCAAACAAGGTATGCAGTGAAATCACATCAAATATTTTTCATGCACGGCTGCTGTTTGGAATCAGTAACTATAGATTCTAAAATTTTTCAAAATTCATATAGCCCACAATTTCCACCCTAATTACCTCCAGCACTCTCTCTTTTTCTGGCTGTGTCACAAATAGAGATGATATGAGATTCCCTTCTAAATGATGTCCAGGCTTTGGTGTAGAGGTAGGTGGTTTAGAAAAGGTAGGTAGGTCTAAAAATAGATTACAGGTTTGATTTTACTCTTTGAGCATCAAAAGAGTTTCCCATAAACTGGAAAACTAGTATACAATGGTAGGTTGGAAACAGAGTTGTTCTAGTGAACTTCTTATTTTTCTGATCATTTATTTATCCTGAAAAAGAGAATAAGTTATTTTAAATCTATCCTGCTGATTGTTATTATGGCAATGATAAGATCAAAATCATATTCTTGTGCTGATACAATATTTCTTGTACAGAAGTTCTCTAATGGCATGCCAACAAATGTCACTAACAACATAACGTAGTTTATACTCTGTTCCACACAGTCTGATCTACTAATTCACTGTACAGCATTCAGGACTGAAATACAACATTTGAGTTATAAAAACTGCTATGTGTAGTGGAATGCTCAAAATTACTCATAACACACACACAAAAATTTGGTGAACAATACAAACAATGTGATTATATAATTCAAAGATTGTTTTTTCCAGTGTTTAAGTTGACTATAAATAAATATTCAGTGTGAGGAATGGGAAAGGGTAGGGGTAGGGAAGAAACTCCAGAACTCCATAAAGAAAACCCAGGAGGATAGAGTTCCAAACCCACAAGTAGCTTTGTAGCTGGTCACTTGTACTTCATCAAAATATATGCCTTATATTTATCTTTTTCATGTAAGAATAATGAGTGTAGTTTGTTTCTAGCTACTTGACTAACACTAGGTATTACAATAATCAAACATTTAGGAAAATAATTAGTTGCAAAAGTGGCTATCAGCTGCACTTCTTATATTTCATGGATATATCTGTATATATATCTCACCTATCTATGCACTTCCTATATCAGCTGCACTTCCTTCAATATGAGTCAGCAGTGTGCCCTGGCAGCCAAGAGGGCAAACCACATCCTGGGGTGCATCAAACACAGCATAACCAGCCAGTCAGGAGAGGTGATTATCCCACTGTATTCAGCATTGGTGCAGCCTCACCTTGAGTACTGTGTGCAGTTCTGGGCCCCACAATTCAAGAAGGATGTTAAAGTCCTTGAATGTATCTGGAGGAGGGCAACAAAGCTGGAGAAAGGGCTGAAAGGCATGTCCTCTGAGGAGCAGCTAAGGACTTTGGGCTTGTCTAGTTTGGAGAAAAGAGGCTGAGGGGCAACCTCATTGCGCTCTGCAGCTTCCTGAGGAGGGGAAGTGGAGAGGGAGGTGCTGAGCTCTTCTCCCTGGTATCCAGTGATAGGACACATGGGAATGGTTCAAAGCTGCTCCAGGAGAGGTTTACACTGGATGTTAGGAACCTGAATTAACGTTCTACCTCCTACTTACATTTTGTGAAGTAAATTACATACTCAATTTGTACAACTGAATAGTGAAAATTGCTTTCCTCAAAAGTCTAATGACTTGCCTTATTGCCTTTTAATTTACCTTTTCTATCAGGCTGTGAGCATTTATTTCTCTATGACAAAGGGGTAAACACTGCTGATCTCACTGAAAGAACATAATACTCTTACGCACTTGATCCAGTTGTATTTCTGCAGTAGGACTTTTTCTTTTTTTTTAACCACATTGTTAGAAGAACAAAGAAACAGGAAGAAGAAAAAACAAAACTAAACAAAAAAACCCCACAAACAAACAAACAAAAAAAACCCCAAGTCAAACCACAAACCTGTTTCTTGCTTTTTTAACATATTCAGGTAAAAGACCTCAGGCAAAATTCAATTCAGATATAAATATATGCATCAGTCTTCAAGAATTCCAACAGGACTCAATTGGTTTTGTGGTAAAAGCTGTAAAATTTAAGTTATAATTGAGATATAAGTGTGAAATTCAAGTTTATCCAGTAATTCCAACCATGGCATAGCTGGGTATCAGTACTGTGGCTGCACACACACCCAGCACCCTCTGTCAGTAATTTCCTGGGTATTGCAGAAGCTTCCCAACTAGTCTCTGCATAAAGGAGACAATGAACTTGAGACAAAGTGAATGGCTGAGCCTTTAGCCAGCTTCACAACAAAAGTCCTAACTGTTACAGGACCTCTCCAGGTGGGAATTTCAGACAGCCCTAGCATTTCCCTAAGCAGGCCCTGATGTGCCTAGACCTTTTGGCAGGCACCATCTGTATGCTTAAATGCATTTATTATTTATGCATAACTTATTGTTATGCATTTATTAAAAATGCATCTACCTTGGATAAAGACTCTGGCAGGCCCACTGACTCCTTCAGGCAGTTGCTGATGCAAAACTGACCAAACCATATACAGATAGTTATACACAGTCAATGGAAACCTTTTGTGCAGATACAGAAACAGTTATACAGTACAGTCTTTTATACATAATTAAGGTAGGAGATGTTTTGTATATCCTTTAAAGGAATCAATATAACAGATCATCCAGATACACAAGGACTACAGCCCAACTGTTTTAAGAAGTGAGTGAAATCACAGCACAGGTAGTCTAGCCTGATCCAGGTGAACATACTGTTGCAAGGATTCTTGCAATGAAGGCTCCTGCAACCACACAGAAAGCAACCATCTTGTCTGAGAGTCTGGTTTGCCCTCAGGAGTGTTATACTATGCCAGATGCCATTTATTCTTTGGATAAAAAAATATGCCTGTGAGCATCTCTACATCAGTTTCCAGTGCTTAAAAGGAGATACCAAAAAACCTGAGTATTAACACCAAATATGTCATTCTGTTTCAAAATACATTATTTATGAGGAATACTAAATGTCTTTTTGAAAGTGTAAGACAAAGAGATGACAGTACCACTACTGTGCAGAAGGATGAGTACCATTGTTGAATTAGCATTTCTCTACACTGCATCCAGAGCAATCTTCACAAACGTCATGTTAAAACAAAAGCTTAACAATAGCAGAAAATGAGGTTACTAAATTAGAACCCTTGTATGTTCTACCACAAAAGCTGTATGCCTAGCATTTCCTCTAGTTTAGGTATTTGATGGAAATACTAGCCATGTATATTGGCTTCTTTGCCACAATTAAAAAAAAAAAAAAAAAAAAAGGAAAATCATGCACCACTAACATTTAATAACACAATACCTTTCACCTCATATGTTGAATAATAAATACCACATCAAAGGAAGAGAATTGCCATATAGATCAGAGTAGCTAGGCTCTGCCTAAAGGCCAAACACTCCTATAGTATGTGTTCATTCCCTCTGGTAAGAAGACTGGATGTACATGACAACAGTACATAAAGGGCAGCACAATTAATACACCTAACTTTGTGTGTGCCTCTGGAGCACTAAAAATGTTGCATGACCCTGACCAAATAATTCCTCCCCTAGAACACAAAAAAAAAGCATCTATGAGGGCACTGATGCTTCAGTGAGAGAGGAGCACAAGGTGACTAGCTAACTTCCAATAAAAAAGTTGAATTACCCTCTGCAATTTTATATGACAATCTAAAAATACTTAATACATCATCACACTAGTACTTTACACAACCACTAAACTCCATAGACTCCAATACGACAGAAATATTAATAATTTTAGCTACACAAAGAGTCCCATTAAATTCAAAAGGATGAGTCATATTTATAAAATTACAGTGGAGTGTATAAATAATTTTATGGCTGTATCTTATGTTTGTTTTAATATTTTAACTTTAAAAAACATGAAAACCACATCCACTTAATCTACCTGACTATCCAGTGGCTCCAATACACTACAAAAGCTCTCGGAAACTGACATAGTGAAACTGATACTGCGTTTTATGTGATGCTGATCTTGCAAAAACTTTGAATGTATTTACCTTGATATGTATGAACAACTTCATTTGAGAATAAGTAGGCTAGTCATGACTACTGATAAGCATACAGTGAATTGTTTGCAGGGTCGGAGTTTAAAGCTAATGTATAATAAAAACATATGAAACTACTAAAACATCAGTATCATTTTGTATTACTTCAGACATGGACACCTATGCTTTAATACACGGACAAATCAGAAAGCTGTCCAGGCTTCCATTTGGCATTCTTCTTCCTTTCTCACTAGACGGTTTTGATCACATTACACTATATTGGATTGTAGTAATTTATAATCTCACATAAGAGCTCCAAGTTGAATCTATGAAATAGTTACTCAAGAATGAGTCCCTGAACATTCACCAATCCACTCATTTGCTGTAAAAATCTGTTCCTACAATTAGGACAAAATATACAAAATATTCAATGTGCTTTTACATCTAAGTCTGTGTAAAAAAATAGCCCCTTTCTAAACTAAGCAATAAAAGGCTAAATAGTTATTTCAAAAAACATTTGTGTTGCTTTTGTTACTTGAGCTGCACCACAGTGATGAGAAAATACAATAATAATTGACTCTGGATAATACTTCCTGGAAAAAGCTTAACTAAATGTTGAATGGGTTCAGTTTAATTGTTGCCTAGGGTAGTGATACAGGGTACTGTTTTAAAGATGGCAGTTATAGATCCTAGTAGATAAAAACTTCTAAGATTTGCTGATACTGAAACTCTAGGGAGAAGAATTATGTAGGCTACAGTTGCATTTTAGGACAGTCTGTTCACAGTGCTATGGGATATCATTTCAATATGGGATATATGTGGTATAATTCCAGTGCTAAAGTTTCATTCTCATGCTTATCATAGTTGGCATCTACAGGAGCTGGAAATCTGCTGGGTTCTTTTCAACAGCAATGAGTTTAAACACTGCCAATTAGGCAGCATTTTTGTTAGCCAGTTATTTAGAAACCAGCTCTTGCATGGATAGAGATACTCCTTCCCACCCAAAAAGATCTACCTCTTTACCACAAGCATTGGAAGCTTGTGTAAGTGAATTCAAGCACAAAATTCTGAAACTGCTAGATGTTTTCCAATTTATTTCTTTGCTCTTTTGTGTTTGGTGTTCTGATTCTGTTTTCCATATTAAAACAAAAAGAATAAGAAAAAACTGCTTTCTCTGTAACATCCATCTGGATAAGAAGCAGAAGCATTACATGTTCTGGAAAACAAAAAAACAAAACAAAACAAAAAAGCCTTGAAACACTTAAACACTTTTTGTTGTTAATATACAAAGGATATGCACATGCACATATTATTACTCTTGTTTTTCAGTAATACAGGAAAAAGTAACTATATGGTAAGATTAAGGTCTGTATTACTTGTTTTGAAATGGTTGACAGCAGTTTGCTATTTCTTTTCAGCCTGATCTATTCTGTGCATTCTTGCAGAATATTTTTTTCTCTTAAACAGTTTATCATAGCCGTGTTTCACTACACAGACCTTGCTTGTCCTTTTGTGTTTGTCTATGCCTTCCAGTCAGATAGCATAAATAACAGAAAGGACTAGAGCACGTACAGCTCCTCATTCAGTTTTGCAGGTTCATTGAGGTTCCAATGCTTAAAACATTTGTTTAAGCAACCATCTACCTCACATTTTTGTGCAGAAATAGAGAGAAATCAAGATAGCATTACCTATATCAGAAAACACTGTATGTTCCAGTGTCTTCTATTTACCATAAAGTATTTTTTGTTCCTGTTGGAAGACATTACTCCTAAGACTGATGAAGTTCAAACACTTAGATTATACATTTGAATACCTGTCAGAAATTAAGAACTTTATTCAACAGGTAACATAGGGAAAATACATTTTTGTATAATCAAGTTAAACTACTGGGAAATCAAATCAAGTTATTCAAAATGCAATTTCTGGAATTAATGAGGAAGTTTGGAGATGATCATCCTCTTAACAATTCTGAACTCATTTAAACATCCTATCTGTAGTGTACTGCTTTTGAATTGTATCATACTTTTAGGAAAACACCTGATGACATTGTTTCTTGAAGAGCCAGAGTCATTAGAACCTCCCTGAATTATTTTTGGCTACATCCAAAGCAACAAATCATTTTCCCTGTTATATGTTATAATCACTGCTGTTTCTTGATTTCATTTAGTTCTGTAGATAAAAGAAACAACCAATGCCAAGCCTGTCAAATAATGCAAGACATACTGCCTATATAAATGTGTTTAAGAGAGAGGACCAGAGAGCAAGAGGGACGAAAATGAGTAAGATGATGAAAAAGTCATTCTGAAACCAGATGGCAAGAAAAGTTTAAAAGCACACTTTTAGGACTAGTAGCAGTACATCTTGTGCTGCATTCATTTTTTCATGTGTCACTTCTCAGATCTGAATTCAATATCATGAACTCCAAAACTTTGTAAGAAAACATAGTGATAACAATGAAGTTTCTTACGATATCAAGTCATAAAATATTAGTTTCCTGGAATGCTATTTATGTGTGCAACCATATCGATAGTCTGATCTAAAATTTCCATTCACAAAAGTTTGCCCTTTAAGGGCACTGTTATTATTTTCTTCATCAGTCATTGATTTCTCTCCCTCAGCAACTTAATGTCAACTAGAGCATCCAAGTGCATGTTAAGGCTGAGCATTTTGAAAACTAAAAATTGTTTTCCTTTTCCTTTATTTTTCTTTGTCATTTTCCTCAATGTATGCTCTACCTCAAGTGCTTCCAGGAGTGATCCTGTGTTTTCCAGGCAGAAAAGACAACTTACCTTTTAGTAAACACTTCTATTCTAAGCTGTAGTTGGAATTTATGTTAGATGATGAATGAAAATGCAAATCACTTGAGCTCTTATTATTTACAGCTGGCTTATTTTTGAATGTTGTGTATAATGATTATTCAATAGTGGACTGCAACTAATACTGAATATATGGAATAATATCACTGAAGCTCAAATTCAAGTACTGTGATCAAAAGATTCTTCATTTCTTTCCTACGTTCCCTCAACAACTCATTGTTTGGTTGGAATGTTTCAGACATGGAAATGATAGCATGGAAATCAAGAATTTAACCCTGTATCTTCTTGATTTCTTATAAAACTTACTGGAAAAACATATCAAATTTCTGATTCTTGAGTGCTGGTCACATCTCCAGACTGAGTCATATCTCCAGATGGAGTACTATGCATAAAAATCAAAGCCATATTGAAATACTTTGTTTTGACTAGACGAGACCAAGTGAAGTCAAGCTGTTTCAAATTTGTGCCATATACCTGTTCACGCAGGCTGAATCTAAAGTTATTCTCATGAAAAAGCTCTTTTGTATCATCTGCTATACTACATTGTCAACAGCAGTGATAGAATATACCCTAACTTCTAAATAAAGGGCTTAATTCTCCAGGGTTGTCAATGCATTACTTTTAAAATACATTAACTCATATGAAAGTTAATACCAGGGACATCCCGACACGTTGGAAATCGGCTAATGTGATGCCCATATATAAGAAGGGTCAGAATTATGATCTGGGAAATTACAGGCCTGTCAGCTTGACTTCGGTGCCCGGGAAGCTGATGGAGCAGCTCATCCTGAGTACCATCACACAACACATGCGGGACAACCAGATGATCAGGCCCAGTCAGCATGGATTTATGAAAGGCAGGTCCTGCTTGACAAACCTGATCTCCTTCTATGACAGGGTGATCTGCTTATTGGATGAGGGAAAGGCTGTGGATGTTGTCTACCTTGACTTTAGTAGGTTTTTGACACCGTTTCCCACAGCATTTTCCTGGCGAAACTGGCTGCTTGTGGCTTGGATGGGCATATACTTTGCTGGGTAAAAAACTGGCTGGATGGCCGGGCCCAAAGAGTTGTGGTGAATGGAGTTAACCCCAGTTGGTGGCCAGTCATGAGTGGTGTCCCCCAGGGCTCGGTTTTAGGGCCACTTCTGTTTAACATCTCTATTGATGACCTAGACGAGGGGACCAAGTGCACCCTCAGTAAGTTTGCAGATGACACCAAGTTGGGTGGGAGTGTTGATCTGCTCGAGGGTAGGGAGGCTCTGCAGAGAGACCTGGACAGGCTGGAGCGATGGGCTGAGGCCAACTGTATGAGGTTCAATAAGGCCAAATGCCGGGTGCTGCACTTGGGCCACAACAACCCCCAGCAGCGCTACAGGCTTGGGGAGGAGTGGCTGGAGAGCTGCCAGTCAGAGAGGGACCTGGGGGTGTTGATTGACAGCCAGCTGAACATGAGCCAGCAGTGTGCCCAGGTGGCCAAGAAGGCCAATGACATCCTGGCCTGTATCAGAAATAGCGTGGCCAGCAGGGACAGGGAAGTGATCTTACCCCGGTACTCGGCACTGGTGAGGCCGCACCTCGATTCCTGTGTTCAGTTTTGGGCCCCTCACTACAAAAAGGACATTGAATTACTCGAGCGTGTCCAAAGAAGAAGAACAAAGCTGGTGAAGGGTCTGGAGCACATGTCGTACGAGGAGCGGCTGAGGGAACTGGGGTTGTTTAGTCTGGAGAAGAGGAGGCTGAGGGGAGACCTCATTGCCCTCTGCAGCTACCTGAAAGGAGGCTACAGAGAACTGGGGATGAGTGTCTTTAATGAAGTAACAAGTGACAGGACAAGAGGGAATGGCCTCATGTTGCACCAGGGAAAGTTTAGACTGGATATTAGGAAGCATTTCTTTACAGAACGGGTAGTTAGGCGTTGGAATGGGCTGCCCAGGGCAGTGGTGAAGTCCCCATGCCTGGAGGTGTTTAAGAATCGGGTTGACACAGTATTTAGGGATATGGTGTAGTTGGGAACTGTCAGTGTTAGGTTAATGGTTGGACTGGATGATCTTCAAGGACTTTTCCAACCTAGATGATTCTGTGATTCTGTGAAAGATAACCTTTATCTGGTTCTAAGTAAACCACTATTTTTCAAATAAATTGTTATTTAAGGTGTAATTATTTTCTTTAACGCTGTCTTCATCCTTACAGCAAAATTAAGCTACTTTTTCTATGGTAGCTTTTGTTTTTTTCTGCTAAGGCTGTGCGTAGAATATTTTTCATGTGAAGACTAATGACAAAATCCAATGGAGACATCAGAAAGTTTGGTCAAATAACGAATGAGGTTCTATTCCCCCTAAAGTCACAGCAATGCATCTACTTAATGCTTCTATGAATTCTGTGTATCAACTAAGTCCTGTTCAGGCTGCCTTTCTAAGCCAATCTTTTTAACCAATGCTCTTCTCCATCACCAGTGTCAGTGATTGTTCCATCCCTTTGCTGTCTGGTCATTTCTAGGAACCTGACCACAATTCTGACGTATTAAAAAACAGTCAAACCAGTGAGAGAGCAAGTCAAGGACTTGGTCTTCTCACTCCCCACCTTCATACTTCTCTGTCCTTGGTCACTGCACTTTGTTTGTTCAGATGCCAAACTGTGAACCAAAATCCTACAGGTCCTACTCTAAAAATTATTACACACTGTTCTTGTAACCAATGCAGGTAACAAAGGGAAGGAAAGCCCCCAGAAGGAACAGCCCAAATGTCAGTGGGAAACACCGCTCCCCACATCAGGTGATGTAATGAAGTATACAGTCCATTTCGCCCACAGCAGGTCAGGTGGTGTGGATGCCTTTCTCCACATTTAGGTCAAAGCATATAGCTGAAACCATGCAGAGGCACAGTCAGCATCAGAGCCTTTCCCAGTTCACTCTGATCTTATCCCATTAATTAGTGGACATAACTGCAGTGAGTCGAGGGGCACACAGCACTATCACAGAGAAGTAGGAAACAAGCTAATGAGGGGGCACTACATTCCCCCATGCCTTTTCTCTCTTCTGTCTTATTACATCCATACCTTTTACTTCTTCTTTCTTCCCCCTGCCCAGCAGCCTGCAATAACAACCTCATTACTAAGAAATACACACATAGTCAAAGTCACAGACTACCATTTTAACCACACACTCTTGTCTGTTATAATAATTCCAACTCTATTTCCAAGCTGAATTAATCTGTGATGATTTAAGAAGGATGTTGGGGTTCCTCCCAACCACCTCCTTTTAGCATGAATGCTAATTTTGCTGCATTCATTCATGTGATCACATGAATTCACGTAATCTTCAGAAACACGTTAATTGATACAAACCAAACAGATTTCCCTCATGTTATACACCAACAGCAGATAAACACATGGATACCACATTTACGCAACTACAGGGGATTACATAGAATTGACTGCAGCCACATATATTTACATTTGCCCATGAATAACACAAATATGTGTTAGAGTAATAAAAATGTATCTGTTTGAATACTCTAGAAATGCTTATGTTCATGGCTTATGTATAGCTTTCTGTGTTTATGTTCATTACGAACTCAAACCCGATTTCTCAAGAAACAAAAACTTCAAAAAAAACCTGTTTGAAAATAACAAACAAAACACCAAAGAAATAAAATGTTTCAATATGATGACACAGTAAGTAAGTATCATAATCCAGTTATTCAGGTGAAATTGCTGAAAACTGCCAAAAGTGTGAAGCCATTCTGGCAAAAGGCCATGGCCCTCCTGCAGTAAAACATATAATGTCACAGGATAAAATGAGACAGAACATGTGAACAAGAAAAATAAAAAGTGCAAAAAACCCCAAAACTTTCTAATCAAATATTTGCCTTGCTTGATGCATTGACAGAATTAGAAAACAAATTACTATAGCAGGCAAAAGTCTGATAAAAGGAAGAAATGTGAACCATGGGAACAATTATAGAACTTAAGAAAGATACCAGTGAAAGAAAACAGTTGTCTCCCAGGGAGGAGAGGTGAGAAGAGCTCTTCAGAAGGAGCATATTAAGAAAAAATGCCATACAGGATAAAATAAACCAGACAGCCTGTGACAAGTGGCAGAGGCACATGCATCTTCAGTCTGGAAAAATTATTAAAATTATTGTTAGAAATATGCTGAAACTTACATAAATATCATTGCACTGCAAAGAATGTAGAGATCTCATGCTAAGAGAACTTGCTAGGAGATCAATAAATTATTAAATTCTTCTCCAAAATTTAAAAAGTTTGTAATATCTTATTATTAATTATTGTCTTTACTGATCAGACTTCAATAACATTATATAAATAGGTCTTATGCAGGTGGCTGCAACAATATATATATCAAATTTTATTTTAGTAGCTCCTTTCCTTGTTTGCAAAATGAGTTCTATGCAAAGGATTATTCTTTATTTATCTCTGACTGAATCCACATATTGAAAACTACTTATACTGAGCGGGCAAACAGAAAAGCATTAGAATCCCAAGGTTTGGCTTTGTGGTTGGTTTTTTGTTGGTTTTTTTTTTTTTCTTTTTAAATAACTCTGCTTGCAAGAGGGAACAGAAAATTTCTTTCTTCGTTATTATGAAACAGAACAGAGAATGGACATGAAAAAAGCCTTTCAGTATGTAATAAAATACAAACCTATCAGGATTCAACTTTTCATTTGGTTCACAAATTTAATCAAAATCAGTGCTGGAACTTCAGACCATTCAAGAGCTCAAACAAGTGAGCCACACTTTCTCTGACATTCTTAGTAGTTTTTCAGCTCCCAACTTTATATGCTTTTATACACTACAAATCTGTCACCATTCAATCTTCATAAGCTTTTACTTTCCTGCATGATGCTTACATAAGCTATATAGTCATGCCCACTGTTTAAAAAATTCTATATCCAAGATAAAGGGGGGACACAGGCCTTGATCATTTAACAAACATCTTCTCCTTCTGTGGGTTGCACTTCTAAAATGAAAGCAACACCTTTTGAAGTATTTTTTTCATACTATGTGTGCATTTTGAGCAACAGTCTCAGCTTCTCATTGTTTTTCTGAAAAAAACACTAAAACCTTATGTGATGTTTTCATAACAAGTGAAATTATCAATTTAGCAGGCTCCCACCGTGCAGTGTAATATGAAGAGGAATACACAGTCTAGATGACCATCAAGACAGCATCAGGTAGCTCATTTATGATCTCTGGTTTTGCACTTCTCTGCTGTTACTGGGATGACAAATGAAGATGTTTTTATAGCAGATCATTATTTTGATATTTTTATAAAACCAGAATATTATGTTTTGAAATATCTACAATATGTATGTTAAAGAAGCTATGTATTGCAGGTGCTGAGTAAACTTAAATAAGGATTTGTGTACAACATTTTTTTCTTGATAGAGTCTTCCTTTCCTTTGCAAGTTGAGAATATTTTTAACTGGGCCTACCTCTTACTCATTAAAGCAGGTCATTAAAACCACACAATCTTATTAAGGACCAGAAAAAAGTCAAAAAATACTGGTAATAAAGGGAGACCTTTTCTGTGCACAGTTAATTGAAACGTGGCATGATAGCCTTTAGTGATGAGGCTGGATGCATAATAGAAAGCAGGGACGCCCTGTGGTTACCATTTACTTGATGTACAAGACCAGCTTCTTTCCCTGACAAATAGCTCTTCACGGTGAGCAGGAATTTAAAAAAAAAAAAAAAAAAAAAAAAAAAAGCAGTGGTGTTGGATTTTGGGTTGGGGGAGGGGTTTGTGTGTGTCAGTGAAGTCAGCACATAGCACTTCAAATACCCAGAGTCTTTCATTCTCTTGAATAAAAGGGTGCTAGTTTTAAATATAAGTATTTTTCAGAATAGAAAGCACCTTGCTCAAGATCACACAGGAAAGCTAGGACTGAACAGATAATTCAGATTTCCCGATTCTGTGCTTTACCACAGAATACCTTTCCTCTCCTCAAATGTCTCCCAAAAGTATACCTTGCAACTAAAGAAGGGACCAGTGCTATAAGTCAAAGAGATTCATATTTACAGCCTGTGTTTGACAGAATACCTTGAGGATGTTTACTCATCTACAAGCAAATTTAACCTAGAAGCTAACAAACTCTTTTATTTAATCCAAAATCAGTGCACAGGCATTTGAAATTAGTCCATGAAATGCTTCTGAATCACAGATGCAGTGAGCATTGTAGAAAGCAATTGGGGAGGAGGAAACTCAAGCCCTGTGGAAAACCTTGTGAGGCTCTAGGCATCACAAAGGACAGTGCTTTCAGTTGCAGACCTCTGGCCTCTCCTGGTGTGATTCATCTCACTAACATAGATCTCTAAAAGCTAGACATGCAAACCTGAGCTATGGTTCACACCATGCACAAAGATTATGGAAAGAAAGTCTACTCGATTTACCTTATGCAAACCTAGTGACATATCCAGAAAATAATTTAATATACAAGTACTCTGCCACAGACAGATAGAGCATAGCTCTTTTTTTTACCTACCCAAATTAGGATAGACATAAAGCCCAATTACTAAACACACTAATTTCCTAGATTCCATGTGCATGAAATAATGTGTCAGCTCTTCTTTGTCACTCCCACATTATGTACCTGTACAGAAACACTACTCTGGGCACTCACTGTACAGACATACAAAGTTCAAGTCCATGCAGAAATAGTTTCTCATTTTCAAACTTACCATCCAGCTACTTTTCATTTACTTTTTAGTTTTCTTCACATGTTGAAGATCTTCTTACCTGCAAGGGAGGAGAAATGTTAAGTGTGAGTAGTTAACATTTATTTTACTTTATTTGCTCTCTCATGGGCTTGTAAACCATTTAAAAGCAGCAAGAACAGTTATTCAAGTGGAAGGCAGATGGCTAGCACATCATTACAGTATTTCACAAGTTCCATTAAACAAATACAGACCCAACCTACTCTAAAAGAGTTTATAAGCAAAACTAACACCCTGCAAGTAATGGTAGGGGAGAAGGCTAGTGTTTTAAGCACTATCAAAGTATCATACAAGTCTACATTTAGTCATTCAAAAGATGAACATCTTTTAGGACAATCAACTCTTTTTTCTGTGTCAAAGCAAAAACTAAAAGGTGTTCAGAAACCTGCTCAGAAGTCACAAGGAGTTGGGTGCTGCTTGGTTTAGTTTTTGCTGAATAGAAATTACTAACATATTACTATTACATTATGCTCTATTTTGTTTTCAGGCAAAATGTGTATGTTTGACTGTTTCAAGGAACAATGCTTAAAAGAACACTGCCAATGCACTATGTCTGTGCTGGCATGAATTTCTGGACTTTTCCATCTCTTTTTCAGAAAAGCAGAAGAGATCTATAGTGTCTGTTAGACACAGACCAATCTCTTCTATAAAGCTATAAGATTCTCCATTCTGTGTTTAAAACCCACCTGAGAATGTTTCTTTTCTGTACCCCATTAAGCTTAAATCTCTCAGATTTCAAAAAGAGGCATATTTCTTCCAGCAATACTTTTTAGAAGTTATCTATTTATTAGGTGATGCCTTTGAGAACAGGATTTATGAGAGAGATGCAATAGAAAATAGACTTTGCTGAGCAAAACAAAATTATTATCACACACTAAATGAAAGGGAAATACAGTATGTAAAATTATATATGATGACTCTGCCTTATACACCTAAAAATTAAACATCGAAGTTTGAGTTAGTCACCCCACAGTCTCTTGCAGCCAGTAAAGAGAAGCAGGCATAATTGTTCTTTTTTGTTTTAGACTCCAAACCAAGGGTAAACCAGTCTTATGTGATTCATGTGCTTATGTCTTCTACTGATTATGAAGAACACTTTGGATGGCTAGTGCAGTCTTACATGTGTCAGTTAGACCTCTGGCAATGTGCTACAAAATGTGGGAAGCTGCTTCCATGAAATTACAAAATACAACTTTGGAGAGAGGTGTAGAGCCATTGGGTATCTCAGAGCCTATGGAAGGTTCACTGCAGTCCAGTTACACTTAAAATTTTCAAGCTTCAGATGGCCTCATCAGCATGCTTCCACCAATTCTGGTATATCTATACTCACACTGGAGGCAGCACTAGTCTGTAGCCCTTCCCCATGCTTCCCCGGGGTTCACTCTGGGTTCACCCCTGGATTCACTCTGGGTTTGGTCTGTGTACCTATGTCCATAAATATAAAGAAAAGCCAAGAATTGCCTCCCATGTAGTTAAAAAAAGCCTTATGAAATTATTGTTGCACTGGAAAAAGAGCATGACAAATCCAAGTCAATTGGCATACACACCAGTCCATCCATGATACGGATAAAAACCTTATCACAGATAGAAGGAGTGCAAAAAGTTTATTAAAGTATACATCAACTATGCACTCCAGAACATTGTATTATAGAGGTAGAAGAAGAATTCACAATGTACTTTAGAGGTAGGCAACATTACAAAATCATATTCTTACTCATTATTATTCAAGAACAAATGATCACGTCTTCTGAAAAGGATGCTTGGATAGTCAGTTATTTTTGCTCTAAGTAGTTTAATGAGCACAATAAGTGAATCAAAAAATCTGAAAATTTAAATCATTAAATTTCAACACAGATGAATCATTTGCATAAATTTCATTTTGCACCCAATACACAGCTCTGGATTGATTCTGGTCCCTAGAGGACAAATAGCTACAGATAGATTGCTTTCAGCATGAGAAATTCAGCAGGATGATCAACTTGCAGTGGCGAAAGAAAGCTTGCAAACAAGCTGATAAAACATTCAGGAGGCTGCAGAGCTGTGCATTTCAGGGTCGAGAAGTTTATGAACAAAACTATCTTTGCATTGCTCATCATCCTTCATTAGCAAGATAGTAAAATTCATAGTAATTTAAAGCAAGACTATAACTTTACACAAACTCTCCTTTTGGGATTAGTAGAAATAGAACACTTTTTCCATAGCTGAATGAAATCCAGTGCATTTCATTCAAGGCTCCAGCAGTTCATTCAAAGCTTAAATGAAAAAAGTGCCTGCAACAATTCACTCCTTTCTAGTGGAAATGTCCAGAAGACTTCTGTTACAACAGAACTGAACAATATTTTCAGTTCCATTAGCTTGTTCATGAAAGTAAATACATAAATATTTCTCTTGAGGCCACTCTGAAATGGTCCAAGTCCTAAGTAAATCTAAATCCAAGCTCCAGGCATGAGCAAGCAGGGAGATCATTACCTGGAGCAGCAGAGGGAGGGGAGCTCATGGGAAGGCACCCTTTTCCCAAGCTGTGGCAACAGATCAACAAGACCAGTCTGCTATCGTGCTGATGGGACTGATCCTCCCAGTTAGACCATGAGAACACCTGAATCCCTCATTTAACTGCTGTACCCTATTGGAGACGTCTCTTCACAGAGCTGTCACTTCATGTCCGTAACCAAGTCCTTACAGCATTTCACTCTTCAAGATATCTGAGCTGTGTCAGTATTAGCAAGTAGAACACACCAGCAGGACTAGATTTATGCAGTGAAACAGTTGGTAACAATCATCCAACATTCACATTATACATATCTTCAGGGAATTTTCCTGTAGATTTCTCAGCCAGTTTGGGAGGTTGAGCATCCATTGATAATTCCAGCTGTGCTAGGTGCAGTTCTAGAGCACAGCTGGCATCCTTCTGAAAGGAATCCAGTTTGTGTTCTCTGAGACTGCTCCAGGATGCTCAACTGGCATGTAAAAAGTGAAGATGTCTAAAAGACTCCCTGCAGCTGGGCACCCCTTGTCTCAGCTAAAACTCTGAGGCACTTTAAGAACAAGTCAAGTATCTAGAACCTTCAATTTGGAAATCACTCAACACAATTCTAAAGAAGAGTAAACACTATTACCATATTCTTACAAAATTCAGTCATTAAATTTGAAGGTACATAACTAGAAATAATGTTTCTTAATACCTGGTACTTTTTTTCTTAGTTAAAGAATATTCTTTGTAATTCGTTCAGCTGACAGAGAAAAGGAACTAGCTGACAGGGTAATTTTGTAGCTCTTTCAATTAGGGACTGTCTTCTCAAATTTCTGAAAGTCTGGGACACTTCTAGAATGTGTTTCCTTTACATATTCCCTGGAAACACTATTAAACAAGATGTTGGTTTAACTACCTCTTTTAAGCAGTACTGGCTTGTAGCTTTCTTGGTAATTAAATGTTGTTTGTTGCAGCAATAGTCCTTGATAGGCCTAGGTGCCTTTCAAATACGTAAGTCCCTGGCCTAGCAGACATAGACAGGATTAATACCTGGCTAGTCAATAAACAATGTCATTTATATGATGCAATAGTGGCTTCTCCTACCAAACTGATGGTTCATCCCTTGATATTTAAGAGTATATTGTACAAGTTAAGCACCAGTACTCAATGCTCTACAATATGTAGAATAAGAACCATATAGAGTAATGAAGGTAATAATCCATGGAATATAAAATAATATAAAAATATATAAAAATAACAAACTTCAGCATGATTGATTAGGCTGCCATTTAGGTACAGCTTGGTTAAGGATGGGATTTGGAGGAGTTCCATCACAAGAATAAAAGACAATAACAGAAAGCCCCAGACACAGCCACAATGCTTTGACCAAAGAGCACAAGTTACACAACACCCTTCCCTCCCAGTCCTCCCACACCTTGTTCCAGCTTTGCTTACCATTAGGCCATTTGTACAAAATGCTAATAGACTAAATGCAAATGCCTAGGTGCCTTTTCAGAAACTGTAGGGTATTCAACACATACATGTGAAGCAGGCAGACAGATATAAATGTCTCACAGGCTGCTTCCAGCAAATATTAACATCAGTAAAAATTGAATTTGCAAATCACATGTTTGGAGAATGGGATGCTGAGCTATATGATTCCATAGAACCTATTGACATTAACATTATGTACCTTGAGCATATAGCATCTTTAGAAGAAAATCTTAAGAAATCATCAAAATTGCTTTTGATTTTTTGACATTCTAAGATGCTAGTAAATTTTATACACATTATTATACAAGTTTGTAACAGCTTTCTCCCTGCAATAATAATGTTAATAGAAAATAAATCAACATTAATGAGTTTTAGACTGGAAATATTTGAAATTTTCCTGCCACTTCTTCTTCTATACTGTGTTAACTTTAGCTTCAGGTAACCTTGTTCTTTTTACAGCTGCCTTGATGATGTTACCTACTCTGTTTCCAATACTTTTTCTTCTCAGGTGTCACTTAAATTCTCTGATATTGAAAAGATGCAAGAAAAACGAAGATTATCAAGACAGTAACAGAAAGAGCCTAAATAGAAGGTTGCTTAAAAGGGCTACATTTGCCACATTTTTAATCAATCAGTTTAATTTAATCTCTCCCCTGCGTTCAATTTACCAGCAGAAAAGTAATTAAAAGGTTATCTCCATTTCATTAGTGAGAAAGAACAGTATTTCTCTAATTCTTTGTCAATAGTGTGGCCAACACAAAATAAAAAGGGAGGAAAACATCCAACATTCCACTGAGATTCAAAGCTGCATTTTGCTTTGGTTTTATGGCAGTGACAATTGTGCTTGCTCCCAAGTATAAGATGTTCTGAAGCATCCTGTTACTCCCAAAAAGCAAAGGAGGGTTGATACACATACTTGCAGAAAACCACTCTCAATACACTTTCAAAAACCCACTCTATAGTCAAATTATATAAAAGACAAATACTTTCCACCAATTAATACTACATGTGGGTTCTCCAGCAACAGGCACATCCAACCTGGTAAACTTTATAAAACACTCTTTTTTTTAAATTACTCAAATATATACACACATATGGGTGTCGCTTTCTTGAAAGTAAATGAAGACAAAATAACTAAATGAACATAAAAGGTACAGCTACACGGTTCCTCCCTACGGAAATAGCTTTCCAACCACATAAAACAATACATTGAAAACTGAAGGTTTAGTTCACTGCCTGTCCCTGAACTTCCCTCTGCTTTTACAGCAGAAGATGGGAAATGCTGGAAATTTGCAAGCTCCCCCAAAAGTAAATAATCATGGGAATTTTTTAATTTCTTCCCATACTTTCAAAGATGGGCAACACATGTGCAGACACAGTAATTAATCTAAAAAATATTCCTCAAAATTGTAATTTCAACTTTCTAGTA
This sequence comes from Strix uralensis, assembly GCF_047716275.1. Classification (NCBI taxonomy): domain Eukaryota; kingdom Metazoa; phylum Chordata; class Aves; order Strigiformes; family Strigidae; genus Strix; species Strix uralensis. The sequence goes on along the minus strand of NC_133972.1, from coordinate 129,312,559 downwards.
AAGAACAAGTAAATCACAGAGAACAGTTGTAAATCTGTTCAGCTCTGCAAACGGGGGTTTTTTCCCCCTTTTTTTGCCTTCTTTTTATGGTTTCATCTAAGCAGCTCTTGCATGTTCTGTAAGCAACTACAAGGTATATCATATATCAGTCCCTTTTTCTGGTATTTTTTATTACTTACATTTATTTGTTAAACATCCTACTTCCAGTTTTCACCATTAGTCATTTCACTGAGTCTTCTTACCCAATTATTATCAGCCTTTGTCTATTTTTCTCTCCCCTGTCATAGCTCTACCAAATGAGGGCTTCTACCTTCTATCCACATTTCACTGCCTATCTGCTGTCACCCACTTTCTCTCCCCTCCCCAAGCTCACATCAAAACTTTCTGTTGGGTCACTGTCTCAGATGCATAGGTCCAGGAATATTTTTTTTTAATTTCCTGCCTTTTTTTCCCATGCCATATCCATTGAACAAGTTCCTGAAAGACACTAGGCTGTAAGACTACCTTACTGTAGGTCATGATAGGCTAAAAAAACTAAGACCTCAGTGTTTGATGACAAACACATCATCATATAAGTTTCTGTTGACACTACTGCAATTATACTTTTTCTTATTTCACTATCTCTTTTTGATACATCAATATCTCTTTTACCCTTTCTACCTATCTTGACTTAAAAAATACCTTTTTTGCAGATTTTCAGGCTTGTTTTAGTTCATAGTTTTTCTGCATGGTACTGCTGTTTGGGCAGACTGGAGCATGGGGAGACAAGATCTAAAACCAGTTTTTCACTCTGCCACTGATGGCTACATGAAGTCCATCAAGTCTCCAAACTTCATTTTATCTGAGTATTTCTCTATGGAATGAGATCAGAGTTACTGATATACCACTGAAAAATGCTGATTGAATTACTCAGCTGACATTTTCATAGTCCACTTATTTTATACTCCCTCTGCTCCCATAGATTCATTGGTTTCCTATCTCATTTCTCTGCTTGGTTTTTTTTTTCTCTTAATCTTTACTGGTTTTGCTTACCTCAAAGAGATGTCTTAGTCATCTTTTCATGTATTTTCCCTCTGGTATGACAAGATAAAAAAATTTCTTTCATAATTACCAAAGTTTGTAAATGTTCCATAGCTGAAGGTCAACTTCAGTGCAGAAATAATAACCTAACCAAAATTCTGGTCTCTTTTTCCAATACTTTTTCCTAGGTGTTTAGTTATTAGCTCATGCACAATTTAACTAAATAAACCTCTTAATTCTTTCCCTCCCACCCTGAGCCAGCTCTTCTATCCATCAGTGCAACACTAAGTCTGTAAGACTGTAGATATTATTAACTGCTATATTGGCAGTTAGTATAACTCAGTTAATATAAACTCAGGCATATATATCCAGGCATGCTTATGTGCATATGCATATCTATACACATGCACACATCTACACACACATATATGTTTATATGCATGCACATACATGTGTACACCCACACCTATTTGTGCACAGATATACATGCAGTATGTGTGCAGGTGTTTTATTCTTTATTAGTGGCTTTTGGAACCTTCATTCATTACTTCATTTATGCACATTTTCAACAGACATGCTTTAAGCTACACTTTAACCACTACAACTGTCTTAGCATGGTTTCAAATGGCATGTGAGTTCACTTGAATTCAATTCAGAGACTCTTTGCAGGCCATAAGAAATGGAAAATAAGACTCAGCATAAAATAAATGTTAGATGAATTTTGCAGATGATTCATTTAAAAGTCTGATAAGAAATAATTTTTTATTTCTAACTGAAAGACTTCCAGAAGTCCATTTTGAACAAATACGTATACCAAATCCATACAGCTGAATGGGGCTTTCCAAGTTACAGCACTGAATAATGTAATTACTGAATTGTCTCCTGAATTTGAACATGACTGATTACACCTTACAGGGAAATAATAAGGCAACACAATTGATTCTTCTGGACATTTATAGTATTCCTTACGCCAATATACCTAAGAGTTAAGGTCTCATTCCACCTTCCTGAATAAATAAGTGTTTGTTTCAAATCATAAACTGTTATTCACAGGAAAATTGAAGTCTTCTATTGGTCCTTTCTCACATCTGCATCATACAGGAAACTAGATCGAATTTGAGACACTTCTGAAAACATTTTCAAAATTGAAGTGGTATATATTTTTTAAAAAGACAGTAGTAAAAATTTGTAAAATGTGGGTTTATAGTAAAAATGGTAAGAATAGAAAAACAGCTAGAAATAGGCCGTCCTGACCCAAAAAATCTATTAAGAGTTTTCATGTATGAAACATAACTTTTGCAGGATGTAATATTTCTACGTTATCAAGAGGAACAACGTTGTATATACCGATGAGCAACTCCTATTCTTTTTTTTTACAGAAACAAGCAGAACAAATATGTTCTGTTTACAAGTGAGATGTGTTATTTTCAACTGTGAGAGCAACAAACAAGTCAAAATCAGAAAGATAAGAAATCCAGGTTAGTAGGTTTTGGGTTTCATAATATCAGTTCAACATTCGCCCTGGAAAAAGATCTGCAATTGAATTTCGTCAGCCTCCCTGTTAGTTTTCCAGGAATTTCATCAGCCTCCCTGTTAGTTTTCCAGAAATGCTTTCCGCAGAGTCCACCTCACACTCTACAGTGACACGAGCTTCTCAAATGTTGAGAACAATTGTTAACAACAATTCTTGTCTTAAGGCTCCTCCCAATATTCAGAGTCTGGATTCAAGTGTGCTATGTACAGAGGGCTAATTTTCCAAATTATTCAGGCTTCACATAATGGCTGATAACAAAATACTTGAGTTCCATCATATTTAATTCTATATCCAGCATATTTTATCTCACTTGAGCTTCCTAAACTTTTTACATCACCGGGCTAAAATCTTAAGTACAGGTTTTCATAAAATTTACAAAATTTTCTGACTCAAAGTAACAAGAGAAGACATTTTATTCCAAGATTTCAACACTTCTTCAATTTTTAAAGTTTCTACTTTTAATTTTAGAAGCCTCACCAAACTACTTAATAGTGTGCATTGTCTGCAAGGGTATGATTCTTTCTATATATCTAAAATAACCATTTTTATTCAGTACCTTTTTAACAATCACATATCTAATCTAGAGGGGAAAAATGAGTTCAACTTGACTTAGTCTGCATGTAATAATAGACATCCTTAGTACAGCAATATAAATATAATTCATGAGATACAAGCCTTGTGTATAGAAAACTCTAGTGTCTAGTAGCTAACAATGAATTTACAACAATTCTATGTCAACCTTTATAGAAGCTTTGTAAATCTCTCAATCTTAACCAGAGCATTTTCTGTAACCTAGTTTAAAACATCCTCAAAGCAGGAATAGGTAAAGAAATATATACATGCTCTAGGATCACAGTCTCTGGGGTTTTTCTTCTCCTCCTAAAGGGCACTTTGTTGTATTGTATATCTCAACACTAGGCATACTTCAAAATTGCCTTTTCTTCTACATGAAAAACAACAGCAATGAGGAAAAGTAGACACTATTCAAGAGAGAAACAAGCACTGGGTATTCAGCAAAAAATGATGGCTTCAGAAGCACCACTTTTATCTTCTACGGTTTCAGCAGTCTTCAAAAAAGTATAAAGACTTCATAAATGTCAGATTTCTGCCTTAAACCATCCCAGAGGTTGTGAAGTTGAAGCTAAACAGCAACAGACCTTATGCTTGGCTCTGGGACTCAAACTTATAGCACTGAGAAGACGGTTTTATTTGTGTAGATTTATTTTTCATCAACTTGGACAAAATCCAGTGCTATTTCTAAAGCCAGCTAGGGAGCAACAAGAATACAGACACCTTAGAACAACACCTGAATCCCACACAGTCATTGTGGTTGATCATGTTCAGTACATTTCTGAAAGATGGGGGAAGTGAAGAGTGGTTTGTCCTTGGAGACAACTTCTCTTGAAGAGGGGGACTATAACAAGAACCACAGTTCCGGTCCAGCTCTCAGACAGTCCTTTCTATTAAACATAAAACTGATCTTGAACATATGGTTCCAAATACCTGTCTCTCTTCAAGCTTTAAAAACAGCACCCTGCTCTTCTAATAAATAGAAGCAGGTAAAGTACAATGGGAGTATCATCTTCATTGTGCGCATTTCATATTGTTTTGCTGGTCTACATTCACAATATAAAAAGAAGCATTGGAATTGCTATAGAAATAAGTTAGTGTACCTTTATTAAAAGCTTGAGAATTCTTAGACTATTTGAAACTGGGCAAACCTAGCTTTCTAAACCCAAAAGCTTTAGAAGATTGAGTCTGAGTTAGGGGCTTATGCAGTTACTAACAGCATTCTCACCAAAATGGCAGCTAGGTACTTGTTAAATAATACTTCATACCAGATGTTAAATTCAAATAAAACAGTTGCCTGCGATTTTATGAATTCCACTAAATAAGTTTAAAAAAAGCTTAGGAAGACACCATGGAAATTTATGCAACTATCATTGTCACAATGGTATTTTAATCACAAAATAAATTAACAGCAACTGGAAACTATAATTTTTTTTTTCTTTTTTTTTCCAAAACATCAACGTGAGCACACCTTGGCTTTTAAGAAACATTAATGACAAGTCAGTGAGGCTAACAGCAAAAGTCAATCAAACAACCATTTACATCAGAGCATTTGCAAGAACTATATATAGTTCTTCTCTTCGAAGAGCTGCTTTAGGCAGCTGTCTTTACCCAATCCTTTCCCTAGTAAGAATCATGTACTCTAGCATGTGGGATTCATTAGGAACATTTTTTTGTTCCTTTCATGAGGACCAGTCTCTTCACATTGTCTAAGACAAGACAATTCCACTCATAAGGAATTTTTTTCCTTTCCTTTACACTTAGGGAAACTGTAGTCATTTAAGTGTTATTAAAAACTACGACAAGTACACTAACATTGTAGCAAAAGGTCTGTATTCACATATACAACAGCAGTATCTTGAAAATACTCTTTAAACAGCTTAGCTGAATCCCCTGCCCTTAACTGCCTGAAGACCAAAGTCCTTCATGCTGTCCTCTAAGAAACTTCTCCCTTTGCTGCTATCCCTCTTTTCAAAGTGACAAATTTGCCTGAGGTTTGCATTAGAAAATCTGGATAAATCATCATTGTGTTTTTGTATCCACTTATCTGCTTACCTCTCTAGCTCACAAAAAAGGGATGATGTGTATTATATTTAAATCAGGGACTACCATACGCAAGACAAAAACTTAGGTTTCTCTAAAACTGGAGACTTACCTACAAGTTGCAAACAAAATGTGTTTAGGTCCCCCTCCCTTCCTTTATTTTACTGTTCAGTTATATAGAAAATGGTTGAGGTCCTGGGCATCTTATAAACCAGTTAAGTGACCTTCAGCAATACTACGATTGACAAGGATGATTTTTTTTTAAAGCTTAAATACAAAATGTAATTCATCCTCTTCTAATGTTTGGGTGAAACTGTGCACTGTTTGGAGGAACACATACCAGTTTCTTAGAAGGTATTACTGTTTAACACACTAACATCACAAAAGAAACTTCAACAAAATTGAAGTAGGGGCGTATAAGTGGATTAAAAGAAGATATTGACCTAAAAAGAGTTCACAGCTGGATAAAGTCATCTCAGGTTGAGAAGAGAAGCTACTACTGCTGGCCACCTTCAGCCAAGATTCCTTCAGCAGCATTCAGAGGCAAAGCAGTTAGGTCAGGTATGACAGGCTTAATGCTGATATGACATACTAACAGTTTGGGAAATAACCAGTGATACACCTAAAGGCGACCAGAATTTTTATGTGTGAATACATGCTTGTGGTTGTTTTGATTGAGTGGGCAAGTTTGGGGTTTTTTTAACAGAGATGGTTGCTTTTGGGACTTTTCTTTTTTTTTTTTTTTTCCCTCAGAACTAGAGTTTTCATATTCCTGGAAATTCTGCTTTATTTAGAGAGGACAAAAAGTGGCTTCCCTGTTGCTCCCTTAGAAGGATTTTATTGGATGTACTTTCGCTTTGCAAAGACATAGACTTCTTTGCACTCCACTTCTGAACTATTCAACCCTAATTTGTTATTAGGATCTAATTGGCTTTTTTCTGCATATTAAACCAAAGAATAATAAAATCCAACGTATTCTAGTAGAAGGCTTATGCAGATAGTCAGCAGCTGAGCTCTTTTTAAAATAGAAAAGAGAAAGAATAGAAATACTAGGAATTTAAGAACACCTTTTACAATGGCCATCAATAAAGAACAGCAAAATCAATTTCTTTAAAAAGATGAACAAATTCAACTTTTCAGTTCATCCGGCAGTAACAGAATTAGCAGGCAAAAGGAATTATTTTAAAATATTTTGGGAGCTGGACAAGAATAACACCTATTTTCTAAATTATTAAAGACTAATTCATGTGTGCTTTGTTAAAGTTCCAGCAGGCCAATGTAGGAGCACAGTTAAGTTGAATACACCACATATTAATACATGACATCTCTGGAGCCTGAAGAGTCACTTTGAATTCTGTCTCAAAAAAGGGCTTTAGTTTTGTTTGATAAAACTACCATTTTTGTAAATACTAGCTCATGTATTAGGACTAAGAGTCACATTTAGAGCGAAAACTTTTTATTCTTTCTTTAAAATAGAATTTGGGGATTTCTTTATTTGGACTCTTTCCTTCTAAGAACCTGAATTAATAAATACATAGCTAAATTTCAAGTAGTGTCTGCTTTTCTAATTCCCCTCTCAGAAAGAATTGAAAATTATGAGGATTAGCAACAGAGATTATCACATGTATGAAATGCTTCCCATAATAGTATCAATGAAACAAAGCAGGACTTTTCAGCTGAGGAGACAGATAAGGGGGGAGGATATCATACAGTAACTTTGTATGGCATAGAGACATTCAATAGCAAATAGTTGGTTTTCCATCTTTCATAATACAGTCACTAGGAAACAACTAAAAATTACTGATACAGTTTCAAAACAAAAGTACTTTTCCTTACTGTACACAGTTAATCTGCATAGTGACTTTAATGTCATAAAAACTTGACTGCAAAAGAATTGAGGCAGCTAAATTTATTCTGTATCATACCTCATACAATGCAGGCGGTCACGTATGATGTGAATGAAGACCAGAAACCATTTTATCACCTTAACTGTGAAGCAATAGGCTTCTGTGTATATCAGTCAGAGCAATTGAAATGTTACAGAAATTATGGAAGTTTTTTATGAAATTTTTAATTTGAGGAGATAAGTCAGAAAACAAAAATTGCTTTCTTGAACTGCATATTCAGCTAATCTTGTTTCATTGCTCAATCATTCATTTTCTAAAATTATTCACTCAAAACAAATTTAAGTTTTCCACTACTTTGTTATGCTTGAGAAATATTATCATCTACCAAATTAGAGTAATGCATTTTGTTACATGAGCTTTCATTTGAAACATACTTTAAAAGATGAACTGCTTCCTACTTTGAGAAACAGAAACAAAGAAAAGGCCCAAAGACTTGATGGGGGGTTTGTTGTTTTTTTCTTTCTTTATTCAGAAGATAACATGTCTTGATAAGCAAGAGCTTCCAGAGAATTTTGTTCTCCCATCCAGCCAAACCCCTCCAGTGGAAGATATTCCCTGCTTACATCATCTTCCTTGGCTTAAACTCAGCCCTACAACCAAGTAAATGTACAATCCATTCAGACACATGCTTCAGCCTGAGAAGCTGCATGTAACTGAGGACAACACAGGTATTGGCATTATTAGCTATCATACCTAGCACAGACAAAGTTCATCAGGAATATCAGGCATTACTAACCATCGGAGCTTCAGAATTATTATAAAGCCTCTGGTACAGACTGAAGTTTGTTTAGTGATCTCTGCTGCTCTGCCAGGGGACCAACATGTAGCTAAACACTGAAAAGGATACTCATAAAGACTGTCTTTATCTTGTGGAGGTATCTTTAGGCTGCAGTCTGCAGCAGAGTTCAACTTCTTCCTAGGCAGCTCTAAGAAGGATCTGAACTCCAGCAGCTTTGCCTTAGACATTAAAAAGCAGACTAGAAGTCTAGGACGATATGCCTTCTTTAATCAAAATTAGCATTTTTGACCTCTGCCTCCTAATTTTTCCATGATGAACAGGCACAAATGGAAGAGATTTCTCCTGTAAAGTAGTAAGATTTTCTATGCAAAGAAATAACTTACCTTTGCCTCTTTCCAGACAGCTCTCTCCTATATAGCATGTCCATGCATGTTTCTCAACTCTTAATTCCCCAACATTCACTTGGAAAACAATTTAAAAAAGGTAAGTTATGCCTCAGTTCTTCTGTACATATCTTTTTGATATGATAGAATTTGGTCACTCCAGTACATTCCCCGAACAGTCTCCCACAAGGATCTTCCCAGAAGGTTTGGAAGAAAACACATTCCCAGAGAGACTGTCAGTTGTGGAGACAGTCAATGTGGCTACAACACTAGCCATAGTACTAATCAAAAAAGAAGAAAAAAAATACAGACTACCAAATAAAAACAAGGGAACAACAACAAAGAAGATCTCAGCAGACCAGGCACAGATACTGCCAGTGGACACAGCAATATCTGAACCAGTACTGCCATGTGAAAACCTGCATTGATATGACTCATTTCCAATAAACTACTAAAAATGATTTCAAAAAAAAAAAAAAGATCAAGAGTCAGCAGATTAAATGTATTACATAGGAATATCCCTGTAAGCATCAAAAAGCACAAATAAGCTACAGATGTAGTGATAGAAAGAGACAGCCTTTAGATCCCAGATTTATTATGCTTAAATACTGGATGTTAAAACACCAAAAATACTTTCTCATGAGGGAAAAAAAAAAAAATTGAAAGTAATGTATATATGGAACATTTTCTCAAAAACTTATCATAGATCTAGTGAATATGGCTAAACAAGATACATACTTAAAATTAAGTATTTAACAAAGTCCTAGTAAACATCAAAGACACTACTTCTAGGCTGATATTTAGTAACTTGCTAGATGCAGGAGCTTCATGTTCACATCAAATTTTTTTTTCTATTTGCAAAATAAATTTTAAGTTATACAACTGCAGCAAGACAACTTTTTGCATTCAAAGTATTTCCCTCCTTTGCATCCCAAAAGTGAAGCAAAATGCCTTATGCAGTTGGAAGAACATATTTTTAAACTCTTTATTTACAATAAAACAACCAGTATATCTATAATGGGATATAGAACTATCAAATTATTTTTTGCTTTATATTATGGTTTACTCTGTCTAAACAATCTGAAGCTTGTAAATGAGAATAGCAGTCTTTTAAACAAGTTTACCACTTATTTTGAGAAAGTGCAAATAATCACATCAGAGGAAGAACAGGGCTGAACTAACTGTTCATATTTTCTGTCTGCATCTTTTGGGGGGTCAGAGAAGGAGGAAGGGAGACCACCAAGAATATAAGTGTTTTGTTTTCTTTTTTAGATATAATTATGCTTTGTCATTTTACAGGGGAAAAAAATAGTCTGTTAGTGTAGAAGCATTAATTGTATAACAGTTTTGTGGATCTTTTTCTCAGTAAAGATAAGACAAGAGTCAGCATTTCACTGGTATAGTTAAACATACTAAGGTGCCCGAGAGGACTCTTTCCCAACAGAACAGCAGGGGGTGCAACAAATACTTGAAGCTAAACCTTGTTGTTCACTTTGGGGAGGTAAAGTGATAATCACAGAATCACAGAATCATTCAGGTTGGAAAAGACCCTTGGGATCATCGAGTCCAACCATCAGCCCTACTCTACAAAGTTCTCCCCCACACCATATCCCCCAACACCTCATCTAAACGACCCTTAAATATGAACACTGGCAACTTCTTCATTCATACACTTTCATGCAGTTCAGTAGCAGCGCAGTGCAAGCAGAATCTGTGTCCAGATGTTACATGTCACTGTGTCCTTGTCCAGACACCTCATGACATTCTTGTGTTAAGAACACATTTGCCATCTCTCTTCTTTTCTACCCCAGAATTAATTGCTGATAAGTCTTAGTGTATGGCATTTTATGAGTAGATGAGATCAAACCCACTAAAATATTTAATATAATAATAAACCAACAACATTAATTAAGATAAATATACACAGAATGAAAATCTGTAAGGACTTTCACAGACTGTGGCACAACTCAGGACTCCCAAGAAGACATGCAGCAGGGGGATTCTTTTTTTGGAGATCATGAGTACATTAACCTGCCTATATAGTGTATTGGGTGTGGACTTGTAAATGTCATTGGTTTTAGCTGAACAACTTCCCCCTGTTTTGTTCTGTTCAATTTCCTCATCTTCATTTTCAAAAATAGCTTCTCTTGCTTTCATTCAAGGAAAAAGGAAACGTGGCTGCACAGAAGTGTTTATTTAAAATCAAATCATGTTTTATGGTTCTTAATTATTTCTTTCCCTTTTTTTTTATTTCATGAGGATGAGTGTGTCCACCTTCATTCTCCTAATAAGTTTCCATTGAGCATAAAAAAAATTCTAGTCCCACCACAGGAAACCCTGTATGTACAGCAAATAGAAATTAAGAGTTTTATTTCTAGAAAAAAAGAAAATATTAAATATAATTCAAAGTTTCATTGGTTTTTTTTAAACCCCACCTTTTTATTTGCTTACTAATGCAGAACTCATTATACTAAGTAAAGGTATATAACTCAGCTGTACAGAAATGTCAGAGATCCAAGTAGATAGAAATAACAGGAAAACTGTCAGAAGCATAAAGAAGCCTGCATTTTCCTGAGAATTGCAGAAGTTTTCCACTGAAAGGTCTACCAACCAAGCAGATGGGAGGAAGAAGAAGCAGTATCAGGCACATACTTCTGGCTACCTGAGGTGTCCTTCAATGCTTACAGAGAGTTCAGAGAACAGTAGAGTTTATCAATAATGAAAAACTTCTAGTGATCTTTGCATCACAGAAAGTATCTTTCTTTAAATTTTTTTTAAATTAAAGCTAGTTTGCAATTCACTAACTATTCTTGGGATTAAAATTTTCCAAGAAATGTTATCATTTTATTTTTTAACACAGAATAACATAATTTTGAGTCCATGATGCAACAGTTATGAATTCATTTTTTTCAGAGGTCCTATGATGTGCAATTACTATTGTTTAAGAACTAGATCATAAAAATTTATGACAAAATTACAGTATTCATCAGTATCCCATGGTATGAAATCATTTGAATCTGTATGGAATAAACTTGCAAATCTTTAGGTAGCAAGATGGACAAATTGTTTAACCATAAAAATATCAGGGTCCTAAAATTAAATTTGATACAGAAGAGTGATAGGACTGTCTTTCGTAAAACACAAATTTCAGTTCTCCTTGACATTCCTCCTTTAACACGATAACAGAGACCCAGAGACCAAAATAATTCTGCTGGAAAGGGAATATTCTTATTTGCTTTATCCTCACTATCCTTCATTCCTGTGTACACAAGAACATGCTCTTGTATGCTCAACAGCTCTTGTGAGCTCTTGTGAGCTGCTGAGAAACAGTTTTTAATTGCATATAGCAGGGACAATATAATGATTTCATTTTACTCTTCAAAGCTGTGTTATTAGAAGTGAACTATACCTATACAGCACATAAATCTTGGAACACCAACCAACTTAGAAACCACAATGCTATCTGCTCTTGCCTTAGATCATTTTCTGTAGGATGGGAAGCCTCAAAGTACTTTGAGTTCCTGTTACCTCTTCCACAGGAGGCAGGAGGTCCACAGAACTATCCTGCTTACAAACTGCAGAGCCCTTTCTCTCACTGAACACCTGGGCTTTTTGAGCAGGACCCTGAAACAATTTCAGTTCAGTTTAAAAAAAAAAAAAAAAAAAAAAAAAAAAAAAAAGTAAGCCTAATATTGCTGAACAAAGCCTGGAAATTAAGTCTCAAAGAAAGATGGCTCACAAAAAATAGGTGAGATGGGGTAGAATTATGAGGTGTTGTACACAATTCTTTTCCTGCTCAATGTGTGCTCAAAGGTGAGTCCTTGCTTCCAGGCATCTCAGCAACTTTTTCAGTTGCAGTGAACTGCAGTATCCTCTGGCCCCTGGGAAGATCTGAGTCACCGCCGAAACCTGCCTCTGCTTCTCACTGCACTCTGTTTAAGCAAGAGCTGTGGACTCCCAGCTCAGAATGGTGACGTTTGCCTCTCTTACCTTTCTGTCTCTGGCAACTTCTCTGAGCACAGTGCCTGAAGGAAAGAGCAGTCTCCACCCTCCAGTGGGCTTTGCAGGTCTGGATGCCTAAAGAAAAACAAATATAAATTTAGAAAAATAAGTAAAAGAGATAGAAAGCCCATCACAAATCTTTACAAAAATATCCGTTCCAGTAAGCTACTTTACATATATAGATATCAAGAACAATACTGAGCTGCAATGCAAATCCCTGTCCAGAAGAAAGACTTGTCCCTTCTTGCAAAATTATGATCCTGCCCAAATACCGCCTGAGAGCCCTTGACTTGGGTCACGTCCAGACCTACCACCTGTGCCACACTGCCACCGAACCCAGCTGCACACAAGTGTCAGCCACTCCTGAGCAAGGCTTCCCCCAACACCAGCTGCCTTCTCCTGGGACCACCAACCTGCCCAAACACCCTCCAGTCCACCTCACCTGCCTTACAACAAGCACCAGTTGCTCCTGGGCAGGGCTTTTTTCTGTGAGGCACCCCTATCCAAGGGCGTCTTCTCATGGGGGCAAGGGGTAGGTGCTGGCCATGGGCACCCAGGAGCAGGGAGGAAGGTGCTTTTCCTGCTGCCATGCACCTTCCAGTGTACAAGGCATTGCAGATCCACAGGAGGAAACAGGGCAGCCTCAGGGGGTGCCCAATGCTGCTGACAGGACTGGCAATGCCCTGGGCTTTAGGAAAACAGTTGCATTAAAAAAAGAGGAGCAGCTTTCTAGCTGCAGGCCACTTAGAAAAAAGCTATAGAGAAAGAAAAATGTGGATTTTTTTTTAGAAAGCGATTTGTAGGTTTGCTGATTGCTGGCCTGGATAGAGAATGCTTTTTGTGGGGTAGCTTAGAAAAAAGATCAGTGCAAGCATAAAACTTCATGTCAGAGTTACTGTAGCAAAATATAACCTACCAATTTCTTTTTTAAAATCACCTTTCATATGAGGCTTTATTGATTTTTTTCTTCTGTTTCTGTTTTAAAATGTTCAACAACTACTGGTATCTCCTTAGCCAGCCCCCATTTTCAAAGTACCTTCAAAGTTATTTTTAGACATACTTAGCTCTTCTTCAGATATGACTTAAATAGATCTCTAGGGCCTAAATTCATAACCTGAGTAGCTTTATTAAAGTCAATGGCATTATTCCAACAAAGTCTTGTCATCTGTATTTTTCTTCTATTTCCATCTAAAGGCAAGTACTGTTTTCATCTGTTAGTGACATGTATATATGTATATACATACATAGTTATACAGAGAATAATGTACTAAGCAGACAACCTTGTAAGAGCAAGATTACCCCCTAGAACTGACAGAATTGTTATTTTCAGTTGTGATGCCTTCATTTTAAATATAAACATTTAAACTCATTGATATTTATCAGAATCAGCATTAATATCATACTGAATTAGTTGTTGTTACTGTCTTAATTTTAAAACAAAGCTCAATTATTATTAACTTTACAAGATGTTTCCCTTAATAGGCAAGGCATTTGGATCTTAAATGGCCATTTATGCCTGTCCCTTTTTCTTTGCTATCCATGGAGTCTCCATTTTTATTGACATATTGGGAAATACAGCATATACCAACACTCTTCACTTCATGTGTTACACCACATGCAGAAGTTCTACTGTGTTAATTTGGCTAACACTAATAATACAGCCAAACTCATAAGAATGTTCATCTGTGGTTTAGTTTGGGATTGTTAGTAGAAGATTTTGATTGCAGAAACAGTGAAAAATATGTAAGTAATTTGCTGAAACAGGGAACTAATTTCTTCAGGTCTGTGAAACTGAATTTACTGTGTCTTTTTAATAGACTGATTATATGTGGTATTTCACCATTAAAGGGAATGTATTTCTGAACAGTTCTAGAAATTCTGAGATATCACTGAGGTGGAAAAGAGGATTTGGTGTTCAAAACAGAAAACAGATTAGAAAGAGTCTCGTTGCTGAGGTTTTTTTTTCTTCCTGAGTATTCAGTAAGAAGTCACTGTAGTGATGAGGCGTTGGTTAAAACATGGCTAGCAATTGCCTTTGATATTTTTCTTTGATTCATGATCTGTTTCTGCCCTGGAGAACCAAGGACAGATGTTGGTGCTGGGTAGCTCTGTTGCATCTCAGGCATACGTTGTTGGTATATTAGTGCCTATATAAAGCAGAGGAATTATCTGGCAGCTTAGAAAGGACAGAGAAAACCTTGATGCATTAGGTAACCCTTAAACTTGGAAACACTCCCCAGCCTCCAGTCCTGGAAATAAATATCAGATGTATCCTGATTAAATGTTGGGATGAGACCCAGGAGTCCACCATGCAGCCTTTCAGGTTTGCTTACCCTTCTCCTGCTTTTCTCCAATGCCCTGGTTTCTTCTGGATGAAAACCCAAGTATACGGATGGCATCAAGTGCCCTCTGACAGGTCTCCTGTTGTGAACAAAAGTGTGGGACCAGAAGTGCAGGAAACTCTGTAAAACACTTTCCTGCCCCACAGTTTGGACATAGCACTCTTATCAGCTACCAGTTTAGGAGCCAGGACCAGTCAAAGGAAAGTATATCCAGAAGTGTTCTACAACACAGCTATAGCTGTGAACTTTTACAAGTGGTAACTAATAGGAGATTATTAAATAGCTCCTATTTGAATCAGGAAAAGCTCTTACGCTGAGTGCATTCAGGCATCTGTTTATCACTTGTATATCACCAACTGATTCCTTGATTGTGGCTGAATATTTGACTCATGCTTTGTAAATGTGAGAAAATAGACGAGGGCAGGAAGGGGTCCATTTGGAGAGGTTTTTGGTTATTTTTGCACCCCCCTGCATTACTGTTTCCTTCTATACTATCAAACTTACATATAAAATATATGAAATTAATCTCTGTTGCCTCCTTGAAATTTTGTATTCTCCTGCAAATAGCTCTACCAATCAACAGAGTTGTGTTTTAGCAACAATTTTCCAATAAATGGAGCCAATGTTCAGAGCAGAACAAGAAAAATTGAAAAGCATCTCTAGAAAACTTATAGCAAGACATTAGAGATACTCAGGCAGGAGTACAGCAATGAAAATGAAACTTTTTAGGCTTCAAACACAGTCATATGGCTGTTCTCCAGTTCCAAAACCAATCCAATGTGTCCCCTTAGAGTGCAGTGGAGTGATCTGGGAATTACTCAGACAGTTAAACAGACAGTACTGAGGAACAAAGTGTGCCTGTGTTTGTTTTACACTTCAGAAACACCTATAATTGACAACAGCAATACCCAGGGGGTAGGGAATGTAGTGAATTATAGTTCTCTGTAGGCATTAGAAATGTAAAGTTTAATTTTTCTTATGCTGGCAAGCTGTAAGTTTTGGGCCATTTAAATTTATGGAATAATGTGCTCTTAACTGTTCATAGCAAGACTTACTTCCATCAAGGAGCTATGTATGAAGTGAAACATTTGAGTTAAACTTGGTTAATATTACTCCAGCTCCAAGACTGAAAAACTTCAACACACATTTTCATTACACACAATTTTTGTTCTGTCAGATGGATAAAGCAAAAGCAGAAATGTTAAACACCCTGCTGAAATTAATATGGCTTTATGTAAATGTATTTTTATTGAAGCTAATTCAGCAAATACATACTTTCCTGCCAGAAACATTACTCATCTCATAGGACATATTTTCCTCCTGACAAGAAAGGTTGGTATTCTGCTTCTCACTGAGGCTTCATAACTGGGAGGGAGTGGATTTATTTTTCATTATGTCCTTGGAAAACCTTAACTGAAAGACCACCAGACTTCTTATTTGACCTGGCCAGGCTTTCTTTTTCATTATTTTTGATGAATTTATTTACAGCCATGTAGTGGGTTGACCCTGGCTGGATGCCAGATGCCCACCAAAGCCACTCTATCCCACCCTTTCCTCAACTCGATGGGGGAGAGAAAATACAAGGGGCTCGTGGGTCAAGATAAGGGCAGGGAGAGATTACTCATGAATTACTGTCATGGGTAAAACAGACTCGACCTGTGGAAATTACCTTATTACCAATCAAATCAGAGTAGGATAATAAGAAATAAAACCAAATCTTAAAACACGTTCCCCCCAGCCCTCCCTTCTTCATGGGTTTAACTTCACTCCCAAATTTTCTCTACCTTCTTCCCCGGAGTGGTGCAGGGAGACGGGGAATGGGGGTTGCAGTCAGTTCATCACATGTTGCCTCTGCCTCTCTTTCCTCCTCAGGGGGAGGACTCCTCACACTCTTCCCCTGCTCCAGCATGGAGTCCCTCCTACAGGAGACAGTCCTCCATGAACTTCTCCAACATGACTCCTTCCCATGGGCTGCAGTTCTTCATGAACGAGGTGGGTCCCTTCCATGGGGTGCAGTCCTTCAGGAACAGACTGTTGCAGCGTGGGTCCCCCACAGGGTCACAAGTCCTGCCAGCAAACCTGCTCCAGTGTGGGTTCCTCTCTCCACGGGTCCACAGCTCCTGCCAGGAGCCTGCTCCGGCACGGGCTTCCCACAGGGTCACAACCTCCTTTGGGCACATCCACCTGCTCTGCCGTGAGACCCTCCACGGGCTGCAGGTGGATTCTGCTTCACCGTTAACCTCCATGGGTGCAGGGGCACAGCCTGTCCCACCATGGTCTGCACCAGGGGCTGCAGGGGAATCTCTGCTCCGGTGCCTGGAGCACCTCCTCCCCCCTCCTTCCTCACTGACCTTGGTGTCTGCAGAGTTGTTTCTCTCACATATTCTCACTCCTCTCTCTGGCTGCAGTTGTGCAGCAACTTTTTCCCCTTCTTAAATATATTATCACAGAGGCACTACCACCATCGCTGATGGGCTCAGCCTTGGCCAGCAACAGGTCCACCTTGGAGCCAGCTGACATTGGGTCTGTCAGACATGGGGAGGCTTCTAGCAGCTTCTCACAGAAGCCACCCCTGTAGCTCCCTCTGCTACCAAAACCTTGCAACACAAACCCAATACAAACATGCGATTAAGAGTTGAATTTTACAGCCTGGACAATCTAGTATTTTTTGCTAATAGAAGTGTCCACCACCATTTACTGTTGTGCAAACACAGGTGATGCATTGGTGAGTTTGGCACATTACTCATTTTAAAAGACATTACAGCTATTCACACCAGTTAGGTCAGAGTCTCTAGGAAACAGCTCTCACTTTATTATATAAATTATAAATGATCCAAAATATTCTACAAGTAGAATTTTTAAATGGATGTATTTTCATTCAATTGCATATTCACAGTTTTATCTGGGAATCATACAAGTGCTTAAAACTAGTAAGAAAAAGTAACTGCAATAAACCTGAATGAAATGCATGTTATGATAATTTCGAAATAAGGATTTTATTTATTCTCAGAGACAATTGATTGAATTGGTATTCATATACCTAATGTCAGGATAACAGCAGAAGATATTTAAACTGAAATGAGAATTATTCTGGAAGGAATTTTTGGTAGTCACAATTTTCAGAAATGTCTGAAAATGTCTGCAGTTTTTCCACAGTTATGACAAACAGCTTTATTTTTTCATTTCAGAGGGAATGATGGGATTCTTACAGCTAGTGAGCACAGCCTAAGATTTGTGCAGTTTTCAGTGCATGAACTGTAGTACTTTCTGTAAAGAAGTCTGCTCTGATTTTATGCTGCGTGTCTAAATCCAGACAATGTTGAACTCAATTGTGAATCCTAAACCACGATCTAAATCTCATCAGTATAAAACCGGACTACTGACTTCATTGCTACTAGTCTTACACAACAAAAAAGTGTGACTCTAAATCTTCACCGATAATGTCCCCTTCCCAGCTATTTTCTATCTATACTAATACACAGAAAAATTAGCTTCATTAATTTCTTCTCTCATGTCTCCCTCCTTCTCTATTAGAACCTTAGGCTGATATGTTATGCTAATCAACTTACATGCAATTGTTTTCTTGGCCTGGAATCTCAAAAGCATATGATAGTAACAGAATACTATAAGGTTTCATGGTAGATGGAGCTTCAGCCTGTCTTATGCATGAATAAAATGCTAAGCATCTGCTGAGTATCCAGGACAGTCACTGAAATCAGTGAGGCACATCTCAGAAAGGGAGGTTTCTTAGTTTTTTCCTCTTCTACCTTTTACATTGTACTGCCTTTTATTTCTCTAATAATCTCTTTTACTTATTTTGGTATTTCACCATTTTGTGCAAACTCATGAGCAACTGTATATTTTGCCATCTTAGAGAATTCTGCTCCCCATAGTTCATTTTCATTTATTAGTTGTCACTGTTACAGACATACTTTGACTTTTTCAGGGTTTTTTTCAGTAAAAAACTTAAGCCTACAATGCCACTTCTTTTTCAGTTTCTATTTTGTCTAACTTGTGTCTGAATAAACTAATCTCATATTGAAATATTTGTCTCCTGAGCCATCTCCTGTACTTCTCAGAAATAAGAGAAATACAGTATGTAAAAAATTCACTATGAAAATTTAGTTTGTTTATTTTTTCTTTTTTTCAGCCTGTTCAAGTGCCAAGTCATACTGTAATTTCTATTTAGGCATTTCATTTTCTGTGACTTAGGAACTACTTGCAACATTTAACAAGGGTCTTCAGTATTATCTTAGTATGTCATCTACCCAGGGTAATTGCCACAAAGGAATACAGATCTTGTTTTCCTACCCTCTACAGAGGGTATTTTCCACTACGCTCTATAGAAACTGTGGATATTGTTGTAACCAGGAAGAGTCCATAAAATTCCATCATAACCTGTTTTTCATTCAGCCCAAGTGGAATTTGTCTTTTCTGGCTTTAGATATCTGCAGTATAGTCATCTTTATCTGAGCTAGTCAACTGAACTACTTTTATAGTCCATTGGGATAAATTGTCAATCCTAAAGTAAAGTTCCTCTGACCCATGTCATCTGTAATAGTATGACATGAATTTCACATTTGAAGTATCTTTGTCCTTACAGTAACTGTTTAGAAAGATTCCTAGGGAAACATTATGGATGTCTACACTGTGTCAACAGAATTTCTTCTTCTTTCTCATGTCTGAAATATTCCACACCTCTAGTTGAGCCATGCAATAGACTGGAGAATCTCACTGTTTTATTTTGTTTCTTCTCCCAGAGTTGAAATTACTGCTAGTGATACATGAAACCCTTTCAGTGACATCTGCCCCTCTGTACATGAGATAGTTCTAGTCTTCTCCAAACTGCTCCCTCCTGCAGAGACCACACAGGCATCTGCATACATGCCTCTGGGGGAAGAATACATGAAGGCAACATGGCCAAGGTTTTGTACATTTCCACTCTATTCTAGCCTTCAACTGCTTCTGCCCATACTGGGCAAACAGTGGTAACCTACTGAGCCATATGTGAAACAAGCCATTATACTTTTCTCATTTAAAACTAAGTGGACTTGCTAATCTAATTTCCATGTTGACTTCACTTTGGACAGAAAAGATGGGTGAGATGTTTTAATTAGCAGGTCCATTATGCATACTGCAGTATCAAATAACAAATGTACCTTCAGCTAATCAGTATGCTGTTCTGTAGCTTTCTTTACATAAGCATCCCAGCCTTCCCTTCCAATATCAAGAGGCTGTCATTTTGAATGAATGGTTCAAATGATTCTTTGGTGACTCTTTTTAGAGGCACAATAGAATAGGTAACAGCACAAAAACCTGACATTTTGAGATGCTGTACTCTCTCTTTACCTAGTGCACTCTATGAGGTCCAATTGTCATCTTCCAGGACCATCTACCTATGAATATATTTCCTATCATTGATCTGAGGAGGATATATAGCTAGTGAGTTAATTATGCAGTTAGATCATGTACTAATTAAAGTGACTGTGAAGTGTTGGCCTACTCCTGCAAAAAAATAGAAGGCAGAGATTTAATAACAGTCCTGCTAGAAGATTCTGAAATAATGAAGATCATAAAGAACTACTTCATTTGATATTTTATTACATACTATGGTGGGGAAAGTAAGTAGTCAAATGGTCTAGGAAGCCTCTAAGGCTGCAATAATGGGAAAAATTATTAGCATTGGTATACTTAAAAAGAGAGGAAAATCAAAATCAATTGGTAGACTTCATGGCTTTGAAAGCTAAGCATAATGAAAAACATTTTGAAAGGAGCCGGTATATACAACTGTAAACGTAAGGGACAAAGTAAATGCCTTCAGTATGTAAGAAGATTGAGAATTCTTTGAAGCTTACACTGGATCTTTTATGAGGACAAATAAAGCTAACAGAATGCTATCTTATAAACCTAGCCCAAAGAGTAGTGGTGAATAAAGATCCAAAATCATGACAGGAACTTATCCCATTCTTCTCCTATAGGAATTGTCATGGAATTCTTCTGGAATTTAACTAAGACTGGTAATGATTAATGTTCTATGCCATCTCACAAATCCAGAAGTTTGTTTGAGGAGGCTTTAAATTGAGAGCTTCTTCAAATTAACTAAAAGATTGAACTGTGATTTAAGATCACTTTATTACTTTCTAACAGGGAGCATTTTCTGGTTCTTGTAGGATCACAAGGTGATACCCCACGTTCATAGAAAAACCCTTAAAATATACTGCTAAGATTTTTACAAGGAATATAAATGTATAATAAGGTCTCTCAAAACCTTAACAGCCAGCAAAATAAATAGATAAATAAATAGATAAGTAGATAGATACATAGATAGGTAGATAGATAAATAGATAGATAATGCCATTTCAGTAAAACAAGTAAAAGGGTTAAAACTTTCACTTTGTCTTCATCACCATGTCTGAACACTAACCTTTTGACAGATCATCTTCTATAAGACTGCAAAATCATCTCAATTCTGTAAGTAGAGCATGGATAACATAAAGGAATCGAGTCACACCTGCAATTATCTCTAAATTACATTTAATTTGTCCCAAGGTTGAAATGTGTGTAAATGTGTGTGTACGCACATCTAAGTTGCCTCATCGCTGCTCAGAGCTGGAGTTAACAGAGCTTCAGTTAAAGCACCAGTAATGTTTAGAAAGGAAGAGACTTCATCAATCTAGGTCCTAAATAGATCAAAATAGATGGATGAATGCACAGTTTCTCGTGGGTTGTAGTTTGTGCAACATGCTGAAGGCCTTCTGATGTCTGCATCATGGCTGTGCACCCACTTACTCAAACACACTTCACCAATACACAGAGGACTAAGCCTTCAAATCTTAAACTTCTCTGGGAAGAGTGAGGTGAATAAGTGTTTATATTTTCAGTAAATCACTCCAGAGCAGAGATCACACTCATCTGTAGGGATAGGTGACTGTGTTTGTGTTGTCTTTTTTGTGTGCGGAAGTTGTGGATAGTAATTATAGTAAAACACTATTTTGAAGGTATTTGAACAAGTCATAGACCTTTATAGCCTGTATTGACAGTCATTGCCATTTACAAGTAAACACAAAATAATCTGTAATTTGCAATCAACCTTTTCTTGCAAGTCACAGAACTGCTCTGAAAAATTTATATCTAGAGGGTACATCTGCACGGCAATAGAAGGCAAGAGCAGAGTAGGTATATCTGTATTCCATCCAGCTTTATCATACCCTGCTTTGGTATCAGGTACCAATAAACTGCAGAATTACCAGTTTCTTTCATCCACTCCTATCTGCAGCATGCTGGACAAGTTTCTACAGCAATATTGACTTCCAGCTTCAAGACAAAAACTCTGGGTGGAGAAGGAGGATCATGAACACGGGCAGTGAAGCTTCTTCTAAGAAAGTGGCAGCATGGAGCACAGCTTAACAGGTCCCATTTAAGAGATGGTTTAATAGCCAGGAACTCACTAAGATTTTTAATATCCTCTAAACCAGGCAAAAATGCCTCCAGCACAGTCCTGGAATAAACATCAGTTTAATTTTTCATAAACTGCAATCCTTTTTTCCTTCTAGCCATTCCTGTTGCAACCTGGTAGACCTGACATGCAAAGAGACAGCATTTCTGAGTCTGAAGGTGTGTATAGTGCACACAGAATTTGTTCCATATTACCCAAGAATGCAAAAATTCTTTTAAGGTTAAATGAAATTAGATTTCCCATTATTGTGTGGGTTGTTTTACAATTCATGTTATATTAGTTTTTGTGAAATTATTGAGAATTTCATTTGTTAAAGAATGGTCCAAAGCAGTGATCATGTTAATGGTAAGACCAGAGGGAGCATTTTTTATCAAAACAGTAGTCACATGCTATAGCATGTTTCAGTTAGGTGAAAGCGTCCTTCAAACCATGTCACCTGCTAGAAATGAGGATTTTGAAGAATGACTTTCTTATGTGTTTTCCTCTACCAGATCAAATTAGCTGTTCGAATCAGAAAGAGTTTTTAATACTTTTAAGTTTTAGAGTGCCAATTTTCTCCCCAGGAATATAGGAAGGGAACCATCAATCCAAGCCACACCTACCACAGATATCAAATCATGTAACACCATTGTTGAAATGAGTAATTTTCAGATGCCCTTATAAATAAGAGGTGGCTCAATTGAAAACCAACTCTAAAACAATTAAATTTATAGGTTTATTTTCTATTTCATCTGATTTCAGGCAACATCTGTAGGTATTAGCTTAAGGTGGTTAATGCCAATAATTTATAGTCTTGAGAAAATTGATTTGTTCATTACCTGGAAGATGTTATTCTCATTATTTTTTAAACTATATATCTCACCTGTTCAACAATTATTTCAGATGGTTCCATGTTTTTCTTTTACTGGACACATTTTATGTGCCTCTCAGTGAATTTATTGATCTTTCTGAATGATTTATTTGCAAAAAGTTGTTAATAACAAGTTTGACCATACAGATCTATCTTAACCTGAGTTTTAGCGTTAGTCATCAAGGATCACAGCCATACAGCTGCTGGGCAGGGATGTGATTTAGAGAGACCTAGACAGAAATGGGCCTAGTGAATATCCTTGTGAAGTTCAACAAGAACAATTGCAAGGTGCACCTGAGATGGATGTGGTGGGTTGACCCCAGCCAGCAGCCAAGCACCTACACAGCTGGTTGCTCACCTCCCACCTCCCAGCCCACAATGGGACAGGGTAGAAAATAAGAAGAATGGAATTTAGAAAACTTATAGGTCTAGACCTATGAGGCAAGGCAAAGGAAATCTCTCAGCACCACCCACAGGCAGAACAATGCTCAGCCAATTCCCTGACAACAACCACTTTGGGAAAAAAAAAAAATTCCTTCTTCCTCTACCCCAGTTTTTATTACTGAGCATGACATTATATAGTATAGATATCCCTTTGGCCAATTCAGGTCAACTGTCCTGGCTGTGTCCTTTCCCAACCTCTTGCCCACCTCCAGCTGACTCCTGAGGAGGGTTAGGAGGGGGCAGAGTAGGAAGAAGAGAGAGCCTTGATGCTGTACAAGCAATGTTCAGCAACAGCCAAAACAATTCGTGTGCTGTCAATACTGTTTTAGCCACAAATCCAAAACACAGAATGGTAGGGGCTGCTATGCAGAAAGTTAACTTCATCACAGTCAGACACAATAAACTGAGATAACCTCATGCAACAGAACAGTTGGGAAAGCAGCTCCACAGAGAAGGATCTGAATGCCCCAGTGGGCAAGGTGACCATGTTTTAGCAATGCATCCTTCCTACTTAAGCTAAAGTATAAGTGCTAATTTGAGACCTATTGCTGTTTAAAGTATTTAATCAAAGGATATGGAGAAGATGAAGCTAGACTCTTCTTCGAGGTGCATGGGAACAGGACAATTGACACAAATTAGAGTATGGGAAATTCTAATCAAATATTAGGTGGTTGGTTTGTTTCTTTGTTTGTTACCATAAGGGTGGGATGGCCCTGAATTAATGAGACCTGGGTTTAGCAGGGAATTCGATCTAAATTATAATTCTGTGGTTCTAGCCCTGATTCAGGAAAAATTTAATCCTATACTTACATCTATTTCTTGAGATAAATATCTTAAGAAAATAGTTAGCTGTTAATCAGAGTGGATGGAAATCAGTGGGAGGATGGGCATATATTTAAGTAGCTTTTTGATCAGGGATTGATTCCTCCATCAGGGCTCAGATACACAGAAAATTAAACTATACTGATAAATTTTGTTTATAAAGAATGAGCAGTCAGCACCAGTTCTGTCTCTCTCTGTCTCTTTTTTCATACTTGTGCAAAAAAACCCACAAATTCCTTCATGAGGATACTCCTGAAGTCTTACAGTTGGGACTGTATCAAGAGCACTTTATAAGCAAACTACAGTGTGCAGATTTCTACCACAGTCTACCTTAACTGGCATTTTTGGATTGGAAGATCAGAGGAGTGATTTAAAACCTGAACAGAAAAGCTCATGCCTCCATTTCATTCACTAACAGCAAACATTTCCAACGGGGTAGATTTCTAGAGGAACACTGGAAGAAGGCATCCAGTTCTTACTGATTTTCATTCAGCAGTTAGGCATCTAACTGTCCCATATGCCTCTGAAGAATATGCCTTTGGGACTCAGGTGTCCCAAAAGGATCCATAGCAAAACCATGACTTTAAGCCACTACTTATCTTATCAAGGGAAGCATATTCTTTAGTGGTCCTATATGGCTACATTTCTTTCTTTCTCTTACTTATTTTTATTATTAACTTGTTGCTACTATGCAGATGTAAGAGAAAAATAGTTGCTTAAGCTTTTGCATAATAAATCATTTTCTATGATGTGACAACATCCTTGATGTCTTCCAGGCTTGCTTTCATATTTTCCTTTGAAATGAGTAAAACTATTGTTCAGTTGCCTTATTCTTCTCTATTCCATCTCTCTTCTGATGGAGCCAGTAGAAAAATGTTTACTTTCATAAATGTGAAAATTTCTATGTTCCAACAGAATAATGGGGTTTGTTTTAGAGAAAAAGCATACAGACATATTAGCTTCATCGCCATATTGAAATAGACATTTTCCAATTTTCCAGTTTTGTGTGTGTGTGTGTAAAGTAACGATAGGCAGTGGTGGAAGGAAAAAAATACAGAGCCCTGGAATGAGATAGTACAATTTACAGTTGTTTAATGTTTTACACAATTTTATGTGTTTGTAGTTGTTCAACAGAAGAGAATAACGGCAAATTATAGTTCTTGGTAGCATGATAGAAACCCTTTAATTGTTCTATGTTTTGCCAAAACAGTATTGCCTTTTTAATACATCTTTACCTCTGTAAAAATACTCTCCACTCTTAATCAAAATACCAGTTATCAAAAGGAGTAGCTAATATTTGTGTGTGTTTTCTATAACTTTGCACATGTGATTTAATTTTAAACTGTTAATCCAAAACACATAACCACCAGACCTACTTCTTTTTCCCCTATAATTGTATTACAGGAATGGCCAGACCACAGTGGTCTGCCTACTTAGATACCAGAGTTTAAATCCTGGCCTAATGAAGATACTGACAAAACATTTTATTGTTTCTGAAGGGAGTGAGCAGAGTACTCAGTGTCAGATCAGTCTGTATCCCGGGGGTGGGAGGAAAGGAATGTGGAACAAGTTGACACTGCAGAGCTCAATTTCTAAAGTAGTCCAAGCAATGGATCAGCTGTGTCAGGAAAAACGCACACATGTGTGTGCGCACACAGATGCACCATCAGCCGAGGACTTTCACATGCAGTTGTCAACATCAGATGCCAATGAGAGCAGCCCACAGTGATATCACAGTGTATCTTTCCTAGAGTTTCCACTATTAGTGTCCTGTCCATTGCTGGTCCATGGCACAGCTCACCAGAGTCAGGTGGTTTGCACTGTACTCAGCTCTTGGTCAAAGTGAGACCATGTACTGTTGTCTCTCAGGCCCTTTATGTTACAAAGACTTGAGGAACCTGGATCTCACCTTTTTCTGTTGGTGCTTCTCTCCCCAGCCACTCTTGATTTTTCAGCAGGTTTAAGGTAAGAGACTAAAGACTGCTCTCTCAAGCCATTGGTTTGAGTCTTCTGCAGGCTGAGACCTGAAGTCTCAAAACATTGTGTTGAATAAACACCTAATTTTCAGTCAAGTTTAAGAAATCATTAATGTTATTTGCAATGTTTCTTCTTCCTTGACAGTACAAAACTCTGTTTTATCCATTTTTAGTCAATCTTTAATTTACATTACATTATTTCTGTCTTTTAATGTTTCTTTACAGTCTTCAATTTAAACACAAACTCTCCACCCATAAAGAATATTGAAAACATTTCTGTAGCTTTTCTCCCCATTTCCTTAATACAAAATGGTTATTGTGATTGTCTAAGCTCTGATGAGCACATAGTATCATTAAAATCAGCCTCCAAGTTACCTAGAGTTTTTTGTAAAATCAATATATAATTTCTAGAGATAAGTTAAATTAATTGTACTTGCCTAGTAAAATAAAAAAATCAGAGTATGTGAGTAGGTGTTTGCATGTTTTATTTAAAGCAATTTGTATCAGTTGCTAAATTTCAGCTTCAATATTCCATTTGATGCTGCAGAACTCAACTAGTGTATTTATGTATTTGAAGCCTGTGTTACACTCCAAATTCATCAAAATGTCAATCATTTGTTACAACAGTCTGCTCCTTTTTTATCAGTTCTCTGTATTATTAGGCTGCAGATGCAATCACACTTAGCGCTGACGTTGGTGTGTACTTGATCTGCCTTCCTCCCCCATAGATCTGATACTTTCATGGGCATTGATGAAAAGCAACACACAGGGGTAAAATTATATTCTAATCTGTTGGCAAATCTACACTGGCAAGCATTGACACTCCTGGCACTTGTCTGATATTCTTGTGCTGGAAAAAATAACAGCTGCTTATCAGTGATGTATTAGAGATGGGCACAAACCAATTGGTGTACATATTCACATAAGAAAGAAGTGATCCCTTGCCTCCTACTATGCACATGGCCTACATCTGTATCTTCTGTGGTAACTGCTTGGCTTCAAACTCAAGGTCATAGAGCTAAGTGCCCAGAGTCAGTTGGAGTTGTACTGTCAGTAGAGACACAACTTGAACATGAGCAGTCCTGGTTTTCCTTATCTGGAGAGCCAGCTGGTTCCCTCAAAGCTAGAGCCTAGATGGTTCCCTCAAAGCTAGAGCTTAGATGCCAACCAGCAGGTTGCTGGTGTGAGTGATCAGGAGGCTGGGCTCTGCTAAAGTGGCAATATCATCTGTGTGATTTTGTTATGTCTGTACTATTTGGTGTATGAGTCTCTTACTGATTTCCAGACTCTGTTAAACGTAGGAGCTGGAATTCGTACAGATGTCAACCCTGTTTACGCCACTGCAACTTGGATGATGAGGAATGAAAAGACTTCTATGGAAATAAAACTTCCATAAACAAATACTGCTAAACACAGACCAAATTGTTATCGTAGCAAAGGGAGTTTGAAATTCAAGACTGTTTCTGGTAAATGTTTGCTAATTCAAGAGTGAGTTAAACAACCTCTTGAAAATTAAAATTCAGGTCAGCTCAATACTACATGAAAAGGATACATTTGTTCATTCCAGCTATTCAGATTTGAAGAAATAATAATGTATTAGAGGTAAATATAGCCAGAGTAACTCCATTTGGCTTAAAGAATAGGTGACATGCTAACCCCTCTGTCTTATCCTTCCCTTATTAATACAAAGATATGTAAATTCAGACAGACCCTTAATTACCATGGTTAGGGTACTGTACACAAACAGATGTGAGAAAAATAAAAGAAAGATGTGCGACATTTTGAAGGGATGTCTGCATGGAGGAGTACCGAGCACCAGGCAGAGCATGAAGCCATGGAGGAATAAACACTGCACAGTGCACTGCAGCTCGTGCACTGGCGCAATCAGATATCCTCCAGACAGGGTGCCCCAGCCTGCCTTCCGGGATGCAGGGAGGCTGAGGTGAAAGATCAGGTCTTCCACTTGGTTTTCCAGCTGGATCAGAGAGATGCATCCGAAGGCACTCTTGGGATTATGCAGTGCAAATATCAGGGAGTATAGCCTTGTAAGCAGGATCGTGGATGCTGTAAGAGGACAATCTTTTAACAGACATGAAATATATTGCCACTCTTGTCTTAGACAGAATATTTAGTATTGTTTTCCATGTACGAAGTACTAAAAGAGTGAGACACTCCATAAAATAAGTAATGGACTACTACAAGTAAAATAATAGATAAGTTAAAAGGCTTATAAATGTCAGTTACGCTCATCAGTCTCACTGGCCCTTGGTCTTACCTTGCAAACTTGAAGGGAATAAATTAGTTTATGCAGAAGTGCAGATCACTGTGTAGCACAATTAATTTTTCCTCACACCATCTCTTTCAGATGAAACTGGAGAAGCTTCTGGTTGTATTACATATCTGGTAAGATTCCGAGATTCATTTCAGCATTTCTGTGGTGTCTTGTTTAGACTGTAGTAGCAATCTCACAGCATGCTAGACATTTTCCAAACAGGAGTCTATACTCCAGGGACTTTTTACTCACAATATATTGTTTGAAAATATTTCCATTACAAATAATTTTGCAATTACTCAGGCTGTTAGGTTCTGTTTGTTTCTTGAACATGCATATTTGCTGAGTGTTTGAGGCAGTGCCATAGGGTACAAACAACATGCTCAGTGACACTGTGACTCTAGAGGTGTAAATCTCTCCAGAATGGGCAGATCAGAGGACATCCTCTTGAAGAACTGCTCCTGAAGGAGCCCTAACCCACCAGATACATAAAGCTGCAAAAGGTGCTGAGAGCTTGCTAGGGAATAAAGATTTCCAGTATTTACTTGTGAATTCCAAGTTAAAAAATAGCCTCCGAGTTTGCAGAGGCTTGTTTACAATTCTTACACACTCTGTGTGTTTGTGTTTGTGTGTGTGAGAGAGGGAAAGAGAGAGAGAGGAAGTGCCAGATAGGCCCAGAAGGAGTAAAACAGTGAAAGGAACCATTTGAGAGTAGGAAAAAAGGTTACTGGTGAGAAATGCTATGGTCTGCTGCACATTTCAGATATGCCACAGATTCAGAAAGGTCATTGCCAAGCGATGTTTCCTCTGTTGCAAAGACACAGTAAATGTGTGAAATGGCCTGAGGGCAAGTCTGATAAGACTTAGTATAAACATGTTTGATCTGCAGGGTTTTTCTCTCTCCTTTCGGATTTAGTTTTTTGTTCACTCCTGTAATAAAGATGTTAGTCACAGCCATTTGCTAACAAAACTGTATTTTTAATACAGAAAATATGAAATCTTAGAAATGGTAATAAGACCAAGGCAGGACAGTTGTTTAAGAAAATGGGTCTGTCAGCTGACACAGGGTAAAATAACTGAGTAAGGGTTGAAACTGGACATTTTTGCTTTCTCAGGAAAAGGCAATGGCCAAGTTTTGAACATCTTCAGGCAAAGCTTTATGCTTAATCTTTCTGTCAGGTGTTAGCAGGAGCAAGAGGAGGGGCTGACTTTCAACAGGTACATATTATCTTTAAGAAATAGGTCGTATAACGTGAAGCAACATGTTACAGCTTGATCACCACTTTAAAATTCCTTTATCTCCAGGTTTACTGCGCATTTCTTAGTTTGTCTGTTTAGTTTACACAGTGGGGCAAACAATATTCCAGTGCTTCTGAGAACCAAATCTGCATTTGAGACATGAAAAACTGCACTTGTGAGGAAATCATAAGTTTTTCTAGCTGAATGAGAAATAAATATTATGTTGCACTATGTCATATCCCTATAACATCCAAAAAGTTGATCTGTACCTCATCACAGTTCAGCTCCCATTATGCACACTTCCATTCGTTTTTTAATCAGTGGATGGGTAATACTGTCCCAAAGTCCTGAGATTGCCAGGTGGTTCTTTCATTTTTTTCCAGGGATTACTTGATATTCTTTTCTATGTAACCTAGTTATGGTTACATAGAGAAAATAACTGACTTCACTGAAGGTCACAGTGGTTCAGCTGCTCCTATAGTTGCAGCAAATAAAGTGGGGGTTTTTTCTGATTTGTTTTGATTTTTGTGTTATTTCCATTCAAGGAACAACGTAATGCATCATGCTATACCTCAAAGTCTTTAGAGAAGGTGGAATGATCTCATAGGCAGGAAGGTGATACTGCCTCAGTAAATCCTATTTTTCTATCACTGAGTTCATTTCTCTGAACCAGGTGTCTGATTGCTTATATCTAGTTTCTGAGCAGCTATTCTGTGGACCCCGAAGCTTCTCTAGAAGTTGTCAGAGTAGTGGGCTAGTAGACAGTTTCTTTCCTGCTGGGTTATGCAGTTAATGTACCATCTTTCTGTTTCATAACAGATCTGTCACCTTAGTAGAGATGACTGAAATTTGTTTCAGATACTATACAGAAGACCTTCTTGGTTATCACTGTTTTAAGCATCAGCAGTTTCACTTTATTACAGTAAAAGACCACTGGATTAGCATGCTTGCACAGCTACTCTGACCAGTGAATGCTTGGGATTTGTCTAAAGCTCCTGGGAGTCAAATACCTAAACATAAATATGAGTAAGGATCCTTACAGGCATGAAGGGAGCTTTCATTTCTTATCATCTGAGTCAACATCTAGCCCTCAGTGATTTCCAGCTTCTTAAAATGTGTTCTGCATGTGTCCTATGTTAGTTTTCAGAGAATGAAGTGTTTTGACTATTTAAACCAGAGCTAGGAGTGCAGTTCTTGTTAATGGCATTGTTGTACATATCTCTGCATGAAACACTTAACAATATAAAGAAGTATTTTAACAAGCAGTTCTCACACATTAGATTATATTCAAAGGTAAATGTAATTCTGACATGATGATTTTGAACAATGAATCCCTTTAAGCACTCAAACACACATTAATAGCATTCTGCTTTTATTCAGTTTACACCTGCTTACGAGAAACATGCTATCATTCTTAGCAGAAGCTGTTCTATTAATGTACGTTTAATGAAAGTTTACTGCTGACTAATCAATTAAAAATAACACAGCAGTGTCTGAGGCTTTGAATTTTAGTTCATATTATTTCTGGTAAGTCTTTGAAATAAGTCTATACTATCAGGTAAGGTGTTGATCTGCAGACCTGCTCTTGAGAGGAAGTATGGAGAAACCTTAGATGACAGTACACACCTGCTAGGGTGAATCAAATTTCAGAAAATGTAGAACTTTTAAAATTAGTTTACAACAATATATCAAGCAGTGTCTGGTTTTAAAAATGTCCAAGAAAGGATTTTGCATAACTTTTGAGGTGGGGGCAGCCTACAGATGAGATATATAACTTTCTTCTAGAAACTGCAGTTGAAATTTTAGTTCCTTACAATCTGGAATATACATCACCCAGAGCAGAGCTTCTTTTTCTAATAAATTCACATCTGAAAGGTAAGACTTTGATTAAAGGTATTAAACAAAAATATCCATGTTTCACTAAAAATGGCATTATAAGTTGTAATAGAGAAGGCACATGTGAATAGACAAGTGTGGAAGGATTAATAGCAAAATATCTTCCTATGACCTTCAACTCATCCCCACATAACAAAAATCGAACCTAATATGGGGAAAAAAAAAGAGAGAAAGATTCAAGTGCACTCACAAAAGACTGACTTGTCCATGCCAGAATACCATGTGGAGGCAGGCTGTTGCGCGGTGTTAAAGCCGTGCAACTGGCATAATAAAATAAGATGGAAGGGGATAAGAGGTAGAGAGAAGAACTGAAAGGAACAGTAAGTCTACACTGATGGCACCAGTCAGAAGCACAGATAATAGCAGACATTTTTTAGCAAGTTACAACAACCACTCATGTAAAGGAAGTCCCAGTGCTAATAAAGGTGGTGCCCACAGAGCAAATATTAATACAGAGACAGGGGAGTGGACACATAGATATGTATACTGCTGATCTGCATTAGGAGCCAATGGTCTTGCACCTGGATTTTCACTGTAAAATGGTGTAGAAAAGACTTAATTATTCTGAGGGAAACTTAGAATTAAATAATGGTTAATGAGGTCTATTTTGGCACATTTTGTTACTCTGATGTGACTTGATGTTACTATTAGAGGACAGCACCCTTAGTGAGGTGGGTTATTATCTCAGTATTTTGAAAGAGTTATTAAGCTCACATAATTATTTTTTCAAGCAAACTAAGGTAAGAAATAGGTGGTAGGTATCTGCAGCTGAAAACAGTCACTTGTCGTTTCAATAAAACTTTCTACTGTGTGCTTAGTTAACTTAAGCATTTGCAATTCTTTCACGGTCCTCTAAGAGTCTGATTGATTGTGACGTGGCTCCTGGATCAATACTGCTGTAGCATACCAAACAGCTGCTAGTGCGAGTTGTGCAATTGCTTTATAGAAAGCAATCTGTCACTTTTCCCTGTCTTGCAGATATGCTAATTCAGCTCTTTTTCTGGATGCAAAGCATTTCCTCCAAGAGTGATATCTGTGCATATGTAAAGTGCTTTCACTGGCATCTTTTTTCTGAGTACCTGAGTACTTAATGAATGAAGTACATTCAGTACCAAATTGGAAACCACAAGTAATTTATTTTGCTATAGTCTCTAGCCAATATAAAAAGTTCTCCAGGCTCAGAATAGAGCATTGCATCTTCACTTGCACTTCAGCTGTGGAATATTTATTGTGGCTACTGCTCATCAGGTTACTAACCATTGCTTGAAGAAGCAGTCTTACAGAGCAGTTCCTTGTGGTTTCTTTCTTCATGCAAGAGGGATTTTTGTCTTGATTCTTCATTATATACCATGCTTTTAAAAGCTTCAGTAAAGAATAATATTTTGCATTTGGAACAAGGAAAGAAAGGGCTGAAGTATTCCCTTTCACCTGTGGGAATCCATTAATCCTTTAGAAGCTTTATGAGGCATTGTAAAATCAGCTAGTGAGCAGAGAAAAAATCTGCAGTCATCTTCTTAGCAGAATTACTTAAACATCATATTCTATTTCCCTTTTTCTTAAGGCTGTAACTTTCATGTCCACCTGAACTCTCTCATAATCAAACCAAGAAGGAGCAAAACTATGTAAATATTACTGAGGCTTGATCTATATTGTATAGGGTGGAATGTACCTCCTGGTTAATCCTAGAGAGAACATGATGCTTTATTAAAGCTCAACATCACAGGCAAGTTAAAAAAACATTTACTGTGGACCAGCTTTTCAATGGGACCTCACCATATACAACAGAAGGTAAAGCTGAACCGGGCAGATGCACTGCAACTGTCAGTACCTGTGTTACCAGTTTTGTCTCAGTTTTTAACTACAGTACAATGAAAGGTTGTTATGTTACTGGTATTTTGAAAGCATTTCTCTTTTGGGCCACTGTATTCTGAAATGAAAATCTGAAATACATTTTTAAATAAAAAGATATATGGCTATAGCAATTTATTGTTTTCTACCCATTCTTTTGCTATGGTATAACAAAATATCAAAAATACTAGTTTCAGATTCTAATGGACTAAAACTGCTTTTCTGCAATGATGCCTGCATATTATAATTATATGTATTCAAGACAAAAATCTTTATTTGGCTCATTCAGAAGTATTATAGGAGCAAGTTATGACCTTTTTTCTTGCGGGCTATAGTGTTGGAGGAAAGCTTCTGGTTCTGTAATGGCTAACAAGTCTTTAAACTAGATATTAACACATTCTACAGAACACTGGAACATAAAATTTTCTTATGAAAGCAATATTGTCAGTATAAATCAAATTCTAAGTTTAAAGACACAGTAATAAAGACATTTTTAGAGTGAACATACAACATTAAAATTAACATTAAAATATATTTGGTTACAGCAACAATAAATTTAAATCATGCCTGTAGCAGCAGCAGCAGATGCTTTCAACAAGAGAAGGAACAAATATTCTCAGCTGATGTTCAAATAGTGAATTTACGATCGAGTTAATTTTCAGGAACATACCAGTTTGAGCACCTGCAGAAACATGCGTAAGGCTCAATTCAATTATAGCTTCTTTCAGAATCTTTATGTGTGCCCGTATTGCTAGCTGTACTTAATAGTCATGCAAAATAAATGGAAAATTAGATTACTCAGAAAAACTCTATTTCAATAACTGCTTCTAAAAGGTGCCATACAAAATGAACACATACAAAAACAGTAATTTATTGGGCTTTAATTTAATGACACTTATAAGAGCATATGTATCATTACATTATATAATATCTGTATCATTAGTTGCTATTGTTTAAACAGAAGAAAAAGGTAGTGCTTAAATATAAACCTTGGTAATAAGCAAAGCTTAGTTGGGTATGTTTATTTCTTTAAACACCCTGATGCCTCAAAGAGTAGAGTAACCTTTCAGCAGTCAAACCAATATAAGAAAAGATAGATTTAGGCTATTGGAGTCTGATCATGAAATGGTTGTTTAGAGCTAACCTGTTACTGAATTCTTCCTGTGTCCTTTTTTTGATTTAGCAAAAATTTCACTTTGAGAACTGTATCTTTTATGACAGTATCTATCTTTCTAGCTCTCATAAGGGGAAAAAATGAAGTATCTTCCCTGCTTTGGGTGATGATAGTTTGAAGAAGATTGTTGCTGCCAAAGATAGTTGTGGAATACAAAGCAAATAACTTAATGATTAAGATTGCTTTTTCAGAACAAGTGGTACAATAGAACATGAGCATGTAAAAATATGTATTAAAGCAGAAACCACTTCAACTTGCTGCATCCTGCATCCCATCAACCCAGTTGAAAATATGTATCAGATGCCTATGTCTATGCCTGCTCTTAAAGACTCAGTTTTTAACCACCCAGGACTTACTAGCAGCACAAGGAAGTTCTGTATAAACTTAATTTCCTTGACATTACACAGACTGAGCACAGTTTTGCCTGCGGGGTATGCAACTCCTATTGAGGTCAGTCAAAATTCTGTAGTCTCACTACAGATCAAGACTGAATGTTAAAGTGTCTAATGCTAAATTATGTCTTTTTCTGCATGGGTACAACAGGAGAAAAACACAGGAATATTTCCCATGCAGCACCTGTCCAGAACAGGTGTGTGACGTCTCTATAATAAAAAGCCAAAAGAAGTTCAAATTTCTGACCATTTGAAAATGTGTGTACCTCAAATATACTCCTCTAAAGGGTAAGGAGTAACCACAGTTCCCTCTTTAACATGTTACTGCTGCCTACAATGCTGGCAATCGTTGAGAAGAGGTGTAGCAGTCATCACCCTTAGTTAGATGGCAGTGCCTGTCATCTAGCAGGTAAATGAAAGATGAGGACTTTCAACTCTTTCTGCTCTGTTCCCTGGTCCTCATGAGTGTCACAACAGTTCTGTCTGTCTGTGAAGAGAAAGACACATGCAGATCATGAGAAAGATATGTTCTCTGTGGGTTGGATGGGTCCATTTTCCACCTTAAGCGTTTTTAGCTTTCATGGTATGAATCTACATGGATGGGTGAAGACAAGTTTAAGGTAAATTCAGTTCCTAATAGCTAATACTCCAGTGCTCCCAAAGCTCATTTAAAGAGCTAAGCATTTCTTCCCTACAGTTCATTATAGTGCCTGAGTGCTCTGCAGAAACAATTTTTCACTCATTTATAGGAGGAGATGTTATTGACATTACTTTTATTTAACCTTTAATAGTACCTTAATTGTGCTTTTCTGCTGCAAAGAGAGACTACAAGAGAGATCTCTCTGAAGGAACAGACATTAGAATTTTTTGACAGACCTCTAATTTGGCAAATCAATGACCAGTATGTATTTTAATATGTGTGGTTTTAAGTATTCAGGACTGAAAATGTGGACCTATGATTTATAGTGATCTCACAATGGCTATATCTGAAATTAGGGTAAATAATACCCTGGAAAAAAAGTGAAATACCTTGTGACAGGACCTAAGTTCAGCCAAAGCCTTGAGAGAAATCTGTCTGCTATTTTACTTAAGGAGAACATGTCAAAAGGAACAAAAGATACAAAAGCTTTCTAAGTACGGCAAGTTTCTGATCTATTGGCAGATCAAAATAAAATGCTTTGGGAACACATACACCCTTCATAGCTAGTGGGCCCTTACGGGTTGCTCCAAATTTAATCTCAGTCCAGCAGCTTCCACCGGCATTTGGAGTTGCAGGAAATAACACCACCACAGGGTCCATAGGAAGCATCTGTTTTTTCATCACCTTGGAAGCCTGACTGTGCGTGTGCTTCCCGTTGCAGATTCCTTTCCACGTTCCCTCTGCTTCTTCCCACCCAACAGCCTCAACGTTCACACATACACATTCTGGCATGCATACCAAGGGTGTCTTTCCCATGGCTAATTCATCTACCTGTGGAGGAACTGAGATGTATAGAAACTCAATAATAGTGATTGCTTCTTCTGAAGATTCCTAATAATGACTCTTGATCATTATTCTTATGGTTGACTATCTGAATAAAAGACATGAATAAACCTCACAGTATATTTAAATTTCATTTAATTCAGTTAATTTCCTAGCTCAGTAATGATGTCACCGAGTTAAAGTCAAGAGTTTTATTTTATTTAATCCTCAAAAGGTCTTTCTTTATGTGTCGATTAGATGTCGCTTTTCAGAAAGCTTAATTAATATTTCACAGCGATTGTGTGAACAGAGCAAAATTCTGTTTTAATTAAGTGATAATTATTGTTTCAGAAGTTTCTGAAGGCAATAAATAGTATCAGGTGTGCACAGATGATGACAAATAGCTTAAACCCTTAATTTATGAGTTCACTGGGGGAGGAGTGACTTTAAAGCCAATATTATGGAACAGTCCTAAAATATTATAACCTGTTGGATTTAAATGTTTCAAAGGAGATGGTCTTCAAGACTTACAAAGAGTCAGTTAACTTCTATTATGTATTTCTAATATGTGTGTAGGTAATTTTATGTTCTGCATGAAAAAAGAATCTTTGGCTGTATCTGAGGATGTGATTTTCTGTTCAATTTTTTAAATTTCTGTAGAATGCTGTACAAGCAATGGTTTTGGTACTTCTAATAAATTCTGTAATATTAAAACCTGTAGAAAATCAACTTGATTTAATTCATTCATCTATAATAATTACTTTTAGCTTGAGCTGATGCTAGTAGTCTCTGACAAAGAACAGATGGTGGAGATTTCACTAAGGTTTGTATACCATACCAAAGCCTGGAGTCTGGTCTAGGAGTCTAAAGCAAAACTTAAATGATGGTCAGAATCGTTTTAAAAAGATACTTGATTAGCTCTAATCTGAGCTTCTTACCTGAGATAGAAAGTCAAGGTGAGAAAAGAACAAACTTATTTAATTAAAAACCTAATTTGAGCTAGCTCAAAATAAATTAAAGGAGATTTTGTTTTGTTATCAGTAAGGACTCTAAGTAATTCTAATTAACATTAGAAAAAAACACAATAGCAACCTATAAATGAATCATAAGGTCTGATCCTGCATGTCTTATTCTGGTAAAGTTGTCAGAATTAATTGTGTGAGTGCTAATAAAATGTGGGTGTGGGCTTCCTTACATATGGTGGAAAAAAAAACCAAAACCTATTTCTAGGAGCAGAAATGCATCAGATCCTTTCTTCAGAAGGAAAAGTTTAGTTTTACAGATCTTCAGATTTTCAAATTTCCAGAAAACAATAAGCTGTTTATGGCTTCACATCCTGAACACAAGAAAGCCACTAATGAAAGATGAAGCTATTTGCTGCCTTCTTAAACTAGATTTTTGTCAAGGAGGTAAGAGGAAGAGACATTTTAGAAATGCATCTGTTTCTTATTAAAAACAGCACAAAACCTTTAGAAAAGTTTTCCAAAATAGAAAATCAAAGAAAGTGAGAAAAAGAAGGCTGGAACAAAGTTAACTTCTCTTACTGAAGTCATCATAATTTTCTGAAATATTTGAGTAGTCATTTGAAATGCAAATAGGAGAAAGGATGAAAGAAAAGTCAAGTTACATTTGTCTGGTGTAAAGTATTATTTCTAATCAGAACAAGAGAGGTTAATTAAAGATAGGAAGTGTTAATATTAGACCTGAGAACACTAACCACTGAAAATCTGATGAGTGGGTTTTCAAAAAAGAAAAAAAAATATCATTTTGTCTGATATTTTTCTAAAATTAAAAAAGTTTTATCACCTTTTAGACATATAATAATGGCTTGAATTCCATGTTATTTCACGCAGTTTTTTAAAGGAGAGCTCTGATACACTTTACAAGGAGTCCTAAACAATCTAGCTTAAAAAAAATAAAAAAGTAACAGCATTATCAATAATACAAGAGGTCAGTTTTACAGCAGGCATAATACCCCGGGCTTAACCAGAAGAATTGTTCTTTGCATCTACAGACAGTTTAAAAATACTCCGATCCCAAGTATTTGGAAGCAGATCTAAAGTATGTCTAATCCTCTTCAGTGTCTTCAGTCACGCATGAGAGCAAAGGCTGAGAATGTTACTTTTCATAGGCACAGCACAGGTCTACACATCTTCAGATCTTTTGGGGTACAGCTTCACTCTTTTTTTCAGAAGTAGCTTCAGATCCAAGCAAGTTACCATGGACTGGTATTAGTCAGATTCATAATCACTGGAAGTTTAGTTAAGTAAAATCAGAAGTTTTAAGGTAAACCATAATTTTGAGAGAATCAGACAAGAATTTCATCTCAGGAGGCATAATAAAACTACAAGTTCTGAAAATTGTAGTTTTCTAATAAAATACTACTGTATTCAAACCCACTATAAATATTTCTAATAAAATAGTACAGCTTTTTACTGCATAAAGAAATGGAACCAGGAGGCAACAACAGTAGACTAGCCTACATAAACAAGTTAATGTGATTTGTACTTTGGATCTAGTTCAGACATGGTCCATGTCTACACTAACATCAAGCCACATCCTGGAAGCCGGCTGTTCTACATCTGCCACTTCTGTAACTCTAATTCTTGAGTAAGTGCTAATGTAGCCCTGAGGTGCTGCTTGACAGTTTAAGAGCAGTTGATATGCTCTCATGTTCACTGGGTTTGAACAATTTAAGCTTTCTCATCTTAAAAAGAAAACTATGCAAATAACAATCGTTGTTACTGTCCGCAGTTAATCCCTTATTCCTGGAGCCAGCTGGTTTTCATAAACTGGAAATGTGGAAGTTGATTGCTTCCTTGGTTGCCTCCCTGACAGAGCTGTTTCCCCCACTTTAATAACAATGTTGCCTCAAATTGTTTTATATGCAAGCAAGCTATTAATTTCCAGCAGCAATCTGTGAATTAGTATAATGGTTTATATTTCTTCTGTCAGAAGATTCTCATTAAATAAATCCATTATTTTCCATTGTTTCACATTTTTTATTGAGATAACTTCTCTTCTTTTTCCTGGTGTTGATATACATCAATATTGCCAGTTTTTTGTGGGGGTTTTATGTCACTTATTTTTCATTTATTGAAACAAGAACTATCAACTCAATAAATATTTGTCTTTTCCAATTAACAGTCCTTCCACCTATCAAGTCTTTCAAGAGATGCTCTCCTTTTAGCTCCCTTTTCTTTGTTAAACTTGTAGAAATGTGTCTTAAAAAATTCAAAGAACAATTTCACTGCAACTATATGCAGAATATTTATTATTCATTTTGGTAATATGGCCTCTCTGAATACTTAGACTGTGGCTATGGGACTTAAGTTGAAAGTGAGTTCTAAGTACAAAAATAAAGTTTGCTCTTAAGTTATAATTGTGGTGTAGGTGGGTACTGGTGCTGTGCCCATATGTATGGCCAGTGCAGACTTAATTCCTTCAGTGGTTCGGGAACTCCCCAGCCAGTCACCTGTGCAGGTTAGATAATGGATCAACTTGAGGCAATGGACCAACTTGAAAACTGACTGAACCTTCACATTTAAGTAATTGACTGATGGTTACAGAACCCTTCCACTTGGGAATTTTGAACAGTTGTAGAAACTGCCCCAAGGCAACTCCCACTGTGTCTAGACCAATTTGTATGCCTAAATGTGTTGATTAACATTCTGGGTGAAGTGTCCCAAAGTGTCAGATTGTGTATAGATAAGACATTTGTCAAAGTCAATAGAAACTGTTTCTGCAGAAATGGTCACAAGTACAGTCTTCTGAATGTAGTCCTTAAGAGGTGCCTCATGTGTAGTTAAGATGTATAAATAACAATGCATTATGCATGCACTGGGGTGGCCACATAGCATTGTGGTCAGCTGGATTGTAAGAACACAGAAAAATCGTAGTTTGAGGAGTCTCCTGATTCAGCTGAATGTTCCACTGTAAGGACCTTTGCAGATAAGCCACCTGTCACCATTGGACAGCCATTAGCCATCCTGCTTGGGAGCCTTGATTCTCCATGCAAGTGTTACCCTATATCAAGATTCCAATAAATTATTACTTTTTCCTTTTTACAAACACTTTATCCAAATGTCTGTGCAACAAGGTCAGATTTGGATGGCAATACAGAATAGCAATAAATAAAATTGTATTTCCTACTTTTCCTACTTTTCCCAGGTCTTTTTCAGTACTGCTGCCTTAAGCTTCCTCCTTCTAATGGCAGGAGGCATATTTCTCCCATTTTCCAGTGATTCCTTTTGGGTCAGGCAGCTTACAGGTAAGGTTTCATGAAAAAGAATATTCTCAGGGTGTGGCAGGACATGCATGTGATATGGAAATAGTTCTGCTGAAATTACATTAATTCTTAACTGGTTTATGAAGGATTTTTGCTTCAGAAGATTCTATCATAAGACTCCTATGAAGACAGTTGATTCTCATGAACAGTAGTAACACCAAGTGAACTCTTGGTCTCAGTGTGTCAGGACAGTACATAATTCCTGCAAATGCAGTTGCCCCACACACAGCATTGCCCAGTAAAAGAGCAGAATCTTCCTTCATAAATTTAACTAAGAGATGGTCCTCAGAAACAAGCACAGATTTGTCACAGTGATTAACTTTCTCCCTTGCATATGCTGGTGAAGTATCTGCTCCCATGTCATGTCTTAATATCACTGCTGCACAGTTCTCCTTTCTCTCTTGAGCTCAGGCTGGACCATCACCTCTTTAGAAAGTTCATATGAACACTGTCTTTACTGTTTTCAACATGTGTCTGAGGCTTGCAATCTACTCTGTGGCTCTTGTTTCCCAAGGCTCAATATCAGCAGCACTGAGTTAGCACTTCTTAAGTGCTGGAGCTTGTGGTAACCTGTCAGGGCTGATGCTTGATTCAGGCCTCCTTAGTTCAGCTGCTTCACTGGTTTTACTTTGTTCAGTGGCTAGTGAGACTCATATTTTCGTCTGGTAAACAGCATACATGGCAACAAATCTACTTATTCCTCTTTCAACTGC
This sequence comes from Strix uralensis, assembly GCF_047716275.1. NCBI lineage: Eukaryota > Metazoa > Chordata > Aves > Strigiformes > Strigidae > Strix > Strix uralensis. The sequence goes on along the minus strand of NC_133972.1, from coordinate 129,271,187 downwards.
TAATTTGAAAGGGAGAAATGCTTCCAGGGAAAATGAATGAAAGTAAGAGCTTTCACACATATATGCTTTGTGTTGAGGGCTTCCTTATCCTTAAGAAATAGCCTCAGATGATTTCTCGGAGAATTTGGTTGGCTGTTGCTCTGAGTGCTCTTGATGATATGTTCCATTTTTAACCAAAAGATGGACATTTTCTCTCTTAGTATTATCAAACATTATCCCTTTTATGTTTCTTATTTAATGACAGCTCACATGTATGTAATAGATTTTCAAGATTATTCTCCTCCACTCTGGGTAGCTGTTAAGACCACAAGAGCTTCAAAGCGTTTTCTGAAAAGGCTGCCCACGTCTTTCTAATTTTTTATGACAACTATTTCTTGCAAATACATAATAAATAGAGATTGCTTAATCCTTCTCCAGTTATTTTGTTACATTGCCATAACATGTCAGCTTACTTGAAGCTGTTCTTCTGCTAGAGTGTCTTTTACTGTGTCATCTGGTATTCACACAAAACCACTGAGGTCCAGAGAAGTCTGTTTCATTCAACATCCCTTAAAACACGCCTTTATCATTGCAGACCATTTGAGTTGAACCAAATTGAGGTTAGTCTGGCATACAGCACTTTGAATCCTAACATAGGAGCACTAAGAAAACATACCTTTCTCCTAATTTTTTCATCATCTCTGTTTTTTTCTTCCCCACCAACGTCAGGGGCTCACATCATGGACCATGGGTTCAATGCTCTTTCAGGCTGAATTTCAAAAGTTTGACATACAAGTATGAGAGCATAAATTAGGAAATATGGACCAAATTAGATATTTGTGTATATATTTTGATCCGTGAAAGGGCAATTAGAAACTGTGTTTTATAAACCATATACTGACTGGAAACTTTAATAAATTGGACAGCTATCGCCTCATCGGGACAAATTTAGATGGCTGTCTGAAAATCACATTTTTCTGTTCATCAAGACAAGTGAGGGCATGACATTATTAGAAGTGTCATCTTCCGAAAAGGTTATAAAACACTTCTAGTCATAAAAAGGTCATGTGGCATTTTCCACTGAAACAATATAGAAAACAGCTATTAAAACAAAATCATTCCAATTATTTTTTTTTCTCTAGGCATTTCACAAACATCCTTCCTTCTTAGTACCTATGCTGTCTGACTCCTAGCTTTGAGGAGTAGGCAGCAATTGCATTTTGCACAGCTCTGAACACGTTGTTGGTACCCAGTGTATAGTAAAGAATGTGAATTAGTGACCATAATCAACCACTGATAGGCCATTTTGTTTGTTCGTCTATTTGTTTACCAAAATGCTGGTTTGATACCAATACTCCACATCTACTTTTCTCCTCTCTGGGCTATGCTGAAGAAGTAATCTTTAATTTCACTTCATAGAAAAACAATAAACAATGTAATTTATTCTAGGGCAAAAATGTGCTTTGGAGTCTTAGCAATGGGAAGTTATTTAAATTAGCTACTGTTTTCACTTCCATTTATAACACCTGCATTATTTGAAATTGGCATGTTGGCTCCTCAGTGATGTATTTTCATAGAAACTAGTCATTCCTGTAGCATTTGTAAGCACACATGGTCAGAAACCCATGTAAGGAATTACAAGGGCTCAGTAAACAAAATACTCACTTCCACATTGCATTAATTCTAAAAAGAAAAGGATAAGGCCTATATATAAAAAGCTAAGAGTAATGACACATTATGCCACTAAAAATAAATATACATCAACACACTATACCAAATAGTGTATCTTAGGGACTGCTATTCTACTTAGCCATTTTACCTGGTGATCCTCTTCTCACTGTGGAACAGCATTTAGACCCAGCAGGTGAAACTCTTGAGTCCTAGATCCACCAATAAAAGAAAAGTCCATTATAAAGACTTCTAGCAATGTTTAGTGTCCTTGCAGTCTCATTCACTATCTTTTTTGGTGAATTGTCCTAAATATGATAACTGTATGAGAAGGAAGGGCATACTTGTCCATGGTGAATGTAAGGACAAATTATATGTTAAAGAACAAATGTATCTTTAAGCCACTGAAAATTTAAAGTTCAAAACCTGCTTTAATTGCATCAAGACGATTTGTCTTTCCTGAAATATGCTTCTTTATAGGGCCAACCTCTTCAAATAGGCTAGAGGTGAGGGCTTTATTATTGTTGTTGTTATTACTATGTCCATAATCATTATTTTTACTGGAAATAAGATATAATCTTGAGCAAAGCACAAGACGAAGCTTTGATAACTGAGGCTTATCATGTTGTAAGACACAGGCTATTATCATCAGATAAATGAACTAGAGAACATCTTGGGCCAGCAGAGTTTTAGTTACTTACTTTGACACAGATACCAGGTTTTCTAAATTATGATCCTATGACTTAAGATCATTACTACCTCTGCAGATTTTACTACAGTGTTCAGTGCATGTTTAGCAGACAGTCATGCATAATACTGAGAACATCTCTGGACTTGCTGATTATACTTGATTTATTGAGGGATCATTTAATTCATTGACAGATCCCTTAGCCACAGGGGAATCTGAGATAGATATGAAAGGAGGATGACATAATACATGCACAAGCCTGCTTAATCAATCATTAAAAACTAATACAACATGCCTTTGGTAGAACAGCCCAAACTGAGTTCAGAGACATGATTCTGAGTCCAGTAGGTCTGTAAGGACATCTTCCATAATACAGGCCAGGAAACTTCACCCAGAAATGAGGACAATCATTTTAATATACCACCTGATCAGTAAAACAGAAGATATATTTTGTATATTTTCAACTGGCTTAGTAGCAGCTGTTATGAAAACTGTGTCATTAACTATGGTACTTAAAAGATAAACCACATGGAAAATTGTACAATGTAGTTTTATTTCAGTCTGAAGCTCAGCTCTAATTAAATAATATTTTAATACTTACATAAGCATTATAATTAATACAAAATTTACTATTTTTAATATTTTTAGTGTTAGATTTTAACAATAAAAACAATTTTAAAATATATAATATATGACCAGTCCTAAACGTAAGTTTATATGTACACACAAAAATGTGCATGAAAGTGCATTTTTTACAAAAATGAAGCAATCTGCCAGGAAAAATAAAACTGCTTTATAAGAATTCAGTATGTTCAGAAACAATTTTCCCTGCAGAAATGCAAGCACCATTACACAGCGTCCTTGATTATAAACTTATTCTAGTAGCGGCCCCACTAATTAGGTTAAAGCATCATTAGTGGTGCTCTGGTGGTTCGATATGAGACTGAAGACAGGGAACTAGGAAATGAAATAGATTGCTTTATGAAATACATGGAACATTACCCATTTTATGTGAAGAAAAAAGAGAAAAGATGCTAATACAGTTTTAAGATTACACAGCCAAAAAAGTTAGAGTATGCAAGTAAGAGTTTCTTTGGAAATGAACAACACTGTGTTGCATACAATAATGTAGTAATGCCAATTTGGGGGGGAGGACCTCTAGTTCAATACATATCATGCTGTTTAATTAGCATTATAATGTATATATTTGTATAAAATTTCTAAATCAGTTCCAGAAATATTGGGGTTTTGCATTTGGTAAGATATAACATTGTTGCTTTACCCTTATATTAACATAGGCTTTGCAATGACATTTTACCTGTTATTGAAAGAAAAAGCTTGTACATGTTGATGATAGGTTTTAATTCTGACTTTTAGACCCCATATGCTACAAATCACTGCTGTTAAGTATTCCCACTCCTCTCCAGCCAGAGTCTTGACTGGCAAAAGTAGAATAGTTATAACATGAAAAAAATCAATTTGATAACAAATGGTCACTTCAGAATTTTCAGAAAACTGCAGAAGGAAGAAGCAAACTAAAGTCAGGGGGTTTATATTCCACCTTCTCTGCTCCTGTCTCTCCCCTCTCAAACATTTCTGGCTTTCCATATCTTTAAATACTGACTTGTATGTGTTGCAATCTGTTGATTTTTTAATGTACAACTCACAAAATGGCCCCACATGGCCCCACAAATTGAGAACTCTTTGTGTCCTCATTTCATGCTGTGTCAGAAAGAAGGACTAATTAGACAACAGTAAAGGAAATCTTGGTAAGTCTCAAAAGAGCATTCTCAAAAGAGAGATTTTGCTTATGCTTTTACTGCTCAAATTGTACCTACTCTTTGCAATGACCCAAAAACTGTGCTGTTCAATAAACACTGAAAGTACAAAGAATTCTTTCTCTCTTTCTCTCCCATGTGCCTTTACACATATTACTGTAGGAGGCTCATAAAAGTGAAGCATCAGGGCCTTTATTTAGCTGAGGCATAATAATTTAACACAAGTGTAATGCACACAATGTGTTGACTTGCAAATGGCATAATCTAAGGTCTTGCACACTTTCAATAAAACAGTATTATAAGAACACTTTTTTAAACTAATGCATTCAGACAATGTATGCCTTCTCTATTATCTACTCATGAATCTGCTTCTCCTTCATACATTTGAAATAAATGCTGAATTGACTTGCCAACTAATTATAGAACAGTGCTAAGCAAGTCTCAGCACAGTAACTTCAACTCTAGTGTCCTGGATGACTTATGTAATACTAGAGGCTCTTGGATTTCTTGGAAATAAGGAGCTACATGAGATGAACTCCTCATCCTGTGTTTGTAATACAGTATTTCAGCAGCCAAATATAAGCAGTGCTCTTTCTAGGTCACTCCTCCACATGAGTGAAATGGAAGTGAGGTTTATTAACTGAAATTTACTTTCAGCTGAACAGCCTTTTCAGTCCTGAAAAAACACCATAAAAATATCCTTTATTTGTTCATGCTGAAAGTGCATCCCTTTCATTAACTAAATGGATATCAAAGTAGCTGAATTCCTACTAAAAATATGTCCTTACATACATTCTGCCATGAACTGCATAGTCATTCTTCATATTGTAAGCTATGTAAATAAAAAGTAACTTCAGTTAATGATTTTCCGTTATTTTAAACTAAATTAATGTTGAAATTATAATAATATATGTAGCTAGGTTTCAGAGATAAATTCTCAGGAGCAAAAAATTAACATCACTGTCTCGGCATCCATTTGCCCGAGAATTTTCAGCTCATTAGAGATTTCAGTCCCTATAGCTAAAGTGTTCGTCAGGTTAGGAAAAAAAATAAAAACAAACCTGACTTTTTTTACTGTAAAATGGTGGACAACCTCCACTAGTTCTCTGACAAGAAATTTGTCATGTTGGGTCCAGACCCCAGATGAACCTGCAGATTTTCTTTCTCATAATCTGCAGCAGCCAGTGAGAGTTTGGTTTATTCATCCTCCTTACCTCCTCTCAGTCTGTCCGTTTGATGGCTCTGGTCTAGGTAGAGACATCACTGCTAGTGCTGTTTATTGAAAGGGAGGGTGAATCAAGCCCCCAGATGCAATTTACTACAGCAGTTAGTGTTGCTTTCCCAGAGATTAGTAAAATGCTTGCTCTCTCTGATATTGCAGGTTAATGTTAAATTCAGCTTATTCCTCACACTACATCTCCTTGTAACAGTCATTATTATGGTCAGTCAAAATGTTTTGACATATTTTTTCTATTCTTTCACTGAAATAATACAGATTTTTTAAAAATTATGTTTGCCCTGAAATTCACAACATACTTTCAATACACACATTGGGTACATCTCAAGGAGTTTTTGCTTGGCTGCAGCCCATCACCATGTTCCCCATAAAGACTTAATCCATTTTAATGTAACATGCATAAAACTGAAGGGGGGGGTGGGGGTGGGGACAGGGGGTCAGAACAAGAGAAGACTAGCCCATAAAAGAGATCTTAAACAAAACTCCCACTAGCCATCACAGGAACATATCCTGTCAACATATTTCACGGATGTTATTTTTCACCAAAAAGTCAAGGTTTTATTGAGGTAAAAGATTGTGCTGCAGTCTACTCCCTGTTCCACAGTGAGGCTGTGGATTCTTTCAATCCATTTTCCTTACTTGAGAGTTGGCTCAGTATAAATGATCCCAGTGCCTGGTCTTTCTGAGCTTCTGATATGGTTTAGATTATTTCCTGGCCACAGCAAAATACTTTTGGGGATTTTTTTAACCAGAGACAGGAAGATGTATGTCCTGGAGATACCCATTCGAGGATTAAAGGGACTGCTGTTTGCCCTGGCTGCCCTTTCTATCTCATTTCTGTATTATTCCTGTGTAGGTGCTAAGAGGGTGTTTGTTGCTGGTTTAGTGTTTTGTTTTTTTTTTAATTAGTGCAGAGGGCAACTAGGGGAGAGGAGAGAGAGTAAATGATCATTGACATAAACTTAACCTCTGTGACTCTCTGAGCCATATCGATCCCTACATATAATTAGGATTTTAGGTAGGTGTGAATGACTATCACAACTGTTCATTTTGTGACCTTTTTAGTTTTTTACTTCAAATCCACCATCAATGAATTTACATTTATTTATTACAAAAAGCAGTTTTGATCTCAGTGAATTTCAGCATTAGGTGACATTGAAGAAGGATTGACTTCTGTTTAAATAAACCTCAAATGACTTTCCTGTTTGGAGGCTGAACTAAATGCTATGAGCATGAACAAGTTAAATATATGGAGGATATAGTATTTGACTGATATTGTACAGAAAAAGGCCTTTTCTCAGTTGAAGAATGTTTTGGCCAATAAATCATAGTCCTTACTCTTGGCAAGTCCTCTTTTAAAATATATAATAAATGATGTGGATGCTTTAATGTCCAAAAAAAGTGAAAGAACATCCATCTTCCAAACTAGTCATAAAGGCCTCTTACAATCTTATAATGCCTAGCAGATGATGTTTTTCAAAATTAATGTCCAATGCTATGTTGTTAAAATGCAGAATAAAAATCAGTCCTTACATGAGAGTTACAGCCTACGCACATTTATCTCAGAAGGTCTGAGCTGACCCGCTTAGTCACCAGAGCTCCGTTTTAATGGCATGTAGGTGTTTAAAAAGTGTTTGCACCACAAAGCTGCCCCCTCCAGATAACGCTCCTGTTACGTTCACAATATGGTGACAGATAAACAGAGAAGAAACAACTCCCCCACTAAATACATTAAGCAATAATGGCATAAGAATGTAGGACAATAATTATGACAACCAGAAAAATAAGTAGTGAAAGTAGCAATCTGTTTGCTTAATGCATTTCAGCTTGTCATTCTTTTGCAATGAAATTAGAAAGAAATACAAAGCAACTAATGCTTCACCTAGAAAAATATGTTTCTGGAAAGCACAGAATGAGAACAAGGAGGGTTTTTTTGGTGCAGTGCTTTGGGGTTTTTTCCCAAATTGATTGTGTATTTTTCAGGCAGGCGTTTTATTGTGACAGAATGTGAAGGGATTACTACATCCAACGTACATTTACCTTGCCTTTTACCTTACAGACTTCACTCAATCTGCTACTGCCATGGAGAAATTGTCTAGTCACTAACACATCTTGTTGGTGTGATTCAATAGTAATTCTAGATTTCACCTAAACTTAAATGTACAATGGGTCTGAGCTGAAGTCATGACAGCATTAAATTAGCCTCGTTAAAATATGATGGGAAAATACCTATTCAAAGGAACATATTTTATTGTGCATTTTACCCCTAGTATTATCCTTTCATTTCTGCACAATTATGAGGCAGTGAAACTTGCAATTTAGAGGTTCTTAGAAAGATAGGGTATATCTAAAATAGTTTTCCTATAAGAACCTATTATAGCTTACAAAATTTTATTCAAAATTTAAAGTGCTTTTTTTGAGATGAATAAGCTACTCTATATATAATGTGACAATGGAATTAAGTACAAAAAAATGCACAATACATGTCATCAAAGAGAGGATTGAAAGTTATTTTTAAATTAAATTTTTTTAAATGTGAATTTGTGTGTTATTTCATACATGTAATTAGTTGTAATGGGTAGAACTCTTTAAACATATTATGATTTGAGATATTAAGGAATCTTTTCATTAAATTCTATTTTCAAGTGAATCAAGTTAAAGCATGTGGTTTAGGATCCAAGATTTCAAACTGGTCAACATTTTTATGCCATCCCAAAACCACACCATCACCTTTTTCCTTCTCATTTGGTTTAACATTACTTGGTATATCCTCACCCAATCTGAAATAAGTAAACTGGAGTGGGAAACATACTCTAAGAGCCTGGCTTTTAGCTTGGACTCACAGAAGCAAAAAGCATATCTCCAGCTGCTTTCCACCTATTAATCCACTCCTATTGTGCTGAAATACTTCTTGAAGTTGGTGTAGCTGGAGATTAAACAAAATGATACAACCTCTTCAGAAATCACTGTCAAGATCCTTGAAGAGGAAGTAGAATCAGCACTTTAAAACTTTTTTGCTAGTCATTTGAGTCATGCATTCCTGACTAACCCCTGAACTGCTGTTCACAGAGAAATACAAGTTGGCAGCAATGGGGAAGATCTTTAAAGGTGTGATCTACCATTGAAAATTTTACTAGCACATTTTACTCTCCATCACTGACTACTTCAAAGTCAGGATGAGATGGTTTTTCACTTGTTGCAAAAAGAGCAACAACAAAAAAAAAAAAGCACCAAAAAAACCCAAAACCTGAATAATGTCTTTTTAAAAAGTTATTCCCAGTATTGATGCATTTCTCCCAGATACCCTGGCCTCAGCCTGTCCAGATGATGATCGCAGTAGGATGACTGAAGTCCAGACAGTCCTATCAGTCCTCTTCTGTTATGACAGAGGCTGTACCTCCTCAGCGCACCTTACAAACTGACAAAACAGTTTTATCTTGCACCCAATACTGCTATCTCAGCTAGACAAGTAAAGTGAGATGATGGGTTCTGCTTTACAGGTATAAGTGAAAATTAATTTTATGGAAGCTAAAGATGGCAAAGTTTTAAGGAGATGTAGTGGCTGACACAGCTGAGAAAAGAAACAACTTTTTGAGTGTACAAGCCCCTTTTTTTCCTGTTATGAGTTGATCTAATAAAAAGGTCATAGCTCTATCCAGATCATATCCTGTCATTGTGACTGCAAGCACTATTATAACTCTATTTTTGAGAAACATACACAATAGAGTGTCTCTGAACATACCATTGAATATTGTAACAGAGCTGAATCTTCTCTTTTGGCATAGGGTTGGGAAACAGTGCTTTCTTTCTCCACAGTTTCTGAGAGAGATAGTAGTGGAAAAAAGGAAAAAAGATGCTTTTTCCCTGACTGATCTGATTCTCTCTCCTATTAGCGATAGCCTCTTTCTATTACAAAGACCAATCTTCCAGTGATTACGTACAGTATATTTCACATCTGCTGCTGCCAGAACAGCTTAAAATGGCATATGACAGAGTGCATGACAAGAGAAATCTGACAGAATCCTTCCATTACTGAAGAGTCAGCCAGGACACCAAATATGGTCACGGTCAAAATTTTCACAGTCACCAGCTGTAAGTGCAATAACCCGAGAAATGTTTTGCAAACAACATCAATCCCAGTAGAAATGGCTGAATGAACCCTGCTTTGTAGAAGAGTTGAGAAGTGACAATAAGAGAGAGCCTGCTTTCAATAAATAATTCATGGTTAAGATCATGAAAAAAAAAAAAAAAAGAGGGACATGCACATATTTTAAAATATCAGAATGTTGTAATATCACAAACAGAAATTACACTTCCAAAGAATTTACAAAGGAATGCTTTTGTAAAGCACATTGTTTATGGGAGTCTTAATCACTGCACATACTAAAAAAAAAAAATTGCTTATTCCTAACAACTCAAATTGAGTTTGACTTGCTGTTTGATTTCCTGTTCATTCTTATATTGAGAACATGTTTCTTAAATGGCTTCATTTATCATTCTTGCTTCTGCAGAAAAGGCCAGTATACCAAAAATAAATCCCATGTCACAGCAACAGTTACAGTCTTTACAGTTAATCCTATTGTCTATCCACAATATGTAGTATTGCTTACCTCACATACAGGCAAGAAAATTCTTGGAAAGAAATATAACTCCATGGTACTTCTTCCAAACCACAACTATTGGGAGAAAAATGACTTCATAGTAATGAATTTCTGTAAATGTGCTCAAGAGAAAGACTTCATCCTTCTTGAACCAAAACAAATGATATAAGATTTATCTTTTATGTTGACTCCTAAAATAGGGTACTACTAGGACCAGTAGACTATGACTTCAGTTTTCCTTTTAGGAAAGAAATTGGAGTCCATGATTGAATATCACTGCTATATGTGCATTTGAGAAAAAAAAAGTCTTTTTAAAGTCCATCTCTCCATTCCTAAGCTGGTGATGACAGTTGGATTATAGTATTTACATGCTGGCACAAGTCCTACTTCTGATACTTACTTTTTTCCAGATGGATAACAATATATGGTTTAACTGCATCAAAATAAATCTCTACCTATAGTCCTTCAACAGGAAAAAGCTTTTTTTTTTTCTTACTACAATTAATCTTTGATCAAACATTTGTATCTGTCTTACCCAGAGAGGTGTTAAAATCATTATTTTCCTGTTTTTCTTATTCTACACAACAGTTAAGCTATACAGTATAGTTTCCCTTTCATATTTCATTTTTAATAATTTAAATTTTGTCTCCCCCCCCACCCCCCAGTAATATTATAGTGACATTTAATCAAGAAAATTGACGTTTCCTTATTACCGTGATGTAACAAAACACAGTCCTCCAATAGCAAGCAATTTAGTGTCCCATTTACCCATATCCTCTCAGGAGTTTGTCATAGCAGCATTGGATGTTATTTAATAGAGCTGATTCATTACAGGATAACTATACTTTGAAGAACTGGCACAAATGACTATGAGTTGGTGGTGGCGCTCCAATGCTGAGCTGATCACAGTAAAGGATGATGGGGATGGCATAAGGGCACCTGCCCAGAACAGAGTTTTTCATCATTATGATGCCATTACAAAAACAAGTAGTTCATAGAGCCTAAACAGATGAATGCAAACAGTATGCTTTCTGACTATATAAGGACAGAGGCAGCTCAAGCTCAGCAAGCAATACAGAAGCTTGTCACTGGGCTTTTCCACAGTGTATCTCTCATGTACAATAAGGGCTAGAGCATTTCTTTCTTCTATGGTTACAGGTATCTTCAAAGAGAGACACAATCACCTTCTTGCAACTAGCAAGTCTGTCTTTTCCCCTTTTTTTACAACATGACATTATAGAAAAAGGCACTAGGGTCTTTTTCCTAGCTTACATTCCACTATTCCTTTTTCACCTCACATCAGACTTTGAAGTGACAAAAGGAACAATGTGACACACACAGCACAAAGATTGCTGTGGGAATTTTAAATTTTACTAATACTTCACATAAGAGAAACAAAACAGAAGAAACACACCTTTCCCCCCCAAAAAACCACCCACAAACTGCACCACAAGCAACACTGAACACCAGTTTGTTATTAGAGGCCAAAAATAAGTCAGACCAAATACTGATTTTTATTAATAAAAAAATCTTAGTATAAAAAAATAGTTCATTCTGTACACTTAGAGAAGGACAACGATGAAACTACACAATAGGAGTAAGGTAAGATATTTAACAAGTAAGTTTAATGGATTCCTGAAACTATGTTTTCAGAATTATGTTCTTTTCTGTTGTCATGTGCCATGCATTTACTCATTTCCAACACTGTAAGCTTCCTGGAGCAGCCACTTGACACACTTTGGAGTTACACATAACCATGACAACCATTAACTTACAATGAAAAATGTTGGCTACATTAATGTTTGCTATTGTTAGTTCATCCAGTGATGGACAAAGGTCAGGTAGGCTTAGTGACAGTACATCCAAAAAGTTGCATAGATAATTTACAGAAATGGTATCACCCAGCCAAATACTTATTTTCTACGACTTCTACTGGGTATGTCTGAAATGCATTAGAATGAATCTGCTGTACTGCTTCGCAACGCTGAAGACCAAATGAAGTTATGTTAGAGTATCTTTCAAGAGCATGGATCATGACAAAGGTAGACTTGGTTAATAATATTAATGTGATTACTTTGAGTTGAACACTTTGCCAGATCTAACCATAACTAAGCTGACAGACAGCAGTGTATATTGATAGGATTAAATCACTTGAGAACAAGTAGCTCTTTAAGCTACAGCAAAGCAGGTGAGAGTAATCTAAAACAGCTAGGCATATCAACTCTGATTAAGGCTGCTCTTCTGCTTGGAAGATGTCAGTCTCCATTAGGATTACTGGTTTCTTCTCTAACTCTTCTATTCTGTCCTCAAATACCAACATACACAGATATGAATGAAAGTTGCACCAGGGTATTTGAGGTTGGGATCTATGAACTCTACTAGGACAAAGAGACCAAACTACTGTTTCTTCATGTAACTGGGCTTTCTAAAGGCAAAGCTATTAACAAGCATTCTTGTAAACTTATTCCCTGTGACTGGTACACAAATACTTGATAGAAAACATGTACCATATAGCAGTCCCACTCGGATATATAGCCCAGAATCTTCTTTACTTCGTTGTGACTGCCTATAGAGCTGACATCTTAAAGGTAAAAACTTAAGAGTATCATCTATTGCAAAGTCATTCAATACACACACTTCTCCTAAACCTAAAATATCTTACTTACACTGTAATTTTTCTCTAACTATCCAAGTAAGTCATCAGGATATTTAATCCTGGTAACTTCCATTAGAGAGACGTCTCAAATTACAGCAACTTCGTAATGAACAAGGTAGGCAATGGACATGTCCATTAAGCAATATTGTTTAAGGTACTGGCAAATATTTCAAAAATACACTTTTCCACTCTCCTACAGGTTTTGTTTTCTTCTTGCAGCTGAACCCAGACATTAGGAAGATCCCAAGCCTCTTGGAAAAACAAGTCCGTACATAGTATCTCAGTCAGTAAAGCCAGCACGCTGTCCTATTCAACTGTTGGTACTGCAGAAATAAATATAAAAAGGTTACGAGTAGAATTATTATTTTATTCAAAGACATTTATCTGCTTAAGTATTTTTGGATGCATTCATATCAGCTTTTTAACATAAAGTAAAATGGGTAAACTCCATAAATGGGTGTGCAAGTGCTATAGGTAGAGGATTAAACAAATATCACTATAAATGTGGAACAGTAATAGTCACTGCTTAATGTGAAGTAGCATATAATTTCATTTATTAAAGTGAAAACATGGGAAGCTTCTATAGCAGTACACTTTAAGTCATCAAAAGACCATTGGACCCCCGAGATTGTTTTAGCTGATCACAACCTCATAAAAACAGGACTCACCTGCTTGCTGAGAGTGTTTTTCTGCCAACAGTTGGTGGAGATGGTTCACTATGGAAAAAGCTTTTTATCCACCAACATTTATCAATTAACTCAGGTAACCCTGCCAAGGGAGAAAGAGACCCCACCATTAGACACCGGCTGAGTAACAGACAGGCAAAACTGGAAGACTGAAAGAAGGGAACAATACCATGAAATGCTTTGTCCTGGTCTGCAGTGTTCACAGCATCTGAACAGCAGGAGGAGCTGGAAGAAACACTGGATTCCGAGTTTTGTCGTGCTGTTCATGGAAAACAGACACACATAAGGGAAAAAATGCTTCAAGAGCACACACTATTTCTACACCAAGAATTTTTCAGACCTGCTGCTATCTTGGAGGAAACAATCTAAAATGGTAAGCTTACTTTGCTACGAAGTATAACTTCTGTATCATATATGCCCTCCTACTACTGTTGTTTACATAAAAACTTTTATGTAAGTTGATCCCTCAGTCTTACTCTTCACTTAAAAACACACTGAGATCTGGTTGCATAACGTTCGCTGAAATCAGTGGAAGAATCTTATGGTCACGTACCCACTGTTATCAACACAAATGAGCCTAGTCCTGAAGATTCAAGTCCAAAACAACCTAATTGCCCTACTTTCCACCGTGATACCACCAAGCCCTATACTCGCACCGCAGTGTCCCGGCACCCCCGGCCCCGCCGAGCACTTACTCCTGTAGTACTGGTTCTTGGCCAGGAGGCAGCCGGCGGAGGGTACCGAGGCCATGGCCGCGGCGCCACGGGGAAGCCGCCTCTCTCCGGGAGGAGCCTGCAGGGGGAAGGACGCGGTTTGTTGGGGAAGCCGCGCCCGGAGGAGGAGGAGAAGAAGCAAAAGAAAAAGGAGGAGAAGAAGAGGGAGGAAGCGGCCCGCAGCCCCCCAGCCCGGGGGCTCACTCACCTGCACCGCCCAGGAAAGCGGCCGCCGGGAGGAACAGAGGGGACACCGCTCCCCTCCGTAGCGAGTGCTGCTCGCACCCCCGGCCGCCCCTATATGGGCCGCGGCGGGCGGCCCGCCCCAGGGGCGGTGGGGCGGGACGGGACGGGACGGGACGGGGGGAGCCCGCCCGCCCCCGGCACGCTGCCGTCCAGCCCAGCCCAGCCCCGGCACGGCCCAGGACAACCCGCAGCGGCCCCCGAGTCCCCGTCCTGGTCCCCTCCGTTCCTCTTCCCCTCTGATCACTTTTCTGGAGTGCATCAAGCGGGGACTAACAGCTGCTACGTTAGTTATTCTCTGACATTGCGGGGAAGAGGGGGATGAAGCAGACAGGTACCTGCTTCAGTAGAGATTTTTGTTTTGTTTATAGATATGTACGTTACTATTGCACGTACACTAGAGAAAGTGAAGTCAAAGGAGTGTTCTGCACTCTCACAGTAATCAGTGAAACCTGTGATCATCTCGAGACCTGGTAAAGTTAGAACTAAGTGCCAGATAGATCACCAGATAAGTTTTTTCTTCCCATAGATAAATACACTTTAAACTGTTATAATCCTATCCTATGGCAAAACTTGTCCTACAGTGCGTTTCCTCACCTTTCAGAATTGTCAACAGAAGAAGTAACTAACAGGTTTTAGGTATCTGAATCGCTCCTGCTCCACAAGGAATTGTTTTATCATTGTTTTTCATGGCAGGAGTTGTGCGTGAGAACACCACCACGTGTGGTCTGTGATACCATGTTACTGCGACGTATCTGACTGCTTGAATAGTGTGTCCTATCTCAAATGATAAGGACATAGTTCCTAACAGCTCCTAACATATTTGTAAGGATGTAAAGTGTACTGCAGGGAAACTGCCTATAAAATAATACTCATAGAGCAGTTGTAACAGATAAGCATAGTGTATTTTCCTGGGCCTTTTTACTGACCTGCTGTCAGAGTCTTGACAGCGTGGTGGTCTTTCCCGAGCAAAACTTGAAGGCTCACCTTTGTGAAATCTCCAAGATTGACACAGAAAATAGTTTGCAGCTGGTTTGGTACCAAGCACTAGCACGAGTTACCCCTATGTTTATCTCGTTATGTAGAAAAAGCACTGTAAGAGTAGAAAATTTTACAGATTTTTCGATACCCCATTCACAGTGTACATCCCTACCCATTGTTGCAGCTGCTTGTTTAAGGATACACGACTGTATCAGTCATCTCGTTTTCCTGTCTTAATGATGGATTTCCATTTTGAGGCTTGTTCTGTTTATGGTCCATAAACTTCTGCACCACCCCATTTGTTTTTGTCAACATAAGTGTCCTCACATTGGGCACTCTGTTGAATTGTCAGATCCATTCCTGAAAGAAGGGAAGCTTCTCCCCAGAGAGCCATAGGAAGTGCTCCTCTTGGGCTGTGAGGGTGGAAGTTTGTAGTGATAGCACTGTGTCCTAGACAGAGCTGGTAACATTATCATTTACTGTTTCTGCCATTCTCTTTCAGCTTTAAGATCCTGTTTTAACCTACTTTAAGATCCTATTTTAATCTAAACTTTGTCAAGGACATTACTTTGTCAGAAAAACTGTTCAGGCTGTAACATGCCCATGGTCTAGGCATTGTATTTGACAGGAAAGCAGACATAAGTGCTTCTCTTGCAATCCCCACAAATATCCATACATATTGTAGCCATGCCAAAACACTCAGGAGCTGGGGAACAGCAGGTCTGTGAAACTTTAAATTACTTCACTGCTGCATGCATATTATTTTACTATATTATTTAGTGTATGTGGTCATTTACCAGTTTTGTTCTGGAGCCCTGTTTCATGCATTGCACTGGAATAGAAAGTACTTATTTAATGAGAACTTCTCCACCGTTTCTCCCACTCAATCTGGCATTATGTCCTATCTATTGTATTTTCTACAAGTAATGCTCTGAATAAAGAACTACAGATTTTGCCAGTGTTTTTTCTTCCATGGTTATTTTGACAGAGAGCTTCTATAATAGTAGCACATTTATTTTCAAGCATTGCTACCAAACCAAGGCATGCTATTATCTTCAGTTAACAAGTGGGAATTCTGAGACACAAAGGAGCTAAGATAAAAGAATCCACAAAGCTTAGGTGTCTCATATGAAAGCAGTCTAGGACTCTATTTTTTCATAACTATTTAGCACTATGTCACACTTCATTTACCCACTTATAGCTCTCTTTCACTTCAGATCCATACTTAAGTACTCAGCGCGTTGATAAATCAAATTCTTACCAGACATTGAAAAAATTGGTTAGTGGCCACCTATGATAAATGTAACTAACTTGCATAGCATCAATTACAAACTCAGGGGCAAGGTTATAATTTAGCTTTCAAGACAGCATTCAATTGCCTTAACCACTGACCTGTTTTTTTCTCCCTGGAAGCCTTGCTGCATTCACTACTCAACTTCTGTCACAAACATGGAAGAAGTCCTACTCACTGCGCTCTATGATCTCTTTAACTTCACAAACTCAGTTCATATCCATGCTTCATGGCAAAAGAGGCAGGGGCCCTACAAAATAAGTAGTACATAATAATTTTATAAAAATGCATTTACAGAAGGAACACTTTCAGCCTTTTGACTAATATTGTGACCTTAACAACAGCATTCATTTAACATTTGTGTATGCATAACTGTAAAATGGACAAAATACTGAATTATATGTCATTCCATGAATCATGGATACTTATCAAAAGTAAAATTTAAAAATGAATAAATCTCCCACCTAATCCTGCCAGGATTACCTGGTATAACCCTTTTTTAGGCATTAAAAGTAAAATATCCCAGTCACAACAACAAAAACAGAAGAGCAGTCTATATTGGGCTTCACCTTGAAGCTGACCTGTTAATTATTCACTAGACAAGGTTTATCTAATAAACTTAGCTACTCTTTCTGTTCTTGGAATATCTGTGAGCATGATGCCAATCTTTCTGGGGACTTGTTTTGGGTGTTTACTTCCATGCAATTTTGTGACTTTTTTTTTATTTTTTCTTGTTACTTAACCTTGTGGAAGGTTGTGGAAGAGTAGTGTGACATTGGAATTTGTACAGTGTTGCTTCATGGCTGTGTCCTTTGAATGATTGTATGGGTTCTGTGTGATTAATGTTTAGAGAGATGTGAACAATTTCAGTGAAAGCATCTTTCCATATGCGTATGCAAAAAGGTACATTTTTGGCATGTGAGGGCAGAATATTCCCTCCTCCCAAGCTTCTGGAAGAGCAGATTTTGCACATTTTCATTGACCAGTCTTATTGCCCATCCACAATTAACATTTCAATCAAATTTTGTACAGAAAGTATAAATCACTCCTATCTGAAGGGAACTGTGTCTTATTTGACAGTATGACTCTCCATGAGAAATCTGAACTTCCCTGGCTACTATTTTGTAATGGGTGTATTAACATTTTCAGGGAACTTTCAGAAATGTTTCCTTCATGCATTTTTCAGTAACTCTAAGTATTCACTGTCTCAACAAATTGTTTTGCATACTTGTTCTGTCAAATTTTGAAAAGAGTCTGTAAAAAGAGGCTTGCATTAAAGAAATTAAGTAGCTCCACTATGTAAAGTGACAAACCTTAACTGTGCAAAAATCAGTTACCAAAACCTGTTTGATTTGTTAGCTACTTCCAAGCACCGGCACCATCACTTACCTTTTTCATTCATTTGTTTTACTCTTCAAATATTCCTCCAAGCCAGACAGCTCAGCAGGAATGTGGGGCTCATCTATCAAAACCAAAAGGATTTGAGGAATTGATGAAGAATTAAATGGCAGTGTGCAAGGTGGCAGGGGAATGGGAATTTATATTGTATGTAGCCTGCAAAAGAGACACAGGGCCATAGAGCTGCTGGGGAGAGCCTGAGATCCAGAAAGGACAGAAAAAGTCTTTCTCTTCACTGCTTCAGTGTGTGGCACTGCTGCAAATCATCAGCTTTGTAGTAATGACCGCTCCCAGTAGTGAAATGATTGCTTACTGGCAGTTCTGGCACTTACTAAATTATAGTTATTATTTCTAAACCTTACTACAAATGTGAATGGAATACTCTGGAAAAAAAAAAAAAAAAAAAAACATTTAATGAAGAGAAAAATTTTTTAAATTCTTTTTATTTTTTTATTCCTGACTATTTAAGATATCAGATGAGATGACACTGAAAGCAACAGGTAACTACTGAACTCAAGACTCCGTGCAGCACGCCTCTGAATGATGCACATTGCCTGAAGTGTCAGCAAAAGTAGGGAAAACTTGTATTTTGACCTATAAACTGCACTGACAAAATACTGGAAGACTATAGACATTGCTAAACTGTTAGTACAATTTTGTGCACTTACAGTTAACTACATCAAATTTTCCAGATACAAGCATGATAATTTTCTTCCAGCAAGCTACATCTTTTACATCTTTCTAAGGAAGCATATGAATACTTGGACTTTTTTGTTACTTTCATCTCTCAAGTATTCCAAAGAAGAAGCCTTAAGGTTTCAGCATGACCAAATATAGCTGTTTTAAATTGTATTCCTACAAAATAGAAAATTTTGAATAGAATGTAATTGAATAAAGCAAAATTGAATCATAGGCATGTTTATATACACCTTTAATATGTCCCTGGAGATTGGCTGATCTATAGAGACGAGAAGAGTTGGCTTGTTATTCAATTTCACATCCAGTACAGAGATGCAGGGCCAAAACCATGCATACTTTAGTATCCTTGTCTATTTTGGTTTAAATAAAGGCTTTATTGTGTAGAATCCACTTTTTCCAATTGCTGTAAACAGTACTGTGCATTTTGATGTACACACACGGATTCTTCTCTGATTCACTTCTGTACCTACTTTCTCTCTGTCCTTGCAAGTAACATGTACTCAGCCTCACCAGATTGAACACAACCTGACACCTCTGCAGCTCTGCACAGGCATCTGAGAAGGTGCTTATAGCCTAGCATGTCCCACAGTGTATAGACACCATTCCTCAGCACTGAGATATGACACCTTTGGCATCCTCATTTCTTGGCTAGTTGCTCTGTCACCAGGCCAGATGCTCAGAATGGAGCAGCATGAGGTGCAAAAGGAATCAAGGAGCTTGTGAACAAGAAGCACATATTCATAATTTTGCAGCTGGAAAATTTCCCATCAACCTAGCAACAGAGCTGACCTAGGCATCACATCCACCGCATCACAGAGCAGAACTATTTCAAATTTAAGAAGCCAAAGATAGTATACTTATGCAGCTGGGTTAGAACCAACTGTCAGGACAGGTTATGTCATGAAGGTGTGTAGGAGCCCTACACAGTGAGGTGGCTATGCCCTGTAGTCAGGTGGTCTGTGTTCTCTTTGATGGGGGTGTCACTCTAATCTCCCTTGCCCCTGCCTCATCTCCCTAACCCCAGTGCTAACGTCATACTGAGTACAGGGAGGATGATTAGGATGCTGGAGAAGCATCCACCTGCCAGGTCACAGCAGAAGAACCTACAGCCCAGTCTGTACAACTGTTCTGTAGGTGTCAAAAGACTTGTCTGAAAGTGTTCATACACAAGCTTCTGGGAAGGAACCAAACTTTAGAGCGTACACTGCTGCAGGAGCTTACTCTGCTGCAGTGAGTGGGAGCTTACACCTAGGAATGAGAAAAATGAGTTACCTTAGCTCTACAGAAGTCACAAATGTCAGCTGGTATAGTGAAAGCCATGTTATCAGGAGGACCAAGTAGTCTCATGTAGATGGCTCATTCTTCTGTCATCTTGTTCCCCTTCATGGCACTTTTGCCTCCTCCGAAAACACTATATAGTAAACACACAGAGCATGTTCTCATATGTTTCAATCTGCTCCACAGCAATAAACACACCCAGCATGTCATTACATGTCTCAGACACCTGCTCCATCTTCTACAGGGACATCTGAAGCAACATGAAAGTCTTAATCTACTCACAAATCAGACCAGCTTGCAGAGAAGCACAGTGGAGGAACACTGACGGTGTAGGACTTCTCACGCAATGATGTCAGGCAAGATCCTCAGTTTGTTATGCTTGTTGGTTTCCTTCTTCTTCCACACTTTAACCAGTTGGCCTCAGAAGTGCAAACATTACTAAGACTGGCCAGGGACTCTGCCATTTTTTCTAGACTCCCACACATTTAGAGTTTGTCTGTACTAATAGTTTAAATATGCTTGGGACAATTCTTTGGTCCTAAAGACAACTGGTATGGAATGGCCTATATCCACACTGTTTTAGACTGCAAAGTAATATGGTTACATCCAAAATGGTCTGTGAAGAGTTGTCGCTTGCTTGTGTTAAATCCCAAACTGTCTGGAAATTTTTTGGGAGGGAGCCAAGGAAAATCCTAAGACATTCCAGGACCTTTCTAACATTTTAATAGTACAGACAATCATGTTCTGTTCCCTGATAAGGTTCCCTGGCATTAACCTAAGGGTTAGCTAATTTAACATGATGTCACTGGTGCCTGGAGGTCCAGAGCCCAATAGGCTTGCAAAAAAATGAATGTCTCATAGGCATCCATTTGCAACCTTACCAGGTTTAACATTACTAGGTGGCTAATTAGGGTCCAGTTATTGCATTTCTTCAGATCTTAATGAATCTTATGTTATTACTGTTTCCATCTCCACAGATGCTGCTGGTGGGAAGTCTTTTGCTCAGGCTGCTGCAAAGCTGCCTTACATGCGCAGTGCCAAGTCTTCTGGCACAGCAAAAGCTGGTGCACGGTCCCATTCAGACAACGGGGGAGGACTTTCTGCCTGAAATATTCAACATGTCAGCAGTGAAAAAGTAGAGAATAGGCACTGCCAATCCCTGCTTCTGTGACAATTTAGGAGCAAAAAGGAGAGAAAAGAGCCAGACAAGCAACTTCTTTGAGAGACCATTAGTCCCACTTTTAGTCCTATTTACACTTTTGTTGAGCCTCTAGGCATGACATACAAACACTGCAGTTCAAGTGGCCTCCATGAAAAAGCTGAGGTAACCAAGCTGGGCACCTCTCAAAGTAAAAATGCCCAGCATCTCAGCAGAATTTACTCCAACCACAAACTCATGTCACTGGTAATGAAGGCACAGTTGGCAGCATTTGCTGGAGGTAAGGAAAGAAGATGAGAGGCTTCTTCAGGTCCCCTTGTCTACACATCAGCATGTTTATATCTGGGAACTCTTTGACATGATTTGTGTGTTATTTGCTATTACAGGTTGTGTTTGGCTACGTTCTGTGCATCTTATCTGCATGCTCTTGTTTTCCTATCTCGTTTTGTTTTTCTAAGTTCATTTTTGATCTTTAACCTAGTTTTCCTTTTTCCTGTTTGAATAAACATGTTTGAACTGTTAAGGGTACGTTGATCTCTCTTGTTTTTCAAAGTAATTCCAGGGCTCTTAAGGCTTCATCTCCTTGTATGACCAACTGCTGCAAGGCAGCACAGCCAGGTCCCATGGAATTCAGGGTCCAAAACTAGAAGACAGCATAAAGTGCAGAGAGAGGCACTCCAAAAGCATGAAAAAGGCTTTCAGAAAAGGAGAAAGCAATGTAGTCCCAGATAGACACTGTGTTTGTGAACTGGAAACCTTGCTTTAACAGTTAGAGGTATCCTGTTCAGGTATGCCAGACCTTAAGATCTGAAGGTGTTACGGAGGCTCTCAAATAAACCACCAACCACCAAAAATTAAAAATTTATTATTAACACAATTAACTAGCTCTTCGTAAATTACAGGTTCGAATGTCTGTGAGAGGAGAACAGAACAACTTTCTAGGGTTTAACAGCAACCCAAAACGCAGAACAAAGCCCCACTCCCTAGGGTTTAACAGCAACCCAAAATGCTCTATCACTCACCTGACAAGTGAGAGCTCTCAACCTCAAGGACCTGCTCAGGGCAGCATCCCGACTCAAGGCACCTCGAGGAGTTTCCTTGGGCAGTGTCCTGACCCAAGGGGAGAGTCCTCGACCGCAGTGTGCTGCTCCAGGGGACAAGCTCAAAATGGCTCCCCCAGGGGACTCCATTTATACCCAGGCCAAATCTGACCTGTAGTCAATAGCAGCTCCCATTGGCCAAAGGCCCCAATTACTGTGAGGCCCTGAGAACAAAGGCAGTCAGGAGCTGCTACACTTCAGCAGCCAAGAAGCTCTGTTTTCATTGGGCGGATGCACCTGCCACAGAAGGTCACAACCTTTGGTCAGACTAGGGGGAGAATGACCCTTTTTCTCTTCAAGGCAGGAAAAAATTATGATTAATAGAATTGTAGAATTCTTTGGGTTGGGAGAGACCTTTAAAGGTTATCTAGTACAGTGCCCCTGCAATGAGCAGCAACATCTTCAACTAGATCAGGTTGCTCAGAGCCCCATCCAACATGACCTTGAATGTTTCCAGGGATGGGACATCTACCACCTCTCTGGGCAACCTGTTCCAGTGTTTTACCACCCTCATCATAATTTTTTTTCCTTATATCTAGTCTAAATCTACCATCTTTTAGTTCAAAACCATTACTTCTTGTCCTATCACAACAGACCCTACCAAAAAGTCCGTCCCCATACTTCTTATAAGCCCCCTTTAAGTATTGAAAGGCTGCGATAAGATCTGCGATAAGAGCCTTCTCCTCTCCAGGCTGAACAACCCCAACTCTCTCAGCCTCTCCTCTTAAGGGAGGTGCTCCATCCCTCTGATCACTTTTGTAGCCCTCCTCTGGACCCACTCCAAAAGGTCCATGTCTTTCCCTTGCTGAGAACTCCAGAGCTGGACACAGTACTTCAGGTGGGGTCTCACGAGAGTGGAGTAGAGGGGAAGAATCATCTCCCTCGACCTGCTGGCCTCACTTCTCTTGATGCAGCCCAGAATACAGTTGGCTTTGTGGGCTGCGAGCACACAGTGCTGGCTTATACTCAGTTTCCCACCCACTAATACCCCTGAGTCTTCCTCTGCAGGGCTGCTCTCATTCTCTTCATCTCCTAGGCTGTAGTGATACCAGGGGTTGCCCCGACCCAGGTGTAGGACCTTGCACTTGGCCTTGTTGAACTTCATGAGATTCACATGGGCCCACTTCTAGAGCTTATCCAGGTCCCTCTGGATGGCATCCCATCCCTCAGGAGTGTCAACTGCATCACTCAGCTTGGTGTCATCTGCAAAATCCTCCCTGGTGAAACGTATTAGTGGGAAAAGAAGGAATTTATCCACCATTCTTGATTTGCCTAGTTCTTTCATGGGGACATAGCCATAAAGGAAGATTCCTAATTGTAGATCTTAGTTTTCTTGCTGGCAAATCCAGAGTGACAATAGAGGACAGGGCCTCTTCCTTCTAATGTGCTTCATGGTCCCAGGGTGTGCATGGTTCAGACAGGTTTGGATTAGTAAGCATAATAATAAATTCTTCAATGAAAACCCACAAACACCCCACCAAAGTATAATATGGATGGAATTGGTTGGTCTGTGTCAGGATCCACTGTTTGCATGCCACAAGCGTTGGGAGCCTGAGGTCATATTCACTGCTACTAAAGCAGTATAGATACAGGTTTAAAACAGTATAAGTACAGATTTACAATTCTAGAAACACAGAAGAGGAAATGAAAGAACAGCAAGTGGTCCTTAAATCCAGAGTTTCTTCATCTGTAGGACATGCTTCACCATGGCACTACAAAAACATGTGAACCATTCTCACCATTGCTCTATGTTCTGTAATGAGTCTCAAAGAGATGCTAGTTAACTCTAAATAAGATTAATTCAGTTGAGACATGTTTCTCCAGTCCTCTGCCTCTTATGGCAGGATCAACACTGACGGGTGTTTGTCTACTTACTGTAACACTGCATTATACAAAATTTGATGTAGAATAATAGAAATAGATGTTTAGACTGATATGCTGCTGTGGGAGGAGATCTCCCTCAGGTAACTGGGAAGCTGACAATACTGCTGATGCTATAGATACCTCTCCTCACAGTAACTAAACTGTGCTTCCAGAAGACTCGACTCTTCATACTGTTGCTTGACACAAAACACCTGGCTCCTTGACCTTCACTTGGCTCTCATAGTTTAAAATATTCTCAGCCTTGCAGAAGTTTAATCCATTTCTCTCTGACAAATGAGAATTGAGGTCTATACCCAGCCTTGCAATTTCAGGAACACAAGTATACTTGTAGTATAATTTTATCGGTCAGGTTTGTAGTAGATCTTCTTAGCAAATGCCAATATGGAAAAACCAAACTTAAACAAGGGTCTGAAGAATAGAGCCAATGGTGTAGTCAGTCTTACACAGCTAAATTATGTTTTGCTATTTACTTTCATTTGGTCAGTGTTCTGTCTACTGCTTAAGACTAACTCCAGTATAGAGTTGAGTTTAGCCACTTTCTGATTTACCAGTGAGAAGAATGATAGGCATTTCTTTATTTATCTTCATATCACTGAAGTACAACAGTTGTGCAGTGGTCTACAAGGGCCAGTCTCAGCTATGAGGAGTCTGATCAGACAGAAAGTGCACAGCCCATTTCCCTCACCCTGCTTAAGTGCAAGTTGTTCTTCCCTTTTACTTGCAATGCAGTTGAGTTAACTGCAAGTTTCTGGAGTGAATTCAAGTCCAACAGACCCTTTATAAATTTGGAAATGGAAAGCATTTCTCACTCTGTGTAAAAGTTGACTTTTAGCAGAATGTTGGGATTGGTGGCAATTGAAAAGGTACACTAAATTATTATGTATGAGATCACAGATTAGGATTACCACTTTGATACCCGGTCAAAGGTCCCTGTTTAGCCAGGCCGGTCTCCTTTCCCACTTGCTTGTTTTTTGGCATGTGGGAACAGCCTGGTCCTGTGCCTTTAAGACTTCTCTCTTGAAGTATGTCCAGCCTTCCTGTTCAATCCTGCGCAATACTCAGCACTAACAAATCTTGTGATCCAGACTTCTCAAAGTCTTTGCTGTAGAAGTATCCTCTGAGACACAGGCACCAAGCACAATGAACTTGGATAATGGTGGGTCTTAGCTCTGAGTTTTTACACATGTATTTCATTCTTTCAGTCAGTGAAAACAAAATACTGACTGTCTATTTAATAACACAGTATCACTACCATGGTTGATAATGGAACGAAAATTGTTATCTGCAGATTGTCAGCTCAAGAGGAATGATAGATTTTTTGCTGTTGATTAACAGTTACCATTTACAATGATGATAATGTTTATGATTGAATGATTTCTTGTTGACATATAAAATGAGTCACTGTCATCGGTTCTTTTCATGCGAAATAGATGCTCATGTGGTACTATAGATAAAATTCACCTGTGCAACTGATATTAACTGGATCTATTTTGACAGCCTGAGCAAATGACTAAAGAAATGAGAAGATGCTATCATTTCACATCTATTCCTAATTGTTCTAGAAAAAAAGACAGGAAATTTGCACTGCCAGCATCCATGTTACACTGACTATGAAAAGAAGGCCATCTGACACTTTTATGTGGAAATAGAAATACACTTTTCAAACACTTGCCTTTCTTTGGTACCTGCAATTATCTACAAGTCCCATTAAATGCTTAAAGATCTCATTATCATCCACAAATGAGCCATACAGAGTCTTGACCTACCCTGTACTTGCAGAAGTAAAGCTCTATTCAGGACAGAAGAAACATGTGATCAAATCCTGCATTATCTATCTCCATCTCTCACAAATTCTGTAAATCCTCGGTAAATAAAAAGTGTCAGGCTGTAATAAATGATTGAGGCTTCATTTCTGCATCATTATTAGTTATGTTTTGCTTCTTTTTTTATAACCAACTTTGCTTCTGTTTTTGTAATGCTCCAATTGCTTGTATGGTCAAAGAAAAGCAGCAGCAAAAGAAGTTGAGAGAAGTGCTGGATTTATTTCACATACCTTTGTCAGCACAAATGCAGAGAATAGAGTACTTGAACTCAGCAAGAGAATCTAGAAATATCTAAAACTGGGTTATGCAACCCTGAAAATGTCACCTCCACTTGGTTCATCTCACAGAATCATTCAGGTTGGAAAAGACCCTTGGGATCATCAAGTCCAACCATCAGCCCTACTCTACAAAGTTCTCCCCTACACCATATCCCCCAACATCTCATCTAAACGACCCTTAAACACATCCAGGGATGGTGACTCCACCACCTCCCTGGGCAGCCTATTCCACTGTCTGACCACTCTTTCTGTGAAAAATTTTTTCCTAATGTCCAGTCTGAACCTCCCCTGTTGCAGTTTAAAGCCATTCCCTCTTGTTCTATCGCTAATTACCTGTGAGAAGAGACCAGCACTAACCTCTCTACAATGTCCTTTCAGGTAGCTGTAGAAAGTGATGAGGTCTCCCCTCAGCCTTCTCTTCCTCAAACTAAACAGTCCCAGCTCCTTTAATCACTCCTCATAAGATTTGTTCTCCAGGCCCTTCACCAGCATCTCACTTCCCTTCAGTTAGACTTTCCAGCAGCTTATCTCCTCCATATCAGCCAAGAGAGGAGAGCTTATAATTGGCTACAAGTGTTCATATTCACTCCTTCACCTTGGAGAAAATGAACTGCTGTCAGCAATTTAAGGTGGTTATCAATTCCCTGAGTAGAGCAAAATCCTGCAGCCACTAATCATAGGCTGTCCTCACTTGTTAATGCAACAGCTGCTGCCAACCTGAGAGAGAGAATTGCTGCCACATGATATTTGACCAACCCACTTCAAGCCCTTTCAGGACTAGCAGAAAGGTACTGGACTGAAATTTGAGAAATAAATGTTAAAAAGAACAGCTTGTCATTATACCTACAGTTTTCTTATAAGCTACCTTTGGGAAAAGGTAGTTCTGCATGTCTGAAAGAGCTTTGCTATTGGAGCTGGGACGTGCATAGAGAGGTTAGAGTTAGGCAAGCTGCCAGAACAAAGTAGTTTTGCTCAGCGTTGGCTTCAGCTCTCACACATCTGCTCTGTAACTCACTAGCTTGGTACTGTTGGCCTTTAGAAGGACCAGTGCCTGGACAGAAATCAAGAGGAGTATTTCTAAATACTTCCGAGGCTTTGGGTACAGACCTCTACCTTTGTAGTCTTATCTGGGAGACCCAAGGACACCAAACACCTGATATTAAAGCTTTTTTTATTAATATTGTTGGAGAGATTCACCCTCAAAAACCCATCTATTTTTATTTTAACTCTTAAAACCCATAACTTTCTAATAAAATGCTGTTATCTAATTAGCTTATTAAAGAAAGTATTCACAAATAAGAGCAGTTTAAATTCAGTTGTTTAAATCTTTAAGCATATTCTTTTATGCACAATTTGCAATATGCAGAATTTCAGGCAAACATAGACAAGATGGTTGTGCATCAACCACAACAGCACATAGAGCAAGATTTGTTAGTCAGAGATAAATTAAAAGCCAACAAGTAAGAACAAATCATATGCTCAGACACTCAACTTTATGCACGTAATTACTCTGATTTTTTTCTGTATATCACAGATATAGTTTTAGATTTTTTTTGTCTGAAAATGTAGTACATATAATAGAGACATAAAATATCATCTGAACCAAACAGCATTTCTGAGTATGAAAGCAGTGATTCAGATACAGTTCACTGACCTCATTCATTTTAATTATAATTCAGTCCAAAATTATATACTTTTTATTAGACCATAATGACTTCTTTAACTTGCCAGAAGTACAAAAATTTAGCAAAAGTAAGATCAGAAAACCTTACTGCAGAACTTAACAATTTTCTTACAAAATATTTCAAAAATTTTCTTGCAAAATATTGTTCTAATAGTAATTTGAATAAAAGTTATTTTATGGTTTTGAAATTGATAGGAACTTTGATAGTTCTGAAATAGATAGTGTTTGGTAATTTTTAAAGCACTGTTTCCTTTCCCTTTATTTAGGGTTTCTCTATTGAGTTGTTTAAACTCAAGCACTTAGTCTGTGTCAAACATTTCATTTGTGTCATAGTTAAATAAGCTTAGAAATTATGAGGTAATGATATAATTCAGTTCTGCCACCCCTTACTGGAGGCTGAATGGTGTCTACAAACACTGGAGTTCAAAAACAGGAGACTGAACTATTGCAGGTGTCTGCCCAAGGAGCAGGGTTCACAAGGGCCATGAGGGTGGCCCTGGCAGCAGCTCAGAAGCACAAGAGGATCTATGAAGCAGCTGTGTTCCCACCAAGTAAACTCCTCTCCCTGTGGTTTCCCTGCTGTACTATTCTAGGTACTAAATGAAATCTGGTTCACCCTGTTCTCTGCACTGGCAGCAGGCTCAGCTTGGAAAGGAGCATCTCTTGGCTGCGTTTTGGCTCCAAATTCCATCTTCTGCAAATTTGCAGCATCTTGCCAAAGGATCATTAGAGTCATTTTTGTCATTTTGGGATTGTAGCAGGAAAAAGGCACACTCTTAACAGCCACCTAAAAAATCTCACATTTTTTTACAGAAGTGAAGATCTGAAAGTAAGTATTCAAATTTTAAGTAATCTGTAATAAAGCTTGGAAATGCATCGTTAGCACTGGCCTTTTATATATATGCATATTTGAGCTACATGGAATTCTTACACATAGATATTTGCCTGTTTCTTCCCTAGATCTGCAGTGCCGCAAGGCAAGCAAGCAGAATTAAGCCATGTCTACACTGTTCCCATGACCACAATAAGGAGGCCCCAGGCTGCAGTGCCTTGTCTGTGCCTGCAGTTCCCTTAGTTTGCCACAGGCACATTCCTGCTTTGTTGAAGATGAAGTTCTCAAGGCCTTCAGTACAATCATACAAGCTCTTATCTCTCCTTTGAAAGAGGTCTCTTACTCCTGCACAAGGCTACAGGGCCTGTAGGACCACTGCCTGCTGCCAGCTTACAGCATTTGCACTGTTCTCTATGCATTACAGCAAGCTACAGCTTGTGAGGTTGACAAAGGACAACAGAGGCAGCAAAAAGCTCCAGGTATCTCCAGATTCAAGGACAGTAAAACCTATCACCCTGGATGGTTGCTGGAAGCCATTTGGCTACTGGATCTCCTAGACCGCACTCTTCAAAAGTGCCAGCACCAGCTGCATCTCTGCTGTTTTCTGATGCACTAAAAGCATGGCAGATGCCACCATCAAACTCTGTTTTGCCAAGTCTTAGTAATTCCAGGTATGCATCATGAACCCCTCCTGGTGATTTACATTCATGTGTTCTAACTTCTGGGTATAAAAGATTACCTTCATGGGTATATCTCAGAAACTGCTCAGTGCTAGAGATGCATCACACCTCTTTCTGTTTCCTTTTTCCCGGTCTAGAAATGTATGGGCATTTCTCCTTGGAAGATATTTCTTCTAGACTCCTATAGATCCATGGCACAGCAACCTGGTGTTAGTAAATCGGTTGTCGCTGTGGATGTAATGAAAGTCTGCAGGCCACCACCACCTGCTCCTTTCCTGTCTGATGAAAGTCTACACTGTCCTGGACATCTTTGCTGTATTCAGGGGGAACAGCACACTCAGCTGTGCTAGGTAGAATGTAGCAATGACATTTTTCCCTAGCCAGTGTTCCCTGGACATAGCTAGTGCTTAATACAATCACATGGGCTGAGAACCCACAGGCAGCTCACATACACACAAGTGATCCATGTGCACATCTACTACACATTTCAGAATTACTGCACTTCCTTCTCAAAAAGAGACAACACACTCTTCCCAATTAAACTGATATCTATGATGTGTAGGTGCCCACCCACACAGAGCAGATAGTCATATCCTCTTCTGCCAGCTGACTCCAGTGTCCATGGGGAGTTCAGCTACATAACTAAATCTGAATGGCTGTTGAGGTGCTAGGGAGCCTGATAGGCCCTTTCTATGAAATGTCCTTTCTATGAAAAAGCTGTCACATTCACTGCAATTTAACGAGTATTTCAGAGTGTGTGCAGTTAGGATAGGGAGCTCTTTTCTAGCCCAAGTGGCTGCAGAAGTAGAAATATTTATCTAGTTCTTTTTCAAATCCTCAGCACATACGCAGGTTCATCCTACCTCATTGTGGAGCCTTATCCAGGAGCAGTTTATAGTTCATGTGTAACTCAGTTGGCCCTTCTTGTCACAGTCTTTAAAAATGTTTCTAATTCAGGAGCCCTAGGCACTTTAAGTGGGGAAGGTCCAGCTGGTGAGTTATTCAGATTTTATGCAGGAGTGCCTCCAGAGTTTTCTCCTCCAGTGGGTGCTTCCAGTCCACCCTCAAGAGCATTTCACAGACTGTGAGACATGGAAAATTAGGCTTTGTACTCTAGAGTGCTGCAAGGAATAGGGTTGTGAGAATATAAGCAGATGTCTGCCCAGTGGTATAGACCTCCTCCTGTTGTGAAGCTCAGTGCTGATAATGCTGCAATTCAAATAGAATGAGGTAGAAGTACTTCAGACCAGTGGTTGAGAAGCTGTTGCTGTTCAAGGACCCATCTTGTTGTGCTGGGGCACAACCCACAGGACTGTACCAACTTATGTAGAGACTGTCTGACATGCAGGGAAGGGGTCCCTTTCTCATTTCTAATACTCAGCGCTTAACATGTCCACTTTGGTCACATATTTGCTTTGCAACTTACGCATTTTGCAAGACAAAGAAGAACATAAAACATTCAGTACAACAAACTGCTTTCTTAAGATTTTATTTTCAGATATTTTTCAGGCTTCCATCTGCTGATCTGCATTACCTCCAGTTACCTTGATCCTCCATCTCGTGACCAGAATTTTCTGCTCAAACATTCTTCACAGTCTTCAACTAATGCCTGGAGAAGAATTGTAAATCCACACAGATTTTCACCTGAATTTTCAAATATTGTTTTCCTTATTTTTTGCATAGGCACTAATAGCTCTGGGGAATCTTTCAGGTTTGCTAATAAAGCTTTCAAATTTGAAGATCACAAAAAGGTTTCATAAGATTTGAATCTGAATCCAAAAACAAAAAATCAAGAAGGAAATCATAGTTTAAAAATGAGCATTACATATTCTCTTTTTCTTGCTTTCAGGTCTGCATACATAAAACAGGCAGGTGTACTTGTTTCAGTACAATATATTTAATTCCTTGACCAAATCTTCAGCTGTAACAGATGACAATAACATTTTTTCATGTTTTTTAATACAGTTTGTCAGGTAAGACTATGAAAGAAGTAGCTCATTATTTTATATTTATGAACCAAGCTGAGATTCTATAATATCCTGTCCTGACGTGATCTATTGTTGTACTCTTATTTCCTGCCCCTGTTATCTGACTGCTGCTGGAAATTTTACCCATAGGTGCTGATGCGTTGCCTCTGAATACAATCATGTATTGTTGTCTGTTCTCTCAGTTTGATTTATTTTGGGTGATAAATGGACATCTAGAGGCAGTCATCGGACTTTAATTTGACTGAACAGATCGTATCTGAAGATCACTATTTTCTTAGAGCACTGTCGAAGAGTAGCCAGTAATTTCACATTTAGCCATACATTGTTGGCTGTTTATTGGTTCTCTGCAGTATGCACTGCAATGCTTTTTCTAGTACTTATGGCACTACTCACGTATATTACTTATCAATGTTTCATAAGCTACCATCAACATGAAAAAAATATATTTACCCACAGAGCATGTGATACTGGGGAAAACAGAATCACAGAATCACAGAATCACAGAATCGTCTAGGTTGGAAAAGACCTTGAAGATCATCTAGTCCACCCATTAACCTAACATTGACAGTTCCCAACTACACCATATCCCTCAGCGCTGTGTCAACCCGACTCTTAAAAACCTCCAGGGATGGGGACTCCACCACCTCCCTGGGCAGCCCATTCCAACGCCTAACAACCCATTCTGTAAAGAAATGCTTCCTAATATCCAGTCTAAACCTTGCCTGGCGCAACTTGAGGCCATTACCTCTTGTCCTATTGCTTGTTACTTGGTTAGACTCATCCCCAGTTCTCTACAACCTCCTTTCAGGTAGTTGTAGAGGGCGATGAGGTCTCCCCTCAGCCTCCTCTTCTCCAGACTAAACAACCCTATATAAGAAATGCAACACTATTACCTGTACACATCAAACAATATACTAAGTTGCTTTACATACTATTAAAACTAAAAAGTCCTTTATGGGTGCTTTTTTACATTTTTTTTTTTCTTAAAGCCTTTAGAGAGCTTCAGATTTGAGAAGCTTTATACTTTCTTTTGCAAGGCTTTTTAACATAGCTGCATGTTGGTCTTCTGCTGTTACACTGGTGACATTGGTGACAAGGGATTCACTTCTGATTCATAAGACCGGAAAGGTTCTATCTCTTTTCTCAGTGCTGTCTTTGTTTTTCCTTGCCTTTCTTTCAGCTCATACAGCCTAATCCAATTGGGCTGGACCCTTCCTCTTGTGTTTCACATTGAGTTTAACGACTAGTAAATAAACTCATCCAAGCTCCAATATCCACAGGATATTGGCCCAATAACTTGTATCT
The DNA here is from genome assembly GCF_047716275.1 of Strix uralensis. Lineage (NCBI taxonomy): Eukaryota > Metazoa > Chordata > Aves > Strigiformes > Strigidae > Strix > Strix uralensis. Next base: position 129,238,558 of record NC_133972.1, on the reverse strand, counting down.
GGCTGAAAAATATCTTTCAGGAAGCACTTAGTCTTGCTTTGAAGGCATCGGAAGAGGGAGACTGCCACTTCCCTTGTCAACCTGCCTGCATTTTCCTGTACTCTCGGTTTTCCATCCTATAGACGATGTCATCCAAAATTATATCTTTCTTTACTTCTGGCTACTTTTAATTGTAAGGACATGTAGAGTTCTAGTAAAGGTGATATACAGGAAAGGAGCTGGATCTCAAAATCTTTTCTTTTTTAACAATCCCATCAACTATAGCAGCAGCTGATTTTAATGGAATTTACTTACTTTAAGAAAGCAAAATTTTCTGAGTTCTGATACAACAGAATAAGCATGGTTAGCTTTCATGAAAAATTTTCAAAGGGCCAGAATCTCTTTGCTATTTTCAAAGAAACCCCACCAGAGTGCTCTTCCATCCGCTGTAAGTAAGCCCAGTACCACCACAGGCTTTACACTCTGGGGAATATGAGGCTGCACCACCCACTCTCTGCTGGGACATGTAGGACTCCAAGGGGACAGGAAGGAGCTTGGGTTGTACATTTTTTCTCTAATTCTAATGCTGAGCACAGCAAAGCATCTTTTGTGCCATTTGATTCATCTCAGAAAGGGTATGTGTAAACGGAGACAACACTTCTGTGTGGCAATCCCTCTGTACTGCTGAAACCCCAAGTTAGCCTTTATATGTGAAGTTTAATACTTGTACCATCCTTACAAAGGTTTTGAGCCCAAAAACTAGATCCTTTGAAATTTGATCCTTTGTACCTACCTGGTACAGTTTCTAGTACGTGAGTTAAAAAGCAAGACTTTGTTGTAGTCCTCAAAAGTCAAAAATCCCTTGTTAGGTCCACTCTATAGTAGCTGATGCTTCACATAGTCTTCTGTTCAACTATTTATGCACCGTTTTTCTGGCAAACGTACTTACATTTGTTATAGATACAGGGAAAAAATCTAGCATTTTCTAGCACATTCAAGGGAAAAGATGTTTTTACAGCAAATTTTTTTTTAGTTATTCTGTGTTCACCTCATTCTGAAGAAAGCCCTAGAACGCAGTGTCACCTGTCAAAATCTATGAATTTCTAGATCTGTTAAATTAATTTAAAGAATGAAAAAAACACCTGTATGACCTGCTGCCACAAGCAGATAGATCTTCAGAGAAAAACATTTGTGACCATGCCCTGCTTTGAAAAAATCATGGGGTGCTGTTGGGAAGTAATTTTCACTGCTCATGCTTACAAATCAGGAAAACAAAGTAAAAAGCATGGCGATGATAACAACTAGGTATGGTATCTCTGCAGAGCCTCTTTAGGGAAGTAACTTTCAAAGATATATATGGAACAAAATACCTGTTGAAAACACGTTAAAGTATTTTGTGGAAGTCTTGTAATAGCATACATGTTTTGTGTAGTTTGCTCTGTAGTTCATATTTGCTCAGATTCTCACTGCAATCCCTTCTCAAGTTGTTTTATGTTATATGGGGTATCTGAAAGGCACACAATGTAATTATGAGAAAATCTGTTTGGGAAGTGGACTGACTATCCATCTAACTGGATATGTCAAAATGTCCCTCTGCTAACATTATATCATGTTCATATAAAGCTGCCTCATATATGGTAAGCCAAATCATACGATTTAAATTGCTTATACCTTCTTGTGGAAAATACTTTTATTTGAAGCAAAACCTCAAACACTGGTTCTGTTGTATCAAGGACTGCTGTGGTCAGTCACTGGCATTAATTCAGTTGGAGAGAGACTGAACTGACAAGAAAGTTCCACAATATCACTCCATCTTCTGAAAATGGGTTCAAAACAACATCATGTACTTTTCAACTGTAACCTCTCCTGCCTCTCTTCCCAGCATCAAGCAAGGGAGATATAGAGGGTTTCTGGAAGAACCAGAGCAAACATGCACTTGAGTGCCTGATAGCACAGCATGCCAAGTTACATACTGCACTGGTAAAAGTTCACTGATATTCTGATAAATAGGAAACAGCACTAACTTTACCCTGAAAATCTCTGTTCTTCAGAGGTAAGCAAAGTTTTACTATCTGCTCAGCCTTCTGTGAATAATCTATATTTAGTACTCTCTAAGGAAAACTTGTCTTGAATTAAACACAACCTCCAGTTTAAACACAACCTCAAACCAATAATGAGTGCACCTTCTGTAAGCTATTGTAAATTCTTGTATAATTCACTTGCAGTGAACTCCCCACCCTGTAGACTGAGCATGAGCCAGGCAGCTGGGCTCAGATCTGCCTTAAGACTGGTTTTGTGAGTGGGCAGGAGGAAAGGTCTTCCCGTGATGTGAGACACACTCAGGACTAAAGGTTTGTGTCAGAAGAATTGTCAGCCCAGAGTACAAGTCCAGCTCAGTGCCTAATTGAATACTCGTACATACAGGCAAAGCTTTCTAGTTCAAACTGAGTCTTACATGAGGTGGGGCTTATGCTGTTGGGCTTGGGGACAGTTTTCAACTCCTATGCTGCTGATGCTCATGTGGAGTGGGAGAGCTCATCTCGTTCCTCTGCTAATATTGACACTTTCTGCACTCCAGACCAGTTCTGCCCGTCTCTCTGCTCTCTCTACATTCCCATGAGTTAAACCCTCTGTGCATTGTTCAGCTGTGGTAATTTAAGCTGACCAGTGCAGTGAAGTCAAGCCCTAAAAGATTATCCTGTTTCTGCTGAAACATATTTAGGAGGAGCACAGCAACAGGAATAAACTGGTTCATCCTACTTTATATTTTCAGCCAAGGTATTCAGCTGCCTTTATATGAAATAGCTCAAAAGTAAATTTCCTTCACCAAACCGTAATGCTGGAGTTGTCTTCAAAAGATCTGTGTCAGCAGCTCCTTGTTTCAAGCTTTCGTATTAAAAAACATTATAAATGCTATTTTATGCCTGTATGTTCAAGCCAAGCATTTTATGGTGTTTAAAAATTAATAGGAATTGAAAAACCTTTGATAGTGCAAACCTCAGCATTCTGGGTTTCCTTTTTCACTCTTTTATATGTGCTGCCAAAATATTTGTTAACCAGCTGCAACCTTTACCCTAGTTTCACTGGGTACTAAAATAGTCTGTTGTGCTGTAGACGTGTTTCTGTGCTTTTAATTTGCTGTTCACGTATACTATAGCATGTAGTAACCAACAGCCTTTTGTGGGGCAAAGGTAACCCATGGAATACAGCAAAAACAGCACGAGGAAATGTTGAGAGTTTAATCCTACGTACAAGCAACATCCTCTGACATTTAGGAAAACCTGAGTTCAGATTTCTGAACTGAACACTCATGATCGTGAGTCACATCTAAACAATTTTCTATCCAACGTCTTTTTTATTCCCTATCAAATCTTTACATTCTGATTTAATGTATAAACAAGGAATTTTAATGCGTATTAAGCTAAAATGTTTCAGGAACTCAGCACAGGTATGAGAAAATTAATTATTCTGATTTTGCCTTCCTTAATGCAGCTTGAAACAGTTTAAATCCTGCTGAAAATAGGCAAAACAACCTAGAATATTTCTCTTAGCATGTATTAATAATAATAAACAGGACAAATGTAATTAAACTAAAATTCCACTGATCAGGCAAACTGAAAAAAAGACTTCAGGGCATAGTCCTATAACTATAATTTGCAATATGCAGCACCTTTTGTCTAAGGGTTTTGTAAATATTAAAACCCAGAATGTAATAAGACATTGTAGACTTGACTAAAAGGAGTATTTACCCTCAAACAGACAGCCAAGGTCACAGTCACAATTTCAGAATTCAGGACTATTCCCTGATTCAACTGCCGTGTCCCACAAGACCAGTAAGAAAAGGAGCGATTGCAGACTGGACAAGGTTGCCCAAAGGTAACAATAATAGGCTGCATCAAGCTGCAGAATAAATGATCTGCACCATCCTGATTAGCCTGCAGATTGGTAAGGCGTTGAGCACCAATGTATTGCAAATTCCTAATTACATTGTGCCTCATGCAAGGCTCTTTGTCTTCGTGGTTGAAAGCCACATTTTAGGCTTTTTTCTCTATTTTAGGCTTCTTAATCTATTTTTCATAGAAAACCAAGATGGGATATGTCTCAAAAACATGTTGTTTTAAGGATGTGTATGTTCTGGGATTCCTAGCAACATGAAGAATCCCAAACCTCTGTGGATTTTAATGGCTTAATCAAGTCTGTTGAGATTGGATTAAAACCTGAGGAAGAACTCATTTCTGTTGCTAGAAGCACTGAGAGAGTACTGTCCTGAACTTATTTTCTACTGTATGGAAACTCTTCCATTTCCATTATCCCTACATGCATGTGTAAGTCTTTTCAAAATACAATATTGTAGAAAGAAATTTTTCCCTTAATGTACTCTGTATTTATGTATTCTTACACATACACACCACCTTAAAACTAAATGCTGAAAAGTCACACATACACATATATAACTTAATTATTCATAAATAAAAGTGTCATTTTAAAAATTCACCATAAATCTGAAATCAGAAAATTGCCAGAGGAAAGCAAAATGCTCTGCAGAAAGTGAAACAATCCCCACCCTTCTTCCCCAGCCTTATGCCCAGATGTCAAAGAAAAGAAAGATGGATTTCAGACAAGCTTTCATCAGGAATGTTTTTCTTAGGTAGAGGCATGCCAATCTTCTACATTCATAAAATATACATGTTTTGAGGGACAAAAATATACGCTCTTTGACTGATAGAAGAATATAATTTGCAAAGGTTCGAATTATGATGTGTAAAGAATTGAGGTGGACTGCTTTTGCAGACAGGAGATATATTCTGATATCTGTTATATGTCTCAATACAGAGTTATTTCTGGAGTTGTTCAAGAATAGAAGTACAGAATCCATACTCCAAACACACTATGCAATTAAGTGTTATCTCCAATTTCTTCAATTTCATTAAGAAGCTTTAGAATCCTAGTGCAAGCCATTATTTTCATTATCATGTCATGTATTTACAATATTAATGTATGCATAGAAGTAAAGAAAATACTGTAAGGGTTCTGAAAGAAGTAAGTGTATACATGTGCATCTCTCACAGTTCTGTCTAGCTCATTAAGTGATTTTTATTTTGTTCAGTTGGTGGGGATGGGGATTCTTTGGCAGAATGTGTTCACTGTTTTAACATGGACGCAGGCGTAAAAGCTAGAAAATTCATTGCTGGGACCAAAACTCCTGACTCAACCACTCAACAGTGTTTCTTATTCTTTAAATTATCTTGTATCAGTCCATAGTTTCATGAATCATACATGCTATAAAAGATGAACAAATATTAGGGAAAGTATTAAACCTAAATTTGTGTACTTTTGTAATTTTCTAGTTTATCTTTAATATTAAGGAAGGGTGAACTCTATCTAATTTCATGTGAAATCTGTTGAATTCTTACCCTACTTTGAGGAAACCAGGGTCAGTTAGAAATAATAGTGAAAAAAGCAGAAAAGAGGAAAGAGAAAATGTCAGGTGAACGACAAATAAGTTTGAACTAAATTCTACTTTTACCTATGTGGGCATGTCTACATGGAGAAATCAGTGTTCTAGGGTATGTCGTGTTCCAGTTTCTCCATACTATATATACATTAAGACTGAGATAATTTGCCCCATACTGAATGTCAGGTAAGCTATACCACACAAAAGTACTTTTAGGGCTAACATATGGGAGTGGCATTTTGGAGAAGTAAGGCAGTGTGTGAAATTAGAGGGCATTATCTTCCCTGCACTGAGACCCTCACACATCCTGCTCCTGGTGGCTCTGTCCTCCAGGAGCCCACTCATGCATTGACTCACCAGACAACGGCACGTCATTGACAAGATCCAGAGCTTCTCCTCAGGAGCCAAGGCCAGTGGCCTTACCTCTGTGCAAGGCTTTTCAACTAACCGGCCCCTCTAGGCACCAGATTGTCTCCATGTGCAGCCTTGTGCTGTGTCTCTTCCATATTGTAGCTGGGCTCTTGTCACATCACCCACGGCACATGGTGGCCTGACTCCCATGGTTTTACCCAACTCACAGAGCTTCATAATTGGGTCAGAAAAATAGGGAGAGCTCTTTTAATTAGTCAGCCTGCCACTCCTCTATACCTGATGTTCAGTGCATGCCTCCTACTCGGGCATTTCTTGCAGACCAGCTCATGCCCTGCCATGTTTGTGTCCTAGCTTGACTCACAGTAACCTCCATAGACAGGCAGTCTTTTAGTACTAAAAAAGACAGCTCTAGAGAGGTGTGTTTGCTCTAATTGCTTTCTGAGCTGGCCCACAGACTAGCAGGCTTAATAACTGTGTCCCGCTAACATGATCCATCACACAAAGCTCATGAACTCCTGGTCTGAGGCCGGGGCAGAGTGAGTACATGTGTGCGCGTGTCTAAAATATCTTAGCACATACCTAAAAGCACCCACAGGGAAAGGTGGTGGGGAGTTGCTAGAAAGATTTAAATTAACACTTTAGCTTTCTGTTCAGTATCTTGTATAGATAGGTAACTCATTACAGGACTTTAATTACTGAATAGGCCCACTGATTTTGCTAAAATTGGGAAAAGAGTATGGTTCATATCACAGTCTGCATATGTAGAGCAGTGTCCTGAGAGTGTTCTGCTCTTTCGTAATACATGCTTGCTGCAAAGAGAAAGAGAATAAACCTTTCTTTTCTCTATTGAGCAACGACAGGAAAAGAAGCAGGGGCTTACACTGAGGCAAGAGATAAACTCTCTAATGGTGAGATTGTTGAGTAATGGAGTAGACTGCCCGGGGAGCTATAGTGTCTCCCTCATTGGTTGTTTTTTTTTTTTAGCAGGACATAACACCACTGTCAGGGATGATTTATATATAGCTTATCCTGCCTTGGAGCAGGGGATAGACTAATTGACCTTCTCAAATCCCTTCCAGACCTGTTTTCTGTGATTCCCCATGCTAAGACACTTCTGTAGGTGCGAAGTACTGTATTTTCTTTGTATTCTAGGGGCACAACCCTTAACTTTTACCACTTATCTTTCTCCTGAAACCAATTACATTTCATTAAGTGTAATGACAGTTTAATACACATTTCTTCATCCTATATATACAGTATTCTCATTCATCTGTAACTGTAGTACTGGAACGTAGTCACCCTTAGCTTTCCTTTTAATCTGCAGTTCAAAGCTCTGCCAGAGTCCAGGGTCAGGACCCTACCCAAATCTGTCAAAATAGTAAAGTTGAAGGATAGAGCTGATCATCTAACAGAGATGATTGTTCACATATTGTTAGTTGAAGTCGGAAATGAAAGCCAAGCTGAAAACTAAGAAAAAGCTGTGGCACAGCCAAATGGGAAAAAAGCAATCCACAAGATGTTTTCTGTGATGACTGGACGATCCACTGCCATGTGATGGAGTGCAGCATCTTTGGCAATGGGGAAAAACAACCCTGTTTTTCTCATCCACAACTGTGTAGGACTGAATTTAGTGATTCAGTGGTTCATTTTAAATCATTTGTCCCAACTGCACAGTGAGATAGGCAAAGGCAGGTTCTTTCAAGCTAGTAATTTCTAATGGTGCCAAAGATATCTTGAAAGTAAAAATAAATTCTGTATTATACATACATAGTGCCATAGGCATTGCCTCCAGTTCATCACATATCTCTGAGTCTTACCATCTTCAAAGATGGCCAGGGTTTTTTTAATGGCAATTATCAGTTTCTGTTGACTGTTTAATACTCCTGTCTCAGCTTTTCTCTGTTGTTTGCAACTTAGCTTATGTTAAGACATTTAATACACTCTCTTTTATGTTACGCATTTCACTTTCAGAACATCTCATTCAAACAAAACAATCAGATTTTGCATGCTATTCAGGTGTTGTTCTGTAAACAGGCTATCCTGGCAGATACTTGTGTGCCATTGAAATAGTTATAACATGTTGACAAATTAATTGATGACACTATACTAGAATGTAACACTATACTAGAATGTTTTCTGCTCAAAATCTCTTGTCACTGCCATGCACATAAATTATCTTTGTATACTTTCTATTAAGAGCTATAACCAAGTAAGCTTTCCTTCCCCATAAGCCAGTCCCAACTGTTTTCTTTTAAAGCATGCAGATGACCTGTGAGCTATTTATAGAACAATGCCAGGAATATTAAGAGTAACTGTGACCCATTAACACTAACTATGAAACTTCTAGTGTAGATCTCCATAATATTTATGATAAAATAGGTGTATATGCATGTGTATGTGTATGCTTAGAATTTAGGAAAGTCTTTTGTCACCATTTTCTTCTTGAAGATACAGGAAAGGGGGCAGAGTTGCACTGATTGCTCTAGCATCAGTCCATACCAAAATACTATTGCTTTACCTTTTTCCCCATGATCTCATCTGATTGGAATGAGACCTTTTCATTATGGACCAAACACTTTCTGGTCCTTGAAATACAGGAGAGCTCCTAAGGTTGAGAACCATCTTCCCCTACCACCTTTCTCCCACTGTGGAGCAAAGAAAATTAGAGCCAGGGCATGTTTATTACTGCTTGTTCTTGCTCCTTCTCCTGTCTAAGTTTGTATCAGGTCCTTAGTTCCTGTTTTCAAAGGCTCATAACACTTGACATCAAGTGGGAGAAAAGAGAGAGCCTATTTCATACACATGATTCATTAAAGAGAGCATGTCATTTAGGGTTAGCTGGCACCTGCAAGTAGAGCTGTAGTGAGATCACACACAGGCTGCATTTTTACTTGTAAATAAAATAGAACAGGGTCTGTTTTCTGGGAAGGGGTGTGGCATGTTTTATAACCATATGGATATACTATCTGCTTTCCAGAACAGGTTGCCTCATTGACGCTGACCTGTGGATAGAAACTGTGGTCTATGCCGGCCCCAACACCACACCCAGGATTTGTGTGGAAGAGGCTAGTTGCCCTGGACTGAAACCTTGCCAGGAAACATGCTAACAAATTGATTTTTTTATTTAATTCAACAACATGCTATAATTATGTGACAGTTCTTGAAAGAGTTTCCTTGCCCTGTGTCATTAACTTGAGTAACCGTAGAGTCAGTTTCTGCATAAGACACAAATGCTAGAAGGGACACAAAATTTTGTATTGACAAGGGGCTATATCCCTCAACCATAGTAACAGCAGCAACCCTGCTGCTACCATTTTCCCTCATGGGAAGTGCTCCCTCTGGATCCATATCAACACCAGACTAGGATGTACACCTAAGGGATAGAACCAAGCCTGACAGGATTTACAGGCATACAGGAATTTCAAACCGACGGCATAAAAAAAAAAACCCCACAGACTTTACCAGTCTGCAATCTGGTATGAGCTTTATCATTCCATTTACTTTTCCTTGTACAAACACAAAGGAAGACACAGGCATGCTCCAAGGACCCACCAATTTACAACAGTCAATTTACTTAAAAGTTGCTATGAACGAGTGTCTGATCTTCAGGCAAGTACCACAGTTCATTTTCTCGACTGGACATTGTCCAAAGTGTATAGTACCTTGATTTCAACAGATACTTTCTGGTTTCTTTTATGATATTTTAACAAAATTAAATATTGCTATTTTTATTAATAAAGGGCTTTTAGATAATAAACCAATTAATAAATATTTGTAATTGATTTACTATTTTAAAATATGAAATCAATACATTTCATTAACAGATTAATTAATGTCATAATATTATTTATTTTGTATATCTACTTAACAGATAAAGGTTTTGATCCCCTACTGCACCCACATGGGGAATCTGAGGCTGTGGGTCTTTTAATAGGCAAGTTGCTGCACTCTGAAGTACCAACCCACACATATATTAAAATTTGATGCAACATAAAAACTTTCCTACATGGCACAGTTCTTCCCTTTCTTGTCTCCACTGTGCCCCACCCAGAATTTTACCAAACACTGCCCGTCTCCCTTTCAGACAGAGGCAGCACAACAGCCTGCCTCCAGGGTGGCAGGGCCACCACCAGCAAAAGCTGGCAGTAAAGAATTTGCTGGCCCCAGGGGTGTTCTTCTCTGCCATCATCCGTCGCTGTAAGGTCACTCTGTAATACTTCAGAGTTTGCTCTCTGTATTCGTACTGTTTAGTATAATTAAAAAATAATAATAATCTGTGCAATCTGCATTGTACTGCAGGTTCTGATCTTACAGTCTTTTCTCATGAGAAATTGCAGCTGAAATTTGCCAAGTGTTTGCATTTGCTATTATTCACATACTGCCAGTAGTGTTAAGATTTCCCACACTTCAACATTTAAGAGAAAAACCTGAACTACATTCCCCTCTCATTTAATGACTTTGGCTCTCCAAAGTGTTTTGCCTTTCAATTTCTATCAAACTTTTTGACAAAAACAAAATAATTGGGGTAAAAAAATAACTTAAGCAATGGAATAGTTTTTATTTCAATCTGAGGCTTGTACTGTACTCATCAGTTTTGAAACTAAGGCTATTAGCCTCCAAAGCATACATATTCAAAACCACATGTGGCAATGCAGTTGCACTCTTATTAGCATTAATGGAATGCTCATCACCAACTCCCTTACCTTCAAGCTGAATACCTTATGCTTTTGTGTGGTTCTCTGTTTTTATTTGATTTCCCTGTAGTCACAATACATGTTATAAACACCAGCAGAGCTTTGGGAATTGGATGATTTACCTGCTCAGTTCTGACAGGACAGAGGTTCCTTGCTGGGTTGCGTGGAGAAAATCCAGTCAGTAACAGAAGAGACAGAAAAAAATCCCAGGTGCCTGGGTATATGGGACAGTTATTTGTCCCTTTTGCTCTTTCAGAAAAACCCCCGCAATATTCTAAATCACCTTGAAAAGATTAAGGGTGACAAAGAACAGTTGTTCTTTATATGATGAACCAGCCTCAACATAAAAAGATGTTATGATAAAACTGAGCCTTGGGAGCAGAAGAGCACCACGATACAGATATTACGCTTGATGTCAAATGTAACCTACAGTGAACTGTATCCTAGAGTGATTCTGTTTACGTGTATCACTTATATGCTGTACTTGTTTGCAATCATTCTGATAGTTTAAAAAGAGTTTGAGTTTTGATTATATTTAGGTTTTGAGTTTCTTTTTTTATTAAAAAAGAAAATGCAATAACAAGCAAAGACAGCAGTTAGTACTGACACCTGCGTGCTGAAATAGTAGAGTTTTTCATAGTGCTGACTTGTGCAATATGAGACTGAAATTAAGAAATAACAAACAGAACTGTTTAAATGTTTATTTTTATAGCACAGCTGTCTATTGCAAAGTGTTGTTTGGTCAAAAAACAAAATGTTCATTTTGAGTATGTTTCTGGTGGGAAATTATTAGACTTATTCTAACTCAAAATACAGTGTTTATTATTGATTTCTCTCTGCAGTTTCATCTGAAATCTTAAATTTCATGTCATAGATGGGAATTTGGAGTTAGTGTCATTACAGCAGGCATTATAGAATTAAGCATTTAGACATAGCTAGGGAGAATGAAGCATTTTAGCATGATCATTTTGATGTTTCCAAAGCAAAATTAGCTGAAAAATTTGTCTCCTGAGAGAAACTTAAATTTTTATTATTTAGGATGAAAACGTTACAGAATGTCAGAATTTCCCACAGGGTAAAATTTGGATTTCCAGCTAGCTCAGCAGCTGCTCACTGTCCCCTGGAGCGCAAGTGCCCTGAAGCCCTCACCCCCCAGTAAGAAGTCTCAAGAGAGACAAGTAGCACTTTTATTAGGTAACACTGCTACAATGCTATTTGAATTACAGATTTTAGTAGAAGAGACTGTACACCTAAGCAACTGTACAGCTTGCTTGAAAATACATATACAGAGTCAAAACTTTTTAAGTTATGAAAAGAAAGATTAACGATAGTAGAAAAAAAGCAGAAACCATTTCTTTCACTCATCACATTGAACGGTTAAACTACTTATGCTACACACAACTCTATAAATAAGGTAAAATCCTGTCCTGGGTATTTATGGCCAAGCTCTCTTTGAACTTGTCTGACATTTGACAAAGCATAAAATCTTTTTCCTTATTTCAATTCAATATCTGTATTGATTCTGTATTATAGTCAATTCATCCTTTTTAAACAACTACTCAAATTGCAAACAAGTTAAAAATTGTTCCAAATCAGAAAATATCCTCCAAGATTGGGAAGAAACAAACAGAAGATTGATTTAAAGGCATAGATCAACCTATTCACTCCTGCTTCCACCTCTGAATCCCAAGGACCATATTCCATTTTCTCAGCTTTTAGTTCTCTTTCTGATTTTCAAGTGAAGGAAATGAAACATTGTCTCATCTCATTTATTTAAATAATATCTGGACCTCCAAGCTAGGAAATGGATTTTCACACTTTTCTGGTTACCTAAGATGTGCTGATAACCTTAGACTCTAGTTCCATTTACATGCCAATATGGTACATTTAGCAAAATTTAGCAGTTGTCTGCTGGTGAGAATATCTTAGATAAAATGGCATTTTCAGTTCTCAGCTCCTGAAACATGAAATAATATTAAATATAAGGAGTTTACACACATACATTCCTCAAAAACCATAGAAGTAAAATAAAAACAAGCACAGTTGCAGGTTGCGATGGATCCCTGAAGGATCTGTATGCTATTATACTTAAGAATGTCATGGTTCAGCATCTCTAGTTTCTCTGAGTGCACATCCTTGGACAAGAGGACCTGGGCTGCCCATCACCACTCAAGCTGGAGTTTTGCAGCTCCCTTGCTGAAGTTTGGACCTCAGAGCACACTACACAAAGCAGGACCCTTCAGTAAGCCTGATGGGCTTTGAAAACTTTCAGCTTTCCTTTGTAAAGCAGCAGCATTTTGAAACAAAGTGTCATTTAATGTCAGGAGAAAGAAAGAAGGTGCTGAAAAAGCAAAGGATTTTGCAATGCAACAAGGAAGTCTACATGCATCTCTCTTTTAACCAAGGCTTAGAAAGTCATTCCTTATCTCATTCATTACCAGTTCCAGGGATGAAAATGGGGTTATTGGTCTGTCCAGAGGCAATCTTGTTCTTACCTTCCGTTTACAAGCTGCCATACTTGCTTACCCTAGTTTTTTGTCTTTTCCTGTACCTCTAGAAAAATCTGTGGTTTATCAAATTGTCCCCAAAACAGTATGTTTTCATAAGTATTCTTCTAGGCAAATGCAGTGTGTTTTGTTCTTGATTAGAGGTGCACAGATCTATGTGACAGTATTAAAAAAATACAGGTGTATTTTTAAATCTTCATACTGCTACTGATATGTTTGGGGGCCAGTTTGTTTAGGTATCTTGGGCTGTGCATAGATGATCAGTAAGCAGTACACTTAAAAGTACGAAGTGATTTATTGGACAACACACAGAGAAGCTATCTAGGATTTCACAAGCTGTTAGGCTAGGCATTAGTGTGTTCTCCACCCCAATAAGATACTCAAAGAGACTTTGCTGGTGACGAGAGGATCAGTCAGGCGAGGAAGATGGCCCCCATGGCTCACTGGAAGAGAACTGTTGACTGCTGCTGAGCTGCCATCACATCCACCAGTTCCACCAGTACCAACACACCAATGGCAGCTGGCAAATTCTCATCACCCTCTTCTTCCCTTTAAGATTTTACATCCTGTTGGGCCAGTATTTTTCTTCTTGAATTATTCCTCATGATACATGTCTCAAAAATTCTTATTTTAGAGACTTGACAGACTTTGTCACAGCTTTTTCTCAACTTCGCAACTTTCTCAGCAGCCTGAGCCAAGGCTGTGCAGCCAGGACGTATCAGAGGTGGGCTGTGGATGCTTGAAACATCAACAGCTGAAGCTCTCCCACCCCCAGTTTATTACAGAGTGGGCTACAGACAGAGAAGATTATATTATGGGGAATCACTGTCACAGTACAAATCTAGATATACCTGTCTTCATCTTTGCCCCCAGAAATAGTAAAAGGTGACTACTAGTGATGCAAAACAAGGCACTACCCATACTTTTGAACTGCATTTTTTGTTATATCAACCAGGATCCTCACTGAGACCTGTGTTATGATTGATATATCAACCTCAAATCATGCTCCACAGTCATTAGTTAACTCATAAGCCATAAAATTATATGTTTTGATTAAAAAGTGATAGCCATCATCATTTGGCTAATGGCAGAGTCTTCTAATTTCATTCCTGCAATAGAATAATGATGAGCAATTTACTGCTTTCGAATACACATAGTGATAGCATGGGCATATATTTATTGTACTCATTATCATCTAGGAAACCTAATCAACTCCTCCTATATGAGCAAAGTACAGAAGTTTATAACTCCATTATTAAACAACATTGAAACAAATAGGTATGATGGATGTAGGGCATAAAGATATTCTTACTTGACCATATCTGGCCTCATGCCCAGAAAGCTGAGAACAGTGAGTGGTACCAAGGTGTCATTGTGGTCAAAACTAGTCATGCTAAGGAAATAACTATTTCCTCTTGTCACGAATTTTCATACAGATCACCTGCCTTCTTTTATTGCTGAACCTGCTCTGCCCTGTGCACCTGTCATGCCAAGAAACAGCAAGATGCTCAGCCACCTCAACTAACACTTTTAGGAAACACCCTGCTGGCTTCTTCTGATTGCCTTTTGGGGTCTTTTGGATAAAAACCTTTTCTGTTACTGAGGGGAAATAGCCAAATGCAAAATAAAGAGAATGAACAAGCGGTAAGATAGCTGCTTTGAGAAAAATGAGACTCAGGCTTCCTGTGGGTGGTTCACACAAGGCACGTTTGGGGCTTCCCTGGGCAAAAGACATGCTGAGAAAATGTGGACAGATTTCCACTCCACATGCTATGTATCCATCCTCCTGAAACAGAGCTAGTTCTTCCCTTCTCCCACAGGAAAAGATAACATTAATTTAGAATGAATTATCAGGGGACCAGAGATGCAGTCTGAAAGAGGTATCTTATCAATCTGATAGAGAAAATGTATCACTGATTATAAGGTTAGAGGAATGTAAGAAACCTTGTATTTCCTATTCTGATTTCTTCTATAACATGATCCTAAAAATTTAACCAGATTATATCTGCATGAATTCTAATAACTTTTGTGTGAAAATCTTCCCTTTTCCCTTCCCTAGTACAAACTAGGTAAGGTGTTCACCTGCATGTCCTTTTCTGTAGCTCAGATTTATTGACAGATTTATTGTTCACTGGCTCTTGAGAGTAAAGAGTTTGGGGCCTTTGAATAGTACTTTAATTTTGAGAAAATGTAGAACTGCTTTCAGTTCCTGAACTATTACTCATGCTACCCGTTAGATACCAGTAAAGGCAAAAATAACTCTGTGTATTAGTGTTGAGTCATGCCTTTGGCATCAAGAAGGCTCATCTGGTAAGTCTACATCCTTAAGCACTGTCCTGAAATAAGATGCCTTTTTGAGATGGCAGTGTTTTGCATAATGTCTCCAGATCAGCCAATACTTTTATTGTTCTAAGTATGTGCAATATTTACGGTTTTGTCAAGAATTCAGAATGTTTCTTTTATATGAAAAAATGTCACACACGTATTAAAAAAAATGCTTTTACTGAAATGAAGGTAGAAAGGAAATGATAATCTCGATCAAAAAACAAGAGAGATCAATTCTAGGCAATGCCATATACACTCAATTCTAGGCAATGCCGTATGCGCTTTGCTTTGTTTACATAGAGACTAAAGGACATGATATACCCTATTCCATTTCTGTGCCAGTTTAATTTGAACTGAAGGATCATAAAAATATGCTGATAATTAGAAATTTTGAAAAGAATCTGATCTGGCAAGATCTCTGAAAAGTTTAACTCCAGTACTACTTTGTTGATTCCATTAAGTTACCTGATTTTCCCTTAACACAAAGCATAGGATAATTGATGTCTTCTATTAAATGGGATGTTTCCTTTTTAATGAAGAGATGCTGCTTGCTGCTTGAGGATTACAACCAGATTTATTCCCCATGCTGTTCCACTGAAGTCAACAGATAAAACAGGGTAGAGTATGATCATCCTGTATCTTTGTAAAACTAATATTTTTTTAAAGTGAATCTAATAGCAGTCCTATTGCACAGCTCTTATTTTACTGAATTATATTTTTCCTCCCTCATATTTTGTACATTGCTTGTCTTCTTAAATTGTATATTTTGGTGTTAGATATATTTGTTTATATGATCAGTATCACAAAGCATTCCTCCATGGAGGGTCCTTGTAGACTGCTTGGACATTGAGAAAAGCTACTAATGCAGATATGGAACAGAGCCACAAACAGTTCTAGAAAATATGGGAAAATTAGAGTTTAAATGTTCTTTTGCATTCCTGCTCATGTGCATCCAGCCTGTTGTGTTTGGTTTTGTTCACCTCACTCTTGCCATTTCTTCTGAGATGCCACAAGCAGTCACACACACATGGCAACTAAGGAGGAACCATCAATAGCATATTCCTCATCATCTAAACAGAATTTAGAGCTGTTTTTTTCAGATAAGAAAGCGTAGTGGGCCTAATGCACTACCATGATATTCACTATATTTTGTATTTTGATTATCATGAGGCCTGGGACATGTTTGACATGGAATAAAGACTGAGGAAAAAAACCCAAACAAACAAACAAACAAAAAAAAAGCCACACAGGAAAGTGTTGAGGGGTTTTTGTATTATTTTCAGGGTAGTATAGCTGGGTAGTATAGCTTTATCCATTAAGAATATTGGCCTCATGCCACTAGATCTGACTATACATGGTCTGTGTATTTAAACAGGAGGAAAGCAGAGCTCAGCATCAAGTAACATACTGCCAAGCCACCAAAACTTTTAAACCTTCTTACAAGACTGCAGGAAAAAAGAACAGTGTACAAACATGCCTGTGAGGTTTAAATTACCACAGTGTAACCACAGTGTATGCAGCTACATATTTGTAATGATTGCTTTGGTACTGTGGTGGTGCAATCCTTAACCCCCCCCCCCCCCCCCCCCGCCCCTCTTTGTTGGGCTGCTTGGTGCTAGGTGCGATTCCACCCACATCCCCCGAGCTATACACCAGTCTGTGGAGATAAGGACTGACAATGTTAACGAGCCTGGCTCCTGCCCCTCCCGATTGCTCGGAAATGGTTAAAATGGCCCATCAACTCCTAAGGGCCTGGCACACCTGTGCCTGGGATGTGGTCAAATGGGAACAATAACAGAGTCGCACATTAATCAAATTCTTTTGTAACTGCTGGAAGGCACCAGAAGGTATTTGACAAAAGTCAATGATCTTGGACCCTATAAATGGCAACCACCAGGGAGACCCTTTGAGCTCTCCTGGATCGCAGTGGGCCTGTGACCAGCATCTCCCCTGAGCTGGGACGCCTCTCAGGTACCAAACCCTTAAGGTGTCGTCTGCTCCAGACGGAAGGCCAGGGCGAAGTCCCCCGCTCGAGTCTCAGTTATTGCCCATTGAGGAATGCCAAGGCATTGTGAGTATTTGCTCTAAACTTAAGAGGGAAATTTTCTTTGAGCTAGCTTCTCTTTACTCTGTGTGGGTGTGGGTACGTACCCTTGTTTCTGTGTGTGTATGTCCGTTCTGTGTTCATTCTACTGAATCTAAACACCTTTGTTTCTGTATGTTTGTCCATTTTGTTATGTGCATGCATGTGTATATATGTATATATAGGTACCGTTAAGTAAGTTAGTGTGAATCTTGTCATTTTAGAATCTGAATAAGTCGCTTTTCTTTCTTTTAGTATTTCTATTATTATTTTATAATAATAAATTGCTGTTAGTTATTAATAAACCTAGATTTCTTACTAAATATTACCGTGTCAATACTTTCATCCGTGACAGGTACCATACTTATAAATCCTCACAAATTCATTTGTGCAGGGGCAAAGACCTTTTGTAAAGCAGAATTTTGTCCTACGTTACAGAAAATTCATTTTATATTGTCATTGAAGTTTCAGGTTTGTTCTCAGTTTTGCTTTTTTGTCTTTAAATTGAGTTTAGACTGAAAACTACTGTGCTCTCTAGCAGCAAGAAATATATCAGCACTTCAGTTACTGCTTGGCTATGCCAGCATAACCAACAGCATAATTTGTTCACTGACTATAATTTACAGGTTTCAATTAACAGTCAAAATGCTAAACTTCAATTAGGACTCTGGCAAGATTTCACCTTCTTAAACCGTTAAGTTGTAAGGACTTTCTTCAGAATCAACATGAGGCACAGAAAAACTCGATTTCCTGAAAAACTGTGCATTGGCTCTTATGATCCCTAGCATGGTCCATATTATGGTAGCAAAATCTGGGCTCTCTCACTTATATATCTGGGGGGAAAAAGGATATATTATCAAAATTCCACCATTCAACAAAGTTTCTTGGAGGAAAAAAAAAAGGCTCTTTGTACCTCAATTTAAAATGTTGATCAGTTTGGTGTAAGCGTATAACTTACCTGTAATCACACCCTATCCCAGAATTTTCTCCCTACTCTGCAGTTTCAGAGAGAAAAGGAATCAGACACTGATATCCATTTCCTGCAGATATCTTCATCAAGCAAGAAATCTGTCTCATCTCTAACAGATGCCATAGCTTCCTATAGCTTCCTGAGGAGCTCCAAGGCCTATGTATCTCTGCTAGAAATGCTTGTGAAAGTTGGAGAAGCTATCCCTGTTACCAGATTTATTACACAGAAAACCATCTGTGTTTCCCATGAAAGCTGTCAACAGAGAAGATGAAGAAACATAAATGAACTATCAGGAGGTCATGACAGGATTGTCTTCCTAAAAAAAAACCCTTGTGTGACAACACGAGCATTTTTATGCTCAGGAAAGCTCTTCTGAAGTGATTGTCTCCACTTCGTTCACATGGCAAACTAGTCTTGAACTGCATGAACTCAATTTCTTTATATAAAGATAAGCCAGAAGAGCAAACCTAAATTTTCCTATTACTTATGGGTATTTAGTATATGGGATGAGACTAGAAGCACTCTAAAATATGAAAAGTGTATAGTATCACTATCCTATTGGATTATTTATTTAATTATTCATTTTACTAAAAGAGTAGGTGGGAAATCTCCATCCTTAGTCATACCTAAACCAACTACATAAGTTACTTAGCAACTTGATCTATATAGACCTGCTTTGTGCAGGATGCTGAACTAGGTAACCTCCAGAGGCCCCAGCAAATCTAAATGATCCTCTGATTCTTTATTTTGCCCACAGATTAAGTGCTATTGGTCTGTTCTGCTTGTCAGTGTAGACATAGCCCTTGTAGTCTTCAAGAGTTTCACTGTGTGCTGGCAGAAGCGATAAAATTCATCACAAGAATGATCTTGTATAAATTATAGCTAGAGCAAAAATTTTAGATACAGCAAATTATTGAGATTTAGTAAAGGTCTGAACTGATAAAAGGAAGAAATCTGAGAAGGCAAGACAGGAGAGTGTCAAAGAAATACTAAGATACAGGGGTAGTTTCCAGTAAACTTCTTAAGAAATTAGCATCCAAATTTTTCTGGACTTATCCCAAAACAGAATGAATCAAAATTTTCAAAGTCTGTCTTTTCTTAAACATTAGTAGATCAGTTTGTAAATACTACTCATATCTGTCATGATTATGGATTCAAAATCTACCTTTAGAACAGTGAGTATTATCTTGTTTAGAGAATATTTAAAGTACCTATTTTTAATCACAACATTCAACATGCTTGTAGATGTTCATTCATTTATTTTGTTGTGCCTTAACTGAATGCAATATACTTGACATCCTGTGACTCCACATTCATCTTACATATCGTATAAATATATTTATTTGGGAATCAGCTATTTTGTTATGAATTTGAAACACAGAGGAAAATACTTATGAGGAGCAGCTGAGGGAACTGGGGTTGTTTAGTCTGGAGAAAAGGAGTCTCAGGCGAGACCTTATCACTCTCTATAACTACCTGAAAGGATGTTGTAGCGAGGTAGGTGTCAGTCTCTTCTCCCAAGTAACAAGTGATAGGACAAGAGGAAATGGCCTCAAGTTGTGCCAGGAAAAATTTCTTCACAGAAAGTGTTGTGAATCATTGGAACAGGCTGCCCAGGGAAGTGGTTCAGTCATCATCCCTGGAGGTATTTAAAAGACGTATAGATGTGTTACTTAGGGACATGGTTTAGTGGAGGACTTGGCAGTGTTAGGTTAACAGTTGGACTCAATGATCTTAAGGGTCTTTTTCAGCCTGGATGTTTCTATGATTCTATATTGGTGTGTTTGACTGAAAGGTTTTGAACACATTATTAACATAAACGATGCCAAATGTTCCTGGAAATCTCAAGGAAAATAAATAATAATTTTATCATAATTATTCACTTATTTCATTGACTATTTCTTGAGAGTATTAAAAATTTGTGAGGTATGGAAATGTACTAGCTCCTTTCCTGAGGAATTTGAAGTTATTCAAAACCAAATCCAATAATCATTTGATTAGGAAACTTACAGCGATTTCAACATGCTAATCTCAAGTAACTCTCCCTAAAATAGTTAAATTAAATATGAGAACAGGTTAATGAATCTTTGATGTGCAATTGTGAGATTACACAAAAGATCCAACTGGCCAACAATGTTCATACTGAACTCTCATGTTACAAAGATGCTCAGCTGAAGTCTAATGCATCTAGTAGATTCAGCACAGCTACTCATTGCATAAATGTTCACACAGGGAAACCGAGCTTCAGACACATCAATTTGCAGGAAAAAATTGAGGGCAAGGAAAATATCACCAGACTGTTTCCATGATGGAAGTGATATGTAATGTACAATTTCATTATATTGATCATTATTTTTCAGTTGAAAAGATTGCTGTTCGTTTTGAAGTCCTTAACACTTCTTTTGTGAGGTCCTTTCCTTAATAAAATTTACCTTGTAAAATCTTCAAAAAGTGAACCAAATCTATTCATAACATCCAGTGTCAATGCATATTTAAATTAGGAGTCTATATACTCCCTTTTCTCCTGTAATGAAAGAAAAGTTCATTGCTGCAATTCACATCCATCTCATCTTTGCAACACATATGATTTATATAGATTACAAATCCAAACCTCAGATAAGCAAAAAAAAAAAGTAAAAGCCTTTATGACTCTAATGAAATCCTACAGTCTTGAGGGAAGTATCTTATTCTATCGGATGATCTGTGGGCTTATTGAGTATGCAATTGGGTGTTCGTTCTTTTGCATTTTCTTCATTTCATTCACCTGTGACAGTGGATGTCTGCCTGTGAACACAGCAGAGAAACTACAACACTACCAAAAGGATACCTTAACCACAAAGGCATTGACAGAATCAGCGTATGTAACTACAATGCCTGATGTTTGGAAAAAAGTTTGCCCAAATTGCAATGGGTAAGTCCCATTTACAAGAGTTTCTAAGCACCAGCAGAGGACATATGAGTAACACAAAGAGGATAGAAAAAGGAGCTCTGGATCAGAGGAACTGGTTATCTGAACAAGAAAAATATATGGCAGAAAGGTCCTCGATGACCAGCTGCACAGGTATGTTTGTTCTCAGACTACCAGGTTACTGCTGTTCAAATTCTCACCAAGAGTTTTAGAAACTAAAAGAATTGAAGAAACTCCAGTCTTGTCATATTGCAACAGAAAGTACAAAATCAAATTTTCAATGTTTCCAAGCAGGTCCCTAGCAGAAAAGAATAAATGGATTTCCTGCCATGCAACAGAAGCCTACTACAGAGACCTGTAACTTGTGAATATAACAGTGGCAAAAGTGAAAGAAGGCTCAGACACACTAAGTTTACTTTAAAAAAAAAACATTCCTACATTTGCAATATCAAAATGTGGTCTTTTGGTTTAACACAAATATAGTCACAGCCTGGGGCAAGGACAGTTGCAGAGGGCAAGTCTGGCTTTTCCTCACATTCAAAAGCACAGAGTTAAGAAAGAAATAACAACCAAAGCGACTGGCTTTTCCTCTCTCTTAATGACTTTATTGAACAGCCAGAAAACAAATTTTTCACACACAACAGCACAAAATGCTGCTCTGTAAAATTTAGATATTAATTGTTATTATGAATGGGATAACTACATAAAGCAGCAGCATTTGAAAAATATTTGCTGCCTGATTTTTCACTCTTCATATAAATATTGACTGAGCAATTTTTATTTCAACACTTATATACTGTAACATCTATTTTCATCATAACTTTGTGAAGCGCTGAAAGTTCACTAAACACACCAACCTTTTCACTCATACCAACCAAAAGTTAACAAAAACATGCCAAAGGCAACTGTTTTTTAACTTCCATCCAGTTTCTCATTACCATTCCCCTTCTCATCTCCTCCTTCATTCGAATGCTTGAATCAGGGACTTGCTCCAAGGCTTACTTCGTAGGTAACAGGCACTTGTTCATTTTAATGACTGTCACTCTCTCAGCATGAATATAAGAAAGGCTTTACTCTTTTATTCACATAATGGTCCAAGAATTATGAAAATAAGTCTCATGTAAAGCATTTCATGCTGAGCATGTAATGAACTTGAGAATAGCAATTGTTTTCAGTCCTGCCCAAAATTTCTGCTGGCTGTCTATTGGAAAATGTGCTAGTCAAGGAGCGCATGGTCATCTAGTGAAAAGGTGAAGATGAAAATCCAGAAGTGTTAGGTCTGAATGAGGCCAATCTCAACATTTTTTGACATTTCTCATAAAACTTGAGTTTCTTGGGCCTGTAGCAAAATCAATGACTCTGAAATCAATGTCCCTGTCAACTCTACTTTGAGTAGTTTTTCCAAATTCTGGGAACATCCCAACTTTCATAGTCTCTCATCTGTGACAGACCCTCCTGGCTCAGTTATCGGACCCAGAGCTCCAGTTTTGCCTCATCAGATAGCATCTCATCAAAGATCAAATTTAGACTAGAGTTACATTCACAGTGTATCTGTCGCCCTCTTGGTGTTTTCAATTTGTATTTGTCTCAGCTGGTATTTGTATTTGCATCAGGCGGTAGAATTAAGGAAGGAAAAGACTTAGTCTTAACATTCACCACTGCGTAGGATCTATAGTGACACTAAATGCTCACTTAACAGCACCAAGCACATGTAAAATGTCACTGAATATTCTTGTTCTACTATTGTGGGATATTGTTATGCTAGCAATGACCTTTCATGGATTAGTATCAAATTAGTGTAGTGTCCTGGGAGCTGAAATCACTGCTCTGGGATCTAATAGCAAAAAGATGGAAGTCAAATAATCCTGAGCTTCTGTCCTGAAATAACTGCAAGAAGCCAAGTGTGCTTCCCATTTTCATCCAAGAAAATGTTGCAGCTAGGACTGACAGTTTCACTCACCACAGCTATACTCAGGGAACTAGCCAGGAGTTCGGTGGGTTTTGTTGTTAGGAAAGTCGATTTTGACATATCCCTTGGCCTGGTTTTGCACGCTGAGATCTGCCATAATGCTTCCATCATCAAAGTGCCAGTGCCAGTGATCTGTGCCAGGTTCTCACTGCCCGAGCCAAAACCCACATCAGAACAGCAAGTCCCCACCCTGTCCTCAGCAGGGCACACAGACATGGCTTACACCCTCCCTTGGGGCTTGGCTTTCTTGGCAACTCAGGAACAATAATAAAAAAACACAGCCAAAGATTCACAGCTGTCCTAGAGTTTCTCCTCAAGGTCTCTTCCTTTCCCCACTGCCTTCTTCACTTTGCCTGGAGAGCTACTGGATTTTTTATTCTCCCTCACAAGACAGTTAGCAAGTAATACTTGAACAATTCACTGCAAAAAAACCCAACTATTTGATAAAAGATTTGTAAATAACACACCTGCTGATATATTAAGAACAAGAGCAAAGGAAGTGGAATAGCTGGTCTGTATTTCACTGTTTATAACCAAACAGGTTACCAAGTGAGATTTTGAGAGCATCTAAAAGAGGAGGTATAGGGGTATAGAGACAATTTTATTTTCACATCTTGCTCTGTAGATCTACAGGCTTCCCTATGCTCTGGACAAATGAATTTGGCAACTGAGCCTGCTTTTCAACACAGTATCAGAATACCACAAAGCATTCATATTGCCAGAAAACAAAACAGGCAAGTCCTCCTCCCACCACTTTTAAATGCACATTGTATTTGATTTTCTTCTTTTCTGTAAATACTGAAAATATTATAATTTTTTTTCTGGTACCACCTTCCTGAGACACAAATCTTCCATTATGAGGCTACCTCCCAAAGCCACTTAATTCCAGTCAGCTTCCAACCTAACGTAAAAGGGAAAATATACCAGCTCTAAAACAGAAGTGCCAGCAATCTCAACTACCACAAGTGCCCTACTGCTCAGTCTTTAGCTGCAAAATGTACCCTTTCCTGTCACGACTAGTTTTTAGATGTAACCATAACATGGAAACTTTATCTGTACTTTCTTTTTATGGAAGAAGTTGGTTAACATAATACACAATACACCCAGTCAACTCACTGGATGGGGAAAATCTTTCAAACAAGTAGCATGTACTACTGAGGAACTCTTCCAACCTGCCACTGGGGTCTGCCATACTGCCGAACCTTGAAATTATGGTCATAAAAATGTGGCTTTGCATGCAGAGTGGGTCAGACACTGACCTGAGGAGGAATGTTGCAGCTTTATTAGCAGAAATCCTCTTTTCAGCACCCACTGCACATCCTTCAGTTTCACTGTAAAATCCCCAGAATGGCAAGTTTAAGTTCATTACTAGTTTCATTTTGCGTTGCTTATAGTTCAGTTACAAAGATTATCAAGAAATATAATGCATAACCTCATCTTTGCCATACAATTACAGTTGCTTCTCTCAGCCTCAGCTCCAGTCCTACAGTCCTATACCTTATATTCTCCTTGTCAAGGTACTTCCAAAAGTCTAGAGCCAGCCAGCAGAAAAGACAGAAAGTAATGGAACAAATTACAGACTATTTTAATCTCGTCTCTCTGATGGTTAAAATGTAATCCCTACAGAATTGAAATCCCTACATCATCGTTTGATGTCACAGAACCATCCCTTTATTCACACTGATCTTTCATTGTTTATTTTCAGTGAGTTTCAGAAATCTGTATTGTGTGTACTTGGACAAAAGTATCAAGCTGCATATATATTCAAACATACATACTAGATTCACTGCTGGAAGATCCTGCAGCTGGCATGTTTGGCAGACACTTACTGAAATTTCTCTCTGTTAACCCTCCTAAATAGACTTCATTAACCTGGCAGACATAACATATAAGATTTTATCTTTTTAAAATCCATCCCATTATTATTTCAACCCACTTGTTATGCCACCTTATCCCACCCCAAACAGCTGATGCATCTCTGACACAAACTCTGATCAGAGGCACTTCTCCTGCTGTGCTAGGCTTCCTTTTCCCCAGCTGCGCATCTGCTTCTCAGCAGCGAGGCCAGGCGGGACACTGTCTCCCAGAGAACAACTCATTCTGCAGATGGTGGCAGGTCTTTATGGCAGTGCAATGTCATGGGAGTAGAGAAGGGGATTGCAAGGCAATGTGGAGAAAGGATGTTGCTCTTTTTTCAAGCCTGTACAAGAAATAACTCTACATCTAGAAATGACACCCAAGGAAGGGGAGAAAATAAGGTGAGAGTCTCTCAGAAACCTCACTGTGCACCATCAGCAGAATATGCAAAGCAAGGTGTGGGATTTCCTAAGGCTGAACCAGAGGAGAGCTGTTAGAGCTGATTTGGCATCCTCCTGTCCACAGGGGTGGAATATGGCTATTGCTTTCTGGAGAAGCTCGGAAAGAAAGAGACATGCAGTGGGCAATCATGTGCATGCCCAGAGGCTGGCAGGCTGCACAACTGGAAATCAGGTTGCTTATGCTGCCTTCTAGCCTACCCTTTGAGTATTTCTTACCTAGAGCTTAACTTATTTTCCTTCCTGATTTCCATTTTTCCCACTTCTCTGGTCTTGACCCTTTGTTTGCTAGGTTTCTATTCTTTTTTGCTGTTGAAAAAGTTACTGTGTAATCTCTCTCAGACTTTCTTTTCATCATTTCTCATCTTCCTCATGGTTACAATAGAAAAGACCTCAGCCTTTGCTTTTTCAAGGTAGAGTTTGTTAATGATATTTTCCTTAAAGCACACCATTCAGTAATGTAGAAATGCAAGCATTTCAAACCTGAAAGGACAAGTAAAACAAATATATGGGCTCTGAAATTCTCAATCACTACTTGCATTTTAATGTTTCATGATCTGCAGTATCACTCACAGTATTTTTCAAAGTTATGTGTAATGAAGGTGACCTTTTCACTTCTCAGGAAAAACCCTAAATAATTAATTATCTGTCTGGTACTAACGTCAAT
The DNA here is from genome assembly GCF_047716275.1 of Strix uralensis. Classification (NCBI taxonomy): domain Eukaryota; kingdom Metazoa; phylum Chordata; class Aves; order Strigiformes; family Strigidae; genus Strix; species Strix uralensis. The sequence goes on along the minus strand of NC_133972.1, from coordinate 129,212,314 downwards.
AAACATAGTCATCATTTCTTGAGCTTTCTGACAGCATTGGGGGAAAAGCAACACATTTAGGTGTCATGAACTTCATTTGGTGAAACTGGCCTTCTTTGGATCTACAATGCTCTCTTGTGGCCAGATCAGTCATCTACAATACAATAAATACTGCTACCCTAAGAATATCCTTAGTCTTTTTGGCCACTATAGTCTTTCTCAAATTGCCACAAAATGCTACAGACGTCAACATTTGCCAAAACAGATGTCTTAGGGATGTGTGTTCTCTTTTTTTTCACTAGGCAAGTTACCTAAGTTGTCCATTTATCAAAAAACACCCTCCAAATATTTAGCAATTTGAAAACTGTGTAGGAAAAAAAAAAAAAGTTTGCTCCTGTTGTTGAAAGAATAATTTAACATGACCTTTTTTCTTAATCAATGTTAATTATTAGCATGGATTTTTTAAGTCTATCATTCATAGGTTTTCAGATATATCACCAAATCTCCTTGAGAACTGCAGGCCCAATGTTAAAAAGAAAAATGCACCTAGAATTGAGGAAAATGCTTCATCCAGATCTGCTTCCGTGTTCCTCCATTTCAAATGGGCACTGAGCAAGGTTCCCAGACCTGCATTTCCTCATGCTGTAAGGTGGGGTATGGGAGTGCACAAGAGGCAGCCACAGCAGGGCTGTAGGCAGTCCCGTACCACAAAGCCACTCTGGTGACACTCATGTCCTCATGATGGGGCATAGCAGGGTTGGGGTCCATCTTTCAAAGCCTGCCCTCATGCCCTTCACAGCCCCATCCAGCCCTTCATAGTGCTCCCCTTTATCCCACTCTACCAAGTGGGAGCTACCCAATTAACTGTCTAGTTAATCACAGATGCAGAGGAAGGTGGGCAAAAAACTGCCAATAAGCTCAAGAACACACCACATCAAATGAATTGGTGGGAAATACCTTCTCCATTCCTCTGCATTGGGATAGTAGATTCAGGAAGAAAATGCCTAAGGCTGCAGGAGGGTCATATCTCATGAAGTCTTCACTTCTGTCTAATTGAACATACACCATAAAATCTCCCACATTTACATAATACTAGAAAGGATGCCTCAAGTTCTCACAGTCTTCCAAATTCATTGATTCACAGGCATTCATGGGAAGAAACAAAATATTATTGGTGATTTTCAGTTTTTCTTTTGATCAGTAAAAACATTTAACTACAAAGGCATAACTTAAGAAGAATCTCTCAGTTAGACTAGAACATTTCTGTATTTACCAGATTCAACTTCAACCATAAGAAGTTAGAAAAAATGGAAGGAAGGAAGGAAGGAAGGAAGGAAGGAAGGAAGGAAGGAAGGAAGGAAGGAAGGAAGGAAGGAAGGAAGGAAGGAAGGAAGGAAGGAAGGAAGGAAGGAAGGAAGGAAGGAAGGAAGGAAGGAAGGAAGGAAGGAAGGAAGGAAGGAAGGAAGGAAGGATACCCAGAATCAGAATCAAGAGGCAGAAAAAAATTAACTGAAAACCTAGTTATTATTAATGAATCTCTCTCACTGATTTGGACATTCTGCATTACAAATAATATCCAATTTTATTTCATTGGTTTTACTAGTAGCGTAAAAATAGCTGCTCAAAGGAAACATAAGATGTAATTTATCAAGTGTAATATTTAAGCCTGCTTTATAGATAGTTTTCAAAGAGAAAGTTTCAGGATAAGAACCCTTTTTCTCTTCCTGATGTTGTTCTTTTCCTGCTAAATTTGGATTGCCCTTCAAATATTTCAGAGTTTGTAAATAACCTTGACATTTTTCCTCTGTCTTACTGCATAGGTAATTTTAGCATCACTGTTGGACAGTTGGTGAATAATTGCCTTGGAAAATAAAGAAACGGAAAACTAACCTGTAAGAATATTTTTATTTTTACAGACACTAGTCAAATTACTAAATGTAAACCAGAGGATAAGACTTAAAATTCTTCCTTGGGATTATTATCTCTTTGGAGTACTAAACTTCTGCTTTTAAAGAGCAGATATATTTATTTCAAAGACACTGCAACCTTTTATCAGCTTGCATAAGTAAAAAAGATGCCACAGAGTGTTAAGTGAAGAATATAAAAATATTTTCTTTAACGATTTACTGGTTAGCATTTTATAGCATCATTAAAAATATTTCCTGTTATGTTACATGCTAAATATGCTCACATTTACTAGTTCATTTTAGACATCTTTGAATGTGTTGAAATTTGAAGACCTAATCCTTAGCTTTGTATATGGATCTATGCACATAAACACCAGGAACTGGATGGATGGATGGATGGATGAAGCGTCTAAGTTTTTTTTCTCTTAATCCCCTTAAATTATTCTTCATGCTTCTGGCAAGCCATAATTCCTTTTTATCCCAAAGAAACAAGGCTTATGCAATCATCTTTTATGTATACATAGCATATGTGAGTTTGCATGTCCTGTAATTTTTGCTTATCGTATACACTATTAAATTTGACAGATAGAACACGTCCTCATGTGCTGAGTTTCTAAAATTTAAAGAAAAAAAAGGCAGCAAGTTGGAGGAGGATGGCTTTCTTAGTACCTTCACTGAGAGAATGTAGTCTGATCTCAGCTCTCAAAAAACATCCAGAAATCCATTGCCAGGAGGGATGTTATGAAATTTCCAGCCATGGAAATGATGTAGTTGGAACTCATTGCTTATTTGACACCAGCAAATGAAGCAGTGGAATCAAGTCTGAAAACCAGCCTTCACCACTTCTGCTTTCCATGGTGCTACTTGTTTTTCCATGAAGGCATTATAGTGGTAAATTACTGATGGCATTGAAATACCTCTGATAGCTTACAGTTTCCTTTATTTTGATTTTGCTTAAATTTTAAATAAATTTAAAATTATACATAAAATTAAAATCGTGTGTGTGTGTTATTCTACCATCTCCAAACAGAAAAACTGTTGAAAAGCAAGCAAACAAAAAATACGTGGGCATTTGATACACACTAGTAACATTCCAGTGACACTATGGGTTTAGGCTTCATATGTTAAACTTCAGGATGAAAGATGTTTTTCAAGTGTCAAATTCTTTTGATTTTATTTCAGCATATAACTGTCATTACATATCTTTAATTTGCAAGAATATGTGTTTCTTGCATATGGTTCTGCCATATTTGTGACCATTCATGGTTTTTGTAACAGAGCAGTGAATTAATTTAGCGTATGACAGATTTTTAAGAGAAGCCTTACAAAAAACTTTTACTGTATAAACATATCGAAATGTCAGTATTACATTAGTCAAGCCACATAAAAGGCTATACTTCTAACATTTAAACTCAAGTCTTTTAATACGGTGTTGCGTTGCATAGCATTTTGGTGTGGATCAGCAGCTGCTCCAGTCACATGCTGAAACAGCTGTGAGCTTTAATACAGTGAATCATCTTTTTGCCAGTAGCCTTGCAGAGGACCTATTTAAGTTTCTTTTTGATCTAGTTGGCTTTAAAAATGCAACCACTTTTCTGCACTTGTTGCAATTCCTCTTGGTTTTATTCTTTGGTGTTCCGTTAGCTCATTGTTAAAACCAAAATTGTTGGAATAGCTTTCAAAGAGCACTTTATGAAAGACAGGAAGATGTCAACACTGGTATCAATATGAAATAGCTGTAAGAGGCTCATTAGCATTTCAAACAAGAAAATTTTAGAAATCTGTGGTTCAGATCTCTGGGCTAGAAGACCAATAAAATCTAGGGGTTTTTTGAAGGACAAGGCAGCCAGAAGGAAATACATTAAATTGCAAAGTAAGAAATCCTGAAGAAACAAAGCCCAAGGGTCAACGCAGCCTTCTGAGTAAAGTGAGTACACTACTATTCTGAAAGTAGTGTACAGCTCTGATGCCACTACACGCAACCTGAAAAATTAATTGAAAAAGCTCTGTAAAATATTACAAAAGTCATAGAATACTCTTATGAACATGAAAGGAAATCCTTAGGCTCCATAGTATGTGACCACAATATGTACTTTAACCCAGTCTAACTGGCCTTTTGATAACACCCCTTCTAAAGCCCCTGGCAGAAAGCATGAGTGGGAGCAGACAGCAAGTGCCACTCTACTTGCCACTATTACCAATGAAATTGGAGTCTCAAAAATAAATTGCATCTATGCTCAAAGGCACAAAATGGCAAGGCCCCTTCCTGTGAGTCCTACATCCTTCTCTCACATGAAATAAGAGAATCACTCTTAAAACAGAAAAAGCATTTGAGTGTTATATTGCATGTCCTCAGTCTTATCCAGAGGTACACTGATAGACCTCACAAAAGGTTGGCAGCAAATCTAAATTTCAGTGTATCACAATGGAAGCTTAGAATAAATTTTAAAAGTATACAAAATAATAGTTAAGCAAAGATATTGAGCTTTAAATTACTGTTTCTGGGAACTTAAAGAATGAGAAGTTATAGTTATACTATACTATATTGTAACCTATGTACATTATACAGCTTTTTATCCTTCAGAATTTTGGATAATGTTGCAGTGATAATGTAAACTGATGCACATTTCTATTTTGTATCTGTTGTTTTTTTATATTAGCAGAAGATAAACCTGTTTTTTCTCAAAGCAGAAAGGCAGATAGTAAGCGAATGTAAGTTTTAGTCATCTCTACATTGTAAAAGGTGGCAAAACTGTATGAGTGAATTTGACAGATTATGGATTTTAATCGTATAAATATTGTTGAGTAGCTTAGCTTTATTTCATCATTCTTTTGCTAGTTTTAGAGCAGAAAATTTGTCTTCAGTTTTACATATAAATATGTGACTGGTCTATGTGATTGATTTGTCTCTTTTTTGAAGACAGCTGAAAATGTAAAGAATTGATCTCACTGTCTCTTGAAAAGCAAAAGTGTAAGGAATTCAAGGTGGCTAATGTTACAGACAGATATGTACATACTACGTTCTTAAAGACTGCACATTTGTTTTGGATCTCTTCAATGCTTTGCTCTAGTGTGAAAGGCTTCCAAACAGAAAGTTACTTTTCTATAGTGAATACATGGAAAGTATGACAATGTGAATGAAAAAGCAGAACACATCACTTCTGTATATTGATAGTAACGGATGAAGTATTTTATGAGTCATAAGTCTCTTCGGACATATAAAACCATACTAAAGATTAAGTGATTTTCCAAAGTTTAGGCAGAAGTTGTTGGATATCAGAATCACAAGATAGTCATATGCTGGCAGATACAGACATATCTCACTTCCGTAGCACTAAATTCAAGATTCCAACCCTTTACTTTAACAAGAAAAAGATCAGTTACAACAGTGTACTCTTTGTTTCATGGTCTTTTTGCTAATGAGACTCCATTTTCAGCAAAAAATCTTTTCCTTCCTTTTTTTTTCTTGTTAGTTATACAAGACAGACACATGTGGGGTTCTGCTGGAATTTTTAGGGAGTAATTTTGGTGATTCTCAGAGCTTAGAATAAAGAAGTCACAAAAGAACTGCCAGTCTTAGACACAGTTTGGCTACATTTTATGAGATTCATCCAATACACCACCCTGCTACAGCAGCTTAGATCTAGCCTCTTTCCCTTCTTTTATTACACTCTTAGGTCTGATAAAGGCTGGATTTCACAAGTGTGATGAGTTGTCATAGTCACACAGACATTACATGATTTGGAATTCATCCATGCCTGAGTACCCTGGGACTGCAAAATTCATTTCATGTAATGTAAAAGCTGAGAGGCACAATTTATATGAAGTCAAACTGTTAATATGATATGCTACACTTTTCTTTTAAAATTTCACATATGATGACAGTTAACAAAAGTCTTATTGCCAAAATCATATACAAACATAAGCTTATCACATCTTAACTATACTCATGGAAGGGAAACTTACAGATCTGATTTGTCTTTCTGTCTCTTTCTGAAGACACAAATTAGAAGGCCACCTTTCTGAAGTTATTTTATTGCAATGTCCATTTCATACTTTTTCCAGTAGTGTACACGTATGGATTTTTTTAACATTGATTGAAATTATTCATTTTAGTGCCATGAGACATCAGCCTCTTTAAATTTCTTTGCCTACTCCTTCCTTTCATTTATACTTTGTCATTGCTCCCTTTTACACCCTGCTACATTGCTCCATTTTCAATCGTTATCTTATTATTCCACCTTGTCTTCTTTATGTTTGTGTCTATATTCTTCATTTGACATCATGTCTCCTATCTTGTGAAATTCTATTTTCCTTTAACTTCATTTGCATTCTCTCCAATGTGATTTTACCCACACCATTCATTTGCCTTGTTATGTTCTGTGTAACCCTATCTTTTCCAGAATCTATTTTCAGTTCCTTTCAGATTCTCATCTTGTCACTTTCATTCTCAAAGCATTTTTTTGGTGGGGAGGGAGAAGGGGATACATTTACATATGAGAATATTTTAACTATTTCAAAAATGATTTTTTGCCATTAAGCTAATCTTTCCCTTGGATTTTAAGACAAAATATCAAGACTTTCATGTAAATTTCAAGCTTAATGAGAGTCTACAGTGTAACTTAGAAATTGCTGGACTTAGTAATAGTTTTAGTAGTATATTTCTAAAGGTAAACATTATAGAAATCGGTGAAAACAGGTCACCGGTTTTTAATACAAGAGAGTAGGATAGAATATCTATGTATATGCAAACAGAGCTTATTGCATAGCTGTTCTTTTGACAATATGATATAGCTATTTTGCCCCACAAACTGTGTATTAGCTTCCTTAAGAAAAGACCAGCCCTTGAGAAGGAAGTTAAGCATAGGGATTTCTGCCGACTTAGAGATGCTATATGCTTGTCCTTGAATTCCATTTGTTTTCTCTTGGTCTCCATCTTTTCTGTGCACATCAATGCAAAGCTGTAGATGTTATGTCCTTATTTTCATGGAATCTTTTCCTCTTAATGAATAATGTTGACATGACAAAATTAAAGGAAGGATTTCTGAGATATCAGTAAAGCCTTTTCTTTTGGCATAGAGATGTTATTCTTTCTTACTATTGAATGATAAGTAATGTATGATACAATACATACACTTTATACCAATCTAAGTGAATGCCTCCCTCATGATGCTTCAAGACATAATAATAGATGAGGAATGAGAAACCACATAACACAAATATTTTTAAGGCAGACTTGAAAGCTAACTGATTCAAAGGTGACTCAACAAAAAATGATAGAGTGAATTATGTAAATGCAAAGGAAGCAAATGAAGGTGCTTTTCCATCCTGGTCTCCCTCCCCACCCTCCACACATACTCTTCTTGGCTTTAGGCTGTCTGTCTTGCCAATATTGCTCCCAGTGTGCCTGTGTCACAGATTAGAAGTGACAGAGTAGAGTACGTTGGCAGTGACAGAGTAGAGTACGTTGGCAGGGCCAGATGTGGCTGGAGGTTCTTTCTTCCTCTTCTTCAGTGAAGGATCAGCTTTCAGGTTGAAATCCAACCTGAGGATCATGACCCATAGGTTGAGAGAACCTTCTTAATTCAAGGTCTGTTCTCTCTGACCACCCAAACACATATCTACAAATGAACACCTCTAAGTGGCAGTTCACCACAACGTATTTGTATTTTAGCACAGTGGGGGTGGTTGCTGGCTTTTGCTGTATTTGATTATGCTTGTTGATAATTCTGTAGACTTTCAGTTTAATTTTCAAGGAGCTCTGCAAAGTGACTGTGAGTTATTTTCTGAGATTTGGTTAAGTATTGCCTAGCAGACCACATTTTCATATCTTGACTACAACATGGGGTTTATTGAGCAAGTCTGTATAACCTTTTCTTCTGTACTCATGTGCTTCCAGAAAAAGGAGATCTAGGAATTTTTGAGTGTAGTGACTTTTTTATTCCTGGATTTCTGTGCTTCTATGACATTAGACAGAACTATAATTTTATGACAAGGAGATCAGTTTTAAAGACGTAGCTTGATTCCACTAAAAGTGTTTTAACTAAGCCTATTTCAGTCCATGCTGAAATTGCCAATACCTGATTCTTTAGCAAAGTACTGATTCTAGCCCCACTATTTGCATTTAGAGAGGACTTAGGGACCATAAATTTGCATCTGACCCTGTGAGTACTGATTATATGACTCACCCAAGTTACTTCATTTCTGGAAACCATACAATCTTTCATTGAAAGGAGGATGACAGGCTGTTTTCTGTCTTTCACTGCCATGATTCTGTCTTTGTAGACTCATTAATAATCATAAAATTACTTCTCATCTATATGCAGCTAACAAATGCACCTAAAGCATGCTTCAGAACAGAACTGCTGATGAGCTCTGAGGGAAGTAGCATCCAGACAAGAATGTTCCTATGTTGGCCTGAGACAAGAATCTCTGTACCTGACTTAATTCTTTTTCAAAAACATCATTGACCAAACAGACAGATTCTTCTTCACTTTTAGAAACAAAATTTTAAGTGATCAAAGGAAGTCTCTCACTGTGTCAGACAGAACAAGGCATTCGCTGAAGTAAACTGATAAAGGAAATGCACTTGCTGCTCAAGGCATGGAGAAAGACCAAGGCCTAAGCTTCAGTTTACAAAAGGCAATGGCTTGTCACATGTCGCTCACCAGGAAAGTCCCTTTGATACAGTGATAATAGATTATCCCATTGATTACACTTAGCAGTTTTTTATGGGTTTACTTTGGGTTTCAAAAACAAAAGAAGCAAAACAGCCCTCATACATTAGGAAAAGATGAATGTACAGAAGTGAAGACCTTAAATAAGTAAATCCTGGTTGTTTCTCTCCAACAAGACACTTGGCTGAGAGTAAATGTGTTTTCTCTTGATTTTTGACTGTCTTGTCAAGCTTTACATGAAGAAGAAGCAGCTGTGGTAATTCTTCAGCTCTTAGTGACTAGTGCCAACCCCTTCCACATCACAGCCTGAGATTGGGATTTTTTGTGGAGCATGGAATAAATCAGCAGAAATGAGATGCCATCAATGTCTCATTACAAGCTGAGGAGAAAGAATGTGCCATGTCAGAATACAGAATGTATTTGTCAGACATAGCAGGAACACAGCAAGAAAAGTTTGTTTTATTACAATTTTTCACTCCAGCCCAGGTCCCAGTCCTTAGCATAGGGGTTGAGTCTGTAATAGAAAAGCTAGGAAGATGCAGTGGTGTAGGCCATGGAGCCACTCAGTCCCTGAGGAGCTCATGTGTTACCATAATACAGTTAAATTTTTCCTCTCTTGCTTAAAATGCCTTTTAAGGTGATCTGATGAACTGGGACAGCTCTTTACTGTGATGAGTGCCCTAGTTTACCTCCAATCCAGTAGGTTCCAGGTGCAGGTTATAATTTCAAGCCTTACAAAGTGTCCCCACAGCTGTTTTCTCAGGAGGAGAGGACAAATCCTGTTCTCTTCTCCCCACAAATGAGTATCTGACAAGACAATTCTGCAAGGAGAACAACAGAAGCCATTTTCCTCAGCTGCTTTTCCTTATCTCTTACACACACACACAAATATTTTTTTGTAGAGGGAAGGTGTGATCAAGGCAACAAGAGGTAATAAGACACCAAGTGACAGCATTTCTAGCTGAATCATGCCCTTAAACATTCAGCCTCCACATTAATCATTGAGTGACATCAAGGATTCACTTCAAAATGGATCTGACTAGTGCACTTAATTTACCTACTGCACCAAACAGCTGTTCAGCTTCTGCTGAATTTGAAAGCAAATGTAATTAGTGTGTGTTCACTGCTGCTTTCTCACTGCATTGCCAGCCCATATCATTGGAACAGTTAATTACTGCAGAGACAATGGCTTGGCTTACCTGATACAGTACATGATTATTCATCATTGATTCAATTTTTCTTCTTCACCGGTAGCTTTGTTAACATCCCTGACAGTACTTAACAGTGAATCCTCCTTGATTTTTTGTGTTCTTATCTCTTCTGAAATGTTACTCAAATTCTCCAGGTAGCTTAGTTCTCTAGATTTTAACAAGACGTGAGGTATAACGTCAGTTGACACTGCATGTAACTGGACAAATAACTTGGTTACGCGGTTCACAGCAAAATGTGCTATTCAGTCACTGTCCATCTCAGCTGTCTTTGTACTTGGGAACTTTCCCCTTGCTCACAGACCAAAGGCCTACTGATGGAATCACCTTCTTTCAGCAATGGCTTAAAAATAATACTGAGAAAAGGAATGATTATTCCATAATTAATCTTATTCTCAGTAGACCTGCTCCACTCCTACACAGGTTTTTTTGATGGCTTTGAGAGTAGTTTTTTAGCTCCCTTGTGCCTCAGCACTCCATCACTAAAATGGAGGCAGCTTCCCAGCCCTGTCTACCACATGTCACAGGCTCCTCTCAGATACAGCCTCTTTTCTCAAAAGGAAGCTCTGTCTGGATTAAATGTGAGGACTCTACATTTATCGATGACCTCCAGGCTGGTGAAGGACAAATTGCACAATACATCTGCCAGTCCTGGATATTTCTGCAGTGCACGTGCAGATCAGCTGGTCTGTGTTGGCACAGTAATGCACCATACTTCTCAGAAATGCCAGATTTAGTCATTTACTGCACATGTTCGACATTATTGCCAGGCATATGCAAAATAGCCCTAAGCTGTCCTGCTGTATCCTTCTCCCATCACATTGCAGATATACCTGGCTAGTCTGGCAAAGGAAGGTCACCTAAGTTGTCGAGACAGGTTTTAGTAATTTGCACAGTGCTGCACATTCATTTGTCATCTTTTTCATACGTGAAAACTTGTAACCATTCCTGGAAGACAAAAATGTAAAGAACCAGGGAAATGCATTAAAAAGTGTATGGCAGCTGTGGAAAATTCTAACAAAGAAGTTTGAATAAAAAGGAATTTTTGAAGAAGTGTGATGTTCAGGGAGAATCTGAAGGAACTGAAACACTGCTCCTAAAGGAATTCAAGAGGCAAATAGTCTTGTCTGGCACGTAGAGGTCAGTAAAGTAGAATTGGAAGGACCTCTCTGCCATCTGAAAGAGACTCCATATTTTTCAAAGGCTTTACACAATCTGAGAGATCAATAACTGACATTTATTTGGTTTGCTCATTCTTTCTTCTCACAGATATACTTCTCTTCATTTGACTCTCCTACATGAAACTGTCTTATCATTATACATTTCACAAAGAATCCCCAACAAAAAGGCTGCATGAGCAGTCCACAAACAATAAACTGCAAAGCAATATCTGATCTATACATCAAACCCATGTGGTAGCTGAGAGCTGCATAGAACAGCAGATAGTTGCTTTTACATGCTATACCATTCAGTCTGACTTTCAGTAGGCTTTAAAGCTGTTTCAGTATTAGCTCATTTTATTACACTTTTTTTTAAACTGCCTTAGACCTCAAGGTTATTTTTGGGTACCTCATTTCATTCCATAAGGAAAAAGTGATCAAGTGAGAAAAATCACCATGTGGAATGTAGGTAATTTGGCAGTCACTGCTGACGGGGGCACAGATCAAGTCAAACTTAAGGCAAAGTTACCTTCCACCTCCTCAAGGAGCAGCCTCTGCAGCCTGCTCAAGTCACTGGAAAAGCTTGAACTTCACATCAAAGCAATCTACTCTGCATGGAGATAAATAAACTGGGGATTAGGCAATTTCAAAATAGGTAATTGCCTGAAATGAGTAATTTCTAGCAGCTAGTATAGCCACTGTTATCACCCACATAAATATTGACTCATTTATTAAGAGTAATCAATAAGGAAACAAAACTGCAATAAAGGAAAAAAAAGTGAAAAGCAATCTTCTTAAAGGCTTTGAAGGCCTCTCTTTTCTATATTCTGTGTTTGTCAGTGCTCTAAACTGGATTTTGCAATGCACATTTTCTCTGCTGATCTTTAAAATTTCAGCAAAGCATTTCATAGTTATTTCAACTCATGAATTATGCAATAACACATGACAGGAGCAATTCATTCATATCTCTGCTTCACCAGGAGGCAGAGAAACAAAAAGCCTTCGCTCCAGCTTGAGGGTTTTTTTGTCCAGCACACAATCTCTCAAAATGGATTTACTCTGCAAAATTATAAGGGCACGTGCACAAAAGGTACAGGAGCAGAATGGCTGAGCTGAGGAGGGACAAACGCACAGTAATGTGTCACCACCTTTTGCTTCTGGGGTGGGAAATGATGTGGCCTTGAAGGAATTTCAGGGCACACGTTCCAGCTGCGTCTGCCTCCTCCTCCTCCTCCTCCCTCCGTTCCCTTGTCATCATCCTCTTCCGGCTCTGAATTTTCTTCCAGACTTCAATCCACTCCAAGGCACTACTAATCTCCTCATTAATATTGCCTGTACTTTAAAGCAGTAGTCCTGAGACCTTCTTAGAAGATAGGGAAATGCCAGGGAAATGCCATAAGCCCCATTTTAGAAATAAGAAACAGCAGCTGAAACACAAACAGTAGCAATCTGCTGCAGAACTGGGACTTGTTTCTCAGAATGAAGGAACATGAAACATGTTTCTCAGGACAAAGTGATTCAAGTCTTAACTGTAGAGTTACCTTTCATCTTGAAATCCTGCTGTTTGGACTCCTGATTTATCTTGAGTGAAAAGGATGTAAGGTAATCTTTAGAGTTTTAAGAATGTGACTCTTCCAAGTTTCAAACATCTCTCCACTTGCAATATAGGTTATCACACATACAGTGTCCCTACAAAATTTTTGTTTTCTTTACTGAAATAAGACCAGCCACAGAATGCTTGCTAGTTGTGATTTTGCAACAGGCCACCTCCTCTTGCAAGTCTTTATTACTTCCACTTCAAAAGATGTCATCTGGTCATACGGGTTACTCATTCTTCTTCCTGGTGATGCTTATGATACGGGACTCAGCATTTTCATCTTATCACCTGCCTCTATCATGTCTGCCATGAGGAACAGTGAGATATTTGGGATAACGTTAGTTGTTTCCCAGATTTCATGAATATCTAAATCTTCTTGAAGTTACTTACTAAGTACCTAGAGCTTTTTTAATATCTGTGTGGTTAAGAGGATAGGAGGATAGCAATGGATAAAAGGTTAGGACCAAACTGATACAAAGTAAATGGAGATCAATGCTTCATAATGAGGAAATGAAGCTGACATGAAGTCTTAAAGAACAGGAGTAGCAGTGGAAAAATCTATGACCTGAATTTTAGAAATTCACTGACTGATTTAAAAGTTTTGAAATTACACATAATAAAATTACAGCATAATCTGAGCAAAATACATCATGTTTTTGTTCTTTTTTTCCCCTGGACAGTTACATGTCAGAACATAATACACAGTACATGCATATAACTTGTTAGGAGGAAAAAAACTCTTATAAAGATGGGTGCAGATGAGGCACTAGAGAGAAGATTTGTCCTGGTTTAATATAGCATTCAACGTCTTGGCAAATATTTCTTCAATGAAGAATCAGCCTAATTTCAGGAATATGAGCTTTGCCTGTATTAGCAGATGAAACAGAGCCAAGGCACAGGATTACAAATGTCTACACTGCTTCATTTTTAGTGTTTTTCTAGCATGGCTTTGGACTGTAAGCATTAGCATCCTCCCAGCTAAGTCCTGGGCATCATTCAGCATTTTACAAGTCTGTTTCTAATAGGCAGTTCAGCTGTAGCCACCCTGTTTTAGGGAAAAAAGATCACTTTACACGTGAAGACATGAGACAGCTGTGATACTGAGCCTCAAGGCAGTTTCCATGTGGTAACATACATATCTATATCTATACATACAAATTCAGCTGTGGCAAGGCAGTGTTCTCAGTGTTATTATCCAGCAAGCTATCCATAAACTCTTGTGGCAGTGGTCAGTCTAGGAAAGGTCTCTCTCCCTGTCTCTTATAGCAGTGAAACTAAAAGATGTAATTCACTATGAACTAGAGCATGAGCAAGAACTAGAGGAAAAGGCAGTGTAGCAGGAAGCCAGGCTTCTTGATACATACTACCCACGAGCACGGACACCAAAATGCAATCTGAGCAGAGGTGAGGGAATGAAGGTAAATCCTCAACAGCCTCTGTGGGAAAGGCTGGTGAGATACTGGTGAGACCACGCTATGAGGTCACAGTATTAAATAGAACAAGACTGCAGAGAAACATGGGTTTTATATACCAAAAAAAAGGAAGTAGAATGAGATACTTGTACCACAAAATTGAGATTGTTGGCATCTTCATGTAGCATTGGAGGCATAAAAATTATCTCCCTAGAGACAGTTATTCATGGTGAACTTCATACCACCTTGTAGAGACAATTACTGAAGGAAACACTAGTCCTGCTAAGTGTCTCTAAACAGGAAGAACAGAAAAAGCACATGAGCAATGACAGCCACTATTACAGAGGAAACATTTGGGATCATGGAAAAGAAAGTTAGAGAGACAGATCAGAAAAAAATCAGCTGATCCAAAACTCAGCCATACTACGATAGCTATAATTGGACTTTGGGATCAGTGATGGATCCAGTTCTAGCCAATATGCAAAGACAGCTGCAACTCACTCCCACTGGTACTGAGAGGCACCACAACATGAGGCTGAAGAAGTGTGGCCAAGTGTTGGCAATATGCAGTAAAACAGTTTTGAAGCCAGTGGGCAGACATTGGCTGTTAACACAGAAATTAAAAAAAAAAACAAAAAACAAAACAAAAAAAAACCAAACAAAAAAAAAACCAAAAAAAAAAAAAACAAGCTAAAACAAACTATATCACTTGAAATGTACAGCAGTTGATGCAAAGGTGGTACCACTGCCAGAGAACACTACTAAAGCAAGCCACCAGTTTGGTTGAAATACGATGTCTGACTGTCCTCACCATGAAAGGAAAAGACAATAGTCACTCTGTGACCTCTCTAGCAGTCTAACAGAGACATACTGTAAGGAGATCAACTCTCCCAGCACATGCTGTAGTCAGCTGAAGACTCTCACAAGAGCTAGTAAGAAACCCAGAGTGCAGACATCCCTCAGGCCTGGTGGAACTGCTGAGGAAGGAACTGCGGAGAGCAGAAAGCCCAGACACCCTCACACTCACGGAAACCAGAGTTGGCAGCTGTGCCTTTTCATTTTTGCAGTCTTTAGCATTTTTACAGTGGTGAAAAGCCCTCAAGAATGTCTTGGATGTTTGGGAAACCTCCCATCAGGGAACAGAGCCCTGCAAAGGAGTCACTATATGGTAATCCTGAAGATATACTGCTTGATTTGTCTGGGACTAAAAGGTCCCTGGTTGCAGTGTCGAAAATAGGTTCTGGCATGCTGAATCACCCATCCCCTGACAATCTGCACAACGCCTTTTGCCAGGTACCACTGAAGAGAAAAAAAAAAGGTTCCAGACATCAGCCTGCCCTCAAAGCTATTCCAGCAATAACAGATAAAGACAAAACAGGACTTTCAGACATCAGGCCTGCAGCTGGCAACGGTTATTGTCTAAGGCGATAGCAGAAGATAGTGCAGGATGTCTTTATCAAGCTTAACAGAGCCAGAAGCAGAATACTAGTCTGAATGCAAAGGAGATGGATTTCAGGAGAAGAGACTTCTTCACTATCAGAAACCTCTGGGGTCCTGAGAACTTCCAAACAGACCTCAAGAAATGGAAAGATCAAGTTCTTGAAGTCAGTGCAAGAAATT
Organism: Strix uralensis; assembly: GCF_047716275.1. Lineage (NCBI taxonomy): Eukaryota > Metazoa > Chordata > Aves > Strigiformes > Strigidae > Strix > Strix uralensis. Next base: position 129,196,754 of record NC_133972.1, on the reverse strand, counting down.
ATAAGAATAGCCAAGCCAGCGTTTGCCTGGGATCCAATGTTCAAGTAATACATAATGTTAAAGGAGGGAATGAAGAATAGGAACTACAGGTGGTGAACCAGCCTTGTAGCACTACTGTCATTTTAAGCAGCAGGGGTTACAGAAGGTCCTTCAGCCTCAGGATGAAACAGGAGAGTAACACTGAAGCAAATCCAGCAGCTCTCACCTTCTGTTGCCACAGCAAAACAATGAATTTATACTGAAATAGAGATACTAACTCTATGGAGTGACATCATCTGTTCATTTTGGAGTCCAAAGACAAGTGTCCCAGCTGTTAGCAGTGCAACTACAGTGCATGCCACTGAGATGCCAAGAGTTGGATAGATGTAGAAAAGAACTCATGAGTCTGAACCCTTTGAATAAATAAATATGTAATTGATCAATAAACTAAAAGAGACACTCACTGGTCCACTAATTTAAGATAACTGCCTAAGAAAGTTACATTTTGTGGCAGATATGCCATATATATTTCTAAGTACTGAGCTCAGCAGCAGAGGGGAAGGTCACTGCTGTCCCTCAGCGTGCAGCACACTGCCCCACACACCTATCACTGCTCAATAGAGCCCCCAACACGGCCATGGCTCTCAGGCAGCAATACCATACCCCAGGTCTGCCGCGGTGTGAAAATTAAATGCCACAGACTTCCTGCAACTGACACACCTGAGTGAGCAAGTTGTGCCTACCGGGGCAACAAAAAACTGTCTGCACTTTTAAAGGAAGAAATCAGAAAAAGTGTGACACAGATGGTTATATAGGTGTGTGGGAAAAGTGGCCAAGAAGAGGAGGTGTCATATAGATATATAAACCTAGTTCAAAGGTAGAAAGGTGTTGATATCAACCAGCTCAATCTAATAACAAAGAGTGTATGATGATGGGGTTTACGTTTGCAGTTTCTGGCAGGCAGTTGCCACCTCAAGGCCACTCAGTCAAAAAACGAAGTGGTGGGGAACCTGAAGGTACATTTGGCAAGGTAGGGCATGCTCGAGAGTGGACTGTGGGTTTCTGCAGAGTGGAAAAAACCCTTCAACCATTGCATGAAGTGTGGTATGAGAACATCAGAAGTAAAACCTAGGCAAAACCTAGATAGCCAAATCCAAGTACTCTAGCACACTAACTAAACGGACAAGCAGATAATTTTAAAAACGTATCAAACTACTTCTTATTGTGTTTAAAAAGATCTATGAAAGGTGAAAAACTGAAGCTACAGCAGTCTGTGGATAAAGGTCCTGTCAATATAAATGATAATAATAAAGATTATCCACTGAATAATCCTTTATTGTCAGAAAACTCTAAATAAATGCAATAACAATTGCTATATAGGAAATGATACAGCAGCTTGTGCAGCATTTGGAGACAGGAATATAGGCTGTTGGAGAGAAGGGCACACCACAAGACTTAATTAAAAATACACATAAGAACTAAGGTTTTGAAAATATCAGTCTTAATCTCTTCAGGCTTCAGTTACTAATTTATAAAATAGGGATAACAACGCTTTCTCTCCCTTAAATAAATATTTAATGAATAAATATCCCATAAATATTTGTCATGTGATTGAATTGTCAGTGTTTGGAATATGGTCACAAGTATATATATTAGAATATTTATGAACATAAGTTTATATAGATACATGAATACATAGTAAGTCTATATGTCCAACACATGACAAATAAGTGTCTGTCTCTCGTACACACACACGCAGGCCCGCACACACACAGACATGCATTCCCCAGAGCAGGAAACCTCGAATGATGCCTGCATCTCACTTTGCTGTAGCCAACAAACCCTAACGACGAAAAACCCCAAAAGTCAGAGATCTCAGCCATATTACAAAATTCAGGAAGCGATTTAACCATTTGGTGGCCGTCGCTAGCACCCCGTTACCCCAACACACACACACACCCCCGGCATCAGCCCGGCGGCGGCCGCTGCCTGTCCGCGGCGCATCCCGGTGGCCACCAGCATGCCCAATTGCCTGGTTGCCTCGTTCCCCAGTTCGCGGGCTGGCCGCACGGTGGGGCGGCTGGCCCAGGCCTTGCTCCGGCGAGCAGCCGCCTCCCGGCCGTGGCTGTGCCCAGCAGATGGCTCTTTCCAACCACATAACGCTTGGGCAAGCCCTCCCTTCACTCCCGGGATCCCAAGGTCAGCATTTCCACGTCTTTTGTTCCTCTTATGAATAATGCCAGTGGCATACTAGAAGATCAGGAAAACGTAATACGATGCAGAAAGCACTGCTTTCCAGAGCGTAATAGCTTTAGCCGGGATGTAACACACTTTTGTTTAATGAGTACTTGTCACAGTATTACACACATAAACGGAGTTATATTTATTGGACTAGAATCACATCTCAGTTCTGCTTGAGTAAATCTGAAATAGCTCAGCTGTAGCCAACGGAGATAGTGCAGATGGGAATGACAGGGGAATTTGGCCCACTGTTAAAATATTTTCATGGACAAACAATGTAGGAAAATTGAACTATGACCAGGTTCCTTCATTATGGGCTAAATTGACTCTAAATTGAACCCTCTTAAGTCAGTGAAGTTACACAGGTGTGAAAGAGAGAGCACACAGAAGCCAGCCTTGTTTGAACTACTTGATCCAAAAGGAACCATTGCGCATCTTATTAATAGATGCAAGTTTATTTGCAAAGAACATTATATATATATCAAAATTGGAGATGGGCTTAGACCTCTAAGAGACCCACTTCAAAGGTCCTCAATTTATTGGAAAGTTCAGACCGAATCAGGCTTTTGTGGTACAATCTTCATCTTTTTAATAGGCTTAAACTGGAATTCCAAACCTGAATTAACCAAAATATGGATGAACACTTAGTACCATAATGTGTCCTAAAAGCAAACCTGTTTATAATCTTTCTGAATCTCAGAAGCTTACATCTTATTACAGAGCTGTACTTGATAACTCTGAGTTACAGTTACTGATTTTAGAAAAGCTGTATTTATTGGTGCAAAACTTTCAAAATGTGGAGATTTTTTACTTGAATTGGAAAAACTTTCCAAGATGCACAGATTTACTCTGACTCATTGAATTTTAAGCCTACAAGACTGGAGCTTGACATGATTTCATAACAAGCCTTCTTTAAATTTGCTGCCATTTCTGCTGATAGTTCAGGTCAGCATTTGAAAGGATGAGCAAAACATGAAAGAAAAGGTATCCTAAAAATGTGTTTCAAAAAATTCCTTAAGACATATATGTTGGGGCAATGGGAAGGAATACTATTCCCTAATTGTGTCCTTCTACTCTGTTAATTTTGGGTTTATTCCTCTCTGGCATCCAACCTAATAACCGTTGAGGTGTTCCTCACCTTCTAGCTCTACTAAACTGTTCCAGCTTCCAAAAGTTATACCACTTCTTTATTTTCCCAGGATATACCAGCTGGCACTAAGGGTACAAAAGCACAGGGTAACACTGAAGCTGAGCTGATGTGTTTTACATTCAACTGGCCATTGAAAACTGATCAATTCTTTTTTTTCTCATTTTAACCATTTCATACTCTCCTTTGAAATGTAGGAGGCTTATGAATTGCAAGAGTTATGCTGTAAGTGTGAGTTACTTATGCTTTTACCACTTCCAGGATGAAGTCGTCACCTGCTTCAATACACCTCCAGAGCTCTGGTATGCTCTGCTGGGCTCAGTTCCTCCTGGGGGTTCCTCTGAACTTTGCTGTGCTGCCTTCCATGGGCTTCATGGCAGGTCCAGGAAAAACGTGCTTAACAGTGCTGCCTAAGAAATATATTGTGCTCTGGGAACAGTGATCCAGCATAACTCATTTCATATTCTGAAATTATTTTTCTTGATTCTGTTGTGGTTTATTCAGATACTTAGCATTTTCTGATCCACGCTCTTGCTAGTAATTGATGCTTGGTAAGGACATAAATGCGGTCATGAGAAGAACTAAGCTGGTGATGGCTTAGCTTGAGTCCTTCTTCCGTCTTTGATAACAAACATAGTTCTAGCACCCTCCCATTTCCAGAAAGCTGAGTAATAAAAGTTGCTGCCCTTCTCAGAAAGGAAAGGGATTTGGTGGAGCTGTCAGAAGTGGGGACACTAAAGTGAGGGTCACAGGTTGTTATTTAGGCACATGAACAAGTGGCCTGATGTGAGGAAAAAAAAAAAAAAAAAAAAAAAAGCCATTTCTGCTGCATGGTTGAAACTTTGGTCCTAATCATTTCATTGGTGCAAAGCACATGCCAAGGTTTCAGGCAACAGAATTGCTCTGATCATTTCCTACCTGCTTTGCAGAGCGGCAATTAGCAGCATAGTGGCATTAACAAGACAGTTTTACACGAGCTTTCAAAGTAGAAACATAAAGAATCCCTAAAAGACCAGCTACTTGTAAAATGTGAGAGGGAAGCTCTAGGCCTGATTTTTCAGAGGTAGGTGTAAGGCTTTGCCCACAGGCAGCGTGACCTGCCACCCTCCACAATCACTGCGCCTCCCTGGCTCCCCCAAGGAGGCGAAACCTCCTGTCCTCTGCTCTCGACCTTTGTGTTGCCTTTCTTGCACAGGGATGGATGCTGCATGGCTCTGAGTGCCCTCTCATCCACATTTGCCGTAAACACCCAGAACACCTGTTTACTCTGACTCACCCACTCCTCACGCAGACTCTCCCTTTTTTTAACAGCAGACCTCACTCAGGTAGTATGTGCTGCTAATATCCTTTCAGGACCATGTAATAACATGCCTTCTATCCAATTCCTAACATCCTTCAATCAGCTCAGCCAGTGGGCTAACTGCTTATGCTCCTGTGATTTATATAAGTGCAATTAATTTAAACTGCATCACTCCGGTGTTATGCTGGTGAAAATGCCCCGAGAGGGAGTACCTCACTGGTGAATCAGACCCTTTACTTTTAACAAACATACAAAAGAACAGATCCCAAGCCAGTGAAAATCTGCATGGCTCCATTCATTTCAACACCCAAACTTAAACCAGCTCAAGGTCTGAATCACAGCTCATGTAACAGACTATTTAGATACAGACTAATGCCTCACATCCTGAAATGCAATGCTTTCCCAGAGTTGGCAGGGGACAGGGACTTCTCAGATGGAATAGAGCTGAGAGGGGAGCAGGACCACAAATGCAATCTTTTAAAATGCTTTGTGGATTTCTTCATTTCTGTGGAGTTGAGGAAAGCAACAGCTTGTCTCTCTGCAAGCACTGCTCTCCCTTCTGGGAAGAGATGCCTCTGTTCCTCCACCCCAGCTGTGAAGCAGGTACCTGGGAAGTCCCTTTCCTTGCCACTTTCCCTTTCCTCCCATGGCCTGGGTGTGTTTCTTGAAGCTTGGAAATCCATGTTACACCTTTCACTGACAGACACCAGAGTTAGATGCTGAACAGTTGAATCTTTTTAATCAGTCTTGAAAATGGCTATCTCTCTGCACTTGTTTTGGCATCCCCAAGATTAAGAAGTCATGCAGCTTGACAAAGCACTTTACTCTTACGTGTCTTAACAGAACCAGAGGGATTTTTTTTTATTTTTTCCTTCACGTTTATTCCAACACCTGCTGCAAAAAAGGGCTGGGGTGGTCTCTGTAAAACACCCCTCTGCGCCTCCTCCCGACAAGACAGAGCTCTAGCGGCACACCGGCACAGCATACCAGTATGTGCCCAGGCAGGTGGAGTTAATACACAAGGAGCAGGAGGAAGGGGTGGGGAGGGCAGACCAAAAGTCAATCAGAGTGTAATTTGTGTTAGAAATTTACCAGTGTTCAGCTGCCCATATATTCAAAATGCAAATATTTTAAAATTAAAAAACCTATCTGTGACTAAACATCTCCTCTAAATCAATCTAGATAACCAGAAAATTCTGTGGCACATTTAAGAGACTTTCATCCTAAATGAAATACATAATACAGATTATACCTTCATAGGAAATCAAGAGGTCCTAAATATACTAATGGAGAAGGACATTTAAGAGGCATTTAAATTACCCAGTCTATAATGGGGGGGGGGGGGTGTGTGCTTATCTGTGCATCTTCTAACTGCTTTGGATAATTAGGAAAATTTCCTTGGCAGTGCTCTAAGAGGATAGACAAAAGAGTGACATAACTACTCCCAAGGCAGGAAAGGTCGAGGTTTTGCATTCTGCAGATTTTTAAAGTAGAAAAGAAAGTATTCTTCATTTGAACAGTCTGAAGCAGTATGCATATTATATAAAACCTATCACCTTGCTCTAAAATGTCATCTCCCTCTCCTTGAACTCACTTGCAGTTATCTCGCTGGCCCTTCTGCCTGGAAGGGCACAGGTTAGGGAGGCAGGCTGTTTGTCTCCAGCCTTTCCTAAACAAAACTATTCAAGTGCAGTTCCCAAAAGGAGCAGGCACACAATCAGTTCAAAGGCTTCCATTAGCTCTGCTGGCTAACTTGTTATCTTGTAATGTGTCATCCCCCCCCCTTCTGCCCTTAATGAACAGTTTGTTCCATTGTAATTCCTATATCAAACATCTGGAAACCAGACTCGTTTTTAAAAAGGGGAGGAAAAAAAAAAAAAAGAAAAAAAAAAAGGGGGGGGGGGGGGGGCGGGGGGGGAAAGGCGTTTCAGTGCCTGTGACTTACCCAGGTCTCTGTCAGAAAGAAAAAAAGAATTCAGCTGAATCAGTTAACTGACTCTTTTTTAAAGCACTTTGACCAACACATTTTTCTAGACCGAAATCCTACAGTGCGACATACACCCACTTTGTAGCAGGATAACGCGCTCTGCCCACAGCTTGCTCCTCCGATCACAGCTGTCTCCAGCGGGAGGAGCTGAAACCTGAACCAAACCCTCCGAGCCGGGATTGGATCCCTCCTGCCAGCCGCCCGAGAGCCCTCCCAGAAAAACAGCCTGTTTGGAAAAGTGCTTGAGAACATCCCGAAGTGATTGGAGGAGCGGAAAACCCTTCCCCCCTGCACCTGACTAGTGGGTATTTACAGCACTTTTGAAGGCGCCTCTGCACTGCCACTCCACGCCGGCGGTGGAGGGGCTGTGCCGGGCAGGCAGGGCCGTAGGGACGGATGCGCCGGCAGTGATAGCGTGCGCTGCGCACCCGCCGCGGACCGCTACACCCGCCCGCCGGCAGAGCCTGGAAGAAGGAGAAACCCCGCATCCAAAATGCCACGCTCCTTCCTGGTCAAGAAACATTTCAATTCATCCAAGAAGCCGAATTACAGCGAGCTGGACACTCACACAGGTAACAAAACGAAATCGAATGCTCCCGCGTCGCTCCGGCGCTCGCGGTCGTGGCGTGGCAGTAACAAGGAGGGGTGGGATTGCTTTTCAGGTTTGAGGGAACGGATTAGTTCATTGCTAGCTCTTCTCTTCTGCTCACAAGGAGGGAGTTTTGAGCAATATGTCAGTGCTGCCCAGAATGAATCATAAAAGTTTGCTCACCCACTTGAACTCAAGTTACTTAGAGAGAATTTGGAGTTTTCCTGTTCTGTGTCTGCTGGTGGTGGAATTGAAACTTTTATAGAAATCCTTCAGGAAGTTTCACTGCTTCGTTGTATCAGGCTGCCACAGATTTAGAAACAGCACGCTACCTTGAAGAGACTCTCCAGCTGTAACTTGTCTGTTCAAGGGCACCATCTCTACCCATCAGAATATATGTATGAAATAGTAATTCCTCCTATATTCGGATTCCCATACTGAGCGTTTTATTTATGCACCTTTTAATCCTTAAAATGTTAATTTTACTGCCTTTTGAAGTACTTTTTGGTTCTCTTACCTTGAAATTTTCTTCTTTCTCCAGTGATTATATCCCCATACCTGTATGAAAGCTATCCAGTCCCTATCATACCGCAGCCAGAGATCCTGAGCTCAGTAGCTTACAATCCCATTACTGTGTGGACTACAACTGGGCTGCTACCGTCTCCATTACCCAACGACCTCTCTCCGCTTTCTGGATACCCCTCATCTTTGGGAAGAGTCAGCCCACCTCCACCTTCTGACACCTCCTCCAAAGATCACAGCGGTTCAGAAAGTCCCATTAGCGATGAAGAAGAGAGAATCCAATCCAAGCTTTCAGACCCCCATGCAATCGAAGCCGAAAAGTTTCAGTGCAGTTTATGCAACAAGACCTATTCAACTTTCTCTGGGTTGGCCAAACATAAGCAGCTGCACTGTGATGCCCAGTCTAGGAAATCGTTCAGCTGCAAGTACTGTGACAAGGAGTATGTCAGCCTGGGAGCACTTAAGATGCACATCAGGACCCACACACTACCTTGTGTCTGCAAGATCTGCGGCAAGGCTTTCTCTAGACCTTGGCTACTTCAAGGACACATTAGAACTCACACTGGTAAGAACAGTCATTACACTTGCAGTTTCTTGTTGCTATAACATCAAGATGCCTTTTTGATATTTTTCTCCACAGGTGGAAGAAACAGCATGTTTCTTTACTAACCTTGAAATGCATTTGCGGAATTTCAAATGTATCATTAAAAGCCTAAATTCTCCCTCTTGAGGGGGTGAGTGGGAGGGGTGTGTAGCATGGTCTCATAACTGTGGGCCAGGTACTGGCATAAATCAGCGTTGCTCCCTTGATGATTTTAGGATGGTTTAGCCCGTTTCCACTAGCTGAAGGTTTTGCTTTGAGGATTTTACGTTAACTTTCAGTCTTTAGAAATTGCTAACTTTGAGAAGGCTCCAGCTGACTCTGAAATTCAGCAGCAAAAACAGAAAGGTAATCATGAGGGGCTGCTTAAGCAACTCCTTAAGCAGCTGGCAAGTTTTGCATGTGCTATCTCAAGTCCTTAAGAATTAGAAACCCATCATCAACAAAGTGGGGTTTTTTTCTGTTGAGGCAAAAACTTGATTTTTAGTAATACTGGGTACAATGTAATGTCTGTACAACTGATTGTTGCTTTTCAGTCAAAGCCCTTGTCCCCGGTAATTCACACAGCACTAAGCCGAAAAAGGTCTGTGAAAATATTTGAAAATGTTGGGAGGAGCCCAACCTAAAAGTATTGCCTGCACCTGTAGATGCAGAAGGTGTCAGCTGCTTGTCCTTGGAGACTGCACTGAGCAGCATATTCTGAAAGACCGAGTTCTGCAAGTACAGTCAGCAGTGCTGAAGCTGTTGTATCTGTGGCCCGATTAACCTTTTCTTACACGTTCTGTATTATAACAAATACTTTGTTTGTTCATTTGTTTCTTAGAATAAAAGCAGGTTTTACCTGTCCTAAACATGTACTTCTTTTTTAAAGCTTTATCCTATTTTCCCTTGATGTTTCTGTTTTAGGAGAGAAGCCGTTTTCTTGTCCTCACTGCAACAGGGCTTTTGCAGACAGATCCAATCTGAGGGCTCATCTGCAGACCCACTCGGATGTGAAGAAATATCAGTGCAAAAATTGCTCCAAAACTTTCTCCAGAATGTCTCTTCTGCACAAACATGAGGAATCTGGCTGCTGTGTAGCACACTGAGTCATGCAGTCAATGTTTACCTGGACTCGATGCATTTCTCCACTCCTGTTCCAAATGATAAGTGGAAATCCAAAGGCGTTTTCTCGTCTACTTTTCAGCCAAAAAAAGCCAAAACACCACCAAACAAGCAAACAAACAAAATAGTGGAAGAACTTAGAATGTCAGTAGAAATGAGCTTTAAATAGTTTCTGCTCAGTCACACATTTGCATTCTTAAGTGTGATTTCTGAAATATGGGGAAAGACACCATGCATGACATTTCAAGTAGATCTAAAGGAAGAAGCATTATCAGCTTTCTTTATAGATGAAGCCAAATGTAGGTCGTCTTTTCTTGCTTAGAAAAGGCTGCAAAGTTAACAATACATTCCTGCCAAGCCATTTCAACCAAAGAAACAGTATTTTAAGTGGAACTTTTAATAAAAATACTACCCAAGTGAATTTTGCTAGACACCATTTATCTCAGGTGCCTTAAAAAGTATTCCAAGTTTACCTTAGTAAATGTTTAATATTATTCATTGCTGTGTTTTTTATTTTATTTTATTAGAAGACAAGGCCTTCATTAATGATCTGAAATGCTTTAAAACTGCATAATTAAGAGAGGAAAAAACCATGTAAGAATGTACGAAATATTAAAAGCCACAAATTAACCGCATGTGCCTTCAAAAAAAAAAAAAAAAAAGACTGTAGCTTCAAACATTCCTGGTGCATGCTTGACCATCTTTTAATATGGAATAGTTCCTCTAAACTTTAATCTTTTTTAAAAAACGGGAATAAGTGCAAGAGAGGGGGTTCACGGGAGTTTGACAATTATTTTTTTAAATGCACAAAGGAAATGCAATATTTTCAGCATTACCCCTCCAAGTGCCTTTTTTATTGATGATTTTGTAAAGTATGTGGACATAATGTAAATATTTTTATTTTTATATGATTGAATGTGTTATGAATGAAAGTGAATTGTTGCCTATAGCAGCATCTATAGATAACTTGAAGAAAGCGTGAAGTGAAATTTATGTTGTTTTCTAGCCACTTTTTTACAATAAACATTTTTAAGTAAGATTTCTGTTGTTTGTTCTAATTAAAGAAAACAACCATGTCTGGCTCTGGAACACAGAAAAGTGCAAGGGTCTCTACGTGACCAAATGAAGGTAAAAGTGAATTTCAGATGCGAATCCTTAGTTCACAAGTACTGAATGTTAGAAAGAAAAATACCCATCACATTTTAAAACATTTAAAATCATACAGAGCATTTTTCTAGAGTCACCGCTTTAAAGCTCTGTTGGTTTTTTTGCTACTTACAACAGGATGAAAACATGGTGAAATATATTTGCTCAAAAACGTGTAAAAGAAACTTCTTTCTTGCATTTTAACAGTTGAAAGTATGCTATTAGAGCAGCCTTATTATAGTACTTTTCCTGAGACTTGGACATTAGGAAATCTGGGCCTGATCCAAAGTTCATGAAAGTCAGTGGAGCCTTACAGGAGTTCAGTAATGTTTGCATGATGCTCTTTTAAAGTCGTAGACAAGTCACGATATGATGCACTTTATATGGCCATTTCAGAAAGATTGAAGATACTTTTATTAAAGTGTCTTACATATCAGAACTTTCAAGTGGATGTATTATGATTTTACATCAGCTGATATATCACAGGAAAGAATTATTCAGTAATAAAAAGTAGAAATATTTTTCTTCAGATGATTTGACTAAGGACTCCAAGATCTGAACTATATAAAAGCATTACAACATCAACAAAACATGTCTCATCATTACTGACTAGTGCAAAACAACATTATTTTCAACTTCCAACAAAGTACAAGGTTAGAAAACAGATAAGCACTAGTTGGCCCCCAGTCCGAAGACTGCTATGTCTACATTAGGGTACCAGCAGAAGGAAGTAATAGCAAAAACAAAATTCAAACAATGAGAATGCTACTGATGGATAAAACACAAGGTGCAAATTTCTTGAAAAAGAGCGCATTTCAGCAAAATAATGCAGCAGACCATGCATGCCTTGTGTGTCCTCCAGCTGAGTCCTGCAGAGGAGTGCTTCAGCAGGACTGCACTGGAGTAACTTAAGCAACAGGTACATGATGGAAGTTTTGTACCTTTTTTCCATGGGAAGCACTGTACTGAAAAAAGATCAGCTCAAATTAAGCTTTTCATATTCTCCAAGCATCTTCTGACAAAATCCCAAGGTTATAACAACAATTCCTTAGGACGTGTTAGAATTTTTTTCAGGAAATAGCTAGAGAGTTCGAGAAAGATAGCGTTAGTGGGAATTTGTGAGGTAACATTTTGAAATGAACACATGAAGGCATCAAATACCCTTGAAAAGTTTCATGTGCTTACTCTATTGATTTGCACTTCCATGTCATTCGCTTTGAAGTTCTTAGGCTCCAGCAGCTCTTTGTGCAGCTTTGTCTTCCCAGAGCAAAGTTTACTGGAGAATGAGTAAAGTTCTGGCAGGCAACAGCTATTTGTACTGTCAAAGTTCTAGGTTTGCTCTCCTGTGTCATGTCACAAAGGCTTTTCCATTGTTTTAATTCACACCTTAAATTCTCTACGCCCATAGTAAATGAAGTAGCATAAGAGCTTGACTTCTTGAATGAGTGAAAATGCTACTGTTGTCCTTAAGGGAAATCAGATGAAAACTTCATCAAAATACAGTATGCTAAACCAAACACAAGTGGAACTGGTCTGATTTGGAGATGACAATTAAGATATGCTACTTTGCATGCCTGTAACACCTGTACTCATAAAACACAAAGATGGGAAAGGCTAGAAGCTCTTCTGGCTCATCACTTTAATTGAAACAGAGTGCTCTATCACAGCTCTCTAGCTCATGTCCAGTTGCAGCATAAGCTTCCCAGGCAGATGAATTTCTCTGCTTTTCCTGTGAGACTGCTTTCTATTTGCTGTCAGGACATTTCTCCAAAACACTTTCCATTAATAGTTTTACCTCATTGCTCTAGAAATGCCCTTCTGTACCTGCACAAGCTATTTATCAATGTAAATTAAATTTTGTTCTGAGCTGTTGGTGGATGACTCTTGCAACTTTCTCGAAATGTGAGGGAGAAGCTCCCTTCATGGTGAAGCTGCCCATTGAATCTCTTTGACCATTGCTACATTTCTCACAAGACATCTCTCATTCTATATCCAAATAATCAACTTCTAAAATCTTTCTTAGGAAAACATGTTCCCCACAATTCGAATATCTTCATTGCTCTTTTCTGAAATCAATCACTCTTTTATTTTTAATTTTTGGCACCAGGGTTAAATATAATTCTTTTAAGTGAAAAGTTAAGGTATCAAAAGATCAGCTTCTCCTCTAAAGGCGCCTACATGATAGCAACCTATATACATGATTCATAGCTTTTTTTAACTCTTCACTAATTAATTGCTTAAAATCAGTAGATCTGGTGAAGGGACTTTTGCGCAGCAGTTACTCCAAATGTTCTATATATATACCTTTTGGGATATATGATTGCCCATTATAGAGGGCTATATCCTTTCTTTAGTATGTTCTGGCAATTTACTTTCACCTCCTCAGTGTACTTTCGTTATGTGGAGAAGAGCTGAACCACCACAGCACATGTGCAGTTACAAGTCGAGTGTATGAGTTTCTCAAGGCTGAAGGCAATAATTGGTTCACCTTGGTTTCCACTTTTCTCTTCCCTTGCTTCCGTTTGGGCGTGCTTTTCATCTTAGAGAATGAAGTAATATCTGCATGAAATGAAGACAGAACAAAGTACACATTTATGCCTAAACCACTGCAATTATCCTACCAACTGATGTGGAGTTCAGAAAAGCATCTTATGTTTTCACCAAAGGGTTAAAATATGTGCCTCTCAGATTAAGGCACCATGAAATCTGTCCTCTGTATTTTACTCTATTGTTTGGATTATTATAGTTCCTGTTATCATTAAGCAAGCTCAGGGCCTATTACTCTAAGCTCCATAAAATCATATAAAAAAGAAGCACCCTAAAGACCCCATAATTTGAATTTTAAAAGGAAGGACAATGGGAAACCTGGTAATTTATTTTTGATGTCTTGTGCTACAGATGATTGCCTCTGCCACAAAAACAATAATTCATCTTAAAATATATTTTTATTTTTGAATAAGAATTTTTCAATGCTGAACATTACTTCTTTAGAAATATTGGTATTTACTAGCTGTCCAGGATGTTTGGTTTTGTCTCTTTAAAGTAGATGTTTTTACAGGTAAAATATATAAATTGTAATTCTGCTTCACAGAAATATAGAGTGGAATGTGAGAAACACACTCCAACCTGGTACATTGTAATATGAAATGAAGGCTGCAAGAAATAAGAACAGAATGCAGGTGAAATCCCAGAGTCACAAAACAGTTGAGGTGGGAAGACACCTCTGGAGATTGCCTAGTCCAACCCCTCTGCTCAAAGCAGGGTGAGTAGAGTAGTTTACCCAAGACTGTGTCCAGTTGGGTTTTGAATATCTTCAGGAATGGAGACTCCACAACCCCTCTGGGCAACCTGTTCTGATGTTCAATCACCCTTGCAGTAAAAGAAAATGTTTTTTCTTACATTTAAATGGAATTTCCTGTATTATAGATGGTGCACACTGTCTCTTGTCCTGTCACTGGGCAAAACTAAAAATCTGCCTGAGTTCTTTACTCCCTCTCATCAGGTATTTATACATATTGATAAGCTCTCCCTTGAGTTTTTACTTCTCAATCTGTCTCAGTCCCTCCCATATGAGAGATACTCCAATCTTGGCCCTTCATTGGACTCAATCCAGTATCATCATGTCCCCCTTGTACTGGTGAGTCCAGAACTGGACCCAGCACTGCAGATGGGTTTCACCACTGCTGAGTAGAGGTGGAAATACTACTCAGTTTCTGATGGGATTCTGATAGAATGCCTAGAGGTTGTGGAAACTATATGAACTACAGCAGTAGAGTACAAACAAAAATGATGCTTGCATGCTCCATCCCTTCTTCTCAAAAATTTTAACTCATTCCAAATCTCTACAAAGTCATCAGGAACTTTGAAGGGTGTGGAGGACAGGACTGTGCTTTTTTGGATGAACAGAAGTTGCCCTGTCCTGTTGCAGAGGGCAGCATTAGGCTGCCTCAGGTGAGTACGTGGCATGAGTTTCTTAAAGGGGTGCACATCGTGCTGCAGAGGCATATCCTTTTTGCGACGCTGTATGAAGTATGACTTAGCAAAGTCTTTGAGGCTGTGCCGCAGCCTGATTGTGTCCTTGCATTGCTGTCTCTTCTGAGGGACATGTAGCCATACCAGGCTAGAGGTTAAAAAAATAAATAAAACAAAATTGCACAGTGGTCTTGTTTTTATTTGTTTGACAGTTTGGTCACCTTATTCCTTTCCACTTATCTCTCCAATAGTTCAAGAATGCCATCTAAACCAATACATTTTGTGTTTTTTCTTCTTCTCATTCCCTCATCATTTTGGGTACAAAAATGTAAGTGCGTGCTCCTTCGTGGCCTTCCTTCCTTTATTTTCCCCAGGTCTCTATAAGACAAAAGTTACTGCAAAATGGAACAAGTGCTTTCTGTTACTTGCCTATCATCTCTTCCTTTTACCTGGTGTCCTGGTTTTGGCTGGTACGGAGTTAATTTTCTTTTAGTAGCTGGTACAATGTTTTTTGGATTTAGTGTGGGAATAATGTTGATAACACACTGATGTTTTAGTTGTTGCTAAGTAGCTCTTATCCTAGGTTAAGGACTTTTCAGTTTCTCATGCTCTGCCAGCAAGCAGGTGCACAAGAAGCTGGGAGGGAGCCTGGCCAGGACAGCTGATCTGAACTAGGCAGAAGGATATTCCATACCATAGAACGTCATGCTCAGTATATAAACTGGGAGGAGTTAGCTGTTCTGGGTGTTCCCTGGTCGGGCATCAGTGGTGAACAATTGCGTTGTGCATCACTTGAGGGTTTGGGGGGGTTTTGAGAGTTTTTTGGTTTGTTTTGCTTTTTTCCTTTGGTTTTATTTCTCTCTCTTTTTGTTATATCCCTTTTCATTAAAATTACTACAATATTTTATTATTATTATTCTTGTTAGTATATTTTATTTTATTTTAGTTATTGTTCTTATCTCAACCCATGAGTTTCACTTTTTTCTCTGATTTTCCTCCCCATCCCACTGGGGCTGGGGAGGAGTGACCGAGCAGCTGCGTGGTGCTTAGTTGCTGGGTGTGCCTAAACCACAACACTACTGAATATACCCTATTTCTTTGTCTTTGTTCCTTTCTGCTTTATATGCACCACCATAAGTTTGTCCAGTGTGTACACTAAGTAACCAGGAGGTGGATGAAGATCACAGTTTGGCAGTCCTTGCCAAGAGGGAATAAATGCCCTTTTATATCTGTCATTTATGCAAACATATTTTGTCAAAAGAAGACACAAAAAACAGCAATCACATGAATGCCAGCTCAAATTCACACGGTCTCCATCATTTTTAGAAACCTTCACCCTGTAAGCTTGGAAGAGCAACAGAGGTACGTGCAGACATTCACACAGTCTCTTCATACAAAAAGACATGCAGCTGACCAGTCAGCACATTCAAACATGCAAACCCTTTCACTGCAACCCTAACCTGGGGGAACAGAGAGCTCCCTCATTTTCTTGTAAGAGCCATCCCTCAACTAAAAAAAGGTGGGTTTAAATGCAAGCACAAGGGTGTTGTCTAGCAGGACAATGTCAAAAGAGGGTGTTCTTGAAGTTTTTTGCCCAGCCACTTAGCATAGGAAGGACTGAGAACACTACACATTCTGGATCAGAATACCTTCCTGGAAGTTTAACTTTATATTACTTATACTATAAAACAGAGGTTTTTTGTTTGGCTGAAGAAGACTACAGAAAGCCATTCTTCACCTTGCTAAGCCTCTACATTCTCCTTACTTCCTATGTTTTAGCCCCTTCTGTTACTTCTTTCTCTGCCTTGCATAGGAATCATCTCCTTCCCAGATGTGGCTGACAGGGGATCAGAGTCAGGGTATGTCAGTTTCAGCTGGGATAGAGCTAATTGGGTTTTTTCCTTCCTTCTTAGTAGCTAGAGTAGTGCTGGTTTGGATTCAGTATAGGATTTGATATGAGAAGAATGTTGATAATGTACTGATGTTTTCAGCTGTTGCTAGGAAATCAAGTGCTATTCAACTTCTCATGTCCTCCTAGTGCGCAGGTGCACAAGAAGCTGGGCAGGAGCATAGCCAAAACAACAGACCCAAACTGGTCAATGGAATATTCCATATCATCTAATGTCGTGCTCAGTATATAGATAAGGGTTGATCAGAAATCTCCACTTAGGTTTTCGGGATGGTGGTTTCAGGGTTCTCTCTTCTCTGGGATCACTAGCCAGGAATGGACTGGCTATGAGTCAGTGGGTGGTGAGCAATCACATTGTGCATTACCCATTTGTATTTTCTATTATTACTATTATCATTATTATTTTATTTTATTTCAAATATTAAATTTTTTTTATCCCAACCTACGAGTTTCCTTACCCTTACCACTCCGTGTCTCCCCCATTCCCTGGGGGTGGAGGAGGGTGAGCGAGCGGCTGTGTGGTGTTTGGCCTCCAGCCGGGTTTAAACCATGACAGGGGATTATGTGTCTTTTAATACTTGATGGATGTGGGCATTGCCACATCCTCTAGCCAGCCCTAGACCTGGATTCGGACAACAAACACAAGTTACATGCTGGGCCACCAAATGGCAGCGAGTCCTGACCATCACCTTTTCATATTTTCTTCAAAGGCATGACCTGGGAACACAGGAGCTTGGTCTAACAAATCCCTCACAGAGAAGTGCCTACGTCTCACTGAGTCCCGTGGATTCAGTACGAGCACTGAACATGAGAGTACGAAGTCACAGACATCTGCTAAGTCGCTAATAAGAAGCAGTTAAAGTATAAAGTTGCACTGCAATTAGCTCAGATTTTACACATGTCCTAAGACCAAAGTAACTTCCTTTGAATGTAACCTGCCCTCTCATGTGGGCTGGCAGATCATCCGCAGCTGACAATGAATGAAGAGTTAGAGGAATGAAAATTGACAGTTATTAAGTAACTCCAGCAAAAATTGAATTAATAACAATCAACAACTTAAAGTAATAATATCATGTATAAGACTAATAAAAATTCCTCCCCCTGTAAAAGATACATCATATTTAGCATTATATTATTAATTTTTTACATCTTTAAATGTTATAAGAAGATATTTTGGAAGACAGTTCACCAAGATTTATAGCAAAGCATTCACTATTCATCCGTAATACATGAAACCAGGTCATGTTACTATGTCCCGGGGAAATTTAAAAAAGGATCTTGTGACTCGTGATGGACATTTTGTGGTGTTACAGAAGTAACTTGGCATCTCAGTCCAGATCCTAACTAGTTCTGACTGGACAAGGCCATAGTCAAAAACAATCAGGATTTTTTGACGGCCCTGACTTACTGACAGAAAATTGCTCTCTTTGGAAAATGGCTTTCAGCTTCTAGGTAGTTTCAAGAAATTGCTCCACTCCTTTTCTCTGTCCCCACTTTTCCCACTATTGGCAGAAAAAATAGTTGCTCCTACTGATATTTTTTTTTTTCCCAGAAGCCTCTCCTCACAGCCTCTCCTACAAAATCATCACTATGTGTTCTGGTTTGGTGGTCACAACAGAGAGCCATGACTGAGGGCTGCTTCTGAATATTTGAACCCAAATGCTCGTCTGTCCACAGAATATGTCCGTATGTCACACTGGCAGGACAACATGGGTTCTGGGAACAAAGAGAGGAAAAAGAGGACTTAAACACTGTTTAAATGTCAGCCTTCATAAGAAAGCATTCTATTTAATACATATTTACAACCAGTAAATATCAATTACAAATTACCTTCCAGGTCAGGCTTCTGTAGCAGGAGAAACTCAGAAGTTCACCACTGTATAGATTTGAGAAGACATTTTGACTCCAGCTAAGACTGCAGCTGATAAATCAGGTATGTCTGATTGCTATTCTTATTGCCACAAAATATAGTAGGAACTAAAGTTGTAGTAGGGTTTTTTTAATTACACAAATATGAACTATGAATAACAGGAACATCCAAAATCATTATAAACTATATATATATAACACATGTAAAATTAGATGTGCAGAAGTAAAACTGGGAAAATATTTTAAGAAACAGCTCTGCTACAATTCTGGTTAATGTTTTTTTTAAATTTCAAACTTTTAACTGAAAATATATTTCCATTGTTTGACAGGTTTTTAAGACAGTAATATTCATATTTTCTCTCAGATAAAGCATTCTTTTCCAATTTTGAAAAAAAAAAAAAAAAAGAAAAGAAAAGAGTATTCTTCCTTCCTACTAGACTTCCTTAGGTCCCAGAAGGCACTGAAAGGAACAAAGTTATTTTGAAAATCATTATAATATGCTTTTACTGTTTTTATATGTCTATGTCTGGCATTCTAGTGGCGAAAATTCTCCTATGTACAGGGTATCCTGGTATTGTCCCATACAGTGATTTTCTCACAGTGAACTTTGCATTTGCCACTGTCAGAAGCTGTATTTCAAATCTATATGGACATTTGCTAACAGAAATGGCAATTTTCAATAATCCTTTGCCACAGTATGATCCCATGTACAACATCATAAGTATTATTTGCTTAGGTTTGTAGTATCAAGAAGAAAGTAAAGACAGAACTCTGTAAACTTAGGCATTTTGTTCTTCCTAAAACACTGACCTGTTTGGAGCTCTATGGGTCCTTTCTTCCAGTACACCTTTGTTCTTGCTGTATAATCATGCAGGCTGGAGAGGAACCAGAACCATCTGTAATGAGCTCTTGCCTTTTCCTGCATTGCTACAGTTTGTATGTCAGGTTGCTCTGCTAACAATGATGAGCTTGTAATTCTGAATTTCTGTGGTAGGTTTAGAGTTTTTTAACACTTTCTCCATGTTTTTTTGTTATGTACTGGTGGAAAGAATGTACCATGTTTACTTATTATTTAGGTCAGGTTCAACTGAGTTTTGAAAACATAATTCTCCACAGATTTTCTGATAACTGCAGACATGATATTAAATCTGAGCTCCCATATATTTGAGCAGCTTTTTCCATTAATCTTCAGTAAACACTTTTCCATCTTGTTTATATCTCCCTATTTAAAACACAAAGTAAAAATTTCACGAGAGGTCTATTCAACACAACCTGAAATTATGGATCTCCTTTCTGCACTTTTAGATGATGTGCCTAAGAGGGAAATCCTGCATGTGCAGTGCTTGCTGCTGCATGTTGACACTGTAATAAGAAGAAATATCACAGTTCTTAAAGGGAATAAATGCCTGTTTGCATCTTAGGTCATTAATGGAGAGGAAGGATCTGTTCTGTGGCATTCACAAACACAAAAATATATTGCCATCACATGTGTGATTTTGGTCCCCCACTTTAAATAGGAAATAGCTTTTAGGTCTTTTAGTGCAGATAATCTTCTCTTACTCACATTACTTTCTTCCTAAATGTAAAGGAAGTTGTTTTCTGAAAAACATCTTTGAATTTGGCTTAGTACTTTTTTTTAGGGGCCCATAACTAAAATTGCAACATGAATTACCTACACAGATTAGCACTGTAGCTCAGTATCCATGCAGGCCCTCATTTTGAAAAGAGGAAGCAATATTGTGAAGAGGTGCCATGTAAAGTCAAACCATGCATTTGTATTGCTCCTTCATTGATAGATTATGACCAAGTCAAACTGTCTAAGAGCAGGACTGTCTTCTCCCTTGAAACAGAGTCACGCTTGTGAATGTTAATGTTCCCTATGTTGGAGGAGGTTGTCCTTTAGCCTTATTCTCATGTTCTTGAATGCCCTGGTGGTGCTTACCATGCTGCCAGGAGCCGCCACGCTCTGACCTGGTGCAGCTGGGAAGAAAGCAGGCCAGTATTTCACTCAGGTATCCAAGGATGAGCCTTTCCTCCAGGAGATTTTGCTGATGTAACTGTGCAGCGAACTCTCCTGGCATGTACACAATTCATATTGACAAAATGTGCTTTGCCAGCAGTGTTTGTCCTAGTTGACCAAGCACAAGAGCAACTTGCAAGCTCATATAACTACAACTAGACTTTAGCTTTTGTCAGAACAGGAGTGCTGCAAGGAAAAAAAGGAAAGAGGAAAAAAAAAAAAAAACCACAAAAAACCAACAGCGCTATACTGTTGGCAAAAGTTTCTGACACAGACCTGATATGAGTCTCAGGACAGTGCAGTTTACACACCTTCTTGTTCCCAGGACTGTGCCTAAAGTATAGCCCAGACATCAATGCTTAAATGACAGGATTTTGAGGTGACTTGTGATAGGAGTTAGGGGTGGGAAAATGTATGCCTGGTGGCAGAAGAGCTGGAAACAGTCCTTCTCACAGTGAGACTGCAGCAAATATGCTAGAGTTAATCCGTTTGCTTTCATTTTATTTTCTCCTTGCCTGGTTTTAGTGAGGATGAATAATGTCCATGTCTTCTAACACCTCGGTAATAGTTCAGCAGGATTGCTGTGACCTTTCCTGGTTGGACCAGGACTGATTAGCTGCAGATTTCGATGTATGAAACTCGACTGACAAGCCAGGCTTGCAGAGTCTGTACTGTTACAGTTTCTGTTGGGGAATGTGAAATGATCATTTCTGTTGCTCTTTGAGGGGAAAACTAATAAACTGGTGAAAATGGAGAGTTTAAGTGAAATGCATTTCTTTAATTACTCCTGATTTAGATTTTGCAGATAACTACACATGCATGAACTATGCTGAGCTGGGAATATTGCATTTTGAACCTCCCATCTGATTATGCCAAAAATGAACCTTTCCAGGTGATCTAAAAGGTAGACGTCGTAACTGATGTGAATGGCAGCCTTCCTGTTTTAAATTCCAAGTTGTAAAAAGAGAGTTGCATTGTCAATCAGCCAGCAAATGGTGCTGCACTGGCCTTTCTAGAAAAACAAACAATGGGTAATAAATGACTTTATGGTAGGATTGAATTTAAAACAAAAAATCCTTATCAGTGCAATATGTTTTCTGGCCCACTAAAACTCTTCTGTTTTAATCTGTTCCAGCTATGTTACATTTCCTTTTTTTTTTTTTTAATTAAAACAAGTCCTTCTAAACATATATATGTATGTGTACATAAAACATGGGTATGTATATCAAAATATATACATGGAAATATTGTCTTCACTGAGGTAGAGATAGAATTAGACCAAAATGACACTCTAAATTACTTTTTTTTGAGCACTACTATTAATATGTGACACGTTTCTGCCCTTCTGTCTATTCCAAAATGTCAATTTTCATTAAAAAAACTACCATGAGTTTCTTGTTCCTATAGTTACCCAGAAAAATAGCTTTGACAGTAATCAAGTGAAACCAGTACACTTGTAGTCACCTTCAAGCATCCAAAAAAATACAGCAAAGTCAAACAAGTCTCAACGAGATATGCAGCTCAAGGCAGTATATTGGCACTACTTCACTCAGAAAGGTTTCAGTGGGGACAGTCCTCAAGGAGGTCATAAATGTAAGCAGAGGAACCAGTTCTCTGGCTGACCAAAGCATGGAGGGAAAGCATGGGAGAACACCATAGTGAAAATCTTCACTATTTATTGAGTGGCATTTTACCATGGTGTTGCAAGCAGCAAGAGTAAAAGCAAAAAGAAGACAAAACAAACTGATCAGCAGGCAAAAATAGAGTTCAGGAGTTCCACTGCATTGCAGGGGCCTTTCAAAACTAACAGGTATATCTGAAACCCAAGAATACATAGAGCCTCTTGGATCCTACTGAATTACACTTGTAAAAATATAGAAAAATTCCACTGGGAGTGGCATCTCCTAGGAATATTTCCGAGATTCTCAACACTGGAAAAATAATATTGTTTCCATCTTCCCTTTCCATTCAGTTCCCGCTTTTGAGCCACATGAAATGCATGGCACGATGAACCAGTCCATGGACTGACTTCCAGAGCCGAGTAGCCAATATGCTGCAGGCTGTCTAACAGACCTAAAGGGAATGTACTGTATTAATTCACTCAGACAACAGGTTTTCAACATCTGTAAAGGAGACTCAAGCACACAGTTCCTAACTAGTCAAGAAATCTTCTTTATGCTTATGGAATACAGGCAGTTTGTGTTCTTTACTCGGACTTTTCCCTGACTCTTTAATGGCAGCACTTGAATATAATGTTCCTGTGTAGTTTTACCATGAACCTGTGTTATCCTTTTCCTCTAACAGAAATTAAGTTTGGACACAGCTGAGGTTTTGGGTTCGGATTTCTCCTGTACATTCAGCAATCACATCAGAGCAAAATAAAGAGTCAGGTATCTTCCTATGAACATGAATATATCACTTACGTGTGTTCAGGAAATCTGATGCATTCAGGAAACACTGGTCTTACCAGGTGTGAGCAACACAGCTGTGCAGAGCACTCACAGCATCACATCAAACCTGTTGCATAAATGCAAACTCTTGATCTGCGCCTAAGTGAGAAGTCACATGCATCTCCAAAGTTTCACATTCTCTATACATACAGAAACCTTCCAGAACATCAAGGAGAATATAACAATCCTACTTCTACATGGATGCTCTGAAAAAGGGGAATCTGTATGCACCAGGCAGCGCAGCAGAGAATTTCACCTTTGAGAGAGATGAGGGTGAGAGATAAGACTCTGCCTACATATGCAAAGGTTATACAGCATAAATCCAATCCTCCTTCATCCACGCCTCAGCCCAGGACTGCACACAGTCAGTGTTCAGCTCCCAAGTGCAGAGCTAGTTTTATGCTGGAGTGTTCAAAGCGCCTGGTTCCAGTGAATAGACACAGTCTTCTCTTTTTTGGCTCCCCACTAAGTAACGCCTGCAGAATATGTCAGACAAATGCTGGAAAGGTCAGGGGGCAATGGCTAACAGGAAAGCTGGTTCTCATGGCTTTATGCACAGGATAGGGTGGATGCATTTGTCAGTGTGTCCCACTGTCCTAGTCTTTTGGTGCACATCTGGTTACATTCTCACTGCATGTCAGGGCAAAACATCGGTGAGCAATCTCCCTTTGGCTTCTTCCTATGGAGAGAAGCTTGGGCATACAGGCAAGCTACATTTCAGTAAGTCTCCTATCCTACAGTAGGGGACAACCAACACTGTAGTGTGTGAATTTTCTCCAGAGTCTATTCAGAGTCATTATATCCCAAATTTTGTTAACTTTCTATATTCTTTCCATAGGCCAAAGGTCAAAAATATTTCTGTCAAGGAAGTGCTTTCCAAAGGCAGTGTGGAACTGGTGCAGTTTTCAACACATCATGTGTGTCAGAGAAAGAAAAAGGCTGCAGGAGATCTGCGTGTGTCCTTGTGGCTTGCCCTTCAAGCTGCTCCATTCCACAGGTAGCTGTCACAGTGCAAAGCTTACATGGAAGACTCACAGGACAGCAGAGCTGAACAGAATCGCAAGCAGTGGCTCAACAGCAACAGCCTTCCATCATTGGACAGCTATTTTTAGAAGGGACAGGGTTTCAGAGGCTTTCAGGAAAAAAGCACACTTAGATGGTGTCCTCTTTAAAATCTGACCATGCTGACTTGAGTAGCAAGTTTGGAAAGTGCCATCAAGGAGGTTGTGCTATAAATTCAGGTTTAAACCCCTATCAGGTAGAACATAAGCTTAAACCCAACTCCCTGGACTGTGCCTGGACTGCTGTGCCATGAGTCATAGTCCATCCTCCTCTCTTTCCTTTTACACCTGGATACCTTGCAGACTGGTGGTTAGAACACTTGGAGGTGGAAAACTGGTTCAAATCCTACCAGGTGGGGTAACAGCTAAACCAGGAAGTTCCTGGGGCTAACCAGACACGTACGCTCACAGCAGTGCATGAATCAGTAGGAGAGGATGACTTTTTTCTAAAGTTCTATGAGTGTTGTCTTATATCTTCTTACCTTTTATTGCAGGCAGCTCCAACGATATACTTCAAATGCATTAAATAGATTATATTATACATACATATTAAACACAAACCTGCAAGAGTGGTCAAACACTGGCACTGAAACAGGTTGCTCAGAGAGGCTGTGGAGTCTCCATCCTTGGAGATATTCAAAACCTGACTGGATGCAGTCCCAGGCAACCTACACTAACTTGACCATGCTTGAGCAGGGAGGTTGAATTAGACAATCTCTAGATATGCCTTCCAACCAAAACCACTGCTGTTCTATGGTAAAAAAAAAAAAAAAAAAGGGGGGGGGGAGGCAAGTAATTTTTTTTATATTTTCATATGAGCAAAAAGCCCTAGAGAAAAATGAAATAATTTGGATTAGATTGATGAAATGTATTTATTGTTTTAGCCATGGAACTGCAAATTCAGTTATGGTCTTAATTCCAGTTACTGAACCCTCCTAAATTCTGGCCTTGTTTTCACTCTGTTGAGGTACCACAGTATTGATGGATGTGTGTGGCACCAGCGTGACTGGGATGTGAAATCATGTGCTCTCCCCTCACATGAAGAGGCATTTCAGCAATGATTAATCATGTATTTTCTCCTTTGACAGCTATTCACAGAGGTTTTCATTTGCAAGGCACAATTTCTTTTTCTTTTTATTGTCATCATGGTGAAGTCCCTAACAGCTGACATTTACTGAGGGAACTAGGTGCAGATTTGTCTGAGATGTGTAGGAGATGGGCTAATTCCATGTATTATCAAACTGGCTTCAAGAAATTTCAGAAATAAAAGTCTTCCAACTGAGATTTATTGAAGTTTCTTAAAGTCCTGAATGGTTTTTCCCTTGAAGCATTTAGTTCAGTAGATCTTTATCAATCTATACCTGTACATACATGAAGATCCATACGCAAGGACACATGTTTACAACAAATTGCTGAGACTCTCCACATCTGAGGTTGTTTCTGCACATTCATGAATACACCTAAGGGCTGAAATATCTTTTCTGCATGACAGATTTTGCCCTAATAATTTGTACAGTATATCATTCAAAAAAAGTAATGACTTTTGGACAGATGTTTCTGAAACATGGTTCCCTGAAGTTTTCTTGGTGTATTTAATTACAGCAGATACTATTTATTTTGGTGAAGCAAATGATAAACTCTCAGATAATCTTTCATAAGAAGTACCTATGAGAAGATTGGAAATCCCAGAAACTATTGCATTTTCTTCTTCTTCGTGATCATTGCCATGTTTCTTAATGCCAGATCCTCCAGATCCTGGAAAAATCATAATATTAGGTAAAAATACTGAATAAGCGTTGGGAATAGATGTTGAAATACAGGCTCCTATCATTAAAAATCTGTTGCCATGTCTTTTTTATTTAAGATTATGATTTATTTATGGCAAAAACCTTTAAAAGATGTGAATAAAGTTTCTTATCCTGATTTGGGCAAATTTGGCAAATTCATCAAATTCACCATTCATTTTCTGTTTCAACTTTGTACACAAACTATTTAAACCTGTTGCAGTGGAGCAGCATGTACATTTCCAAGCAGCAAGAAATCCCAGTTCCTTCAGTTCTTAATTTACAAATTTTCACATATATTATTTGTTGCATCAGGTCTTTTCTCTCATAAAGAGAGCTTCATCAACCAAAGTGGAAATTATTGGCCATCAAAATGAATTTGAGTATTTGCAAATAATTATACCTTATTTTTTCCCAGGGCATCCAAAGCACAGCAAGCTCTGCATTGTCATTGCCGATCATTTCTAAAACACAAGATGCTAACCATACATATTTAATTGAACAGTGTATTCAGTTAAACCAATAACATTGTTCTTATCAATATCACTTATTCCACTAGTCTGATGAATGAAGAGTACGTATTCTTACTTGGTATTTTATTGATGGCAGTGGAAAGAGAAACTATATATTTCCTCATAGTTTTCCTCCTCCTGGAGCTCTTTCCACAGCCCAGTGTGTTCTTTGTCTACCATCTTTCCTGGTATGAACTGCAAGGTTGGCAAATAGGCTGCAGCAAAACCTGGAAGATGAAGTAGTGTTTTAGATGCAGCTCAGTGTAGGACTACCTCTGGACAGTATATACTTATTGCCTCTGCATATGTCATGAAGGAGTTAAATGTCAACTATCTGTGCAGGAGAACCAAATGTGTAGTTCAAGCGGTTAAACCTAACTGACAAAGGCTGGTTCTCATCTTTCTCCTAAGCTCTGTTTTGTATTCTGAATTTCCGAATAAAAAGATTTCCAGGCTCTTACAAAGATAATTACTAAGCTCTTAAAATTATTTTCTTAATTTTATTTTAAAATGAAGTCTTACATGCCCTTTATTCATTTGACATTTTTAAAAATGAGTACACATTCACAGTGGTCACAGCTTAGCAAAGCTGGTTAAACAATATGTGCTTAACTTTCTGCTAATGTTCAAATCACTTCAATGTAAAATGTACCTGATTTACAATAGGCTGTGAGTTCGGCTTTGTTCCACTTTTGTTGCCCAGACACAGGGCTAGATATAGCCATAACGTCAACAGATGCTGACCATAGTGAGGACTGGATAAGTCCACCCTGGAGAAGGTACACCTTTTGGGTCCTTGAAATACCCTCTCCTGAAATGCCAGGGATGCATGAAGCCTCTGGGTCAGTCACAATGGGGTGTTTTTGCTACTCATTCCCAGTTAGACTTACTTCAGCCTCCAATATAGTTAGCTGTTGGGATGCCTCTGTCACTCCAGAAATATAAATGGTTCTGCCCTTTTATAGCTTGATGGCATTAGGGTACACTGTGCACCTGTATCTACTAGAGCCTTGTACTCCTGTGGGTCTGACGTGCCAGGCCATTGGATCCACACAGTCCAGCAAATCCACTTGTCCAGCAAATCCACTTGTCCCTCTCCTTCACCTGGCCGGAGACAGGGCCCCTCTAGTACTGGCCATACGATTCTCTAATCACTTCTTGTAAAAATGGATTAGAAATCTTTTCCATAGGATCAGGAGCACAGATCACACCTTCCACTCTGTCTGGTGAACTACCCACTGGAGACAGGAGCAGCAATTTTCCTGGAAGAACCTCCATTTGTGATTGGTTTTCCTCACAATTCACATACCCATGCCTCTAGGGTCAAGGTAGATTTTCCATCTCACTTCCTCAAGTTGTCTCCATGGTCCCACAGGTAAAACCACAGGGTACCCTGCAGTGTGTACCCTCTATATTCTCTTGAGCAGAAGAGTGCTTATTCTTAATAGCTGAGGTACTGGTTCGTACAGGTAAGGAGTAGGACCTATCCTCTTTGAGTTGCTGGAACTCCTGGAACAGTTTTTTGAATAGGATTTTGGACTTTTTTATCATTTTTTTGGACTTTTTTGACAGTTTTTCCACAGCTAAGACACAGATCCGTAGGGAGGAAAAGTCTGAGATTTTTCTAGTGTTCATGTCGTATAAAGTGGTGCTAGAGGAGTAAGGAGGATGAGAAAAATCTCCCCTCTTGGACTTCTCCTTTCCCTGGAACATCACTTCTTCCAAAAAAGAATTCTCCAGCATTTTTCAGATCAAAATGCTTTTTGATTTTAAAAAGTTCATTGCAGGATTTGTCAAATTCAAAGGTTTTTTTATAACCTACTATTGCTGAAGAAGGAAAAATGAGTCAAAATAACAAAATGATTAAAAAATAAAACCCTGATATATACATTTTCTTTCATTCCAATTCATCCCAATGTGTTTTGCAAATTCAAATAGCCTGACATTTATATTAAACTTAAGAAGTCATTGGATACAGTTCTGCAGAGCAAGACATCAGAGTTTAGAGTCCCACTGATCATTTCTGTCTCTCAAGAACAGGCTCTGGATGAATTAGCCCCACTATTAATCATAATAATACATCTATGTCTTGGTTCTGAGATTCTAGAGATGTTTTCCAGAAACTGCAAACTGGCATGATACTAGCCAAAAAAACATTAAAGCACAGATCTTAACTCTCCAGTGAATCCTTCAGAAACTGAATAGCTCTCACAGCATAATATTTCTGACAGGAAATATACACTTGAGATGTTTTAAGCCTGAAATGTCACATACACAACGGAGCTTAAGCCTGAGAATAGCCTCCCCTGTTTCCGAGATCATAACACTAGTATTATAATTAAGAGGATAAAATGCCACTTCCTTGCTTCCCATACCCCTCTCCAAATGAAATGTGAGTCACTTCATGAATTTCATCTAAGCCTAATGGAACAATTTCAGCCTGTCCTGGACAACCCTCCTGCCCAATTCCCTCACACACACACACTCACACACGTTATTTCTGCTAGCTTGGATTTCATATCCGCCTCTGCCCAATCGCTTGTGGCAGGGTCTAGTGGTAAAGCAAATGCTTTGCTGCTGTTTTTCCCCTTAGAATTACAGAGCACTGAAGAAGTAGCTTAAAACATTTCCACTGGAGAAAAATGTGATGAAATTGTTAAAGGTTCAGCAGCCTTGAAACACTAGTAGACTATTGGCATGAGGATTATTCCCAGACATGATCTTTCCTTTGGAACCTGCAGTCGAAGTTTGCAATATTTGTTCGCTTCATGCCTCCTCGGCGTAGCCTGTCTCTCTGGCTGATTTTCTTCCTTTCTTTATCTGAAGCTGGCATTTTTTCCACTCTCAATAATTAAGCTGTCTCGATGTTAGAGACATGCCTATTTTATCACATGTATGTCTCGTACACAGTTGAAAAAGGAGATCTCCAAGGGAGAAGAAGGCTGGCGTCTCTGCTGTTGAAACGGTTTCAATCTGGCCTGAATACTTTGCCTGCAGTGCTGCAACCCACAAGGGGGTCTTAACCTCTGAAACCTGCTGACTCAAGAGTAATTGGCCAGCATGATGCCACTGTGACCATCAAGTGGAACAAATAAAATTACCCACCATTTCAGTGCCGTGATTGTCCTCTCCCACTGCGTGATTCCATGAATCCCCTGGAGGACTGACCTGCTTATAATAAACAAATTGTTTTCTGGGCTCCTTTTCCATTGCCTGTAGGGGAGTTACAAGGAGACAGAACCAAGCTGTGTTAACTATATTTAGTGGTCTTTTTTTTTTTCCTTAAATTGCATCAGATGGTGCAGATGACTAGATACAGTATGATCTTTTAAAATTATATCCTCAAGAAGCAAACAATTAGAGAGAACAACATCTCTACAAGGAAACTCAAGTTTACACAGCAATAGAAAGTTATAAATTTAAAGAATTCAAGAGGATTCCACATATTGAAGTTGGATGACTTAATTTCTTTTCCTGAGCAAGACAGCTTAAAAGCAGGGATTCTCTTACTCTACACACAATTTTGTAATCTGTTTGCATAAAAGCAAGCTGTTTACACTATGGGACATGGCTATATAAAGGTCGTTGCCAAAAATTACTATCTCCTATAACAGTGTAAAACCAAAATATCTCCCATGATGCCAGTGGGTTTATTCAGATACACACCAGTGTAACTGAGAACTATTGGCTTTCCACCTCTGTCTAAAAGAAGCTCACTAAAGATCAGAGGGGGAGCTAGGGGGAGGGGAGGGTAGAGGGGAAGGAGGTAGTCCTTTTTCTCTTGGTTTTCCTTCTTTATGACCAGATAACAGCACCCCCAGTATCTGGGATTCATGCAGAGAGGATAATATGTCCTGGTAAACACATCAGCAGGACAAGTAGTGTGAAACCTTATTTTAGTGTTTTCAGTAACTGCCTGAGCTGATAATGGCCCTAATGTGGCCACAATTGACTGCAGAAGTGCAGATTTAGTCCCAGTCCCATAAAGTTTAGTACTAATGCTGTCTGAAATTGCAGTTGTTTTGAGTTTTCATTTGAACAAGAGCAAAACTTGAAGGATGAATATGTATGTTCACTGGTTTTTAGGAAAGCACATAGAGAGGCCCAATGATTTTTGCAGAATCAACTCACAATAAAGAATAAATTGATGGGACTGAGAAGTACAGTGAGCTACCTTGCCATGACTAACCATCTTAAACAACTGTTGATGTATTTCTGAAAACACAGTTTACTGTTTGTTGCCAGCTATTTCATTTAGACCCAATTCACTTAAATCACATGCTTAAATGTAGGCAGATTACTAAGCATGTTGTTAAAACAAGGTCTTGAAAACCCAAGGAAAACTAATACTTTCTTTTCCCTGCAGTTTTTTCAGTTGCTAAGTGTGATTACAGTGGAGAGCTCTTTGGGGTTTGAGGGATATATCTCCTCATGAAAAGGATTTGAGACCTCAGGACTAGTATCCACCTGAGTATCACAACCAAGACTGCTCAGTGCCCAGGCATCTGTAACTTACCATATTATGGTGCAATCTATCAGCCTAAGCCCCCAGTGTATAAAATTTTCCAAATATTTTCATAGCCAGTAGGCAGATCATGCTTTTGCCATAACATACACCCAATATGTAGATCATATGCTACATACACAGGTCTTCTGTCATTCACAGAGCTTCTTTAGCTCTGGGTTTGAAAGACTGTCACCTATCCCAGAAGGCACACATCCTTCTGATAGCATAGTATACAGTTGCATATAAAAATATAATGCATACAAATTCACTAACACCTCCTCCCCACCCAGCCTTGTGTGAAACTGGAAGCTGATCATGAAACCAGAACAGTGGAGGTCCCTTTCCTTTTCTCAGAGGCCTTTGGAGGTGGTGATGTTTGGAGAGTTGTACATAGTTAAGTATGCTTGAGCAGTGGACATTTTTCCTTTTTTCTTATAGTTTTCTCTTGAAGTTGATTGTATTAGTTCAGTCTTTCAATGAACTTTGCTCATCCCAAGACCATTTGGGCAGTCTTAAACAAGCTGCCCAGCAGGGAGATGCTTGAGCAGCAACAGCAGGACACTGGCTCCTGCCACATGAAGCTCCACAAGCAGGCTGCTGCTAGCTGTCAGCTTGGACAGACACAGGTTTGTTGAACTCTGAAGGAGAAGACATTTGCACAGTTAGTTTTAATGCCTTAGGAACTATGGAAGGCTGTAGGCTTTACTAGGAAGAGAGAGAAAACAGATCACAAACATGAAGATTAATCTCTGGCAGATAATTCTACTCTCTGTGAAACATAATCCCCAGATACTCTGGCAAGAAGATAGATCATTATACCATAATGAAAAGCATTAGTTGCAGGTCTCAGTTTTTCAAAGAAACTAAGTTTAAAATTAGATTTCCTAAACCTGAAGGCCTAGAACCTTGTGCAGACCTTAAGATTTTTCTGTAGCTCCTCACTTTACTCCTACATTTTCCCATCTGTAAACTGTTGCAAATGACTGCATAAGACAGACCTGGATTTTATAGTTCTCAGTGAAGCAATATGTCATCCCTATTTATACTATTGTGATCTTATTAAAGAAGGAAATCCTGTCAGTAGTAACCTCAAATTCCTTCAGTTATCAGACATTAAAACTCCCCACCTCTCTCTTGCAACAGGATTTTTTGTTTTACTCTAATGTGCATACATGTGCCTATTTGTATATTCTTATTAAAGTCTTTGTTGTGTTTTTCAGTGAAATCCTAACATCAACTGACCACAGAAATTCTCTAAATGTTAGTTAGTAGCTACAGCGACATAAGCTCACAAAAGCCTTGACTAACTCTTGCTGATAAACATATCCTTGATGTGATTATTGGCTTAAGTCATAGGAAGTGTAGTTTTGTGTTTGTAGCAGTCAAATGGCATCTGGAAGCTCTGAGAATCTTTTTGTGGCCTTGCCACAGGGGTCTTTGTGAATTTGGTAAACATGAATGTAAACTTTCTGAGCCTATGTATCCCCTTCTGTGAGATGATGACAGTATTTATACTCGGTCCACCTTTTCTAAAGAGGAATTTGCAGCCACCAGTCACAAAGATGGGCGGTTTATTGCAGTTCCAGGTAGAGGATATAAGGAGATCACTATCAATATCATACAGCAGGGACAAGCTTCTAATGATATTTTACACTGCAAAATGAAATAAAATATTTTCTGGTTTTCATCATTTTCTGTATCTCATACTGAACTCCTGTTGGCTTTGTTAAGGTCAGTGGTGTTCGTAATATTTTTGTAAGATAGCCAGATCAGTAATAATAACAAATATATTAATTCTGCCTTATTTGACTAGTCCACATTCTCAGAGAATTTTTTTTTCAAACACAGTTAAGTCTCCTTTATTAAAAATGGAAGAGGTTTATACTTTCTTTGGGGACACCATGATGCAGACTCTAGAGAACAAAGTTGTCAAATAATAGGGATTTCTTGTACAGATTTCATGGACATAAAACATAAAGTGGTTTCAGAAACTGTAGCCAAACAGAAGGTCTTTCTACATTTTGATCCACTCTGAATAGTTCTTATAATTCTATAGCAAACTTAAGAGCAACAGAAATGAACTGAATGTCATTATGATTAATGTGACAAAAGAATGAGGAAGTCAACTAAAGGCATTACCATTTTCCATAGTCCTTGTCACAGCAGGTGATTTTGAGGGTTAAATCCACTACAGAGGAAAACAAAATATAAACACTGAAAATTCCCTGCCAGCACAACCTGCGGGAAGAGGGCAATGAATTTTGATGCCAAATCAGCACTTAGTT
This sequence comes from Strix uralensis, assembly GCF_047716275.1. Lineage (NCBI taxonomy): Eukaryota > Metazoa > Chordata > Aves > Strigiformes > Strigidae > Strix > Strix uralensis. The sequence goes on along the minus strand of NC_133972.1, from coordinate 129,163,769 downwards.
TTTATTCTGTGTGAGGACCACAAACCATGCAAGCACCTGGAAGCTGCTATTAGCACACCCATTCACCTGTCTCTAGCCATGGCCAGTCTCAAAATGCTTCAAAGGAATGCCAAGTAAACAACCTAGAGGCCAAGGTATACATCAAGGCAGAAAAGGCAGTGGGAATTCCTTTCTGGCCAGTATAAATATGGCCATAAAAACAAACGATCAACAAACAGAAATCACACATCCCCTTGGGAATACCAATAAATCACCTATTTACAAATTTTCACTTTTAAATCCTGAATTGTCTTTTCTCTAAACATGATAAACTCTTCTCTTGGGAATGTTTTGGTCTTTTCTATCCACCACCCGTTTGAAAAGCCATTCCAGGATATTGCCCCCGATATACTTAGAAACCTCTGAAATCCAGTCTCCAAGCTATGATTGCGGCACTGGGCAGCAAAGCAGTTTATGGCTAGAATAAAGCCTGTAGATAATTCGTACCATTTGTCCAGTACGTTGAAACTAGAAGATGTAGGTAAGTTAAGAGCTCACAGTCCTTCCTGAGGCCTTTGGCTCCTTTGCAGTATTCATCCCCGAACTGCTCTGAGTGCATGGGAAAGGTGCTGCCAGGGGAATGCAAAAACCTTGATTGAAGTGGTTACGGCCTTTTGGACCTGGATGAATTTCAACTCCTATCTTGGATAGGTTCAGAAAATAGTCCAGACATTACTCAGTTCAGCTTCAGTGCACTCTTGGGAGATAAGTAAGTGAGACTGCTTTACATCTTCCACTCTGAGCAGTTTTGAAGCCACCCAACGTGACATGCACAAGTGTTATGTCATTGTTATGACAGACAGTGTTATGTCCATCTCATATGTATGCAATTTTTCTTACAGGACCTTCATTCCTCATGTGTTTGGTTTTTTTGGTTTGCTTTTATTTGTTGTGTTGGGTTTTTTGTTTTGGTTTTTTTTTTTCCACCCAGTGATTTATCTTTGACTTGTAAATGTTTTAATGTGGAACTAGTGATACTGTAACAGAGTTTCTGTTATCACGGGGTTTTGGTGATAGCAGCAATTCTTGACTAATAACACTTAAGTGAAACACTGGTATACAGCTGTTATGATTGCAAACCTGGGATAATAGAAGTTCTATTGTTTTAAAAATTACCATTGCAGAAATAATGATAGAATAGAGAGGCTGTTAAAGGGACAGTGTCATCACACTTTAATAACAAGGAGATTCTTGAAGTATTTCTTAATGACTAAAGAACCATAAAATATTTAACAAAAATAATTATATTGCATAGACATTGTAAAATATGAAATGGAAAACAAATATTGTGTCTCTATATGCAGGGTGAAATAAAGAATTTCCTTCCCTGTGCAATTTTTTAAGACCAGGACAAAACACATCTTGACCGGAGGCTATCTTTTGTGTTGCTGGGTACTCCAGGTCTAGAAGATGCACCATGGTATCTCAGAAAAAATTCTGTAGATACCATAAACAAAGATTAAATATGAATTAAACACACTTCTGGTCAGTCAATAAGTGATGGTTCTTTTCCTTCAGGCTACTGATTATCCGGGAACTACTACTTAAAAGTCCCCAGTAATGGAGTACAAGTCTTGCCGGGCACATAAAGAGGTGGGCCAAGCCATGAACATTTTGAAGCATCACTTTAGACATGAAATAAAGATTATCTACCTGGACTTGTGCAAAGCATTTGACACTGTCCCACATGACATCCTTGTCTCTAAATTGGAGAGCCATGGATTTGACAGATGGACCACTTGTTGGATAGGAATTGGCTGGATGGTCACACTCAAAGAGTTGTGGTCAATGACTCGATGTCCAAGTGGAGAGCAGTGACAAGTGGCATTCCTCAGGGGTTGGTATTGGGAGCGGCACTGTTTAACATCTTTGTTGGTGACGTGGACAGTGGGATTGAGTGGACCCTCAGCAAGTTTGCCAATCACACCAAGCTGTGTGGTGTGGTCAACATGCTGGAGGGAAGGGATGCCATCCAGAGGGACCTTGACAGGCTTGAGAGATGGGCCCATGCAAACCTTTATGAAGTTGAACAAGGCCGAGTGCAAGGTCCTGCACATGGGTCAAGGCAATCCCAAGCACAAATGCAGGCTGGGTGATGAGTGGATTGAGAGCAGCCCTGCGGAGAAGGACTTGGGAGTAGTAGTGGATGGAAAACTGAATATGAGCCAGCAATGTGTGCTCGCAGCCCAGAAAACCAACTGTATTCCGGGTTTCATCAAGAGAAGTGTGGCCAGCAGGTCAAGGGATGTGATTCATCCCCTCTACTCCACTCTTGTGAGACTCCACCTGGAGTACTGCGTCCAGCTCTGGGGTCCCCAGCATAAGAAAGACATGGACCTGCTCGAGCGGGTGCAGAGGAGGGCCACAAAGATGATCAGGGGGCTGAAGAACCTCCCTTATGAGGACAGGCTGAGAGAGCTGGGGATGTTCAGCCTGGAGGATGCTCCAAGGAGACCTTATAGCGGCCTTCCAGTACTTAAAGGGAGCCTAAAGGAAAGATGGGGAGGGACTCTTTATCAGGGAGTGTAGTGATAGTCCAAAAGGTGACGGTTTTAAACTGAAAGAGGGTATATTTAGATTAGATATTAAGGAAGAAATTCTTCACTGTGAGGGTGGTGAGACACTGGAAGAGGTTGCCCAGAGAAGCTGTGGCTGCCCCCTCCCTGAAAGTGTTCAAGGCCAGGCTGGATGGGGCTTTGAGCAACCTGATCTAGTGGAAGGTGTCCCTGCCCATGGGGTTGAAACTACATGATCTTTAAGGTCCCTTCAAACCCAAACCATTCTATGATTCTATGATTATGAGAAAGGAGAGAGGGAGGTGGTGAGAAGTCTGACCAGTTACTCATCTCATGGCACCTGCACATCTCACTAATTCAGCTGTGATGTTTTGCATGTTTGGGATTATTCAGAATGGTTAATTTGTCAGTATGAAGTCCTGTATTTTCAGTCAGCTGTATTAGGGGCCTCTCAAAATGCAAACCCACCGATGGCCTTTGTATGAGGCCAAACAAACATGAAGATTTTAAAGGCTCACTCTGCTTATTTTGGCTGCTGTAAAACATGTTTTACCGAATATAAAGTGGCTTCAGTAACTGAAAGGAAAGCCTTCTCTAGATTTTGTCCATTCATTCTGGTGCACTTGTTTCAACAGATACATCCTTTCCGCTATAAGAAATGCAACCTGATCCCTTTGACATTCTCCAGACAATAAAGTAATAAAACAAAATAAAGCCTGACAGTGCAATATGGTGAGAGCCTTCTGGGAGTGGAAGTGGCCTCCACCTCCTTTGTCTTACAGGGCTGGGTACTTCATATAGCATCAAGATGGATGGAGACAGTGTCACTGGAAGCAATTCACACCTATTGTTAGAAAGAGGGGAAAAGAGACCATTTACATTATTTTCATGAAGATAATTTGCAAAATGCTTTTCCATAAGTTGGAGGGACCTTCAAAGCCTTATTTTCAGACACTGGTGTTCCTTACTGTGAAGGATATCTTGCAATTCACTAAAAATATTCTTAGTTGGTCATTTCCATATGAAATTTTCAGTGTAGTTGCTCGACTGCGGTGGAAATCTCAGGGCAGATGTGCATTTGAGATTAATTTATTCTGTTTTGCTGCCTTAGAGGGCACAGTGGTAGCATATTACCTTGTTACAGTAAAAAACATAGATATGGGAAAGTCATCTAGTCCCTCTCACTAACAGTGCAGACTTGCCCTCTGCAGCACATTCCCTAGTGCTTTGTTCAGTCTATTTTTAAATGGCCTAAGTGATGAGAATTTCTGCAGAAGAGAGTTCACAGGCAGGCCTCTTTCCTCTAACAAAGCTTTGGATAGATAAAAAATAATAATAATAGTTTTATTTATTAAGCTTTCTGTCTGCACCCTCAGTAAGTTTGCAGATGACACCAAGTTGGGTGGGAGTGTTGATCTGCTTGAGGGTAGGGAGGCTCTGCAGAGAGACCTGGACAGGCTGGAGCGATGGGCTAAGGCCAACTGGATGAGTTTCAATAAGGCCAAATGCCGGGTGCTGCACTTGGGCCACAACAACCCCCAGCAGCGCTACAGGCTTGGGGAGGAGTGGCTGGAGAGCTGCCAGTCAGAGAGGGACCTGGGGGTGTTGATTGACAGCCGGCTGAACATGAGCCAGCAGTGTGCCCAGGTGGCCAAGAAGGCCAATGGTATCCTGGCTTGTATCAGAAATAGTGTGGCCAGCAGGGACAGGGAAGTGATCTTACCCCTGTACTTGGCACTGGTGAGGCCGCACTTCAATTCCTGTGTTCAGTTTTGGGCCCCTCACTACAAAAAGGACATTGAATTACTCGAGCGTGTCCAAAGAAGAAAAACAAAGCTGGTGAAGGGTCTGGAGCACATGTCGTACAAGGAGTGGCTGAGGGAACTGGGGTTGTTTAGTCTGGAGAAGAGGAGGTTGAGGGGAGACCTCATTGCCCTCTGCAGCTACCTGAAAGGAAGTTGCAGAGAACTGGGGACGAGTCTCCTTAACCAAGTAATAAGCAATAGGACAAGAGGTAATGGCCTCAAGTTGCACCAGGGAAGGTTCAGACTGGATATTAGGAAGTATTTCTTTCCAGAAGGGGTTGTTAGGCGTTGGAATGGGCTGCCCAGGGCAGTGGTGGAGTCCCCATCCCTGGAGGTGTTTAAGAGTGGGGTCAACATAGCGCTGAGGGATATGGTGTAGTTGGGAACTGTCAGTGTTAGGTTAATGGTTGGACTGGATGATCTACAAGGTCTTTTCCAACCTAGACGATTCTGTGTGACTCTGTGATTCCGTGATTCTTTCACCCACAAAAGTCTTCAGGGTGCTAAGCTGACATCATAAAACAATTTCTTGTCCCAACCAAGCTCAGCAATGTTTCAGAGATCTGTAAACAAAACCCAGTGCTAAAAAGAAAGACAGGGGAGGACAAAGGCCCTAGCAAATGTGCAGCTCAGGAACAAAAGGATCTTGCAGTAAGGACTGTTGCAGCAAACCCTCTCGACAGAACCCATAACTGTTCAAGCATTAGAGCCAAATTCAGGGAAATTTAATTGTCAGTGCTTAGCAGGAGATTCAAAGCTCTTCAAGCATTCTCAGTATCTCACAAATCCAGACCTACACTGAGGGAAATATAAAAAGATAATATTTCTGAGCAAGGTTATTGAGGTAACAGAAAAAAACAGACAAATATAATTTTGCTTTTTGCTCATCTGCATTAAATCCATAAAGTCAGTGTTACAATTTTAGTTCTATTGAAAATCTTCATTCTGTATCTGCTAAATCCTGATTTACTAGTAGCTACAGTCATTTGCCCAGTAATATTAAATGTGAGGAATGGAACCAAAAGCTTCACTATCATCAAACTCAAACAAATGTTTTCAGGAAAAAACATTAACCAAAAGCTAAGTCAAGTGCCTGTCTTTTCCATCCATGTTTATCAATGTTAAAACCCTACTGGTTGCTACTTGCACAAGAAGAGTATTGCAACTTCTGTAGGGGTAAAAAAAAGTGTTATATTTCTTTTTGACAGAACCATTAAGGAACTCTGTAATGTTTCAATCTGTGGTCAGTGCTCTGTTTTGCTTGGCTCGCTAAACCCTCAGCCTCAGCTGGCATTTCCTAAATTAACAGCACATTCACTCCCCACATTAAGACAGTCAGACAAATGGTTCAGCCTAAACCAAGCAGTTTGACACTCATGTGCTTCAGCAAAGCTGAACAGCATCTCATGACGCTTACATGATTGGATGATATCATAATCATATGATAAAAAGCCATTAGGCCAGGACTAAAATCTAAAACATAGGTCATTATGTTAGATGTAAAAAAGTGTACCCATTTAATAGAAAAAAAGAAACAAAAAAGAGTTCTGACACCAGGGAACATCTGGCTAATATTTACATCTCCTGTTTAATTTGGATGCTTCAGTTTAGTTTTCAAGATGGCAGTGTATAGAAACAAATTAAGCCAATCATTCTATCCGCAGTTTAAAAAACCAAGATTTGTTTATAGTTTCTCATATTAATACCTCATCCACTTGGCCAAAATGCCTCATGAAAAATATACCTCAAACACACAATTCCCTCTTAGTAACAAAGCTGTAATTCAGCATAATTCTTTGTTGATGGGTTGAAAAAAGGAGTCATGTAAACTTGGAGTATTGAGATGAGGAGATAAAGTTGGACCATAGGAAATGAATCAGTCTTCAGTGCTGTAGGGTTAAACTGAAGCTCATTAAGAAAGTCAACAGAATTAGTATTTTGGGGCCCATCCTACTTTCCTTTAGTTCAATGGGATTTTGTCACTGACACCAGCCAGAGCACAATTACAGACATCTTCAATGTTAAAATAACATGAGCTGGATGCAAGTTTGCTGGATGCGCCCTGTGACTAGGAACCTGTAAGTTTAATTCTGAGATGAGTTTGAGACAATGCTCATTTCCAAGACCACTGAAAAACATTCAGCAATGCATATGTAGAACCTCCTAAAATATTATCTCTAAGAGAAAAATTTGCCATGTGACAATATTTTTATGTCATAGATAATTAGGTAAGATCCAGAATGTTCAGGTTAATAAAAGGAGATACTGATTTCAAAAGACTAGAGAGAATGCAAATCCCAGAGTCAAAACTTTTAGTTGCAAATCCAGAGGGATAGGCAGGGAAATCTTTTCATCAGGCTTCCCGATTTCTGAATATACAAGGGATCTGCCAGGCCAAAATCTATTCAATGTTACTATTATTGGTGGATATAAACAACAATATTAGCATGAGTGACTTATAGTATTCAAACCCCAGATCTAGCTAAACAGTCCCAGTGGTTTGGGCTGTTTCTAGTCTGCTGTTTCTAGAGGCAGAAGAAAAGCCCAAGTAAGCTTGCTGAATGTTTCTCATGTCTGTTTAGACTGCCATGACAAAAACACAATGTAGACACTCCAAAATTAGTATTAAATTAGCCAGCTTTACTCTAGCAAGCATTTTACTCACAGTGGCAAGGACCTTAGGGAGGGAAGCAAACCCAGCTGTTACTCAAAGTGACAGCAACATAAACTTGATGTCAGGTTTGTATTGCCCAGGGAGCCTAGCTCGTGGGCTGAGCTCGCACATCCACAAGGAAAACTGAAGGGACTCCTGCGTGTGTGCAGTGTGTCGATGTGTCTGCTGCTGCCCAGCTCACTGGAGGCTGCAGCAGAGCCAGGGCAGTGGTGGCAGAGGCAATGTCAGGAGAGGCAATGACAGCAGAAAGCTGGTGCAGCAAAGGCAGCGGCATATGATAGTGCATGTGTTGGAGGAAGTAAGGGGGTAGTCCCCCACTACGGATGACTTCCAAAGAGCAGTGTGGGTAAGATGAGACCACGTTTGTCCCCCTCCACTTTCCCCATGCCTCCAATGCAATCCCAGCAGACACGGCACCCTGAAGCACTCCCCATGCTCACATGAACACCTCTGGCTATGCAGCACATCCATTCAATCTGTGCTATAAAAACACTGCTTTTTGCTTGCGACATAGCCCTCAACTATTTCAGATACTTTGAACCGAATAACCAATAGTGACATGATAATTATGCCTTAGGGTCACAGGGACACCCCATGGCCCAGAGGAAACTCAAGATTAGTCTCTGAGTTGTAGGGGTGCAAACTCCAGCTACACATACTGGTAATTAATCGTGCTTGGGACTGGTCTCTGGTTCTGAGGCCAACTGGCAAGGAAGAGCACCCCCATCACACTCCCACCAGAAGAATGGGGCTGAGCCCAGCTGGCCTACTGGGAACAGTCTCAGGGCCATGATGACCTCTGGACCATCTCTGGCAATTGTCTGTTGGTGCTCAGAACCAAGGACGAGCCTCACAATGCAACAGTGCAGCCAATCCACTTCTCTTTAATCCAACCATCTCACTTACTAGTAGAGCTATATAGCCTGCTGGAGACAGCCTCCTGCTCTGAGAACAGCTGTGCCTGAGTGGGCTTTGGGCCAGAGGGTGGTCCATGGCCCTCTTTTATTTAGAGGGATAAATATAGCCACAAAAGCTGTATGCTGTGGTGGATGTGAGCATGTGATGTCCTCAGCCCTGCTCTTCCAGGAAGGCAGAAAGGAGAGTCCTGTGCCTCCTGGCAGCACTGACAGGGGACCTTTTTCTTAACTCATAAAAAATGACAGCTCTTCAGATTTATTTAAAAAGGGGGCCACTTGTGTGCTGCTCTCAGTCACTTTGGTGAGTACTCACCGCACTCCCACCCCTCCAAAGGTGATGGGAGCAGGCAGTGGGTGTGTAGGAGGCGGTGGGAAGGGAGGGATGTGGTGCCTTGTGAGCACCAGCCCAACACAATGGTGATTCTCTGCACATCTGTGGAAAAATCCTGTTTTGAAATGTAGCAATGAGTGTGGACAATAGAAATATTTCTTCCTCAGTGAGCCATGAGAGAGAGATAGAAGAGTATGTAAATGCACTTCCTTACAGTTAGACCTGTCATTTTTTATACATTGATTTGTGCTTTCTATAGAGCCAGTGCAGGAGAGGTACAGATGAAAACAGTCTGCCACCTTATGCTTGTGACGAACTTTTCCTCCCACCCCAACCATCAAAAGTAACCCTTTTATGAGGTAAAACCAAATTATCTGTTTCCTAGAGCAGCTATTTTAGCAATATTTTGTTGATTTGCTGTTAAAAATCCTCTGGGCTTCAATGTGCCTTCACAAATTTGAGTGGCCAAAAGTATAAAAATCCCAGGTTCTTTCTTTTTCTTTATTTTTTTTCCCTCTGTCTTAAGGCATGACAAAAATGGAAACACAGAAATTGGAAGTTCAAGCCTATCCCTTCCAAATTGCTCAATGTCTGCTTCCAAAAATGCTCAGGGAAAAATGGATGGGAACTTGCAGGCAGGGTATAAAGTGCTCAGTTGCAGATGTGACGCAGTCATTTAAAAGACCGACTTAGAAAACAGTATGTTTCTTCCTTTGACATCCTCCCAAGAATGTCTGCATTGGCTAACTTGCTTAAAGTGACAAAAGTCATTACAGATAAACACAGTGGATTGTTTATTTTGGAAAGGGACCGGGGCATAACTCCTCTGAGGTAAAGCACAGGGCGGTTCTTTCTTTACCTGCTGCGGGATCCAGCAGAAAGGCAAGGTGCTGCATGCTTTGTGTTCAAATGACTAACAAGACCTTTGTCTAGGCTTGAACTCTCATACCTGTTTTCAGTTCCTGGCATACCTCGGATCCCCCCACCGCCCGCCGAGCCCGCACTGGAGCGCTCAGATGGCGAGCCTCTGGAAACAGGATGCCACTGGGATCTTCGGGGAAGACAAAGCCCCTCAGAAAGGCGAGCAGCCTCAGGCCACTCTAATTACAAGTCCCTGCACTGCTTGAAGGTACTCAGCTGACATGCCTGAACTGTGCAAAGACCTTCAAGTGAACTATTATACAAAGCTCAATGTATCACATGGTTACGAAGCAGCTGCTAAGTCTCACTGTAAATGAGGCACAGAGATGATAAGTCACATACTCTCATATACAATGTGTTTAAGGAAACCCCCACCCTATGGATTTTACTGCCTTAGGCTAGGATGAAACTTGGGAGGTGAAGGGGAGGGAGAGGGATGTGGGAAAGAGTTTTATGTGAAGACATTCTAGTCTACATTAAGGATGTGTTTACTTCTAGTAGCTTTGGCAAGTTAATCATAACATGCATTTAAGTTCTTTCAATAACATCCCCCAAAGTGGATTTTTTTAAAGTGTCACTTCCCTGTTTAAACCAGCACAAAACTGTATATCAAGATAAATCTTCCGTATGAGACACAGAAAGCAGTAGTTACTAACATTTGGTTTCTCCTTTGCTCATTTTGCTTGGATACATGCAAGCCTGAAATGTATGTCCTCAATTCAGATAGAAGGAGTGTAAATGACATTCATTTGATTGCACAGATACGACACGCAGAAAGACCAACATGATTAAGAACAAAAATCTGGCAAAACAGAAGACAGTAGATGATACAACTTGCAGTAATACATATGCCTGTTGTGATTATCTTAAAAACGACTGAATACTGTGGCTAAGGCTAAATGGTTGCACAGTAGTGCCTTTAACACACCCCAGGAGGGGGTTCCTATAACCCAGTGACATACTGTGACTGTAGTAATTTCTGAAATCCTGGACCCGTAGAAATGTAGAGTTGGCAGGGACCTGAAGAAACCATCCAGTGCACTGTACTGATATGGGCACCGCAGTAGGAATCAGTGTGATGCTAAAATGGGAACTCAAACCCATGAGAGTTATAATTTCAGGCTCTCTGCACTGTCAGTAGGTGGCTCATCTTTTCAAGATTTCCCATCCACCCATAACAAAAAGTAAATATATACCTGCTAAAGTAAAAAAACATTCTTTATATCATGAAAATATTGCAAACCAATAATGCAAAAGAAAATTTAATTCTCTTTTGAAAAGGTCTGGAAAAACATCCTGGAACTTATTTAACTGGCATGTGTACGTTTTTGGACAAGAATCCATAATCATACACTAGTCTTCCCACACCTTCTTCAATTAATTTTCAAACAACTCTTTTGAAACAAAATTTTCCCTGTGTAAAAGATGTGCGTATAAAAGACATTTAAAGATCTATAAGTGATAACACATTATATGCTAAACATACATGGTTCCTTAGGCTGTGTTACAAAACCCTTTGAAGCAAGGCATAGAAACTCATAAAGAGACAGTGGTATGAAAGTATCTCAAGGAGCAGGTGATCAGAGGTTACTAGCAGCAGACCGCGAGAACCAGAAAGCCATAACTGGGCTTGCTTTTCTCAACGGTTTGTCAGAAAAGAAAGATCCATAAGACTGAGAGCAAATCTGGGGGCATGAGAATGATAGCAGGAGATTCACACTCTAGCTGTTATGAAGGGAAAATACTTCATCATTAAAACTGAAGTCAGAGCTTTTTCTCCTTTACAGAAGTCTCAGACCATGCTTAGCTGCCTTGGGACTATCTGAATAGTCAACCATTTGCTTAGGTGATTTGATCCTGCTCTCATTCAAGGCAGATGCATCTCCCTTCAACTTCAAAGAGAGCATGATGACACCTTTGCAAACTGTGTTTCAATCTGGCTAACAGAGGGTTGCGCTTATAATAGAGATACTACAGAAAGCAGAAGTAGGTCCAAACTATGTTAAAAATTCTTTTTTTTTTTTTTAAAAAAAAAAAAAAAGAGGTTAGAACATCCCAAAGTAAAGTTGGACAAACAGGTTTAAAACTAGCGTAGACGGTCCAATGTGCCTTTTACCCCTTATCACAGACATTTATATTATATGTCAAAATAGTGCAGAATGCAGCGATAGTCAATGTTAGAACACTCTGTCTGGGTCATGCAGATTCATCACCAGCTGAAACAAAGTGTATTTTCTCCTGGAGTGGGTCACTATTCTCCTCAATCATCTCACACTTTTGTTGTGTTTATTTTCAGCACACAGTTTAATCTTAAAGATGCCATTTAACAAAGAATTTGTCCTAATAGCAGCAACATATGGAAGCAGCTGTTTGCGGTTCTTGTTCATAAAATGAGTTACATCTTCCTTTAAACAAGACAGCTTTTTATTTTGCTGCTAAACCTGCAGTTGTATCAGTACAAAATGATAATAAACATGTTGAGAGAGGTCTCCAGCTCAAAGCAAGAGTTACTGTCCATGAACTCTGCCACCCTTTGGTTCTTATTTCCTAGCACAGCACATTTGCCTGATTTGGAGAATAGCTATAACATGCAAAACATGAGCTACATTTTGGCACTCATTTCTTAATTATTATTATTATTATTACTGTCATTAAAAAAATCTGGTGGCTGAAAATATTTTTAAAAATATTAGTGTCTGATATGTTACACATTGTCTTAGTACGTTACAGCAAAAATAAAACAGATAATGCTTTGTACAGCACATCCAAAGCATGGACTATATCTATACCACTAAATAAACCAGGGCCAGTGAGTGAACTTGATTACTGGAGTATGATCATTCATTTTACTTATTTATTAGTATGTCTTCTGGCACAGTTTTGGCCTGTGCTAACTACCGGTTTTCAAAAATAATACCAAGGCATGACTGATGGAAGAGCACATGTGGCAGGGAGCACTCCCAGCAGGTAATGTGGGTGAGACTACAACAAACTAGAGATTGTACTGTCCTCTAATACTATCTGCACAGGCTTTGTGCATTGAAAGATCTCTACACACCTAGGCACCAAGGCATGCAACACAAGCCCACAATTTTCACACTGTGAAACTCTAGTTCTGATGGGCAGAAATATAGCTCTCACCTTACTGAACATATCTGAAAAGAATACACTTGAATAGCTGTATCTTAGATCCACTGGGAAATCATATGCTCAGAGAAGACATAGCACCATATCCTGTGTCACAGTGACAAGAGAATGGTCCCTGTCCATGCCATATTTATCTGCGTAAACATAGCTATAATATCTCGGATACTTGAAGACTTTCTGGGTATGACTTCTCAGGGAGAAGGAGATTATGCCAAACAGCATGTAAAAGGAAAATACCATGAATAACACTATGTCTATACCTTAACCATGTCATTTGATGAGGTCTAGCAGATCTGGCTATGAGATATGGTGCTGTCTCTTTACAAGGCAGAGGTGTTTTGCAGTCCATGTGGAGGGAAGGAATAGCTAACTAAACTGGGAAGGAGAATGAAGTATACTCTAGGGATGCCATTAAGGAAAAATATGGATAAAGACATGTAGAGAAAGTTAGCCCTAAGACAGTGTCCAAGGACAGACAATGAAAGGAGTTGAAATATGTGAGTCAGTGAGGGGTTTCAAGCAGGATCAGAAAGGTGAGAGCTAGAAGTCCATCAGGACACCTACTCCAGTGCAGTATCTGAGGGATGCTTTCAGGATGATGGTGGGTAAGTGCAAGGATTTACATATGACTGAGAAGCCAGCTCCTCCAGCAACGTCATGTCTAGCAGTTTCTCAATACTCTGTAATACACTACGTAAAAGAATACAGTTTCTGTGCAGTTTTCAGGTTAAAACAGGCAAAGTTTAAGGCTGCGTCTCTGATTTGATGATGCAATATTATTGCAGTCTTTTGCTATGGATAAATTGTAACTCTGTCCAGCTAATAATTTGTAAATGGCTAATTTCTCATAGGTAGGGTAAAGTAGACCTTTAGGAGGGCATTGAAAGGAGGGAGGCTTTATAGTAGCTCAAGCTTGGAAACCACTTTCTACTACTGACTCTTGTCAGTGATATCCTATATTGATGCTATATCTACTGGGGATTTCATAATCCTGGGAGGGAGAGGAAGTGGTAATACAGCATTCTAAGCAGGTAAAACATGAAAGAAGGTAAATAATAGAAGACTTTATCCAGATCAGATGGCAAGTTTATGCAAATATATGTGAAAAATATGAAAAGCATTTTTAACCAAAATTGTACCCACTCTAATTGTAATTTCATGCACATACATGCAATCACAAATAGAAATGGATTGATGATAACCAATTATGTCTGCCACCTCTTAGCTATAAACAAAACTTTCCTTCTCATACCCTGTATTTGTTGTTTATTGAGATGTTTTCCTAACCCTTTAACTTGGCTCCCTCCAGTAGTTTCATCAGTTTACTGCAACAACCTAGAAATGAGAAACATTCATTTAAGGGTTTATCACTTCCTTCACTGCTTTTGACCAGCAGTCCCAGTCGGGAAATACTAGACATGCACTTGGCTCAGCTTCTTACTGCTGTTTGTGGTGAGTTTTAAAACAGGTCTCATTAGTAGATGGACTATAAAACCTGATAATTTCAGTAACAGGGGGCTGGATTCTGTGACCCAGGAGGTCCCTTTCAGTCCCATCTGTAGGTATTACCCTGTAACAAATTAACTATTTCCTTTCCCTTAGCTAACCTGATTTGAAGTTAAGCTCATTATTATAAATCACAAATAACTGTACTGAACAGTGTAAAACTAGAAACAGAAGAGGATTAATTAGACGCCTCATTTTTATACTGCCTGAACCTATGGCAAGAACTCAGCCATAAGCTTTTGGCAGTTTAGCTCTGGCAGATCTTCCTGAAGTGGTTTCAGATGCTATCTTTTCTCACCTGTCCTGCTGTTTCTTTCCTGGAACGTAGCGCTTTCAAAACAGATTGAGCAGAAGGGAATATCTGCCTATCAGTCTCTGCAATACACAGGTTTAGCTCACCTTCATGGGTATCTTCCTTGCTAAGGTGCGGGGAAGATCAGATGGTGATAATGATTTTTTCATATTTGCTGTTCTGTAGGACAATTACATAGTTACAAGTATATCAGAAAAAGAAGTTAATGGTCTCTGAGAAATAAATATACCCACTAGGTCACTGACGCTCTTTGTGCTTTAAGAGATAAACTTAAGACTTTAATTGTCTTATTTATTTAACTTTATAAAAACTTTTGATAACAATAGTAGTAATGGCTTACTATGCATACAGTTGGGGGTTTTTTAATTGTACTTGCAATTCTTTTAAACCACTGTACCCCCTTTTCCAGAAACAAAAACAAAAGACAAATTCAGACATGCAAATAAAGTAAATGACCCTAACATAAATTAGGAAACTCATTAATTCTGACATTGTTGAAGCTCAGGGTCAGGTAACTCTTTAGCAGAGCAGATTATTTCATATTTTATAGAAATCAGAGAATACAGGACATAAAAGAAGCCCTGGTACTTTACCTAGTTCATCCCTGTGCTTTGAAAATACCTGTATTTTCTCTGGCCCATATTGTTTTACACATCAATTCTTTAAAAACTTGAACTCTTGAAACTTCCTAGGTACCTTGTTCAAGTGCTTACTTATCCTTAGAGTGGTAAAAGGATTTTGATTTTCGTGGGGTTTTTTTCAATATTTAACCTAAACCTTCCTTATTTCAAATTAAAACAATCATTTTTTCTGTGCTTTGTCAGTGGACTTGGAGTATAATTGATCACTGTCTTTTTTACAACAACCTTCTACATACTTGAAGACTGTTATCATGTCCCTCTCAGGCTCTTCTGCTGTAGACTAAACAAACCCAGTTCCTTCAATCTTTCCTCACAGGTCATGTTTTCTAAACCGCTTATCATTCCTGTTGCTGTCTTCTGGACACTTGCCAATTTGTCTACATCTCTCTGAAAAAGTGGTGCCCAAAGTTGGGTCAAGTTCCCCAGCTGAGAGCTCAAAGTGCCAAGCAAAATGGAATTCCTACCTCTGCCTGACACACGGCATTTCTTTTAATCCACCACAGAATAATGTTTTTCTGAAAAAGACATTATGTTCTTGACTCATACTTGGTCTGTACTCCACTATCACCCTCGACTCCTTCTCTGCAGCATTGCTGTCTGGCCAGTTACTCCCTGTTCTGTACCTGTGTGTGTGATTGTCCCTCCCTGGAAAGAGCACCTCATGCTAATCTTTATTGAATCTCATTTCAGTGGTTTCAGATCATTCTTCTAATTTTTCACAATATTTTTGAAATTCAGTTATGCCTTAGAAAGCACTTACAATCTTAGGACACACAAGATTTTGTGGACAGTCTATAAAGTCATCCAAAATGTTGACCAGAATGGATTTACCAACTACCCATTTTAATAGTGAACTACTACCACATGTTCCCAAACACTGATTTTCATGCACTTTGTAGTACTTTCATTTAGATCATTTTTCTTATAATTTCCTTGTGAGAAAATTTTATGAGGATGGATCAAAATGAAAGGTTAATAAATGTCATATCTACTGCATCTTTTTATTCCAAAAGACAGTTACCTTGTCAAAAAAAGTAATTAGAATGACTTGACCTTGTTTTACCTGATAAATCCATATTGGCTTTTCCTTATCATCCCTAACTACTTATAAATTGACTGCTTAGCAGTATCCTTCCCAGTATTGATTTGAGGCCAGCTGGGCTTAATTTTTCAAGTCTTCTTTCTCTCTGCTTAAAAACCAACACTATATTTCTTTCTCCTCAGCTCCTCGGGGGCATCACTTATCTCTTAGTATCTCCAAAAGATATTCAGTAACATTACAGTGGCTGTTTTGCTTGTTCAGTTACCTGTTCCTTATTGGTGAGGAAAAAAGTAACAGAGATATTACATGAAGGTGTTTCAAATTATGCTTTCAACAAATAAGATGTAGGTATACCTGCCTTAATCCTTTTATGAATAATGATAGCAAGTATAGCAAGGAAAAAATGTCCAGTTGAGATAACACAGATCTTCTCTCAGGACTGCAACAGTCTCTATACAGAACAACTTTCATAAGGAAACTATGATTTAGTGATCTAAATCACTCCTACATTTTTGTTATCACTTTCTTCGCAATAAAAGCTGGACTATGAAGTCTAAATGTCCAGTATCCTCGTTTCCCAAAAGACGTCTTAATTAGTGGACTATCTTTCTTGACTATATTCATATTCCAGTTACTGAAATAATACAGCTGTTTCAGTTTCTACAATTAAAGTTTGTAAAAGGGGACAGTGGAAAGTTTCTGAACACTTCAGTGTCCTACAGCAAAATCTGGTCCTATTTAATTAATCACATTTATTAATCTTTACTATTTACACTCTGTCAGTGCCAGAAGCCTTTGTTAGGGACTGCAGGCTTATTGTTTTATGTACTTCAAGTTCCTGTTGAATAACTTTTTTCTTTGCCCTCAAGTATCAGTGTAGCCTCTGAGTGAACCTAGCCTTGTTTTAATTTTGCCATTTTCTCCCTAGTTACATTGGTAAAATGTCAAATTCTGGGTTTTTTCTGGCAAATGCAAACTCTCTGTGAAAGAGCGGAAGAGGAATGTTTCTGCCAGTCCCTTAAAATCTGGAAGAAGATAATTGGAAGGTGAATGAGACAATAAAAATTATTGCTTCATGTACCCATTTATTCTCCACATGCAAACGTTAAATTCAACCAAGCAGGGCACCTCAACTCTGAGAACTGTCCCCTTGCTCTGCGAGCATGCAAAACTCTGGTCCACACCATTCAGTTGGGAAGGGACATATGACACTTGAGAAACATCAGTCTTTATCAGTGATCCTGCATATTGCCTTTCAAACAGTGTGGTCAATTTGTTGCCAATTGCATTGTAGAGAGATCCCGCACAGGATGCTTTAATGAAAAAAAGTTAACACAAAGAAATGTGGACAAAAACTTACCAGCATGATCAGCTAGAGGACAAGGATTTTTTTTCAGTCAAAAATTACTTTTTCACATAACAACCTCTCTAAGAACCACGCTTTCAAAGAAAGTTCTTTAACATACTGCCAAAATGATCTCCACAATAGAAAGGCTGCAGTTAAAGACCAGCTCAGTTACAGAGAAGAAAAATGCTAAGACAGAGATTTATATTGCTACTGGTTCAGCACATTTTAGCACTTAGATGGTGGACACCATAAGCTCTAAAATACCAGTGTCTAATTTTATGAGAAATTAGGTACCTGTGCAGAAATTAAGCTCATTAACAATCTAGGCCTTTATGCCCAAACACAGACAAAATATGCAGTCTAAACAGACTTAATGTGTAATAAGAGAGTGTTTTGTCTGTTTAGGTGGGACATCATTACTGACTTTCTCTCTTCCAGTTGGAAGAATGCAGGACAATAGTCTGAATTGGCTTCATCACAGTAAAAAGAAGATGTGACTGCAATTGTGGGTTTGGTATCATTTGCTTATGTTTTCATTCATAAAAGCAACAAAACTCAGGCATCAAGAAGGCTTCAGAACTTTTGAGCCTGAGACCAAAAGGATCCTTTAAAGATAGGCCAGACACCATTGCATTTGATTAAATTATAAAACTTCTGTGACAGCTGTCCACTGTCAAAACTTTTTGTTTACACATAACACTGAAAGCCTACAGGATTTCTATGTTAACAATAATTAGTGAATTTTGATTTGACTTCCCAAGTTTCTGTCCTTCAGCAATGTCGACAGCCTGCGGTTTCACCTAAACTCATCACCTGTTAAACCATGCAAGTCCAGACACAAAAGGATCATGCTGTACTATTGGTAAAACTAATTTGTCCTCTATTTTTGCTATAAACTGAAGAGGAAGAGGAACCTCAATCTACCATATTACATTATCAAACTAGCATTTGATTTAGCAATATTTAAAAGCTCATTTGCCTAATGATCTTACAAGTTCTGCATTGTATACCAGAGCATGAATTATGGTGCAATAATTCACACTAAGAAAACCCACTCTTCTTGATCTTTGGCACTGTGCCTCACAGCTTACTACCTTTGAAGTGTTGAATAGTAATTTGCGTTCTGTTGTGTCTTGCTATTTATTGTTAGTATTCTTTACTACAATGAGAATAGTAAGTGTTCCAAGCTGATGAATTTCGATAACATGAATTGGCATATTTACTGTAAAGCCCCAGTTACTTTGGAAACTCCTAATTCGTACTTAATAGCTTCCTTCTATGCACACCTACGAGATGTAGATTCAGGCTGGAATTTGGAAGTAACAAATTGTGAATCAGTCATTATGAGTAAAGACATCATAATCTAACCCTTCACACAGGCTTTGAAAGATCTGTCAGGACATCTGAGGGAAAAAATTCAAAGAGTGAATTTTAGGAGGCTGGGGGAAAAATCTAGGTAGATATTTACTATTATCTAGAAAAAATAAAAAAGAGGAAAACATCAGCGCATCTTGGCAAAAGCAGCACTTTTCAACACATAGGATTAATAATTTCAAATTATTATACCAACTTCTCTTCTTTAGAAGATCAGTCCTATCAAAATACTAGCATATATATAATATGGTTTATTTATTGTCATTTTAAATTCCTCTAGGCATTTTAAATTATATCTTATAAGATCCCAAAGCCTTTCTCCTTACACAGACATGTATAAAAGACCTATATTAAGCAATCAACTTTAGTTAGTCTTGAGCGTAATACTGAAGTGTACTCAAAGCTAACATTCAAGTACTTAAATTCAGTACCTAGCACAACTGGGTTTAGACTGTGCCCATTATAGGCTCTGTAACAGAGGACCTCAGCAAAAGTAGTCATTCAACATCCAATGCCTGGGCATAAGATAATTAAATAATAATCTGTGCAACCTACATGGAGAAATTTCAGCAATATCTAGAGTGGATTAGTTTAAACTCAGATATGGTTACAAAAAAGAATATTTTCATCCTATTTAATATTTGTAATATTTACCCAGGTGTAACAGACTGCAACCATGCTCAATTTAATTGAAGTTTGTAATCAGTGGAATGGCCACGATTACTGGTGCAAATTAGATAAACTCTCAGAAACCAAAATATCAAAAAGCATGAGGTCCTCAGATGTAATAGATCAACTACGGTTGTAGAAATGATGGTCAGAAGTAAGTAGCATCTAGCTACTGAATCTCATGTTATCCAGTGGGGCTCAGAGAGTCCAGGACAGTGCTCCTGTTAGGAGCCTTCTGGGCCAAATAAGAGATGTAGGAGCTGACAGCATCTTCTCTCAAGTTACTGTTTTGTTGGTGCCATATGTCTGGGACAAAACGCAGATGCAGGTGAGAATTTCTCCCTTCCAGCTCCCAAGGCAGCAAGAGAGCTGAGGTAACATGTAGCATGGTTCGGTGCTAGGACTGTGGTAACACAGGCTTGGTTCTGGGGTTTTCTGAGCTCTCTCAGATCTGCAACAAGACACGTCATGTCTGCCTGCTCCTTGTGCATCATTCTCCATAAGACTTGATTAGAACAGGATTGTTTTATTTCATCTTGAAACTTGTGTCTTAGATCATCAGGAGATTGTGACATGGTTCAAAGTTTGACAAAACATAGAATCAATTTGTTATATTAATTAATACTGGAGAGGTTCCCTTCAGTAAAGGACTCTTACCTTCATTTTAACCCAGTGAAAATAAACTTTCTTACTGATAACCCTTGGGTTGGCAAGGGGAACACAAGACTTGTGAGGGTCACAAGGGGCACTGAATTCCAGCCTCTGTAGTCCAAGGTGTTTCATTTAGGAAAGTCCACAGAGCGTTGATGCTATATCCCATTCTCCTTACTCTACAGGCCATAAAATAACTTCATTGCCCTCTAACAAACTTAAAACCAATTGTAAAGATGAAAAACAATTTCTAGAATGTTTCCTGCTGTCCAGGGCCCCTGCAAGAGCAGTGAATTTCATAGAGAAAGCTCTTAGGAGCTGATGAACCACACCCACTGTTCAGAGGAAAGCAAAAAGAAAAAACAGAAGCTTACCCCTACAGCTTTCCCTTAATCTCATCCATAATAATTATAATAAAAATCTTCCTGACTTCATTTTAGCAATTAATTTAAACAGCCCAATAATCAATTCTCTTTCAAGGAAGGTTTTTAACATTGCTTGTTTGCAGGTTTTTCTGTATCTCTATCCTCAATAGCATTCACACAGTTCTCTCTAATGCATTCATTTTAATGAGTTTCTCTTTGGCCTCTCTACTGATCCATTAATAAAGCTGAAAATGAAAACCAGACTTTAAACTGTTCTGTACCAGAATTAGAAACTTTGCCACATTTTCGTTTCCACTGGTTTGTTATCCCTGTGAAATTTTTTTTATATAAGCTAATATGAATTAATCTTTACAGAAAAGGCTCATGACCTAGTGTATGAAATGCTTTAACAAAAGTTCATTTGTAACTCCTAGTCTTTTCATTTACTTACAGAGAGATCAGTTCTCTCTTATGAGAACTCAGAAGGAAGGGCCAGGCAATTGGTTTCTGCTGCAGACTTCCCTTTGGTGGAAAGCATTCATTTGGTGGCCATGGTCAAGTTGAAGGTTACAGAGACCTGACCACAGGAATTTCTTGAGATCCAAGAAAGAAAAAAAAATAAAATAATCTCTCTCATACTGTATAGCATCTTGAACAGACAGAACAAAGTGCTGAGGAGATGCTGGCTTCTCTACAGTTGCATGTGTGTCTGAAGACTAGTTCTGCCTTACAAAACAGCCACTTAAACACAGTCTTTCTCTCTCCCACAGTCCCGCTGATGATAGCCAGTGCTCTGGGGAAAAGGAAAAGGGCCTACTACATTCACTTTTGCCAAGTAGTCTTTCTTCTGGTCTTTTTCAACTACACAAGGTGTTTGGCTCTTCCCAATTGCTCATCCAAAGTCATTTTCTAAGGAGCATTTCAGGAGTACATGCTATTTCATGTTTCTACTGCTCCATCAGCAACAGCAATAAACACACACACATACATGTATATGAATGTATGCATGTTCATATACATATGCACATATATCTTCCACACTAGGATATCCTATTCAATAAGCAAAAGGACATCACAGAATTTTGCCCATGATAATAGGAACGAGACTGATAGTTTCACAGGATAGGCCAGAAATAAAGTCTCTGCTTGGGGCCACTGGCAGCCCCTTGACACACCTACATTATCATGATGTGCTTGAACTTTGACCAAAGAATGAAAAGATTTGTAGCTTGGTCTGACACCGAAGAACATATGAGAAACTGCAGTGCTGTATTCGTGTTCTTTTTCTTTGTAAATATAATGTCTAAAATCAATAAATCAATGAATTCATGGCTTGGGGGGAAATCATATCAGCAGCCAAAGATCTATTTTAAATAAATAACAATATTGTTGTTTAGAGGTAGTCCTGGGAACAGTTCCATCTTTCAAGAAAAAATATCACTGGAAATAAATTATTAGGGCTCTTTGATTATTTTATATGTGATCCTGTAAACAGGTATAATACTAAGAAAAAGAGATTCTAATTGCGCATGGTTTTGTGCTCCACTAATAATGTTCCCTAAACTGAAAAAGCTGTTATGATACAGAAATTGAACTCATGAATTCTTTCTTAAGTCATTGGTCTAGACTCCCTCTGCATAGAAACTCATGCTTCATGCTACCATACATGTAGAAAATCAATTTTGTGCTTAGAAAATAGAGCATTCAGAAGATCATGTGGTCACAAGTAGTTAAAGAGCTAAAAATGCTAGATGTTTCTGAAGGAAAAGAAAAATTTAGTAATTTCTACAGGCTTCAGTTTCAGAGCAAAAAAAAATCACAGCACAGTGAAAGCTTTATCAGACATCCAGACATTCATATTTTCAGTCACTAATTCCATGTTCTAAACTGTGCTTAACATATATTTTCTAACTAACTGGTTTAAAAATGGGATATACACTGCTACCAATGAGAACTGCAATGTAATAATCAATAATAGTGTAACAAGAAATATATCAAAATGTCTGCAGCACTATAGCTGATCGTGTGCCCAGATGGGATCCTTTTCTTCCTCTGAAGTATCTGGTTCAGTGTACCCATTTCAGGCAACATATGCAAACACTTTTGGGAGACAATCAAGGTTTTGTGTTCCTTACTGAACTCATTAAGAGCATTTCAGATAAAAAGGTTGTGTTTTACAGTGCCCAAGTATGGTGTACAACAGGTTTCAGCGAGGAGTTTTCTATGGGTTTTCAGTTTTTCCTTTTTCTTCTTGTCCTTCCCAGTAGTGAGCTCAGTAGGAAGGGCAACTGTACATTGGGAGCCTGGGTGGGTCATGTGTTTCTGAGAGAAGGGAGGAAAGGTGCTTGATACGTAAAACCAGGAGAATTTCCCCAAACGTGTAACTGTGATCACATTATTTAAACCCTTGGAAATAAGAAGACCCATTCCAGGCTGTGAATGAGCACAGATGATGTATGGAGCAGTATGAAAGTAAGGAGTGAGGTCTGATGCAGACTGAGGAAGGCTCATAAACATCAGTAAAACAGCATAAGGATGAGTGAAAAAGACTGAAGTATGAAAAAGGCTATGAGAATCTCTGAAGGTATGACAGGAGGGATTAAAGAATTGTAGCATTGCAAGAGAGAAGAGTGACACTGTCAGCAAAAATTTGTCTGGAGTGACAGCAAGAGTCCAGAAAATGCAGGAAATACCTGGGTCCATAAAGGGGCAAATTTTAACAGCAAGATGATGAGGAAATGGAATATTTTTACACATCTACACAGGAAGAAATCATAATATTTGAAAAAAAGCTATAAGTGTATATGAAGGATGCAGGAGAGTAGACAAAAAAGGTAAATATTTAAATACTCCACGTACCACTGTGAGTAACTAGAAGTTTTGCTACAAGAGATAGCAAAAGAAAAGATGTCAATAATAAGATTGGTTTCAGACATACTCATCTGTACCAAAGTGAATACAGAGAAAATTCAAGAAATTAAACAAGATTAGACTGGACTGTGTCCCTCTTCCAACCTCTGGTAGAGGTAAAAGTGCAACATTAATTTGTTTAACACAGGAACAAGAGAAAACTCTCCATGCCCAGATTCCAGCTCTTCAGCAGCAATAATGTAGTATTAACCTAAACTACAAGATTCTTGTGCCTTGGCACATAGGTAAAACATAGGCTTCTGTCTGTAAGTAGTCAATGATCGAAGAGGCAGAAAATACGAATTTCTGCAGGCATGCAACCTCACTGTCCTGAGAGGCATCTAGCCTGGACTATAGCTGGAGGAAGGGAGGATAATACACTTAACCCAGTTTACTGGTCTGCTTCAGGATGCCAATTCCTGTAATTGCAATTCAAGCTAAGGTGGAAAAAAATAAACCAAATATCATACAATCTTTTTTTCCTTGAAAAAGGCATGATAAAACACAGGTCTTTCCTTACACTGGAGCTGAACATAAGTTTATACTATATTACAGCAATAATAGTGCTGTGTTGTTGCATCAGGTTGCAATGCAGAAGAGCAAAGACAGAGAAAGAGTTAATTGGGAAGCACCTCCTGTGCTCATAGGTACTGTCTGCTCTGATGGCAAAGGCTTTGCAGTGAAAGAAGCCAGAGTAACCTACTGGAGCAGGAAGAGGTTGGTAGCAATTAATGGGGAAGTTTGTTTCTGCTCTGCAGAAAGGCAATTGTCTAGTTAATCCTTTTCCTGCGGGGACTAACAATGGCCTGCCCCCAGCAACACTAGGCTGTTGTGTGACACTTTGCCTTCTCTGGGTTGAGAGACAGCCAAATACCTCATACAGCTCAGCTCACAGCCATACTATTTTAAGACTTCCTCCTCCATGGAATTCCTTTGGTCCTGCTCATTAGATGCCCACTTAAAATATATTTAGGGCAAGGACAGTTCCATGTTTGCTACTACATACTATATTATTTTCCTTCTACTGTTAAAGAAAATATAACATTTCCACTGCTCTGGATCAGAGCAAGGACTTAATTTCTACCTGAACTAAATAAGCAGCAGGTACTAGAGATGCTGTTTTGTTACAGGATAATGAACGTTAACTACAAACCACAGAGGAAGATGAAAAGTCACATTTGATTTTGTAGTTCAGCAAGTATTTGGACTCATTTCGACAGTTTTCTGCGTTTCACAGTTAGTCATTCATGCCACGGAGTTTAAATTATATGAATTAAAAACTGTTTGGCAATCTTCCATTTTGTGGAACTCTGTGGCAGGGCGTCGTTTAAGAAGCTTACGGTCGGACCAGTGCCATGATATGCAGACATGCCTGACAGCTGAATTCAGGCTTTTTCATGTTGTGGCTTATATTTTAATTACTTTGAAGAGTACTGTACTAAAAAGGAAATGCCAGATAGACTGTATCATGGAAGCCAGGGGAATATTGCAAATCATCAGAACCTTCTGAGGTGAAACAACAATTAATGCGGGGAATGTTGGGTGGAGGAAAGATTCAGGGATTATAACAAATTTGGTAATAAAAAAAAGTGTAAACAGCCCCTACTGCATGATCATTGCCTTAGACAATATTGTTTTACCAGAAACCCAAAGGCAAGACTTCTATCTTAATTTCCCTAATACAGATGGTAGGCAAATTATTAGGAATTTCTTCAGAGACCAAAACTTAAAAATCCACCATAGGAGATGCAAAACTTTATGACTGTCCTTTCTTAAATGCTAACATGTCAGGAATCCAATGCAACCAGTCCCTCTGGTTAAAATCAATACTTTTTTCACTTACCAAAACACTAATCTAGTATTTTTATTTTAAAAAAATCAGTGAGGACAAACTTGATTAGCTCTTTGTAGAGAAAAACATCAAGGAAGAACGAAGAGCTAACAGAAAACGTTGCACAGAGAGGACAGATGATACACACAGGAAGCCACTTGTGTTTAGAAAGCTGAATGCACAGAAGAATAATAGTAATATCCTATCTACTCAGCTAGTACCTGCACAAATGGACCATGTCTAGTCCTCTCGCAGATGCTTTGCTCTGAACTGTATGAGAAGAATACTCTATTATTTCCACCACTTATACAACCCAATATCATACAAAATACAATCTAGTATGAGTTTCACAAATTATGAGCCATTCACTGTCCTTGATCTGGGTGAGGAACTCCCATTGATCTCAGGGAGAAATGTGAGCACTAGAAAGCCCTCAAAAATAAACTGCAGATCAATCCTGAAGCGGCAGGAAATGGACTAGATGAATGAATATGCCTGTTCCATCTCTAATTTCTATGATTAAAGTATGTGATCAAAGGCAACACAAGGCCCTAAGTATTACCACATTCAAAGAAGGGACGACGTCCAAGGACTAACACATTTCAGTAAGTGAGATGCAAATGCTTCAGAAATTCCTCCCATCAGTGGCTGCATTTCCCTTGAATTTTGCCAGGTTATTCCGCTATGTAGAGGAAATCAAAGCTTGTTGTATAGACTTTATAATATTAGACAGAGACTGTATCAGGTCTCCCTTCACCAATGCTATTTTTAGAAAAGGGGAATGTAATCTGTATGTCTTTGAAAATAATTCTACTAAGGTTAAATCCAGACACAGGTACTTACTGTTTTAATTATCACTTGCAAAAAAATCTGATATAATGAAAGTTCAAAGTAAATTAAAGGGTCTTATGGGGCAGAAGGAGATATATCATTGATGTAAGAAACACATATAACTAGATTCCAGTCCTTCAGTGAGAATCGTGTGGATCAATGAGCTATGTGGGAATGATTGTCTACCTACATCTTCTCCACTGACTTTTCAACGGCCCGGAGGATTAAGGCCTAGATTGACTTGTGAGGCAACACCATGACATAGTAGCCCCTTCAGTAGACTCATGCCTAGATTTCAGAAAGCAAAGAGTGATTCAGGCCACCTACTAGGGCTTCCAGATCCTCGATTCCTGTGCAATCCCTGAAGGGCAGTTTGTATTTAGGCTACATTCCAGAGGAATATAATCTCATTGGCGCACCCATCTATCCCATTTTTGGATAGGGACGCTGAGTAATGGGTTTTCTGCAAGACTTATCGTGGTCTTGAATTCTGCAAGACTTATCATGGTCTTGAAACCAGATGCCAGAATGGACATTTAAGTCCATTTAGGCATGTTAGTATGTCCAAATACATCTTTGAAGTCTGTAGTTTTGATTCTCTGTGGAATTTGCAGGTAGTTTGTGTTCCTGGTAGTTCCTCATACTGCCACAGACTATCACTTGGAGTGTTCAAAGAAAGGGAAAGGATCAGAGAAAGGAAGGGTGGGTGTTTGGATGTTTTCCTTCTCCTTTCAGATGTCACTGTGAAGTTTATCTCCTTAGGAGCCCACCAAATATTTGCTCTTTCTTGTCTCAAGATTCTAGAGGCCTACTTAAATCCACAAGTTTCTCTCCATGCATGCAGCAATATAGAATTACTGACATGAAAATCCCACTCACGCTGAAATGAGAATAAATTCCTGTGAGGATGTACATTTTTTCCATGCCTAGAATTTTTGTCTGTGTTTCCAAGAATGCACGATCTCTTTTACTTTCCTAACTCTTTTCCTTACACTTTGTAGCTTAATACCACATGGCACAGTCTACCCTTTTGCAAGGAAGAAGAAAATAATAGTATATGCAGTACTGCTATTAACAAAAAATTAATGTTCGCTAATGACATAAATATGTTAGCAATTGTTGAACCAAGGTCCAGAAGAGTAAGCATATAAGGATGGAATTTCTGCTTTTGGACTCATTCTACCATGACTAGTATATTAAGACATATAAATGATAGTTTTGATAAAAACTAGTGGAAAAAGGAATCTCTCCGTTCCACCAACCATTTACAAGAGGTAAGGTCTTTGTGGGGCTCTTGTTTCAGGGGTCTGGTGGTTTGCTATCAATACAGTGTTTGTGTTGCAGTTCATGCAAATTTTGTACAAAAATCCTCCTTGTAAAGACTTTGGGATGATGACCCAATTGGCTAACATAAATTGTGCAAAGGCCACATTCATACTGAATGAATAGCAGGATAACCCTCTGTTTCCCATTTTTTTCTCTACTCCTTCTCCCTCCCTCTCTCCCCTCTTCCAATCCCCACACACTTTTCAGCAAATCACTGAATTATCTCTACTGGCTTTCCTACTGCCACGGTTTTATTATGCTTACAACCATTTTGTGTTCTAGTGCTTGATTAGACACAGAGATTCAGATTAAATACATTGATAACCATCACCCTTGAAGGTATAACTAGGCACAAAGCAAATTGTTTTTTCATGCACATTCTAATAGCTGCTTCATTTTATATGGCACATTCTTGGCTCCAGAAAGCTATCAGAAAAGAGCTCTTACACTGAGGAGGGAGCACATACTGTAGCATTATGCAGCACACTTCAGCAAGTGAACAAGTTCTAACAATAGCACTGCAGAGCGAGGGCTGTTAAAAACGGCTTCTAATTTTACTCAGCTGGAACAATACTGTTCAGATCTTTATTTTTACCCTTCTTTACTCTGGGGACAAGGTGTTAACTCATTCGAAGGGTATGGCCCTTTGAGTCCGCACCGCAAAACAACCACAAGACAATTGGTCTTTGTGTTTGCCTCTCTTTACCATGAGTTACTCAAATCTTCAATTAACTAAACAGAGAAGTGGCAATCATGTCACTGTGAGACACTGGAGACTTGCAGTCAATAATCCCCAGGAAGCAGACAGGCAACTTTGGCCAACTAAATCTTAACACAGGATTGCATGTAATTTTCTAAACAGATATTTCAGATTCTTCAGGATGCTGTTTCTGGATATATTTTGGCTTTAACTTCACTTATTTTTACAATCTTCATAGTTTCTATTCCCCAAATAAAAATATCATGCTCATTAGACAACTCTTCCTTTTAGGAATTTTAATACAATTTCACTTCCATTTATTCTAACAGATATTGACTGACCCTTTTGAAATATGTTGTGCAGACTTGGCATGAGCATTTTGATCTATTTATAAAACAGAGAAAGTAATCAGAAATTTTAGAAATGTAGGAATAGACTTTGTATAAGACATGACAATTTACAAAACCAAGAATTACCCTGCAAGAGAAGATTATTTTACTAATATCTACTGTCAGTTCAGGGGGGGAACTTGTGATAGAAAAGCATTGATGATACAGAAAGGCATAACGGTAAACAGTAAAGAATCACTGAAGTTCAACTATGGAAAGAATTGTGACAAGAAAAATGAAAATAACTGGACAGTGAGGCTATTTTGAGAAAAATGAATTTTAGGGTGATTTTTTAATATTCTTTTATGCAATTAAAACTTAATTGGAAAATTTTGAAATTAACATGAAGTTTTATTAAAAAATATTTAAAATACTAACATGAAGTGCTTCTTTGATGCAAACTTTTTTCTGATTGCCAGCTCTGACACTTCTAAGATTTCAATTTTTTGGCCTTAGATCACCTGGGAAGTAATCCCTTTTCCTGATGAACTTCAGTAACTGAAATAATCTTCAGAAAATAAAAGCAAAGCATGTTCATTGAAAAAAAATCTATTTTTATTCCATTTCAAGCCATTTCCACATGAGTACCATGATCTCAGTTTAGTGCTTTTAACTTTACCAATATCTACCACCATAAGAGAGCACTGGGGAAACGGTTAAATTTCAAGTATAATAAAAAAGTGTCAGCTTTGGTCTCACACAAAATACCATCAAACTCTGGCTGAAGACTTGGTTCAGGTGATGTCTCATTCATGAAGCAGATGAACTTGTATTTTAACTGTCATCTCCTTGAGTGTCCGAGCTGTTGCCCTTGTGTGTAAACTGGTCCCTTAGCTTTCAGTTTGCTGCTGCCTCTCTTTGTACGGAAAATTTGTGTGGTCTGTATTAACTCTGAGGTCTTCCAGGTGTTCCTTCTGATTTATCATGTTTTGCAAGAAGAATGGCCTGTTAATTGGTATCTTACTCTCCATTGCAGAAGTGACCTAATTTGGCTGATCAGTGAAAGCAGACTAGAAAGAATCAAATAGCGCCATCACACAGCATTTTGTGTCCTTTGGTCATGCATCTGTCCTGCTCTTGGTAACTACTGACAGTCTCCTAGAGGGAAACTGGATACATGCCATATGACCAAACAGACATTCTTTTTCTCTATCTGATATCAGATAGGGATATAACCTCCTTCCATCGTGTAACTTCTTATGATGACAAACCAGTTGCCCATTATTGGTTCTGCAATCCTTTGTCAGTCTCTCCTGTCCTCTCTCCCCACTAAAAGTATGTGGCTAAAAGGGGATCTCTCATCAGAGAACATTTCTTTCTCTTTCTCTCTCATCATTGCCTTCACTTTCTGCCTTGCCCATGTGATCCAAGGAGATTGAAATAAATTACAACAACAACAACAAAAATAAACATGTATCATATTTTTTTCTCATAACAAGCCTGCAGTCGTCTTTGACCTCTATGAATTTCCACTGAATCAAATGCACTGCAGTTCTGCCCTAAGCCTTGCCATGTCATTCATTGTCAGGCTCATTCAATAAGCCTAAGATCATGAGACTTCACAGGTCAGGCTCAAAGAGAGGCTGGAAAGTCCAAAACTAGCATCCTTCTTGTCTGCCCTAACAGAGAAAGTGAAAATTAAATGGGCATAGAAACCAAATTCCCTCTCATCCCTAGAAGCTTATTACAAAGAGGTCAGGATGAAGGGAAGTCATGGTGTAGCTCTTTCTGTTATGTGGTTGAAGACTTGAATCGGGAGGTGTGTCACTCCAGCACTTTTCAGAAATAGTAAACTACTTTGAGAGCAAATATACTTTCTATACTTTCTATGGCAGGAAAAATTGAAGGAATCTAGCACTGTATTTTGGTTTGGCACATCACCATTACACTGTAGACAAGCTGTAGGGGATGGACAGTGAAGTCCATCTTTTGCAGACAATAGTTAGGTGATTGACTAGAAATGATTACACAGATTGGCTGAAGTTCTAATGAAGGATAAAGAAGAGGAGCCCAACAGTCATGTAATATGCACTGAATGGCATCTGCAGCCACTTGCTGTAATGATTTTCGAACCATGATAAGTCAAAGTTCAGAAGAGGAAAAACATTTATAACCAGCATCTAGAATAATGGAAAGTTCATACTTGTCTGTCTCCATTTTCCTGAACCAATATCATCCCTGTGCTTCTGCTTTCTCAGTTAAGATGACTGTCATGTGATGGGACTATTTCATGTATTGGTGATGTATATCAGCAGGACTTCAATCGGCAGAGCAGTGGAGAGACGAGATGGATATTAGCTTTGAGCTAGTTTTGAGATACAATGATGAAGTCTGCTCACACTCTCAAAACAGTGGATTAGGGGTGAGTGTGTTGTTTAAATCAATACAACATGCTGGCATTTAGTTTCTAAAACTAACGAAAAATATATGCTCAGATTTAATTCATAAAATCCTGGACCTATTGACTTCTGAGGTTCTCCAAAGTACATTTCCCTAACAAGAACTTTAAAATGTTGTAAAATGGAAGAAGAGCCAGATAAGCTCCAAGAGTCTGATTTATTTTTTCACTGCTGTTTTTCCATTATGGTTGTTTTTCTTAACCCAGTAATCCTAAAAATAATCCAAGGTTTAATCTTTATGTTACAATTTGTTTATGAGAAGATGATGTCTGATGGCTAACATTTTAGCCACAAGAAAGAACTAAATCTCACAGAGCAGAAATTTGAAATGAGAAAACCCACGGGTCCTGCTCCTTTTTCATAAGTGGATTCTCTTTGTAAACAGCTTTATTCTCTTTTTTCTCTTAGTATAATTTCTACTTTTCCCACCCAGGCAGATTACTTTCCATGGCCCAGAATGACATTACTTCTTCCAAGAAAATGTAGGCTTGGAAAATGAGACATTGTCATTATAAATTTATCAAGAACAATGTTCCAGGGAGCATCTGCAAATTTGATCCAGGGCAAAATGGTCATTTCCTCTCATAAACATAGAAGAAATGGCAATATCCCGAATCTGTTCTTCTGTGAAAATTCAGTCTTTTTTCACTAATGTGTTCTGCGTACTAAAATTAGGCCTCACTCTGCCAATGTCAAGATGTATCATTGCATCTGTCAATGGCATTATAAGGCAACGTGAATATCCAGAACAGTCAGCAGAAAAGAGTGTGAAACTCGATAGCAGTGGCACAACGGAGAACTGAGAACTGTGTCCAGACCCAGAATCACTATTAGCGAAATCCCAGTTGTTGCCTCCATTAGTCTTCTTGTCTTCTCTCCTTTCTGCTTTACATGTCACCTTGAAGCAGTAGTTACTCCAACAAATGCAATAAAACAATATTGGTTTCAAAATCAGTCTGAGAGGAGAATCAGACCTTAGTCTTCAAAAGTAGGTCAAGGACTCTGTTTGTAAATACAGGAAAATGTTGGAGCTGGCAGGCCATAAGTAGCAAATGGGCACAACCAGTCAGTGATACCAACCAGTGGCATTCAGCCATTCCCCAAAAGAAAGGTGCTTTCAGAGTCTGGGCCCCAGAAGAGGAAATGAGCAGTCATATCTCTGGACACCCAAAATAAACCTTCTTCATTAGATTGCACTTACATGCACTTGATTTTTCACTAGAGTTAATTTTCCATTACCTTATTTTCCTTGTAGGCTGAGGAAGAAAAGACAGATTGAGTATTTTGGCACTTTAGAAGAAAAAAGTAGTGAATATGCAGCATGAAGGGGCTCAGGGGTTTGATTCCTGTTCCCTTCTGTAGATATAAGAAAAACAAAATAATGCAAGCTTGACTCAAGCAAGTGAATAAATGAATTTGCAAGGAATAATCTAATTTGTGTCTTGGACTGCCTGCAATTATGAATGTTTATTAACTAGTCTGTCTGGCTTTTGAAGGGGAAGAGTGCAGGAATCCCTGGGGCAACTCAACTCAAACAGAATTATCAGTTTAAAAAAAAAAAAAAAGCCCAAGCAGAATGCTAAACAGTATGAAACTTCCAGTGTTACTGGTGGGCTTAACATGGTCTGAACTGAGCAGGACTTATATGCAGAGTGGTCCTGTTGACTGCTCAGGAGCCACTAGCATGAGTAAGGGGATATCAGGAATGACTGGATGCTCTGTCCTGCTGAGATAAAAAACAGGTGGCCAAAGCCCAATCCAGCAGCAGACGAAAGCATGTGAGTATACTTACTGACTTCAAAGGCACAGCCCACATGTTTAATGTTAAGGATGTGCTAAAGTCTTTTGCTGAACTGGAGCCCATGATATTTCTGAGGTCTTCACTCCCAATGACTTTGGGATAGCTGATGCAGCATGTTAAGTCTGTATTTCCCCAAAAGATAGCATCAAGATTTTCTCCTGTTGTTTTGGTAAAAATATAACAATATCTTATAAAATAGTTTCTTTTACAAAGTCAGGCAGCCAGTTTTAGGAAGAAACTTGTCCACAAACAGTCTTTTAAAATAAAAATAAAAAACCACACTAAAAGATTTATTTCTGTGGTGCCAGTATGTTACAGATAGGTTCATTAATGCCCATATCTCACACACTAATGCTCGAGATGCTGGATTCAACAATAAAATGAACAGCTATAGCAGACACAGCTTTTTAATCTTTTCACTCCAAGATATTTTTTAGTAGCTAACAGCTTGCATAGACTCCATGCACGCAGCACTGTGCATGTTTATTTGAGTGCACAACCACTCAGTATGTGCAAGCCACATGGTTGCACAAACCAGAAGATAGCTGGGCAAGTGGTGATTTGTACATATAAATATCCCAATTACAGGCCAGTCTTGGCAGGAATACCTACAGCTGTAGACAGTTACAGTTAGTGCATTTGAATGTAGACCTTGGTCTTCCCTTTTTGAAAATATAGGAATGTAGGATGAGAGGGGAACTCCTGGAGCTCTGAATCTATTTCTTGCAATCTTAGACAATGTAGTCCCTTCCTGAGCTGATTGAGCTCTTTATTGAACTACACTAGTCCTCTTTTTTTTACCCCTGCTATTGCTTTTTGATAAGAAACTCATTCTGATTTCCAGTCTGGAAGTATTCATGTCCAGTTTGAAAACAATTACTCCTGTGCTAGCATTGTCCTTTGCCTTAATGAGCTCTTCTGTCTTCCTAGGGTTTCCTTCTTTCATGTGTATGTATACAGAAAAAATAATTCATCTCCCCTCTCAATCTTTTCTCTTTATGAACTAATTAGATTCATATTTTTTCACCTGTGCAGGCACAGCCCTTAGACAGGTGTGGTGCTCAGACTGCATCACCAGAGGAACAATTCAGGCTGGCAGAGTGATTTAGTGACACACCTGTGAGTCAACATTTCTGCCCAGCTTTCCCTGTGCTGAAAGTCAGTAGTCATCTGGCTTATGCTCTTTCCAGCAGTCATTGGCTCCTGGCTGTTAAAAGTACTGCTTTATAATGAGTGGAAAAAGTAGCCCTTTAAGACAAAGATTTCATCTAAAAAGAGAATCCAGCTTTTAGAAATTGGACTATAATTTATTCTAACAATGTAATTCCTGCTCTTTAGTATGAACAGAGCACTTCACAGTGTTTGCCTGGGATGTCATTAGACAGTAGTCTCCTGCTGCTGCCAGCACTTTACACTATGTCTACTGTTCTACATATGCCTTTCATGCCTGACCATTGAGTATGTTTCCTGGCTCATCTCTGGAAGACCTACATTTTCATTTAAGCCTGCATGCTTATCCTAAATCCAACAGTATGATTGCTTGCTTCCCAGCACTCTAGAATGTGTGTTGCACACAAAAGTCACTACTCACCATGCAGTAAGTAACATCCTGTGGTCTTTTATTATGAAGCGATTAATGCTGGAGTTATGAGTCATTTCACTGTTTCTAGCACATTTGTTTCAGCTGCCTGAAGTGTCTCATGAGGAATGGAAAGGTACTGTAACATACTCAGGGATTTTATCTCCTGTTCCAGGGTCCCAGCTGCTCTATGTTCACAATAGGATATACTGCATATGTGTATGTCAACCCTAGAAATGCTTATAAAGATTACTATTTCCTTCATGATCAATGCAGGTTCAACTATGTAGGATAATTGTTCTGATGTATTTAGTATCAGCTTATTCATATGGTTTTCTAACGGACTGTGGTGATATCACATGGTCATGTTGCACCCAAAGGTGAAGTAATTGAAATTCTTAATTCCAAAAGCTCAGCCATTTCATCCTTTCCAGTACGAACATACCTGTTTCTCTGTGTATCAGAGTTCCTGTGACAATTTCTGTGGCCTGATTCCTTTACTTCTTCTCATAGCTCACCTTCTAAGACCCCACATGAGCTGTGTCCATACAACACCTTACCTTGCTCTAAAAGGTGCCTAAATTCATCTTGTGCCCACATGCACAAAGACCCTTGTTTCTGCAATGGTAGAGACAGGCATTTGAAAGTCTAGCCCTGCAGGAATACTGGGAAGCTTTCAATATCAGAGTCCAAGCCTTCCCTCCTTCTAGTGCCAGGTGCACTTAAAAATTAATCAAGACACAAATCCTGAACAAGGGCATCACCATGCTTTGTTCATGTGTGAGCCACTCAGCCAGACACATCTGTTTTTCACTTACACCTGCCCAGTCCGCTTTATCTCCAGTCTGGGTTGGCACAGAAAAAAAAGAACAGCCTCACATTACCTGAAACAATCTTGTTGAGCCTACTTTTTTTTTCTAAAGACTGTTACTTTTATAGACTTATGATATATAGTTGATCTTCCCTAAATTTCAAAAACAGAAGACTTGTAGTAATTTACTGCAGACATTTAAGGGAGAGGGAAGTAGACTGCTGACACTAGAGTATCACTTGGATGGGTTTTGCTTTGGGCATAAATTTGTGGTGCTTGGGCCCAAGGAACAATCTCAGTTGTTTAAAGGTGTGTCCATGTGGACATAGCCACCATAGTTCCAGGGCTGCTCTGCTTGTTAGTACTTAAAGCCTGATACATCATTTACATTTTTCTTTACTCCTTCAAATGCCTGTTTCTTGGTATCTCACCATACGCCCACTATGTGCTAACTGTCTCAAGAGTTCACAGACTTCTGATAAGCATGTGCAGAATCTAGAAAGATAAGTTAGGCATCCCTATAAATCACTGAACTTCTTCCCACCCTTTAGTTCCTAAACACTCTACATTTTTCGGAGCGCAGCTGGAGTCTCTCAAAAGTCAACAGATGTCTAGCATAAGAAGCATGAGTTTTCTTGCCAGTTCTCTGTGCTTGTTTCAACAGGTGTATTGTTGCACCTTTGCAGGACTGACAGTTCCTTCTGCCCAGTCTTCACTGGAGCTAATGAAACTCTCTGTATTCTCACTGTCTACATGTCTAACATGTTTCTATCTTCAGTTCACTGTGAAGCATCCTCCTCTACCTCCTCTAATACATGCTTTCTTTGGCTTTGGGTGAAAACCAGGGTGACTGTTGTCCTTCCTTTTTCACGTTGAGGATATTTTGGTGTTGGACTGGAGCACAGTCCAACAAAGTCCACAAAGATTTGCAGTTCCCTAGTTTTCTACATGGGAAGTCACACATGTCATGCTTGTGTGACAGCTAATCAAAAATATTTTTCTAATTATGATTATTGCCTAAGATCAAGCGACAAACATTCACACACAGTGCTAGAGGATCATGCCCCAGGAATCCTATTTCTTAGAGAAAGAGGTAGGTAAGACAAAGGCATTCAGTACAACAGCAGAGAGAATAGGAAGTACCAGTAGTTTCAGTACCTTTATTTTTCTCAGAATACAAATCCATACCACCTGGTCACCTCTTTACTACCTGACAGTGGTCTTTCATAGTGCTGTTCAGTGGGGATATGTTGACTGAAAAGACAAGGGGTGAGTGAGAAGGATAGAGCAAGACCATCCTTGTGAATCTCAGATGGAGAAACCGGAGAAAGAGGAAGAGAAAATTTTTGACCTAACAACCTCTCTGCACAGAGCTGAGCCCTGTCAAAAGTTCATCTACCTGCAATAATTTGGTGACATTTTTTGCATTTTTTTCCTTTTCCACGTGGCCAGCAGTGAGGAGAAGACCCAGCCTAACAGTAACATTCCCAAGTGGAAAGGTAGGAGCAAGAGTATGTTTTCACAATTGCTATTATCAAGCAAGTGCTAGAGAATATATTCTCAGCTGGGTTCCATCATTTGTCCTAGCACAGGGTCCCTGCTCTAGCTCAGTGCTCCTAAGAGCTCCAGTCTCTAGTTTCATGAGTTTCTCATTAATGGCCTATGCTTGCCTATGAACTCAGGATATTTTTGTTGTATGCTGCATGCACTTGGTCACATTTCCCCAGTCTAATACTGCCATTTACCATTGCCATTGGGATTATATTGGGCTTGGCTATATAATATATCTGAAATCAAAAAGATTTCTAGCCATCAAAGGAAAGAGAGCACAACCTAAGAAATTTTAGAGCAAGCACCAATGAATTTATGAGCAGGATCACATGCAGTTGTCAGCAATATCGGGATCCCAGGCTCAGACCAGAGTTGGATGTTAGTCTAACAGCATGGTTGCAAGACTCATTTTCCCAACAAAGCAGGGTGGCTGCATCCAGACTGCTTATTCAGAAAGATCTCTGCTTTGTGCTATCCCCTAACTCACATGCAGAGATTATATGGAAAATGTTTATTGATATTGCTAGAGCAATAGCAGAGACCATGCAAACAACTGAATTGTTGAACAATCATCAGCCACTGCTCAAGGCCTGACCTTGTTT
The DNA here is from genome assembly GCF_047716275.1 of Strix uralensis. Lineage (NCBI taxonomy): Eukaryota > Metazoa > Chordata > Aves > Strigiformes > Strigidae > Strix > Strix uralensis. The sequence continues at coordinate 129,126,780 of NC_133972.1, read as the reverse complement.
TGTTCACTGGTATAGATGTAGCCTACAGCACTCAGAGAAATCTGTTCACTTTGGCATCGATGTAGCCCTGTTGTCAGCAGAATAAGCATTTATCTTTTTTTGGCATTCATATTCCTTCCTTTTTTTTCAGGTTGCAGCTAGGTTTCTCTCAACTTCATAAAGTTTGAGGACATAGTGCTTGTCAGCCATCACCTTAAGGTGGCTCTGAATTCTGAGTATCCATTATGGCATCTCTGTGTGACTTGTTTTATTCCACTGTTTCATTTCTAACTCCTCTCCTCAACTCTTTACAGAGACTATGAACTCTTCCACGGATGCAAAGTTTTATTTGGAAACTCATCAGTCCTGACATCTGTCCCTCTTATATTTTTTTCTGTTAAGTAGGTGCTGCTTTGTTTGAATTCATGATCCAGTGTCTTCTTTTTTACCAACCTCAGGACACCACAGGAGGCAATAATGCAAAAAAAGCCCATGTTCTTTAAGTGGTTCTTTATTAACAAAGCTAGTTTCAGAGATATTGCACTTGCAGACCACCAGCTATGCAAAGGCTGCCTTCCTCATGCTCCTGTCAAGCTCTTCCTCCTTACAACCTGTACTCCTCAGACTTGATATTAGGAAGCATTTCTTTACATAATGCATGGTCAAACATGGGAACAGGCTTCCTAGAGAGGAAGTCAATGCCTCAAGCCTGTCAGTGTATGAGGCATTTGGACAATGCCCTTAATAATATGCTTTAACCTTTGGTGAACCCTGAAGTGGTCAGACAGTTGGACTAGATGATCATTGTAGGTCCCTTCTAACTGAAATATTCTATTCTATTCTATTCTATTCTATTCTATTCTATTCTATTCTATTCTATTCTATTCTATTCTATTCTACTCTACTCTACTCTACTCTATTCTATTCTATTCTACTCCACTCTATTCTATTCTATTCTACTCTACTCTATTTCATTCTTTCCTTCAGGTTCAGTGTAGGTTGTTGTAGGAAGGAAGTCTTCACTTAAGCTATTCTCCCACCCACTTTCCTCTGAGGTAGGAGTAAGCAGGCATAAAGTCCTAGCTATTCTTTCACCCCAGCTACTTCAGGTAAGCTGCAAAGAGGAAAGGGATCCTTGCTCCATCCCTCTCAGACATGCATAGTCTAGGTCACAACCTAGGGAAAGTTCCTTAGGTACCAGCCTTTAAAGAATATCACAGAACATCCATTGATGAAGAAAGACATCTGCATCCTCTGGATTATGTAAAACAAACATCTGGCAACCATGGCTTCCTCTAAGCTTTGCTGTTGTATGTAGTAAATGGAAGTCCCAGATCCCACAACTGTCATTTGGCTCCAGCAAGCACTATGACTCCTCTTTTGTGAGAAATGAAGAATAATCTGGCTAAATCCCAGTTTCAGAGCTAGTGAACACCAAAGGTCCAGTCCCTCCTGCTGTTGTTAAAAGCTGGCTCCCCACTTCCAGGGATTAGCAAACTATGCGGACATTCTTAGGAACTGAAAAATCAACAGACTTCTACTTTGCAAGCTCCCAACAGAAATGTATAGAGCTGTTCCCCATTTCACTGCCACAACCAACAATTTTCAAAGCCCTGGAGCAACAATGATGTCAATATCAAGTGGACTTTTGATTCTCATCTTTTGAATCTTGCTGCATCTCAAGTGAACACGTGGAATCTTCAGCAAACTCTGGTCTAAATTATTTCTAAGCAAATAAATACACAAACATGCTACAGTAACAAGCCAAATCCAGAGACCTAGCACCCAATAAAAACAATGAAAAAAGCATCAGTGTCTGCAATAGCTTTCTGGAGTCCCAGCACATCCTCAGAGAAGGCTATGTCTCTGCCTCACTCTGTATCCCCATAATCAATCCCACACCAGAAGTCCCCATTGAGCCTGTAACAATACACACTGTATATACTGCCCTTCTATTGTCTCTTTTATCTTTGCCTAAGGAAAATACACTGATTCTGCTGACAGTAAAGGCTCAGTAGCTGCGGAGCTGAAAACTACATTTTTCTCCAACTCAAACAAAACTAAGTTAAAAGGGAGGGAAAACACACGGGGGAACAGTGTGTGTATCTCAGTAGAGCTATATCCTTTCTCACCTCAGCTGTGCTCTGAGAGATGAAAACAGAGGTAATGCAGGCAATTGCTACATACCCACTTTTAAAAGTGGGGCTACAGAGCCCTTCTGAATTTTTTTTTTCCAGCTCTATATGTAACCCATATGTAACCCCCAAAATGAAACATGTATCTCTACTTTCCAGAAGAGAAATAAAGTCTTATCTACCTTATTACCTCAGGTTCCCTTAAACCTCAAGAGGAAACTTTCTGTTTTCTCCTTTTAATTTTCAGATTTAGTAGCCTTCAGGCAGAAAGAGCCCATGGTATCCATCTGAGGTCAGGAGTGAGACCTCTCAATAATTGGGCTTTGGCTTCAAGAACCCACCTTCTACTAAAACAGCTATCACTGCTGGTCTCTGAATTTTCTACCTAAAATCATCCTGTCTGTACCTTTCCCAATGTACATACTCACCTTCCCTCACTAGACTTCAAGAAAACTTTAATCAATATCATTATTTGGTCACATTTATATGTCTATATAATCAATGGTGCTAACAAAATGAACACAACTGTGGTAGAAATATCTGCTCTTACTAAAGAGCAGAGTAAGTGAAATGCAGTAACTGAGGTAGTTAATAGGGTCATTAGTGGAGGTAGTGTTGGTTTTGCTTACTATACAAGTCTGCCTTTGACATTTCTTAGTGCACAGTCTGTCTTTTAAGATCAAATTTAGTGATCTACTTTAACAATGACAATAAAGACCCTGTTACCACTGTTGAATCAACGGGCTTTGCACTGTACGTACAGCACAAAATACATGCATAAGCCTGGCAGCTGCTAAACTCATTGATATATAACACCAGTCCCAAAATAGTGATATTTCACTTTTGGAGCTTTATAAATTGTTAAAGAAATAAAATCTGCCTTTGGGAAATAATGTTTCTTTATGTATCATCATACCCATTCCCTCCCTCCTCGCCTCCCTTCAAGATTAAAACAAATAGTGTTGAAGGCATAAATCATCCCTATTGGCACTGGAAATCCCTCAGAGATCTTCCTTCTGTGCCATTTCAGTAGACAGAAAGTCTAATGTACAGAGAGGCAATGTTGCTTTATTTTTAAGTAGAGAGTCAGAAAAACATGTCTCTCCTTGATCTCTTCAATGTACATCAATATTTCTTCAGTCATATTAAAGACATTGCACATGCTCCAAGTGGTTTCAAGAAAAGTCACTGAGAAATGAAACATGCCTGGGAATTTTAGCTATCATTGTCTTGTGTGGAGAGGCGCATCTTGAAACACCATTTAAACACTGTAGGCAATGCCAGTAATAGGACTGGACCAGTCACTCTCTCCTGAAATGTGTATGGTTTTGAAAACTCATTTGCAGAAATTCAACCTCCATTGCTTGTTTTCCACTGAGCACAGAATCACCCAATGTATAACTGGATAGGTGATAATCCAAGAATTGGATTTGTACCATGAAAATTCATGTTGATAATTTCAGTAGTTTATTTAACATTGGTTTTTTGCTATTATTCCTGAGGGTAAACTCCTTTCCTAGAAATTGCTCCTGGTTTCTCAAACATTGATCAAGCATTTCTGAAACATCCACCCACTTTCATTTTTCAGTAACATGAACTGTCTCTTTTTCACCCACCCATCATTTCTTAACCTCATTTCCTTTGCTTTCATTTCAAGAAATAGAGGGAAGAACTTAAAGGTTTTCTCAGAGCTTCTGAGCTTGGCAAACATGCACTTTACATTAGAATTTCCATCAGTTACAGCAAATTCATAACCGAAAAGAAACAGCCTTCTCTCTTCCCTTTTTTTTTTTTCTCATTGAGGGAAAAAAAACTAAAACCAAAACAAAAAAACCTAGGACAAAACTAACAATTTCTAATAAGAGATCAGAAAGTTACTTTACTCATAAAAGCAAGTAAGTAAAATAACTGTTTGTAGGCTGCATTTTTTCACTTGTAACGCTGCAGTGCAATCAAAGCAGAAGAATTCCCAGCCATGTTATCTTCCTTTCCACCACAGTTGTTATCCTCGATGGACGGTCACTGTTAGAGGAAACACTGAATGGTACAGAGCCACTTTGGCAGCCACTGCAACATTTGAAACACCCCTAGGCACCCTCAGGCAAAGGTATAAACACTATAACTGATAGGAGTCTGAGTCCTTGGATCCTCCTTGTTTAACTGAGCACTTGGAGAGCCTGTCAGTAACGGTGGCATTACTGTATGTGTGTAGTTAAGAGCATGGAAGTATTTTTGCAGCATTGGGACTTAAGAGGGGAAAAGATACCCTGCTTTATCACAGTAAATTATATCACTTTGATCTTAGGCATATTTAAGCCTTTGAAGGCCTTCTCTACTAATCTCCAGTTTAATAGGCATGAGCTGGATTCCCATTTCTGCGTAAGACAGTGTAAGCACAGTCTCTTCAGAGTAGGGCTGAGAGTCTGTGAGACCCTGGGAAGGGATTTAGGACCTCTGCTGTTGTATACATATTTTATCCTCCAACTGAGCATCTTTAACAAGTGCTCAATCCACACACAGACACGTCCCAAGCCTGTTCTGCCTCTGAACAACACCCTTCCTGACTGCTGACATAGGTACCTTTAAATAATTTTTGCTGAGCCATTCAAGCTCTGGTTTAGTCTGCACTTGCCCCCATATTGAATCAGCATCTGCTGCCATCATATAATACAGGTACAGATCTCATCCAAATGAGGCTGATCATATCACATCATCTGGCCTGGCATTTGTCTGTCACGCTCGGGCAGGGAATGTGATACCAAGCTGACAAAAAGCAGCACACGGCCCTGCCTGGAGAGCCCCTTTGTTCATCTAAGCCTCCCCTGCTGCTTTTGTAACTCCAAATGGATTTCTGATTCCCTATCTCTTGGACTTTTCAAGCCAAATGGTTTGGTCAGATCACAAGACAGCAGGTGCTGCTCCGCTCAACATTTGCACCTTCAAATCCAAACACACCTCTCCCTACCGACCCTTAAAATCAATCAAACGGACTTATCAGTTTGTTTTAAGCTTTGATGTTTGTCTGGGGTTTGTTTATCTAGCAGTTTATTCCTGGGAGTATGTTCTTGACATCTTGGAGTAGGTGGTAATTAGCAACAAGGAAGAAGGGCTGAGATAAGAAGTGGAATTTGAAAGTGGTGATACTTGGGGAGGCAGCTGCGCCACGTCCCCTCCTGCTTTCGTCTCCACCACTGAGGCGAGCTAGAGACAGCAAAGGGATGAAGAGCAGCCACCCTGCCCTTTCAACAAACACCAGCCAGCCGTGTTGTGCTGCCCGGTGTGGTCATCTGCAGAAAAAAGCCCACGAGGAGCCTGCTTCGGCCCCCTGTCGTGTCACCGCCACCTCTGCTTCACCAGCACTCATTAGGCCTGCCTCTGAAGAGCCCTTTTGCTTGAACGAACTTTCTACCTGTTGGTTTTGACACAAGAGCAATTTGCTTAAAAGAAGACGTGAGGATCAGGTCTTGCCATCGCATGACATCCTATATATCTGGTGTCTAAGTGGTATACAGAGCAAAGACAACTCATTTTATTCTATAATAGGAAGAACAAATGCTGCTGTGTCTCTGCATTTAAGGCATTCAGTACACACACAGAGAGGGGTTTATGCATGGATGTGGCATAAATAAGCACACACATACCCACACACTCTATGGACTGCCTGGTGTATTCATACACACACATACAGAGAGAGGCAAAGAACAGTGAGAGAGCAGAGTAAAAGTTTTTGCTCCAAACAGCCTTGGACTTAACACATGTTTGAAATATGAAGCCAAGCCTGGACCTGAATTTTGCAGATGGCCCCTATCTTTATAACCTTCCCAACAGAATTCCATACAATAATGTAAGCTTTTAATTGCATTTTTGAGTACATAACATGGAAGCAAAAGCATACTAACCTACTCCCACGCTGCGTAGCTTGCAAAAGGACCCACATAAGTACACATTGCGTGCTCAGGAGAGGAAGGGACTCTTGTAACTAGGATGTGCCTGAAGTGCCCTAAAGGGCACAGAAAGAGACTTATTCTCTGTACTGGCTTGTGGAGCAAAGCCAGAGGGCAGAGAATAGTATAAAACAGGAGGTTTTTAGAGGCTAGCTGAAATAAAAAGTCTCCCGGTCTGAACTGGGCCACAAAATTATTTTCTCAGTTCATTGAGTGAACCCTACTAGCTAAAAACAAGCCAAATATGTTTTGGGTCAACTCAGCTCAAGATTTAGCTTATAAGCAGGCAAGACCAGGATTTCATGTAGAACAACCAAATCATGATCAACCCCCACTCGCACTCCCCTGTTTCCAGGGTGGGGGCTAGTACTTTTAAGTCTACATTTTTGTTATGATTATTACATTTCTCAAGGCTCCAAAACACTGATTTTTTTTAAAAAAAAAAAAAAGATGAAGAAGCAGCGTTTACCAGAAAGGCTTTGGTTTGTAGGGGTTTTTTGTTTGGTTGGTTTTGGGTGTTTTGTTGTGTTTTTTTCCCAGGGGAAAATGGTGCATTGAAATTAACCTGAATATCTACATGAACAAAAATCTTCTGCCTTTCTCAAGAACAGGCTCTGGGCAAACTATTTCACCCAGCTGTACTCCAGAGGATCCTTGAGGGAGGGTGCAAGCTCACTTGGCAAGGCACTCTCTGTTCAAGTAGTAGATGACTTCACTCTCATTATGCACATAATCTTTTCCTACATAGTGTACATCAAACCAAAATTATATTGCATGTGTTAAGCTTGTAAGTGCACAATTTTATAATGATCACATTGCTTGTGTCCCAAGGACATTATAAAGGGGATATTTCTGCCACTGCTTATGATTCTGTACATTGCCAATAAGCAGCAGGGTTTTAGCTGCATACAGAGGAGGGCTGTAGCTGCATTCATTAAGAAGACAGTACTTAATAAAATCCAGCCTCAACTTTGAGGTTGCCCTTAAACTAAAAGCCTTTTATGCCAATTTTTTCTCAATGCCAGCATCTCCATTTACAAGTGACAAGTCACCATTGCTAAATATCATTTGCAATCACAATTTGGATTGAAATGGTGCTTCCAAAGCACTGCAAATACCTGTCATTCATTATATATTGTGTTACAAACATTTGTTTCTAATGGAGCTGTCTTTTCCTGTTGGCATTAATTTACCATGCAGGCATCAGAGTATTAAGATACAGTTCTGTCACACATGTAGGAAGACAGTATGACAATGCAAAGTGCATGATCCTGAGACTATTAAGCCGTTTTTTTTTACTCTATCAGACACCAAACATTGTAAAAAATAAACAAAACAAAGCAAAAAATAAGCCTCAGTGACACCAGGCATTTGCATTCTGTATATCCTTTATAACATATACACATAGGCTTTCTGTTCTGTTTTGTTCTATACAAAACTCAGCAATGTTTTCCACTTTCTGTTCCAATGTTTGGTGTCAACAGAAGTTTAGGATCTAGTTCTGGTCCCCACTGAAGTCATGGGAATCTTTTACTTGATGTTAATGGGAATTGGATCAGGCCAGTAATTGGAGACACTGAAAAGAATCCCAGATGCTGCATAACAAATGAACTATCAACTGAGGTATTCCCTCTGCTCTGGGAAGCTGCCACTGGGAATTGCTGCTACCTTTCTGTGGAAATGCTGCAAAGAAACGGATGTCAGATGTCAAAGCTGCCAGCCCCACAGAGAGTTTTGGTGACACAGAAAATTCTTTAAAATCTAAACAAAAAAAGCGCACCAAGTGAAAGAGCTAACTATTTGGGCTTTTCCTGGGGAATAGAGACACTTGAAAACAGAAACTCATGCTGCTAATATTTGGGAATCTGTTCTTTGATAGAGCAGGTTAACACAGTTTGCATCTGGTTCCCTGAAAAATGGTGTGAGACAGAATTCTTCAGCTCTTCATGTGTCAAATTTGAAGCAAATCAAAGCAGGTTGGTAATTTTATTTTCATTTCTTTACTCATTACTAAGATCCCATATTCTTTGCCTAGCAGTTTCCACACCTGATCATCTTTGGAAGCTGCAAACGTACTTTGTATACCCTTTTGCCTTCTTCCCCAAACTTTGCAAAGGGTCCAAGCATTCTGCTGTAATGTGTGGCATTCACCTCCTGCTAGCATTAAAAAGGTGCATCCACCTCAGATCCTGTCACAGCGTTGATGTGCAGAGGCAGAACCACAGTTACAGAAGAGGATGTAGTGATTCATCTTTTCTTGAAAAATGACTCAAAGAGGAAATTGCATGCTCTGAAATGACATACCTCACTGTAACCTGTTGTGACCATGCCCACCTGCCATACCATACTCTTCCTTTCCCTTGGAAATTAGACATACATGCCAAGCACACTTGACGTATAAACCATTACAAAGGCAGTGAGCTTCCTACTTGTCTGCCATTCTTTACACAGCTGACAACTCCCAAAGTCTTGCTGCCACGATGATCCAACTCAGTGTCACTGGAGACACTCAAGGTAAGCTCAAGTGAGTAAGAAAGGGTGTGAGAAACCAACATAAAATGCACATAAAATTTAGCAGAAAACAAAAAGGAACTATGAAAACAAACAAAAAAAGGTGTACCTAGTGTGAGTTATTTACTCTTCTACATTCATAATTGCCACCAAATAGAATAGTAATGAATCCTTTGCTAGAAACAGTTCTTTAAATTGCTGGCTGTGGCAGGAGGTTTTCACATCAGAGTACGCACTCCTCTTCTACTCTAACCCTACAACATGAGACAACATGATTTTGTAATTAAGGCATAAGTTTATTCCTAGTCATCTGCTATAGACTTTCCACATCAACTTGCATAAATTGCTTTATTTTCTTTGTTTGTAAAAGAAACCTTCTACCTTGTTCATTGTGAGAATGAGTAGAAATCAACATTAAGTTAGCACAGAATGAGTGAGCTTCCATGTCAACCCACCCATGCAAGACAGAGCCCTAAAAAGGCTAAGTTAGTTTTCTACTAATGCACAACAGCAGTTCAGGAAAAGTTGCTAATTACTGAGTAGGACTCATTGGTTATCTAATGCTAGCTGCTCTGCACAGCATCCAGAATACAGACTTCAGTTATGTTTTCTGAGAATAGGGTAGCAATATTTATCTTTGCATGTTTGTGGGGACATCAAACAAACATTGACATTTTGCTACACTGAAAGAAGCCTGAGATTTCTCCACTCAAATATCTTCAAAAACTAACAAAAATTAACTGACAAAAATAAAAACTAACTCAAATATCTTAAAAGAAATAACACTAGCAAGTTTCCCATTCCCCTTCTTCTGACTGCAAAAGAAAACTCATTATAACCAGATTCTTTGCAAGCACACTGAATTTTGCTTCACTGACTTGGGTGAATCAGTGTTTCCTTACAACATCAAGGTTTTCAATACATACTCAACAAGACTTAATACAGATTTCTGGGACAGGTAAAAGAATAATTAAAACATCAGTTAAAGATACATCCTCATTTTTGATTCTCATAAATCTCCACAAAGCTTTGTGGAGCTCCATAAAGCTCCACAAAGCATCTTGTGATGCGCATCAGGATTTTTCTTAGACCACTGGTAACTTATTCTGAAAGGTGTGAGGAAAATTATTCAGTCTCTTTCTACATCAGGTCCCTGGCTCTGAAATAGGGACCTCCTTTGCTCCTCATTTTGCACATGGTTTGTCTGTTTAAACACCAGTTTCTTTTGAATGCATACCTTTACCATACTTGTTAGCACGTTAGGACTTACATTGGGTGACAGATACACATGCTTCTGTAACAGCAACAACACTAACGAGTTCTCAGGTGTTTTTAAAGAACCTTAAAGATACACTTTTATCTAAAGCAGGGGCTGCTATTTTTTGTTCTACAAAAAATGGTAAATGTCTACCCCGGAACTGCCCTACTTGTTCTGAGTGAGTCTTCTCGCTCAGCTAAGTTTAGGATGAACCAGTTCTTTGTACAAGCAGCAAGCATCTCATAAGGACTTTGCTGGGGGATAAGGACTTTGTGAAATCTTAGTATCTCTGAAAAATCATTAGGAGGCTGAAGAAACATGCTTTCTTAACAAAGTCCTAATATAAACTGTGTCAGAAGGAAGTGATATGAGGGCTCTTGTAAATGTCTCATGAAAGGCTTATACCAAAAGCCTCTCAGAAATGTGCCCTGTCAAAGGACAATAACCATGAAAAGACAGGAGAGTTTATGATTTTATATTTTCTTCATAATTTTGCAGCATTCTGGTGTTTTATAGCACTAATGGAATACAACATTTGGCTTTCTCATGAGACTTTTTTTCCCAGCTTGTGAGAATACCACAAAAGTACCAGATGACATGGTATCTGGCAACATATATGGCTCACTTAGGCATTAAAAAGGCCAATGAAAATCATAAAGCAACTCGCATACTGAGTTACTCAATTATATATCTGGTTCATCCAAATTTCATTTTTTCCCCTCTCATTTCTGCCTGTCTTCCTTTTTGATCTCATAGGACTATGCACAGAGCCCTGGTAAGGTTTCAATGTGAAGGGCTCACACATGCAGAAACCCTGATTTGGGGTTCAGTTTTAGCCAGCTAGCTACAATGACGGCCAATACCCATTAACAGTGTAATGCCAATGAGCAGATAATCTAATTGCCACAAAGAAAAGGTTAACCAATCTACGCTGCTCCTCTCTCTCTATTACTCTTCAGTCTGGCACTAGAGTCTCTAGCCACAGACACAGAAATTGTTCTGTAATGACAGGCATCACCAAATATAAACAGCTGGTAACCCTAAAATTAGACCCACCATCTCTCCTTTGGTTTGGGGATATGTTTTATTATACCTTCCAACTGGCTAGCAAACCTTGAAGTTAATTTAACCCATTACAAGACCTTTTTATCTAATGGTTGGGCCTCTTGCTTTATGTACACTCTCTTCATTCTTATAAGGAGTTTTGCCAGCACAGAAATCGAATTTAGCTAAAGCTAGTTGAAAATTTTCCATCTAAAATATATTCTGGCAGATAACTAGAGTTCTTGATTAAGCAATATTTTTACATCTTAAGTTTCTCCTGTCTTCAGAAAACCTCAGCTTTCAGGTGGCCAGACAGAAGAACCGTTCAGCAACAAAATTAACCTGGAATAATTTTCAGTTTTCAGCTGAAAATCCTCCTGGCCAAGGGCTCATACAACATACTATATGGAGCAAGAAGGAAGAGATACTATGATTCCACTCCTGGGATGCATGCTAGTGAAGAAACCTGGTGGATAGCAAAAAGCTCAGGCATAAAACACCATAACTACAAATATTGTGATGCACCACTCAAAATTAATTCTCTATTTCTCAGTCTAAAATTTTCAGTTGTTTAGATTGTCATTACATTTTGAAATGTTCTCTGGGGAATAATCAATAAAACACAATTAGCTGTAGATTCTACCCCAGCCTAGAAACACACTGATACCTTCAAAGTTAGATATGCATGTCTGAACCCTGGCCACTCATCTTTAATAACTATACATTTAGGGCCTGATTTTTCACACCTGTGTTTGACTCTTTTTTTTAATCTCTGAGCTTGTAATTAGCTGGAATAATTGAATAACAAAATTCTGTTTATTATTTAATTAATTTTATGCAAATGCTCCCTCTTTGACAAGACAATATTCATTCTGTCTACTCATATGACCACCATTACTGGAGGCATCTTAGTAGTGCTGCCAGATTCTATTAACATGTTTCGTTTATTTTTCTTGAGTGGACTGTTTGGATGTAAAGCTGAATCTCTCCTACAAGAACTGAGCAAAGTGAATTTTCTGAGCCTCTTCATTTTTGTCCCCACTCTATATTTAGTTTAAATGTTAACAATGAATGAGGGTCAAGATATTTGCTCTGACATTCACAAATGGGTGGAACTGCCGACACTCTATTAAAACTGCTAATTAAGGAAAAATTTAGGTGGGAATCACACTTGTACTTTGGTCACAGGGAAAGCTGGCAGGCTCAGGGAACCTTGCACCAAGTACAGAACGAAACGGCTCACCTCGTGAGTCATGCGCTGAAATCACTTCTAACTGGGAGCAGCACACATCTGGCAGCGATGAATGGCGGATGATGGGATACGATGGGATACCTTTTTGTCCTCTCTCCTCTAAGCCTACCAGAAATCCCATGACTGGCTTCTGGTTCTCATGACTGTTAGCAATAACAGTACACAGGCAGGAAGAGTATTTCTTCAGATTTCAATCCAACAGCTTTTCCCGGGGTGGCAATTGGCCAAGCCCACTCTACAGAGCTGCAGGAACATCACGTGGGACCTTGCATGTCTCCCAGAACATGAGGGCTTCCAGCATCTCCTCTTCATGGGCATTCATCTAATTTTTACTTCACGTTTTCAGGGAAGAAAGCTCCTGTTCCTTGGAACCACAAAAGGTGGAAAATGGCCCGTTTCATGACTCTGTCAGAGTGTTAACACACCTTAATAAAGTCAAAGGTATAATTTAATAGTGATCATATGCAACATCATTAACAGAAATCAGAGTTCATTTTTTTCACTTCATTTTCCACAGCTGCTTTATATATCCAAGATTGTAGTTTAGAAAACCATCAGTATTTCTTAGAAATTTTCATATCTCAAAGGCCACCATCTCCATAAATGTTAAAATACCTCATTCTAGGAGCACAATAAGAATAGTGAAATGGTTTACAAACACATTACTGATTTAGTTTTCATACTCGTGTAATCTGCTGGAAAGTAGATCCATTTTGAAAACTTTCTGGTCATTTCATCAGTTTCTCCTTCTCCCTCAACTTCCTAAAATAAAAGGCAAATACACTATTACCTAGTGCATTGCTACAGAAGCAAATGAGGGCAGAATTCTGCTTCATTATACAGAAGACTTCATAGTAGTTTGGTGAGTCCTAGTGTATCTCCAGGCATATGAAATGCTGTGCATTACTTAGTGAAGTGGAAGTCATGTGTGTGTGGCAGTCACACAGAATATGTTTCAAATTTCATGTTGCCTCTGACTAGTCCACTCACAGAACACCAAAGTAGAACTTGTTCTGGAAATCTTTCAAATCAGTGTTCGGGGGTTTGGTGTTTTGTATTTTTTTTTTTCTTTAAAAAAACACAGATTCCTTGAAACCAAAACTATTTCTGTGAGTTTTCACTAAACTTGTTTTAGGAAAAGTTTCTCAGGGCAATGATCAATTTTCGGTCAAGATATAACGGGGGGTTGGCAGCGAGGGAGAGAGACAAACAAATAGCTGGGAACTACTGTGGAAACTCTGTCCCAGGCTGCCCTTTTGGTTAGGTCACCTACCAGAGTGTGGGAAAACTTGAGTTCATGTTTCAGTTCTCCCTGCTTCAGAACAGGGACCTGGACTTACGTTTCTTATATCTCAGGTAGGTGTTATATCTACTAGGTGAACTGTACCACAGAAGCACTCTCTGGAGTGCTAATATCTCTTTTATTCTGAGTACAGTCAGTTTTCATTGGAATAGAGGTTTGAAGCAGAGTCTCCTATGTCAGTGTCTTCTCTATTGACTCTTAACTAGTCTAGGGGAGGATCCTGCAGTATGTAAAAATTTTAAGGAATGGGTTTCATGTTCATGGAGCATGCCAAAAAGGACATCTTGCAAACATCTTTAAGGGAATAATAGAAATACCAGTTTTATTTCAGGAATGTAAGGTCTAATGGATAGATGTAAGATACTTCAGGTAAGAGATTAGCTTGGTTGTAGAAGAGTTTTGAACACAACTCTTCAATTCAGTAAATAGGTCCTGGTCCCCAGAATCACTATTGGTTGCCTGGATGCATTCAGTACCATTTTTGGTTTACCTTCACAGTATATGCAAAATACTGTTGAAACAGGAGATGCAAGAGAAACCCAGGCCAACTTTCTCCTGGTTAACTATCACGGCAGTAGCACCAACTTATACGAGTGTCTGCTTCTCAGTCAAATTATGCTTAACCTCCACAGAAAGGCACATTGCTTGGGCACATCTTCCTACTACTCCTCTGTACTTCTGCCCCCTTTTGTTCCACAAACTACAGAAATAAACTTTCCTTGTCCATCCCTTTGTAGGGATCGTAGAGCTATGGATGGGCAGGTCTATTAAAAGGCTCAGAAGAACATTTAGAACCAGCCAGTGACCAAAACAAATAATAGTTTTGCTCCTCTCAGAGGTACTGAGGAAATATTCTGGTAGCTGTATCCTGTAATTGTGATGTAATCCTCTTGCCACAGAAAAATTATTAACATAGAGAAATTCACTTAACACAGCAAGTACAATGCTTGAAAGAAATATCTTGTTTAACTGCCATTTTTATATCTTTGTCTGGAACAGTGATGTTTAACTCCACAGAGTTAACTCCACAAAGTCAAGATAGCTCTGCTGAGAAAGAAATGGACTCATGTTTCTGTCTGCAGAGTCATGGGCAATTTTTGGCTAGAGATACTTTACTTTGAAAAACATCTCATAATTAGCTTCTTCTGGCAAAGAATTCTCTCTCCCCTATTCTAACAGTCTCAACAGTAGTGGCCAATTCTATTTCTTTTTCCTTTGTTGCTGCAATATCACTATTATGGGGAGATTTTTTTTTTTTTCATTTTCTGTTTTCACCTTGAACATGTCACATCCAAAAGAGACATTGGAAAAAAATGGAAAAAAGGAGTGATATTTCAGTCAAAGTTATATTCATTACTAGGCAATTTTAATGTATATAAGAAATTCAGAAATAATTGTGTATATATATATATATTGCAGCATTCTAGCAGTTGATCATTATTGCAGTAAGAAGGAATGCTAGGACAGTTCATTTACACCAAATACAACAGCCTTTGTGAGGGGAAGGGAAGGAAAAGGACTGCTGAAATGTGTCTTCTACAAAGTACGATAATGCTGCGTCTCTAGAAATAGACATGACAGTCAATATAGTGTAGCAACAAAAAGGTAAAGGCCCCCAAGCAACAAGTGCAATTGATGGGAAAATGAGAAAAACATTGCAAGTACCCTGCACAGGAGATGAAAAGGCAGAGGAGTTCAATGCACGTTCACAGACTTTGTACAAGAATATACATGTAACTCACAAACAGGTTGTACCACACCACGAGGAGCATCAAGTGCTGACTGCAAAGTATATCATTCTGTCAGACCCCTGAAGACAACGGAACCTCACTCATGGATAGGTCACATCTTGCATTCGTCCCTCTATTCTATACTGGGTTTGCTGGCTTTTGTTCACTCAGTCCTTCTAGAGCAGCCATCGGGGTAGGGGGAGTGTGGTTGTCTTAGAGATAATCAGGCTCTAACATCAGACTTGGGGTATATTCTGCTTGTCCTTCCTTCCCCAGATTTTCTGTGCTATTTAAGCATAAATCTTGTTTCTGTTAGGCCAAGCTGAACTTCTACTCTGATCACCTGACTGCAGGAACTTAGGCCATAACATAAGCTGATGGTGCCAAACTCATTCCAGTTTGGGAAGGTTTAGTGAACAGTTTTTACCTCCCAATATGTCCCATTTTTATACAGTACCACTTTATTAGGAATTTTGGACTACAAACCTTTAAGGCAAGGGCTGTCCTCCTACGTTGGTCATGGCAAAACTTCTCAACTGTATGAGCTACCTACCAAGAGTATTACACAGCCTATAAGTGCAAGGGAGAGACAACACAGCTCAGTCAGAGCACCAAATGGAAGGGCATCTCTAGCAGCAGCAGCAGGGGTGACCTGGCAGTGCTTTCACAGGCATTTCCCTGCTCACCATTGCACCAGCCAGGCCAAGCATGCCAATGGGCACCAGGGACCCCAGCATCACTAGTGTGCACCCACCACTTTGCCGTCCCTGACAGCATGTGTAGCCAACAGCCCCTTGCCTTGCTGCCACTACAGAAGCTGCGGTTGTCTTCCTCAGGAGCTACCTGTGGTCTAAAAGATACAAGTGGATTATGTCCTTACATGTGCATGAACTATTATTCCCTGCACAATGTAGCTTCAACCTTTATCTGGTCGTGGGGTTGACGCCCACTTGACATAATAGTATGCAAAATCAGAGCATCTGCACAGCCAACCTTAAGGTTACGGATATGAAAACAATACTTTGGAAGGTGTCCTAAATGACATTAAAACCCATGCAAGATTTCTAAGATCCCACAGCTGGTTTTTGAAGAAGTTAAACCACTTGATTTCTATACCTTGCCCATTAAGGTCCCATCTCCTAAGATTCTGTAGGGATATGGAATTGGAAATGGAAATACTAATTGGTGGACTGGAATATAGTGCTGGCTAGAAAGTGATATAACAACAGAGTAATTATTTTCCTCATCTTTCATTTTGTTTTGCACTTGCTAAGAGCTCAGCTTAGCTACCACTCTGATTTATTTTTACTGGTTTGTTTCAAAGGGATTTTCACATTTTTAAAACTGCAGACACACAGGTAGATGCAGGTCCAGATATCCCTAGTGCATTAAGTGATGCCTTCAGCCAGCTGAAAACTCTTTTTGATCTCTCTGATAATACCAGGCAAGCACTGATCTGAAAAGGCAGATTACCACCAAGGATTAGGCAGTACAATAGCATGCTGAGAATGCAAGAGGATGATGAGGTTTAGCAAACAAGCTTGGAACATATTTGAACTCAACATCGAACCCCAAACCAAGCCATGGGAATATTAGAAGAGAATTGAGGGGGTAGGAAACTGCCCTGAAAAATATTTTATGAGAGAGGGTAAAACTGTCTAGTTACTAAGTTTTAACTTAAAATCAGGACAGAGCAAACTGAGAGAGCACATTCTGTACAGAAGACTCTTCTCAGGCTGAATGGGCACAGAGACTCAGCTGCACTCTAATTTTCTTGAGACAATCCTTTGAGGCATGTGGCTGGAGCAGGTCACTTTGCTGTTGCTGCTGTCCTCAGGCAGTATGACATAGTGAAGACAGGACTTTACAAAGCCCTTTTTTAAAAAAGAGCTTTTTTTTTCAGGACTAGCCACAGTAAATAGAGTGGTTATTTGGTATGTGAGATAAGTATTGGCCAATATCATTTGAACACACTAGTTCTCTTTCAGCATTTTGTCACTTGACCAGTTTAATGCTAAGGTTAAAACGCTGTTACACAACAAGTATCCACCCTACTGTGTGTCAGAAATGTGAGGAATGTTTGCCAGAAACAGCAGCTTGCATACAATTCCTGTCACCAAACCCCAAAGACGAAATGGCTAACATTTCCTGGATCTGCTTATCTCACCTACAGAGAAAGAGTTTGCAGTGCGTGTGTGCAAACAGGAGCAGAGTCATTAAAACTGGAGCAGCTCTTGGGCAAGATCCAGTTTGCATGTTACATATTCATAAATAGCTGTGTTAGAATGGCTTCCAACAGTGCAAACGTCAATGGAGCCTGCTGGAGCAAGCCTTAGGTATGCCATCTATGTGTCTGATTGCCTGGAGTTCAGAGGAACTTGCTGAATGTGTTACCAACGGGAATGAAAAAGCTTGCATCAGGGTAGCTGGCCAGGTCCAATTGCTGGATGCTTAAAAGGACATGTTGGTGTTAAAGGGTTTCACAGCTTTAATTTTTTTTTAACTCATTTGTTGTTTGTATAATCCTTGAGAATCTCAAACAGTAATATTCCATTTTGTTGTTCTTTCAAAGAACACATATTAATTAGGGCTTGGCTAATAGCACTGATTATTTGTTTATTTTCACTCTGTGCAGCCTATTTAATTGTGTGTACACATACCTATAATTACCACTTTGAAATGCAAATACACAGTTACTAAGGATAACCCTTCTCGTTTTCAAGCAGCTAACACTCCTTTTTTTATAAATGCTAACCATATCCTAAGCTCCCTGGAAAACTCTCCCCACATCGCAATGGCTGTCTCCTGCTCCAAATTATTGTCTGCCACTGTCACAGCTTCCTTTAATTTATCACCAGTCATAGCCCCTGATGAGGGCTACAAGATAATTTGACTGAGGTACCAGAGAGTTTACAGCTGACCTTATGCTGGGACTCCTCTAAGTGATAGGAACAGAAGCGAATGTATTTCTTTTCTGTGTCATTGTCTCATCAAGTCTCCAACTTCACTTTTAACTTATCCATGGAAAGACCTGGGTTGGTACAGAACCATTTGTTACTCTCAATTATTCATCAGATGATAGTTTATTGCTATATATTTCCACCCATAGATTGCTTGCACACTTTTCTCTGGGATGGGATTTGCTTCCTAAAGGGAGGATTTGGGGATCTGACTAAGCAGCATGACCTGCAGAAGATATCACATACCAATGGTCTTGTTTCCTAACTGTCAAACCCACAAAGTGCTTTCAAAGTGACCATACCAACCCACCTTCCCTTCCCCACCTCTCCCCCCCAAGCCCCAATCCTTCTGTAATTACAGATGTCAGTGGTTACCCATGGAAGTTTCTCTTTCAGCAGTATTTTTGTGAACAAATATTTGCTTGTCCCCCTGTTCACAGAAAGCACATTAAAGAAGCATGTCAGTTAAAGTGTGGGCTGTCTTTGAACAGATGTTATGAATACTGTTTTGCAGGATTTGCCCAGCAGTAGATGAGAACAAGTAATGAGGAAACTAGGAACATGGGTAATGAGGCCAGAAGGTGTGGAAGCTTTCCAGGAGCAGGAGGAGCTGGGTGGAGAAAAACTTGCCTTACCAATATATAGCCACGAACCTGTCTCAGACTTTATTTGTACTTCTTAGCGGTCACTCTCAACAAGAAGTATTTACCAGGGCTCATTCCCTTGAGAATTAATTTTCCTGTGGCCCAAAGGTGAACACAGGCAGATATACTTCCATGTAACTCTTGTAATTCCATAAACATAGTATGTAACAGTGGGAAATTATTTGGGACTGATCTATCTTATTTATTTAAATGGGGAGGGGAAAAAAAAAGGATGAACGGTGTCCTCATAATCAAGTTGAATACTTGTAACTGTAAACTTTTTGCAGAGCCACAAAGAGCTCCTTCACCTGTATGCTTTTCAACCAGTTTGTTTTTTGTTCTGTATAAAACATATAAAGATAATTAATGAGCTGAATTGTAAAAGGATTCTCCTTATCTCTTAGCGGGCAGCATGGGAAGAGGTAAAATGACCCAAATAATAATTTCAGTCAGTGAATGAACAGATGATATCTCAGTTCAGCTTCAAGCCCTATTCAACAGTACTTTAGTAGAAATACCAGCAGAGCAGCACACAAATAACATACATATCTTGTAGATTACATAATTTATTTGGAAATGTTTTCATACAGTTAAATAAACTTCAGAAAACTACAGTGGAGCCTTCTTATAAATTAGCTCTAGTGCCTAAAATCCCATGAGCTATGAAATGTTAAAAAAGAAAAAAAATTAAATACATAGTGTTGCTGAGCAACATAGCTCACTCTTAAACAACTTTCCCTTGTATGAAGTGCTTCAGAAAGGGACTACTGTGGAGTCTGTGTAAGTACTTGCCCTATGGGTAGTGCGATTTTGTTACAGTCCTTCGAAAAACAGCTACACAGACTGTTATTGAATTCAATTATAAGGAGTCTCCAGGGTTATTCCATTACCTCTGCATTTAGCTCACAGTCTCAAATCAAAACTTAAGCTATTCTTTTTTAATTTAATTCATTTAAAAAAAAATTACATGAACTTTCAACATGGAAATGGCTCAAAAACTCTTCTGCAGCTTCAACTGAATAGGAGTGCATTAGGAAAGTCTCTACCTTTACAAGCTTTTGCTAAGGGCAGGAAAGGTTTCCCACAGCCCTGCCTGGATGTGTGCTGGATGTCCAAGGTCTTGGAAAGCACAGAGCAGGACAGGCTGACAGCCTCTGTACTGGAGCAGGTCTGGGTTTATGCCAGATCGCCAGCCCTAGGTTGCTGTGTGAGCATCAGCCCCAAGAGAATCAGCCCTTCCACTGTCTTGCAGGGTTTCTCCTAGTGAGCTCAGAAGCCCAAAACTGTCCTAAACTTAAAAAAAAGAAATGGTTTCCCACAAATCAGAAATCTCACTTGTTATTCTGTTCTCACTGGCACTGGGGTGCTTAGTAAGGTCGCATTGCATTGCTCAGTGCTGACTTCAGCTTCCGTACATCTGCGTTTCATCTGCATGCATCCACATGCATCTGCAATGAGATTTATAATGACAAGGAAGGGGTTAACCCAGGGAGCAGGTGGAAAGCAACCCAGCTGCAAAAAGATTAAAAAAGGGAAAAAGGCAGGCAGGCAGGCCAGGAGAGGAGGGTATGAGCCTGGGGGGGAGTCTGCCAGGGCCACCCTGGGGCAGGGGGAGCGGGCAGGCTGTTGCCTTGAGTGAGGCAGGTGTCTCCTGGAAGCAGCAGATGTGGTTTTGATCTGTGGGGATACCCGTGCAGGGAGAGGTCTCCATGGGATGGGGACACTCTCTGGGAAGCTGACTTGTTTGCAGGGTATGGTTCAGCTAGGCTTTAGCTCTCCTCAGCTTCTCCGGGAGCTTGCACAAGGGATACTTTACCTGGTTGGAGTAATGTTGTTATATACAGATTGATTTTTAAAGGTCTTTTGGCCTCTCCTGCCCATAAAAATGGGAACTGAGTGCTTAGAGACCTCTTTAAAAACTGGGTCTTGCTAAAATTCCTCCCTCAGATCAGGCCAGAGCCAAGCTTTCTGTTGAGGTTTGAAATGCTATAAATGAACCTTCTATATTGTTGCCTTATGCTTTCAACTTCAGGCACCTCACCCAAACAGAAAAGTAATGAAAGACCTGAAGAAAGTCAAGGGTTGGAAAGGAACAAAGCAGTCCTGTGGCTCTGGGTTCCGTTCCCAAAGCTGTCGCTCACTCGCTGTGTGGCCTTGAGCAATCTGCTAACAGGCCAATCTGGCTCCCAGTAAAGTCACTGGGAATTTTCCCATAGACTCTAGTGAATGCTGGATCAGGCCCTCAGATTTCTAACAGTCCCCTCATTACCTGCTGGGATAACAATATCCTTGTCTCACAGGGTAATAAGGGGACTAATTCATCAATGTTGATAAAGCTTTTTCACCTACAAATGGTAGGCATTATGTCAGCACAAATTATTCTTAGTTATTATCATTCTCATGGTATTTCCCATTGTCTCTGCTCTCTAAAGCCAAGAAGTTCCAAAATTCTTGTGAGAAAGTTTCTTTTCTGGAGATCAGACCCCATTTCTGGCCCAAAGATATGTAGAAACAGACACGTTCAGATGGCACTGCATGTGCATATTTACTGAAATAAACCTCTGAATCTTTGGGGGTTCTGTATGAATCCTGAAAGCAGAGGAGTGTGCAATGCTATAGAAAACACACTTTTAGACTGGACATTAGGAAAAAATTTTTCACAGAAAGAGTGGTCAGACAGTGGAATAGGCTGCCCAGGGAGGTGGTGGAGTCACCATCCCTGGATGTGTTTAAGGGTCATTTGGATGAGATGTTGGGGGATATGGTGTAGGGGAGAACTTTGTAGAGTGGGGCTGATGGTTGGACTCGATGATCCCAAGGGTCTTTTCCAACCTGAATGATTCTGTGATTCTGTGATGCTATGAAAGGACAGTCTCTGAATTTTATAAAAAGCACCTAGAGACGTAGTCTAGCAAGCAAAATACTGAGGCCAAAATGTTCAAATTTGACTCTCAAAGCTTTCTGCCAGTGGGAAAACATTAAGCTCTGCTCCCCAGTATGTCAGAGCACTTCAGAGGAAAGGTAGGCTCTGGCTCAGGTGCTTTGTCAAGAGAAGGAAAGGAGGAGTCTTTTTCCTCCCCACAGCCCTATTGCCTGCTAAGACTTAGTCAGGAATCAGGTCCAGACATGGAAAAGCAACAAGGTCAGATGAGTAGGCAGCAGATAAGGGATTTCTTTGGGGAGAGGTCAACACGAATGAGTGGCAATGTAGCATTTGGGAAAAGGAAGAAACATACTGCAAATCTCACATACATACACACTCTCATAGGTATGTGTGTGTGTGTATATATACATGTATCCCATAACACTCCCTACAGCTATTCTGTTTCACGTTCCCTGACCTGACTTTCAGATCTATACAGCTTTGTATACTTTAACTATCTGACTTTAGCCATGCTTACTACTAAAGGCAAACACTGGAGAAACTCCACAGGTGTAAAAGTCATCCAAAGAGACTGCGGCAGATGCCATTAGGAACACTGTACTGTAGAAACCAGTGTCGCAAATACTGCATTTCCCTTTTCCCTGTCATCTCACTCCTTCCCCACACGTAACCACCCCCTTGCAGGTAGAGAGCTTGCTACACTGCTTTGGGAAAACAGGTAAATGTTAATGTTCTGATGGATCCAGCTCTTTTAGTTCATGCATTATGTGAAAACTGGTCAAAGACAGGAAATTAACCTCCCTCCCTCCCCCGACTGTGCACACACGCACAGACACACGCATGCACAGCCACAGCCAAGGCCTTCGGCAAGCCATCTGATAGCAATCAGTATTTTGAGAAGTGATAGCTCATCTGTATATTCAGCATTCTTTTGCAGCAGAAGGTATTATGCAAACTAGCCCCATTAGAAAAGCAAACATCAAAGCAAAACATGTTTTCGAAGAGACAAATGCATAAACGATGTGGTACCTGACACTGAAACAGAAATAGAATAATTACCCTTGCTCTCAACGGAAAGCATAGCTGCAGAGGATAATAAAGGCACCTCATACACTGTACCCCATAGTTTCCTGTACTGTGCATGAAAAGGAGAGTAATCAGCTAGGAAGATGCAGCTGTGGAGAGCCTGAAAGGGCTGATACCATCCTTCACAGTGAAGGACAGGAGAACATGAGCTAGACTGCAGCTGATTGTGGAGCAGTGCAGCTACGCCATGCCTTCGGCACCAGCTGGAATGCAAGGTGCCACTCCAGCCTTAGGGGGAAAAAAAAAAAAAAAGAGTGCAGCTAAGGTTACACAATTACCTGTCTTGAAAGTGCACAACTTTTAAAACATATGCATACCTCCCTGACCATAAGTAGCCACGAAGTATGCTCCATGGGTCCTTTGACTACAGGCTAAACAGAAGAAGCTCTTTGTAGGCAGCCTTTTGCCCAGCAGTGGATACTGTTGCTCAGCCAGTGCTGCTGCAAGAAAAAAAAAAAAAAAAAAGCCCTCATGGGCAGGGTGGAAGATGGAAGGTGTGAAATGAGGCTTGGATGATGCTGTCACAGTGCTAGTAAAACAACACAGCCAGGTACCACTAATTCATTTAAATCAAGAGCAGAGTAAATCAGAGACTATCAGGACTTCTGCAAAAGTTGAACAAACTTGCTTTAGGGACAAATGTTTGCTGAAGGTCCCACTACAAGTTGGAAGTACATACACGTGCACTCTCTTTCCTTTGCCTCAGCCCCCCTCTTTTTGTCTTTCAGAGCCCATTTCTCCAGCACGCAGATCAGCTATCAGGCTGAGAGAAAGAGAGAGTGTGAGATGGCCGACCTTGTCCTCCAGTGCCGAGGGCCTGTGGGTTTGGGCCAGGAACAGGAATTCCCTGTACAGACACTGAGTCTGCTGGAGGAGACAGGAGAGCCTGCTCCACAGAAGAGCACTTTGTTCACTGCCACCAAGGAAAACTTACACAACAGACACACACAACCAAGGAAATATGAATATTTTAAAAGTGTGTTTTTTTCCTAGAATACACAGTGCTCTTATTTCCTTAGGGGGGCAGTAAAAATTGGGCAAGAGCATATTGCCAAATGCATGAGTTAGTGAGGATATTAATCCTACATGCTGTAGTTACAGAGAGCAGGGCACCAAGCAAGGTCTGAATAGATGAACAATTCAGAATGCATTACTGACAAATGAAATGCCCACTGAGCATGTCTAGGAGAGAAGGGGTTTTTTTGAGTCCTCTCTGCTTTTTAATATCTTTTCTGTCAATTCACCACTTCTTGGAAACTGAAAAGGTTAAAATCCTTTTCCCTTTGTGCCCCAAAAGTATATCCGCATCTGTGTTTGTGTGTGTACCTGATTTCTATGTGCAAAATCTGAGGTAGATATTGATACCAGATAGTGCTGTTCTGCAGCTGTTTTGTGTTGCATCACTAGCACAGAGCAGCCCTTAAAATGGTCTGAGCAAGTCCATGTGAATATAGATAAAATGGAGAGTTAGTACTCTCGCTGTTGTATTGGGAAGCCTAGACTAATTTCACATGCTTCCTAAGGAACCTTATTAAACTGTTTGGAAAGGAATTCTTCTTGCTTTAACCATCTAAAAGGTAGGTGCCACACTAGACACCCAGGCTTCCTATAGATGTAACCAGGTGATGATCCACCTTATCTTCAAACTTGCTCTATATATATTTCTCCCTTTGTCCTGCCTAAAGAGTGAGCCCAGATGGATAGTTTGTATTTGATAGCTAACTTTTAGATGTCTAATGTTAACTGATCTGTCTCTTCCTAGTCCATACTTCCCTATCTCACAGAGGTCATACAAGAAAACATTCATTAAAGATTATGGGTTGTTTTTCTATTAAAAAGATACATGTGGAGAGCTTAGATGGTATATTGGCAACTATGAACATCCTAATGTTATTTTCCATGCAGTCAAGGTTACAGCTCTAAACAGCAGCAAAACACAACCCAGTTCACAAGGATGTATGTCTGGACGTGAAGGCCATGCAAACACCCCAAGGCCCACAGGTTGGAGGGGCCCAGCACCCAAGGCCGTGGAAATGGAGGATGGCTGGAGAAAGCTCTGATGGGGACACTAGGCAGGTATTGCTATTTCATTCCTAGCACCAGGTCTGTGCCAAATACACTATGCCACTGTTTACTCGTGGTCTTCTAACTTAAATTGGGGAACTGGCCTAGCAAATAGTCACCACAGGAAACAAAGTCAGCTTTATATCACCTTTCCAAACCCGACCTCCTAGACCAAGTCAGGAGCTTCTTGGTGAGAACCTCAGGTGTGGTCACTAGGGTACATGGATACATTATGCAGGGGTTACCATTTAAATTTAGTTTCTGAGAACTGCAACACTGTGTATGCATGTATATGCACATACAGAGAGACTCTGTATATTGTACATAGGATCATGGTTTCACCTTTACTCAGTCTTGATTTAACTCTATCAATGACATATTTGCTCAAAAATGAAAAATAAAAAAACTCATCTGAAATTCTGTACAGTACATTTTAAAAAGCTGTGACTAGATGCTAGTCAAAGAAAATATTTGCTGATAGGAATCAAAAATGCTACAATCCTACAATCCTATGAAGAGCATTGCAACCTGATCTCCTTCTATGACAAGATGACCCAACTACTGGATGAGGGAAAAGCTCTGGATTTTGTCTACCTGGATTTTCGAAAAGCATTCGACACAGTTCCCCATAGAATTCTCATAGAAAATCTGGCTGCTCGTGGCCTGGACGAGCGTACAGTCTGCTGGATCAAGCACTGGCTGGATGGACGGTCCCAGAGAGTGGTGGTCAGTGGAGCTAAATCCAGCTGGCGGCCGGTCACAAGTGGTGTTCCTCAGGGCTCGGTGTTGGGACCATTTCTGTTCAACATCTTTATTGATGATCTTGATAAGGACATAGAGTGTATTATCAGTAAGTTCGCAGATGACACCAAGTTAAGCGGGAGTGTCAATCTGCATGAGGATAGGGAGGCTCTACAGAGAGACTTGGATAGATTGGATCGGTGGGCCAACGTTAACAGGATGAGCTTCAACAAGGCCAAGTGCCAGGTCCTCCACTTGGGCCACAACAACCCCATGCATCGCTACAGGCTTGGGGAGGTGTGGCTGGAGAGCTGTGTGGAAGAAAAGGATCTGGGGGTTCTAACTGACAAGCAACTGAACATGAGCCAGCAGTGTGCCCAGGTGGCCTAGAAAGCCAACAGCATCCTGGGTTATACTAGAAATAGTGTGACCAGCAGAAGTAGGGAGGTGATAGTCCCCCTGTACTCTGCACTGGTGAGGCCACACCTGGAGTATTGTGTCCAGTTTTGGGCACCTCAATACAAGAGGGATATCAAGGTGGTGGAGCGAGTGCAGAGGAGGGCAACGAAGCTGGTGAAGGGCCTGGAGAATAAATCCTATGAGGAGAGATTGAGGGATCTGGGACTGTTCAGTTTGAGGAAGAGAAGGCTGAGGGGAGACCTCATCACTCTCTACAACTACCTGAAGGGACATTGTAGAGAGGTTGGTGCTGGTCTCTTCTCACAGGTAATTAGTGACAGAACAACAGGGAATGGCTTTAAACTGCAACAGGGGAGGTTCAGACTGGACATTAGGAAAAAATTTTTCACAGAAAGAGCGGTCAGACAGTGGAATAGGCTGCCCAGGGAGGTGGTGGAGTCACCATCCCTGGATGTGTTTAAGGGTCGTTTGGATGAGATGTTGGGGGATATGGTGTAGGGGAGAACTTGTAGAGTGGGGCTGATGGTTGGACTCGATGATCCCAAGGGTCTTTTCCAACCTGAATGATTCTGTGATTCTGTGATTGGGGATGCACTTTGTTTAGGTAACAGGTATCTTGTCAATCCTCTTGTGCCACATCAGACTGGGAACATTATGTATCTCCACCATGCTAATGTAAATAAGTGCACAACATAGACTTGCATCCCCCACACTAGAAAAATTTAACTTTATAGATCTCAAACCTCTTAGCTTCTAAGAAGTGTTAGTATGATATTCCTTGACTCATTTTGCTCTTGCTTTTCCTGTCATCCATCTGAGGATTACTGTAGGGTTTTAAAAACATGACTTGCTTCCTCCTGCCACCACTCCACTGTCTTGATCTTTCCCTCAAAATTGTTTTCATGGATTGTCAAGGATTTCCCAATTAATATAGACAGTATAGATAGTATGTGGTTGATCAGAGAAAGCAAAGAACCCATTAGCTGTAGATGAGGGTAAGAGAAGAGCATGCATTCAGTAGTTATCCTGATGGATTTATCAGCTATGAGGTTCTCCAAAAAACTGAAGAGGGTGATGAGAGGAGAACTGCAGAAACTTTCCAGGCAGCTGGAAAAACCTACAGAAGTTTTCAGTGAGTAGGAAACTGAGGGAAACCCATTGGACATCACACAAAGGAGGGGGAAGTGAGTGCACTGCTGAAAGGCAGTGGAGAAGTGAATGCCTGGGGTCAGGAAGACCAAGTCAAAGGCTTGAGGAAACAGATTGTGTGTTTCAAACTTTTTTTGAACCTAACAAATATTAATTTTGGTTCAAGGAAAAGGCTTAGGTTCCAAGTTGGTTCCTATTTTAATTGGATCAATTCACATGTTTATAACTACAATAATTTGAAGGTATGTGATTTGTAAATATCAAATAAGATGAAATCTAGCATACTGCATACTTTTTGCTTTTTAATAATATCAGCCAAGTTTATTGGCTGTGGCATATAGTCTGTATTTCAGTTGTATACATAAAATTGTCTTTCTTTTGTAGACTAATATTGTTACAAAATATTACAGATGTTTCATCCTAACATAAATTATATCATGATGGTCAAGATACCGTTGTAACATCCACACACTGAACAGTTAAGGGGTACACACAGCTTTTTATCAAAATTAGGCAAGTTCCAAAGACCTGTGGAACCCTTTGCCCTCAGGTGAGTTGGCATAGACTGTAACTCATATTTTGGAGTCTGGGGGAATGTTTAATATATGTAAAAAGTTATGCTTTCATTTCTGTTAATGCCAAAGCTCAAAACATGTGTTTTAAATTTCACAAGTGTACCAGGTACTTGGAGATCACAGCCTACTGTTTTGCCTTTGTAGATGCCTTTTGCATGTGCCAATAATGCAGTTGGATCACAAACAGAAAAACACAAACAGAGAAGTGAAAAAAAAAAATCACTTGCTGTTTTAGAGACCTGACTCAAGTACATTACAAGTACAAATGCTGGGAGAATATCACAGTGGTACATTGTGCACGACTTCATAACCATTCAGAGAGTAGCATTTCTGGTGTCAAACTGCAGCTAAATAGCATTTTCCTGAGCATCACTAGGATATGTAATTAACCTTGTTTGCTGGGCATCATTCCTTCACTTTGGGCAGTAAGCAGAAGACCCTAATGTGCAGTTATAGAAATACCCTTTCAGTGTTTTTTGCTTGGCACACACACAGAAAATTCAACTAGTGGCTCTGGAGGAATCTCAAGTCTGCCACATAGGTGGTCTGTTGCCTGCTGGAGAAGTCTGGATACCTTTATATTTGGGACATAATTTTTCTGTCACACTATGCTCACTGCTCAGAAATTCCAAACTCACTCTTTAAATCAAGCCCAAGGTTTCTCAAACATATAGCTTGAAAAAATCCTGAGGAATTATTTTTAGCACTATCACAGAAATGGTCTGAGAATCCCCACAGAGGTGTGGTTTAGCCTTTGTACAGGTATGGCAGTTACCAGATTCCTAGGTGACACATTTCCTGTAGATTCTCACAGAAATTCTCATTTCTTCCAGTCTGAACTCTGCTTCAGTCATTGCAGAGCTAAATGCTATGTCTTTGCCAAAAAAGTAAAACAAAAATCCCCAAACAGTAAGTGGGACTAAGACTCAAACCACGATACTTAGGTTACAGAGTACATATGTATATGCACATGTGTGTGTGCATGTCTGTATAGACTCTGACACGTACACATGCACACACAGGCAAATATGCATTTTGTGCACTAAAAATCAGTAGTATCTGGGGTGCACAGAAACAAAACTTTATCTTTCACCCAAAAGGCAGCTATTCACCTTGTACAGAGTGTCTCTTTTTGGAGACAGATATCTCCTCAAACAAAGAGAAACTTGAAAAAAAAACCTGAAGACAGCAGCAGAATAATAGCATAGCCCAAATGTACTCTGGTCTGGAGAAGAAGCAGTCATGCTGCTGGTTGGCATAGATAATAAATTAATTCTGGTACAAAGAAACAAAGACCTTGCTATTCACTCTGGAAAAATACAATCCTTAGCTGAGCATCTCTGTCCTTGGATCTTATGGAAGTGACTTCAGCAGACTCACCTCTTCAAACACAGAAGTCTGTATTGCCTGCGATGATTGTTAGAAAATACCAATATTTTTAGGAAATATATTTATATTCTGTAAAAAAACTGAAATATTTGTAGTGCCAAAACTACTAATGATTCTCTAATTATTCCATTCTCTAAAATGGAATTTGTTGTCTCTGAACAAATGAAGAGCAGAAGTTATCTCAGTTCAATAAAAGAGATTCATTGCATTTGACAATGCCATTGTTCCTTAGGACAGTTATTGAACTCGTCTTCAAGTTAGGTAACTATATAAAGCAGAAGCTCAGTTTTTGTCTATTTCCTCTGCTCTCTCCAAATGTTTCTGACAGCTTTTAAAGGTGTTATCCACAAGAGAACAGATTGGTTGTTCAAGATTTGCATCATGATATAGATACAGACTGTGTTTACATTATAAATTAATCTTGAAACCAAGAAAAGTTGCATCCAGCTGGGGATGGAGTAATCCAGAACTACCAGAATTGTGGCAGTGTTTCAACAAAGCCACACTCAAATATAACCCAGAAAGGAAGAGATGCACACAGAGAGAAAGAGTTCCAGCGTGGAAAGTAATACATCTTTCATTAACCTCAAGAAAGATTGATTTGCTATGAATAGTGCCATAAATCTGATTTCAGATGGATGGCTTAGTTATTACGTGAAGGACAACAGAAGATACCTGGCACTGAAAGAAAAATTCAGGCCGGAACCAAGTCTGTATTCAAGGATCCCAAAGAAATGAAGGATCAAGTAGAAATATCCAGCTGGAGAGCTACTTTTCTCAAACTCATCACCACAGCATCTAGAAAGGAAACATGAGAGAGCACTCTCAGAAGCAGCTGATCAACAAAGTACTCAGAAGCTGCTCTGGTTCTGCCTTGTTTACAGATAAATCAGCTCTATAGTAAATAGCAAAAAGAGTACAGCAGAAGAAGAACAATAAACTGTGGTCATACATACACAGAAAAGCTGAGGCTCCCATCCTGTTTCTGGGCACGTAGTCCAGAATACGTAGGTGGATACCATCTCTCTGTCCACCTATTTAGGTAACATCTTCACAAAACCAAGACATGACGTTGATATAATTCAGACAATTTCACAAAAGTTTCCCCAAGAGAAGCCATCTGATGGGCAATGTTTTTAGGAATTTGCCTCCTTTAGTCCAGGATCGCTTCAGGTGACCCAAGAGAATACAAAAGCAATGCATACTAAGCAATGGATATTTGGCTTGAATTACTAAGATTTCTCTGAAATAGAGTCTGCTAGTCTCCCAGAAGAAGGTGCAAAATCCCATTTGAGAAGAACCAATCTCATAAATCATAACATCCAGTGGAAATATACAAATGACTTCAAGGACCAAGTATTCAGATTTGATTCACAAAGTAGGTCTGTAAAAACGAATCACAGCTAAAGTAGCTATAAAGTACCTAGCAACTTGCATTTGCATGTATGTAGATTGAGAAATTAAATTTAAAATGCAGGCATTCCATGGAAAAAATGACATTTTTACCTATACTAGCTAAACATACCATGGTGCTTATTTTATTTTCTAGTCTATCAGATAGATATATAGCACATAGCTTATCAATTTCAGTGTTATAGGCTCTTGTTCATGGTTTAACAAAAGGGAGGGGTCAAACATATGTGAGCATGGATTTAGCTGGTTGCAACAGGTACTTGTGATTTTTTTTAATATACATTTTTCTTATAGTAATCAAAAGCATAGTCACTATCCAGTGAAATTACAGCATGAAAACCCTTATGGATTGTATGAAAGAAAGATGTCCAACATAATCCATCTTGATAATCTCACTCAGTTAAAGGCCCTGATTAAAACAAATCCTTTAATGACCACTGAAAGGCATATTCAAGCCCTTTCATTTTGTCCATCAAGTAACACTATACTGATTGCTAAGTATGAGCATAACTGTTTTGCTGAATCTGAATTGTGAAGAAAAAAAAAAAGGTTTTATGGTATTAGGAAATTATTTTATATGAAAATAATAATCACCTAAAAATCCTCTACATGGTTATTTACATTCTTTTTTCCAAAAGGTGGATTTTTTCAAGGTTCTCAGGGTAACCACTAATAAGCATTCATTACAAATCCTCTACATTTGTCAATCCACCCTGCATATATGTTGCTAAAGCCCCCAGCTGCAGAAACTTGTCTCTTAACTTAGGTGCTAAAATTTGTGCTGTTCACTTTGGATCCCTGGTATGTCAACTAGGAGGGCAGCTGACACATAAACTGGGACCGATCTCAGACTCTGGCTGCTGTGGTCCCACATACTCAGATGAGTCACCTAGGAGCATGTTACCCTCTAGTTAGTGTGTAATACAAACCCTCCCAGTCTCAAGACCCTGATCCACAGAAGTTATGAGATTTTAAAACAGCCAGCTAGAGAGCTTTGGCTTCAGTTTTATGGCAGCTTATGCTTTGTAGCTGCATTCAAACCCTTCATGTCAGTCTAAAGGAGGTTGTCACCTTGAGTGCTCTCCATTCCTGTCAATAGCTGTCAAAGTTAAAGGCACTCAAGGATTCCAAGCTGCAAATCAAAGTAATACTTTAACAAACAGAACTGCATGGAAGCAACATAAGTTTTCCCTCTGGAATTAAAATTTAGGCTGCAGATCATCTTATTTTGTCTTTCAACTTAGTTTAAATTTATGAAAAGACTGGAACCTATTTATTTATTTGATGCAAGCCTGCACATTAGAGTAACACTGAGTGAATGATTACAAATTTCAGAACTGTACTCCTGTTAGTCTCATGCTACCAAGGTTTCTTTACACCACACTTGTATGACAACTTGTATTCCATTCCATGTGCTAAGTCAGGACCAACTCACTGACAACGTGTGGTTTTTTATTACTATAATTTTCCTCAAAATCATTTTGTGGAAAGAAATAGTGGAGAAAATCTGCAGGGCTGTATTTCCACTTGAAATTATAGAATATCTTGGCTACCCATACAGCAACACTTGGATTATTCTATCAGAGAGTTGCTGCTGGACTCCTCAAATTGAATAAAGGAACAGAGAAGTTGTATTATTTTCAAAAGTTTGAGCACATCCATGGTACACACAAATATAAGATCTGTAAAGGAAAATGAGACAGGAATTCATACAACAAATAGGAATTAAAAATGCCCTTCTAAAAGAAAAAAGGCATAATGGTTATTGTCAATATCTTGAGTTTTTAAGATGAAATAAAAACCTATTAAATTCAATTTAAAATGTTAAAAAAGGGAGGAAAAGAAAGGAGAAAGAAAAAGAAAAATGGCAGCATTAACAGAATTGTCAACTGGAATATATATTTCCTTTATGGAAAAACTGTGGTTTAGATTTCCCTTTGCAGTCCTCTTCTTAAATGACAGTATTCAGGAACTGCTAGGAGAACACAGACCCAAAAAAAGTGCTTTGAAAGTATTCCTGTTCAGTCTGAAATACTCATATTTGTGCTCATAAAAAGTTTGCCTCCCTTTTTGATACAATGCCCAAAGAGCCCCCTAAAAAAGGAAGCAGAATTGCTGTAATTTATTTTTTTTCACTGACACCTAGAAGAGCTTTTTCTTTTCCACCACTTATGTGCTGTATTGAGTTTGTCAGTACTCCAGAGCACTGCTCTGAAGTGCGTTATTTGCTCTCCTCAAAACATAGAAGCTAAAAATAATATAAAAGAACAGTTGCCATTTGGAAAATGAACAGACCTCATTTAAACAGATAAAGCTTATCTGGTAACAATTATACTTATATTGAATAAGTTAAAATGTAGTTCCTTCGTCAGCCCTAATTAGAGAAAGGTGAGGATTGTATTTCTTAATGTATTTGATGTGAACACCTTGCATAGCATGCATCTTTTAGCTGCAGAGTTTAAAATTCTCAGACAGAAATATCCCCATTGCTTGTTCCCGTATGGAAGCTCCTTCTCCTCCCAGTAGCTCATGGGACAAGGCCAAGCCAAGTCAAACACAGCTAGTTGGCTTTTACAGTTTCACCTGCAGCTTCATCACATATTTAGTAAGTCACAATCATTGATGTTTGTGTAATAAAGTGGATGCCATGGACCCAGATACTACCAGAGAGTATTATTTTCTCTCCTTACCCTCAGCTACAGAAGCTTCAGTCCCAAAATACCTGCTGGGACTGCCAGCACTTTGCCTCTCAGTAACAAAAACCTGTGTCTAAAGAGCATCCCTATTTGCAGCAATTAAATGTATTTTAGATATTCACATGTGCTGTGGTTACCCTATAACATAAACATATTGGAGTATGAAGAGATTTAACTTTTCTGAGCCACTGTCATCTTGCCACCCGTTTCATTTAAAAATAATAGTAGTCACATATTACTTCATGGATGTGGGGATCCAAGTTTAATAGGATTCCTTGGCGGACACTAAAAAGGCACATCAAGAGTGAAGCTTCAGGGACACACACTGAAGGTTGATAAATATTTTCCACATGCTGGATGCATTGGGGAAAAGAAGAAAAAACAACAGCAGCCTTTGTATCCTTGACCCTTCGCCTACTGTGCATTTTAGACAATCATATGCATGCAATCAGAGACTAATGAGAGCCTGCATGACTTGCCAAAGCAAAAGTTTGACCTCAATCAAAAAGTGATTTCTGCAGAGATGAAGGAGGATTAGGAAAAATGTATTCCAATTTCTCATCAGGCCAATGTTAACTGAGCCGAGGAAGTTATCTTGCCCCTGTAGAATCAATATTTTATTAGAGAAACCCTGTGCTGAAGTTCTGAATCAAGCAACAAAACACTGTGCCAGAGAAGCTCTCAGTGGCACAGTCACATCGCTATAATAGGGGATACTGCAGCTGGTTACAGTCTGCACTGAACTGCCACTATAGTTGATTTTTGGCTGAATCCCAGGGAATATTCTATAAGCCTGATAGCAAACATTTTGTTTGGTTGGGGTTTTTTTAAGGAAATAATAAAAAAATTAAAAGGCCCAGATTTCAAGTGTCTAAATGTATCATGTAACTCAAAACTTCTCAAGGTTTCATCAGCTCCAGGTATTTCATAGTGCAATCTCCGCATATAATTTAAATATACTATTTCAGCTGGGAATGTAACCCTGCCCTCGTATAAACAGCACTCTGCAGAAGATACTAAACATTCATCTTATTACTGTAACATTGTAAATAAAATATGATGCCTAATATGCTTGCTACCAGCTAAATTAACAAGATTACAAGGAAATGCTTGGAAGGGGAGCAAACAATATAGCTTTTTTCTTCACAGAACAGCAGATGCCTGCATCTGCAGAAAACTCCAGCTTAAGAGCTCAGGTGCACAGTGAGATTGCAGATCTGCACTTCAGTACTCCACTTCTGCCCACCAAGAAATCTAGCCTGCGCTACAGAAATGAGAACAAGATGTTTATGGCATGAACTCAGTTAACTTGTGGAGTGCTGAGACATAGTGTACATTCAGGGGTTGGGCACCATTAACGTTAATGAAAGGCTAGGATGTACATCCACAAGTTTTTACAGATGATGCATTAATGGATATGTATCATACTTCCTAAGGGCACTAAATCAGCAAAACGGCAAACCCAAAATTAGACAGCTCTCACTAGAGCACAATACATTGAACAACTTGTTTCTTTGAGCAAATAGGTTTGTGTGAAGGAAATCAAAACTTAGGACAATACACACGTGGAATGAATATAAAGATAAGCAAAACAAAGAGCTTTGCTTGTGACCCTCTGTAATGAAATTTTACATTTAGTGTTTGCAACTTGCTGGGGTTTTTCTTTATTTCCTCCTTTGGTTTTTTTGGAGGTGGGGGTATAAATTCCCAGAGGAAAATAACCAAAACAAAAATAAAAGAGAAAAAAAATCATAAAAGCATTTGAAGAGGAAAATATGGCACTCGAACATAGCATGCCCAACAAAAGAAATACCATACAGTGTAGTCATATACCAGCATTAAGTGATTCAAGAGTGCCCCTCCTGTTACTGTCACATTGCTGTAACAATGGGCTGGCATGAGGGGAGAGGGGAATATATTTTAATTTTCTGTTCCTTTTTAGTGAGCCATAAGTCTGTCTTCAGTTACACATGTGCAATGCTGTAGTTCTTCCATGGGGCCTTGGGTTGTGCAGTCACCTGTAAATATTTCTGTTGAGGCAACTAAACTGTTAAAAAAAGAACAGCACAAGTAGTTTTCTTACATTTTATTGTTCAAAAAAACATGCATGAATTCAAAAGACAAGAAAGCAATTTATTTTATTTCTGATGTGAGGAAGGGTGTTTGCCAGCAGCAGGTGGTTCAAACGGTGCCCTGAGGTCCCCCAGCCTTTGGTCCCTCACATTTGAGCTGCCAGTTTTCCTCCAGAGGAGCAGCTCTGCCTCCCCCAGAGAGGGGACGGGGGCAGCTGCCTCCGAGTGCACCTCAGCCACCACCTCACTATGGACCTGATGCAGTAGGGGAGAGGGAGGACAGGGAAAGAGGATCATGTCAGGACTGTGGCCATCTCCAGAAAGGTTGATCCACCGTAACATGCTACTTACTGTGGCTAAATCTGGAAAACAGGGGATCTAATCAGTACCTGTTCACCCAGGCTGTTTATTTTATCCTGTCATGGACAATACTGATCTGTCCAGCAACTATCTGGAGGGAAGGGAAGGGAAGGGAAGGGAAGGGAAGGGAAGGGAAGGGAAGGGAAGGGAAGGGAAGGGAAGGGAAGGGAAGGGAAGGGAAGGGAAGGGAAGGGAAGGGAAGGGAAGGGAAGGGAAGGGAAGGGAAGGGAAGGGAAGGGAAGGGAAGGGAAGGGAAGGGAAGGGAAGGGAAGGGAAGGGAAGGGAAGGGAAGGGAAGGGAAGGGAAGGGAAGGGAAGGGAAGGGAAGGGAAGGGAAGGGAAGGGAAGGGAAGGGAAGGGAAGGGAAGGGAAGGGAGTAGGTGGGAAGGCAGAATGAAGAGAAGGAGGGAAGCCTGGCTTAAACACCTACAATGAGATGTGACACTTCAGTCCAACTTTGGGATCCTCACTTGGCAGCCACACAACCCAGGATACAAGGATTATTTAGGCACCTCCCATTTCCCATCCTGCGCACCCAAGGTGCCAGCTTGTTGTCAGACCAGAGGAGCCAGGCATCTAGCCCTGCCACAGCCAGCACACCCAGAGCTGGGGCAGACACCACATGCAGCTCTGTGGCAGAGCCAGCACCTGGAGCTGCCTGGTTGCCCCTTTGCTTTGGTGGGGGCAGCACTGGGGCTGCAGCATGCTGGGGCCTCCTGTGCCTCCAGGAATAACCACAACTGCAACATCCTGAGAGCCTGAGAGACTCAGGGGGGCATTAGACATGCACTGTGATGTGGGACCTGACAGCACTCATTTTTTAGAAACTAGGTCAGTCATCAGAGCACTCACCCTAGCAGTGATCCTGAGGAGGTTTGAATTCACCCAGGTCAGGGGAGCTCCCCTACCTGGGCTTCAGAAGATGAGGTCTTATTAACTCAAGCTCTGCCAAGTGGTGTCTTCCTTTCCCTTGTTGAAGACGACCCACTATATATAAAGCCTCATAAGACATTAAGACCAAGAAACAAGTTGAAAAATAAGCCTATAAATCTATTCATTAAGGCACCTTGATGGTATCTAGAAAGCCTTCCTGGCTCGCAGTCTCTGCTCCTACAGTTATTCCTTTTTATCTTTTCTTATTAAATAACTATTTAATGTAAAACATGCAAAAATGCAGAAAAGGGGACCAACACTAAGAACCACATTTGAAATAGAAAATGGTAAGCCCTGCACAGTTCTTTGGAAAGGGTACCATGTATCAGTGTTCATGTGAAAAAAACCCTCTGCAATGGGAAAATTAATCATCCAAGAAGCTGATGGGTTCAAGGTGATGGAGATGCAGTGACTTGGGAGTTTAATCTTCAGGCAGAGAGATAGTGGTTTCAGTGTTCCCTATTGGGACACTGTGAAAGAACTGCACCCTGTCCATCACTGGGAATTTTGATCTCCCTTCTGAAGCCTTAGCAACAAACTTAGGGGCCCGGGTTTTGGTCTAGGGGCCAGGCCTGTACAAATTAGGCATTATACTCTATAATGTGTAGACACTTTTGTCCTCCTCATCCCATATCCCACAGAGTTAGCAAAGTTTGGCTTATTATTCAAACTTTGCCCTAAGGTCTGACTTTACTGGGAGTTTTCTTGCTGTACATCTCACCTGCATTGCCTCTA
Source organism: Strix uralensis (assembly GCF_047716275.1). Taxonomy (NCBI): domain Eukaryota; kingdom Metazoa; phylum Chordata; class Aves; order Strigiformes; family Strigidae; genus Strix; species Strix uralensis. Next base: position 129,089,504 of record NC_133972.1, on the reverse strand, counting down.
TTTAAGCTTGTTTATTACAGGGTTTCTCATCATGATCTCTCCATTTCAGTTACTCCAGCACAAAGAATTAATTTTCCCACCTTAGCTTACATACCCATTGGTGCTAGTTGACATGGTTTGGTAGTGATACAAAATTTAAAGGAGGTTTTAACATAAAAAAAAATAAGTTGAGTCAATAGAAATATATTTCTCTGTAGCATAGTAGACATTATTAACTTATTACATTCTGTGTGTACTGCTACAAATATTAGATAACTCTTATCTCTGAGAAAATTTTGTGCGAAAATACGTATGTATGCTTTTTACATAGGTTGCTAGTGGCATTTCTGTGGTTTCATTAAAACAATGCATTAAGACTGCAACGTAATGTATCCTGCCTCATTTTCACTGGAATATCTGTAGGGAGAGGACTGTGATTGTCTCAGTTCTTTTAATGGAACTAAAATCCATTGCTTCCAAACAGAAAAACAATATCATCTCAATTTCCCTTTTGATAGCTATTTTATATAATAGAAGGGAAGTATTAGTAGTAGTACCACTGTTATTAAATGAAAAAAAATTGTCTTTGTTCTATGGATGATTTTCTGCCTTGGAGGACAACAAAGAAGTAGAGTGGTCAGAGAGGAGTTTGAAACATGTGGATTTATTTCCATACTTTGGGCTTAACTGAAACCTGGTATTCACCATGTATGGTTCTGTCCAACTGGCTGTGCACCATCGTGAACAGCCGAATTTACTCACATTACCTCGAAGGGGTTAACATCCACGCCCTGAGAGAGATTCTCCAGTTCCATTAATTAAAAGGGGCTTTGTAAGCAAGTAGCTATTGTTTTAAAATGCCAGATTACCCTTGTAGTCGACAAGGAGATAAGATAGTCATAGACCAGAGCTAGTTTTCATTTTCATTTCCTCATTTTATTAGGTTTGAAACAGTGAGAGTGGGCTGCAGTGATTAGTACAAACAGGAGAGCCACACTTAAAAGCTGTTAGGGTTTTTGTGTATCTGTTTAAGCTCCCCAGGCTAAGAAACAAGTCTATCCTTGCATGTTTACAATGCCTGCTAAGCATAACTGACAAGGATTTCCAGGCCCAACTCTAAGGGCAGAGCTCTTGTCCAAGCCTTGGACAACTTACATCAGATTTTTCGTAATCCGCTCTGCTCTGCTATCAACAGCCATAAAAGGGTCTCCCTCAAGATAATTCAAAACGCTGCTGTTAACGTCTTCTTTCCTACTTGCGGCTATTAGGTGCTACCTTCGGTGTAAGCCCTTCCCCTTTTTCACCGTATCCAGCACAAATTTCTTGGCCTTATCTTCAAAGCCCATCACAATTTTGCCCCACCCTACCTCTCCTGCTGGGTCTCGAACCGAGGTTAACTCCCACCTCACTTTACAACACTATGCTTTGTGCTCTGTCCCACTCACAAGACCTCACCAGCAAAGTTTCAAGTCAAATGCACCTCCTGACACATACCCTTCACCTTCCCAGGCCCACAGCTCACAGCCCAATGAACAAAGCCAGACTGAGCTGTATTTAACAGTCCTGTTTAGTGGTTGTGGGGCTCCTTCAAAACAGGGGTGCCATGTCCTGGACCCTGCTCTAGGATGCTGCCAAGGAGTTGCAGGATTGATTCTTCCAGCAGCAGAGCTGACCTCCGCTCACTTGAAATGTTTGTGCAACTGCAGCCTTGTGTTCAATAGGTAACAGGATCTCCAGCAATGTTGGTATTATCAAGTCAGGTTTATTATAGTGCAATGAGGTCTGGGGATTTAGAGATTAGTGCGCAGAAGAATTTATTCTCTTACTTTTCTATCATTTAGGTCAGAGTGTAACCTCGGTTATCCAGAGAGATTTCTCAACATGTACATTTATTATTGTTTGGCATCAGACTCAGCAGTCTGATCCTTAGCTGTCAGAGATCCCCCATCTATATCACTTTTTCCATTGCTGGGCAGTACAGATGATTGGCGCTCAACTTGCAGCTTGTAAAGTAAGAGCACATTACTTCACACTGTGCATGTGCTCCTGAGCAAACTCCCAGCAAGATACCACGTACAATGTTTGCAAAAAATTGTTGACACTTCCCCTAAATGTGCTGGCTGCTAGTGTGGGCTTGCATATCCACCTAATACTCAGGTTTGACAGTAATGTGTATTCAGCATGTCAGGGGAGGTGGTACTTAAAGATACTGGCACGAGCAAGGCAGGTGGAGCCTACAAGGCTTTTCCATTGCCAACAACAGCTGCCCTTTTTACACAGTCTCTCCCTTTTTTCTCCTTTTTTTTTTTTTTTTGGTGTGTATGTACACTGAAGATTTGCTTCATTGCAAATGCTTCCAGGAAAGTAACATTTCTGTCTACAATCCAAGTGACTTGTATAAGAGTTGGCCATTGGCATTTCAAATCTGATTACAGTTTTAATCAGATTCATATGAGCACCTAGCCAGCCACTTCAGTGGGCTATCTAAAGCTTCATTATGAGACATCTTTCTAGCCACATCAATCAGTCAAATAGAAGCAGGATGCCAATGCTGGATGGAGATCTTCCACCTGAGTTTGCACTGTTCAGAATTAAAACTGAGATGAAATTTATAAGTATAAATTGCACTCATGTATTGTATTTATCTTTGCATTATAACAAAAGTAATTTGACTGTCAGGTTTCCTATGCACATCACTCATACATGATGGATAATTTGGCCAAAACAAGAACTAGGTCTGGCACTAAAGCTATGTGAAAAATAGCTATTCTTTTTGAACTCCTTTATGTGAGTAAATACAAGCAAGTGATTTATTAATTCACTTCCTGATCCTATTTGTTGTGTATTCATGGCAAGGACACACAGAGGTTCAGTGATTAAGAAAAGGAAAAACTTACCAATGCTGTCTACAGTTATTAATTCTCCCAAATCATGACTCATCTTGTCAGAGGACTTCATGAGGGCACCCAGCTTTGCCATGGCTTTTCTTCTCTACTTTTGTTTGCTGCCTTTGTTTTTCTTCCCTGTCAACAGATATTTGCCCTGAATCTATTTGAATTATAAATGCTCAGTGAGCTAAGACCTGAAATGGAAAGTTGATGCTACAAGATACTGCCAAAATTAATCTCACCGAAAGCGAACATGACACATCTCTAGTCCCAAAGTGAGACAATTTTATTGTACTTTTTTAATCACTGTCACAATTAAAACACAGCCTGGCTACCTCATACTTTTCCTACCAAACCTCAGAGAGACTCACTTTACTTTTAACATTTTTAATACTGATGTCCCTCAGCTGCACTAATGTTTACTCATGTTCTCCTGGCATTCACAGGGAGCAGATGTATACCTGAAGTTGTAGTCTGGTGGAGGTACCTGAAGCAAAGGACCAGTCATGAAGTTGCAATTTGCTGGCCCTATTCATTAAGGTGAACAGCTTGATTTCTGGGTGATATTCTCAACAGTACTTCTGCACTGCTAGATGCACTCATACTGCTAGAAGGCCAGTTTTGCCCATACTTAAAAGTTCACAACTGAGCCTGTAAGCTCCACAGAGAGGTATACTGTTTTGTGTGCTGCCCAGCAGCACGTCCATGATTTTAGGCTGGTACAGTGATCTAAAAGCATGTATATATACTTTCCTGTATGTGCTCTGCGAGTGAGAAAGATAGAAGTACCTAAACACTCCTAAAGTTACTTTATGCATTTGCTACTAGAATGAATCAGGATTTGCATAAATGATGGGACCTTTTAAATACTGGGTAGTGGCAGACAAATCATACCAAATAGCACAATACTTTCCATTATACACTAATCACCACATTTAAAATTGTTATCATCAGATTATGTGGATGCATGATTCACAGCCCACTCCCTGTCTCCAAAGAATCGGTTTTTAAACAGGCTGCCACGCGCCTACTGCACCTGATTGTTTCATCGGCACATTCCAGCTAACAAAGGCAGACGAGCTGGGACAGAGCCCGGGACACTGATACACTTGTTCTATCCCACAGGTGTAGCAGCCTTCTGTTTTGAAAGCTTCTGGGTGTAGGCGTTAGGGCTGCATTCTTTCTTTAATTTGTACTCGCTTCTTTCGGAGTCAGATGGAACGGCAGCCAAGTGAGGAGTGCACAGAAGGAGCGAAAACCTGATTCAAAAAGCCCTGCTAGGACATGGACCGTTACGGCAGACCCTGAGCCCTTGCTCTCGGCCAGAGGAAGAAGAAAGGGAAAAGAAGGGAATGATATGGGGGTTTTTAACATTAAAAGCTCCTTCCTAGCCTCATGCATTTTCGGTCAATATTGCTGGCAGAAAACATATTCTGTATAGCACACAATAGGCAGTTCCATGTCAATGTATACTTTATGTATAATTATTGATACAAGCCATTATTTACTTGGTAGTATAGGTGTATATTCCATATATTTTATGTATAACTATTAGAAGCAGACACTATTTATATGGGACTACAGATGTACATACTGGTTTATTGTCAAAGAAGGAAAGGGGAGACCACATCCTCCTCCCAGTTTACACCAGCTCAAGCCAGAACGAACCAATGTACCCATCCAGTCTGACATCTTGCACTCTCACATGCTAATTTCCTCAGTTGCACCAATTATAACTCTGAAGTCCCAGTCCCCAGAAGCCAACAGTCTCCTAGATTAACGCTCGGACAAGGTGTTGAATTGTGAGCACTAAAAACTGAAGTCACTTATGTAGTCGGAGGACAGCTGTGTCAGAGGTAACATGTCACTTTCTGAAGGGAGGGATTGGTCACTCTACACCCCACGCAGTCACTGCCGCCTCTACTAAGGTGGCCCACAAGTTTTCTTATAATGAGTCTTATGACAACCACCTGTTCACCAGGATTTTTATGGAGTTTTACCAGTTTCTTGTAGATTAAGTTACTCTGTCTGCATTGCACTGGAGCCCTTAGCCAGTCAAACAGAAGATTAAATTAGCTCAATAATGCTTACAAAATGTCTGTGAGCAAACTGAGATTTCTATGAAAATTCAATTTGAATAGGAACAATTTTTCATGGCCCATAAAAGGTAGCGTAAGATGCGCTAAACTGACATTCATGACTCCTGCTCATAGCTCAGTCCTCTGTGTTTAATTCCCCACAGATGGAGCTAAGAAAATATCCTCACATTTATTAGAGAAAACATTCAGGAAGGCAGATTTCTTGCCGCTCCACCTGCTTTTAAAGTCAGCTTCAGATAAACACAGAATTCTACAATTTGAGAAAATAGTTCACAAATATCTCCTTTCTTTTCCCCCTTTTTTTTTTTTTTTCCCACCAACCCAGAGTTCTGTTATCTTATACTTATTTTGATAAGCTACCTTCTGCTTTTCTGTCTGCACATGCAAGGAAGCAAATCCAGCTCCACTTCCAATGCAAGTTTAGACAAAGTGGTTAAATTAACAGCTTGAACATTAGAAAAGAGATTAGGATAATTAATGCCAAGATGATAGAACTAGGAATGTTTTGTACTGTAGGTAGGGCCACTATTTGGGAGGCCAAAAGAGGAGTTTTACCACCAGCTTGCAACAGGTTCTAACAGTGGAGCTTGAAAACTGGAATTATATTCCCCTGAAATGCTAAAGTCACACTTTCAAAAACATGTGCCACAAGCTTGTCCTCCAAACTCAAGTAGAAGCACCTGAAATATGCCCTATTTTCCCCATTTTAACAAGAAGAGTTATTAGATACCCACACTATTCTAGAAATTTAAGCATTTCTTTGGATTACTTTGTAAGTTTCAGCTCAGAGTTGGCCAAAGAAACATAGGTTTGACACCTTAAAGAACATAGTAGCTGCTATCTATCAAAAGTACAGAAATTAATTCAGAGGTTTTTTGAAATTAAAGAAACATTTTATTTCCTCACTCCAGGGCCTGTTCAATGTCTTCCCTAAAGACACTGAGATCATGAAATAATTAAGAGCATATTTCTTGACCTGGAATTATTATTCACTGTCAAACTGCCAGGTTCTTTGCACAAAATGCACTATATAAAATTATACTGGGAATTAATGGCACTGGTTATACAGACCCAGTCAAATTTCAGGAAGACAGTTTCAAAGCCAAGGGGAAAGGGAGATGCTTGATTCATGTCTGAACCATTTACAATGTGCTAACTCCAATGAAATAAGATGGACAAGAATTTTAATATTTTAAGAGGTATTTTTGCAAGGAACAAATACAAGTATTGCAAAGTCCAGTTTCAGAGTTCTTCAACCTTCCCAGAGCATGCAGCTGTAAAGGCTACTTCCTAAAAACAAATGAAATCACCATTCCCAGTCTCATGATAGTGTTGATTTGTACAGAGGTGCACTGATGCTTATCCAGAAGGTCCTCGAGGGGTGCTGGGTAGGCCATAAAACCACAAGAAAACTCAAATTTCTCCAGAGACACCCTCCAACTCTCCCAAAAAGGAACCAGAATATGGGAATTTTTTTTCATTAAAATAATGAGTTTGGTTGTCCTCTGCTTTAAGGTGGAGTTTGCTGTTACTATGTCTGCAATCCTCTTTGACAGATGCAAGAAAAATGGATTTTGGAGAGAAGCATGTGAAACAGAGAAGCAGGAATTCTGAAAGTTAAATCCATGGTTAAACCAGTAAGTGGAAATGACCTGATTTTGAGAAGTGCTGAGAACTCAAGGTCCTGTTAGTTCCCATTCACATCACTGGAAATTTGATATGCTAAAAACATTTGAATTTACATTTCCATAACTGTCTTACCTTGGCACCTGAATACAGGTTATCAAAATCTTCTGTTCTTCTGTTGTAATGCCCAACCTGAGAGGACATAAAAAGACTCATGTTCTGGGGACACAGGCTCAACACTCCCCCAAACCCCAGCTATCCTAATGTCCAGAATTAGAGCTGCTCACCCTAAACTGGGACACGCAGAACCATTCATTTCATTTGAAAACCCAGACTTTCAGTTCCCTAGTTGGCACCCAAGTGTGAACCTAGAGTAGAAAACAAGTCAGTCACTGGAGAAGCTGCTCCCTGAAATGCCAGAGCTGAGGCCACCAGAAACACATTCAGAGTTGTTCTCCCATCTCTTCTCAGGAGAAGGTTCTGGAAAATCACTTCATCAGGGCCATTACATCCTAAAGCAACATTAGCTTCTTTTGATCTACAAACTGCTCTGTCCTCAGCAATTTGTGGCTTTCTGTGTACCCTTACACCTCCAACTTGAATCCATCCAAAAAAATATTCCTCCCCCAAAACACACATCCTTTTGTTTATTTTTACCTTCCCTTCTGACTGTTTAACTGTACATGGCTCTATTATGTGGTCTCTGTGTTTTCCAGGCAGATTTTCCTCATCTGAGGGATCTCTCAAATGAAGGCTATTTGAATAAATGAGGATGATATAGCCCACCCACCCTAAGCCCCCTATCTGTCTTCTGAGGGCTGGCCTTTACCAAGAGCTTGTCTTTGGACTGCAAAAGTCTAGAGGGATTCCTTTACTAACATGACTAGCTGTAGAGGTTTACAAATTAATAATTTAGTTATACAGGCAAATAAAGCCCAGATATCTTAGAAAAATGGACCTTTGAAGACTTCTTTTTTTTGGCCACAGAACATGACCTTACCCCAGAGCTAATTTTTATTATATCTGCAAATCTGAAATACAGTTCTGGAAATCCTCAGAGTTCCTAAGTCCAACCATACATTTTAGTTTGTGTGTGCACACAAAGAAGGTGTCTTGGGCTTGTGGCTGTGTCTGTCCAAAGGAGTACTTCCCTGAGATGACCTAATGATCATTGCAAACTGATATTTTACAGGACAGTAGATTTTGATTTCTTTATCACACTCACTCATATCAGTGTCGCAAAGCTCATACTTGCAGATTTAGAATTGGGTTGTTGCTGAAAGCAACATTGACAGGGAAAGTTTTTACATATTGATACAGTGAACAGCTACAAGCAGGATCATGCCAAGTGATGCTTGGAGGTTGGGGCTGGGAGATGGAGGGGCTCTTTTTGTACTGAAGGCATTGCTGAATATCAAATGGCAGGTATCAGAGTGACAGCTTTTGTTTTCATAGCCTATTGAAAAGTTAACGAAGTAAAGAAGATATAATCATTCAGGTAAAGCAGGATACGAAGCAGGCCAGGGCTTGCACTAAAAATGCATAAAGTTATTTCGCTAAAAGACAGAGGCACTTGCCCATGGCAGGTGCAAAACTTAGGCAGTGCTCTGATTGCCTCGAGAAAGGAAAAAACCTGCAGAAAATGTTGGGACATGTTCTAAGCCACCTCAACAGCCGTTCTCCTTTTTTTCTTCTTTCTTTTTTTTCCCCTTGTTGAATACTTTAGGTCGTATCTTTATTGTCTGCCAGCAAAGGCTGTGGTTTTCAGGGCTCCAAGCAATTGGAGAGGGAGAGCACACACAAAAATCTTGAGTGGTTTAGAGAAGTCTCTGAATCAGGAGATTTCTTTTCATGACGAAGATGATATGGCAGAGCTTTAAAGTATGTGTCTGCTGTAAACCAGAGAAATGACAATATCTGAGTCTGACTCACATCTGTCTGACTCTGCTCATGGGCTGAAGGAAAAATGTCAACCTCACCTCAGCTGCCACTTGAAAACTATGAGTGTTTGGTTTCCTTGGTTTCCCCTTGCTGTTAGGTGTTCAGGCCCTCCCGCTTTTGAGACATACTTGCCCCCATTGCTCTCAGCATATATCTATATTGCCATCTCACAGCATGTCCTGGTTTATACCAGCTTCCTGGCCTCCCTACCTTTCAGTGGGTAAGTAAACCCCCTTGCTTGGGGAAGCCAAGAGCACACAGTGATCCAAGGTTCAGTCCCTGCCTGTGGTACAGGTGTGACCTGGCAGCCACCACAGTCCCCATGGTGTGAGTCAGGCCCCCGCCACAGAGCCCTGCCCATGGCTCAGTACCACACGACTCCCAGGGAGACTCATGGGCCTGTCACATCCAGTGGGACTCTCTCACCCCCTTGGCTTTCCAAAGAAAGTGCCCAAAGTTCAGGTCCAAGTGCCGCCATGTGATGTGCTGTTCACCCACCCTCTCCAGCTGGCCAAGCTCAGCTCTCACTCACGCTCAGTAGAGACCACAGCCAACACCAGGAGGGCATTTTTTGTACAGATCAGTGCCTATAAAGCAAGGGCGAAAGGACACACTGGAATTAGTGGAAGCTCTTGTGAAGAAAAATCCTTAAGATTTGATGAATCACCGAGTGAAGAACCTCTCAAAGTTGCCAGAAAACACAGAAACAGACAAAGGAACTCATTTGATATCAGAGCAGTCAGGAGATGCCAATTTGTTTGGCCAACCCCATCATTCTGTGATAGCATATTGATATCCATTTTGTTAGCTGCCTTCTTTTGAAATGTTTAGAGACTCCCACTGAAAGCCAGAAGTAGTGGGGAACGACTTTAAAGGAAATTACTAATTTGGACTGGAAATTGAAAGTACTTAAAAACAAGTTCAACTTCTCACTATCATTGGAGAAAAAATTGGAAGCAGACAAATTTATGTTATATATTATTGCTCAAGCTCAGCAGTACCTGGAAGACTCAGAAGCAGGCACTGACCTGCATGCATTTTTCCAGTCCCAGCCCTTGGTGATATGAGTAAGAGACAGGAAAACAGAGGAAGCTTTGAAAAACACAGGCTCAAGGGACAGAAGTGCCTGAGTGAGCCGTTTTCATCAGCAGCTGCCGCGCAACGAGGACTGTACAATCTAGCAAACTTCCTTGCAAAGCAGATGGTAGAGGCTTCAGCCAGGAAAAAAATTCCCTTCTGGATGTAGTTTTATTTGTTTGTTTGTTTATGTGATTGATCCCCACGCACGCAAACACACACCTGTCTCTCTCCTTTCCTCCCTTGTGTGCACAGCCAGGAGCAGATTTGTGTAGGAGAGCCCTTCGGTAATGCAGCTCCTCCTGTCCCAGCAGCTCCTCACTCTCCCTGGCAGCCACCGAAGAAAATGGATCACCGAGCACTTCCCTGGAGAGAAGAATTTTGGTGCCTACAGGTAGACGGTGTGTCGGGGAGAGGCACAGTTATTGCAGTGGTTTCCTGTTAGCCTGCCATTCACCAGCCTTCCAGGCACACTACTTTCCTTGCAAGGCAGGCCACAGCACACTTGATCTTTCCACATCAAACCCAAATGCTTCTTGACTTCTACCTCCCTGCCATCCTTTTCCCCTCATTTCCCATCCTGAGTTCCTCTCCGCTCCAGGTGTGTGTTTTGAAATAATTCACCGATCAGAGTCTCCTTCTGTGAGCCAGATAAGCCATAGGGCCAAGGGAGAAAGAGATCAAAAATACCACTTTTCTTCTGGCAAATCTCTACAGTCAGCAAGCTTGTAGCTACCAGCCGGCTAGAAAGCAATTGTGGTGACTGCTTGGACTTGGGCCGTCTGTCAAAAGCCAAGGGCTGTAGGTGAGAACAGAGCTTCAGTGTAGTGCAAGGAACAGCCGGTGGATGGGAAAAGCTCAGGCAAGTAAAAAGAGAATAAAGGTGTACAGCCTACAGTCATGTCTATCTGAGGTAAAGGAGTCACTGCATTGTTGCAGGTCTACTCCATGTAAGACTCAGTGCTGTAAAAGGCATGTAGAGATAACTTTCAGTCTATTTGGACTTTCAAACTCCAACACTTTCAGATTCAAATTTAAACAGTTACAAATCCAGGGGAACACAACTTTATTTGGCCAACCGTATTGGGATAAGCATTTGAAACAAGAAAACACCTGAAAAATCGTGTTCGTGACTATCCTCACAGCAGTTGATCAGCAGTATGAAAAAAACAATAATAAACTACAAAAAAAGATACATAATAAATAACAACATGCAAGAAAACTAGTGGGAATGGCAGAAGAACTTAGAAATTATGGAAATAGACTGTTTGGGAACAGGACATTAGTGAAAGCCCTGTGGCAGATATGAGACAAATGTGTCCATAACTCTAAAGGTCTCCTATCACCTTTGTACTGAACTCTCTACAGAGTTTACGCTATAAGTGTAAATAAGATGATACGTCAGTGAGGCCTGCTCCAAGTAAGGAAGATGTGACCCCTCGCTGATAGCAGGAGATTTTTCCAGCACAAAGGAGGATAGCTTGGCAGAGGAGACATGAGAAAATACTGGACTCAGAATTACAGTGTGATCCAAAACCTTCTCAGAGCAGGATCTCTGTCCAGATTCCCAGTCTGCCTGTCCACGCTCAGTCACTTGGGCCAAGGATTATTTTATGTCAATAAACTCGGCTCTTTTCCAGGGAATAGGAAATTTGTCCAGTGTGGATAAACTGGCTGATATATGAAAGGAACAGCTCCAGAGAAAATAATTCTAATTACACTATAGGAGGGGCAGCACCAGCAAACAGTAGAAAGTAAAAAACTGCAGGGAAAAAGGAAAAGCTGATTCCAAAAGAATAAACCCAAAAGAAGAGTATGTATCTGATGTGTCATTGGTGTACTTTGCACTCCTCTAAGGTGAGGGATAAAGATGTTACATGTTAATGTGTTGTTGTCCTTCCCTGGGATAAAGGGCATACCACATGTCAGGAATGTCCCATCCTCTAGCAAAGGACTGATACCTGCAGAGATCGCACATTCCACCTAACTATAGGTATTTGATTGCTTTTTTTAGCAGAAACTGTGATTCTAGAACTGCTTTTTTTTTTTAAAAGAAAGGCAGCAGTCACTTGTGCCTATTATACGGTGAGAAGGAAATTCCAGGAAAAAACAAAGAAGAAAAAATTTCCCCATTTTAAGTTATAGAGAGCTATCAGATCACCCAGATCCTGGGCCAGTAGGAAGCGGTGGGTATTCTGAGCTGCATTTGAAAGGAAAAATAGACTTTCTCAAGCTATTGTTGAAAAGCAACTTGAGAGGACAAATTTTCTGTGAAGAGCTGCTCTGACAAGATTTTTACTACTGAAAGGGGCAGATTACTCCTGAAATTTCCCCTGCTTAATTCTCAAATCTGAGAAAAGGTTTTTGCAAGAAGTCTTCACTCTACTAAGTGAGCAATCTTAGCACTGGTTTGGCATTGAAGCCACACTTTAACTAACAGCCCAAATCAAACTGGCATCTGAAGAGTGCTCCCCTGATTTGCTCATCTCTGACTGCTATATTGCAGGGGTGAAATGCTACCAAATGGACTAAAAAAAATATTAAAAAATGTTTTGTAATTATCTTGGCAGCACATTTACTGCAATTAGTAGGAAATTGCTTTTAACCACTTTTTATGGGTTTAATTTTCTGTTCAATTAATGCAATTGTCTTACAATTGTTAATTCTTAAATTTAGCTCAAATATTTAATACCAAGGGAGAACAAATTTTTTTAAGAGCTTTGTGGAGCTGATTTGTTGTGTGTAGAATAATGAGATCAGGTTGTTATAAAATGAAGGAATTCTTTATTAAATAGTCAGCTTTACTGATCTTAATTGCAAGCTGCATCTCTACATGGCACCTGTACATTCTGATGTGTTGTCATAACCCTCAGAGCTATGTAAACAAGCAAGTCCTGTCGTGTTGCTGGCTGACTCCAGCAATCACAGAGACAGACAAAGTGATCTCCAAGGAGTCAGGTATACATACGTACATAAAAAAAAAAAAAAGAAAGAACGTAAAAAGAAGGAAGGAGCAGTGGTTAAGCAATAGGACAATTTAAAAAAACATATATGTTTTGTGGGGAAGAAGGTGAATCACTTCAAAATTCAAAAGGAATACAAGATGAGCACATCTGAACAGATAAATTCCTGATTCCAAACCGAGTTTTCACAGGTGCTGGGGGATTTTGGTTTCCACAGAGGTAAAACTAGCACCTCTAGGAAAAAGCCCACTTCAATGTCTACACTTTTTATCCTGGTTTGAAAATAAGTCTCTTCTATTTTCTTGAGGCCAATTTCAAAACACGCAGCCCTCAACAACAGTTCCTCTGGTTCATCCACAGGTTTTTAAAGATTTATAAGTCAGCACAACACTAGTAGGAGTACGAGCAGCCCAGACTCTTAGCTGGCATAAATCAGCATCATTCCACCAAGGTATATTGTGCAATGTTGATTTACACCAGCTATGAAATTAGCCCACAGTGCTCTGCCATGAAAAAAATATAACTCCCGGCAGCAAAGAGGTGAAAACCTTCAAGCTAGCCTGATATTTATCTGTCTGGACCAGACAGATTTTGATCACTGTCACATTCCCCTTTCATTTATCCATCTACTGTTGCTTGGTTCCAGAGGTGAAATTTTCAGGAGACTAATATTAGACTAAACTCCTTACAAAGTGGGACCAGTGTGAAACTGGCGCTAAGTAGTTTACAAAATCTAGACAAAGTCTACACATTCCCAAGTTACAATATGCACTGGGCTGTTTCTGACAGAATGTGATGTACCCAGAGGAAAAGTAGACTTCTAAGGAAAAGGTGGACTTTCAGGAAAGAGACTGAGGCTGGTGGTCTGTCTGTAAGGGGATGATTAAAAAAAAAAAAAAAAAAACGCAAACAAATTTTGCCTGGTGATCTCTGCCAGACTTTCAGCTGGACTGTTCATGTCTCTTCCTTAGGCCGTTCGCATCCGAGAGGCTGGTAATATCTCTCTGTGATATTCCATCAACCCCTTGTGATAGAGGCTTTGAGCTTCAGAAAAGCACAAAACTTTGGGAAATAAATATCCTATATTTTGCACTTCCTTTATCTGCAGCCCTTAATAATCCAAAAGCACCTCTTAAACAGAATTAAAATATTGAGGATATCATGAACATTCTGACTCCTCTGCTGCATTCTTTCATTTGATCAAACCTTCTGCAGCAACAGGGAGAAACAATTTGATTGTAAGTTCAGACGTTGCTTTGAAATAGCCAAAGATTTGCCAGAAAGCAGTCTTTTGAATCAGTCACACTGTTCTCACACACTTTGAGAGTCACAGGCAGATAAACCCTTTCAAACAGTGATCATTCAAGCCTTGCCAGCAATATCTGTCTACAACACACTTTCTTTTGCTGCACCATGTGATCAGAGAGGAGTTTCCATAAGTCATTTTCTTATTGATGGAAATCAGAAATGATGCCTTCACCACTCTTCTCTCAGACTTTCTCAGTACATTGTTCCCAGAGTCAAAACTCTTTAGCACATGCACAAATCCAAACAGTGCTAGCAGACACTGGGTTTTTTCCAGAGTTCCATCTTTTTTCAGCTTTTGCTTTGTTTTTACCCAAAAGACAAAGCAAAATACAAACCAACAGTTTGCTGAATGGGAGATGCCGACAGTGAAAGGTGGCTTCAGCCACGTTTCCAAGCCCACGCCTCCCAGCAAGCCCTCTTTGAGCTCTGCTGCACAGCTGTGCACACCTGCAAGGTGGTGTGCAGCTCGGGGAGGTGTACATGTTAATGTGAGTGCCCTCCTGTGGTACTGTACTGTCAGTTGAGGCTCAGGAAAGAAAAGCCACTTGTTACCCTGCAATAACCTGTTCCTGCAGAAAGCATCAGGTTTCACAGCAGGTTAGCTTCCCTGTACTGTACTAGCAAAACAATTAGAATAAGCTGGTGGAATCACCCCTGGTAAAGCCAATCTGGAAATGCTCCTAGGAGCATGGGAACGAAGCGATGAAGCTCTTCACAGTGTTGAAGCTGTATTGAACAATGTCATTAAGGGCTGGGTTCAGCCACAGTTGTGAGTTATTATGGTTTGTTTATTGTTAGCATTGTCTAGCCAGGCCTTTGAGGCGGAGGAGCTTAATGTGTGAATGGCAGCACCTGAATGAGAGTCACCAACGCCGTTCACTTGTGATTTCAGCAAAACTGTGCTCTTCAACACTGGATGACAGGGAAAGGAGGCCCAAATGTGAAAACAGCTTCTAAACAAGGGGGACATCAAAATTCCTCAACTGACTGTGATATCCTGAATTAAGCTTCGACAATCTTATAGCTGTTTCTCTAACTGAATGTAATGGCAGCAGAAGCAAGCTGGGGTGAAGCAGTGGAGAACTGGACTGTGTGCTTGAACACCGCTTCCCCTTTTCCCAGTATGGTAGGGAGTCAGTGGAAGGCTGCTTTAGTCCATGGGCAAAATTCCACCAGAGTCCTTCCCCTGAGGCTGACTGGAGCAGGAAGGGAGGAAACTTGAACCCTTGCAAGGC